>NC_059168.1:15873584-17157840 GCF_019923935.1 Bubalus bubalis | reverse complement strand
TCCATGAACATGGTATATTTCTCCATCTGTTAGTGTCCTTTTTGCTTTCTTTCACCAGTGTTTTATAGTTTTCTATATATAGGTCTTTAGTTTCTTTAGGTAGATATATTCCTAAGTATTTTATTCTTTCCGTTGCAATGGTGAATGGAATTGTTTCCTTAATTACTCTTTCTGTTTTCTCATTATTAGTGTATAGGAATGCAAGGGATTTCTGTGTGTTGATTTTATATCCTGCAACTTTACTATATTCATTGATTAGTTCTAGTAATTTTCTGGTGGAGTCTTTAGGGTTTTCTATGTAGAGGATCATGTCATCTGCAAATAGTGAGAGCTTTACTTCTTCTTTTCCAATTTGGATTCCTTTTATTTCTTTTTCTGCTCTGATTGCTGTGGCCAAAACTTCCAAAACTATGTTGAATAGTAATGGTGAAAGTGGGCACCCTTGTCTTGTTCCTGACTTTAGAGGAAATGCTTTCAATTTTTCACCATTGAGGATAATGTCTGCTGTGGGTTTGTCATATATAGCTTTTATTATGTTGAGGTATGTTCCTTCTATTCCTGCTTTCTGGAGAGTTTTTATCATAAATGGATGTTGAATTTTGTCAAAGGCTTTCTCTGCATCTATTGAGATAATCATATGGTTTTTATTTTTCAATTTGTTAATGTGGTCTATTACATTGATTGATTTCTGGATATTGAAGAATCCTTGCATCCCTGGGATAAAGCCCACTTGGTCATGGTGTATGATCTTTTTAATGTGTTGTTGGATTCTGATTGCTAGAATTTTGTTAAGGATTTTTGCATCTATGTTCATCAGTGATATTGGCCTGTAGTTTTCTTTTTTTGTGGGATCTTTGTCAGGTTTTGGTATTAGGGTGATGGTGGCCTCATAGAATGAGTTTGGAAGTTTACCCTCCTCTGCAATTTTCTGGAAGAGTTTGATCAGGATAGGTGTTAGCCCTTCTCTAAATTTTTGGTAGAATTCAGCTGTGAAGCCGTCTGGACCTGGGCTTTTGTTTGCTGGAAGATTTTTGAATACAGTTTCAATTTCCGTGCTTGTGATGGGTCTGTTAACATTTTCTATTTCTTCCTGGTCGAGTTTTGGTAAGTTGTATTTTTCTAAGAATTTGTCCACTTCTTCCACGTTGTCCATATTATTGGCATATAATTGTTGATAGTACTCTCTTATGATCCTTTGTATTTCTGTGTTGTCTGTTGTGATTTCTCCATTTTCATTTCTAATTTTATTGATTTGATTTTTCTCCCTTTGTTTCTTGATGAGTCTGGCTAATGGTTTGTCAATTTTATTTATCCTTTCAAAAAACCAGCTTTTGGTTTTGTTGATTTTTGCTATGATCTCTTTTGTTTCTTTTGCATTTATTTCTGCTCTAAGTTTTAAGATTTCTTTCCTTCTAACTAACCCTGGGGTTCTTCATTTCTTCCTTTTCTAGTTGCTTTAAGTGTAGAGTTAGGTTATTTATTTGACTGTTTTCTTGTTTCTTGAGGTGTGCCTGTATTGCTATGAACATTCCCCTTTGGACTGCTTTTACAGTGTCCCACAGGTTTTGGGTTGTTGTGCTTTCATTGTCATTGGTTTCTATGCAAATTTTGATTTCTTTTTTGATTTCTTCTGTGATTTGTTGGTTATTCAGCAGCGTGTTGTTCAGCCTCCATATGTTGGAATTTTTAATAGTTTTTCTCCTGTAATTGAGATCTAGTCTTGCTGCATTGTGGTCAGAAAAGATGCTTGGAATGATTTCAATTTTTTTGAATTTACCAAGGCTAGCTTTATGGCCCAGGATGTGATCTATCCTGGAGAAGGTTCCATGTGCGCTTGAGAAAAAGGTGAAATTCATTGTTTTGGGATGAAATGTCCTATAGATATCAATTAGGTCTAACTGGTCTATTGTATCATTTAAAGTTTGTGTTTCCTTGTTAATTTTCTGTTTAGTTGATCTATCCATAGGTGTGAGTGGGGTATTAAAGTCTCCCACTATTATTGTGTTATTGTTAATTTCTCCTTTCATACTTGTTAGCATTTGTCTTACATACTGTGGTGCTCCTGTGTTGGGTGCATATATATTTATAGTTGTTATATCTTCTTCTTGGATTGATCCTTTGATCATTATGTAGTGACCTTCTTGGTCTCTTTTCACAGCCTTTGTTTTAAAGTCTATTTTATCTGATATGAGTATTGCTACTCCTGCTTTCTTTTGGTCCCTATTTGCATGGAAAATCTTTTTCCAGCCCTTCACTTTCAGTCTGTATGTGTCCCCTGTTTTGAGGTGGGTCTCTTGTAGACAACATATGTAGGGGTCTTGTTTTTGTATCCATTCAGCCAGTCTTTGTCTTTTGGTTGGGGCATTCAACCCATTTACATTTAAGGTAATTACTGATAAGTATGGTCCCGTTGCCATTTACTTTATTGTTTTGGGTTCGAATTTATACACCCTTTTTGTGTTTCCTGTCTAGAGAATATCCTTTAGTATTTGTTGGAGAGCTGGTTTGGTTGTGCAGAATTCTCTCAGCTTTTGCTTGTCTGAAAAGATTTTGATTTGTCCTTCATACTTGAATGAGATCCTTGCTGGGTACAATAATCTGGGCTGTAGGTTATTTTCATTCATCACTTTAAGTACGTCTTGCCATTCCCTCCTGGCTTGAAGAGTTTCTATTGAAAGATCAGCTGTTATCCTTATGGGTATTCCCTTGTGTGTTATTTGTTGTTTTTGCCTTGCTGCTTTTAATATTTGTTCTTTGTGTTTGATCTTTGTTAATTTGATTAATATGTGTCTTGGGGTGTTTTGCCTTGGGTTTATCCTGTTTGGGACTCTCTGGGTTTCTTGGACTTGGGTGATTATTTCCTTCCCCATTTTAGGGAAGTTTTCAACTATTATCTCCTCAAGTATTTTCTCATGGTCTTTCTTTTTGTCTTCTTCTTCTGGGACCCCTATGATTCGAATGTTATAGCGTTTAATATTGTCCTGGAGGTCTCTGAGATTGTCCTCATTTCTTTTAATTCGTTTTTCTTTTATCCTCTCTGATTCATTTATTTCTACCATTCTATCTTCTAATTCACTAATCCTATCTTCTGCCTCTCTTATTCTACTATTTGTTGCCTCCAGAGTGTTTTTAATTTCACTTACTGCATTATTCATTATATATTGACTGTTTTTTATTTCTTCTAAGTCCTTGTTAAACCTTTCTTGCATATTCTCAATCCTTGCCTCCAGGCTATTTATCTGTGATTCCATTTTAATTTCAAGGTTTTGGATCAATTCCACTATCATTATTTGGAATTCTTTATCAGGTAGATTCCCTATCTCTTCCTCTTTTGTTTGGTTTGGTGGGCATTTATCCTGTTCCTTTATCTGCTGGGTATTCCTCTGTCTCTTCATCTTGTTTAAATTGCTGAGTTTGGGGTGTCCTTTCTGTATTCTGGCAGTTTGTGGAGTTCTCTTTATTGTGGCATTTCCTCGCTGTGTGTGGATTTGTACAGGTGGCTTGTCAAGGTTTCCTGGTTAGGGAGGCTTGTGTCGATGTTCTGGTAGATGGAGCTGTATTTCTTCTCTCTGGAGTGTAATTAAATGTCCAGTAATGAGTTATGAGATGTCTATGGTTTTGGGGTGACTTTGGGCAGCCTGTATCTTGAAGCTCAGGGCTGTGTTCCTTTGTTGCTGGAGAATTTGCTTGGTATGTCTTTCCCTGGAACTTGTTGGCCCTTGTGTGGTGCTTGGTTTCAGTGTAGGTATGGAGGCGTTTGATGAGCTCCTGTCAATTAATGTTCCTTGGAGTCAGGAGTTCCCTGGAGTCAGGGTTTGGACTTAAGCCTCCTACTTCCAGTTATCGGTCTTATTTTTACAGTAGTTTCAAAACTTCTCCTTCTATACAGTACCATTGATAAAACAAAAACATCTACGTTAAAAATGGAAAGTTTCTCTACTGTGAGGGTCACTCAGAGAGGTTCACAGCATTACATGGAGAAGAGAAGAGGGAGGAGGGAGTTAGAGGTGACCCAAATGAGATGAGGTGGAATCAATAGTGGAGAGAGTGGGCTAGCCAGTAGTCACTTCCTTATGTGCACTCCACAACTGGACCGCTCAGAGATGTTCACGGAGTTATACAGAGAAGAGAAGAAGGAGGAAGGAGACAGAGGTGGCCAGAAGGGTAAAAGGGGGAAATGAAAAGGAGGGAGACAGATCCAGCCAGAAATCAGTTCCCTAAGTGTTCTCCACTGTCTGGAACACACAGAAATTCACAGAGTTGGGTAGAGTAGAGAGGGGTTAGGGAGGAGATATAGGCGACTTGGTGGAGAAAACGGAGAGTCCAAAGGGAGAGAAAGCAGTCAAGCCAGTAATCTTGCTCCCTAGTGAAAAATGGGTCCTGAAGATTGGGTTCTTAAAGGTACAAAATTGGTAACAAATACATAAAAGCAAAAATTAAAAATCTAGAGTAGAGTTTGGAATTTCAAAAATACGATGTTAAAGAAAAGAAGAAGGAAAAGAAAGAGAGAAAAAACGAACAAAGAAAAACAAACAAGGTCGTGAAAATTATAAAGAAACTACAGGTACAAAATTGATAACTAATACGAAAAAGCAAAAATTAAAAATCTAGAGTAGAGTTTGGAATTTCAAAAATACAATGTTAAAAAAAAAGAAGAAGAAAAATAAAGAGAGAAAACAAACCAACCAACAAAAACAATGTCACAAAAATTATAAAGAAACTACAGGTACAAAATTGATATCAAATACCAAAAAGCATAAATTAAAAATCTAGAGTAGATTTTGGAATTTCAAAAATACAATGTTAAAGAAAAGAAGAAAAAGAAAAAAAAAACAAAACACGGTTAAAAAATTATAAAATATATATATGAAGTTTGCTGAAGAATAAGAAAAAATAGGGTCTTTTTTTTGCAAAGTAATAGGTTATAAAAGTGAAAATTAAAGGACAATAGAGGACTTAAAAATTTTTTTTTAATTAAAAAAAAAAGAAAGAAAGATTGATCGTAAAAATAGTAAAAATATATCTAGGTCTTTCTCTGGTTTTGTTGTGAGTATTGTGGGTTCAGTTCGTTTTTGGCTAGTTCCTTGGTCCGACTTATATTTCTCAAGATCTATAGGCCCCTTCCTATGTAGTCCATAGTAACCACAGGGTTTTAATCTATGGCCTGTAGCTTCCAAGGCGTTTCCCTCTGTTATAGCTTCTTCTGTTTGCTGGTCTCTTCAGTGTGTCTGGTTTCTGCCCTGACACAAAGGGGATGGTGGAGGACACTTTTTGTTTTTTTAATTTAGGCTCACTTGTTCAGCCGCGCTGTGGGGAGGGAGGGAGGGATGCTGCAAACAGATAACACTGGCGTGCGCTGGCAGTGCCTCAGCCACACTGGGTCTGCCCCTGCTCACAGCGTGTGTAGCCTCCCTGCCCACACTGCTCGGGCTCTAGGTTGTTCTGCCGGGAACAATCAGAGGCCGGCCCTGGGCTGACCTCCCAGGTCCAAGCCGCTCAGGTTCAGGCATTCGGGTAGTCCTCAGAGGCGCAGACGTGGTTGGGCCTGCGTTTTGTGCTCTTCCCAGATCCGAGCAGCTCAGGTGATGAGGTGTTTGGCGGGCGCCAATGCTGAGACTTATCGCCTCCCCGCCACTTGGTTATCTGGGTGTAAAACCGGTGCACCTTCTCAGGCAGACGTTGACCATCCAGACCCCCAAGAAGTTTTAGTTAGCAAAGAAGCCTGCTTACAGTTTTATAGATAATGTCTCTCTGGGGCTGCGATTGCCCCCTTCCGGTTCTGGCTGCCTGTCACCGGAGGGGGAAGGTCTGCTGCCGGCTATCTCTGTTCAGTCCTTTGTTCCGTGCGCGGGCCTGGCAGTGTCTTAGGTTAGGGCTGGCTTTTCGTGTGGTAGATATCCCACAGTCTGGTTTGCTAGACCAAATTATTTCGCTCAGATAGCGCTCAGGACATTCGGGCCAGATTCTTACTCTAAGCGATGCAGCCCACGCTGCGCTTCCCTGCCCAGCCCCCGCTTGCTAATGGCGTGTGCAGGCGTCTGCGCTGCTTCTCCGCTGGGGGAGTTACCGTAGGGCTCGCAATCTGCAATTATTAATTGTTTATTTATTTTTTTCTCCCTGTTATGCTGCCCTCTGTGCTTCCAAAGCTCTGCACAGATTCAGCAGTGAGAAGGTTTCCTGGTGTTTGGAAACCTCTCTTTTTAAGACTCCCTTCCCGGGACGGAACTCCGTCCCTCCCTCTTTTGTCTCTTTTTTTTCTCTTTTATATTTTTTCCTACCTCCTTTTGAAGAGTTGGGTTGCTTTTCTGGGTGCCTGATGTCCTCTGCCGGCATTCAGAAGTTGTTTTGTGGAATTTACTCGACGTTTAAATGCTCTTTTGATGAATTTGTGGGGGAGAAAGTGTTCTCCCCGTCCTACTCCTCCGCCATCTTGGCTCCTCCCTCTGCTTGTATATTTTTGAGATTAGTTGTTTGTCAGTTGCTTCATTTGTTATTATTTTCTCCCATTCTGAAGGCTGCCTTTTCACCTTGCTAATAGTTTCCTTTGTTGTGCAGAAGCTTTCAAGTTTAATTAGGTCCCATTTGTTTATTTTTGCTTTTATTTCCAATATTCTGGGAGGTGGGTCATAGAGGATCCTGCTGTGATGTATGTCAGAGAGTGTTTTGCCTATGTTCTCCTCTAGGAGTTTTATAGTTTCTGGTCTTACACTGAGATCTTTAATCCATTTTGAGTACAAGTGGTTGACCAGTTTTCCCAGCACCACTTGTTAAAGAGATTGTCTTTAATCCATTGTATATTCTTGCCTCCTTTGTAGAGTGAAGTAAGCCAGAAAGAAAAACACCAATACAGTATACTAATGCATATATATGGAATTTAGAAAGATGGTAACAAATAACCCTGTGTACGAGACAGCAAAAGATATACTGATGTATAGATCAGTCTTATGGACTCTGTGGGAGAGGGAGAGGGTGGGGAGATTTGGGAGAATGGCATTGAAACATGTATAATATCATGTATGAAACGAGTTGCCAGTCCAGGTTTGATGCACGATACTGGATGCTTGGGGCTGGTGCACTGGGACGACCCAGAGGGAGGGTATGGGGAGGGAGGAGGAAGGAGGGTTCAGGATGGGAAGCACGGGTATACCTGTGGTGGATTCATTTCGATGTTGGGCAAAACTAATACAATATTGTAAAGTTTAAAAATAAAATAAAATTTAAAAAAAAAAGCAGAGACATTACTTTGCCAACAAAGGTCCGTCTAGTCAAGGCTATGGTTTTTCCAGTAGTCATGTATGGATGTGAGAGTTGGACTATAAAGAAAGTTGAGCACAGAAGAACTGATACTTTTGAACTGTGGTGTTGGAGAAGACTTTTGAGAGTCCCTTGGACTGCAAGGAGATCCAACCAGTCCATCCTAAAGGAGATCAATCCTGGGTATTCATTGCAAGGACCGATGCTGAAGCTGAAACTCCAATACTTTGGCCACCTGATGTGAAGAGCTGACTCATTGGAGAAGACCCTGATGCTGGGAGGGATTGAGGGCAGGAGGAGAAGGCGATGACAGAGGATGAGATGGTTAGATGGCATCACTGACTCAATGGACATGGGTTTGGGTGGACTCTGGGAGTTGGTGATGGACAGGGAGGCCTGGCGTGCTGCAGTTCATGGGGTCACAAAGAGTTGGACATGGCAGAGCGACTGAACTGAACTTAACTAACTCCTGGAGTTTGCTCAAACTTGTGTCCATTGAGTCAGTGATGCCATTCAACCATCTTGTCTTCTGTCATCACCTTCTTTCAGACCCTTCAATCTTTCCCAGCATCAGGGTCTTATCCAGTGAGTCAGCTTTTCACAACAGGTGGCTAAAGTATTGGAGCTTCAGCATTAGTTCTTCCAATGAACATTCAGGGTTGACTTCATTTAGAATTGACTAGCTTGATCTCCTTGCAGTCCAAGGGACTCTCAATAATCTTTTCCAGCACCACAGTTCAAAAGCATCAGTTCTTCAGCACTCAGCTTTCTTTATGGTCCTGCTCTACCATCCATACATGACTACTGGAAAAACCTAGCTTTGACTATAAGACCTTTGTTAGCAAAGTAACATCTCTGCTTTTTAATATGCTGTCTAGGTTTACCATAGCTCTTCTTCCAAGGAGCAAGTGTCTTTTAATTTCATGACTGCAGTCACCATCTGCAGTGATTTTGGAAACCTAAGGAAATAAGTCTGTCACTGTTTCCATTGTTTCCCCATCTATTTGCCATGAAGTGATGGGACCAGATGCTATGATCTTAGTTTTTGAATGTTGAGTTTGAACCCAGCTTTTCACTCTCCTCTTTCATCTTCATCAAGAGGCTCTTAAGTTCCTCTTTGCTTTCTGTCATAAGGGTGGCATCATTTGCATATCTGAGGTTATTGATATTTCTCCTGGCAATCTTCATTCCAGCTTGTGTTTCGTCCAGCCCAGCATTTCACATGATGTACTCTGCATAGAAGTTAAATAAGCAGGGTGACAACAGTTTGAAACCAGTCTGTTGTTTCATGTTTGATTCTAACTGTTTCTCTTGATCTGCACACCGGTTTCTCAGGAGACAGGTTAAGTGGTCTGGTATTCTCATCTCTTTAAGAATTTCTCACAGTTTGTTATGATCCACACAGTCAAAAGCTTTAGAATAATCAATGAAGCAGAATTAAATGTTTTTTGTTTTTTTTGTTTGTTTGTTTGTTTTTCCTGGAATTCTATTGCCTTTTCTTTGATCCACCAGATGTTGGCAATTTAATCTCTGGTTCCTCTGCCTTTTCCAAATCCAACTGGTACATCTGGAAGTTCTCAATTCACATACTATTGAAGCCTATCTGGGAGGATTTTGAGCATGAGCATCTTTCAATCTCACTTTTCACTTGAAACATTCTTTACCATTGCCCTTCTTTGGGACTGGAATGAAAACTGACCTTTTCCAGTCCTTCATTGGTAATCCATTCCTTTCTCCAGGGGATTTTCCAAAACAGGAATTGAACACGGGTTTCCTGCATTATAAGCAGATTCTTTACTCTCTAAGCCACCAGGGAAGCTTAAGTTCAAACTTATATGCAGAGTACATCATGAGATACTCTGGGCTGGAAGAAGCAGAAGCTGGAATCAAGATTGCTGGGAGAAATATCAATAACCTCAGATATGCAGATGACACCAACCTTATGGCAGAAAGTGAAGAGGAACTAAAAAGCCTCTTGATAAAAATGAAAGAGGAGAATGAAAAAGTTGGCTTAAAGCTCAACATTCAGAAAACTAAGATTATGGCATCTGGTCCCATCACTTGATGGGAAATAGATGGGGAAACAGCGGAAACAGTGACAGACTTTATTTCCTTGGGCTCCAAAATCACTGCAGATAGTGATTGCAGCCATGAAATTAAAAGATGCTTACTCCTTGGAAGGAAATTTATGACCAACCTAGATAGCATATTCAAAAGCAGAGACATTACTTTGCCAACAAAGGTCTGTCTAGTCAAGGCTATGGTTTTTCCAGTGGTCATGTATGGATGTGAGAGTTGGACTGTGAAGAAAACTGAATGCTGAAGAATTGATGCTTTTGAACTGTGGTGTTGGAGAAGACTCTTGAGAGTCCCTTGGACTGCAAGGAGATCCAACCAGTCCATTCTGAAAGTGATCGGTCCTGGGTGTTCTTTGGAAGGACTGATGCTAAAGCTGGAACTCCAGTACTTTGGCCACCTCATGCGAAGAGTTGACTCATTGGAAAAGACTCTGATGCTGGAAGGGATTGGGGGCAAGAGGAGAAGGGGACGACAGAGGATGAGATGGCTAGATGGTATCACTGACTCAATGGACATGAGTTTGAGTGAACTCCAGGAGTTGGTGATGGACAGGGAGGCCTGGCATGCTGCGATTCATGGGGTTGCAAAGAGTAGGACACGACTGAGTGACTGAACTGAACTGAATGTTTACCTATCCTCCTTTCCAGTCAATCCCCAATGCACTACCCCCTGAAAAATCCACTGTTCTTATTTTGTCAGTCATTATTTTTCTATTACAGATTTTCATTATCAGTTCAGTTCAGTCACTCAGCCCTGTCTAACTATTTAAGACACCGTGGACTGCAGCTCGCCAGGCCTCCCTGTCCATCACCAACGCCCAGAGTTACTCAAACTCATGTCCATTGAGTTGGTGATGCCATCCAACCATCTCATCCTCTGTTTCCCCCTTCTCCTCCTGCCTTCAATCTTTCCCAGCATCAGGTTCTTTTCAAATGAGTCAGTTCTTCGAATCAGGTGGCCAAAGTATTGGAGTTTCAGCTTCAACATCAGTCCTTCCAATGAATATTCAGGACTGATTTCCCTTAGGATGGACTGGTTGGATACCTTGAGGTCCAAGGGAATCTCAAGAGTCTTCTCCAACACCACAGTTCAGAAGCATCAATTCTTTGGTGCTCAGCTTTCTTTATAGTCCAACTCTCACATCTATACATGACTACTGGTAAAACCATAGCCTTGACTAGACAGACTTTTGTTAACAAAGTAATGTCTCTGCTTTTTAATATGCTGTCTAGGTTGGTCATAACTTCCCTTCCAAGGTGTAAGTGTCTTTTAATTTCATGGTTTTAATCTCCATCTGCAGTGATTTTTAAGCCCAAAAAAATAAAGTCAGCCACTGTTTCCACTGTTTCCTCATCTATTTGCATGAAATGATGGGACCTGATGCCATGATCTTAGTTTTCTGAATGTTGAGTCTCAAACCAACTTTTTCACTTTGCTCTTTCACTTTTATCAAGAGGCTCTTCAGTCCTTCTTCACTTCCTGCCATAAGGGTGGTGTCATCTGCATATCTGAGGTTACCTATATTTCTCTTGGCAATCTTGATTCCAGCTTGTGCTTCATCCACCCAAGCAGTTCTCATGATGTACTCTGCATATATGTTAAATAAGCAGGGTGACAATATACATCCTTGAAGTATTCCTTTTCCTATTTGGAACCAGTATGTTGTTCCATGCCCAGTTCTAGCTGTTGCTTCCTAACCTGGATACAGATTTCTCAAAAGGCAAGTCAGGTGGTCTGGTATTCCCATATCTTGGAAAATTTCCCACAATTTGTGGTGGCTTTGGCATAGTCAATAAAGCAGAAATAGATGTTTTTCTGGAACTCTCTTCCTCTTTCGATGAGTCAATGGATTTTGGCAATTTGACCTCTGGTTCCTCTGCCTTTTCTAAATCCAGCTTGAACATCTGGAAGTTCATGGTTCACATACTGCTGAAGCCAGGCTTGGAGAATCTTGAGTATTATTTTACTAGAGTGTAGAGATGAGTGGAATTGTGCTTTAGTTTGAACTTTCTTTGGCATTGCCTTTCTTTGGGATCAGAATGAAAACTGACCTTTTCCAGTCTTGCAGCCACAGCTGCATTTTCTAAATTTGCTGGTATATTGAGTGTAGCACCTTCACAGCATCATCCTTTAGGATTTTAATTAGCTCCACTGGAATTCCATCACCTTCACTAGCTTTGTTTGTAGTGATGCTTCTTAAGGTTCATTGACTTCACATTCCAGGATGTCTGGCTCTAGGTGAGTTATCATACCATCATGATTATCTTGGTCATGAAGATTGTTATTCTATAGTTCTGTGTATTCTTGCCACCTCTTCTTAATATCTTCCACTTCTGTTAAGTCCATACCATTTCTGTCCTTTATTGAGCCCATCTTTGCATGAAATGTTCCCTTGGTATCTCTAGTTTTCTTCAAGAGATCTCTAGTCTTTCCCATTCTATCATTTTCCTCTATTTCTTTGCACTGATCACTGAGGAAGGCTTTATCTTACCTTGCTATTCTTTGTAATTCTTCATTCAAATGAGTATATCTTTCCTTTTCTCCTTTGCTTTTCACGTCTCTTCTTTTCCCAGCTATTTGTAAGGCCTTCTCAGATAACCGTTTTGCTTTTTTGCATTTATTTTTCTTGGGGATGGCCTTGCTCTCTGCCTCTTGTACAATTTCATGAACCTCCATCCATAGTTCATCAGGCACTCTGTCTATCAGATCTAGCCCCTTAAATTTATTTCTCACTTCCACTGTATAATCATAAGGGATTTGATTTAGGTTGTGCCTGAATGGTCTAGTGGATTTCCCTACTTTTTTCAATTTAAGTCTGAATTTGGCAATATGGAGTTCATGATCTGAGCCACAATCAACTCCTGGTCTTGTTTTTGTGACTGTATAGAGCTTCTCTACCTTTGGCTGCAAAGAATATAATCAATTTGATTTCAGTGTTTACCATCTAGTGATGTTCATGTGTAGAGTCTTCTCTTGTGTTGTTGGAGACGGTGTTTGCTATGACAAGTGTGTTCTCTTGGCAAAACTCTATTAGCCTTTGCTCTGCTTCATTCTGTACTCCAAGGCCAAACCTACCAGATAGATAAAAATAAAAGCAGCAAATTAGGCAAAATGAGGCAACAGAGAAACATGTTCCAAATGAAGTGACAAGATAAATCCCCCAAAGAAGAACTATTTAAAGTGGACAGAGGCAATCTACCTAATAAAGAGCTCAAAGTAATGATTGTAAATATATTCAAAGAACACATCAGAATATAAAGGAAGAGAACAAAAGAAACAAAGAACAACAACAAAAAAGAACTACAAATCACTCCCAAAATGGCAATGCCTATCAATAATTATTTTAAGTCTAAATGAATTAAACACACCAATCAAAATACATAAAGTGGGTAATGAATTAAACAAACAAAGAAAAAACTCATATATATTCTGCCTATAGTCATGGCAATCTCTTTTGGGACCCCATTAGGCTATAGCCCACCAGACTTCTCTATCCATTGAATATTCCAGTTAAGAATACTGGAGTGGGTTGTCATTTCCTTCTCCAGGGATCAAACCTATGTCTCCTGCATTGGCAGAAGGATTGTTTACCACTGAGGCACCTGGGAAAAACAACAACAATATATAAATGGCAGACTATTACTCAACCATAAAAAAGAATGAAATCATGCCATTTGCAAGAGCATGGATACACTGAGAGGGGATTAAGTGAAATAAGTGAAATAAGTCAGAGAGAGAAAAACAAATACTGTGTATATATATATATATATATATATATATGATTTCACTTATATGTGGTATCTAAACAAACAAAAGAAATGAACAAACATAAAAAACAGAAAACAACTCATAGAGGACAAACAAGTACTTGTTGTTGGGGAGAAGGATAGAGGTAGGAAAAATGGGTGAGGTACAAACTTCCCGTTGCAAAATAAATGATGCACAGTTATGAAATAAACAATATGGGGAAGATAGCCAATAACCATGTAGTATCTTTATATGATAATATTTGGTAACTAAATTTATTATAGTGATTGGTTTTAAAAGTATATAATATCCAATTACTATGTTGTATACCAGGAACTCGGAGAAGGCAATGGCACCCCACTCCAGTACTCTTGCCTGGAAAATTCCATGGGTGGAGGAGCCTGGTAGGCTGCAGTCATAGGGTTGCGAAGAGTCAGACACTACTGAGTGACTTCACTTTCACTTTTCACTTTCATGCATTGGAAAAGGAAATGGCAACCCACTCCAGTATTCTTGCCTGGAGAATCCCAGGGACGGTGGAGCCTGGTGGGCTACCGTCTATGGGGTCACACAGAGTCGGACATGACTGAAGCAACTTAGCAGCAGCAGCAGCAGCATACCAGGAACTAACATAATGTTTTTGGTCAATTATACTTCAAAAACAAGTAAACAAACACAGAAAAAGAAATAATATTTGTGGTCACCAGAGGAGGGGAAACTGGATGAAGATAGTGAAAAGTCATTTTCTTATAGATATGGGTCCCACTAATTATTCTACCATTATGCAAAGAGTCAACTCATTGAAAGAGACCCTGATGCTGTGAAAGATGGAAGGCAAAAGGAGAAGAAGATGACAGAGGATGAGATGGTTGGATGGCATCACTGAATCAATGGACATGTGTTTGAGCAAGCTCCAGGAGATGACGAAGGATAGGGAAGACCAGCGTGACTGCAACCCATAGGGTCACAAAGAATTGAACATGACTTAGAGGCTGAACAACAATAGCAATTCTACCATATATCCCGCTACTATAGAAGAGCAGATTCTTTGGACTTCTACTTGAGTGCTATGAAATTCTAGTAATTCCAAATTCTTCTCCATGTCTCAACCTCTAACTGTCCTTCTGTGACCACTAATAGCAGAACATTTCTTTCTTTTCTATGAAAATAGCCTATCATATTTATTATTAAATTTTATAGATAAGAGTTTTGCTCTGTAACTACAACTGTTAAATAAAATATTTAGCTGAAATATTATGTACAGGGTTCTGAGAAAAAACCCTACCTTTGATCATTTTGTAGCTGATATTTTGATATTTGTTCTCTTACAGCAAATATTCAAATAATAATTGATATGTAATTTAGAGTTTGGTAAAATTCTAATATATTTATGAGCAAATGAATCTACTAATATTGTAAAATAATAGATGCTGAGCCAGTAAGAATCCAGATTAAAATTTATAAACCATTGCCTACTATTTTTCAGTAATATATTAAAATTGAAACTTGAGGAATACATAAGCCTATCATGATTATTTTTATGGAAAATGAAAATAATCATCCCCTGCATTGTTCTTTTCAAGATTAGTTTTACTTATAACCAAAAGATCAAGATTATAGGGGTTTTTTTGAGATTTTCAAGCAATAAGTAAAATATGTATCCTTCAAATTTCTGGCTATGGAGAAGGAAATGTTAATCCACTACAGTATTCTTGCCTGGAGAATCCCATGGACAGAAGATCCAGGCAGGCTACAGTTCATGGAGTCACAAAGAGTTGGACAGGACTGAGCAACTAAGCAAGCACACACATGAACTTTTCTCAAGTGCCTAATCCAAACACAAAGCTTAATTCAGCCTCTTTGTTTACATGTTCCATTGTGATAGATGTATTTGACATTCTTGGCATCCTATTGTATAAAGATAATCAATAATTATTTGTCTTTACTTGGGAAAGCTTATGCACTAAGAAAACAATGTCTTAAAGCTTTACTGAGGGATCATTTTATTTCCTACAGCTTTTGAGAATATAAACTTTCTAATTCTCCTTCAAACTAATTATTTATTCCTCAGCATTTTATCATTTTTGATTACATTATGGATGGAGGTTTTCTTTATTTCCTTTCTAAGGATATTTTATTGTTAGTGTTTATAGACATGTATCTGGCTTCTGGATATTGGTTTTATATCTTACAACTTTACTAAATTTGTTGATTAGTTTCAATAGTTTTGGGGTTGAGTCTTTTAGTTAATAATTTTTGGTATATAAGATCATATTATCTATCAGTTCAGTTCAGTTCACTCGCTCAGTCATGTCCAACTCTTTGCGACTCCATGAATTGCAGCACACCAGGCCTCCCTGTCCATCACCAACTCCCGGAGTTCACTCAGACTCACGTCCATCAAGTCAGTGATGCCATCCAGCCATCTCATCCTCTGTTGTCCCCTTCTCTTCCTGCCCACAATCCCTCCCAGCATCAGAGTCTTTTCCAATGATGACTCATTGGAAAAAAAAAATGATGACTCTTTGGCCAACTCTTCGCATGAGGTGGCCAAAGTAGTGGAGCTTCAGCTTTAGCATCATTCCTTCCAAAGAACACCCAGGACCGATCTCCTTCAGAATGGACTGGCTTGGTCTCCTTGCAGTCCAAGGGACTCTCAAGAGTCTTCTCCAACACCACAGTTCAAAAGCATCAATTTTTCGGTGCTCAGCCCTCTTCACAGTCCAACTCTCACATCCATACATGACCATTGGAAAAACCATAGCCTTGATTAGACAGATCTTTGTTGGCAAAGTAATGTCTCTGCTTTTGAATATGCTATCTAGGTTGGTCATAACTTTCCTTCCAAGGAGTAAGCGTCTTTTAATTTCATGGCTGCAGTCACCACCTGTAGTGATTTTGGAGCCCCCCAAAATAAAGTCTGACATTGTTTCCACTGTTTCTCCATCTATTTCCCATGAAGTGATGGGACCGGATGCCATGATCTTCGTTTTCTGAATGTTGAGCTTTAAGCCAACTTTTTCACTCTCCTCTTTCACCTTCATCAAGAAGCTTTTTGTTCCTCTTCACTTTCTACCATAAGGGTGGTGTCATCTGCATATCTAAGGTTATTGATATTTCTCCCGGCAATCTTCATTCCAGCTTGTGCTTCTTCCAGTCCAGCGTTTCTCATGATGTACTCTGCATATAAGTTAAATAAGCAGGGTGACAATATACAGCCTTGACATGCTCCTTTTCCTATTTGGAACCAGTCTGTTGTTCCATGTCCAGTTATAACTGTTGCTTCCTGACCTTCATACAAATTTCTCAAGAGGCAGGTCAGGTGGTCTGGTATTCCCATCTCTTTCAGAATTTTCCACAGTTTATTGTGATCCACACAGTCAAAGGCTTTGGCATAGTCAATAAAGCAGAAGTAGATGTTTTTCTGGAACTCTCACTTTTTTTATAATCCAGCAGATGTTGGCAATTTGATCTCTGGTTCCTCTGCCTTTTCTAAAACCAGCTTGAACATCTGGAAGTTCACGGTTCATGTATTGCTGAAGCCTATTGCTGAAGTTCACGTATTGGAGAATTTTGAGCATTACTTTACTAGCGTGTGAGATGAGTGCAATTGTGCGGTAGTTTGAGCATTCTTTTCATTGCCTTTCTTTGGGATTGGAATGAAAACTGACCTTTTCCAGTCTTGTGGCCACTGCTGAATTTTCCAAATTTGCTGGCATATTGACAATTATTTTTTTCCTCTCCAATTTGGATGCCTTTTATTTCTTTGTCTTGCCCAATTACTCTGTGTGCTAATTCCAGTTCTATGCTGAATAAAAGTGGTGAGAGGGCATCCTTTCCTTTTTCATGATCTTGTAGGTAAAGGTGTTAACTTTTCAGTGTTGAGTTTGATGTTAGCTATTATTACCTAAGGATAAATTATTGACTACTTAAAATTATGCAAAACTTTTAAAAAAGATAGATTATTATAAACTCACTAGTTTTCTGAACTAGTGTCTTACAAGTTTTGTTGAATAGAATTCAGAGGTCAACAGTACCTTCAATAATCTCAAGATGCCTTCTCAAAAACATTTGTACTATGCTTTCCTGGTTATCAAAAACAAAAACTCTTAATAGTGAGAAACTAAGAACTCATCCCTGAAAATCAGGGACAACTCAAAAATTTCCCTCTAATCACTGCTTTTCAACATAAGATTGGAATCCTAGTTAAGATAAGAAAAGGAAATTAAAGGAATCAGATTGAAAAGAGGAAATAAAACTCTTTGCTGCAGATGATATGATCATTTTTTTAAATAAAATCTTTACAAATTGGCAGAACATCCCTATCCTGGAACTAATAAGTTAGTATAGAAAAATTGCATGATACAAGGTTAATATACTAAAGTCAATTACCTTTCCATATAATAGCAGTACATAACGCTATTACAATTGCACACCTAAAATGATATATTTTAGTTTAAATCTAACAAAATTTGCATAAGATTTATTTGAAGAAAATAATAAAACTTTGATGAAAGAATTCAAAGAAGTAAATGAACAGAGAAATATTCCATGTTCATGAAAATTCAGAAAGACTCAATAATGTCAACATGTCAGTTCTTCCCAACTTGATACAGTTTTTGGATGGTAGTGGCACCCCACTCCAGTCTTTTGCCTGGAAAATCCCATGGATGGAGGAGCCTGGTGGGCTGCAGTCCTTGGGGTCGCAAAGACTTGGACATGACAGAGTGACTTCACTTTCACTTTCATGCATTGGAGAAGGAAATGGCAACCCACTCCAGTGTTCTTGCCTGGAGAATCCCAGGGACAGGGGAACCTGGTGGGCTGCTGTCTATGGGGTCGCACAGATTCAGACACGACTGAAGCAACTTAGCAGCAGCAGTAGCAGCAACACTAAACACTGGGAATGTCTAGTGATTAAATGTAAATATACTTAAATATTGATTAGAATAATGGCAGCCTGTATTTATTTGCAAAAATGTTTTATACTATTTTATAAAGAAGCAATACTTTATTTATAGGAAAATGTTATTTAATAGTCTTTATTATAGAATCTAAAGAAAATAATAACACTTTAAAGGAATTGTCTTCATAATTCACAGGGCATTGGACAGTAAAGCATATAAAATAAAGTCTGCATACTAGTCTTAAAACATTAAAATCTTTAACATTCTAATCGCTGTTGTATCTTGAAGAGTATATACATTCTTTTTTTTTTTTTAGAAATAACCTCTCAAAGGACAGTGTCAATCCACCATAACACTTTTATTCAGAATTCACAAATTCTGAATTTTTTTTTATTTTATGCTTCTAGGAGATGTCACATATTACATATCACTTTTGACATTTTAGTTTTTCTTGGAATGTTTAGAAATATTTTGTGTGGCCACACCATTAAGAAACAGTTTACATCAAAAAAATAGCAGATCAACACTTTAAATCAATGCAAATGTTCTACCTCACTAAGAGACTAATGAGTTACAATACATCTCACATGCCAATCAGAATAAAATTAAGGAAACAATTTGTTAATGTTACTGCTTTTCTAATTTGACTCAAACTGAACAGTAGTCATTTCAATCATTTCTCCATTCAGTCAATAGTTATTGAGTACTGATATCTGTGTGAGGAAAAGTACTAAGTGCTGGACATAAAATAATGATCATACAGACAAGGTTTCTAATTCAATGGAGACAAAGAAAATTAAATAAAATAAATGAAATAATTTCAAAATGTAATTCATTATAGAGAGAAATATACCAAGAGTGAGATTAATAAATAATAAGTGTATGTGGGGGGGAATTGGATGGACTTTATATAAAGAGTAGCTTGGCAAGGCATGTGAGAAACATAAAACTCCCAATGGATATGAGACAAACTGATGAATGAACCTTAGACTCTTAGGGAAATATCACAATTTGGAAGTAATGAGGCTCAGAAATCTGCTAACTTTTTTAAGATCATCAACCTAATCAATGAATGATAGAAGCAGAATTTAACAGGGGATTTTTTTTTTTTAATCTGCATTATTATTATTACTTTTTATCATGCCCTGAACAGCTTGTGGGACCTTAGCTTCCCTGCACTGTGCTAGTGAAAGCATGAAGTTCTAACCACTAGTCCACCAAGGAATTCCCTAACATGGGATTTTGTTTCCAACTGCAATATGAGATTGTAATATTGAGTAACAACCACTAAGAAATTCTTAAAAAGCTGAGAACTCAGACAGTGGGATACCCAGAAAGAATAAAGAAACAGCCACATGAAATTGTTAATCCTTCATCTGTTTCATTTACTAACATGGTTATGGGCTGGCACGGAGAAGGCAATGGCACCCCACTCCAGTACTCTTGCCTGGAAAATCCCATGGAAGGAGGAGCCAGGCAGGCTGCAGTCCATGGGGTCGCGAAGAGTCGGACACAACTGAGCAAATTCCTTTTCACTCTTCACTTTCATGCATTGGAGAAGGAAATGGCAACCCACTCCAGTGTTCTTGCCTGGAGAATCCCAGGGACGGGGGAGCCTGGTGGGCTGCCATCTATGGGGTCGCACAGAGTCGGACATGACTGAAGTGACTTAGCAGAGTAGCATGGGCTGGCAACTTCAATCAAAAAAGAAACAAGTAACTTTGTAAAAGGGAATAACATGTTCTTTGGAGTCAGAAGAACATGGAATTGAATGAAAAATTGCCATTTACTATTTGTGTAATCTTATGCTCAATGAATAATTTACCTGTGACTTGATTTTTTCATTTTCAAAAGAGGTTCAGTTCAGTTCAGTTCAGTTGCTCAGTCGTGTCCAACTCTTTGCAACCCCATAAACCGCAGCACGCCAGGCCTTCCTGTCCATCACAAACTCCCGGAGTTCACCCAAACTCATGTGCATCGAGTCGGTGATGCCATCAGGGCATCTCATCTTCTGTCATCCCCTTCTCCTCCTACCTCAAATCCCTCCCAGCATCAGAGTCTTTTCCAATGAGTCAACTCTTCACATGAGGTGGCCGAAGTATTGGAGTTTCAGCCTCAGCATCAGTCCTTCCAAGGAACACCCAGGACTGGTCTCCTTTAGGATGGACTGGTTGGAACTCCTTGAAGTCCAAGGGACTTTCAAGAGTCTTCTCCAACACCACAGTTCAAAAGCATCAATTCTTTGGCACTCAGCTTTCTTCACAGTCCAACTCTTACATCCATACATGGCCACTGGAAAAACTATAGCCTTGACAAGACGAACTTTGTTGGCAAATATCTCTGCTTTTGAATATGCTATCTAGGTTGGTCATAACTTTCCTTCCAAGGAGTAAGTGTCTTTTAATTTCATGGCTGCAATCACCATCTGCAGTAATTTTGGAGCCCCCCAAAATAAAGTCAGCTACTGTTTCAACTGTTTCCCCATCTATTTCCTATGAAGCGATGGGACTGGATGCCATGATCTTAGTTTTCTCAATGTGGAGCTTTAAGCCAACTTTTTCACTCTCCTCTTTCACTTTCATCAAGAGGCTTTTTAGATCCTCTTCACTTTCTGCCGTAAGGGTGGTGTCATCTCTATATCTGAGGTTATTGATATTTCTCCCGGCAATCTTGATTCCAGCTTGTGCTTCTTCCAGCCCAGCGTTGCTCATGATGTACTCTGCATATTAGTTAAATAAGCAGGGTGACAATATACAGCCTTGACATAATCCTTTTCCTATTTGGAACCAGTCAGTTGTTTTATGTCCAGTTCTAACTATTGCTTCCTGACCTGCATATAGGTTTCTCAAGAGGCTGGTCAGGTGGTCTGGTATTCCTATCTCTTTCAGAATTTTCCAGTTTATTGTGAGCCACACAGTCAAAGGCTTTGGCATAGTCAAAAGAGGTTAACAGTTATCATGTTGTTATGTCATTAAGATTAAAATAGACATTATAAGTGAAAGCTCCTCACATATTCAGTTCAGTTCAGTTGCTCAGTCATACTGAGTTCCTTGTAACTCCATGGACTGCAGCATGCCAGGCATCCCTGTCCATCATTGACTCCTGGAGCTTGTTCAAACCCATGTCCATCGATTCAGGGATATCATCCAACAATCTCATCCTCTGTCATCCCCTTCTCCTCTTGCCTCCAATCTTTCCCATCATTGGGGTCTTTTCTAATGAGTAAGTTCTTTGCATCAGGTGGCCAAAATATTGGAGCTTCAGTTTTCAGCATCAGTCATTTCAATGAATATTCAGGACTGATTTCCTTTAGGAATGACTGGTTTGATCTCCTTGCAGTCCAAGGGACTCTCAAGAGACTTCTCCAACACCACGGTTCAAAAGCATCAATTCTTCCACACTCAGTTTTCTTTATAGTCTAACTCTCTTATCCATATATGACTACTGGAAAAACCATAGCTTTGACTATACATACCTTTGTTGGCAAAGTAACATCTCTGCTTTTTAATATGCTGTCTACATTGGTCATAACCTTTCTTCCAAGGGGCAAGTGTCTTTTAATTTCATAGCTACAGTCACCATCTCCAGTGATTTTGGAGCCCAGAAAAATAAAGCCAGCCACTGTTTCCACTGTTTCCCCATCTATTTGACATGAAGTGATGGGACTGGATGTCATGATCTTAGTTTTCTGAATGTTGAGCTTTAAGCCAACTTTTTCACTCTCCTCTTTCACTTTCATCAAGAGGCTCTTTAGTTCTTCTTCACTTTCTGCCATAAGGGTGGTGTCATCTGCATATCTGAGGTTATTGATATTTCTCCCAGCAATCTTCATTCCAGCTTGTGCTTCCTCCAGCCCAGCGTTTCTCATGATGTACTCTGCATATAAGTTAAATAAGCAGGGTGACAGTATACAGCGTTGACGTACTCCTTTTCCTATTTGGAACCAGTCTGTTGTTCCATGTCCAGTTCTAACTACTGTTTCTTGATCTGCATACAGATTACTCAGGAGGCAGGTCAGTTGGTCTGGTGTTCCCATCTCTTTAAGTACTTTTACAGTTTGTTGTGATTCACACAGTCAAAGGCTTTGGCATAGTCAATAAAGCAGAAATAGATTTTTTTTTTTTTTTGGAACTCTCTTGCTTTTTTGATGATCAAATGGATGTTGGCAATTTGATCTCTGGTTCCTCTGCCTTTTCTAAATAATTTGTATACCCTTAACAAATATGCTAGTTAACAGGAAAACAAACTTCCAGTGATGAAGTTGAAACTCCAATTACAGGTTCAAACTGACCCAGATGCTACACAATTTCACAGGATTTGATAGGGATATACATTGCATATGAGCCATAACATAGTCTCTGCACCCTTATGGTTCTCACTGTCTCATTTCACTAAACCTGTAGATTGGGTTTCATGGTTCAGTGTACTCTTTCCCCTAAATTACAAATTGTTAAAGAAATAAAACTGTGAACATACTACTTTTTATCTTCTGGCTTATAAAATTTATTGTTTCATTCTGTGGGGTAGACTTTTTGTTATTTTCAAGCAAAATAGCAAAAGCCATAAGAACACTAGATACTGTGCAGTAAAACACTATTAAATTTGTTCAAAATCACTGGCAAAAATTTGGTTAAAGGAAAGAAGTAGAACATAAATAACTGATTATTTCAGGTATGTTGCTGTAGCCTAAAAATATTGCAGCAAAGTCAGTTTCATTTGCCTTGAGTTTGGGTAACATCTGCCTTTTCTATTATAAAAAAAGGTCAAGGCATTCTCTTTCATTAAATTTAAAAATAACTGACAATTTTTATTTTTTTTTATTTATTTTATTTTATTTTATTTTTAAACTTTACATAATTGTATTAGTTTTGCCAAATATCAAAATGAATCTGCCACAAGTATACATGTGTTCCCCATCCTGAACCCTCCTCCCTCCTCCCTCCCCATACCATCCCTCTGGGTCGTCCCAGTGCACCAGCCCCAAGCATCCAGTATCGTGCATCGAACCTGGACTGGCAATTTTTAAACTTCAATTTCTGCAAAAGGGAGACAAAAACAATTTAGTTTACTAAAATTGACTTTGTGTTAAAAATATATTTAAGATTATATTTTAAAAGCAGCGTCAACTACTTCTTCAGCCCAAATAGTACTGTTTGGTGAACACTTAAAAGAGAAATACTTGTGGCTTACCAACTAAGACAATTGCATTTCTGGAAATTCATCCACTAGCTTTGTTGATTAGATTTTTCCAAGTAACATTTAGTATTGGCAGTCTTTTAAAGTGCAGGAAATTGGATAGAAACAAAAATTAGGACAATTCAAAATATTTATTTTTAATAATTTTTCTGTTTCCTCTACTGTGTTCTCTCAAATTACTCTTATACAACAAATTAACAAATAATTCATAATAGAAGTGCCTACATTGGAGGTTTTCCCTTGCTTTTCACTTCTCTTCTTTTCTTCAGCTATTTGTAAAGCCTCCTCAGATAATCACATTGCCTTTTTACTTTTATTTTTCTTTGGGATGGTTTTGTTCTCTGCCTCCTGTATGTACCACCATCCATAGTTCTTCAGGCACATTGTTTACTAGATTTAATCCCTTGAATCTATTTGTTACTTCCACTTTATTTTCATAGGGGATTTAAGTTGTACCTGGTTGGCCTAGTGGTTCCCTGCTTTCTTTAGTTTAAGCCTGAATTTTGCTATGAGAAGCTGATGATATGAGCCACAGTCAGCTCCAGATCTTGTTTTTGCTGACTGTTACACAGCTTCTCATCTTTGAGTACAAAGAATGTAGTCAATTTGATTTCCATATTGACCATTTGGTGATTTCCATGTGTAAAGTTGTCTCTTGTGCTGTTGGAAAAAGGCACTTGCTATGACCAGTGCATTCTCTTGGCACATTTCATTTAGCCTTTGTTTGCTCTGCTTCATTTTGAACTCCAAGACCAAGCTTGCCTGTTACTCCAGGTATCTCTTGACTTCCTACATTTGCATTTCAATCCCCAGTGATTAATAGAACACCTTTGTGTGTGTGTGTGTGTGTGTGTGTTAGTTCTAGGATGTCTTCTAGGTCTTCATAGAACTAATCAACTTTAGCCTCTTTGGCATCAGTGATAGCAACTTAGACTTGAATTGTAGTGATGTTGAATGGCTTGCCTTGGAAACGAACCAAGATCATTCTGTTGTTTTTGAGTACTGCATTTTGGACTCTTTTGTTGACTATGAGGGCTACTCCATTCCTTCTAAGTGATTTTTGCCCACAGAGTAGATGTAATGCACATCTGAATGAAATTTGCCCATTCCTGTCCATTTTATTTCACGGATTCCTAAGATGTCGATGTTTATTCTTACCATCTCCTCCTTGACCACTTTCAATTTACCTTGATTCATGGACCTAACATTCCGAGTTCCTATGCAATACTGTTCTTTGCAGCATCAGATTTTACTTTCATCACCAGACACATCTACAACCTAGTGTCATTACCGCTTTGGCCCAGCCACTTCATTCTTTCTGCAGCTATTAGTAGTTGTCCTTCACTCTTCCTGAGTAGCATATTGGATACCTTCCAACCTGGGGGACTCATCTGTCGGTGTCATATCTTTCTGTCTTTTTGTACAGTTCAATAGGTTCTCATGGCAAGTATACTGGGGTGGTTTGCCATTCCCTCCTCCAGTTGATTGCATTTTGTCACTCTCCACCATGATCTGTTCATCTTTAGTGGCCTGGTATGGCATGGTTCATAGCTTCATTGAGTTACACAAGTTCCTTCACCATGACAAGGCAATGATCCATGAAGGGATTGGAGGTTTATAGGAACACTATGACCAGACCTATGTGAATAGTGCTAAGAATAAAGGATTCTGGAACCAAGAAGTTTGCAGCAACCAGCCACATCCCCTCCCCTGTTAGTATAAAGGAAGCCTGAATTCTAACTCAGTAAGATGGTTCTTTGGGGCAGTAGTCCACCATTTTCTCAGCCTGCTGGCTTTCTGAATCAAGTCACCATTCCTGGCCCCAAACCTCATCTCTCAATTTATTGGCTATCCTTTGGTGAGTGGTATACACTTGGACTCGGTTACACTTCTGGCCCTATAAAAATCAAGATAGCATTAGTAGATGTTCAGGAAGCCTGCTTTCAACTTGAATGATTCAGATTTTTGAACTTTAAGTTTTTGAGATGACATTCTCTCTTTTATTTCTTTAGTAAATGTAAAACCTCAAAGATGGGTGCTTTAATTCATTTATTCTCTGATAATTCCCATAAAGTTCTTAGAAATACATCTTACTAACCTCACTTCAGAGATGAATAAAATAAGTCTTAAAGAATTAGATAACATATTTAAATTCTCACAATAAGGAATAATAGTGGATCTGGAATTCAAACACAGTTCAGCTAGTTCTAAAGCCTGTGATCTTAAGCACTACAAGATTTTATACAGCAAGAAGTCTAAGAAGCTATTTATAGGCCTTTCTCAATAGTTTTTTTTTTTTTTCCTTTAGTCATAGAATGATGGTAAGTCATGTACTTACCTTGCTCAAGAATTCTGATCAGGAAAAAGTCCACAAAAAGTGTAATACTTTAACCATGCTGGAATTTACATTCAATCAAAATGCACTTATAGATTTTCTTCTGTGTAAGTGTTATTGTGTTGAGCACACATGAATCAGTGTGAACTTGATACTAAATATAATGCAGACAAGAAATATTACAGAATGACTTCTGTGATAACTTCATGAAAAGAGAGCCAATTTTATTTTTTTCCTGGACCAGCTGAATGTTTCAACTAAATTAAGCACCTGTAATCACCAGGTGTCTAATTAGAAAATAAAGGATAGGCCTCCATACCAGGTGCAGTGAATAAATGACAAATATTTTAAAAGAATACATGGCAATAAACCAAGTCCCTTCATTGCTTCACTATTTGTTCCTCATCCCAAGGTAGAAGACTATCATACTGAGAACAGTGGAATTTAGCTGGTAATAATCAGGTGTTATTCACACATATGAGACCAGAAATTTGTTGATCCAGGCTTTTGATTTAGTTATTTAACCTTTTCTTATCAAGGAGATCATGAGTAACTGAATTGGATATCAAAGCTTTTTCTGTTAAAGCAAAGCATACATTTAGCTACTCTTGCTAATCCATCCAACATCACCAGTTCCTGTCAACTACAAAAGGCCTAGGTCTTCTCCCAGCCCTCCACTCTCAAGTTTGGTCATTATTTATTAGCATATTACTTTTTAAAAATCTGATTGGTTAAAAAAAACTGATTGATAAGGAAAGTCATGTATATCTATTACTGATTCTATTACTGTATCAGAGAAACACAATTTCTGGTAGCAAAAATTAAATTATAAATCTGGCCACATTATGGTACTTGTTACAACATACTCTCTGTTACACTGCATGTTGCAAGCCTCAATCTGTGTATTTTCATCATCTTCAATGATAGGTTGGCCTAAAATACCATCTATCAAATCTTCCTAGGGTGATTGTGAAAATTAAATGAGTTGATATATGTAAAGCTTAGGATGTATTGTAAGCACACTCAAACCCTAGCTACTATTCTTTGTATTGTATTGTATTCATGCTGTCAAGAGTGGAATTCTCCAGGGAAGAATACTGAAGTGGGTAGTCATTTCCTTCTCCAGGGGGTCTCCCCAGCCCAGGGGTTGAACCTAGGTCTCCTGCATTGCATGCAGATTCTTTACCATCTAAGCCACCAGGGAAACCCCAAGAGCATGCAAGATAAATAAATAATCCTCAGGGAATATTCTTGACTGCAAAAACTAACAACTCTTTTTATCATTTTATCCAAACAAATGTCATAAAATTATGAATAGAACTTTAAAGAAGGATTCTGGGGACTTTACATTTAAGATGACTGGATCAGGACATGAATCCCCTTTTTTGTTTGAGCTTAGAGGGAGGATGAGAAATAGAAACATCAACTCTTCAATTAATCTAGGGTACACTATAACCCCAGGCCCAATGTAAGAGAAGAGTTGTCAGAACAAGTAAACGTTAGAGGAGACATGCCTGCTGCTGCAGGTGCAGGCAATGCTGGAAGGACCCGGAGATTTCCAGGCCAGGTGCCTCACCCTGAGCAACAGAACAAACACCATTGTTACGGGGAAGAATACCAAAGGGCATGGCTTGCTGAATGAAGATCTTTGTACCCCATTAGATACTACAGTTTATAGGTTCTGGGATAAATAAATGAATTTACAGACGTCCCGTCACCAAAGGGCTTATCCAAAGAGGACACACATTGGAGAAAGTCTGAGTTATGAGCAAGGCTATTACTTTAGAAATAAGAAAAACCTGGGAATAAAGAAAATCAAAGCAAAGCACTTGCATTCTCTCTGTCACACACAGACACACACACACAAACACACACAACCAGAAATACAAAGTAAATAAAGGGAACATGGCATGGCAGGAAGAGGAAAAACATGAAAACTTAACTTCATTGCTGCTCAGGAAAATAGGTGAAAAAATAAAATGGCACCAAAAATGAAGGTCACACTGAGATATAAAAAGAGGTAAGTGCCAGAGGGCAAGCCTAAGAAAAAACTAATTAAATAGTTGCAAATGATTAAGAAGTTAAAAATACATAAAATGAGAGAAATGGCCTTCACAAAGACAAAAGCTGAAAAAAAATTTAAATATATATATATTTTAAATTTGTAATTGAGAAATTGTTCATAAATGAAAAGTAAACTTGAATCCAAGTGTAGAGGAGGGAGTACACATATCTCTACAATAACAGATATGAAATCATAAATTTCAAGATATTTCCTGGTAAACTGTTATGATTTTAAAGATAAAAGAGACAGAGACAGAAACAAAAAAAGACAAGTTCTTGCATACCTAGGAAGAGATCATGAAAATAGGCTCTCCTGAACATGTAAACAAAAAAATCCCATGGTAGCTTGACTTTCTCCACCACACAAGCTGTCCTGTTCCTTCCTGCCCCTTTCCTTGCACACAAGTTGGACTCAAATCAGTCTGTTGAACTGATTTACCATGTGATTGTAGGAATCTTCCCAAAAAAACTGCTGATAAAAAGAAACCTGCCAAAACTTGGGCTTTCATGGAAAACAAGAAAAATCAATATTAAAATTGTATAAAAATGAAATATGTTTTTAAACAGGGGCTTTTAGTCCACCACACAAGGTTGCAGCCCCATGGTAAACATTTTGACTTTATAATATGGAATTCCATGGCTTGCCTCTGTAATTAATTGCATTTCATGAAAAATCAAACTCTTGGGAGGAACCAAAAACTTTGTTATTCAGATCATGATTTTATGTGATTAGAAGTATTCCTCTGTGTGTGAGCCTAAGGGGTATAGAATAATGAGGCAGCACATAAGGCAGGAATTTATTCCAGGGACCAGATCAAGCACAGGTTGGGCTGAGATAGTATTCTAGGATTTAAGTTGCTATTTTATAAAACAAAGGTTCAGACCAGCCATGTTCCCAAGCTGAAGGTGTCCAGTGCCAGTGTGTACAAGTCCTGAAACTCATTTAACTTTCCACAAAATAAACTTTCAGAAAGACAAGTTGAACCATGAGTTTCTGTGAATGGTAAATGGTAACAGGAAGAAAAAAAAAAAATTAGCTTAGATCCCTTCTTCCTCTATTTTCTAGATTTGTTAGGTAAGACTTTTCAGGACTAGTTATGAAAAAGTTATGGTTTAATTTACATTATAAAAACAGGCAATGGAAGAAGACAGAAAGAGAGCTGGGAGGAAGGAAGTGAGAGAGAGAGAGAGAGAGAGGAAGAAAGGGAGAGAGAGAAGGAGGGAAGGAAGCGAGGAGGAAGAAAGGAAGATAGACACTCAGGATCCAAATCAAACACATTTATTTTGACAGCATCTTACAAAGAGAGAATCAAATAAAAGATGTTGGAAACATCCAATCACATTGGTCTAACGGCCTAAAGTTGACTTCTAAGAGCCAATTTCAAAAACATAGTCCTTGCAATATCATCCTCATCAATTAATATTTATTGACTGGCTCCAAAGGTACATGACACATGAAGAGATAAGATTAACTTCCTTTCTTTATGCTTCTCTCTGGAAAATGAAGCTAGTCCAACCTTCAAAATATCTGCCTGAGGAGAAAAAAAATGGATGTGCTCTAATAACCTGAACAAACACTATTTCCAGAACAAATTTTCCACTTATCTGGCTTTTGCCTTCCAAATTTCCAATATCCTGTGATGTCTCATAGCAATTTAAAACTACAAGTCACTAAGTACAAACTGGCACAGTATAGAATATGTTCTGTGTTCTTTTCATTTTTTTAATACTTTGTATTTTAAAGAAGCTGAAGTGTTAGTCATTCAGTCATGTCCAACTCTTTGAGACGCAATGGACTATAGACCACCAGGCTCGTCTGTCCACGGAATTCTCTAGGCAAGAATACTGGAGTGTGTAACCATTCCCTTCTCAACCCATGGATCAAAGCCAGGTCTCCTGAATTTCAGGCAGATTCTTTACCTTCTGAGCCACCAGGGAAGCCCACTGGTGTATTTAAAATTCCCTTTAATAACAATTACTTCAGTTAGGCAAAGTAGTTATTGTTTTTACCAATTAACAGATAGAAATCTAAAAATTTTAAGTGACTTATGTTAGGTCTCCTAGTTCATTTGGGCTTCAAATTTTTTGATACTGAGGCCTATGTTAATAAGGACACTTACTAACTCAAAACTATATTGCATGCTGCAGAGTAATTTTATATCACTTTTCCTCTTTATCAACAGCTTGAGAAACAAAGAGATAGAGTATCTAAAAGCTAAATGAGTGATAGGTCCTATGCTAAATATGTTGCATTTATTGTTGTATTTATATTCAAAAGAAATATACGGGGTAGGTGTTTGTATACTCTTATTTTAGATGAAGCAACTGATGCTTGCAAAAGTAAAATTGCCTATTAAGTGGTAGATCTGTTGTCTGAATCCAGGTCAATTCAGTTCAGTTCAGTCACTCAGTCGTGTCCGACTCTTTGCGACCCCACGAATTGCAGCACGCCAGGCCTCCCTGTCCATCACCATCTCCCGGAGTTCATCAAACCCCGAAGCCCATGTTCTGATCTACCTCAATACACTTGCCTTTTTGGTTTGCAGAAGCAGCTAAATGAAGAGCATATATCTTCTGGATTTATACATTGTTTCAGATGACATTTTGCTATATTTTTATTTCTGGGTCATATAAACCATAAAGGCCAGATTTTCTAAATATGTTCGTAAAAAACATTTTAAAGACGGCAAATCACTTTAGAATAAAATTCTTATGATATATACTCCAAATGTATTGATTTCAACTTCATTCAACAAACACTTAGTGATATGTACAATGTAGAGAGAAATATACGTGAAACTTTGAGAACTAAAATGTGAACGTGATAGACTCTAATCCTGAAGGACAGGTGATATTCTACTGCAAAGTCCTGGTGAGCAAATCTAACTAGAGAATGAGTATGAAACTTTTTCCAATTCATTTTGTTATACTTGTAAATCTGAATTACACATGCCAGAATCATACAAACAGCACACAAAAAAAATGAAGCTATCTTCTTTTCCATCAATAGTACTTTATCAATTTCATACAGAACTCCCAATATATAGCAGTAAAAAGTTTTGAGAATTCCTTATACCTTTTTACAACGGAGGACACTCTAAAATATTGGGCTATAACATTTTATAGCCTCTCTTATTGTAACACCATGTTATTTCTACCATAATGTTGTTGGCAGCAAAATTTGAAGGAAAAAAATTTACAGGCACTTTACAAGGCAATTGTAGATTAACACTTTCATTATTAAGTTTTTTCAGTGTTTGCTTATTTGTAGGTTTCATTAATTGATAATATTACTGGTAGCTCACCACCTAGTTCTGCTGTGATAAAAATTCATACTTCAATTTTTTCACAGAATACCTAAACCAAAAAATGAAAATAAGTGTATCTTGTGGTATAAGGAAATATAAGGCTGGATTTGGGGTTATTGGCAGACAGCTACCATACAAATTACATGAAGAGGTTAGAATATATTTAAGCTTTGCCCTAGGAATCAAAAATTAATAATGTGTCCTCATCTCCTATATTTGTAAGCTTCTCAAACTTAAAAGTTTTTCCTAAGAAAATAGGACCATTTTGCTTTAGTTTCTCAAATTATCTTCATTATTATCACTGTTAAATGAAATAACCCCTGTCTAATTATTTTATTCATTAATTCAACAAACATTTATTGTTGTCTACTATACGTTATGTACTGAACTGGATAGCTTATGTACAAGATAAACCTGGTCAAAACTGTGCCTGCCTCATTACCTGAGAGACGAGTGAGGGATTCAGATGAATGAATAGGAGATAATACTCCAAATAATAATAATAATGAACAGAAACTTCAGTTAGAGTTGGGAGACCAGAGGGGAGGGAATGCTGTCACACTCTGAGTTAATAGCAGAGCCAAACAGAAAGAAGAAACACTTCTCTTCTTTCCAAAAGGACCCAGTCAATGAGAAGCCATGGATTCTTTATTCACTAAAGCCCTCCCCACTTCTTTTTCCTTTCTATAAAGTGTTCTCCTTCCCTTGCTGTGGGGAGACTTGCACATGACGCACCATGGCTGTAAAGTCTGAATTTCAGTTCTCTCCTGATCCCCAAAAAGCCATCTTTGCTGGAGAAATGTATGGCAGCCTATTTGTTTCAGGTCAACAATAACATAAAGCGGTGATGGCTACTGGTGGGTAATAGAGAACAGTATGGCAGTGCATGTAAAAGAGAAGCACTGCCAAACACTTGCCACATACTGAGAGGTCTACTTATGCAGGCTGAGATGTCAAAAATGCATCTATTTAGCCAGGCAACTTCTGGAGGAGAGGGAGGAAAATACTGCTTTACTTAGAGAATGGCTCATGCAAAAGCTGAGGGCTGAGGAAGGCTGAGGATGCTCAGGACACTGGAAATAATTAATTGAGTGGTACAGAGTAAGAACAGGAGTGGGTGGCAATTGCTCAGAAGATATAGGTCTGAGCAGCCATGTATTGAAAGTCTTGCAATGCTTGATAGGGACAATGAACATTATTTTAAGGGCAGTAGGGATTCATAAGTTTAAATAAATGTGAGATATAATGACATTTATGGTTTAGAAAAATTGCTTTGATGATAATGGTGAAAATAGAAGTAGAGGCAAGTAGGGAAAGCAAGAAAGTAAGTCAGAACCTGTTAGAACAATCAAGTCAAGAAAACAAAATGATTTGAGCTACATTTGTGGAAACTGCATGGAAGGTCATTTCCCCAGATAGTATACATAGACACAAGGATACACACACACATTCACACATGTGTATATCCTAAGTTTATTGTTAACTATATATTATTGTTATTATTTATCCTTCATTAGATCATGAGGCCCAGAGACATGAACTCTGCTTTCTGCCAGATTGTAAAGTCTGTGATAGCTCATTGAGTCCTTGAAGATAGAGAACAAAAATTAAAACAATAAATACAATAAAGGTAAAGAAAATCAAATTTGTTTTTCTAAATATAGAATTATCATGAGACATACATCAGTAACAAACTACTTAAATAAACTCCTTGAGATTAGAGATACGTAATGTATTTTTAAATTATTCTCCTCCAGAGCTCTTTAGGAATATTGCTATTGTTTTTTTAAAAGAAAGCCACTTTTAGAGCATTTGGTGCAAATTTATGTTGAACATAATGCTAATAAAGTTCACTGAGTTGAGACTTGTCTTCCAAGAAGGTATTTGAGCATTGCAAGGAAACAAAGAGGATAAGAATAAAATCCCTCTTTAGACATTCATTACATAAGTAATCTTTTAAAAATTCTAAGAACAATGATCTTTTATCCTTTTCTTTTACTTTTTTTATGTATACATATGTATATATGTATATGTATACATATATGCATAATCCTCTTCATTATTTTTTTTACAATAATGTGTCATCTACCAACCCACAAAAATGATATGGTAATGCTTTGTAATATGAACTAATTTTCCTGTAGGAACTCAGCCTACAGCTTCAGATGGATAATACTTTTTCAACTTCAGGAGGCAAGCTATTAATTAAATCATTAAAATTTTGGGAACTGACAGAAATGGAGACCACCATGAATCAAGTGCATTTCCAAACTAGTTGTAGGGATGTTGATTTGTGGCCATAATTTCCTGGGCAGTATCTAGAAACTAATAAGAGTAGAGTGATAATCACAATAAATCAAAAGAATACTACATGACTAAAATAGCAGTAAAGAGTAATTTTAATAGATGTCATATTTTCCATTCAATTAAATTGAGTGTCATAAATACATATAGTTAATAAAACTCAAAATGAAGAAACAAGCAGCAACAATTCCTTGAGAATTTTTTTATCTTCCTTTCAGTTGATGACAACGGGTTGACAGATAATGTTCCATTATATATTGGAAGCCAGGTGGGCCTTTTAAATAGATTAAATGCTATCTCACAGGTAGAAACTTGATTTTTAAATTTTTTTTTACATGTATCTAGGTTCCATTTACTGTATGTGAGTACTTCTATGTGACTTAGTAGGCTTTCCAGGTGGCACAGTGGTAAAGAATCTGCTTCCCAGTGCAGGAGATACAAGAGACACAGGTTTGATCCCTGGGTCAGGAAGACCCCTTGGAGGAGGAAATGGCAACCCACTCCAGTATTCTTGCCTGGAAAAATCCCTGGATAGAGGAGCCTGGGGGGCTACAGACCATGGGGCCACAAAGAGTCAGACGCAACTGAGAGATTGAGCACATCACAGCATGTGACTTAGCCTAAAATTTGTCATTGGACCATTTGTTTTCTGGCATACTTTCATGTTATTTCTAGTCTCTACAAGTTGCTTAGGCATCACTACCCCTGAAAATGGATTTCCAAACAATGAACTGTGAAATCATTCCAGTGCTAATTTCTTTCTGGCCTACTGCCCAAGACACTCCCTACTTAATTCCACCATCATGTTCTTTGGTGGTAGGAACACGAGACCACTTAAGTTAATCCTGATCCTGTTCTGCAAATAACTCCAAAGAGGATGCCGCTCCAAAGGCACTGATTTGAAGTCAGAGATACTTGTGGTTATGAATTTTTTAAATAAATAAATATAAGGTGGAGGAAAAGGAAGAGGAAAAAGGAAACAAAAATGTTCTAGTGCATAAACTTGAGTCTACCTAGCACTTTAGTTTTAAAATTCTATGTATATTTCTTCCTTCTTCAGACCATATGTTTCAAAGATTCAATAAGCTATTTTATGCAAGCAGTTTGTAGTCACCTGGCTATACTGCTGCTGCTGCTGCTAAGTCACTTCAGTCGTGTCCGACTCTGTGTGACCCCATAGACCGGCAGCCTAACAGGCTCCACCGTCCCTGGGATTCTCCAGGCAAGAACACTGGAGTGGGTTGCCATTTCCTTCTCCAATGCATGAAAGTGAAAAGTGAAAGTGAAGTCTCTCAATCGTGTCTGACTCTTAGCGACCCCATGGACGGCAGCCTACCAGGCTCCTCCATCCATGGGATTTTCCAGGCAAGAGTACTGGGTGGGGTACCATTTCCTTCTAGCACTTCTTGAATAGTAGTTGGTAGTTCCAGACACAGTTCAAAGATATTAATGAGAAATAAGCAGGAAAATAGGGCATTTGGATGGCAGTGACACTAAACTCAGGGGATGCCTATATTTAAATATATTTAACTACTGAAAAAGGTGCTGTGTACAGTGTATCAGCAGTGACTAGTTTAAGATATACAGCTGGCTCAAAGCAAATCCAAATCTGGTTTTCCTTACAGAACAGTGTAGAAGAGACACTCATCTTTCCCAAATGAAGAGAAGACATGTTGCTAAGATTCCTCTGAACTAAAATAATGGGTTGGAGATTTTTCTCATATGATAATGTATTTCTGTATATCCATATACAGAAACTCAAAAACAAAATGTATAATTTGGCTGAATGAGACTCATTGTTTCAGGGTGTAAAATTTTCCCAGAAATGATTAGAGAGCGTCAACAGCTTCCTGAGTATAAAACACAAAAATCTATAGTTGAGTAAAAAATTATGAAAATTGTATGTCCAAAATCCTGAAATATTTTCCAGAAAAACATCTACTTCTTCTTTATTGACTATGCCAAAGCCTTTGAATGTGTGGATCACAACAAACTGGAAAATTCTTAAAGAGAAGGGAATACCAGACCACCTGACCTGCCTCCTGAAAAATCTGTATGCAAGTCAAGAAGCAACAGTTAGAATTGGACATTGAACAAGAGACTGGTTCCAAATTGGGAAAGGAGTATGTCAAGGCTTTATATTGTCACCCTGCTTATTTAACTTATATGCAGAGTACATCATGAGAAATGCCAGACTGGACAAAGCACAATCAGGAATTAAGATTGCTGGGAGAAATATCAATAACCTCAGATATGCAGATGACACCACCCTTATGGCAGAAAGTGAAGAACTAAAGAGCCTCTTGATGAAAGTGAAAGAGCAGAGTGAAAAAGTTGGCTTAAAACTCAACTTTCAGAAAACTAAGATCATGGTATCTGGTCCCATCACTTCATGGCAAATATAAGGGGAAAAAATGGAAACATTGAGAGACTTTATTTTTGGGCGCTCCAAAATCACTGCAGATGGTGATTGCAGCCATGAAATTAAAAGACACTTGCTCCTTGGAAGAAAAGCTATGACCAGCTGAGATAGCATATTAAAAAGCAGAGACATTACTTTGAGACAGCTGAGATAGCATATTAAAAAGCAGAGACCTCAATAAAGGTCTGTCTTGTCAAAGCTGTGGATATGAGAGTCAGACTATAAAGAAAGCTGAGCGTCAAAGAATTGATGCTTTTGAACTGTGGTGTTGAATAAGACTCTTGAGAGTCCCTTGGACTGCAAGGAGATACAACCAGTCCATCTTAAAAGAAATGAGTTCTGAATACTCATTGGAAGGATTGATACTGAAACTGAAACTTCAATATTTTGGCCACCTGATGTGAAGAACTGACTCACTGAAAAAGATCCTGATTCTAGGAAAGATTGAAGGCAGGAGGAAAAGGGGATGACAGAGGAAAAGATGGTTGGATGACATCACCGACTTGATGGACATGAGTTTAAGTAAACTCCGGGAGTTGGTGATGGACAGGGGAGCCTGGCATGCAGCAGTCCATGAGGTCGCAAAGAGTCAGACATTACTGAGCAGTTGAACTGAAGCCCAAATAAATAGCACTTCACATCACTTTCTTGAAAAGAGAATGAGATGTCTCATCTCCTACATACAGATAGTTTATAAGTAAGTAGTTTGAATACAAATATAGTTATTCGTATTGAATCAAATTAACACCCCTAATCACACTGACTATGTTAAATTAAAACTCATTAAAAACATTAAATATTAGTGATAACAAATATCCTATATGTAATTATGTATCACTACTTAAAATGTTCAATAAAAATTTATAACTGTGAAAAACTTTCAGATTGGAACCTAATAATGATGTTATAGTTTTCCTTGTTTAATATTTCCAAGTATTTTATTTTATTTTAACTTTTCAATGAATAAGAAGATACAATATAGCTGAGAAGAAAGGAAAATCTAACTAAAGAAGTCCAATATATTTAGTTTGTTGATTATACAAAAATAGAGTTATAACTCAGTAAAATTATAGGGTCCCTGCCTTTTAAATAAAAGAAATTTTGCTTTGATTTAGAGGTTTAATTTTGTTTTTTCACTACTTATAACCAAGTAAATTACTATAAAGTATTTGTCATGACATACCACCATAGTTGAGAATAGATGGAAGAAAAGATGAATTAGAGGAGGAAACAAAATAAAATAAGTGAAGGGAAGGAAGAAAAGGAGGTTATGTCATGAAATGACTAAACCAGAGTAGTCCTTCAGTGGATGGAATACAGTGAGAAAGAAATAAAAAACTAATGGAAGGCAATGAAATAGGTGATACTTTTTTTTTCTTTTAAATCTTTTTTTTTTCTCTTTTTTTTTTCTTTTAAATCTTAATGTGGAAAGAATGTTTCTTAATGTGGGAAGAATGCTTCAGCAATTTCTCCTTATTCTTTTATCCCCTCTAAGGCAAGGACTTCCCTCCAATGATCACAAATATACAGATTATTTCACTCTATATCACTTGTATGATGCCTTTTTTATATATATGCACTCAGTCTTGTCCAGCTTTTTACAATGCCATGGACTACAGGCTCCTCTGTCCATGGGACTTTTCAGGCAAGAATACTGGAGTGGGTTGCAATGCCCTCCTCCAAGGGATCTACCTGACTCAGGTATGGAACCCACATCTCCTGCATTGCATCTCCTACATTGCTTTACCCATCTGATCCACCAGGGAAAAAGCACGTATGTGTGTTTGTGTGTGTGTGTATTATAGACATGAATAGATGTAATATATTAATATATATCTACATAGATGATGGGCTTCCCTGGTAGCTCAGCTGGTAAAGAATCCACCTGCAATGCAGGAGACCCCAGTCCAATTCCTGGGCCCAGAAGATCCCCTGGAGAGGGGATAGGCTACCCACTTCAGTATTCTTGAGCTTCCCTGGTGACTCAGAAGGTAAAGAATCTGCCTGAAATTCAGGAGACCTGGATTTGATCCCTGGGTCAAGAAGATCCTCTGGAGGAGGGCATGGCAACCCACTCCAGTATTCTTGCCTGGAGAATCTTCATGGACAGGAGCCTGGTAGACTACAGTCCATGGGATCACAAAGAGTCAGACATAATTAAGTGACTAAGCACAGCACAACATAGATAGATATATTAATGGTCTTTGTGCTTCTCCAATGCTGTCCAAAGTAGCTTAGTGTTTTGGATTAAATTGACTTAATTTTCAAAATCTGTGTTATCATTACTCTAGTGAAAAACATGCTTCTGCTTATTTCTCTAGAAGTCTTAAGCTAGTGGTAGACGAACCCTCTGTCTCCAAATTTAATGCCAAGGCTAGTATTCAATTAGTTGCATGGAGCAGAATTGTCTTGCAAAGGCAATAAGCAGTGAAAAGCAGATACAATAGTTTAGAATCCACCAGAAATTAAAAGAAAAAAAAAGTATTGTTCAAAAAGGAATACAGTTTCATCTGTCTAATAAGTCAAGAAGACATAAAATATCTGTTATTTGTTTTGTAAGCAGAGGTCAAACGCCCACTATTTCTCAAGGGAAAGCATATCATCCTTTCATTTCAATTAACCTCTTAAAGCAGTCAATAAATATTTTTGAAAAATACTTCTGACAGCTGTGAAGGCAGAAATTGCTTTAAAGGAAGTTTTTTATTAAGATAAATGGAGACCTGTGTTGAATTTAGTGTTCGATCCAATTTCCAAGTCAAGAATCTGAAAGATGAGTTTCTTTGGAAAGTGCAGCAAAAGCTGACTTGAAGACCCCTGCTTCCCTCCTATAAGATCCAGCACAGTTGTCTAGGGCTGACACACTTCTGTGTTTTCCTCCCTTACTGTTCACACAGAACACTTCACTTCCTGTCACTAAATGTGTGGGGAGTTTTCCCCTACATCAATAATTGTCTATGACACCAGTTGGGTATCCGATAGTTCAATTCGGTTCTGACATTATCAAATTGGAGTCAGCATCAGATCCCACAAGTTAATGCCTCAGTTCTACAAGACTGTCCCCAACTTCAGACACTAATTATAAGTCCCAGATTTTCTCCTGTACTTTAGATCAACAGGCTATAAATTAGGGGTCCCATGACCCCTCCTTGGCTTCAATAATTTACTGGAATGGCTCAGAGAACTCAGAGAAACGCATTTGCCATTTGGATTCCCTGGTGGCTCAGATGGCAAAGTGTCTGCCTGTAATGTGGGATACCTGGGGGTTGATCCCTGGGTTGGGAAGATCCCCTGAAGAAGGAAATGGCAACTCACTCCAGTATTCATGCCTGGAAATTCCCATGGATGGAGGAGCCTGGGAGGCTACAGTCCATCGCATCACAAAGAGTCAGACACAACTGAACAACTTCACTTTCACTTTCCCCCCAACTATGGGCATTGTGGACGGAAGATGAGTGAGGGCTTTCCAGTATCCAGTGATAAAGGATATGCTTAAGGACACAAATGAATAGCCAGTAGAAGAGATACATAGGGCAAGGGGTGTGGAAAGGAGCTTCTATACTCTCTGTGAACACTTGCATTTGTACACCAACCTGGAAACTCTCTAAACTGTGCACCCTTGGGAATTTTGTAGAGCCTTCATCATGTAGGTTTGATCAGTCACTAACTCAGTCCTCAGGCTCTCTCCTCTCCTTGGAGGAAGTGGGATGGGGAAAAGATACTTCCAAGGTTCTAATCATGGCTTGGTTATTTTGGGAGACCGACCTACATCCTGAAACAATCCAGGAGTCCAATAACAATCACCCCCAACAGAACAAAAGACACTCTTGCCATCCAGGAAATTCCAAGAGATTAGGACTGCAGGGTAAAAAAACAAACAAACAAACAAACAAAAACACAAGTGTTCAAATAAAAGATGCTCCTTGTGTTATTATCATTTAGGAAATTACAATGATATTAAGAGTTCTGTGCCAAGAAATGGAGGCAGAGGGAAAAATACATATATTTTCAATTATTTCATAATAAGAAATGTACAGAACTGTTTCAAAGAGCAGGCTAGTCTCCTAAAGAAATCACCAAGATCATTTTTTTTCTTTTTCTGATATAAAATATAAAATTTTTATATATTACTCTTAGCATTCTTCATATAGTGTATCTCTCAGTTCAGTTCAGTTCAGTTCAGTCACTCAGTCGTGTCCGACTCTTTGCGACCCCATGAATCGCAGCACGCCAGGCCTCCCTGTCCATCACCAACTCCAGGAGTTCACTCAAACTCACGTCCATCGAGTCAGTGATGCCATCCAGCCATCTCATCCTCTGTCGTCCCCTTCTCCTCCTGCCCCCAATCCCTCCCAGCATCAGGGTCTTTCCCAATGAGTCAACTCTTCGCATGAGGTGGCCAAAGTACTGGAGTTTCAGTTTTAGCATCATTCCTTCTGAAGAACACCCAGGAATGATCTCCTTTAAAATGGACTGGTTGGATCTCCTTGCAGTCCAAGGGACTCTCAAGAGTCTTCTCCAACACCACAGTTCAAAAGCATCAATTTGTGTATCTCTAGTCTTTAACTTATCTCAAGGCAGAATTGTTACAGAATACTGTAATTCTATATATAATAATTTGGAAAACTGACACACTATTAATTTTTGAGCTAATCTAAAAGATCTAATGATCATAATGCTTATGAAGGGTAGGTTTTCTGTAACAAGATATTATGATATATTATGAAATATTCTTAGCTAATAATGTTATCATTAGCTAAGAATATTTCAAAATTTCCTGGATAAGGTAAAAATAAACTGAAGAGCTTGGTACATAAACAAGAAAAAAATAAGGACCTAGAGAAATTTATATATTTTTAAATAGCACCATGAAAAACAGAAACAATATCATCACTTCAATTATTAAGTTAAAATCTTACTCAAAAATAAAAATTCTAAAACTTTTTAAAAAACATATGAATATATTGGGCTACCCAAAATATTCATTTGAATTTTTCCATAAGATGTAACAGAAAAACCAGAAAGAACATTTTTGACCAACTCAGTATTCTACACAAGTGGATGGGCTTACTCCAATCTTCAGTATATGATATGTTTCAAGACCATGTCTGTGACTAACCTTTATTTATAGAATATTTATATTCTACACAACTTTATAATTAATACTTGATGATTTTGTTATCAAGATACTCATTATTATGGAAAAACCTATCAACTTGAAAAACTTGCTGACTGTAATAAATTCAGAAGAGAATGGGATATAGAAAAACTAAATCAGTCTACATTAATAAATCACTATTACGTGTCCACATTCTAAACAATATTTAGGAATGGAAATTCAAAATATATTATGAGGTTTACAATATAGAGATTTCTTTAATGAATAAATATTAGAAATCATATAGGTCCTAATGCAAACATTGGCTGTTTCATAATTTTAAAAAGTTACCATTACTAGATAGATGAGACTAGAGAGAGGAAACACTAAAACTAAAATCATAAATGAAAAAGGTTCAGTAGAGACTATAGATGAGAGATAGATGGGATATATTGAAAGCCAGAGTTTGGGTCTGCCTAGTACGTCAAGGTTGTATATTGTCACCCTGTTTATTTAACTTATATGCAGAGTATATGATGAGAAACGCTGGACTGGAAGAAACACAAGCTGGAATCAAGATTGCCGGGAGAAATATCAATAACCTCAGATATGCAGATGACACCACCCTTATGGCAGAAAGTGAAGAGGAACTCAAAAGCCTCTCGATGAAAGCGAAAGAGGAGAGTAAAAAAGTTGGCTTAAAGCTCAACATTTAGAAAACGAAGATCATGGCATCCAGTCCCACCACTTCATGGGAAATAGATGGGGAAACAGTGGAAACAATGTCAGACTTTAGTTTTTTGGGCTCCAAAATCACTGCAGATGGTGACTGCAGCCATGAAATTAAAAGACGCTTACTCCTTGGAAGGAAAGTTATGACCAACCTAGATAGCATATTCAAAAGCAGAGACATTACTTTGCCAACAAAGGTCCTTCTAGTCAAGACTATGGTTTTTCCTGTGGTCATGTATGGATGTGAGAGTTGGACTGTGAAGAAGGCTGAGCGCTGAAGAATTGATGCTTTTGAACTGTGTGTTGGAGAAGACTCTTAAGAGTCCCTTGGACTGCAAGGAGATCCAACCAGTCCATTCTGAAGGAGATCAGCCCTGGGATTTCTTTGGAGGGAATGATGCTGAAGCTGAAACTCCAGTACTTTGGCCACCTCATGCGAAGAGTTGACTCATTGGAAAAGACTCTGATGCTGAGAGGGATTGGGGGCAGGAGCAGAAGGAGATGACAGAGGATGGGATGACTGGATGGCATCACTGACTTGATGGACATGAGTCTGAGTGAACTCCAGGAGTTTGTGATGGACAGGGAGGCCTGGCGTGCTGCGATTCATGGGGTCGCAAAGAGTCGGACACGACTGAGCAACTGAACTGAACTGAACTGAATGCTACTTTGAGTCTCAATACTCAACTTTTTTGGTATGTTACATGAGTTTATGAATGTTACAATCTTTTTCCCTTAAAAATCATAAAAGTTCCCCATAATATCTATAGTTTAATGTGGGTATATTCTCATTTATTCCAAACACACCCTTTTCTCTGCTGATTCCACTTCAAAGAGAGAAAATAAAAGAAGAGATAAAGAAAAGGAAGGATGAAAGAAAGAAGGACAAATAGTTTCGCTGAATCTGCTGAGACATGCAGCATCTTGATACCCATAGGTTGAGTGGTTTTTGATGTCCAGGTAGGTGACTGAGTTGGAGACAGGGTTGGGTCAGGGTTTTGTGATGCCATATCAGCCAGGCTGAATCAAATACATACTTAGAATACGTATCATAAATGTATCCCTCATGGCAGGTAAGAATAGTACTGGAGAAAAGGAAGAATTCAGAAAGGGTTCACAAGGATTCTTCTTCAAGTACAAGGACCACCATGAAAATACATAAGATCATTTTCATTAATGGTGATGTAAAACATAATGCATAATGGAGCAAGTATGTGATTAGACCAAAACTGGACAACTAAAGTTCAAGTCAAGTCTATTGCCGTGGACTTGACAATAGACAACACAACAGACATTTCCTGGAATTTTTAAGGCACTGATATAACATGAAGTGCTACACAATACATCCATTTATTCATCTTTTAATTCATTTCATAGATTTGTAGACTAAAAATCTAAGCAAGGCACACAACTATAGGAGATGGAGATCCAAATATAAAAATGATGGCATGAATATTTCCCTTAGGAAACTTACAGCCTACTGAGGGACAAGGAGGAGATCAACTCTGGATACAAGTGTCTATAATGCAATGAACCCACAGTAAGTGCCAGGGCAAAGTTATAAGTAAAGAACCAAAGAATTTCACAGGAGAGGAACATTGATTACAGATGGGCAATAGTAATGTCTTCAGTAGACTATGCCTTTGAGCTGAGCTTTGAAGAGTGGGTCTGTAGCAGTATTTAGTCAGGGTGTTCTACGTAAAGAGCTACTACAAAGGTATATAGGCATTTGGTATAGAAATATAAAAAAAAATCAGAATGGGAATATATGCACAGACAATTCGGAAGACACTTTAGAATTACTCAGTGCATTTCCATTGACCCAGCAATTCTCTCTTAGTAACTAGCCCTGAGATGCACTAATCTGAATACACAAGGTAGTAAGTGCAATGATGTAGCAGACTTTTAAGAAATGTTGTTAGGTAAGAAGAATATACAGAGCCCAGATAAAGTGTGTATCGTTTGTGCAAAAGAAAAAAAAATTATACACACATTTTATAGGTGCCTATATATAATTATGCACACACATGTTCTCTGAAAGGAAACCTATGAAATTAATAGCATTGGTTTCCTCTGAGAAATGTAACAGAATAGAGCTAATAATGTTATCTTTATGAGAAAATGGATTTGTGCATTGCTTTATTTTAATTAATTTATTTTTTAATTGAAGGATAATTACTTTACAGAATTTTGTTTTCTGTCAAACCTCAACATGAATCAGCCATCAGTATACCTATATCCTCTCCCTTTTGAACCTTCCTCCCATCTCCCTCCCCATCCTCCCCTCTAGGTTGATACAGAGCCCCTGTTTGAGTTTCCTGAGCCATACAGCAAATTCCAGTTGGCTTTCCATTTTACATTTGGTACTGTAACTTTCCATGTTACTCTTTCCATACATCTCAGCCTCTCCTCCCCTCTCCTCATGTCCATAAGTCTATTCTCTATGTCTGTTTCTGCATTGTTGCCCTGTAAATAATTCTTCAGTACCATTTTTCACAGATTCTGTACATGTGCAGTAGAATATGAAATTTATATCTGTTTCTGACTTACTTCACTCTGTGTAATAGGTTCTAGGTTCATCCACCTCATTAAAACTGACTCAAATGCATATCTTTTTATAGCTGAGTAATAGTCCACTATGTATATGTACCACAACTTCTTTATCCATTCATCTGTCAATGGACATCTAGGTCGCTTCCATGTTCTAGCTATTATAAATAGTGCTGCAACGAAGATGTGTGCATTTCTCGTGTAATCAAAACTAATGAAAGGTATTGGGTATTAAAGAGTGCATTTATATAAATAGTCCACTTGCCCTAAATAACTGAAAGTACTCTTACATTTTTTTCAGTCTCCAGAATGACCTTATTTTTATTGTTTTTCTTTTTTTGACTGATTACCCACTTGACTTTGCATAAATATCTTTTATTATTATTATTTAGTGCTTTTCTTGGTAAAGTAGGGTACTCCTTTTCTTAGTTGTGTTAGAGTTTTAAGAATTTTACACAAAGTACATCACAAATATCAAAAGATGAGAATAAAAGAACATTTGGTTTTTATTATCTTCTCTTCCTGTCTTGAGGACATACTATCCTTGGAATGTGGTGGCTAAATGTGTCACTTCATACGGTATTAGAAAAATCGCTACTAACTTTCTGGAGAGAATTGGTGAACAGAAATGCAGTTACCACACCGGATTCTGGCAAAGACATCAGGATCATTTCTCTGTCAAAATGTGCTAAAAATCTGTTTCAGGTATACGAGGTTAGAACCTCTGTTTTGCATCCCATTGGAAAGCATGGCCTCTGTCAGCACAGCAGGTCTTAACAATGTGTTCTGAGACTGAAGGACAGGGTCTGAGCAGAATTGAAAGTGCTACTTATTTCATTTCCCTCCTCCTTCCAGTCCCTGGAAGCAATTCCCCTTTTTCCCTGAAGGATCACCTATAAAGTTGATATTGGTAAAGCCATGAATCCCTGAGACTGGCACCCTGATGCTGCTAAGACGGAAGAGTCTAAGTGCCAATTGTGAAGGAAGCAGTTATAGCAGGGGGTGCAGAGACATGGATAGAATCCTTCTGCAGAGATGGTGAGATTTGTTTCAAATGTTGTATTCTCTTGCTCCATTATTTTTAGTAATATTTAAAGGACTTCAGCAACTATATTTGAGATGGGGGAAATTAGCATAGCCTTGAATTTTTATTTCAACCTGTAAAATATTTAGGACCTCCACATATTTCCTTCTAAATAATGTAACTTGCCTTTATTAGACATCTTGGTTTCATTTCAACCTTTGATGCCTGAACTTCATTTTGTCTCTTGAATTATTAAATTTCAGAGAAAAAAAAAATCTGCTGCCCTAGACATTGGTCTGACTGTAGCACTTTCCTATACTTCAAATACTCCCCAGTAGTCAAAAAGTTTGAGCGAACTCTGGGAGGTAGTGAAGGACAGGAAATCTTGGTGCGCTGCAGTTCATGGGGTTGCAAAGAGTCAAACACGACTTAGTGACTAAAAAACAAAGACAGTCAAAAAAAGTCCCAGAAAGACATTATCTGTACAGAGCCAAACCTTGGCTCTCTGATTTCCTGAGTTGTACATCAAGATATTAGCACTCACAGCACTCTATGTGGTGCTCAGGGGGCCGGCATTGTCCCATTCCTACCAGACCCTAGGAGGGATACTTTACTTGGCACTTCAAGCTGGCATTGCTTCTCTGTGTACTATTATAGGAAAAACTGAATGCCAGAACAGGGAAGCATTTTGTAGCATAAACGCCAGAGGAATATTTAGACCTGAGCATTTGCTGATCCATATGTTTTTACTATGGCTGTTGTTTTCATTTTTACAAAGGTGGGAAATATGCTCAATAAAGAATAACCTCGAAATTATTTCTGCGTCTTTCACAGATTTGCTTTGAACATATCAGGAATATACAGAAAAACCTCTTGAATTAAAAGAGCATTTTGATTTGATTGTATGTGAGTTTGCATTTATACTATCTGATGGTTAAAGCTTATAGGGTCTCTTAATTTTGCATTTCTGTTTCTCTGGCTTTGGGTCTAATAGCATGAGACAGTGGGGAATAAGGTTGTGGTAAGAGTAATCCTTCCAGGTGGCTCTACAATGAAAAGGGGGGGTGATACTAAAGGGATAAAGGATTGTGATTATAGGACTCCGATTACTGGAGGAAGGGCCACAAAGAAAAATCTGTCTATAGATAAAGGAGGACACATTGAGGCTGTAACTGCTCTGGGTATTAAGGTAAACTATGCCTCTCCTCAAGCATGGCTTATATGCTGCAATACATGTCAACATAATTACAAGTTCCAAATTTTATTTCAGTTAGAAGAAAGAGAAAGGTTAACACCCCTGTCCCTATAGCTGTCTGTAATGAAGAACCATTAATTAAAGGAATACCAGATATAGGTGTTCCATATACATAAATGGGCTTCCCAGGTGGTGCTAGCATTAAAGAACCTGCCTGCCAATGCAGGAGATATAAGAGATGTGGGTTTGATCCCTGGGTCGGAAAGATCCCCTGGAGGATGGCATGGAAATCCATTCCAGAATTCTTGCCTGGAGAATCCCATGGACAGAGGTGCCTAGCTGGCTACAGCCCATAGGGTCACACACAGTCAGACACAACTGAAGCAACTTATCACGCACATAAATAAATACTCCAAACAGGACATTTTTTTTTAAAACAATAGCAATTTATCAGGACTGGTGTTCTCGGTGCTTCAATACATTAAAAAAATACTCAACAATTTGTCTTAAATGCTTTGCATTCTCTCACTAGCCTAACAGAAGAAGACTAGAGCAAATAATTTATCGAGGTTTCTTTAATATCCAACTGTTTGTAATTTTCAAACTAATGCTTAAAACAATTTACTTTCCCCTTCAATTCAGTTCAGTTCATTCGCTCAGTCGTGTCTGACTCTTTGCAACCCCATGAATCGCAGCACGCCAGGCCTCCCTGTCCATCACCAACTCCCGGAGTTCACTCAAACTCATGTCCATCGAGTCGGTGATGCCATCCAGCCATCTCATCCTCTGTCGTCCCCTTCTCCTCCTGCCCCCAATCCCTCCCATCATCAGGGTCTTTTCCAACTCTTCACATGAGGTGGCCAAAGTACTGGAGTTTCAGCTTTAGCATCAGTCCTTCCAATGAACACCCAGGACTGATCTCCTTTAGGATGGACCATGTGGATCTCCTTGCAGTCCAAGGGACTTTCCCCTTAGGTGCCATTAAAGAATATGAGTATCATATGAATTACTCTTACCACCTTCTACCCACAAAGCAAATTCAGTCCATGTTATAATTAAGTGATGTACTTTATTAGTCAACAAAATAAAATGATCATAGGTCATTACTTCATGTAAAGTGCAAAAAAAAAATTATGTTCTGTTTTCTAACAAGACATGACACATTCATCTCTTCAAATGTAAACATCTTTGGTTACACAGTTATGAAGGACACCATGAATCTCTGTCTACATTGGAGAATCATTTAATTATTTTCTCATTTAGTATGTGTCCTAAAATGATAACTTACACTATTCTGATTAGAATAAGAAGTCTTGATTTGTAGGATATGTGTATGGGCAAGCAAAAACACACACAGTAAAGCCTAATTTGATGAAGGAAACTGAAAACATTTTCTATGCTTATTCATTTTTGTAGATAATAAAAACAAATGGTGGTTGTCCTCAAAGATAGAAATTATACATGATGAGACTAAGTTATATTTGATAGTGCAATTTTATGACAACTAAATTATAATTATATTGTTATGACATATATACCACAAAGATTTTTAAGGTTCTTATTTTCTGTTATCTCTGAATTCTGAAATAGCTAATGAAAATACTGGTATTCTATATTGGCTAGATATGTTCATTTTCTCATTGTAAAGACCAATGGAAAATAACTTAATCATTTTTGAATTAAAAAAAGTTTTATTAAAGCTGTTTGTTGACACAGTTTACTGGTAGATTTTAAGATGAACAATGAAATAGCCATGTGCAAAGGAAAAAGATACTATGTTCCTAGATTTATGTTCTAAAGTTTGACTTTCCATTGCTAAGCATCTTCCATGGATGATTTACACATGCTTACATAACCATATATTGAGTGCTACTCATTGTTAGTAATTATCAAAATAAATTGTTCTAACTAGAATTGATTTTTGTACTCAACCTAACTACTGGATTCATTAGACTCACTTAATGCTTGAAGTAATATATCCAAAAATCAAAACTCTTCTGACTGTGGCCATGATATAATAACTTATACCAGACTAGTCCTTCTACCATAAATAATTATAAAGGAGGACAAAACATACTAAACAATACTTTTCAGACATTGTAGAAAAGCCAGTGCAGGAATGTGATTCTTAACAAAAGAGAAATATGTGTGGTGATTCCTCGGGTTACTCCAGCTTTTTGCTTTAAGGTACATTCCAGACAACAATTTAGGGAAATGGAGTCTAAACCAAGCACAATGATACTGCTGAGCTGAGGAAGCAGAATTCTGAGCTCAGTCTACTGAAGTGGCTGGTAATTGGAGGAAAGGAGGTTACTGCACAGAGTCTGTCTTTGGATACACCTTAAGCTGTGCAGAGATGCAAGATGAAATTGCATAAGGTCTAGTTACTGAGAAGTTGAGGGGTGAGCAGATATCACACGGGCCAGAAAACACAAGGACACATAGGAATTTCAGGCTGACAAAGTAGAGAGGCCATGATAAATACCTTAGATTTTCACCTGAGATTCCAAAAGGTCATACCTTAAAAGGAGAACTACTTGCACCATTTTGTAAAACCTAGGCTTACTCTGACAAAGGTTAAAATCAAGCTTGATCAGTATCACATTAATGCACCAGTAAATTAATTGCCTCTTTTTATTGTGGTAAAGAATATCCACCCACAGACTCAAAAAGCTGAATGAATCTTAAGAATCATTGAGAAAACTATTCCTAGCATATTATGGTCAAATTGTTCAAAAATAATGATAAAGGAAAAAAAAAAAAGTAAATAGGAGCTAGAGGAATTACACGCCTAAGAAGAATGATGAGAAATACTAACAACTTTTCTTTAGAAACAATGCAAACACAGACCTGTATAGAATGACATTTTTAATTTTCTAAGATGAAAAATATCTCCATTCTAGAATTGCATATCAAGTAAAATGCTATTAGAAAAAGGAAGATGATATAAAGACATTTTGAGATAAACCAAAAATGAATTAATTCTGGCCAGTAATATACAATACAAGGGGGTTTCCCAGGTGGCAATAGTGGTAAAGTATCCATCTGCCAATTCAGGAGACGTAAGAGACATGGGTTTGATCCCTGGCTTGGGCAGATCCTCTAGAGAAGGGAATGGCTACCCACTCCAGTATTCTTGCCTAAGGAAATCCCATGGACAGAGGAGCCTGATGGTCTACAGTCCATGGAGTCACAGAGAGTTGGACATGACTGAAGTGACTCAGCATACAATACAAGAAATGTCATAAGTAGTTCTTTATGTACAAGGAGTACTATGCAGATAGAATCTTGGATCTACATAAATAAATTAAGACAATCAGACAAACATAAACTGAATGTCTATGTCCCTCCAAAGTTCAAGTGTTTAGATCTAATTTTCCATATAATGGTATTTAGAAGTGAGGCCTCTGAAGGCAATTAGGTCATGAAGGTAGAGTCCTCATGAAATGGGATTAGTGCCCTTATAAAAGAGACCTCAGAGAACTCTCTTGTTTCTTCCATCATGTAAGGACTCAGAAGAGAGATGGTCATCTATGAAGCAGGAGGCAGGCCCTCACTAACTGACAAATCTGCCAGTGCCTTGATTCTAGACTGCCCAGCCTGCAGAACTGTGAGAAATACATTTCTGTTGTTTATAAGCCAACTAGTCTATCATATTCCATTATATCAGATAGAAAATCACAGATACAGACGGCCACAATTAAATCCTTTTAGAATTTTCAGCTTTCAGTTTGTAAGCTGCAATAAATATTATTATTATTCTTTTATGAACAAATCATTTGTTTTTGAACATATCTAAGTTATGACAAACCTAGATAGCATATTAAAAAGCAGAGATATTACTTTGCCACAAACGTCCATCTAGTCAAGGCTAAGTATGGTTTTTCCAGTGGTCAAGTATGGATGTGAGAGTTGGACTGTGAAGAAAGCTGAGCACCAAAGAATTGATGCTTTTGAACCGTGGTGTTGGAGAAGACTCTTGGGAGTCCCTTGGACTGCAGAGAGATCCAACCAGTCCACCCTAAAGGAGATCAGTCCTGGGTGTTCATTGGAAGGAATGATGCTAAAGCTGAAACTCCAATACTTTGGCCACCTCATGCGAAGGGTTGACTCATTTGAAAAGACTTTGATGCTAGGAGGGATTTGGGGCAGGAGGAGAAGGGGACGACAGAGGATGAGATGGCTGGATGGCATCACCAACTCGATGGACATGCGTTTGAGTAAACTCTGGGAGTTGGTGATGGACAGGGAGGCCTGGCATGCTGCGATTCATGGGGTCGCAAAGAGTCAGACACGACTGAGTGACTGAACTGAACTGAACTGAACTGAACCCCAGTGAAAATCTTCTTACTTCCCTCCCATCCCCCACCACCACCCTCTATATTTTCAATGATACCAACCTTTAACTAATCCATTTGTTAATTTTAAGAGACCTGCTGTTTTCAACTATCATTATATTTATCTGTTGTATAACATTAAAAATTGATATAGTTCCCCTAACTACCAGTTCTGTATTATTTTATCCACTTTTCTTCATGAAAATATGGATCAGTGTTTAAAAACAGAAGTATTACATGCCTTTTGTTTAATTTATTTTCCCAATTTTTAAAAAAATGATATCTGATATACAAAAAGAACACAAATACTTAAAGTCAATTTTGGATTAAGTTTCCAAACAAGTTATTATCCTGCATTAAGACAAGGAGAATTCTTTGCAGAATGTGACTATGTTCCTGCAAAGGGAATGTTCCCTGGAGGAAATGCCACTGCCCCAACTGCCTAATGTATCCATATTTTCAGACACATTTCAATATGAATGACACTGAAAATCCATTTCTGAGAAAGGAAATTAGATGAACTTTCAAAATCTGGGTAGGCTCCAGAATCTAACTAAGACAGCTCCAATTCAGTGGCCTTGTTCAGGGACAATTTGCCCATATTTTTAGATACATCAGACTAATGGGAAGAAAAGCCAAAATGATCATGTGAAATGACAGAAATATTTGGCAAAATGAAACCTGTAATTTTATTTTCCCTGTATCCTCAAGCATACTGGGGATATTATGCACTGGGAGTGAATAAATAAGTACTTATGAGAGCTCTTCTTCCCAGCTGGCTCAGCACTCAACAAGCTGGGAGCGATGGCAAGGGATTTAAAACAAATAAAACAAGCTACAATAGAAGTAACAACAGTGACAAAAAAGATAAACCTTCCTATCTTCTCATGTTGTTCTGGCTAAATTGTCATTTAAATATCTAAACAGCTGTGCCTATGCTGTGTTGCCAGCTGATCCAAAGTTAAGTCTGCTTATAGCAATCAGTCCACCAGAAAAATGAGGCCTTACTATGGATGAGTTTGATAACTCATTTCCTACATCTTGATCTCTTTATAAGGTTGTTTATCTCAGTTATTAGTGATGAATTAAATAATTTTACATTACCGTGTAGTAGTAGCCATAGTAGTAACAGTAATGGATCAAGGTAAATTGGAAGTGGTCAAACAGGAGATGGCAAGAGCGAACATCGACATTTTAGGAATCAGCAAACTAAAATGGACTGGAATGGGTGAATTTAACTCAGATGACCGTTATATCTACTACTGTGGGCAAGAATCCCTTAGAAGAAATGAAGTTGCCATCAAAGTCAACAAACAGTCTGAAATGCAGTACTTGGATGCAATCTCAAAAATGACAGAATGATCTCTGTTCGTTTCCAAGGCAAGCCATTCAATATTACAGTAATCCAAGTCTATGCTCCAATGAGTAATGCTGAAAAAGCTGATGTTGAATGGTTCTATGAAGACCTACAAGACCTACAACTAGCACCCTAAAAAGATGTCCTTTTCATTATAGGGGACTGGAATGCAAAAGTAGGAAATCAAGAGATACCTGGAGTGACAGGCAAATTTGGCCTTGGAATACAAAATGAAGCAGGATAAAGGCTAATAGAGTTTTGCAAAGAGAACACACTGATCAGAGCAAACACCCTCTTCCAACAACACAGGAGATGACTCTACACATGGGTATCACAGATGGTCAATACTGAAATCAGACTGATTTTATTCTTTGCAGCCAATGATGGAGAAGCTCTATACAGTCAGAAAAACAAGATCAGGAGATGACTGTGGCTCAGATCATGAACCACTTATTGCCAAATTCAGACTTAAACTGAAGAAAGTAGGGAAAACCACTAGACAATTCAGATATGATCTAAAAAAAAAAAACAAAAACAAAAACAAACAAACAAAAAAACCCTTATAATTATACAATGGAAGTGACAAATAGATTCAATGGATTAAATCTGATAGACAGAGTGCCTGAAGAACTATGGACAGAGGTTTGTGACATTGTACAGGAGGGAGTGACTAAGACCATCCTCAAGAAAAAGAAATTAAAAAAAGGTAAAAAGGATTGTCTAAGGAGGCCTTACAAATAGCTGTGAAAAGAAGAGAAGTAAAGGCAAGGAAAGATATACCCACTCAAATGCAGAGTTTCAAAGAATAACAAGGAGAGATAAGAAAGCCTTCTTCAGTGATCAATGAAAAGAAAAATAGGAATTCAATAGAATGGGAACGACTAGAGATCTCTTAAACAAAATTAGAGATACTAAGGGAACATTTCATGCAAAGATGGCACAATAAAGGACAGAAATGGTATGGACCTAACAGAAGCAGAAGATATTAACAAGAGGTGGCAAGAATACACAGAAAAATGATACAAAAAAGATCTCCATGACCCAGATAACCACGATGGTGTGATAACTCAAATAGAACCAGACATCCTGGAATGCAAAGTCAAGTGGGTGTTAGGAAGCATCACAATGAAAAAAGCTAGTGGAGGTGATGGAATTACAGTTGCACTAATACAAATCCTAAAAGATGATACTACGAAAGTCCTGCACTCAATATGTCAGCAAATTTGGAAAACTCAGCAGTGGCCAGAGGACTGGAAAAGGTCAGTTTTCATTCCAATCAAAGAAAGGCAATGCCAAAGAATGTTCAAACTACCGCACAATTGCACTCATCTCACACACTAGCAAAGTAATGCTCAAAATTCTCCAAGCCAGGCTTCAACAGTAGGTGAACTGTGAACTTCCAGATGTTCAAAACTAGATTTAGAAAAGGCAGAAGAACTAGAGATCAAATTGGCAACATCCATTGGATCATCAAAAAAGCAAGAGAGTTCCAGAAAAACATTTATTTCTGCTTTATTGACTCTGCTAAAGCCTTTGACTGTGTGGATCACAATAAACTGTGGAAAAACCTTAAAGAGATGGGAATACCAGACCACCTGACCTGCCTCCTGAGAAATCTGTATCAGGTCAAGAAGCAACAGTTAGAACTGGACATGGAAAAATAGACTGGTTCTAAATCGGGAAAGGACTACATTAAAGCTGTATATTGTCAGCCTGCCTATTTAATTTCTATGAGGAATGCTGGGTTGGATGAAACACAAGAACAAATGAAGATTACCAGGAGAAATATAAATAACCTCAGATATGCAGATGATACCACCCTTGTGGCAGAAAACGAAGAACTAAAGATTCTCTTGATCAATGTGAAAGAAGAGAGTTAAAAAGTAGGCTTAAAACTCAACATTCAGAAAACTAAGATCATAGCGTCTGGTCCCATCACTTCATGCAAATAGATGGGGAAATAATGGAAACAGTGAAAGACTATTTTTTTGAGCTGCAAAATCACTGCAAATGGTGACTGCAGCCATGAAATTAAGATGCTTGCTCCTTGGAAGAAAAGCTATGACCAACCTAGGAAGCATATTAAAATGCAGAGACGTTACTTTGCAAACAAAGGTCTGTCTAGTCAAAGCTATGGTTTTTCCAGTAGTCATGTATGGATGTGAGAGTTGGACTATAAAAAAGCTGAGCACCAAAGAATTGATGGTTTTCAACTGTGGTTTGGAGAAGACTCTTGAGAGTCCCTTGGACTGCAAGGAGATCCAACCAATTAGTCCTAAAGGAAATCAGTCTTGAATATTCATTGAAAGGACTGATGCTGAAGCTGAAACTCCAAAATTTGGCCACCTGTTGTGTAGAACTGACTCATTTGAAAGGAACACGATGCTTGGTAGATTGAAGGTGGGAAGAGACGGGGACGACAGAAGATGAGATGGTTGGATGGCATCACCGACTCAATGGACATGAGTTTGAGTAAGCCCTGGGAGTTGGTGATGGACAGGGAGTCCTGGCATGCTTCAGTCCATGGGATCACAAAGAGTTGGACAAACTAAGCGACTGAACTGAACTGTAATAAACATGTGTTATATTTGTTAAACATGATGAAATAAGCACTGTTGTAGATCCTCTGTAGACAGTATCACATTTAATTCTCATATCAAACCTTTGATGCTAGTTCTATTTATTATTCTATTTGAGAGGGAATTTATTATATTACCTAAAGTCACATAGCTAACAAGAACTGGAACAAAGATTCAAACAGCTTATTTGTTTAGAAAACACAGTCTCAACCTAAACTAAGCTATAGCAACAACTGTATCTCACAATACCCTCAATTTTCACTCATAAGCTTGATAATTTGTTCTTGGTGTAACTTAGCAAGTTATTGAATACAGCTTTCATCCTTGAGAGGGAAAGCAGACTTTCCTATGCCAAATAGATATCTGCCATTGAGTATATTCATGGGTGTTGTCCAAGCTGTGTTGGCCTTTCCATAATAGAGGCAGGAGGCTTCTGGAGAATCCCAGAGCCAGCATCTACATGGCATCAACTACACCACAAATAAGTATGAGACAGCTGAATGCACATATTTCCCCTGTGAGTGATTGCCATCTTGTTCTCACATAAGGAACAAAAAAAATGTTTCAATGTCCAGTCCAGATGGGAAAACCCAAGGATTTCCCTGCAGTTGCTTGGAGGGTATAGTTTTAAGTAAAGGGGTGAGGAAACGATCAGAAAGGGGAACAAACAAAACAAGACAAAAACCCAAGGATCCAAAAATGAGCATCACTGCAGTAGCACAGAGCACATTTCCTAGATCTCACAGCCAAAAAAATTCTGGCAAGCAAATGAATTTCTATATTATTCCAATCAAGTGGCAGTAAACAGAGAGCTAGGTATTTCTCATGAAAAATGGTTATTCTGCTCTGGCCCTGAGAGATAATACACAGTCAGGAACTACAAGTTGCTTCAGTTGCCTCACAATAATTGATGTATATTAAGCTATTATCATTGTGAAAGAAGCTATTATAATTTCTTTTCCCTGTAGCCAATCTAAAGACCCACAGAAGAAAAGCATTGGATTGTCTAGGTGTCAAAGCCAGTACCTTTGCTGTCAACATTTGTGGCATAGACCAGCTGGTTTTCAAAGCAGTTAAGACATTTAGGGTACATGCAATGAGATTACCCTTACTTGAGACAATGTAATTACTCTGCTTATTCATTTTAATGATCTTATAAAAGAGATTAAGTTATGATGCTATTGAAAAACAAGGAACGGGGTCTGAACAGGAAAGTGCAACATTCCTGAGAGGCAGAACGTGAAGCTGGTAAGCACAAGATAAACCAGGGTTTTGGGGAGGCAACTCCCTGTCATATAATGGAAACCAAGTGGATCAGGAAGTGTTTTTTCCTAGTAGGTATCCTTTGTAGCCCTGAGCCATTCAAATGTAGTGACTCATTTTTGATGGAGAAAAATCTGTGATCGTTACTTTTGGATAATGCTTTGTGGGTTCAATCCCTGGGTCAGGAAGATCCCCTTGAATATGAAATGGCATCCCACTCCCCAGTATTCTTACTTGGGAAATTCCATGGACAGAGGAGTCTGGAGGGTTACAGTCCATGGGGCTGCAGAGAGTTGGACACGACTGAGCAAAGGGACTTAGCACATAACTCTATCTACTTTTGTTTTACAAACTGAACCATATAACAATCAGAAATAGGCTTTAAGACTCTTAGAAGGTAATTCAAACTTTAACCCCAGGACAAAAATCTCTTTCCAGAATAATCCTGACAAATGGTTACCCAGTATCTGATTAAATATTGTGGTTGATTGAGTCAGCTTTACTTTTAGAAGCATCCTTTCCAATAATTGGGTTTGCCTAATGGTTATAACTATGCCAAACCCTTTGACTGTGGGGATCACAATACACTGTGAAAAATTCTTCAAGAGATGGGAATACCAGACCACCTGACCTGCCTCTTGACAAACCTATATGCAGGTCAGGAAGCAACAGCTAGAACTGGACATGGAACAGACTGGTTCCAAATGGAAAAGGAGTATGTTAAGGCTGTATACTGTCACCCTGCTTATTTAACTTATATGCAGAGTACATCATGAGAAACGCTGGGCTGGAAGAAGCACAAGCTGGAATCAAGATTGCTGGGAGAAATATCAATAACCTCAGATATGCAGATGACACACCCTTATGGCAGGAAGTGAAGAGAAACTAAAAAGCCTCTTGATGAAAGTGAGAGAGTGAAAAAATTGGCTTAAAGCTCAACATTCAGAAAACGAAGATCATGGCATCTGGTCCCATCACTTCATGGGAAATAGATGGGGAAACAGTGGAAACAGTGTCAGACTTTATATTTGGGGGGCTCCAAAATCACTGCAGATGGTGACTGCAGCCATGAAATTAAAAGATGCTTACTCCTTGGAAGGAAAGTTATGACCAACCTAGATAGCATATTCAAAAGCAGAGACATTACTTTGCTAACAAATGTCCATCTAGTCAAGGCTATGGTTTTTCCAGTGGTCATGTATGGATGTGAGAGTTGGAATGTGAAGAAAGCTGAGTGCCAAAGAATTGATGCTTTTGAACTGTGGTGTTGGGGAAGACTCTTGAGAGTCCCTTGGACTGCAAGGAGATCCAACCAGTCCATTCTGAAGGAGATCAGCCCTGCATATTTGGAAGGAATGATGCTAAAGCCGAAACTCCAGTACTTTGGCCACCTCATGTGAAGAGTTGACTCACTGGAAAAGACTCTGATGCTGGGAGGGATTGGGGGCAGGCGGAGAAGGGGACGACAGAGGATGAGATGGCTGGATGGCGTCACCAACTGGATGGACGTGAGTCTGAGTGAACTCCGGGAGTTGGTGATGGACAGGGAGGCCTGGCGTCCTCCAATTCATGGGGTCTCAAAGAGTTGGACACGACTGAGCAACTGAACTGAACTGAACTGAGACACTGGGGATATTACAGTGAATAAGATACATGGTGTGTTACAGAGTTTATAGCTTAATGTGGTTACAGAGAGGTAGACAGTTTTGTAAATTATGATAAAATTTCCTAGGTGCTATGATAGTATTTGGGAGGGGCAGCTAATTAGGTTTAGTACCTCACACGTTCCTCATGTGTGTGGTTTACAAATCTCTTGTCACTCCAGATACATTCTAAGTTATCAATTGTCTTTTTGAGAAGTTTTTGCACAGAAAAGGAAACTACTAAGGTGAAAAGACAACCCTCAGAATGGGAGAAAATAATAGCAAATGAAACAACTGACCAAGGATTTATCGCCAAAATATACAAGCACTCAATACAAGAAAAACAAACAACCCAATCAATAAGTGGGCAGAAGATCTAAACAAACATTTCTCCAAAGAAGAGATACAGATGGCTTACAAACACATGAAAAGATGCTCAACATCACTCACCTTAGAGAAATGCAAATCAAAACTATATTGAGGTATCACCTTACACTGGTCAGAATGGCCATCATTGAAAAATCTATGAGCAATAAATGCTGGAAAGGGTATGGAGAAATAGAAACTCTCTTGCACTGTTGGCAGGAATGTAAATTGATATAACCACTATGGAAAACAGTATGGAGATTCCTTAAAAACTAGTAATAAAACTACCATCAGTTCAGTTCAGTTGCTCAGTCGTGTCTGATAATTTGCGACCCCATGAACTGCAGCACTCCAGGTCTCCCTGTCCATCACCAACTCTGGGAGTTTACCCAAACTCATGTCCATTGAAGTCGGTGATGCCATCCAACCATTTCATCCTTTGTTGTCCCCTTCTCCTCCTGCCCTCAATCTTTCCAGACATCAGGGTCTTTTCCAATGAGTCAGCTCTTCACATCAGGTGGCCACAGTATTGGAGTTTCAGCCTCAGCATCAGTTCTTCCAATGAACACCCAGGACTGATCTCCTTTAGGATGGACTGGTTGGATCTCCTTGCAGTCCAAGGGACTCTCAAGAGTCTTCTCCAGCTCCACAGTTGAAAAGCATCAATTCTTTGGTGCTCAGTTTTCTTTATAGTCCAAATCTGACATCCATACATGACTACTGGAAAAACCATAGTTTGACTAGACAGACCTTTGTTGACAAAGAAATGTCTCTGCTTTTTAATATGCTGTCTGGGTTGGTCATAACTTTCCTTTCAAGGAGTAAGCCTCTTTTAATTTCATGGCTGCATTCACCATCTGCAGTGATTTTGGAGCCCAGAAAAATAAAGTCAGCTACTGTTTCCATTGTTTCCCCATCTATTTGCTATGAAGTGATGGGACCAGATGCCATGATCTTAGTTTTCTGAATGTTGAGCTTTAAGCCAACTTTTTCACTCTCCTCTTTCACTTTCATCAAGAGGCTTTGTAGTTCTTCTTCACTTGCTGCTATAAGGGTGTGTCATCTGCATATCTGAGGTTATTGATATTTCTCCTGGCAATCTTGATTCCAGGTTGTGCTTCATGCAGCTCAGCATTTCTCATGATGTACTCTCTATATAAGTTAAATAAGCAGGGTGACAATATACAGCCTTGACGTGCTCCTTTTCCTATATAGAAAAGTCTGTTTTTCAATGTTCAGTTCTAACTGTTGCTTCCTGACCTGCATATAGGTTTCTCAAGAGGCAGGTCAGGTGGTCTGGTATTCCCATCTTTTTCAGAATTCTCCACAGTTTATTGTGATCCACACAGTCAAGAGCTTTGGCATAGTCAATAAAGCCGAAATAGATGTTTTTCGTGAACTTTCTTGCTTATTCTATGATTCAGCAGATGTTGCCAGTTTTATCTCTGGTTCCTCTGCCTTTTCTAAAACCAGCTTGAACATCTGGAAGTTCACAGTTCACATATTACTGAAGCGTGGCTTGGAGAATTTTGAGCATTTCTTTACTAGTGTGTGAGATGAGTGCAATTGTGCGGTAGTTTGAGCGTTCTTTGGCATTGCCTTTCTTTGGGATTGGAATGAATACATTACTCAGCCATAAAAAGGAATGCACTTGAATCATTTCTAATGAGGTGGATGAATGGAGAGCCTGTTATACAGACCGAAGTTAGTCAGAAAGAGAAAAAAAATTATCGTATATTAATGCATATATATGGAATCTAGAAATATGGTGCTGATGAACCCCTTTGCAGGACAGCAAGAACATAGAGAACAGACTTGTGGACACAGCATAGGAAGGAGTGGGTGGGACAAATGGATAGAGCAGAATGGAAAAATTTACATTACAATATGTAAAATAGATAGCCAGTGGGAATTTGCTGTATGACTCAGGGATCTCAAACAGGTACTCTGTGACAACCTAGAGGGGTAGGATGGGTGGTAATTGGGAGGGAGGTTCAAGAGGGAGGGGACATATGTAAAACCTATGATTGATTCATATTGATGTATGGCACAAACCAACCAATATTATAAAGCAATTATCCTTTAATTAAAAATAAATGTATTTTTTTTAAATAGAAGTAGTTAAAAATCTAATACTGCAAAGTGGATGTACTGTCAACCATAAATGAACACTGTAATATATTTTAATGAAGTAACCTAAAAAGTTACTTTTCTTTTATAATAATGCCTGTTTTCCTATGAACTTTACCTAGTTAGATCCATTTTGCTATGCATGTAGGCTTCCCTGGTGGTTCAGTGGTAAAGATTCTGCCTCTAATATAGGAGACATAGGAGATGCAGGTTCAATCCTTGGGTCAGGATATTATATAAATCCTAGATAATAATATTTATTCTGGTTTAGGTTTGTCTTATAGTTGTCCCCCAAGAGGTACAGCCAACTTGACATTTTTCTTTTGTTGTTGTTTAGTTGCTAAGTCCTGTCCAATTCTTTTGTGACCCCATGGACTGTAGCCCACCAGGCTCCTCTTCCTATAGGATTTCCCAGGCAAGAATATTGGAATGTGTTGTCATTTCTTTCTCCAAGGTATTTTCTGACCCAGGGATCAAACCTGTGTCTCCTGCATTAGTATGTGGATTCTTTACCACTGATCCACCGCTGAAGCCCATTCTTTTATTATACTACATATTAATTATACATTTCTTTTTTAAATGACCAGTACTACCTCCCATGCTATTATCTAGTGTAGGATTAAAAACCTACAGTACCACAATTAATTTTTGCATTTCTACCAAGTTGATATAACTAGTACAGTGAATATTTAAAGAGCTAAATATAGCATTATCATTCACAACTAAATATATACAAAATATGCAGATACAGATTATTTTAAAAACAATAACAAAGGTAAATAATAGTAGGAAAACTATTTTCTGCCATTTTGAAAATCTGAATTTTTAGAGATTATTACTAATATTTTAATGCTTTGCTTTGATACTTTAAGAATATTTTCTGAAACATTGCTATATATCTTATTTCTGCCCTTCCACCTATCCATAAGATTAACTAAAGCCACATATTATCATTCTTATTTCATAAATAAAAGCTGAGTCATGAAATACCAAAAAGCCAAAGTCACAGATTGTTGGTAGCCTGTGCTAATTCACCTCAGTTGTGTCTGACTCTTTGCGACCTCCTGGACAGTAGCCCACCGGCTCCTTTGTCCATGGGATTTTCCAGGCAAGTATACTGGAGTGGGTTGCCTTTTCCTTCTCCAAGTGCTAGTAGAAACAAGACTAATAACCATAATCCTGAGACCTGCTGCTGCTGCTAAGTCACTTCAGTCGTGTCTGACTCTGTACGACCCCATAGACGGCAGGCCACCAGGCTCCCCCGTTCCTAGGATTCTCTAGGCAAGAACACTGGAGTGGGTTGCCGTTTCCTTCTCCAATGCAGGAAAGTGAAAAGTGAAAGTGAAGTCGCTCAGTCGTGTCCGACTCTGTGATCCCATAGACTACAGCCTACTAGGCTCCTCCGTCCATGGGATTTTCCAGGCAAGAGTACTGGAGTGGGCTGCCATTGCTTTAACCATTAGCACCACAAATATACTAAAGCACAACCAAACCTTAAGTATGTGTGATTATATGCCTGTAAGCAAAATAATTACCCTTGGTTTTCTTATTGACAATTTCATGCCATTGGTTAATGACAAAATAATAGCTCAAAAGCAAGCAATATTCTTTTCCAACTCAAATGTTATGTGATTAATTGAGAGAATATACAATGAATTTCATTAGGATGGATTTTTCAGCAAAATACAAAAATGATCAATGCATGCAAAATTCAACAAGTTATAAATTCAGAAGTTTCAAAGTGGATGGCATTGTACAAAGTATAATGAACTTTACATTTCTTGGCAACATTTCCATGGTTAATAAAAGTTAATTATTCCTTAAATAAAGATATGTGAGTACTTCAACATACTATAAAGGAGTCTAAAATCAAGCCACTTTAATTTTCACTTTTCTTTTCCTTCTTACTAATAGCAGAACTATAAACCTGGACTTTCAATAAAATCAGAGCCTTTGATGTGGCCATTTATTTTTAAAAGACATTCTATAACATACCAATTGCTGAATCTAGAAGCTCACTATTGATATTCCATTTAATAAACTAGCAAACCAGACACATTTATTTTAAGTTTCAAGTTTAATTAAAAGATAAGACTAGAGTGACAAAATGGCAAGGAAAAGAGGGATGTTGAAAATTTTTGTTTATTATTGCAGAGCAGCTGCTTTTATTTTTAACTAATCTCCATTAATGTCAAATCAAAAGGCAGAACTTCTTATAGGCTTTTGCATTTGCCTTGTTACCTGCTTCCCTCAGGAAATTACTGTGCACTTCCTCATTCTGGGCTGAAATCCTGTGTGAGCTCTTTATTGTCTAGCTAAACAGTTCTGAGCAGTAGTTGACACAGTTACTTTTTAAATTAGAACACACTCAGTTATTTAATTAGCAATATTTACTAAGCACCTCTGTTTAGGGTTGTTAAGCAGTGAATAAACAGACCAACAGAAGCAAACAAACAAAAAGTCCTACCTTGCTGGAACTTACTTTATAATGAATACACATTTCAGACTCAAGTAAAGCTACATATATTAAAAAGTCAACACTAACAGAGAGTCTGTTAACTGTTAAGAGTAAGTTATGAAAAAATAACTGCTCACATTTTCAAAGATATTGTTTGGATGTCTACTTTGTCCAAATTTTTAGCTATCTGCCTTTAGGACAAAGATAAGAAAAGGCTTGCATAGGTAAAGGAGAAATGGGAAGAAGGAGAAATTTGCAGAGTAGGTCTAAAAAGTGTCTGTAAACTGTGCCAGGAGAAACTAGCTTCTCAAGACTTGGCTCTTACAGAGTTTCTTAGTAAATGAGCCACCTGCTCTCAGCAGCTTCTGAGTTAGATCAAGATCTTCCCATTTCCTAAAGTGTCCAGGATATGGACAGAAAAGAAAAATTAAAACTAATGTGGAGTTACCTAGTGGTCCAGTGGTTAGGACTCAGCACTGTCACTGCCATGGCCAGAGTTCAGTCCTTGGTCAGGGAACTAAAATCCTGCAAGCCATGTGGCTCAACCAAAAAAATCAAATAAAACTAACGAAATAGACCTATATGAATTTATGAGCCCACATGCTTCTTAATGATAAAAAATATGCAGTGCATGTAAGAGAATTTCCTTTTGAGACAAACAATGCCATGTTTTCTATTAAGTTCAAAATACATGCAAACATTACCTTCTAAAAGAATTTAACATTTATTAATTTTATTAAACTATGGATTCATAATGGCTCATAAAAGGCCAAAATTTAGTTTTATCCATGTAGTATATTAAAACAGCAAAGAAATTGACCACAAAGCACTTACTAAAGCATTTTTACAAATATGGTCTCATTTGATCTTCAGTACAAGCTATTACAGCTATTATTTTACAATCATCATCCTACAGATGAAAAAGCTAACAGATTGAATGGCTGACCCAAGTTGATAGAACTAATCGATACTCAAGTCGTAACTCAAAACTCAGGTGTAACAGCTCCAAACCACGTGGAATTTCTACTGGATTGATATAGTTTTTCAATTAACTGATCAAATGCAGAAGATTTTGTTAGATAAAAAATATACTCTTTTAGGCAAGTTGAATATTATAATGATGGCTATTTCTTATATTGTCCTCTTAAATATTTTAGGGGTCAAAGTATTCTAATCATAATCTCCTCTCTAGGAACAAAGAGAAATAAGGCAATTAAATCAAAAGAGCATATCACTTGGGCAAAATTATGTTCTATTAGTCCTTGGACAGCAGACCTACTATTATTGATATTTACTAAGGCTTTAGGACACTCAATAATTTCAAGACTTCCCTGCACATTTTGGTAGGTTGTTCTGTAATCACAGAGATGTGCAGTGTAATAGACGTTTGTTCTGCCTCTGAATAACAAGCTCCTTACCAGAACTTTAACTAAAAGTTGAAGGAGAAAAATGTGAATACAGGAAAGTCTAGATATCCTACAATGAGTTTAGGAGACAGTAGATGTGGGATTAAGAGTGCAGGTTTTTAAGTTAAACATATATGAGTTCCTATCCCCATTCTTGTATATATGGGCAATGTGAGATTAGAAATTTTAATTACTTTCTCAAAGCTGCAATTTTTTCTTAATAATAATTAATAATAATATATAACACATGAAGGTTAAAGAACATATTAAACAAGTACATGCTGCTGCTGCTGCTAAGTCGCTTCAGTCGTGTCTGACTCTGTGCAACCCCAAAGACGGCAGCCCACCAGGCTTCCCCGTCCCTGGGATTCTCCAGGCAAGAACACTGGGGTGGGTTGCCATTTCCTTCCCCAATGCATGAAAGTGAAAAGTGAAAGTGAAGTTGCTCAGTCGTGTCCGACTCCCAGCGACCCCATTGACTGAAGCCTACCAGGCTCCTCCATCCATGGGATTTTCCAGGCAGGAGTACTGGAATGGGATGCCATTGCCTTCTCCGAAACAAGTACATAGAATTTGACTAATCACATCTGCTTTTCAAAGTATTATTAACATTATCAATTCCCTTCTTTCCTACTCTAAGTTCTATGTATTGTCATGAATGCATATGTTCCTTTTTGGATTTACCTGGAAACATAGATAATCTAGGCTTACATAACAAATAGCAATGTTGTTGGTTTTTTTTTTTTAATTTAGAGCAAAAATCTTGATGGAATTGAGACACTTTACATAATCTAAGTACTTGTATTTAGCTTACTTCTTAAAAAATTTTTGAGAAAGCTTGAACTTTCTTTATAGGGCTTTAGTATAGTTGAAGCTCAGAAGAAAACATCTAAGAAAAACACATGCCAAATACACTTTATTTCCAGAGAGATGATATAGAGTCAGGCTTTGAAAATTATCCTAAACTTTCTAGGTTCCAGATTATCCTAAAATCTGGAAAAAGAACTAAAAGTCATTAAGTTAATTTTGCACTCAGACAAAATATATAAGGCAAATTTCCTTATAGAATTAAGTGATTTCCTTGAAATAAAGTTAAATAAAAGAATTTATGGCAAGATTCTCTGTTTAAGAGACACAGATTAACACAATATATAATCTTTGGTTTAATAAAATCTTTGGTTTATGCCTTCAGTTCTGTTGCATTCTGATGATCTAAATCAATGTAAGAATTTTAACTTAAGAGAGAGCCTAATGGGCACAAAGTCTTTTCATTCAGCTATTCTTCTTCTCAGATAATATATGTCTTAAGCAAGCATTTGGCAGGTGCTAAATTGCAGTAAATTCACGATTGAATTCTCTAACAGGTACCTGTAGTGGTGATAATCTATTGCTCTGGTTAAAGTGTGAGCCATGTACTTCAATCATTTCTGACACAGGCACTATAGCCACAAAAAGAAAAGCAAAAGGGGCAGATTTTCCCATGTAGTTATGATAGCAAATGGGGGTTGCAGAGGGCAAGCACTGTCCCAAAGTCAAGTAATTCCAATTTTGAACTGTATCTCCACCTCTCTCAATCCTGCCTTCAATGGGAGTTCAAGGGAGGCCCACAGAAATCCATCCTTCCTGCCATTCCAAACCTCCCAGCAGTCCCAGAAAAGGCTATCATTTGAACTCAGTACCTGCATTTCTTTTAGAGACTATTAAAGTTGATCCTTCTATATTTAAGTCACCACTAGAAGCCTAGGCTTGTTAGGTCATGGCTTATCACATAGGACTCTCATATTCATTAGACTACATAATATCATCTGATTCAAAATCTTGTTATTTCTGTTGTGTTCTCTGGAACTCAGTGTCTGTTTTCAGCAAAACTTCATATCAACCGCTTCTCTCTAGTTTTTTCTCTAATGAAGCGTAAGTGTTCTATTGAATGTAGTACTGAAGAAGATGCTCTCAGTGCTGTTATATCTTTTCCAATACCCGCCTACAGCTAAACCTAAAGGAGATGGTTCTTCCTCACTACTTATTGCCTCTTCCCTAAAGCAGAATAAAAAGACATTAAATTACATGCAATTGATACATCAACTGTGCTCCTTTGAGGTCACCTCTCTTTATCCTGGGCATATATGCTTTTACTGAAGCGTTTTTTGCACCTGGCTTACAGCTCTTTTGGAGAAGGCAATGGCAACCCACTCCAGTACTCTTGCCTGGAAAATCCCATGGACGGAGGAGCCGGATAGGCTGCAGTCCATGGGGTCCCTAAGAGTCGGACAGGACTGAGCGATTTCACTTTCACTTTTCACTTTCATGCATTGGAGAAGGAAATGGTAACCCATCCAGTGTACTTGCTTGGAGAATCCCAGGGATGGGGGAGCCTGGTGGGCTGCCGTCTATGGGGTCACACAGAGTCGGACACGACTGAAGCAACTTAGCAGCAGTAGCAGTACAGCTCTTTTTCCACCCTGACTTTCTTCATTATTCTTGGTCCTTTTAAATAATTCACCTATCTCCCTGTGTCTCTCATTCTGTGTCCTCACTGTCAATGAATTTATTCTCATTCTCACCTCAACTGATCATTTTCATGGTCACTGACTAGACAGTGTATTTTCCAATATTATTGTACCTCATAATATTCATTTCAAGTATCTCAACCTATGGCACTCTAATATCCTAGTCATCAACTCTACTCATGCTTCAGATTCATGAAACCTACTAACTTTTCACTGTCCTTCATGTTCTCTATTTCATCTACACCCATTTGGCTTTCATGAATCATCTCCATACTAAAATATCTTCAGACACAGTCAACTCTCTTGATTTCTTTCTTCCTCCATCACATTCTGCTGGCAAACCCTAATTCTAATCAGAATCCTGGGACAACCCCAGAGCTAAATATTCAGACTTCATCTATTTTGTGTCTACACTGCCTCCCTTGGTGATCTCATCTAAGATTGCAATGTTAAAAGTATCTATTCCATCCTCAATTTGATGACTCCAATGCACATGTTTAATCACATTTCTCCTGTTTTTCACATTTCCTTATAACTACTTAATTGGCATAGTCACTTAGACTTCTAATAGGCATCTCAAGTATAGAGATTGCTCTGCCAGGAGAGAGGTTTTAAATTTCCTGTGATTGTAGCAGGTATCTAAGACATCCCCCTTCAGCCTCCATAGGCCTCTATGAAACAATATATTATATTCTCAATGCTAAGATTAAATTGAGTTGAAAATTTGTCTCATGTGAAGAGATGCTGACTATAATATTTTTTGTCTGACACCTGAAAATGGATGATACAAGAACCCAATATAAGGCAAACTCATTGTTCTGATGGCAATCCGAAATCATTTTTGAGTTTAAATTTATTGTCTTGACAGAGTATATAACATGAAATTAAAAATAAGTCATGCAGGCCTTTACCCCTTGGTACAACTAAAATCTCCTAGGTCTGACTCTACACCTGGAAAGAATAAGCAGACAAACAATAAGCAATCAATGCAATGTTACTCTATTTCTATGAATATCATTGCTGGAGAACCATGACATATTGCACTGGTAGATAGATTCAGTGCCAACCTGAATGTGTAATGAAAAGAGTGGATGTAAAGAACAGTAGAGTTGTTCGTTTTCTCTTCCTTACTGTTCTTGAGTCACAAGAATAATTGCATTTGGCAGCTTTTTCCATGTTTGTAAATGAAGTGATAACATTAGCCTATAAGGTTGCTGTGAAGATGAAGATACTATGTGCAAAGACCTAATTATTTTAATCATCATAACAGATGTTCAAAAATTTTAGTTTCCTTCCCTACTCCTGTGCATACTCAACAACCTTTCTTAGTCTAGTACAACATATTTTCAAATGTCAGATATTTAGACAAAACTTGATAATTTTTAAATTCTACACTGTCCTAACAATTGCAGCTTCTTGAAAGTCTTGTTAATAAAAGTTAGAAAAAGATAAAGGGAGTAAATAATAACTTTTACTAATTCAACAAAGTCAAAGTGTTAGCCACTCAGTCATGCCTGACTCTTTGTGACCCTAGGGACTATCGCTCACCCACCAGGCTCTTCTGTCCAGGGAATTCTCCATGCAAGAATAGTGGGGTGGGTTGCTATTTCCTTCTCCAGGGTATCTTCCCAGTCCAGGAATCAAACCTGGGTCTCCTGCATTACAGCAAACTCTTTACTATCTGAGCCACCAGGGAAACCCAACAAAGTTAAAAGACTTATAGAAAGTTATGTTCTAAGCTGCTTCAAGAGAATATACTGTGACTGAGGTTGCCCATAAACTGCCTTAGCAAACTCATACACTCTCCAAGGTGAGTCAGTGCATAATGCACTCTAGTAACAATAACTGTAAAACACTGACTAGCGAACTGTGAGAGTTGGGTTGAGAATCCATCAGTGTTCTGGTTTGCTTGCATGTATTAATCATTTCTTATATCTTTATAAACTTAATGTGCATTATTTAGCTTGTAGCCACACGTTTTAGATAGCTGTTTTGGGGGTTTGATAACATATTTTCACCTTGTCTGGTACGTTTTGCCAGTTGATATTGGATATGCTCATTTACAACTAATTTTCCCACAGGCTATAATAGGAAGAAAACAAAGTCTGTCATAATCTGAGACAGAGACACTCTAAACACCAGAGTAACAGAATTGCACAAATGAAATAGCCAATGTTTGTCTTTGGGTTTATCCTTATTTAAAATGTGCCCCTAAATTCCATGTTTCCTTCAGATGCTTGTGAACTATAGTCACTCTGTTGATGGGCCAAGAGAAAACCTGGTGAAAGCATTGATTGAAGGGAGCCATGATATCAGCTTCAGGGGCTCTGTCAGTCAGTATTCCACTTCACAAAGTATCAGGGTCCAAAGTGTGATTGATTTTATTTCATATTTTTTTTCAGATAGTATAATCGCCAAACACTGAAACCATTCACGTTCCTTTCTCTATGCTAGCTGAATTATCAATCTTTCTGTCAAGTCTAATTCCTGAACCTCAGTTCAATTCTATTTCAGCAGCTGATGCCTCTATTAGCCTCACTGCACTTGAATTCTGATGCTCCTTTGGCCATAGGCTGCTGATAAACTGTTTTTCGAGTACTTAACAGAAAAGCTCTATGCTTTATTGACTCAGGTTTTAATTTCAGATACTATTCTTACTGATCACGTACTTGAAAAAAATGTTCTAAGAGGCTTTCCTCAGGCACTGAAAGATAATTGATAAATTTCATATATGTCCATGGACATAAGTATAAGAAATTCTTTCCTTCTTTATACAACTTCACTCTTTATACCTCTTATAGATTCCTGGAAATCATGGTTTAAGGTGAAAAAATAGATAACTTTAATAAAGCTGATAGCAAGAAAAAAACTGATTTGTACCAAAACAAAAAAAAAAAAAAAAGAAGAAGAAGAGAAATTAGGACCAGATTTCACTATTTCTGAATATTCCAAAAGCAAGTCAGTTTAGTCGCTCAGTCGTGTCTGACTCTTTGCAACTAAATGGACTACAGCACGTGAGGCTTCCTGGTCCATCACCAACTCCCGGAGCTTGCTCAAACTTGTCTACCGAGTTGATTCCATCCAACCATCTCATCCTCTGTTACCTCCTTCACCTCCTGCTTTCAATCTTTCCTGGAATCAGGGTCTTTTCCAAAGAGTCAGTTCTTCACATCAAGTGGCCAAAGTATTATAGTTTCAGCTTCAGTATCAGTCCTTCCAATGAATATTCAGGACTGATTTCCTTTAGGACGGACCGGTTTGATCTCCTTGCGGTCCAAGCAGTGTGACAATATACAACCCTCACGTAACTCTTTCCCTATTTGGAACCAGTCCGTTGTTCCATTTCCAGTTCTAACAGTTGCTTCTTGACCTGCATACAGATTTCTCAGGAGGAAGGTAAGGTGGTCTGGTATTCCCTTAACTTTAAGAATTTTCCAGCCACAAAGTCAAAGGCTTTGGTGTTGTCAATAAAGCAGAAGTAGATGGTTTTCTGGAACTCTCTTGCTTTTTCTGTGATCCAACGGATGTTGGCAATTTGATTTCTGGTTCCTCTGCCTTTTCCAAATCCAACTTAAACATCTGGAAGTTCACAGTTCACATTCTGTTGAGGCCTGGTTTGGAAAATTTTGAGCATTACTTTGCTAGTGGGTAAGATGAGTGCAATTGTGCACTAGTTTGAACATTCTTTGGCATTACCTGTCTTTGGGACTGGAATGAAAACTGACCTTTTCTAGTCCTATGGCCATTGCTGAGTTTTTCAAATTTGCTGGCATATTGAGTGCAGCACTTTCACAGCATCATCTTTTAGGTTTTGAAATAGCTCCACTGAAATTCCATCACCTCCACTAGCTTTGTTCATAATGATGCTTCCTACGGCCCTCTTGACTTTGTATTCCAGGATGTCTTTCTCTAAGTGAGTGATCACACCTCCGTGGTTATCTAGGTCAAGAAGACCTTTTTTGTATAGTTCTTCTGTGTATTCTTGCCACCTTTTCTTAATATCTTCTGCTTCTGTTAGGTCTATACTGTTGCTGTCCTTTATTGTGTCCATCTTTCCTTGAAATATTCCCTTGGTATCTCTAATTTTCTAGAAGAGATCTCTAGTCTTTCCCATTCTATTGTTTTCCTCTATTTCTTTGCATTAATCACCGAGGAAGGCTTTCTTATCTCTCCTTGATATCTTGGGAACTCTGCATTCAAATGAATATATCTTTCCTTTTCTCCTTTACCTTTCACTTCTCTTATTTTCTCAGCTTTTTCTAAGGCCTCCTCAGACAGCTATTTTACCTTTTTGCATTTCTTTTTCTTGGGTATGGTCTTGATCACTGCCTCCTGTACAAGGTCACTAACCTCTGTCCATAGTTCTTCAGGCACTCTCTCTATTATGTCTAATCCCTCTATTTCCAGAATCAAATTAAAATATAAATTTCATGTTTAAGTGAGAATATGACAGATCCAAAAATTAAGAAAACATAAGATAAGTAAAAGATCAGTAGAACTGAATGAGGTGACTTTATACTTTGGGTTTGCCTCACTACTTCAGCACACGCTTTATTTATGACAGTGCTACATATTGAACCAATCAACTGAAAAGCCCTAATACTTACTAGTCTGTTATCACCAATAGTAACATAATGCTGAATTGCATAGAACAATGATGCTTCAGAAAAAAGTTTTCTACAGTGTTGCTGAATACAGAAATCGATAAAGCATATTGCTATATTGTTTGAGGAAATTTATAGCAAAATTACCACTATCTTTTCTAGTCCAATCTCTTGATGAATAGCACTTATATAAATATCCTTAAAGTTATTTACTCCAGTCCATCTCCTTCAGTGAGAGAATGTATAACTCTTTACAAGAATGGTCATCCAATTTTTGGAGGAAACTAATGCAAAGAGAATTTCTTGTAATGACTTTTTTTATAACTCATACTGCTACCCAAAGGCAATGCCAAAGAATGTTCAAAGTACCACACAATTGCACTCATCTCACATGCTAGCAAAGTAGTGCTCAAAATTATCCAAGCCGGGCATCAACAGTAGGTGAACCGAGAACTTCCAGATGATCAAGCTGGATTTAGAAAAGGCAGAGGAACTAGAGATCAAATTGACAACATCCACTGGATCATCAAAAAAGCAAGAGAGTTCCAGAAAAACATCTACTTATGCTTTATTGACTGTGCCAAAGCCTTTGACAGTGTGGATCACAACAAACTTTGGAAAATTCTTAAAGAGATTTCTATCTCTTTACCTGTCACTTTACCAGACCACTTTACCTGCCTCCTGAGAAATCCATATGCAGTTCAAGAGGCAACAGTTAGAAACAGACATGGAACAATGGACTGGTTCCCAACGGGGAAAGGAGTATGTCAAGACTATATATTGTCACCCTGCTTATTTAACTTATATGCAGAGTGCATCATGTGAAATTCCGGGCTGGATGAAGCACAAGCTGGAATCAAGATTACCAGGAGAAATATCAATAATCTCAGATATGCAGATGACACCACCCTTAATGCAGAAAGCAAAGAGGAACTAAAGAGCCTTTTGGTGAAAGTGAAACAGGAGAGTGAAAAGGCTGGCTTAAAACTCAACATTCAAAAAACTAAGATCATGGCATCTGGTTTTATCACTTCATGGCAAATAGATGGGGAAACAATGGAAAGAGTGACAGACTTTATTTTCTTGGGCTCCAAAATCACTGCAGATTGTAACTACAGTCATGAAACTAAAAGACACTTTCTCCTTGGAAGAAAAGCTATGACCAACCTAGACAGCATATTAAAAAGCAGAGAGATCACTTTGCAGACAAAGGTCCACCTAGTCAAAGCTATGGTTTTTCCAGTAGTCACATATGGATGTGATAATTGGGCCATAAAGAAAGCTGAGCACTGAGGAATTGAGGCTTTTGAACTGTGGTGTTGGAGAAGACTCTTGAGAGTCCCTTGGACTGCAAGGAGATCAAACCAGTTAGTCCTAAAGGAAATCAGTCCTGAATATTCATTGGAAAGACTGATGCTGAAGCTGAAGCTCCAATATTTTGGCCACCTGATGTGAAGAGCTGACTCATTGGAAAAGACCCTGATGCTGGGAAAGATTGAAGACAGGAGCTGAAGGGGACAGAAGATGAGATGGTTGGATGGCATCACCGACTCGATGGACATGAGTTTGAACAAACTCCGGGAGTTGGTGATGGACAGGGAAGCTTGGCATGCTGCAGTCCCTGGAGCCCCAAATAGTTGGACATGACTGAGTGACTGAACTGACTGCTACCCATTGATACCATGGTGACAACAGAAACCACACAGTAAATATATTTCCTTCCCTTGCTACTTGACAGCTTTTGAGATTGTCTGAAATTTCCATCTTTAGTTTACATTCAGCCAAAATGAGACTTTGCTGCTGTTCAATTTCTAAGTTATGTCCTTCTCTGTGTGACAACATGGACTACAGCATGCCAGGCTTCCTGCCCTTCTATCATAATAGTCAACTAATGGCATCATTAATGTTTTTTGTTTGTTTGTTTGTTTGTTTGTTATATAAATAGTTTGTTTTCTGGGGAGCCTGTGGGTACCAGAATACCACTGAATTTCACTCATTTTGAAGTTTAATGAATACCCTGAGCCCTCCCTAGAGAAATAATACACAAAAGTTTTGTCTTTGACCCAATATAAAGAATTCGGATGTTATTTGTGCTTTAAATTTCAGAATCATCCAGGAAGAGAGAAGATTGATGGCCGAATCTTAGAGGAAATTAGCATTTAACAAAATGCTTTTACAAAAGTAGAAGAGGGACTTTTGAAGAAAAAGACAAGCCACAGATAGAGGGAACAGAGCAAATTGTTGACAGTGTTTTCAGAAGACAGTAGTGAATTGTGTTGAATGCTGGACAGAGTCAAAGCAGACTAAGGAGTGAATGTGTTCTTCAGATTGACCAACTACCTTGTAGTTACACTGATAGAGATAGAAATCAGGTTAAAGGGCTAGAGGAAGGTTCAAGAATGAACAAATGAACATTGATTTGAAAATGCAGCAATTAAGTGAACATTACTCCAGAATCTCATGTATAAAATAATTGAGAGAATTTGGATGGTAACCATAACATGGACACAAGGTGTGGGGAAAGCCTTTAAGAAGATTAGAAATGTGAGCTTGCTTAAATGCTAATAGGAAAGTGCCAGTGGAGTGGAAAGTTGAAGATAAAAGAGAAAAACAGAGAGTAACAGGAGCTAGGTTTCTAATGAGGAGGTAGGAGAGGATGGAACACAAAGCATCATTTAGTGGTCTTCTCTTCACTTCCCTTCTCTCCTGCCAGACATAGGCTTTTTTCTCTAAGAATTTATATTAGTTTCCTGTAACAATTTGCCACAAACTTAATGACTTAAGACAACACAAATGTATTCTCTTATAGTTCTGAAGGTTAGAAGTCCAAAATGGTTTTCATTAAGCTACAGTCAAAGTGTTGACAGGTCAATGTCCCTCCTAGGGCAAAATCTGTTTCCTTACTTTTTCAAATATTTGTGACCCTATTTCCATATCTGCAAGGCCAGCAACTTCAGAACAAGTCCCTCTCACTCTGCTATCTTTTCAGTTCTCATTCTTCTGACTTTCTTGTTCTCTTATTAAAATCTGTATGATTACATTGGGCTCATATGGATAATCCAGGATAATATTCCTTAATTCTATCTACAACCTTAATTCCCCTGCACCATGAAACCTAACACATTCACAGATTCTGGGATTAGGCCATGGATATCTCTGGAGTGGGGCTACTATTCTGCCTGCCACACATACCCCTTCCCATTTCATGCTCACATGCCACTCTACTACATTTTTACATTCCTCTGACTGGAGAGGGTGGAGAATGAAAAAGTTTTCAATTTCTATAAAAGTTACTGATACTGAACTGAGTGCTTTATGGATATACTCACTCACTTAATGCTCACTGATCTGTGAGGGGAGGTATTCTCTTAAATGTATAGTTTATGAACTTATCTTGCTTCAAATCACACAGTAGTAAATGCTGGTTTGGGGGTGAAAACCCAGAACTGTCTGATGGAATACCTAGAGAATGATTAACTTAGTTGATATTGTCAAATTATTGATGTTTATGTATAATAAAAATACACACGTAAAGAGAGATATAAAAATAACATACATATAAAGTGAAAAAATTATTTCAAAGCAACCATTCTTTAATAAACTTTCTTTGCTGCAATACTATCTTAATAGCCACCACTTCTAACATATGAAGAACTGTTCATCAAGGAGATATATCATATTTACTTAACAATTGGGAATTTAATTGTTACCAATTTATAAATGGGCTCTTAAGACAATAAAAATAATATTAAAGTAAATAAACACACCTTTGCTCAGGCCTCATTCCATTTCTCTTCTTAGTGTCATCTCTTTTTCCTATAGACTTTCTCACTTCCAATCTAAGTCCTCTCAAACTTTTTTAAATGGCCCAAGTTTTCATTCTTCTTTGAAACATTCACCCTCTGGGCTCTAGATTTCATCCTTTTTATGGAACTCAAAACATTATTTGCCTTTCCATCTTTTGAAAATATTTCATTTTATGTTTTGATCTTTATGTTTTGCTGCAATTTAATATTAATGGGTACTTCTCAGTGACACCTAGGGGCAGGAATCTGCATTGTGTTGAATATTCATTCACTGGTTCCATTTTCTGCAATGCATGCATATATTATGGAGGACTTTAGCCTTTAAGCCTATAACTGAATATTAGCAGGTGTTCAAGGAGTTAATTTTATTAAACATGTTTATTCTCAGACATATGTGAAAAGGATTCTGAATTTTTTGTTGAAAATAATAAAATATTTTAGGCTATTATACAGATATCACATCTGAGTTTTGCTAGTCAATCCCTTCTGAATAAAGAATATACTACTTCACCATTCAGTTCCCAGATCCTAGAAACATGCCGATCTCACAGTAGTCTTCAACAAATATTTGTTGAATGAATATGTGCTTGTGTGAAAAAGATATTGGGAAAAAGTCAATAAAATTTAATATATGGCATAGAATGTATTTACTTATTTGACTACAGATGAGTAGTCAAATAGTAGGAAAACAGATGAGTCTTTCTAAAATTAATACATTAATTTAACTCTACTTTCCTTTTTTTATTTTTTTAATTTTATTTTATTTTTTAACTTTACAATATTGTATTGGTTTTGTCATATATCAAAACGAATCTGCCACAGGTATACATGTGTTCCCCATCCTGAACCCTCCTCCCACCTCCCTCCCCATACCATCCCTCTGGGTCGTCCCAGTGCACCAGCCCCAAGCATGCAGTATCATGCATCGAATCTGGACTGGCAACTCGTTTCATGTATGATATTATACATGTTTCAATGCCATTCTCCCAAATCATCCCATCCTCTCCCTCTCCCACAGAGTCCAAAAGACTGTTCTATACATCAGTGTCTCTTTTGCTGTCTCGTATACAGGGTTACTGTTACCATCTTTCTAAATTCCATATATACGCGTTAGTATACTGTATTGGTGTTTTTCTTTCTGGCTTACTTCACTCTGTATAATAGGCTCCAGTTTCATCCACTTCATTAGAACTGATTCAAATGTATTCTTTTTAATGGCTGAGTAATACTCTATTGTGTATATGTACCACCACTTTCTTATCCATTCATCTGCTGATGGACATCTAGGTTGCTTCCATGTCCTGGCTATTATAAACAGTGCTGTGATGAATATTGGGGTACACGTGTCTCTTTCCCTTCTGGTTTCCTCAGTGTGTATGCCCAGCAGTGGGATTGCTGGATCATAAAGCAGTTCTATTCCCAGTTTTTTAAGGAATCTCCACACTGTTCTCCATAGTGGCTGTACTAGTTTGCATTCCCACCAACAGTGCAAGAGGGTTCCCTTTTCTCCACACCCTCTCCAGCATTTATTGCTTGTAGACATTTGGATCACAGCCATTCTGACTGGTGTGAAATGGTACCTCACAGTGGTTTTGATTGGCATTTCTCTGATAATGAGTGATGTTGAACATCATTTCATGTGCTTGTTGGCCATCTGTATGTCTTCTTTGGAGAAATGTCTATTTAGTTCTTTGGCCTATTTTTTGATTGGGTCATTTATTTTTCTGGAATTGAGGTGTAGGAGTTGCTTGTATATTTTTGAGATTAGTTGTTTGTCAGTTGCTTCATTTGCTATTATTTTCTCCCATTCTGAAGGCTGTCTTTTCACCTTGCTTATAGTTTCCTTTGTTGTGCAGAAGCTTTAAAGTTTAATTAGGTCCCATTTGTTTGTTTTTGCTTTTGTTACCAATATTCTGGGAGGTGGGTCATAGAGGATCCTGCTGTGATGTATGTCAGAGAGTGTTTTGCCTATGTTCTCCTCTAGGAGTTTTATAGTTTCTGGTCTTACATTTAGATCTTTAATCCATTTTGAGTTTATTTTTGTGTATGGTGTTAGAAAGTGTTCTAGTTTCATTCTTTTACAAGTGGTTGACCAGTTTCCCCAGCACCACTTGTTAAAGAGATTGTCTTTTCTCCATTGTATATTCTTGCCTCCTTTGTCAAAGATAAGCTGTCCATAGGTGCGTGGATTTATCTCTGGGCATTCTATTTTGTTCCATTGATCTATATTTCTGTCTTTGTGCCAGTACCATACTGTCTTGATAACTGTGGCTTTGTAGTAGAGCCTGAAGTCAGGCAGGTTGATTCTTTCAGTTCCATTCTTCTTTCTCAAGATTGCTTTGGCTATTCGAGGTTTTTTGTATTTCCATACTAATTGTGAAATTATTTGTTCTAGCTTTGTGAAGAATACCGTTGGTAGCTTGATAGATTGCATTGAATCTATAAATTGCTTTGGGTAGTATACTCATTTTCACTATATTGATTCTTCCAATCCATGAACATGGTATATTTCTCCATCTATTAGTGTCCTCTTTGATTTCTTTCACCAGTGTTTTATAGTTTTCTATATATAGGTCTTTAGTTTCTTTTGTAGATATATTCCTAAGTATTTTATTCTTTCCGTTGCAATGGTGAATGAAATTGTTTCCTTAATTTCTCTTTCTATGTTCTCATTATTAGTGTATAGGAATGCAAAGGATTTCTGTGTGTTGATTTTATATCCTGCATCTTTACTACAGTCATTGATTACTTCTAGTAATTTTCTGGTGGAGTCTTTAGGGTTTTCTGTGTAGAGGATCATGTCATTTGCAAACAATGAGAGTTTTACTTCTTCTTTTCCTATTTGGATTCCTTTTTCTTTTTCTGCTCTGATTGCTGTGGCCAAAACTTCCAAAACTATGTTGAATAGTAATGGTGAAAGTGGGCACCCTTGTCTTAGTCCTGACTTTAGAGGAAATGCTTTCAATTTTTCACCATTGAGGATAATGTTTGCTGTGGGTTTGTCATATATAGCTTTTATTATGTTGAGGTATGTTCCTTCTATTCCTGCTTTCTGGAGAGTTTTGATCATAAATGGATGTTGAATTTTGTCAAAGGCTTTCTCTGCATCTATTGAGATAATCATATGGTTTTTATTTTTCAATTTGTTAATGTGGTGTATTACATTGATTGATTTGCAGATATTGAAGAATCCTTGCATCCCTGGGATAAAGCCCACTTGGTCATGGTGTATGATCTTTTTAGTGTGTTGTTGGATTCTGATTGCTAGAATTTTGTTAAGGATTTTTGCATCTATGTTCATCAGTGATATTGGCCTGTAGTTCTCTTTTTTTGTGGCATCTTTGTCAGGTTTTGGGATTAGGGTGATGGTGGCCTCATAGAATGAGTTTGGAAGTTTACCTTCCTCTGAAATTTTCTGGGAGTGTTTGAGTAGGATAGGTGTTAGCTCTTCTCTAAATTTTTGGTAGAATTCAGCTGTGAAGCCGTCTGGACCTGGGCTTTTGTTTGCTGGAAGATTTCTGATTACAGTTTCAATTTCCGTGCTTGTGATGGATCTGTTAAGATTTTCTATTTCTTCCTGGTCCAGTTTTGGAAAGTTGTAGTTTTCTAATAATTTGTCCATTTCTTCCATGTTGTCCATTTTATTGGCATATAATTGCTGATAGTAGTCTCTTTTGGGGAGAAGGCAATGGCACCCCACTCCAGTACTCTTGCCTGGAAAATCCCATGGATGGAGGAGCCTGGTAGGCTGCAGTCCATGGGGTCGCTAAGAGTCGGACACGACTGAGCGACTTCACTTTCACTTTTCACTTTCATGCATCGGAGGAGGAAATGGCAACCCACTCCAGTCTTCTTGCCTGGAGAATCCCAGGGACAGCGGGGCCTGGTGGGCTGCCGTCTCTGGGGTCGCACAGAGTCGGACATGACTGAAGCGACTTAACAGCAGTAGCAGTAGCAGCAGCAGTCTCTTATGATCCTTTGTATTTCTGTGTTGTCTGTTGTGATCTCTCCATTTTCATTTCTAATTTTATTCTCCTTTTGTTTCTTGATGAATCTGGTTAATGGTTTGTCAATTTTATTTATCCTTTCAAAGAACAGCTTTTTGCTTTGTTGATTTTTGCTATGGTCTCTTTTGTTTCTTTTGCATTTATTTCTGCCCTAATTTTTAAGATTTCTTTCCTTCTACTGACCCTGAGGTTCTTCATTTCTTCCTTTTCTAGTTGCTTTAGGTTTAGGGTTAGGTTATTTATTTGACTTTTTGCTTGGTTCTTGAGGTATGCCTGTATTGCTATGAACTTTCCCCTTAGCACTGCTTTTACAGTGTCCCTTAGGTTTTGGGTTGTTGTGTTTTCATTTTCATTTGTTTCTATGCAAATTTTGATTTCTTTTTTGATTTCTTCTGTGATTTGTTGGTTATTCACCAGAATGTTGTTCAGCTTCCATATGTTGGAATTTTTAATAGTTTTTCTCCTGTAATTGAGATCTAGTCTTGTTGCATTTTGGTCAGAAAAGATGCTTGGAATGATTTCAATTTTTTTGAATTTACCAAGGCTAGATTTATGGCCCAGGATGTGATCTATCCTGGAGAAGGTTCTGTGTGAGCTTGAGAAAAAGGTGAAATTCGTTGTTTTGGGGTGAAATGTCCTATAGATATCAATTAGGTCAACTGGTCTATTGTATCATTTAAAGTTTGTGTTTCCTTGTTAATTTTCTGTTTAGTTGATCTATCCATAGGTGTGAGTGGGGTATTAAAGTCTGCCACTATTGTTGTGTTATTGTTAATTTCTCCTTTCATACTTGTTAGCATTTATCTTACATATTGCGGTGCTCCTGTGTTGGGTGCATATATATTTATAATTGTTATATCTTCTTCTTGGATTGATCCTTTGATCATTATGTAGTGACCTTCTTGGTCTCTTTTCACAGCCTTTGTTTTAAAGTCTATTTTATCTGATATGAGTATTGCTACTCCTGCTTTCTTTTGGTCTCTATTTGCATGGAAAATCTTTTTCCAGCCCTTCACTTTCAGTCTGTATGCGTCCCCCGTTTTGAGGTGGGTCTCTTGTAGACAACATATGTAGGGGTCTTGTTTTTGTATCCATTCAGCCAGTCTTTGTCTTTTGGTTGGGGCATTCAACCCATTTACATTTAAGGTAATTATTGATAAGTATGATCCCGTTGCCATTTACTTTATTGTTTTGGGTTTGAATTTATACACCCTTTTTGTGTTTCCTGGGAAGGAAATAATCACTCAAGTCCAAGAAACCCAGAGAGTCCCAAACAGGATAAACCCAAGGCGAAACACCCCAAGACACATATTAATCAAATTAACAAAGATCAAACACAAAGAACAAATATTAAAAGCAGCAAGGGAAAAACAACAAAAAACACACAAGGGAATTCCCATAAGGATAACAGCTGATCTTTCAATAGAAACTCTTCAAGCCAGGAGGGAATGGCAAGACATACTTAAAGTGATGAAAGAAAATAACCTACAGCCAGATTATTGTACCCAGCAAGGATCTCATTCAAATATCAAGGAGAAATCAAAAGCTTTACAGACAAGCAAAAGCTGAGAGAGTTCAGCACCACCAAACCAGTCTCCAACAAATACTTTCTTTTAAAAAAATAAAAACTACATGCATTTATGTACATCATTTGTATTTGTGCATCATTTTTATTTCTCTTATAGGTAAAAATCTCATTTGTGCCTAGTGTATGGTTTATGTGAGAAACTTTATCTAGGTTTACCAACCCATTGTGATACAATGGTATGCATTTACAACGACCCAAAATCTACTGGCAGATAAACTCTATTTTCACAGCAGTACATTAGCACCTGTCATAAGAGATGCCTCAGAAAATTATAGAAGATCAAAAAAGAGAGATAATGTAATCCATAAATCCAGCCTAGAAACTTTTTTTTTTTTTTGCCAACACTTACTGTCCTCATGCTGAATATTAAGGTTCCCCAATTTTGAACTTTGAATATCTTTACCATTTTTTACCTGTTTTTGAATACTTTTAGCCGTTTCAGATTACTGCCTTCCACTCTTCCCCTTCTTCCTCTTTTCTCTTCCCCTCTCCTCTCCATCTGACTCCCTAGCACTATTCTTTCCTCCTCTTTCTCTCTGTCTCTGTCTCCTTTCTCTCTCTACCTGTATTTCTCTGTCTCTGTATCTCATTCACTTTTGTTTTCATGTAAGAGAGAAAGGTAGCTCAAATTTACTAAAAATCTCCTCAAGATGTCTTTAGAACAAGAAAAATTTCTCCCCAAAACTACACATTATATCACAGAAAGTTTTGGTCTGGTACATTTACTAATTTGTATTAATTATTTATTAGTGCCTGGGATTCCATAAAAAGTATTATTTCATTTCTGCCCTACCTCTGGGTGACTAAATAGCCATTCTGGTGCCTTTCCTTCAACAAAGAAAATCTGACCCAATATGATGTGCTTTTTCATCTGTAAGACAGTCCTATCAGTGGGAAGGAAAGAAACCCTCTTTTAAATGTGAAATAAAAAAGAAAAAAGAGAGAGAGAGCAGAAAAGGAAGGAAGGAAGAAGAGAACAAGGAAGGAGGGGAGAAAGTTAAATCATCGTTTTAGGTGCTATTTATTTCAAATATAACTTTGACTCAGAAATTTAGAATGTATTTCTTAAGGGACAACAGAACTCAAAGCAGTAGTGTCCAGAAATCTTACCTTAGGAGCTCACACTGTCATTGAAACTGCCAAAGATACACATCATAGGTGAGCTAGAAAACCAGGTATTTTAGGATTAAGAATCAAGATATATCTTCATCAAAGTGATGGAAAGCATTTTTGGTTTACTGTATTAGTTTATTTAAATAACTCATTATTTATTATAACAGGACAAGTATTAAAAAATCTTGGCTTTCAGGTGAAATCATTTTGCCTGAAATGAAATGTAATAGACCAAAGTTTTTGTTTTTCACTAAGTTCCTTTGGTCCTTGTGGAGAAATGTAAAAGAATATGTGTTCTCTTTTAAAGAAAGTCACTTCTTAAATTTACAAAGTTTAACAGTGCCTGATTAATCAAATGATAGAAAGACGGCTTATCCATTCAGGATAACATCAAAATTATGGTGAGGAGAGAGAGGTGCTCATCTTGGGCAAAAACCTAACAGACTGTTAAACAACAACAAAGAAAATTAGTACACTACATATTATTTTTAAAAACTAAAATTTATGGGAAAAATCCATGATGAACAAAATATTAAAAATAAAGACAGGATCTGATAAGTCACATTGATTCTGGGGCATAAAGAGAGAGAGAAAAAAAAAAAAGCTGCACCTATATACATGCTTTTGTATTTTTTTTAATGACAAATTCCTCCAGAACATTAAAGCAGTTGGAAAAAAAAAATTTAATGGAGATAAGATATATCAAGGTATATTAACTTTAAAATTTTGTTTATATTAAAAGTACTGGGTTCCACTGGCGGCTCAGTGGTAAAGAATCTGCCTGCCAACACAGGAGTGACAAGTTTGATCCCTGGTCCCAGAAGACCTCACATGCTATGGAGCAACTAAGCCCCTGCACCACAACTATTGAACATGGTCCCTAGAGCCCAGGAAATACAAGTGCTGAAGCCAACGCACCCTAAAGGCTGCACCCCACAACAAAAAACACTGCAATGAGAAGCCTATGCACCACAACTAGAGTGTAGCCCTGCTCTCCACAACTAGAGAAAAGCCTGTGCAGCAATGAAGACCCAGCAGAGCCAAAAATAAATAAATAAATATTAAAAATAGTATTATTTTACACATTTTCAATGGTTAATTTCTTTTCAAAATTAGATTGTGAAGATTTTATTGTTGAGCGTGACTTCATCAAAAGCAAGAGACTAAAATTACATATACCAAAAACATCATTTCATAAGATGGCTTAGCACTGGACTGACAGAATGTTTACATTTTGCTATTTTAAAACACCAAAACAAAAATCATTTTGACGTAAACTATCTGGATTACTGAGTTTCTTTAGACCCTTGTAAAATTTGCACTAATATGAAATGCCTCACTTTTCCCAACCTAGTCTTGATTCTGAAGAGAGAAAACTAATCATATGGAACAAACATGTAAGTAATCAGTCATGCTTACATGCATAATTTCAAATCAAGATCAACTACCATTATAAGGAATGTTTATGGTTATAGATCTTTAAAAGGAAATACTTTTCTTGACATGAAGTCATAAAACACATAATTAACTCATGATGATTATCAAATCCCTCATGATTTGATATGTTTTTCAGTGATACATCTATCTCAGAGAAGATTTTACAGTAAAATTACCAAAGATTCATGCCAAATCACCCACAAATATACGAATACTCACAGAAGTCTGACAATATTTCATCATTCTCTTCACCTGTCCAGAATATTTTTTATCTACTTTGTATTCTTTCCTATGTGGGATGGAAAATTACAAAATCCATTTTTGTGTTTAATAAAAGAATGCATTTTAACAGTTTAATTAAGTTTCTTTTTTTTTTTTAATTTTGGAGTCCTAGTCCTTAACTGTAATACAAATAATCTATGAATCAGGGGTTCTCTCCATCATTATTCCCAACCAACATCAACAAGCACATCTGTATTTAGTATAATGTTTATTACAGATTTACCCTTTGAATATTTCTTATTACTTATTAATAACCTAAATATACATTACCTTTTAAGTGAATAATTTTATTAAAAGACTATCTACATAATTATTACTACATCCAAAATTATAAGAATTATCATAAAATCTAAGACTACATATATCTGCATGAATTGCCTTTTAGTCTTATACTGGGCTGTGAGGTAAATATAATTTACCTTGACACATCTTTTCAAAGAATATTTCCATTTCCTTCTAATATTTGAATATTGCTTCCCACCCCCACCCCTCCCCCACCATTTGATGTGCTGCTCTACTCACTCCTATATTAGAAATCTTTCAAAGGCCTAAAGTGAAAAACAACGTCTTTCTTAATACATGGCCAAACCCATAGAATTCTATTTGGTATGTTAGACCCATATTATTGGATTAGTACTTCTAGTCCATATCAAGAGAGTCACCTCATTTTACATTGCTTTTTGTAAACGCTAGAGGCCACACATAGACAAAATGGACATAGAATTGTACAAAATCTGGAAGACATATATTCTATTAAAATTATGACAATGGATACTTTATTGCTGGCTTCAAAGTAGGAGAGCTAATTCACTATCTTTCATGCCCAGCACTTTTCCCCTGGATATTCCACTGCAATGTGCCAACCAGCTTTCATGGCCAAACCAGAGACATCTGCTGAGAGCACTCTTGGCTTTGAATTTGAACACCTGGTTGTGGGTGATCCTGGCACCCTGGCACCTGGGGAAGGATGATAACAAGTTAACCCTGGAACAGAGTTAGGTAACCAAATCTGAACTCCAGACTTTTTGGATTGAGTTCAGGGTCCCTGGGTCAGGAAGATTCCCTGGAGAATGGAACGGCTACCTGCTCCAATATTCTGGCCTGGAGAATTCCATGGACTGTATAGTCCATGGTATCACAATGAGTTGGACACAACTGAGCAACTTTCACTTTCATTTCCACTCAGGGTTCTGTGTAAACAGCATGACATCATTAACTAATATCATTACTGTTGCATATATCTCTTTCAGAAGAAAAAAATAGTCGACTTTTGTTGTTGAACTGATTTTTTTAATTTATTTATTTTAATTGGAGACTAATTACTTCAAAATGTTCTGAACTTACAGTTACCAGGGAAAAGGTGGGAGAAATAGATAGTTAGGGAGTTGGAGATAGACATGTTTACACTGCTGTATTTAAAATGGATAACTAACAAGGACCTACTGTATAGCACAGGGAACTCTGCTCTATATTATGTGGCAGCCTGGATAGAAGGGGAGTTATGGGGAGTTTGTATGTCTTTGTACATATACACCCATACATGTATATGTATTACTGAAAAATAAAATAAAAAAGAGTGGATATTAAAAAAAAATAGAAATAAAATGTACTCAGGAAAATTCAGAGAGCTTAGAACAACTTGAGTTAGCATTCTACACACAATAGCCAAACTAACGACATATAAGCTGAGCACTAATTGTTCAGAAATAGTATAGTTTAGTGTCTAAAGAGGTGGTGTTGGGGAAGACTCTTGAGAGTCCTTGGACTGCAAGGAGATCCAACCAGTCCATTCTAGAGGAGATCAGCCCTGGGTGTTCTTTGGAAGGAATGATGCTGAAGCTGAAACTCCAGTACTTTGGCCACCTCATGCGAAGAGCTGACTCATTGGAAAAGATTCTGATGCTGGGAGGGATTGGGGGCAGGAGGAGAAGGGGACGACAGGATGAGATGGCTGGATGGCATTACGGACTCGATGGACATGAGTTTAAGTGAACTCCGGTAGATGGTGAGGGACAGGGAGGCCTGGTGTGCTGCGATTCATGGGGTCGCAAAGAGTCGGACATGACTGAGCAACTGAACTGAACTGATGGAGCAAGACTCCTGTGGACCCTAACTTGTGATTCAAATGTCACATATACTGACTACAGTTTAAATTTCTTCCCTTCCAATTGAATTCTTGTTCCACTGCCTTGTGCTGTTACCCAAGATTGTTTAGGTGTCTTCTATCAGTTTTCTATTAACTTTTTCTGGTGTCCTTAATGTATACATAAAGAAAATTATATAAAGTTTTACCTTATCATTATGAACATCTCAACTGCACCTGAAATTTAGAGAATATAATATTAAAATAAGTTTCTCCTCAGGTAGAAATGAACCTATAAAATTCCCCTTCTGTTTTGGAAAGTCATAAAACTAGAGCACTAGGCAATAAGTGGAAACGCATAACATAGTCCTTTCAAAGAAAGAATATGAAGAATTAAACCTAAAAGCCTATTGCAGTCCTCCCTGCAGCTTCATTTATATAATGCACAGAATCTTATCTCCCATTAAAACATTTCTATTATCGCAGACCTTATTTGCATTAATGAGGAATAGGAATTTTGTAAAATAAAGGAGTTTTCTTTCTCTTTATTATTCCTTGTAAATGTGTGTACATTATATCTATTTTTAAATTAGATGTTTGGCAAAACTAATACAGTGTTTCAGGTTTAAAAATAAAATAAAATAAAACAAAACAAAAAATATGTAATATATATGTTTGCATGTATCTATACACACATGTACACAACAAATATACACAATTCATATTATATACAGTTTCCTAGGAATTTTTATTTTAATAATGGGATAACTCTCTCTTCTAAAGACTGCTTTTTTCCCTGATACCTTAAAAACCTTAAAACATCCATGAAAAATTGAGTTACATTTCTTTAACTGTGTAACCTCCCCAGCTATCAATCTGGTGTCCTGGAGCTTTATCTGAAATACAACTCAAAACTGACAGTAGATCCAGATATACAGCAGGGCTCTCCTAGTTTGCAAAATGTGAAACAAAATGAGAAGGAAGAGTGAGTCCAGGAGCAAAAATCATCACAGGAATCATGAAAGTACAGGGAAGAAAGTTAATCAAAGGAATATAGGAAATTAAAAAAAAAAAAAAAAAAAAGATTGTGAAGGGGAATTGCAAACAGAAAAGGCTAGCTTGCAGTAAAAATTGCTGAAGTTTCCTGAGTCTCCTTGGCATCATTAGGTTTCCCCTATGGATTGTTTTTAGTGCTAAAGACCATCTTAAAAGAAAAAATACAAGATGAAAGCTTATGCTTAAATAAATGGGATTCTACTAGTCAGTTTCCAGTTTTTCAAGATACAGTCCTTCCTCCAAATAGCAAGATTTTACTGTAATTTCACCTAGCTCATTTCATATCTACCTGCCCAATTGATAGGACTTTGGAATCCTTTAGACAGGGAGATTATTTTGTCTTACTTACATTTTAATTTCCTCAGTATACCATATGGAATGTCAAAGATATAGTAAGGTCATGGTAAATGTTAAATAAATGAATCTCTACCCATGGTTCTCAACCTTTAAAATTCATGTTTCCCTATAGTGAGCATAGAGATAACCACTGCATATACATACCTTCCACCAAAAGAGATGTGAAAACTCCTCAAGGCTCTCACCCATATGGTCTGGACTTTTAAATTTCTACATTCATTTTATCCTGACTGTGGCTACATTGCCGAAAACACAATTTATCCAAAGTGTGAATTTAATTATTTTGCCTCCTGCTTTTAGTACACAATGGCTTCCCTTAGCTATTAGGAAAAACCTTATTTTTGCCCACATATGGTTCCTGCCTCAGTTGCCAATACCTTTTGGCCCCTTACTCTCCCATGTTCAGCATGACATTTTTGACCCTAAACATGCAAAAAATGCCTGATGTACTCAATAAATAACTGCTGAATTAATGTAATTGGAGCAAATAATAACCTTCATAGGAGATCTCCTTAGAAATCCTTCTCTCACTTAAGTTCAAGTTACCAACTTAGAGAAAGAAAAATAAATAAAACAACAACAACAAAAGAAATCCTAAACAAGTTAACCTCAATCTGAGATATAAATCTGAGCAAAGAGAAAACCCCCATAACCCTTTCTATCTCTAGTTCTACCTTTATCAACTTAAATCTATTGTGGGTCAGAATACCAAGATCTCTTCTTTAGATCTTGAGTGAGCTTGGACAGTACTAAACCTCTTTATATCTCTTTTTTTAAAAAATCTTAACTAGTTACAACAAATAATGTTTACCAAAATACTATTGTATCTTGTAGCTGAATTAAAATACAAATCATTCAGTATAATAGTTCCTAAAGCATTTCATTTACTCAATATATTTTAGCTACAATTATTCCTCTATAGTCACTCTACACTTAATGAATACCTGTTTTATTTATGTATACATACATACACATATAAATTTATATACAGAGGCATATATATATATATCTGCATGCCTTCTAGGTCGCTTCAGTCATGTCTGACTCTTTGCAACCGTATGGAATGTAGCCCGCCAGGCTCTGTTCATGGGATTCTCCAGGCAAGAAAATTGGAGTGGGTTGTCATGCCCTCCTGTAGGGGATCTCTGCAACCCAGGGATCGAACCCACATCTCTTATGTTTCCTACATTGGCAGACTGTTTCTTTACTACTAGTGCCACCTGGGAAGCCCATATATATGAAATCTCAACTTGGGGATTCAAACATGAAAAGCAATACAGCCTTTTTCCCTCAAGAAATGTCCTCTCTGACACAAAATATGTGCAAATGTACAAAAACTCACTAACCTGACCTGCTAGAGGACAGGGTAAGACCAGTACAAAGTACAGAGGAAACTGGAGAGTTCTGCCAATGATTCACCAAAAAATCTTCATAGAGAAACTGACTGATTAAAATGAATTTTAACAGATAAAGCAAGTAAGAATGGCTGAAAGAAACCATATACCACACAGATAAGTGAAGACCAGGAAATCTTAGAAGACTTTTACATTGAAATTAAATGCTTGGACTTGATATCATCATGAAAGAAAATTGTTACATGGTTTTCAACTATTAATAGAAACTCGATGATCATATGCTTGGTTTTGAGAAATCCCTCTACTCTTGTAGTGGAAAATAAACAACTACAAAAAGCAAGATAAGAGAAGGTGATTTCAGAATAAGGGAAGTAGTCCAATGTGGACTCCCCAGCTGGTGCTAGTGGTAAAGAACCTGCCTGTCAATGCAGGAGACATGAGAGATGTGGGTTCAGTCCTTGGGTCAGGAAAATCCCCTGGAGGAGATCATGGCAACCCATTCCAGTATTCTTGCCTGGAGAATCCCATGGACAGACGAGCCTGGTAGGCTACAATCCATGGGGTCGCAAAGAGTTGAACATGACTGAAGCAACTGAGCACAAATGCAGTCCAATGTACTGGAGGGAAATAGAGGATGTGGGACTTGAGGATTTGGTACTGTCTTTTTCATTCTCTGTTTTAGTCTTCTAGAGATATCATAACAAAATACCACAGGCTGGAAGCCTTAAACAAACAGAAAGTTAAATTCTCATAGTTCTGGAGGCTGGATGTCCAAGATAAGGGTGCCAACAGAGTTAGTTTCTCCTGGGGCCTCTCTCCAAGCATGACCATTTTCTCTGCATGTGTACACTCCTGGTATCTCTTCTTTTTCTTATAAGGATATCAATCCTGTTGGATTGGGGCCCCACGCATATGACCACATTTAACCTAAATTAACTTTGTAAAGCCCCAACAAAATATTAAGTCACAAAAAAAGTCTCTGCCAACTTTTTTCTTTTTGACTATTTTCATTTGGACTATTTCATCATATCTCTTGCCATATTTTATGTCCTTTGCTTCCTTTTGATAGTTCGTGTGTCCTTTTCCCATCTTCTAAGCCATACGTGTTTTATCCTCACGTAGGTCTTGAATTCATGCCACTGTCATTTTCTCTGGCTATCTTCTCCTAAAATTTTCTTCTACCAATTTTCTTGTAAAGAACTGAGCGGAAACAGAAGTTTCTATCAGGCCAAGAAAGGGAATTTGAGGGAGGTGAAAAATGCTTATTTTCCTTAACAGCAATTTCCTAGGACTACATGTGTGTGTGTGTGTGTGTGTGTGTGTGTGTGTGAGTGCACACTTAGTCGCTCAGTCATGTCTGACTTTCTGAAACCCCATAGCCTGTAGCCTGCCAGACTCCTCTGTCCATGGAATTTTCCAGGCAAGAATACTGAAGCCAGTTGCCATTCCCTACTCCCGGCAATCTTCCCAACCCAAAGATCAAACCTGATCTCTCATGTCTACTTCATTGCCAGGTAGATTCTTTACCACTGTGCCACCTGGCTTAAATCATCTTTGCAGTTTTTTTATTGGATGGTATATGTAACTGCCTGAAATTTCCTGGAGTATAAATAAATAAATAAACAAACGAATGTACCTGGAGAATGAAACTTTCTGGTACATAAATGAAGTCAAAGCTTATTTATTTATGCACATATTGTTGGAAACAATTATCTCCTTCTCAGCAGTGAGCTAGTTCAGTGACTATGGCTTATTCAGAAATTTTTCATGCTTTGTTAACAAACCATTAGCAAAATTACCAGTTCATTTGCTCTAATTTTGAAAAATACTTCCTTAAAACTCACTATTGTTCCAAAGGTTTATTATCACAATAGGATATTTGAAAGTAATCAGATTGGGATATAATCCATCAAAATCAGACGTTGTGGAGAATATCTTTATAGAGATGTTCTTACATAAGAATAACTTTAACACAGCCTCAAAATGATCTCAGAAAATAGTTGCATATTCAAATAGAAATGTTATAATGGCTTAATATTTGTTTATCTTCATTTCTGAATTATTTCAGCTTGTTTCTTATTTTTGTTTATCTTCATTTCTGAATTATTTTGGCTTGTTTCTTGTTTTTGTTGTTGATGATAATGATAGTAATGATAGTTCCTTGATCCCCTTTAAGATGAATATTTAAAATGATTCTTTTCAAATGACTATCTGTCATTGGCCTTTCATGTTACTTCATTCTTTTTTTTTTTTAATCAAACAAAATCACATTTATTTCAATAGCTCCAAGTGCAAATACAGCAAGCCAGTACACAGTTTCAGGACACTGCTTTAAGTACAAAGAAAACTTGATATACAAAAATCAAAGAGTAAATAGCAGAAATAAAGCTCAATTTTTTTAAAAAGTTCAAGTAACCTGAAAACCTTTAGACTAAAATAGTCTTACATAAATTTATAAATGCCTTAATTTATAGATAACAGTGGTACATTTTAATCAAAAAGGACTTCCCAAAGAGTCATTTCAAACTGGTCAGCTCCAGATAAGAAATTCCTGGCAGTGGCTATTCTGGATTCGGCACTCACTCATACTGTACAGACTGGTATCGTTCAATCCATGGCATTTGATTTTTATGCAAATTCCAAAAAGGTAAATACCTTTTTGGTAAGTTCAATAGGAGGCCAACATCACTACTAAGAGTTCCTGAAATGGCCACTATATATTTAAAAGGTTTAAAGACCAATTTTAGCTTCAGGCCCATGGTACAATGTTGGGGGAAAGACTTCAATTAATACTCCTTCCATTACTTAAATCCTTTTTGTAAGATTAGCAAAATGGCCCCTAAAACTTCCTCAGGAAAACTGTATTTAAATATATGAAAGCTTCCACTAGGAAATTAATTAAAAGTTGTTAATATTCTTTTTAATCACTTAGTGGCCAAGTCATATGTATGTTTCTGCTCCCCAGAAGCAATGTTAGCTACTAGCTTCAATTCAGGAAATGCATATTTTCCGGAAGGTTTATATGAGATGCTTATTCAGTCTTTTTCTCAACTTTCTTCATCTTTTCATTGTAGGCATTAAATTGAGAGTCTGTTCCAAAAATTCTGTCCCACCATGTAAATGTTGAAGCATAGTTTCCAATGAAGTTCATTTGGTGGAAATTGTGATGCCGGGAACCAGCATAGAAAGGAATGAGACTTCATTCTTCTCCTTCTCTTTCTTCTTTTCCTCCTCCTCTTGCTTAGTAATCCTTGCAGAATTGTATTATACATGCATAGTATTCATGCTAGTTTCTTTTTGTACATTGCTCTTCTTCAAAGTAGAAACAGAGCTATTCAATTCAGACAGTGAACAATTTTTCAAGAATATGATGTTAAAAGAGTGAGGTAATAAACTGGAGAATGCCACTATTTCAACTAGGAAATCAGTTTCTCGTCATATCATTCCTGCCTCTTTGAAATCTCCAAATTTTACATGAGGTCCACATTTTACATGAGGTCCACATTTTACATGTCACAACTTAATCGACCGCTTGATAATATAAAACTTATTTATCTCAATTAGCTGAAGTATCAATACTTGCTTTCCTTCCTTCTTCCAGCTTCCCTCAGATTGACATCATTTCTCCTGGTTAGAACTCTGGATTAGAGAAAATAAGAATGGCATATTTGTGCGGTTCATCCTCTGTCCCACGTTCCCATGGCACTCATCAGAATGCATGAAGTTTCTAAAGGGATACTTCTGACTTTGCTTAATTCCTATAGATGTCTTCAGACTCTGCTGATCAAAGCAAAGAATGATTTATAAGATCTTTCAGGATACATTTGTTTTCTACTCCAGTGTTGGTATTAATCAAATCTGATTGTCCTCTTCAACTGGACTAATTTACACTCTACTGCATCCGTATCATACATTCTGTTATATAGTTTGAAGTTTTTATCATTCTGTGGTTCTATCAGAAATGTTATTATTTCCTATGTAACTTGTCATATTTTTAACTACATATCTATGTAGTGTCTTTAATCCATTAATCCCTAGTTTTTACCTAAAGCCTACCAAAATAGTCAGTTAACCTTCAATTTATCTGTTTAATGCTTGAGACATTGCAGGGAGATTAGACAGTAGATTTTCAATAAGTGGATATTAATTAGTTAATTAAAAATCAGCAATTTGGCAAACTTTTTAGGTTCACTGTGTCCTAGTGACTGAGCTACACTGGCACACTCCCTTTTTCTTCTTTATTTTGTACTCCAGGTATAATTTTCATATATTGCCCATGACATTAAGAACCTGGGAATGAACTCACATAGATCAAGCAAGAAGCAAGCCCTGTTAAATAGTTAAGAATATCTTACTAAAATTCTTACAGATAATATCTTGATTATATATTTTATTTATATAATATATAATGTTATATAATCAAGATACCATATATCTGATTATATATTTAATATCTTGATTATCTATATTCTTATTTATATTTTCAAAGTTCTCTTATAATCTTGATATTTGATTCAACACTTCTCTAAAGCAGATAAAGATAGCATAATTATTGTCATTTATAAACCAGGAAACAGAGCCAAGCAGTGTTTAAGTGACTTATAGAAGGTCACAGAACTGGTAGCCAAAATACTCATTTAGTATATTCCTTTAGTGAATAATAACTATCCAAAAATAGGAATGACTTTTCTTTGTATTTTTCTCCCAAGGATCTATTAGTTACTAGAGAAGTGATGAAATATTAGAAAAGTAATTATAAAACTTTACAGAAATACTAAGTATTTTAAATTACAGCAATATATTCTTTAAAAAAATCATTTGTGGAGCTGACTTGATAAATCTGTATCTAAGACAACTTTGGTAATAATGTTTAAGAAATCAATTATTTATCCTATAGAGGGAGAAGATATCTGATCCAAATTCAATAAAGAATTATATAAAAATAGCACAGTTAAATAATTGATACAGATAATTAAATATTGCAATATTTTATATACAATATTTTATTCTATCACTTTATGTGTCACTAACAAAATTGCTTACACTACTTACAGTGTTTCTCTAAGGAACATTTTTTTTAATTGGAGGATAATTGATTTACAATGTAGTGTTGGTTTCTGCCATACATCAAAGTGAATCAGCCATAAGTATCTATATAAAACCCCTTCCTTTTGCGTCTCCCTCACCCCAGGAACATTTTTAAACTTTATCAATTTTATTGACTTGTTGCTATGCCCTATCTTCTCTAGATGGTACTACAAGTATATCCTGATTAACTTTAACAATTGCATGCAGCTTGGCTAGCTACTCTAATTGCAAAATGAACTTATCATCTTTACCTTTGATGCTATCTAGTTTCTCATCAGTAGGGAGAAATTTGCGTGAAAAGATATTGCTCATGTAAATGTTTCCAAATTATTGCAAGGAAAAATTAGACCACTGAATCATTATTGAGCTCATTAGAAGAAAGATGCTATGCAAGTACAAAATATTATCATTTTGTCTGACAAATACCATTAGTTCATTATGAAGCATAGTATTCAATTATCTACAACATGCAACAGAAATGACATGCTTTGTTAGGTCCTGTTAAAGTGTTATTCTGAAATTGCTTTTTAAATTTATCTGGCACTACAACTGTGTTATTAAAAAAAGAATGGACTTCACTTAATTCAAAAAATTCATTGTTTCCTTTCAGGATAAGCTAGCTTAAATAGCAAATTCCTTGAACATAACTCTGTGGCTCTGTAAGGATTACAGTTATGATAAATTCAAGGATCTTGGTATGTTTTACCTGAAATAATACAATATTGTTAATAAGTGAACTATGAAAAATTAAGAATATATGGAAATATATTGTAATTGCTGGGTAATCAGTTTTTAATGGGAGAAAAACCCACTAGCTACAATGTAAAAAAAAAGTAAAATAGAATTCTAAAAAAGATCAAATAATAAAAAGAGGCAGGATACAAGGAATAGAAAGAGAGGTTGAGTAGAAAATATAAGTCTGAATTAAACCCTAAACATATTAATGATTCCATTAAATGTTAATGTACAAGTCTCACCAATTAAAAGAAAAAGGTATCAGAATAGACCACTTTAATTAAGGACAATCTATCAATATATGTTGTTCACAAATGCATGTGAGTAGAAGATAAATGGACAGAAATCCCAAGCAAAGACTTTTTAAAAAGAAACCTGAAGCAGTTATATTAATATCTTTCATGAAAATAGATTTTTAAAAACTTCTAATGAAATTATTAACAAACTAAATTTAATGATCTACAAAATGATAATATATCATAATCAACTAGAATTTTACCCAGGAATTCAAGAATGGTCTAACATCCAAAAATCAATAATAAATCATATTAATAGGATAAAGGAGAAAAAAAATCTAAGGTAATTTTAATTGATATAGTATAAAATTTGGAAAAATTCAACACTCTTTCAGAGTAAAAATGACTACTAAAGTAGAAATGGAAGTGATCTTTCACAACCTGATTAAAGGCATCTGCAAAAAGCCTATAGCATGTTCAAGCTTGAAAACTTCTATACTTTCAACCTATGATCAGGAATAAGCAAGGATAACCCTTTTCATCACTTTTTATTTAGCATTATACTGAAGATTTTAGCAAATTCAATAAGAAAAATAAATAAAAGGCATAGAAAATGGAAAAAAAGAGTAAAACTCTTATTTATAGATGAATAATAATAGATGTGTAGAAAATCCTATGAGATTAAAAACAAAACTATTACAACTAATAAATGAATTTAGTAAGGTTTGGAATATAATGGTAATACACAAAAAACATTTCTATTTCCTTTGTACTAGGAACAATTAGAAAACTTAAATAAAGTTTTATAGTAACATTTAAAAAAGAAATAAATGTAGTAAAAAATAAAGGAGTTGAAAGCCGAAGTTGAAAACTACAAAACATTGCAAAGAGAAATTGAGACAAATGGCAGGAGGGCCCATTTTCATCTATTGGAAGACTCATCTATAGTAAGATTAAAATACTCCTCAAATTGATTTATAGATGAATTTCACTATAAGCCTCAGGACATATAGAGAGATTATTCTGGAGACTATCTCAGAACTCCTCCCAGTTACCCACCTTTTGAGATGGAGCAGCCCTACAGTAGAACTGAGACTTTGAGGGTAGCAGCATTTTTGATATCCTCTGAATTACTAATAAAATACTCTGAAATAAGTAACAACCATTTGTATTCCTTGACTAATCCTCACTTGAGCATTCATAAGTAGTAGTTGTAATCATATTATAAGAAATGTTTAAATAACACTTCCTAATTTACAGATTACATACATGAGCATTATTTTATTAGATGGTTATATATGCCAAGTAAATTAGGTATCTAAGTCAATGAACCTTGCCTGGGGCTGGGGTGAAGGGGAGGATAAATGAGCAATTACTAATCAATGGGCATCAAATTTTAGTTAAGAAGTTGTATAGATATACCTTAGAACACTGTACCTAAAGTCAAAAATATGCCATTGTATGCATTAAGATTTTTAGAAGGCTTGTTCTCATTAAATTAAAGGACACTTGCTCCTTGGAAGAAAAGCTATGACCAACCTAGACAGTATATTAAAAAGCAGAGACATTACTTTTCTGACAAAAATCCATTTAGTCAAAGCTATGGTTTTTCCAGTAGTCATGTATGGATGTGAGACTTGGACCATAAAGAAAGTTAAGTGCCAAAGATTTGATGCTTTTGAACTGTGGTGTTGGAGAAGACTCTTGAGAGTCCCTTGGACTGCAAGGAGATCCAACCAGTCAATCCTAAAGGAAATCAGTCCTGAATATTCATTGGGAATATTCAATGGAAATCAGTCCTGAATACTTCACTGATGCTGAAGCTTAAGCTCCAATACTTTGGCCTCCTGATACGAAAACCTGACTCATTGGAAAAGACTCTGATGCTGGGAAAGACTGAAGGCAGGAGGAGAAAGGGACAGCAGAGGATGAGATGGTTGGATGGCATCACCAACTTAATGGACATGGGTTTGAGTAAACTCCGGGAGTTGGTGATAGACAGGGAGGCCTGGCGTGCTAGAGTCCATGGGGTCACAGAAAGTCGGACACAACTGAACTGAACTGAATGGAGTTCTCAGTAAGTGCTTTACCACAATAAAATAAAGGACATTCATCTAGTAGCAGCATGGACTGTAGAAAAGTTAAACTCTATTCTTATGCTAATAAGAAATAAAGTTTTATCTTTCCATCACTCAAAAACATGAGCAAAGATCCTCATCCATAATATGAAAGAAAATGATATATGCCTCATTTAAGCAATGTCGATTTTATAATTTATGTCTTAAGTCAAACGGATTTCACAGGTAAAAGATTATCTGAATAGCAAACAAATAAGAAATCCTGTTTACTCTACTTTGGCTAGACCGATGATGATGAAAGGACCAACATTGATAACTGATTAGTCAATACAATGATGTTGCCTTGGCTAAGCTCTGTCTATTACACTTCTTTTCATTCTTTTCTCTTGTGTTGCTGTATAGACATTATCAACTTCTCAGTCAACCCACTGAGGCTGTTCTGATATAAGCACAGTACAATTATTTTTCTAAATGATTTCATTGATTTATTTTGACAAAGAATAACTCAGATGCAATTCTTGGTTTCTTGAAATCTTCACATCAAAATAAAAAATGCAGAAGGAAGGGAAATGAGCTTCCCATAGAGAAAGAATGAAGAACATTTCACATTCATTTTCCCAAATGCCATATGCTCTGAGGATTCGTTCTGCAATCTGGAGCTGAGGGCTATAATGGCTCATGCTGGGTAAAAACATCCGTTAAGAACAGACATTTGTTGGTGAGCAACTGAGGAATGCAGACACTTGGCACTCACAGATTACAGTCTGAAATAACAGTGAACGTGTCCTAGCAGAAAAAAATATAAATATCTTGACAAATTTTCAATATTATGCAAAAAATAGCTTCAACCTTTGGAATTAAGTTATCCTTAAGGAGAGCCCAATTAATTTTGTTTTTCATGAACACCTCTCTGCCATTCTCTCTCCTGGACTTCATTTGAATGTGGTCATTTTTTGATTATGTATGTATAGAAATAAGTTAGAAAATTTATTGATCCTATAAAATGAAAATTAAATTGTTGTCTAATCATTCACATTGAAGACTGCCTATTAAATGAATTCTACCTCTAGACATACACACACACACACACACACACACAGACATTATTTTTACATGCTAGGTTTAAAGAAATTTCTGTAATGCTTTATTTCTATATTCAGCAGACTTGGCTCTGTGTGTCAATGACTATTGTGAATTTTTTGGAGAGGTGTTAGTAGATGAGGACTCCTCTACATTATGAAGTAAATATTCATGGAATATCAAAATGCATTTAAGTCTTAATCTTTTTTGATTAAGGTTTTTATGTTTATATAAAATGTATTTTTAAGAATTGTTGATCACATATAAAATACTTAACAAGGGCAATTGGTTCTCAAGGTGTGGTCCCTTTAAAGGGTTCACAAAGTCAAAACTGCTTTCATAATAATATTAAAACAGAATTTTCACTCTTATTCTCTTACAAGTGTACAGTGGAGTTTTCCAGAAGTCTCATAATATGTGAGGTTACCACAGATTGAATGCAAAAGTTTACATTTCCTTTCTTTCCTGACTACTTTGGCCTACTCTCTCCCTTTCTTTTCATTCAAGGCAAGAGTAATGCTTACTTGAGGTTCATCTTAGAATCCAGAGTGCTAAAGGGATCAGAGGGGAATGCAAAGATACGCAGTATTTCTTTGGACTGGTTCTTTAGCTCCAACTCCAGCAAAACACAAAGAGATCAGGAGCTGTGGAAAGAAAGTCTTTCAAAAAATGATGCATATCATGGAGAGAGAGACCTTTTATGTTTTGATTCTCAGAAACCTCAGCATATGGTTTTGAGTGCAGGAGAACAAGATACCCTAATAGAAAATACAGTGCAATACGCTGTTACTTTTAATGTTTCACATTAAGTTTCTTGTCAAAATGGCTTTTAAACAAACTTGACCTCAAACACAAATGCAAGTGAAATTGTGATAGAGACTGGTAGAGTCAAAAATATGAGAAATTAGAGATACTTTGATGAAATTATTTATGGCCACCTAGGGAAACTTTCGGCTTCCCTGGTGGCTCAGACAGCAAAGAATTTGCTGTCAATGTAGGGAAACTGTAAGAACAGAACTCTAAGTAGTATTGGGGCAACATCGTGGAGGAGTAGAAAAATGGAAGGAGGGGAATAAGAATTTAAAATAAACACCATTCTGCTTAAATTATATTCTGACTTTTTCACATGAATTTATATATGTTTACACACATTCGTTAATGGTTATATAATTGTACATATCACTAATAAAGGAATAATCTGGAGAAATATATTTGTAAATTTATAAACTGAGTTAACCATTAACATATTATAGGGCTTTGTGTTAATGACCTATCCTCTCTAGAATTCAGTATTCTCTTTGAAATAAGGATAAAACTACAACAAAGTGTTGCCTATGCTTGAGAGCCATATACAGAGGAAGACAGCATCATTACCTTCCAATTACTTTTTTACCAGAAGTACATTCCATATTTTATGCCATTACTGAATATTTCTAACCAGAAGCTACAAATGCAACTACATTTAGTCTTTTAAGTTTTTATTTTAGATCTTTATTTAGTGATTATAGGGTGCTTCAGAAGTAATAGAAATGGCAATTCTAAATTAAACAATAAGATAGCTTATAGAGTGTCATTATTTCTACAGCATCACATTCTCTACCACAAATTCATGTTTTTTCCCTGGTGAGTGTTAAGATGAATTACTCACATGGCTTAATTTTTCTTTGCAATGCCACACGGGCTGGTGGGTCTTAGTTCCTCAACCAGGAATTGAACTCAGGCCTTTAGCAATGAAAGCACAGAGTCCTAACCACTGGACCACCAGGGAATTCCTGATTTAAATATTTTTAAATGTACTTATTGAGGTATGTATCATAACAAAAAGTGAAATTTTTAAGTAAATTGATTTTCGATACATATTTATGTATATAATAATCATGCAAATCAAGGTTTAGAACTGTGGGGACAGAAAGCTCTTTTCTGCCCCTCCCAACCTGTAGCCTGAAAGAGACAAGCTATCTACAGGTGAAACTCCCTTGGCTCCCTGTGCGCCTACCTGGTCACTGACTGCCCAAGCCCCCAAGCAGTAGGAGGGAGAAGCTGGGGCCAGGAGAGGGACAGTGCAGGAGCAGGGAAAGTGCTCCAATGCTGCTGTGGTCACTGCAATGTGGAGGAGTCTGTTGCCCACCTCAGTCTGCAGAGATCAAACCCTGAGCCTTTGGAGTGGGAGCACTGACTCCAAGAACCTAGCCTACCAGAGAACTAATCTTAGGGAGTATCAAAGGGAGAACTCACACAAAGGAAACCACTTGAATCAAGACCTGGCATCACTCAACCACCCTTAGCACACTGTGCAGGACACTCATCTAAACAACAAACAAGACAAAAATGCAAACCCAATCATCAGCAGACAGGAGTACCACCTCACTCAGCCTTGCCCATCAGAGGGAAAACAAGCAAACAAGCAAAAACTCAGCACAAATCTCACCCTATACAAAGTTCACACAAACCACTGAACCAAGCTTAGGAGGGCAGAAACCAAAAGGAAGAATGAATTCAACTTTCCTTGAAGACTGAGGAAAGGAGACCTCAAACACAATAATGTAAAAAAAAAAAAAAAAAAATGACAAGGCAGAGAAATACTGCACAAAAGAAGGAACAAACTAGAAACACAGAAGTCCAAATAAATGAAGAGGAAATAGGCAAACTACCCAAAAAAGAATTCAGAATAATGATAGCAAACATGATCAAAAATATTGAAAACAAAATGGAGAAATTACAAGAATCAATTAACAAAGACCTAGAAGAATTAAAGAATAAACATACAGAGACAAACAACACAATTACAACAAAACATACTCTAGAAGGAATCAATAGCAGAATATCTGAAGCAAAAGAATGAATCAGTGAGCTGGAAGATAAAGGGTGGAAATAACTTCTGAAGAGCAGAATAAAATAAAAAGAATGAAGAGAGCTGAGGACAGTCTCAGAGACCTCTGGGACCATATCAAATGCACCAACATTCAAATTATAGGGGTCAGAAGAAGAAGAGAAAAAGAAAGGGTATGAGAAAATTTTTGAAGAGATGATAGTTTAAAATTTCCCCATGTGGAAAAGGAAATAGCCAATCAAGTCCAAGAGGCACAAAAAGTCCCATACAGGATAAATCCAAGGAGAAACACACCAAGACACATATTAATCAAACTAATAAAGACTAAACACAAAGATAGAATATTAAAAGACTAAACACAAAGAAAGAATTTTTAAAGAATATCAAATTAACAAAGACTAAACACAAAGAAAGAATATTAAAAGAGAGAAGGAGCAAGTAATATACAAGGGATACCCCATATGCTTAACAGCTTGATATTTCAGCAGAAACTCTGCAGGCCAGAAGGGAATGGCAGGACATATTTAAAGTACTGAAAGGGAATAATCTACAACCAAGGTTATTGTACCCAGCAAGGATCTCATTCAAAATTAATGGAAAAATACAAACAAGCAAAAGTTAAGAGAATTCAGTACTGCCAAACCAGCTTTATAACAAATGTTAAACAGACTTATATAGTCAAGAAATACAACAGAAGAAAAAAAGATCTACAAAATCAACCCCAAACAACTAGAAAATGGCAATAGGAACATATATATCACTAATTACTTTAAATGTAAATGTATTAAATGCTCAACCAAAAGACACAGACTGGCTGAATGGATACAAAAACAAGACCCAAATATATGCTGTCTACAAAAAACAAACTTCAGACCTAAAGACACATATAGACTGAAAATGAGAGGATGGAAAAATATATTCCATGCAAATGGGAAGCAAAAGAAAGCTGGAGTAGCAATCCTCAAATCAGACAAAGCAGACCTTAAAATAAAGAATATTACAAGAGATAAGGAAGGAGACAACAGATGTATCAAGGGATCAATCCAAGAGGAAGACATAACTATTATAAATATCTATGCACCCAACATAGGAACACCTCAATACATAAGGCAAACACAAACAGACATAAAAGGAGAAACTGACAGTAACAAAATAAAGTAGGAGACTTTAACACTCCACTGACACCAAAGGACAGATCATCAAAATAGAAAATTAATAAGGAAACACAAGCCTTAAATGACACATTAGATGAGATGGATCTCATTGATATCTTTAGGACATTCCAAATGCAGAAGAATACACCTTCCTTTCAAGTGCACATGAAATGTTCTCCAGGATAGACCATCTTGAGTCACAAATCAAACCTCAGTAAATTTAAGAAAATTGAAATTGTATCAAGCATCTTCATGACCACAACGCTATGAGACTAGATATCAATTACAAGAAAAAAAAAAAAAACTGTAAGAAACACAAACACATGGATATTAAACAACATGTTTCTAAATAACCAACAGGTTGCTGTAGAAATCAAAAGGGAAATAAAAAAATTTATAGAAAAAAATGATAATGAGAACATGACAACTCAAAACCTATGGGATGCAGCAAAAGTAGTTCTAAGAAGGAAGTTTATAGCAATACAATCTTACCTCAAGAAACAAGAAAACATCGAATAGACAACCTAACTTTACACCTAAAGCAACAGAAAAAAGAAGAAGGAAAAAAATCCGAAATTAGTGGAAGGAAAGAAATCATAAAGATCTGAACAGAGATAAGTGGAAAAGAATGAAAGAAACAATAGTAAAGAATAATAAAACTAAAAGCTGGTTCTTTGAGAAGATAAACAAAATTGACAAACCCTTAGCCAGACTCATCAAGAGAAAAAGAGAGAAGAATCAAATCAACAAAATTAGAAATGAAAAAGAAGAGGTTACAACAGACAGCACAGAAATACACAGGATTATAAAAGACTATTATGAACAACTATATGGCAATAAAATAGATAATCTGGAAGAAATGGACAGATTCTTAGAAAAGTTCCATCTTCCAAGACTGAACCAGGTAGAAATAGAAATTATAAAGTGAAAGTGAAGTCGCTCAGTCGTGTCCAACTATTTGCAACCCCATGGACTGTAGCCTACCAGGCTCCTCCCTCCATGGGATTCTCCAGGCAGGAGTACTGGAGTAGGTTGCCATTTCCTTCTCCAGGGGATCTTCCCGACCCAGGAATCGAACCGTGGTCTCCTGCATTCCAGGCAGACGCTTTAACCTCTGAGCCACCAGGTAAACAACCCAATTGAAAACACTGAAATTGAAACTGTGATCAAAAATCTCTCAAAAACAAAAGCCCAAGACCAGATGCCTTCACAGGAGAATTCTAGCAAACATTTAAAGAAGAGCTAATGCCTATCCTTATAAAATTCTTTTAAAAAATTGCAGAGTAAGGAACACTTCCAAATTCATTCTATGAGGCCACCATCACCCTGATACCAAAACCAGACAAAGACAACACCAAAAAAGAAAACGACAGGCCAATATCACTGATGAACATAGATGCGAAAATCCTCAACAAAATTTTAGCAAACAGAATTCAGCAACACATCGAAAAGCTCATACAATATGATCAAATTTGGTTTATTCCAGGGATGCAAGAATTCTTCAATATATGGAAATCAATCAATGTGATACACTATATTAACAAATTGAAAGATAAAACCATATGATCATCTCAATAAATGCAGAAAAAGCCTTTGACAAAATTCAGCACTTATTTATGATTAAAACTCTTCAAGAAATGGGCATAGAAGGAACCTACCTCAACATAGTAAAGGCAATATATGATAAGCCTACAGCAAACATTATTCTTAATCATGAAAAACTGAAAGCATTCCCCATAAGATCAGGAACAAGACAAGGGTGTCCACTTTTGCCACTATTATTCAATGTAGTTCTGGAAGTCCTAGCAACAGGAATCAGAGAAGAAAAAGAAATAAAAGGAACCCAGATCAGAAAAGAAGTAAAGCTCTCACTGTTTGCACATGACATGATACTGTACATAGAAAACCCTAAAGATAGTATCAGAAAATTACTAATCAGTGAATTTAGCAAAGTTGTAGGATATACAATCAATACACAGAAATAACTTGCATTTCTATATACTAACAATTAAAAAATCAGAAAGAGCAATTAAGGAATCAATTCCATTCACCATTGCAACAAAAAGAATTAAATATCTAGGAATAAACTTACCTAAGGAGAGAAAAGAACTGTACACAAAAAATTATAATACACTAATGAAAGAAATCAAGATGACATAAGCAGATGGAGAGATATTCCATGTTCCTGGGTAGGAAGAATCAATATTGTGAAAATGACTATACTACCAAATGCAATCTACAGATTTAATGCAATCCCTAGCAAATTACCAATGGCATTTTTCACAGAACTAAAACAAAAAATTTCACAATTCATATGGAAACAAAAAAGACCCCAAATAGCCAAAGGAGTCTTGAGAAAGAATGGAGATGGAGGAATCAGACTTCCTGACTTCAGGTTATACCACAAAGCTACATTTATCAAGACAGTATGTTACTGGCACAAAAACAGAAATATAGACCAATGGAACAAGATAGACAGCACAGAAGTAAACCTATGCACCTATGGGTACCTTATTTTTGACAAAGGAGGCAAGAATATACAATGAGGCAAAGACAGCGTCTTCAATAAATGGTCCTGGGAAAACTGGGCAATCCATTCCAGTACTATTGCCTGGAAAATCCCATGGACAGAGGAGCCTGGTAGGCTACAGTCTGTGGGGTCACAAAGAGTCAGACACCACTGAACAACTACACTTTACACACATGTAAAATAATGAAATTAGAACACTTTCTAATACCATACACAAAGATAAACCCAAAATGGATTAAAGACCTAAATGTAAGAACAGAAACTGTAAAACTCTTAGAGGAAAACATAGGCAGAACACTCGATGACATAAATCAAAGCAAGATCCTCTATAACCCACCTCCTAGAGTAACAGAAATAAAAACAAAAGTAAACAAGTGGGACCTGATTAAATTAAAAGCTGTTGCACAGCAAAGGAAACTATAAGCAAGGTGAAAACCCTCAGAATGGGAGAAAATAATAGCAAATGAAACAACTGACAAATGATTAATTTCCAAAATATACAAGCAACTCACACAACTCAATACCAGAAGAACAAACAACCCAATCAAAAAGTGGCTGCTGCTGCTGCTAAGTCACTTCAGTTGTGTCCGACTCTGTGTGACCCCATAGACAGCAGCCCACCAGATTCCCCCGTCCCTGGGATTCTCCAGGCAAGAACACTGGAGTGGGTTGCCATTTCCTTCTCCAATGCATGAAAGTGAAAAGTGAAAGTCAAGTCGCTCAGTCGTATGTGACTCCTAGCGACCCCATGGACTGCAGCCCACCAGGCTCCTCCATCCATGAGATTTTCCAGGCAAGAGTACTGGAGTAGGGTGCCACTGGGGAAAAAGACCTAAACAGGCATTTCTCCATAGAAGACATACAGATGGCTCAAAACACATGAAAAGATGCTCAACATCGCTCATTATTAGAGAAATGCAAATCAAAACCACAATGAGATATCACCTCACGCTTGTCAGAACAGCCATCATCAAAAAATCTACAAACAATAAATGCTGGAAAGGGTGTGGAGAAAAGGGAACACTCTTGCACATTTGGTGGGAATGTAAATTGATACAGCCACTATGGAAGATGTATGGAGATTCCTTAAAAAACTAGGAATAAAACCACCATATGACCCAGCAATCCCACTCCTAGGTATATACCCTGAGGAAACCAAAATTAAAAGAGACACATGTATCCCATTGTTCATTGCAGCACTAATTACAATATCCAGGACATGGAAGCAACCTAGATGTCTATCGACAGATGAATGGATAAAGAAGTAGTGGTATATATATGGAATATTACTCAGCCATAAAAAGGAACACATTTGAGTCAGTTACCCGAGGTGGATGAAACTAGAACCTATTATACAGAGTGAAGTGAGTCAGAAAGAGAAAGATAAATACCATATTCTAACACATATATAAAGAATCTAGAAAAATGGTAATTAAGGATTTATTTACAGGGCAACAATGGAGAAACAGACATAGAGAATAGACATATGGACATGGGGAGAGGGGAGGAGAGGGTGAGATGTATGGAAAGGGTAATATGGAAACTTACATTACCATATGTAAAATAGATAGCCAATGGGAATTTGCTGTATGGCTCAGGAAACTCAAACAGGGGCTCTGTATCAACCTAGAGGGCTGGGATGGGGAGGGAGGTGGGAGGGAGTTTCAAAAGGGAGGGGATATACCTATGGCTGATTCATCTGCTGGATCATGGAAAAAGCAAGAGAGTTCCAGAAAAACATCTATTTCTGCTTTATTGACTGTGTGGATCACAATAAACTGTGGAAAATTCTGAAAGAGATGGGAATACCAGACCACCTGACCTGCCTCTTGAGAAATTGGTATGCAGGTCAGGAAGCAACAGTTGGAACTGGACATGGAACAACAGACTGGTTCCAAATAGGAAAAGGAGGACGTCAAGGCTGTATATTGTCACCCTGCTTATTTAACTTATATGCAGAGTACATCATGAGAAATGCTGGACTGGAAGAAACACAAGCTGGAATCAAGATTGCCGGGAGAAGTATCAATAACCTCAGATATGCAGATGACACCACCCTTATGGCAGAAAGTGAAGAGGAACTAAAAAGCCTCTTGATGAAAATGAAAGAGGAGATTGAAAAAGTGGGCTTAAAACTCAACATTCAGAAAACGAAGATCATGGCATCCGGTCCCATCACTTCATGTGAAATAGATGGGGAAACAGTGTCAGACTTTATTTTTCTGGGCTCCAAAATCACTGTAGATAGTGACTGCAGCCATGAAATTAAAAGACACTTACTCCTTGGAAGGAAAGTTATGACCAACCTAGATAGCATATTGAAAAGCAGAGACATTACTTTGCCAACAAAGGTCCATCTAGTCAAGGCTATGGTTTTTCCTGTGGTCATGTATGGATGTGAGAGTTGGACTGTGAAGAAGGCTGAGCACTGAAGAATTGATGCTTTTGAACTGTGGTGTTGGAGAAGACTCTTGCCTTGGACTGCAAGGAGATCCAACCAGTCCATTCTGAAGGAGATCAGCCCTGGGATTTCTTTGGAAGGAATGATGCTAAAGCTGAAACTCCAGTACTTTGGCCACCTCATGCGAAGAGTTGAATCATTTGAAAAGACTCTGATGCTGGGAGGGATTGGGGGCAGGAGGATAAGGGAATGACAGAGGATGAGATGGCTGGATGGCATCACCGACTTGATGGACATGAGTCTGAGTGAACTCTGGGAGTTGGTGATGGACAGGGAGGCCTGGCGTGGTGCAATTCATCAGGTTGCAAAGAGTCGGACACAACTGAGCGACTGAACTGAACTGATGGCTGATTGATTTTGAGGTTTGACAAAAAACAGCAAAATTCTGTAAAGCAATTATCCTTCAATAAAAAAATAAATAAATTTTAAAAAGAGACTAATCTATTAAATCAAAGATAATATGTTTTAAAATATCAAATTTATTTATGATTAAAAATTAGACTTATTTATGTGTGTTTGATTCCTTGATGAAAAATTGTGTGTGTTACATATGTTAATCAGCAAAACTATCCACCAAGCACTTATAATTGGCACCTTTTTAGATGCAACCTGTAATTTTTTTGAAGTGTGAATTTATTTATTACTTATTCAGTAAGTTATATAGAAAGTAGCATAGCTGAGGGAAGCGGCTATGTTGGTGGAGTAAGAATGCCCTGAGCTTACCAACTCCCACAGACACACAAAAATTATAATAATTATATAATTAAAATTATTATAAAAATTATAATAAATTGTAATTACAGAACAACTATCAACATAAATGATGTGAAGACTAGCAGAAAAGATAGTCCACAACTAAAGATATATCGAAGGAATAACAATGAGATGGGGATGAGGGCAAACTCTTGGTATAGTCCAGACCTGAATCTCTGGAGAACTGACCCACATGGAGAAGGAAAATTACAGTTGTCAAAGTTCTCTCCCCAAAGTAAGAATCTGAGGCCCCACACTGGGCTTCCATGCCAGGGGATCCTGCACCAGAAAGAAGAGTCCCCAGAATACCTGGCTTTTAAAGGCAGCAGGGCTTATGTTTAAGACAGCCAGAGTGCTGCAAGAAAGAGAGTGCCTGTTTTTAATGGATATGGCAAGATTTCACATGTTCTGAGACCCAGCACAGAGGCAGTAATTGGTAAGGAGCATGGGTCTGACTCACTTGATGATCTTAGAGAGCCTCCTCAAGAGACAGGAGGCAACTAGGACTCCCCCGGGGACATAATTGCTGGTGGCTGCCAATTTGGGTAGTTTTTTCCTACCACAAGGACACTGGTGCTGGAAAACACCATTTTGTGGTCCTCCTTCTACTGTATTAGTTCCAGGAGCTTATCCACCCATTAGTGTATTGGCACAAGTCCTGTGACCTCCTGGGACAAGCAGTCAGCCCTACAGGGACACAACATCACCTGCAGCCAGTTGACACCAGCTCTGAGACGCCTAGCCACCACAACCTTGGATCCTGCTTATCCTACAAGCAAGTTGGTACCCGAATAGGATCCCCTGGGCCACACAGCCAGTCATACAAGGACAAGGCCTTACCCATTAGAGGCTCTGTGCAACAGGACCAGGGCCAGCCCTGCCTACCAGCAACTCCATGGTAGTCAGCCCAGCCACAATAGAAGGGCCCAAACAGCCCACATAGGGGGCACCCTTAGAGCACATAGCTCTGGTGAACAGAGGGATGTGTGTTGTTGGGCACCATGGGATGTCTCCAACATAAGATCACTTTTCCAAGATTGGAAAACTTAGCCAACTTACCTAATTCATACAAATAGACACAGAGGATTAGGTAAAATGTGGAGACAGAATAATGTTCCAAATGAAAGAACAAGACAAAACCTCACAAAAATAACTAAGCTAAGTGGAGATAAGTAATCGACCTGATAAAGAGTTCAAGATAATGAACATAAAGACACTTTCTGAATTCAGGATAAGAATGGATGCACACAGTGAGAAGTTTAACAAAGAGTTCAAAAACATAAAGATGAAACAAACAGAACTGAAGAATATAATAACTGGAATAAAAAAATACACTAAAGAAGAATCAGTGGTAGACTAGATAATATACAGGAACTAAGAAGTTAACTGAAAAGCAGAGTGGTAGAAATTACCCAAGCTGAACCAGAAGAAAGAAATAATAAAAAAAAAAAAAGAATTTGAAAAAATGAGGATACTTTTGAAAACCTTAGAGACAGCATCAAGCTTATACCCATTGGCATTATAAGAGTCTCAGAAGGAGAAGAGAGAGAAAGGCACAGGGAACTCATTTGAAGAAATAGCTGAAAACTTCCCTAACCTAGGAAAGGACATCCTAGTCTAGGAAGCCCAAAACAAGACGAAACCAAATAGGCCCGTATCAAGACACATTATGATTAAAATGGCAAAAATTAAAGATAAAGAATACTAAAAAAACAGAGAGGGAAAGCACATGTTTCATAAGGGTAGCTCCCATAAGGCTGTCAGCTGACTTTTCAGCAGAAACTCTACAGGCCAGAAGGGAGTGGCATGGTACACTGTGATAAAAGGGAACACCAACAACCAAGAATACTCTACCAGGCAAGGCTTTTATTCAGATTTGAGGGCAAGATCAAAATTTTATAGAGAAGCAAAAGCTAAGGGTTCAGCGTCACCAAACCAGCTTTACAAGAAATGTTAAGGAAATTTTCTAAGGGAAAAATAAAAGGCCAAAACTCAAAATGTGAAAATTATGAAAGGAAAAATAATCTCATTGGTAAAAGCAGATATACCGTAAAGGTAGCAAAGCATTCAGGTATAAAGCTAGTAGGGAGGTTAAAGATAATAGTAGTAAAATCATATATATCTATGATAAACAGTTAAGGGATACATAAGACAATCAGATGTAAAATATGATATCAAACACAGTAATCATGAGGAGAAGAGAATTAAGTATACAGGGTTGTTAAAATGCATTTGAAATTAAGAGATCAGCAACTTTAAACATTTACATTTGGAGTATATTCAGATGCTAGTATTTAAATGCTAAAGCATTTTTACCAATAGTAAATACTAATTCAGAATGGATAGAGATAAATAAAACTTTGAGGAACAGGAGACAGTCTCTCACCTAGGGAGGAGTGACTGTTAGATTGAGATTTGAAAGCTAACACAAACTGGGGAGACAGAGAACAGAACATTTAAGATGGAAGAGAATTAAAATAGATTTAGAAGTTATATGAGTTTATGAAACAGCATAAAATAGTATACAAAATAAAACTGAATAGACAAAAGTAGAAGAAAGATGTTGAGTGATCTTGAAAATTAATGCTGTATAGGTAGAAACAGCTTGAACAAAACCTTGAAAGTCAGGCAGGGATTATACATGGTTGAAAACTGAATGCTGTTAAAAGCTTTTGAGATGAGAAGTGCTGTTTTTAAAGCAGGGCTTAAGGAAGCTGGATGTGCAGAGGCCAACGGAGGATGGAGGCTAGAGCAAACGCCTCTGTGGGGACCTCATTCTGAGACGGATGTGCCAGCAGTAGAGCTGAGTAGAAATCAGGGAAGAAAACTCGGCAGTGTGACGTGGTGACAGATACAAATAAGACCATCATACAGGAGGCTGCATCACAAGCGATGCCAAGATCTTTTATCTGGCTGACTGGAAACATGGACTCTCCTCAGAGAAAAGGAAATAGGGAAGGGGTGAAGTCCGTATAAAGTCTGAGTTGGTTCAATGCAAATGTGCAGGTCCAGACATCCCTCCATCTTCTGAAGTCACATGACTGGTGGGTGGGGTGGGCATTGGAACAACACACATGCAGAGACAAGTACAAGAGAGATACACTAGCAAATCTTCATTTTAAAGGGGCCAATAAGACTGAGGGACAATAAACCCAGATGAGCAAAAGGTTTCACCTCAAAGAAAGCTGCATCATTAAGAGCAGGCAGGTTTGGAGACCAGCCTTGGCAGTTTTCTCCTTGTCTTTGTTTATTTTCCTTGCTATAAGGCAGTGTCAACGATTTGAAGTATTTAATAAACCAAAGAGAGGAGAAAAGTACTCACTTATATCACTTTGTGGTCTAGTCACTAAGTCGCATCCAACTCTTGCAACCCCATGGACTGTAGCCCGCCAGGCTCCTCTGTCCATGGGATTCTCCAGGAAAGAATACTGGAGTGGGTTGTCATGCCCTTCTCCAGTATATCACTTAGCACCTGGTTAAATCAAGGTGAGGAGTGAGAAGGAGGGAGGAAGATGCTTCTCTGAAAAAGGATATTTGAAGATATTATAACAAATGAGTTCCGCAAATGGAGGAGCAAAACACACAAGAAAAAAAGGATGACACTAAGAACTCTCTTAGTCAAGAAACGGTTAATAACACCAACCACTGAGTATGTTAGAAAATAAACAGAATAAGAAGAAATGTAAGACTGTTACTGCAAGTATAACATTATAGAATAAATATGACAATATTAATATACTGTACACATACTATGTATAAGTCATTTGTCTCAAATTTTACATGGAGTCAATTATCCAGACAAGAGATAAAGGTGAGAAAAAATTAAGCTTAGGCAGAGTAAGCAATGAAGCAGAAATTACACAGCTAAAAAGTTCTAGAAACAGAATATGAATTTTATTTTATACTTGCCATACTCTGTACCACTTCCTACAAATTGGGAAAGTCGTATTTAGCACATGCAGGTAGGTGTGATAGTCAGAAAGATTTTGCAAAGGAAAACACTTGGCATACCTTCTAGACCATAGAATAATGAAAGTTTCAATTTGTCCCTGAGGAGCCAAGGTGCATCACAAGGATACTGAAAGCCCAAGAAGTGGAGGAAGGGAAGGGAGGTGACAATGAGAAGCTTGGAATCAGGGAGAGGCCCATTCAGATTAGAGTTTGTAGCAGGAGAGGGAATGGAGGCAGAATCGGATCCCTGGCTTCTGTGCCCATCCTCCAATTAGTCTAAGACAACTACCTGTATGTATGTATATATGTATGTGTATATATGTATAAATATATGTGTGTGTGTGTGTGTGTGTGTATGCACATGTAAAACATTTACACTTTGCAAAACATGAACAGATTGCAGCCTGGTGAAATTCTAAAACACTGTTTAAAAAAAAAAAAAAAAAAAAACCTTTTGCCTTCTACAACTGTATGTTCTAACAATGTCTACAACCTCCCTCTTGAAAACACAGCACCCAAAGGAACTGTTCCCTCTATCTGGTTTCTTAAGGCAAAAAGCATACAGGTTTAAAAGTAGATGTCATTAGCCCCAAACACACAATGGCTGTAAGGCAGCTATTTTCCATATATCATTCTTCTGGGATCGTTTGATCTGTGAGACACCTTATGTTCTCTGGTAAAGTCCATAACAAAACTAGGGAATCTATGTCTTCTAGGGCTTCAGATATACTGTACCTCCAATTCCACTTCTTAGTGGAAATAGTCTTGCAAGAACAGGTCAAGTGCATTTTCAAATCAGTAAAGAGGTCAAGATAGTACTTAGAAACAAAAGCATTATCAGTTCAGTCTCTCAGTTGTGTCTGACTCTTTGCAACCCCATGGACTGCAGCACACCAGTCCACCCTGTCTATCACCAACTCCCGGAGTTTACTCAAATTCATATCATTGAGTTGGTGATGCCATCCAACCATCTCATCCTCTCTTGTCCCCCTTCTCCTCCTGCCGTCTCTTTCCCAGCATCAAGGTATTTTCAGATAAGTCAGTTCTTCACATCAGGTGGCCAAAGTATCAGAGCTTCAGCTTCAGCATCAGTCCTTCCAATGAATATTCAGGACTGATCTCCTTTAGGATGGACTGGTTGGATCTCCTTGTAATCCAAGGGACTCTCAAGAGTCCTCTCCAGCACCACTGTTCAAAATCACCAATTCTTCCGTGCTTAGCTTTCTTTATACTCCAACTCTCACATCCATACATGACCACTGGAAAAACCATAGCCTTGACTAGACGGACATTTGTTGGCAAAGTAATGTCTCTGCTTTTTAATACGGTGTCTAGGTTGGTAATAACTTTTCTTCCAAGGAGTCAGGGTCTTTTAATTTTATAGTTGAAGTCACCATCTGCTGTGATTTTGCTGCTAAGTCACTTCAGTCGTGTCCAACTCTGTGCGACCCCAGAGACGGTCTCCTACCAGGCCCTTCTGTCCCTGGAATTCTCAAGGCAAGAACACTGGAGTGGGTTGCCATTTCCTTCTCCAATGCATGAAAGTGAAAAGTGAAAGTGAAGTCACTCAGTCGTGTCTGACTCTTAACAACCTCATGGACTGCAGCCTACCAGGCTCCTCCATCCATGGGATTTTCCAGGCAAGAGTACTGGAGTGGGGTGCCATTGCCTTCTCCAGCTGTGATTTTGGAGCCTCCAAAATAAAGTCTATCACTGTTTCCACAGCTATTTGCCATGAAGTGATGGGACTGGATACCATGATCTTAGTTTTCTGAATGTTTAGTTTTAAGCCAACTTTTTCACTCTCCTCTTTCACTTTCATCAAGAGGATTTTTAGTTCCTCTTCACTTTCTGCCATAAGGGTGGTGTTATCTGAGGTTATTGATATTTCTCCTGGCAATCTTGATACCAGCTTGTGTTTCATCCAGCCCAGCGTGTCTCATGATGTACTCTGCATAGAAGTTAAATAAGCAAGTTGACAGTATACCTCCTTGACATACTGCTTTCCCTATTGGGAACCAGTCTGTTGTTCCATGTCCAGTTCTATCTGTTACTTCCTGACCTGCAAACAGATTTCTCAGGAGGCAGGTCAGGTGGTCTGGGTATTCCCATCTCTCTCAGAATTTTCCACAGTTTATTGTGATCCACCCAGTCAAAGGCTTTGGCGTCATCAATAAAGCAGAAATAGATGTTTTTCTGGAACTCTTTTGCTTTTTCAATGATCCAAAGGATGTTGGCAATTTGATCTCTGGCTCCTCTGCCTCTTCTAATTCCAGCTTGAACATCTGGAAGTTCACAGTTCACGTACTGTTGAAGCCTGGCTTAGAGAATTTTGAGCATTACTTTGCTAGCATGTGACATGAGTGCAATTGTCCAATAATTTGAGCATTCTTTGGCATTGCCTCTCTTTGGGATTGGAATGAAAACTGACCTTTCCCAGTCTTGTGGCCACTGCTGAGTTTTCCAAATTTGCTGGCATATTGAGTGCAGCACTTTCACAGCATCATCTTTCAGGATTTGAAATAGCTCAACTGGAATTCCATCACCTCCACTAGCTTTGTTCATAGTGATGCTTCCTTAGGCCCACTTGACTTTGCATTCCAGGATGTCTGGCTCTAGGTCAGTGATCACACCATCATGATTATCTGGGTCATGAAGATCTTTTTTGTATAGTTCTGTGTATTCTTGCCACCTCTTCTTAATATCTTCTACTTCTGTTAGGTCCATACAATTTCTGTTCTTTATTGTGCCCATCTTTGCATGAAATGTTCCCATGGTATCTTTAATTTTTTTGAAAAGATCTCTAGTCTTTCCCATTCTATTGTTTTCCTCTGTTTCTTTGCACTGATCACTGAGGAAGGTTTTCTTAAAATCCAAATGCTTATGTGAAACTGACATAAACCGGTTACATAGGAAGCCTTATATATCTCAGTTTCACTGTCTTCCATTCTGTTATTCCATTCTCAGATTGCTGAATCCAGAAGAAATATGCATAGTTTTCCACAGGAAGTGTTGTGGCTTTTTAGTTTTGCTTGCCTGGAATCCATTTTACATTCAGAATCCAATCAATAATATTCCCTTAACTATCATTATCTCTCTTCCTGCATTATTGTTTGCATACTCCTTATAATTATCATCTAGTAAAGCTGAAACTCCAGTACTTTGGCCACCTCATGCGAAGAGTTGACTCATTGGAGAAGACCCTGATGCTGGGAGGGACTGTGGGCAGGAGGAGAAGGGGACGACAGAGGATGAAATGGCTGGATGGCATCACCGACTCGATGGACATGAGTTTGAGTGAACTCCGGGAGATGGTGATGGACAGGGAGGCCTGGCATGCTGCGATTCATGGGGTTGCAAAGAGTCAGACACGACTGAGCAACTGAACTGAACTGAACTGATACTATGCATTACTTCTTGCTTGCATTTGTTACCTGTCTCCCCTGATAGAATATAAGCTATGTAAGTGTCTTGATTGTTTTGTCTTGTTTTGATTGTTTCTTTCTTTCTTTTTGGTTATTGTCCTTTGATAGTCAGCATCTAGAAAAGATGCATGCTAAGTCACTTCAGTAGTGTCCAACTCTGTGAGACCCCATAGACGGCAGCCCACCAGGCTTCCCCGTCCCTGGGATTCTCCAGGCAAGAACACTGGAGTGGGTTGCCATTTCCTTCTCCAGTGCATGAAAGTGAAAATTGAAAGTGAAGTCGCTCAGTTGTGTCCGACCCTCAGTGACCCAATAGACTGCAGCCTTCCAGGCTCCTCCGTCCATGGGATTTTCCAGGCAAAAGTACTGGAGTGGGGTGCCATTGCCTTCTCCGAAAAGATGTATAATAGGTACTAAAAAATAACTGATGAATGGATGAACAGATAAATGCATATATGAAGGGGCTTTCACTCCCTACTTAGTGTGGATAAACTGGCAGTTTATATTTGAATGTTACATCTCCTTCTTTTTAGTTTATTGTATATATTTGTTTCATTTGACTCAAATAAATTCTTACCATTCTCACTTCATGAATGCATTCAGACATTCATTTGGTAGGCACTTACTGAGCACCACTGGGCAACTAGCATTCTCTCTCAGGTGGCTCTTCTGCTGTCTCCATAAAAGGCTGAGCAAGGAACTCCTCCAAATATTATTATAGAAACATATAGTCTCCTTTAGTTAAGATTCTGATGTCCAGAGTGGGAATTCCAGTGAAGTAGCATTCCTAGAGAATGTAGTTTTGACAAGGGTTGTTTCTCAGGCTGTTAACAAGAGGTCCAAGTCTACTAGCAAGAATCTGCTCAGTCAGTAGTATAGCCATCTAGCCAATTATAGCCATTGGTTATAAGTATGTCACTAGGTGGCTTTCTGGAACTTTCCTTAAAAGATATATGGAGTATACCCATTACCCTCAGTATATTCTTGTCTTCTTTAGTCCTGCTCCCTGGAGCATAATGCCACCTGGACCATGAGAACATGACTACACATAAAAATGTTAGGAAAGTGAAGACTAATTAAGCTTTGAGCTTGAGGAGGATTTGAGTACATCTTCCATCCTACTTCTGAACTACATGATACTAGACTTTCAAAAGAGAGAAAACTATAACTTATTTATAACTTTATTACTTGGGGATTTTATAATATCCATGAATAGAATTATTCCATTATAATATCCATGAATAGAATTATTTCTAACAAATACAAATTCAAATACAAACTCTGTCATTTATTAATTTTATGAACATGCACAGAGTCCTTAGTTTTCTTATCTTTAAACTAAAAGTAGAATACTCAATCTTTCAGTTTAAAGAACACTCAATGGGCTTCCCTGCCTGCTCAGTGGCAAAGAACCCATCTGCTATGAAAGAGACCTGGATTTGACCCCTGGGTTGGGAAGATCCTCTGGAGGGGACGGCATGGCAGTGGAGTAGGCATGGGAACCTACTCCAGTATTCTTCCCTGGAGAATCTCCATGGACAGAGGAGCCTGGCGGGCTCCAGTCCATGGGATTGCAAAGAGTCAGACACAACTGAGTGACTAAGGACAGCACAATACATTATTAACTCTAGTCACTAAACTGTAACCATCTCTCAGAACACTCAATATACAAGATTATTATGAGGGTTAAATAAGATAATCGATAGAAATAAATTAGCCTTGTGTCTGATGCAAAGTAAGTGTTCAGTAAATGATTGCTGCTATTTTTATTGTAAACATAACAATCCCTATATGCAATTGCTTGAATGAAGACTCAGGGAATTTTTTGAAAATTTCTAGTAAAGAAATACACACTATTTGTTTGCTTTTTAAATTATAAGGGCTGTTCTTAACCTGAGAGGATTGTAGGATCCATTGTACTGGAGGGAAAAAATAAAAGTTTCTGTATCTCACAGCAGAAATGACTGTCTTTAGTAATTACCAATCTTATCTAGATTCAAGTCTCATGATCAAGAAAAGAGCAAAATGTCATAAATCAATGCAGCTTTTTCAGTTGATTCATATTAAAGTACAAATGTATGTTTTGAGATCCAATGTCTTCAGGATAAAGAAATGAGAGACATACCCTGGATTGTTTATTATAATTATAACATCCCAAAATAAAATTAGGGTGATTTAGGAATATTGTTGGAACATTAAAATATGGTTAGTATAAAAGATAAGATCAATCATGAAAGTCAGCATGTAGGCATGGAATTCAACCTAGTACCTGATATTAGGCACCAGATACATTTCCATGTTTCCCTAGTAGGCAAACTAAGTGGAAAATAAGACTAGTTAAAAGAGATTATTATCTATGAGAGAAGGTATACTAGGTTGCTTCCCAGGTGGTGCTAGTGGTAAAGAACCTGACTGCCAGTGCAAGAAACATAAGAGACGTGGGTTCAATCCCTGGGTCAGGAAGATCCCCTAGAGGAGGACATGGCAACCCGCTCCAGTATTCTTGCCTGGAGACTCCCATGGACAGAGGAGTCTGGAGGGCTACAGTCCATGGGGTTGTACAGAGTCAGACATGACTGAAGTGACTTAGCAAGCATGCTGGAGAAAAAAAGATTTAGTGCATACAAAATTTATTTCACAATAGAAATTAAGAAAAAATATCTTATCTCCAAATAGTGATATTATGAGCTGCAACCAATCTCAGAGGATTAAAGAACTAGGACTAAGCCTAGATTAATTAGATACTTACCTGTAGTTTCACTGATTACATTGCCTATGTCTTAGGGTTGAGGAAGGCTTGATTTTTGTGATTTAATGAAAAATTTTTATCTTGAATTCAATTTTTCTTGATAATCACAGAAAAAGAGAGTTTGTTTTGATGTTAGGGATGTGCGTGTGTGTGTGTGTGTGTGTTTTAAGAAATAGTATTGGCAAAGGGATTCTTAGCACATATGCTACTATTCAGAGTAGCTAAAATCCCTATATTTTTCCACCCTACTTTTCATACTACACTTTTGTTTACAAACACTTGTGCTCACACATCCCACATAAACATTCCCTGGAGTATATGTATGTGCGTTCACTCAGTCATGTCTGACATTTTGTGACCTTATGGACTGTAGCCCACTAAGCTCCTCTGTCCATGGAATTCTCCAGGCAAGAATACTGGAGTGGGTTGTCATTTCCTCCCCACTGGGATCAAACCTGCATCTCCTGTGTCTCCTGTCAGGCAGGTGGATTCTTTCTTTACCAATGAACCACTTGGGAAGCCTCTCTCTGAAATATACTTATCATAAAATTTTTACTAGTTAAAAAGAAAAATAGTCTTGCAAGGATAAGTGATATTAATTAGTAGTAAAGGTGATGAAAGAGCCATCTAAATTGAGTCCTAACTCCTTACTCTTCCGAGATTGGTTTTAGCTGACAATATCATTAAATATACTACATAAAATAAAAAAATTGGAAGTTGTGTTAATTTAAAAAGCTCATATGGGTTCCTTGTGTATCAGGAAATATTTGAATATATTGTGTATTAGTATTCATCCATGTCACATGAAAATGGCTTACACAGGAGGAAAACTCATTTCCAAATGTATTTTAACAAAGTGATTAACAATCCTAAAGGAGACTGAGCTCACTTGTTTATATTTGAATCAGAATTACATATTATAGTTACTTGGGCTTTTGTTTTTCCTCTGGGGCTTATTAAAATGCTCATAATAAAATGTATATGTCAATTCCTGTACTCTTATTTACATTCAAAACTGGAAAAACAGTTGGTTAGGGATATACTTCCTCTCATCACATTCAAAAGGAAGAGACAGTTCACAAACCAGCAAAAATAAATAAATCTGCTGCAAATCCTTTCTATTTTTCCTCCCCCATCAGCAATTTTGGAAAACCTTTCCACTGTCTTCTTCATTTGATTTTGGTACAGGAAGCCACACAAATTGTTGCTTGGGGAGAAGTCACAGCAATAAATCCAGAAAATTCTATTTACCTCATAAGGAAAACATAGGAACACAGACACATATAGGTAAGGTGTCTTTTCCCCTAGAGATAGTCATGTTCATCAGTGTTGGGTAAACCTTCAAATTTACATTTTCGACATATATTCCCTCTTCATGTATCGAGAGCTGATTTGTTTACTGAAGGACATAAAAAGCCATCTTTCCAGATTATATAGCTGAAGAAGTCAACATTTGCTGGGCTATTTAAATTCTGGAGTTTCTCAAGAGATGCTAGAGACATTGTAACTTTCAGATGACCTTAAGCCTTATGTTTTGTAAGTGTTATGCTGGTTCATCTTTATCTTTACACTGACCCACTTCCTGAAGGTACATGGGCAGCTGTAGTGCAGGGAGAAGTGCATTTTGCCCAGGTATCCAAGGCACAGACATCCAAGATGCTGTGTAGACATCTGCACAGACAGCCAGAATTACATCTGCATGTAATCCTGTAGTTTTGGCACGATTTTTAAATTTGAAGCAATATATGTTTTTCTAATATCACTTAGAGCTCTTCTTTTACCAGAATTCCTTGTTGTTGTTCAGTCATCCAATTGTGTCTGACTCTTTGTGACTACAGCATGCCAGGCCTCCTGCCCCTCACCGTTTCCTGGAGTTTGCCCAAGTTCATGTCTTTGCATTGGTGATGCCATCCAGCCATCTCATCCTCTGACCCCCTCTTCTCCTTCTGCCCTCAATCTTTCCCAGCACAGAGACTTTTCCAATGAGTCGTCTGTTTGCATCAGATGATCAAAATACTGGAGCTTCAGGATCAGTTCTTCCAGTGAATATTCAGGGTTGATCTCCCTTAAGATTGACTGGTTTGATCTCCTTGCTGTCTAGGGGACTTTCAGGAGTATTCTCCAGTACCAGAGTTTGAAGGCATCAACTCTTTGGTGTTCTGCCTTCTTTATGGTCCAGCTCTCAAAACCATATGTGACCACTGGGAAGACCATAGCCTTGACTATACAGACCTTTGTTGGCAGAGTAATGTCTCTGCTTTTCAACAAACTGTCTAGGTTTGTCATCACTTTCCTGCCAAGAAGCAATCGTCTTCTGATTTCACGGCTGCAGTCACCATCCACAGTGATTTCAGAGCCCAAGAAGAGGAAATCTGACACTATTTCCACCGTTTCCCTTTTAATTTGGTGTGCAATGCTGGGGTTGGATGCCATGATCTTAGTTTTTTTCACATTTAGTCTTAACCTGGCTCATTCACTCTCCTCCTTCACCCTCATCAAGAGGCTGTTTAGTTCCTCTTTGCTTTCTGCCATTAGAGTGGTATTATCTGCATATCTGAGGTTGTTGATGTTTCTCTGGCCTATCTTGATTCCAGCTTGTAATGCATCCATCCCAGCAATTCTCATGAAGTGCTGCTCAGCGTATAGGTTAAACAAACAGGGTAACCAGAATCCCTTGCAGGCCAGCAGAAGTGTTGAATACATGATGGCACATTCATCTCTGTGAGTGTATGCTCCCCCATGCATTCCTACTAATTGATGAGTATAATGAAGGACTTTTGCTATCTGGGGTAAAAAAAGATTAGGGCACCTAGAACAGTGTCCCTTGAAAGGTAGCTTGATCAGTTCTTCTCCATGTTTGGGCAATTACATGAGAATATTCTAAGCCTAGAGTTCAATAAGCTTATTAAGTCCACTGAACACCTCCAGTGTACTCAAAGCACAAATAGAAGAAAAGAGGTATAGCAATCTAATGAATAAAGACCTAATTTCAAACAAAGTACATGTAGTTATTATCTGTAGAATCTTAGACAAAATATAGTCTCTCAAAATACAATTTCCTCATCTCTAAAATGGGGAAAAATAATACTTGCCTTATTGGTATTACTCAGCTGAGGACAAATGTTGCTTAAAATTGGGTAACAGACAGCTCATTTCAGTTCAGTTGCTCAGTCATGTCCGACTCTTTGCGACCCCATGAACCGCAGCACACGGCCTCCCTGTCCATCACCAACTCCCAGAGTTTACCCAAACTCATGTCCATTGAGTCACTGATGCCATCCAACCATCTCATCCTCTGTCATCCCCTTCTTCTCCTGCCCTCAATCTTTCCCAGCATCAGGGTCTTTTCAAATGAGTCAGCTCTTCACATCAGGTGGCCAAAGTATTGGAGTTTCAGTTTCAACATCAGTCCTTTCAATGAACACCCAGGACTGATCTCCCTTAGGATGGACTAGTTGGATCTCCTTGCAGTCCAAGGGACTCTCAAGAGTCTTCTCCAACACCACAGTTCAAAAGCATCAATTCTTTGGCGCTCAGCTTTCTTTATAGTCCAACTCTCACAACCATACAGATAGCTCAAGACTGTAAATACCCTGGAGTAGGAAATGACAGCCTATTCCAGTGTTATTGCCTGGGAAATCCCACTGGGAGAGAGAAGCCCTGGCAAGTTACAGTCCATGGGGTTGCAAACAGTCAGATATGACTGAGCACATGCCCATGCGCATGCGCACACACACACACAACCCAATGTATGGCTCAAGACTGTAGCCACTATAGAGATAGTATAACTTGTTGTTTTAGACATAGTGAGCACACAGTAAATGTTTGCCAGTCTAAAATTAGAGATGCATATAAGCCTACATTTAAGGCCCTATGTTATGTGCTGACCTGACATCTGGTACATATGTGAGGGTTTCAAATGGCCTAATGACAAATTGCCCTATCCCCTCTACTTTGTGGATGAGGTCCTCTAGCTCAACAATCCTCCTTATCATGTGGACAAGGTACAGTTGCTGCTTATCTCTGAGTAGCAGGTTTCAGTTCTTTGCCAGCCCTTTGAATTATATTGTAAAGAAAAAAAAAAAAAACCTCCCACTCCCCTTAGGAATAAGGAGTCACCTCATCCTCTCAATTCTAAAAAGGCTGCCTCCCACAGCACCTAGTTGTTCACTCCCCTAATGCAACCCCATGCGGCCATGCACGGCATGTGGGTCCTCTTCTCCAAACTGTGAGTATTTGTGATCAACAAATTGCTGTCTATTTCACCTGTCGAATGTCTGATGTTTTGTGTGTGTGACCATGTGACCATCCCCATAGTTACAGTTATTTGGGAATTTCTCCCTTATCAAATGGCTGATCAGGAAATGATTAAAACAATAGGTAAATATTAATAAAAGAAGATGAGTGAATGAGGGGCAAAGGGGAAGAAAAGTAGGAGAATGCATATAATGGGAAACATGATCATAAAGAGACTCACAGGGAGAGGGTATTATATAGCCAGCCAAAATAGCCTTAAAAACTGCTTCTTCCTAAACTCTGTGGCTCAGGGGTAAAGAATCTGCCTGCCAATGCAGGAGAAAGGGGTTCAACCTTTGGGTAGGGAAGATCCTTTTGAGAAGGTAATGGCAACCCACTCCAGTATTCTTGCCTGGGAAATCCTATGGACAGAGGATCCTGACAAGCTACCCCTGGTCCATGGGGTTGCATTGAGTCATACAGGACTAAGCAACTAAACAACAATATTCTAAATATATTCAAAGAAAAGGAAAAGGGACTTAATACTATTTTTCAACACAAATAATTATATGGATTGATGGGGATATTTTTTTCAAATGCAAACTGGCAATTTTTTTTTTTATAGATGAAGAGAAAGAAATAGATGTCTTGTATGCATTTATTTTAAGACATAATTTGTAAGATCAGCCGTGTAACTGCTGTCCTTTGGTGTATCAGCGTGGGTTGTGAATGTGGGCAGAGAGCCTGGTTCTTGTGAAGAAATCTCACTTTGGAGGCTGACATTTAGCAATTTTGTATTAGTTATGTCTTCTTTGCATTGCTCAGAGGACAGGAGGGCTTCATAAATACAATCTTAATTAAATGTAAGGACTAGGTGGTGGATTTGAGATGAAGAGGTGGGGAGGGCCCACATTGTCATGTTCTTCAGTGAATCAGTATGGTTAAATAAATGGGAAAGTCATGATAAATCCCCTGCAAAAGTTCACTCTATGTTGTAGGAAGATGCTGCATGTAATTAAAATACTTATGAAACAGTCCTCTGTTTCTCTATGGGGAATAATCAGGACAGGAACAGCAGAATGTGCTTTTTCCTTAGAACCTGAATTAAACAAAGTAAATAACTTTTTTGACTTATAAAATTCTACTTTATTGCATTCATAAAAATCTGTCCTCTTAAGTCAAAAAGCCTGACATCGTATCCAGATATGACCAGGGACAAATAGTAGTCTTTATGTAACTGAAAAAAAAAAAAAATGAAACTCATGAGTAGCCTCCCAAACTCCCTTAACTCAAGATTGCCATAATATCTCCTAAGTTAATTATTTTGTCTTTTAGATCATATGCATATTTGTATATCTATTCATCGATATCATCAAGAACATCTGCTGCTGCTGCTGTCACTTCAGTAGTGTTTGACTCTGTTCGACCCTGTAGACGGCAGCCCACCAGGCTCCCCTGTCCCTGGGATTTTCCAGGCAAGAATACTGGAGTTGGTTGCCATTTCCTTCTCCAGTGCATGAAAGTGAAAAATGAAAGTGAAGTTGCTCAGTCGTGTCCGACTCCTAGCAATCCCATGGACTGCAGCCTACCAGGCTCCTCCATCCATGGGATTTTCCAGGCAAGAGTACTGGAGTGGGTTGCCATTGCCTTCATCAAGAACATCTGACATGCTGTATTACTTCTTTTTCCCCTTCCCATTAATTCCTTCTTTAAAAGATTCTCATAAGAAACAAAAAAAGATTGAAGTGCCTTACTTACAAAGGATCACTCTCTCCTTTCATATTAATCCCTTTCTCATTCTCCAATATCTCCCAGGATATGAGATTTTCACCCTCCTTTAATGAGGTCAGAGATACTATTTCTGTAAACAGTGAATTTCATTAAAATTGATCTGGTCTGTAGAGTGATAGTGCTGGATGCAGGTCTGATCTTTAAACTGCTTATATACTGTGAGTTACATTTTAAAGAAAGCATAACCCAATCTCATCTCACTGCTCTTTGGTTATTGATACATTACAATTTTTTTAGCTGAGTAGGCTTTATTGAATCAGCTGAACAAAAAGTAAGGCCTTATGAGGTACCAGGATTAGCCAAGTGAATTTTTATTATAAACATCAATCCTCTGTGTGCATACATGTGTGCATAAAAATGAAAGAAAGAACAGAGAAAGTAGAATGGAAAGGCATCAAAAGTAACACCAGTTACAATGCTGTTTTGCAGAGGAAGAACTCTAGTTTTGAATCTTTGCTAAGATTCATAGTTTATTTCTATACATTTCCCAGTGATTATATCAACTCCCTCAGCATTCTCTATCTCTCTTTCTCTGACTTCTCCACTGTTATTACCATGTCCCTACCAGAAACACTGGCTAACATATAATCTGGGGCTTATTTTTCATGAACATGGTTGGTCATTTAAAAAAAAAAAACAGCAACAAGAGCAAGACAAATAGCCCATCCCCACTACTGCTTTGTTTAAACCCAGTTCATATTGTATTGAAAATAGTTCTTTGACTGTTTTTTTGGCTGTTTTTAAACCCAGATGGCACTACTGGTAAAGAACTTGCCTGCCAGTACAGGATACATAAGAGACATGGGTTCAATCCCTGGGTCAGGATGATCCTCTGGTGGAGGGCATGGCAACCTGCTCCAATATTCTTGCCAGGAGAATCCCATGGACAGAGGAGCCTGGCAGGCTATAGTCCACAGCATCACAGAGTCAGACAAGACTGAAGCAACTGAGCACAAACCATCATGTATGTGAAAGGCCCAGAGAAACCAGAAATTAACAACACCCTGACAGAAGTGGCTCTAAGATAAGGTTATGAACAGATGGAAGAGAATGTAAAAGAAATCAGTTTTATAGGGAAACCCAGAAATGGAGATAACCTTTGTTTGATCTTTTAATTCTGTTATTGAACAAAAAGAAAACAAAATGTCTTGGAGGATAGCATTTAAACGGACCAAAATTTCTTGAATTTGAATATAACTATAATGGAACATGAATTTTGTATTCTTTGAGAGTTTCATGCTGGGAGGGGTTAGAAATATCATCATTCGATGCCTGATAAAGATCATTGTGCTTAATCAGTGCTATACTTGTCTTTGTTTCCATTCCTGGAAAGATAACTGATGCTCCCAGGGAATAAACCACACCTCCAAGCATCCATACAACCAAAATATTAACACTAGATCTTGGGATTCCATTGTCTGTATCTCTCTTGCTACTTCACCAACGCTCCATTGTAAGATACTGTTCTCATCTCTAACCAGCTCCTATCAACCCATTCAACATTAATTGGCTTACTTCCAAAAGCAGATTTTCCTGAGTATTTTCAAAGGGATTAGGCACATTACTTCTATTGCAATATGACTGCAGGCAGAACAAGAGGCTAATTTAGTTTCCTCTTAAACTGGATTATTTCTTATATGAAAGTTGATTATTCAAGGATCTGGGTGGGCTCCTGTAAAAGTCCAAGTTAAGATCAGCTGACTATCTGGTTGATGGCCTCATTCTTGCCCATATTTGTGCTTAGGCATCTTCAATTTCAAGATGCCCTTAGGCAGTTCTTCCTTGAAGAAATTTTCATTCCTGTTAATACCTCTATCAACTGAAAGTACTTTTTTAAATTCTATATTGACTGCATATATTGCACTCTACTGAGCAACATGGAGCACATAAAAATAAGGATGATTGGGGCTTTGCTTTCAGAGTTACAGTCTAATGGAAGAGTTGTCTTGCACATAAGCACTCATTTCCTGGGGATTCTCTTTCATATCATTCACATCGTTATGACTTCTCCCCAGAGAAAAATCTAACCAATATTATAAATAACTTATTGTAATGAATCAACCTTCTTTGAAAACTAACAATTGCTTTTAAAAATACCTCTATTTTTTGGCCACTACGTGCAGCATGTGGGATCCTAGTTCCCCAACAAGGGATTGAACCCATAACCCCTACAGTGGAAGCAAAGAGTCCCAACTACTGGACCACCAGAGAAGTCCCAACAATTGCTTTTAAATAATAACCCTCTGGAGAAATTAATAACCCAGATGAATAACTCCAAAAGAAGGAATGTCAGGAATTCTAGCACATTGCTTTTTGAGGTTTGGTTTAGAGAGGTAACAACAGCATCTCTTAAGTGACATCTGCCTATTTCTACCTAGCTAGATGGCTAACTCTGATATGTGATATGTCATTCGCACTTGCAATCAACTAAATTTTGATACAGAAATTTGACCCACTGCGTATGTAAGACAGTGGCATTACTTTTAATTTTCACCTTCTACATACAGCTTACTGTGTTTGGTGTCTTTACATATGGTATTTTAGGAGAAAACCAGTCCTTATGTGGCCTGAATAATGTCAGACTTTTCACATTATTAGTATGCAGCTTTGGGTTATGGAACAAGGTTGCCAGCAGACTTAAAGATGTGTTTAGAATACACATAGTGTTAAGAGCCTTTTCAATGATTCACAGCAGTTACAGATTTTACTTTTATTAAGCTAGAGCAATTGAAAAGGAAAGATATTTTGCTTTTTCTTTAGGAAAGAGGGGGTGAGGGGAGGCCTAGTATCTTAACCCAAAACCAAAATATTGAGTATATGCAAATTTGCCCTTTTACAGTAACATAAACCAAATTGTTCACTTCCACATAAAGAGAGGAAAAAGGGACTCCCAAGGTCATGTTTCCTGAATGCTTAACTGTACAATGACAATTCAATGACCTTTCTGAAGTATAGATATATGAAGATCAACCTGATTTGTTTAGTCACTGGTAATGTTATCATGATCACACATAAATATCAATTATATGAAAAGGAAAAGAAAAAAAAATAAAGACAAATTCAACTATTTAAAATAAACTACTATCTTTGTTGTGCAGCAGAAACTGGCATAACACTTTGAATCAACTATACTCTAATAAAATTTTGGATCAACTTTACTCCGATAAATACTTTTAAAAAATAAAAAAGTAAAATAAAATAAACTACTATCATCTCCATTTTAGTAAACTTTACATGACTATCTTAATAAGCTATTTTCCCTTGAGTCCTCCCTTAGACATTTATGATTAAAGTCCAATAATCTTCTGAGGACAAAATAAGAAGATAAAGAAGACAAATGTTTGCATACAGCTTTTGCATATGTGTAAGTCCTCTTTTGAATGTTAGCAGTTTGGGGAACAATTTGAAAACACTGGGACAAGGAATATACTATACAGAAAAGTATCATATAACATTCCTAATGCTTCAGGAAAATTATAAATACCTACTATAGACTAAATTAAGACTAAATCTCAAGCATTATAGTTTAGCTGCAATTATTATCAATTATTAAGGGTAAATATTTTTTAAACTACCTTAATAAAATATTCAGAAACATGAATATCTGTGCCACAAGCATAGCCTTTAAATATTAAAATTTAGCACTCTGTCTAGTGAGGTTTCAGGAACGTTTACCTCCTAGGAGGGTGTTTAGGAATCCCTTTGGTTCAGAAATCACTTAAAAGTCTACAGCAAATAGAGAGCATCTCCTGAAACTGTATGAAGTTAAAATTTTTCCTTGATTATAAGAACAGTAACACCCAAATTGGAACATTTATGTACAAATATAACTATATATGCATTCTCTTCAACTAAAAATAGCTGCAGTTAATAGTTTAATTTTATACTTTAAGGTCTTTGAATGCAGTTAAAATCATACAATATATTAATATATATCTTTCATTTAAATATAATCGGGATTTCCTTATAAATTAAGGTTTCAGTTCAAAGAGAGTAGAAAATATGTTTTCTTTAAAGGACTCAGGAATAATACCCTCCATTTTGATTTAGACTCAAGCAGCACCTTTGATCCTGGTCCACAGAAGCTGAGAGGAAGTCATTACTATTCAACAATTCACTATGTGAATTTTTTTTTAATATGTAGAACAGAAAGATTTGAGGAACTATACGAAAGAAATTTGGGATAAATCCAAAAGCTTGTCATAATAACAGGCATCACTGTAGCGATAGGACTATTTTGGTTTACAGCTCAGCTTTCAGAAACTGGTTTAGAAACTACCCAACTCAATAAAATAAGAGCAATCTCATCTTATACTACTTATAAATGAAAGTGCATTTCAGTGGGTACACCTACCATGTACTATGACAGGAATTTTCACAAATATGAATTAATTTAAATCTTCAAACAACCCATATAAATGAAAATATCACTCCTAATATTAACACTCAGCCTCACAATAGCTAATAATGATAATATTAATAGCAACCATTTTAGTACCTGCCACTCAAATACTCATTTCAGGCATTTACTACGCATTTGAAATGCATTATCTCATCTAAAACTTAGTCTTAAACATTATCATGAAGGTAGATATTTACTCCTATTTTATAACAGAGGCTCAGAAAAATTAAGTAGTTTGAGGTCATTAAGCCATTAGATGGAAAGAACTGTCAGCTTCAAACTCAGAGCTGTCTGATATCATCATCTGTACTTTCTCTTTCTACATATCCTGGTACATTACAATTCTGAAACATCAACAGAGTAGGCAGATTCTGCACTGAATGATACTTCTGCTTGAAAATAAATATCAATATGCCTGCCTGAAATCCCCCTCCCCTGGCATGATCCTTTTTTTTTTCCCCCATGAAAAATCTTAACAAGCAATACTTTAAGTTGTGAAGAAGCAGAATATTGTTTTTGTCAACAAACTCAAAGTCGGTCCCCATAAAATGGAACTGGCAAAAGAACGTTAAAAGTGCATGTGAGGTTCAACAACAATGTGTTCAACCACTACACAGCTGTTGGTAGGGACAAAATCCAGAACACTAACCAGAGAGCAAATGCTAATGAGGACATAGAGCAACAGGAATTTTCATTTATTGCTAGGGGGAATTCAACATGGTACAGCCACTTTGGAAGATGGTTGGTGGTTTCTTACATGACTAAACATATACTCTCATCATACCATTCAGCAATCCCACTTCAATCTATTTACCCAAAGGATCTGAAAACTTATGTCTACACAAGAACCTGCACACGGATGTTTATAGCAATTTAATCCTGTAATTGTCTAAACATGGCAACAATCGACATGCCCTTCTGTAGGTGAATGAATAAATGAACTGTGGTATATGTGGACTATTGAATAGTACTCAATACTATTTTAAAAAGAAATGAGTTGCCACAAAAAGACATAGAGGAAAATATAAATACATGAGGTCAACTTGAAAGGCTACATACTGTATGATTCCAACTGCATGATTCTGGAAAAGGCAAAACTACAGAGACAGTAAAAAGATCAGTGCTTGCTAAGGATTAGGGTGGTAGAAGGATGAAAAAATGCATGTGAATACCAAAAACAAGGAGAACATCAGAAATTCACTTGTCCACTTTGCCTTGGCTTGGTCGTGTTTATGTGTGTTTGTGTAGATGAAGCAAAACGTAGGCAACCAACATTATTTAGCTAGACAAAATTCATCCAGCACACAAAACAACTGTTTTGACTTGAGAATTTTTCAAGATGCAATTTGCATGAATCTTATTTATTGGCTAATCATTCAATCATATCTTTCCTACTTTGCCTGGATGAGCACAGTCTGAAGCACAGGGAATGGTGTGCTACTCTGAAAATAGAGCCAGCAATAAAAAACAACTGTGTGAGATCCTTTCATGGGTTGTTCACCCTTCAAAGCCACCAGCTGAGGTTGATTTTCTTTCCTTATTTCTAAGTTAACATCTTTCTTTTCTTGCTGTCATATTTTTGTCAATCTTGCCTTACAATTCCCTGTGTCTGCCAACATTTGGCTGCATGAAGTAAATTTATTGTTTTCCCTGCTCTTCATTTTCCTCTCTACTTCCTTGATACTTTCAGACAAAAAATGCTGTTTTTTTCCCCTTAAAATGATAGCAATGGGTTTCTCTTCTGTGGATTCTAAAGATAAGTGCTATCCACTTTACACTCACACTTACAGAACTAGATAAACAAGTGATTTTAAAAGTTGGTCTCACATAAATATTTTTGTACATTTTTCTCTTTTTTTCTGAGTAGTGTTGGTAGTATATCTGTAGAACATGAAAAAAATATAGCTATCTATCATCTTTCTCAATCATCTATATGTGATGGTTAATTTTATGTGTCAGTTTCACTGGGCACAGAGATACCCAGGTAGCTGGTAAACATACCCATTATTTCTGGGTATGTCTGTCTGATTGTTTCTGGAAGAAATTAGCACTAGTACTATTAGTACTTATACCAGTACCCCTCTGGTTCTCAGGCCTTCAGATTTGAACTGAATTACATCATTGGCTTTCCTCATTCTCCGGCTGTCAGAACACCTACTGTGGGACCTCTTGTCTTCCATAATCTGGTGAGCCAATTTCTACAATAAATCTCCATATAGATATGTTTACATAAATATACATTTACATAAATATATATGTGTGTGTATATATATATACATATATTTACATTCATTCTATTGGTCCTGTTTCTCAGGAAAACCCTGACAAATACACTATCGAACTTTTCTATCCATAAATGGTATATATAAATAAACACATGGTATATATGCACATATATGTTACAGTAACATATGTTATACTTTGGCTACCTCATGCGAAGAGTTGACTCAAGGAGAAGGGGACGACAGAGGATGAGATGGCTGGATGGCATCACCGACTGGATTCACATGAGTTTGGGTGAACCCCGGGAGTTGGTGATGGACAGGGAGGCCTGGTGTGCTGCGATTCATGGGGTCGCAAAGAGTCGGACACGACTAAGCAACTGAACTGAACTGAACTGAACATATGTTATAACAATGTTATAGTCTTGGAAATTGAAAATGAAAGTTCAGTGAGATTTTTGTATGCAAAGCCCAAATGAGATACTAGGCAGTTATTTTACTGAAGTACGCTTTATTTAATCCCTGGTATATCTATTTCTATTTTTAAAAGATTTTTAAAAGATGTATAAAGCTTTAAGGGCTTCCCTGGAGGCTCAGTGGTAAAGTATCTGCCTGCAATGAAGAAGAAGCAGGAGACACAGTTGATCCCTGAGTTGGGAAGATTCCCCTGGAGGAAGGTATGGCAACCTATTCCAGTATTCTTGCCTGGAGAATCCCATGGACAGCAAAGCCTGGTGGGCTGCAGTCCAGAGAGTGGCAAAGAGTTACACATGACTGAGATAACTGAGCATGCATGCATGAAGCTTTAAAGAAAGAAACAACATCAAAACCAAAAATAATTTGAAGAAAATTTGGTTTATTATTGCTATGCTTGGTGTATAATAGTCAGAGTTCTTCATAACCAATAGAAATAGAAATATATATTTATATATATATATAGTACTGATATCAGTGTATTCTGAAATGCATCAAAAATGAGGTGGATTGATGGTGGGTATACAGATATTTATTGTGAAATTCGTTCAACTTTGCTATATGTTTGAAAATGTTTATAATAAAAATGTGGAGAAAGGAAAAAAAAAAAAAAGAAATAGAAATATATATTTATAAACACATATATTTATATACAACTGCATATGTATTGGAGAAGGCAATGGCACCCCACTCCAGTACTCTTGCCTGGAAAATCCCGTGGACGGAGGAGCCTGGTAGGAGGAAGTCCATGGGGTCGCACAGAGTCAGACACGATTGAGCGACTTCACTTTCACTTTTCACTTTCATGCATTGGAGAAGGAAATGGCAACACACTCCAGTGTTCTTGCCTGGAGAATCCCAGGGACGGGAAAGCCTGGTAGGCTGCTGTCTATGGGGTCGCACAGAGTTGGACATGACTGAAGTGACTTAGCAGCATATGTATTATATTTATATGTATATATAAGTGTATATTCATATATATGTAACTGAGAGGGAAAGAGATTTATTATAAGCAGTTAGCTCATGCAATTACAGAGGCAGAGAATCCCCATATCTGCATGTGACAAGATGAGAGCGGGAGACTCAGTGATACAGTTTTAGTCCACACCCAAAGCTCTGAGAGCCAGAAGAGCCAATGTTTTAAGTTCCAGTCTAAGTGCAGAAGATCAACGTCTCGGCTCAACAGTCAGGCAAGAGGAATTTCTTTTTACTCAAACTTTTCAGGTCTTCACTTGCTTAGATGAGGTCCACCAAGGGAGAGCACATGCTTTATAAAGCCTGTCTATCCAAATGTTGATCCCATCCAAAAACACCCTTACTGAGACACAGAATAATGTTTGATCAAATATCTGGGCACCCCACGGTCCAGACAAGTTGACACAAAAATTTTATTATTAGAGTGAGTGTTTTTGGAGTAACCAAAGTTTACTAAGAAAGAAAACTAAGTAACCTGAGCCATTATCTTGAAGCCTTGAGTAATGATGTCATTATTAAGTATATTTTTAATCGATTTTTGTTAAAGAAACTAATCATCATCTTTTAATGATATTTTTCCCTCAAGCATTTATTGAGTACCTATTACATTCTTGGTCTTCATGTGTATTTGGTAATGGGAATGAATAATTTTACTACAGTACTATTTTAACTTATAAAATCTTGATATCTTTATAAATGTCCAAAATGGGAGATTGCTTGAATCAACTATGGCACATAGATACATTAAGCACAGTGAAGTTATAAAAATAATAAAGGCCTCTATGAGCTGATACACAGTGTGTCTAAAAGATACTAAGCAAAAAAAAAAAATTCAAAAATACGTACATTTATGTGTATACACACATACCTATATATTTATGTATACATGACCTGACTGAAATTCAGTATCTGAGAATGGTTCACTTCAGGATCTGAGAATGGTTCACTTCAGAGGTAAAATACAAGCATTTATCTCACTACTGAAGAAACAGAGACTCAGTCAGACAATGGCCTGACTCCAAGATCGGAGATCAAATCAGTAGCAATACCTTCTACTTCCCAACATGGACAGACTTGCAATGAACTGGGAGAAAGTTAGCATGAATCCTGCTGAAATGACTAGTAACTAGTGTTTTTATTGTACCCCAGTTCTAGATGAAGATACTCTGCCTAGATGTATGAAGATAGATGTATCTTCTAGATGAAGATAGTACCTGCTGGTGGCTATCTTTACAAAAGAGTGATTTTCCCACAAGTTACAGCATCACACCACTCACTTTGGAGAATAAGTCAGGTGATTCTGAAAGGACGAGTGGGAATGATTACCATAGGCTGCTTCACCTTAAAACCAAAAGAAACAGAATCCTCATCACAAGCAACATTCTTCTCTAACAGGTCATTTATTGTTTTGCACATTGTGTCCACTTATACGATTTTGCTTCTTATTTGAATTCAGAGATAAAGTGGGAAATGATAGAAGTGTGGGAGTTACTGAACACAGCTTTCAATTTAAAAGGAAGGTATATTGATTACTCCCTTGGATGCACATAGAAACTTATTTGGTGTACATCATAAATTATTTTTTAAACAAACCCTCAACAATACTCAACATAATGTGATTCACAAAACAAAGATAGACCTTGTCTCGTTTTTTACAGTGTAGTAAAGGGATGACAAATAGATGAAGCCTCACAAAAGATTAGGAGATGTTATTAATTTAATTCACTCACTGTGGGTGTGATTACAGCAGGTTTTCACAATTTCGTTCATCCCCAAATGTTTACAACATCTTTCTTACTGACTCTATATTTCTAAATCCAAAACTAAATTTCCAGTAAATAAATAAGAATACAAAATCAAAGAATTGATTTTTAAGGTGCCCAGGTAGATAAAACTCTTTCAATATATAAAGCATGAATTTAGAGAACACATAAGTGTGTGTGTGTGCACATGTGCATGCATGAGTGTATGTGTGAGAGAGAGAAATAAAAGTTTCATACATTCTTTCTGCTTCTTTTCTAAAATTATATCAAGCAAAGGGAAGAATGAGGGCTCCAGAATAATTGTATTAGTCTCTCCTTTACTCCACAAACTTCCATAAAAGTATAGTTTCATTGCTGGGATTCCAGCTTCTTCTCTATCCGACTGAGTTTACAGATCTCAATTCTCCAGTCTATAGGAAGAGACTTTTCCACAATTCCTATCTCATAATTCATGGTGGGTTACATGGTTACTGCCCTTCAGAACACAAAATTTTGATGGTTATTTTTGAATGGATGTATAATCTTACCATCAGCTCAAAATCTGAACTTCCTTTCAGTCAGTTCAGTTCAGTTTAGTTGCTCAGTCTTGTCCGACTCTTTGCGACCCCATGAATCACAGCACACCAGGCCTCCCTGTCCATCACCATCTCCCGGAGTTCACTCAAACTCACTTCCCATTGAGTCGGTGATACCATCCAGCCATCTCATCCTCTGTCGTCCCCTTCTGCTCCTGCCCCCAATCCCTCCCAGCAACAGAGTCTTTTCCAATGAGTCAACTCTTCGCATGAGGTGGCCAAAGTACTGGAATTTCAGCTTTAGCATCATTCCTTCCAAAGAAATCCCAGGGCTGATCTCCTTTAAAATGGACTGGTTGGATCTCCTTGAACTTCCTTTAAGTAAACCTATTTATTATTTTTTTTAATTTAATTTAATTTTATTTTTAAACCTGAAACACTGTATTAGTTTTGCCAAACATCAGAACGAATCCGCCACAGGTATACATACGCTCCCCATCCTGAACCCTCCTCCCTCCTCCCTCCCCACACCATCCCTCTGGGTCATCCCAGTGCACCAGCCCCAAGCATCCAGTATTGTGCATCGAACCTGGACTGGCAACTCGTTTCATACACGATATTACACATGTTTCAATGCCATTCTCCCAAATCTTCCCTGAAAGATGGTAACAATAACCCTGTGTACGAGACAGCAAAAGAGACACTGATGTATAGAACAGTCATAAGTAAACCTATTTAAATGATCTTACCTTCAAATGAGTACATACTTTATAGTATAAAATAGAAGTAGTCCTCGTTATGGGTTTCCCTCATAGCTCGGTGGTTAAAGAATCTACCTGCAATGCAGGAGATCCTGGGTTGGGAAGATTCCCCCAAAGAAGGAAATGGCAACCTACTTCAGTATTCTTGTCTGGAGAATCCCATGGCCAGAAGAGCCTGGCGGGCTATAGTTCATGGGGTCACATGAGTCAGATACGACTTAGCAACTAAACCACTAGTCCTTGTTATTTCACCTGGTAATTCAGGACAACAAAATGACTATGCAAGCTGAAACTGTAAAAAACAACCTCAAAAACCAATGAGAAAATTTTGAAAAGTCCTGTGATCGTTATATGGTTTTTCCAAACGTTAAAAACTCTCTTACCATTGGTTATTAATGCATGCAAAATTTAAGAATAGTAAAACTAATATTTATTTAGTATAATGCAATTTAAAATTAAAAACATTAATAATCTGTACCATTTCTTTTTGAGACAATATGAACTATCAAAGTTAGTTTGAACAATGTATGCCTTCTCATTACATAATTACAGTATAGAACAAGCATCATTTATCTGACTTGGTAATTTATCATGTTCCATTCTAAGTTGGGGTATCTAAAATTTTATTCCTTGTGTACTTAATACTGTGAGATATCTCCCAGAGTTCTGTTACTGTGAAGCTTTTTTGCCAATGCTAATTCCTCTAGGATATCTTCATCTTTCTCATCACAACTGTTTCTCAGTTGTGTTCATAAGTGTCTATTCACAAACTTTGTCTGGAATAGTAGTGGTATGAACATTTCCATGGTCAGTACTTCTTTTCCAAATTCTTTATATTCTATTTGAATTTCACTTCCAGCATTACTTTCCATTTCTATGTTGCACTTTCATCTTTTGAGGACAATATCCTCTTTCAATTACCCGTTTTTGTAAAATCGTATGTAGATTCACATTACTGGAAGGCGAGGAAACATATTTTGCTGCCTGTATGTGAACTGAATAACAAAAACATCATGCAGCAAATAATTATTGATAGGTCTTTAAAGAAATGATGTGACTATCCACTTATCATGATGGACTCCTGTTATTCACATAATGATTTGTGGACTGAAAAGGTAGCAATGAATTTTGTACTTCATTTTATTATTTTGGTAACTGAAATTTAAACTATACTGTGGAGAAGCTGTTCTATTCCACTAAACTGTGGTAATAAATTCATGGATATTAAAAAATTCAAAGCAAGGATTCCCTATTTATTTTCATATATAAATATGCCTGTATTTATGCATGTAAGATTTCTTTAAATATGAAAAAAAAACTTGTTCAAAAAATAATTTAAGGCAAATAATCCTAAAAATTAGTTTGATCTTTAAGATTCCTTTTCCATTCACTCTTCCTTGAAAATTATCAAAACAGGTGTGGTGAGACAGCAATCTGGAACTTCAAAACATATGACAGGAAGCACCTTTCCAGGCCAACTGCTCCTTGGCTACTATCAACATCCAATAAAGATGTTCTGTGAAAGCCGTTCAAAAGTATCTTTTCTCCTGTAAATAAACAGATGTCAGCAGCCTTTAACTTTGCAAAATTCCATTTGATTTGCTAAATTTACTTCACACAAAAATGGAGTTGATGACCATCAATGCACATACCATAACTAGCATTAAGAAAACTAAATGTTACTATATCTCATTGAACTTCATGCTCTTAGAGCAGCAAAATACAAGATGATTGCTTGCTGTGCAGTAGTGCCTTCACGGATCTCTTTAATCATCAGAGAAACTATAGAATATTGGAGAAAACTCAGAGATAAGCTCTGAGATACCCCTTACTCAGATTCAAACATAAGAGCACCTCCAGCTCATGGATGCATGATTTTTCAACAGCACAAAAAAGTGCTGCTGCTCGTTCATCTTCCTCTCGTTGTTGTCCTCTTCCCTTTAACATCACTAAAGTGTATCTGAACCACAGTCATTTTCTGTTAGCTGAGCTATGTCAACCATTTGTGCTGATGAAAAGATTATGTGTGTCAGATAGTGGTAGCATTGGGCATTCTAGGAAAGGTGAGGTTGAGCTAGAAGTTTGGGTTACATATAGGTCTTAGAAATACCAGATTGTCCCAGTTAATCAGTGTAAGAGAGAATGGTAGACAGAAGAATGTTGCTATAAGTTCACTTCTTACAAAGTCTGAGGCTAAAGAAGATAGAGATACTAAGGTCAATAGAGATGGTCTAATAGAGAAGATAAATGTCGCTTTCAGCAAATTAGTTAATAGTAATCTGAGCGACTTCACTTTCACTTTTCACTTTCATGCATTGGAGAAGGAAATGGCAACCCACTCCAGTGTTCTTGCCTGGAGAATCCCAGGGATGGGGGAGCCTGGTGGGCTGCCGTCTATGGGGTCGCACAGAGCTGGACACAACTGAAGCAACTTAGCAGCAGCAGCAGCAGTCTTTTACTAGTAGTGTATACAAAATAGATGATGCCTTTAGCATTGGCACTGGAAATATCCAGCAATGAGGCTCACAGACAACTCTCAAAGAATGCAATTGAACACTACCTGAGAATTGAAAAGAGCAATAAAGTCACCCCAGATCCAGACATAAAAATGGGTTGCATTTTTGAGATGCAACCTGACACATAATTGAGAACAACTGACACATAATTCCCCATTTCCTAAAGTTGTCCATTAGTTTTAGATTCAAATATGAAAAGAAATCCACTAGAGAAAATAGCTACATGTGGAATAGTTGTTATGATGAAGGGAATAGCTGTCTAATTTATTATAATGAAAATTGTGAGGTTGCACCTACTTTAGTGGAAAGTTGAACTATGATAGTTTCAAAAATAATTGCACTCTAACAGATTGGCAATATCCATCATAGGCATTAGAAGCATGACTTGCAGCATATGTGTATTTCCCAGTTCTGGACTAACCCTAAAGTGGGAGTAAAGGGAAGGATTAATGTTCAAGGACAGTGAGTTGGAGGTAAAAGACAAACAAGCTGCTATAATTAATCTTATTCAGAATCTCACTCTGACAATTCTTCCTTCTGCTTTTCCTTCCCAGTGGGGCATCACAAGTGACTTGGCTATATGTGGAGGACTTCAGAAATGCTTAGTGTAGGGTGAGTTAGAAGTTAATCCTAGGGTATGCCAAGATTACAGAAAAAGCAGCATTTGTGTATAAGAAAATCCTATTTGCTTTTCTCTCGAGAGTTAGAATACCAGGGTGTTGGTGCTCTGGGGATATTAAATTATTTATATGAGGGTTATTAGTGTGCGGTTAGTGAGTCCTTATTGAAAGTTATACATGCCAGCAACCTGCAGTGAAGCTATGTAAGACAGTGTTCGTACTAAATTATTAAGCTATAAAATGAATAATGAAGGCTCTTTTAGTGGAAACTAACCTGAATAAAAAGCTGTTCAAGATAGGGAAAGAAAAGTGTGAGTTGGGTAATGAGTCATTCTATCCCTTATGGGAAAGTAAAGCAATCTTTTTCATAAATTAGTGGATGATGGATATATTCATAGCAGATGACACACAAAGCAGCAATATTTGGATCTACCGTACTCCGAACTTTTAACAAGGCCATCATTGAGGGCACTGATATTCTCCCTGCCAGTGTTTTATTGGAGATGGTACCGTTTTGTCTGTCTTCTATAGCCATAAACCTTACTTCTACCCAGATGTGTCTTTCAACTTAGCCTTATCTTATCCATGGGAAGGGAAAACATAGGCAGTTCTTGAAACAAATACAAGGATAGCTCATTTGTTAATGTTTTTTCTTGGACTTTCTGTTAACACTCTGTTGTTCCAAGGTTCCTACTTTATTATTGTTGTCATTTAGTTGCTAGGTCTTGTCTGACTTTTTGCAACCCCATGGACTGTAGCCCGCCAGGCTCCTCTGTCCATGGGATTTCCCAGGCAAGAATACCGGAGAGGGTGCCATTTCCTTTTCCAAGGGATGTTCCCAACCCAGGGTTCCAAACTGTGTCTCTTGTGTCTCCTATACTGGCAGGCAGTGGCTCAGTTCTTTACCATTGAGCTGCCAGGGAAGCCACCTTATCACCTCTGTGTAAAGATGATTTCTAACCTTTATCGTGTATTATCTCCCTTCCTAGGTCTCTGACTCATGTCCCTTCATTCCTATTGTATTAGCTTCCAATTGCTGCTGTAATAAATTACAACTAAAGAACCTTAAAGGAATACAAATGTATGATCTTTCTGTTCTTGAGATCAAGATTCTAAAATAGCTTGGCAAGATTTCATTCTTTCTGTAAGTGCTAAAGAAGAACCTGTTCACTTGCCTTTTCCAGCTCCAAGAGACTCCCCATATTTATTGGTTTATAATCTTGCATCATTCTGGCCCATGTTTCTATCATCATATACCTTTCTCTCCCTCTGCTTCCATAGTCACATCATATTCTCTGACTCCGACTTTTCTGATTCCTTGTTATAAGAACTTTGTGATTACACTAGGTCAAGATAATCCGAGATAATCTCCACATCTCAAAATCCTTAATTTAGTCTCATCTTTAATGAACCTTTTGCCAGTTAAGGTAACATACTGACAGATTCTGGGGATTAAGATATTGACATCTTTTGGAACGATTTTCCAATCTTCCACATCTATGAACTTATTCGATCTTGTCATTTTGATATACTCTAACCCATGTCTGAGAACTTGCTCTTTCATGTAGTTCTTATACCTGCATTTCTTTCACTTGATCTCTCATATTTCCTGCACTTAAACTTGGTTTACCAGTTTGGACCCTTTCCACTTGCTTTGTTTAAATTGGTTTCTCTAAATGCAATCCTTTGGCCAGAAAAATTTCCTTCTTTCTTGTGTTGAACTTTAGGTTTTAGAGTTAATCAGTCTATTTAAAAGCCAAGCATCCCTCTCATAGATAAAGGCAGAAATTCTTCATCAACTCACAGATTCTGAGCCTGTGGTCCTACCCAACTGTCCCCATTTTCAATCCTTGACATTCTTATGGAAAGAACATGTCCCTGCCCTATAACTTCATAACTAGGTCTAACCCTAGAGCCCATGTGTGTTGTATTCCTAATCCCAGCATCTGTAGCCTGGACCTGCCCCATGGCTGAAAGCCTGTTGAGACACTCTGAGATGGCATCTTGAAGAAGTGGAATTTGTCAGGAATTTCTCATTGCTTTTGGTGCAACGTAAGCCAATCATGCAATGTAAACCAGCCTAGCAAAAAGTGAGAGAAGCGGGAAAAAGATAACCCAAAACAAGCAAATCAAAAGCCTCTGCCCTATTTAAAGTGAAATGTTTTATTTAGTCTTTCTCATCTTTTTATCCTTACCTATTCTGTGTCTATGCCTATGGAACAGCAAGTTCTCAGGCACCAGAGCAAAAACCTCGCAAATACAGAAATGTCTGACAATGCTTTGCTTGCCATTTGTCCCTGTAGATGTCATGTGATTTCCCATGAGCTTGTGATTATTAAGCTGACTACCTGGCCATAGATGTGGCTTCAGTTTGCCACAATTTGCAAAATCTCTCTACAGATCTGATGTTCTGATTTACAACGCCAATATTTGTCCCAAATGTCCACAAGGAGATTTCTAAACTGTAATTGATGGAGCCACATATGGAAAAGGAATTTTCTGCTCAATTCTTTGTAAAACTTGGGGAAGTGTTTCTTCCATGAAAAAAGACATCATTACCCTTTGGAATGACTCATCAAATCGAGGGAAAGGATAGAAAAAAGTCTTGGGTAGTTAGAAAAATTACATTCAACATAAAACATCATTTTATAATATGATTTGTTTTCATTACACCACATAAAATATGTTCTGAAATGTAAAATAACATTAAATAAAAGTTTTTGGTGTGTTTTTTGTGCCTGTTTTGTATACTTAAGGCTCATGTCAATTAAAGGGTCTGAGACACAGTCTTCTATCTAGAATTTTCCCTCTCTTTGCATAAGTTCCAGTGCACATTTTCTCTTCCATTAAGATTAATTTCTTAATGACATTTTTCTATGTAGTCTCAGTTTTTTGTGGTTTCTATGTTAAGAGAATTGAACACAGAAAGAAACCAATGAAAAGGAAGACAGAGGAAAAGATAAAATACAGTGGAAGTATGTAAACAAAGATGAAATTTGGTGTAGATACAAATTTGAGAATGTTGTAACAGCCATTGGAAAGATGAAGGACATTCAAGTTTACATGGAGGAGAAAACTGTTGTTTCAAAAACTTGGAGAACTTTAAACATGAGTAGCTTCCTGGGTTCTAAATCTAATATATTTCAAATTCCTATGCTTCTACTTTCCTCTCCTGCCAGGTTTCCTGGACTTTGTATGATTCAAAACCTTCAGATGAAACTTAGATGATGGAATCTTTTGGAAATATTATTTATCCAAAAAAGTTAATTTTGTTCTACTTTCTAAATTACTATCTTTAATTTTTTGACAAGTATAGCAAATTAAAAATTGGGGATGGAAAAGTTGATTCACTGGTGTTTTAGTTTGTTCTGTTTTTTGACTGAAATAGAAATATAACTATATTCATATGCCTGGCATTGGTTCACTTTTCAGGGCTTAGGTGTTGATTATTATTTAAATAGATAATGTTATGGGCATTAATCAAGATTTTCATCTCAAAAAAATCTTTCCATGAGAAAGCAGAACACTTCTGACATCCTTAAATAGTATATTAATGAGAAATCATGAACAATGGTTTTCTCTCCTGGACTTTTCATCCAATATGATAGAAATGAAATTGTGATGGTTTGTTCTGTCTCTGCAGTAGGGTTCCTCTGTCATCCTCCAGGACAGGCTGTCATCTGGAGCCCAGTCATTTTCTCCATGGGAGCCAGCACTTTCCCACTCATCTATAGCTTTTTTCTGCTGCTGCTGCTGCTAAGTCACTTCAGTCGTGTCCGACTCTGTGCAACCCCATGGACTGCAGCCTACCAGGCTCCTCCGTCCATGGGATTTTCCAGGCAAAAGTACTGGAGTGGGGTGCCATTGCCTTCTGCATAGCTTTTCTCTACTCTTTTCTAAAATGTATACATTTTGACAAGAGGTTACTTTACAGAGGAGCCATCTGAAATAATTAGCCTTTTCCTTAGAGGAGCTCTCTTGAAAATTTTCTACAGATGCTACAGAAGGTATAGATATTATAGATTACTTCCCATTTGGCATTTGTCTCTTTTCTCACTATAATTTCATTATCTCTCCTAATGTTGCCCAAGTCTGATCTTTCATCAGTCAATAGCTTTTGACCACATAGTTTGTGCTTAAATAATTGCTTATTGAATTCCTTTCTGAAATTAAGAAGAACCTTTGGTCCGTAGCACAAGGCACAAGAAAACAACTGAAGACTATTCCAGGAGTGGACTTGGTTTACTATGGTACGATTTTAAAAGTGTCAGTTACATAAACAAATCTGAATTTGCTATAATTCACTGATCCAAGGCATCAATCAACAAATGCTGCTACGGCACCTACTTTTAGTCCCAGCAACTTATGTTCATTTATATTTTATATTTCCTACAGTCAATCTTATTTCTTTCTCCTTCAAATATATATAACACTTTCTCCAAATGTAGATATTATCTCTTTCTGATCAACTCCTATTCTACTTGTAATTAACCAGTTATGATGATCCCAGTGCCTGTATTGTTTGTAATGATTGAGTTATTACACTATCCAAAGTAGTGCTATCACCCCAAAACAGAATCAAAGACACTCTTCCATAAACTAATGAGCCTTGAATAATGACATCTTTCTGTCTGAGCTGATATGGATATTCATACTGTATGCTTCCATTTGTTGATTCAACAAATATGTAAAAGGTGTTAAACATCTCCCAGATATACTGGGCTTTAGCAGGCATGTGAATGGGAGATTAGAATACATTTGGAGATCTCCTTTTCAACTCCATGAATGATATATTTTGGATATGGAAAATCGTTTTCATCAAATGTCATTGGTTATTTTTTAAAATTTCTTCCAGACTAATTCAATAAGGAGCTGTACACTGTAGTGGCTAAGAGTATGGGTCATGAAGTCCTACAGTGGGAACTCAAATCCCACCCCTGCTAGCTAGGTGACCTTGGACAAATTAGTTAATGTCCCTCTGCCTCAGTTTTCTCATTGATAAAATATATAAGAATTGGGTCATATTAAAGACAGTAATACTTCTGAAACATTACCACAGCTCTTGGCACATGGAATATTTGCTACACATACAAAAAGAAAGAGAGTGATAGAACAAAATTAATTCTTGATTGGGATAATTTCTTAATTGATTTCTTTAAACATGTGAAAGTGAGTGAGAATAGTATTCTTTTGTCATCCTGTCCGTACATTTTGTAACTTTCTAATTTGCTTATTGAACTTGGGATTCTAATTTAGAAAAAGAATGTGTGCTGAGATTGGAGATCTACATTCTCACTAAGCTTGGGAAATCTTAAAGGTATCGGGTTTTACCTCAATCAGGACTTGAAAGAGATCAGAACAATCTCTCTTCTGGTGGAAGCACAAAGTACTGCAGTCATTTAGTTGAAGCAAGATTATGGTTTCTCAGTTCCTGATTTAGTTTACCACAGTCTTCTGTGACCTAGTAGAGATTACGGCATGGGTAAATATCAACAGAGTACATGAAATTCACAGTGAATGTATAAGGAATTATAGCCTCTTCATGGGAGTGTTTCTTGTTTTTCCAAAATGGATAAAAATATTCTGTCTCCTTTGGAACCACCAATGATGACTCCATCTGAAACCACTTAACAAGAGAGAAGGGTATGAAATTGACTCTCATATATTGTATACCTAGGCGCTGTTTCTATTATTACAGAGTTAGTGATATTTGAATTTGTTTGAATTATTCTCTTGTTGTCAAAGTTCATGGTTATTTGTAATTTTTACCTGGCTTTATTTGTTTTGTTGTTGTCATAGATAAAATAAGAAGTGAAAATTTGAAATAATGTATCTATGTTTCATGGTTATGAAATACAATTACCTTATTTCTTATGTACATAAAGAAATATATGGACTGTGTGTGTGTGTGTGTGTGTGTGTGTGTGTGTATAACAAACTTATGACTTTGTAGATGCTACAATATTGTTGTCTTTTGGATTGAGTTGGGCAGTGATATTGCTCACAGTTTATAATTCAGCTTTCACATGTATTTTTCTTAAACATTAAAGATGCTATATAACTGGCAATTCCAATATCAAATATCTTGGCTGGAAAACTGATTATTTCATTTTAAACTGTGTTTTTCTTTGTTCCACTAACATTCATATAAATAAATCAGCTCATTTATCTCTAATTTTTAAGTTATAATGTATTTTTCATGATATGTCAACTTATCTGTCAGCCCACCCTCACGTAAGAGCACTATTCTGACAAATGATGCTTCCTTTAGAATAGTTGGACTGCTCATAGGCTAAGTGAGCCCCTTTGTTACATTCTGTTAATTACTCTACATTTGTTTTTCCAGATGATGTATTGTTGAGCAAATACACCAACAAGATGGAAAACCTCCTTTGCCTACTGAGTTTGAATAAGGATGAATGTGTTTAGAGGTCATAATTCTCTGATCTAAAGTGGGTCTGTGGGCTCTGGCCTGAAGAGAAATAAATTTGTGTTACCGATAAAATGTGGTTTCAGTTCAGTTCAGTTCAGTCGCTCAGTCGTGTCCGACTCTTTGCAACCCCATGAATCGCAGCACGCCAGGCCTCCCTGTCCATCACCAACTCCCAGAGTTCACTCAGACTCACGTCCATCGAGTCGGTGATGGCATCCAGCCATCTCATCCTCTGTCGTCCCCTTTTCCTCCAGCCCACAATCCCTCCCAGCATCAGAGTCTTTTCCAATGAGTCAGCTCTTCTCATGAGGTGGCCAAAGTACTGGAGCTTCAGCTTTAGCATTATTCCTTCCAAAGAACACCCAGGACTGATCTCCTTTAGAATGGATTGGTTGGATCTCCTTGCAGTCCAAGGGACTCTCAAGAGTCTTCTCCAACACCACAGTTCAAAAGCAACAATTCTTCAGCGCTCAGCCTTCTTCACAGTCCAACTCTCACATCCATACATGACCACTGGAAAAACCATAGCCTTGGCTAGACAGACTTTTGTTGGCAAAGTAATGTCTCTGCTTTTGAATATGCTATCTAGTTTGGTCATAACTTTTTTCCAAGGAGTAAACGTCTTTTAATTTCATGGCTGCAGTCACCATCTGCAGTGATTTTGGAGCCCAGAAAAATAAAGTCTGACACTGTTTCCACTCTTTCCACATCTATTTCCCAAGAAATGATGGGACCAGATGCCATGATCTTCATGTTCTGAATGTTGAGCTTTAAGCCAACTTTTTCACTCTCCACTTTCACTTTCATCAAGAGGCTTTTTAGTTCCTTTTGTGGTTTGCCCATGCTTAATTTTATTAAAGCTAGTATCCATAGAGTCTATCAAAATTATTTTAAAATGTCAAAATACAAATCACTACTGCCCTCATATCATTTTCCTACTTTTCAGATACTGCTTTGAATTATCAGCATTGGGCTTGTATTTTAACATGCACCAAAATAAATTTTTTTGATAAATAAGCAATGTTGATAAATAAGATAAATAAGCAATGATCATCAATACCAGATTAAACAGCTTAAAAATTAAAAACAAATAAACACTGATGTTTGCTGAAGTTCACTGTGAAAGCATTGCTCAAGTTTCCTTTTTTTAAGTGACATTTCTTCCAAATGGCTTACATTACTTCTCATACAGTAGGTAGGCAAATTAGTCTAAAGGAATCTCTTTTCTAATTTCATTTCCTTCAAAAGGACTTTTTTTCACCATTTCACCTTCTTGACTTTCCTGTCCTTGTATTGATGGGGTAGTATATTTCTATTACCTTTGCAGTCCTTTTTCATTCCCCTTACAATTGAATTTAATTTAGTCTGCCATTCTAGATATGAAGTGTTGGTCCAACTGAGTTATTTGAGCTCAAAAAAGTACAGGATTTTTATTACCCCAATTCATGCTTTACATGTGACAAGCTTGTCAAAGATGGAAGCCCAGGGTTATTTTTAAAAGAGGAAATGATTCTCTTGTGTTTGTGATTTTGGATAATGCATATAACAGAACTGATAACCACCCTTACCCCTGACCCCTATGATCTCCCAGACCATCTAGCAGCTGTTAATCTATGGAATTTACCATACATTTTTCCTTTCATCTTATAACCTTACATTAAATGTTTTTTTGCCATATAGATATCTGAGCCACTTGAATACAAATAGCCTATTAAAATTACATGGTCTAAAGGTTATTTCAGTGCAGAGAGCACAGTTTTTACCTCAACATCTGTTACAAGCATGATTCACTATCTAAGCAATATATATATATATCTGTATGGTAAGCATGTGAGAATATGATTACAGCCAAGCAATATAGGAGGTTCTTTTCCCTATGTCACATGAGAAATTACAGAAGTCCAGACTAAATGAGTGGCAAAGGAAATGTATAAAACACACATGATTAAAGAGACCCAAGCTGTAGAGATCAATAAGATTTGAAGGGGCAAATTAGAGAATAGAGACATTAAGGAAACAGCTGGGTATTATATCTGTTATACCTGTCTTTTCCTGATATAATAAGCATTTGGATGAAGTCTTACCTAGGAGGTAAATAGATCTGAAACTCCTGAAATATCTTGCAATGCTGTTAATCAATACTTTCTGTAATCAGTGCTCCAGTGTAATTATGACTTTTTTTACAATGAAATAATGGACAAATAAGAAGAAATGTGTTACATGTTTTAAAATAGCACAGTGTGGATATCTGGAGACTTTAAAGAACCTTTTTTGTTAAAAGAAAAGTGTTGCTCATCCTTAAAACTACGTTGAAACTGAAACCAAGTACAGACATTTTAAAAATTTACTTTAGTTCTACTCTAGATTCTCTCAAAACAATATTATTTATTCTGTGCAATCTACATAACCTAACACAACATAGTTGACAATGTTGGAGATATTTCAAAGTTGATACTGCTGGTATACTTTTTGTCAAAGTTTCAGTGTCTAATTGAACCTTGAGAATCTTTAAAACCAGAAAAGCCATTCTTTATCTTTAAAAAAAAGTGTTTATATCTTCAAATGATCTCTTAAAAGAAACTTTGCCAAAGATTATCTTTTTTATAGGTAAAGAGGAAAATTACTTCATCCAAGTGTAAGTAATATGAATAAGAAAATTCTCATTGCAAAAATTTGCTAGGGTCCTTTTATTTAGCTCAATTGCACTCAATTGGCTATAGTGGTAAACTTCAAAGTTAGCAGTAGTGGAATCTTTTTCCATGTAATATCAAGCTGATACTGAAGAAAATTGCTGCTATATTTTCTAAGTTATTAACCTTTACAATGAGGTGTATTTTTATGCATCGAAAAGAATTTTCTCCTCTATTTTAGTGTGAACTTAAGTTAGAGATACTAATCAAATTTATAAATTGAAATCAAGCCATACACAGATGTTTTCTTTTGTCCTTTCTACATTTGCTTAACTTTAAGCTACATATTGGGAAAATGTAGGAAATGTTTAAAATTCTTTTACTGATTATAATAAAAGTGATTGTATGAGTCAAAGTATATGCCTTTTTTTTTTTTAAGTGTGTGATGAAATCCTATTGTCATTAAAACCCCTCAAAATCATTATGTCTGAATTACTTCATTCAAACTCCCTATTCCTTCACTGTGGTTCAAGCCAACTTCCTGACAGAAAGCAATCACAAATGTTTTTATCCATTTGTTTCCCTCTGCCTTAGAGGATTTTCCATAGTATTGCATGCCCAGGTTACCCAAATTTCCTGTTTTAATGTTCCCACAAGTTGATCTCCCATAAATGCTTCCACAATTTAACCCCTCCCAACACATTGCTCAGATTTATCATGGTCTGCTTGAGAACTTCTTTCTTCTAACCTATCTGGATACAGCACTCCTGCAGCTAAACTCTGTGAGTTTTCTCAGTTTATGCACTTATCCTGCATAAAACCTCCCTTTGTAAATAATTTATTCCAGACTTTAATTTGACAGTTGTTTATCTTATTCACATTTATCATCCCCTATCACACACAGTAAAATGCATGAGTTTAGATGAAGACAGCTAGAGCATAAAATAAAGTTCTGAGCATGTGACTTGATTCTCTGAAATTCAGTTTTTGCATCTGCATTATAGGAACAATAATATTTATTACAGAGTATTGTGTGACTCTAACATGAATAATATAAGACACTTTGCTAAATGCCTAACACATTGAAAGAATTGAAAAAGTGTTAACCATTCTCATTCTCAATAACTTTATTTTTCTTTTTTTTTTTAAATTTTATTTTATTTTTAAACTTTACATAATTGTATTAGTTTGCCAAATATCAAAATGAATCCGCCACAGGTATACATGTGTTCCCCATCCTGAACCCTCCTCCTTCCTCCCTCCCCATTCCATCCCTCTGGGTCGTCCCAGTGCACCAGCCCCAAGCATCCAGTATCGTGCATCGAACCTGGACTGGTTTTTGTGTATCTCCAGGAACTGTAAAATAAGGTGAGATATAGTGAAATAGGAATGGGATTTGAAGTTAAACAGATCTGTGTTAGTAATCTGACATAATTTATTAGCTATGTGACTTTGAGTAAGTGTCTTACCTTCTTTAAGCTTTATAGTGATGATTCAACAACATTATATATATATATATAAAACATATATATATATATATTATATGTAGCAGCTAAAATAACATTTTTCCTTATTAAATGCCTACCGAACATGTAAATGAGTGATAAACGTTTGGGCTTAATAGGGTCAAAATATTTTCAAGGAACCAAAGGTTCTTTGCAAAACAAAGGTTTATTTATCATGTATGGACAGTAAACTGTACTGGGCACTAGGAAAAATTTCAAATAGGCCTGGTAGGACCATTATCCATTTGTGTGGTATACAATATAGCACTGCCTGCCATTAGATTGGTTAAATATTCTTCATAACCTTAGCAGGTATCTCTTTCTGCTCAAATCTAAATTATAATTCATGTACATTTGGTATTTCTGGAAAATTGATGAGTCAAGCCTTCCCCTAATCAATTTCTATAACTTTCTCCCCATGCATAATTCTTTCAAGCCACCTGAGACATTTGTAAGTGTAGCCATAAGAAAAGAAAAAAGTGTTTAGAGTAAGATATTAGAACATTGATCCCTGAGTCGGGAAGATATCCTGGAGGAGGAGGGCATGGCTTCAATATTCTTCAATATTCTTACCAGGAGAATCCCATGGACAGAGAAGCCTGGTAGGCTGCAGTCCATAGGGTCATGAAGAATCAGTCACAACTGAAGTGACTTAGCATACACACATGCATTCAGTGTCGGCAGCAGAAATGCTTGCAAGGTAGATTCTGAAATAAGCCGCAGGGGAAGAGCACCAATGAAGGTGAGTAGGATGGTTGGAAAGAATCCACAGTTCAAGGCTGATTGACAGAGAATAGCACTGGACAAAGTTTTGAGCCTTGGTGTGGAGATGGGGGGTCTGGATCATATACGAGATGATGATTTTGACAAATTCAATCGTATAATCTGTAATTTTCCCCCCACTGCAAGATTGTGTATTAGTAAAAAGAAAATATTATTAGGGTCTTACATGTTAGTATCAATAATAACTTAACTATAACAATCAAAACAAGAATAGTTCATTTTAATATTTATCAGATTAAATGTGCATTTCTTTTTAGTAACTTTTTACTTTTGACTGCACAGCATATGAGATCCTAGCTGACAATTGACCCCTTGCCCTATTCATTGGAAGCTCAAAGTCTCAACCACTGAACAACCAGGAAAGTCCCACTTTTTTTTTTTTTGTACTATTTTTAAAATGTGCATTTCTAAAGTTAAGTTCTCATTACTTACTAACTTCCAAAGGGTAGTATTTCAATGAATTTTATGACATCAACAGGATATGCATTATAAGCATATAAACATTCAGTTCAGTTCAGTCGCTCAGTCGTGTCCGACTCTTTGCAACCCCATGAATCGCAGCACGCCAGGCCTCCCTGTCCATCACCAACTCCCGGAGTTCACTCAGACTCATGTCCATCGAATCAGTAATGCTATCCAGCCATCTCATCCTCTGTCGTCCATTTCTCCTACTGCCCCCAATCCCTCCGAGCATCAGAGTCTTTTCCAAGGAATCAACTCTTCGCATGAGGTGGCCAAAGTACTGCAGTTTCAGCTTTAGCATCATTCCTTCCAAAGAAATCCCAGGGCTGACCTCCTTCGGAATGGACTGGTTGCATCTCCTTGTAGTCCAAAGGACTCTCAAGAGTCTTCTCCAACACCACAGTTCAAAAGCATCAATTCTTCGGCACTCAGCTTTCTTCACAGTCCAACTCTCACATCCATACATGACCACTGGAAAAACCATAGCCTTGACTAGACAGGCTTTTGTTGGCAAAGTAATGACTCTGCTTTTCAATATGCTGTCTAGGTTGGTCATAACTTTCCTTCCAAGGAGGAAGCATCTTTTAATTTCATGGCTGCAATCACCATCTGCAGTGATTTTGGAGCACAAAAAAATAAAGTCTGACACTGTTTCTCCATCTATTTGCCATGAAGTGATGGGAGCAGTTGCCATGATCTTAGTTTTCTGAATGTTGAGCTTTAAGCCAACTTTTTCACCCTCCACTTTGACTTTCATCAAGAGGCTTTTTAGTTCCTCTTCACTTTCTGCCATAAGGGTGGTGTCATCTGCATATCTGAGGGTATTGATATTTCTCCCGGCAATCTTGATTCCAGCTTGTGCTTCTTCCAGCCCAGCGTTTCTCATGATGTACTCTGCATATAAGTTAAATTAGCAGGGTGACAATAGACAGCCTTGACGTACTCCTTTTCCTATTTGGAACCAGTCTGTTGTTCCATGTCCAGTTCTAAATGTTGCTTCCTGACCTGCATATAGGTTTCTCAAGAGGCAGGTCAGGTGGTCTGGTATTCCCATCTCTTTCAGAATTTTCCACAGTTTATTGTGATCAGCACAGTCAAAGGCTTTGACATAGTCAATAAAGCAGAAATAGATGTTTTTCTGGAACTCTCTCGCTTTTTCCATGATCCAGCAGATGTTGGCAATTTGATCTCTGGTTCCTCTGCTTTTTCTAAAACCAGCTTGAACATCTGGAAGTCCATGGTTCATGTACTGCTGAAGCCTGGCTTGGAGAATTTTGAGCATTACTTTACTTGCATGTGAGATGAGTGCAATTGTGCGGTAGTTTGAGCATTCTTGGCATAGCCTTTCTTTGGGATTGGAATGAAAACTGACCTTTTCCAGTCCTATAGCCACTGTTGAGTTTTCAAATTTGCTGGAATATTGAGTGCAGTCCTTTCACAGCATCATCTTTCAGGTTTTGAAATAGCTCAACTGGAATTCCATCACCTCCACTAGCTTTGTTTGTAGTGATGCTTTCTAAGGCCCACTTGACTTCACATTCCAGGATGTCTGGCTCTAGGTGAGTGATCACACCATCGTGATTATCTGGGTCGTGAAGATCTTTATTGTACAGTTGTTTTGTGTATTCCTGCCACCTCTTCTTAATATCTTCTGCTTGTGTTAGGTCCATACCATTTCTGTCCTTTATTGAGCCCATCTTTGCATGAAATGTTCCCTTGGTATCTCTAGTTTTCTTGAAGAGATCTCTAGTCTTTCTCATTCTGTTGTTTTCCTCTATTTCTTTGCATTGATTGCTGAGGAAGGCTTTCTTATCTCTTCTTGCTATTCTTTGGAACTCTGCATTAAGATGCCTATATCTTTCCTTTTCTCCTTTGCTTTTCGCTTCTCTTCTTTTTACAGCTATTTGTAAGGCCTCCTTGGACAGCCATTTGGGTTTTTTGCATTTCTTTTCCATGGGGATGGTCTTGATCCCTGTCTCCTGTACAATGTCACAAACCTCAGTCCATAGTTCATCAGGCACTCTATCAGATCTAGTCCCTTAAATCTATTTCTCACTTCCACTGTATAAACATAAGGGATTTGATTTAGGTCATACCTGAATGGTCTAGTGGTTTCCCCTACTTTCCTCAATTTAAGACTGAATTTTGCAATAAGGAGTTCATGATCTGGGCCACAGTCAGCTCCTGGTCTTGATTTTGTTGACTGCATCTTTGGCGGCAAAGAATATAATCAATCTGATTCTGGTGTTGACCATCTGGTGATGTCCATGTGTAGAGTCTTCTGTTGTGTTGTTGGAAGAGGGTGTTTGCTACGACCAGTGCATTTTCTTGGCAAAACTCTATTAGTCTTTGCCCTGCTTCATTCTGTATCCCAAGTCCAAATTTGTCTGTTACTCCAGGTGTTTCTTTGACTTCCTACTTTTGCATTCCAGAGCTCGGGCAGCTGCAACGGCCCACAGAGCGCGGCCGAGAGGAGCTAGCCCACGCGGCCGAGAGGAGCTAGCCCACGTCCGAAGTCAGGGGCAGAAGCCAGGAGGAACCCATGCTCGAGGGGTGGTGGCCAAGAGGAGTTACCCCAAGTCCAAGGTCAGGGGCAGCGGCCGAGAGTGCCAGGCTGTGACAGCACAGGAATGGCCGAGAGGAGCTACTCCGTGTCCGAGGTCAGGGGCGGCTGCTGAGATGAGCAATCCCACGTCCAAGAAGCGGTGACTGCATGGGTGCAGGAGGGCCTAGAGGAGCTATTCCACGTTCAAGGTCAGGAGGGGCTGGTGGTGAGGAGATACCCCTCATCCAAGGTAAGCAGCAGCAGCTGCGCTTTGCTGGAGCAGCTGTGAAGAGATACCCCACCTCCAAGGTAAGAGAAACCCAAGTAAGATGGTAGGTGTTGCAAGAGGGCATCAGAGGGCAGACACACTGAAACCATACTCACAGAAAACTAGTCAATCTAATCACACTAGGACCACAGCCTTGTCTAACTCAATGAAACTAAGCCATGCCCATGGGGCAACCCAAGACAGGTGGGTCATGATGGAGAGATCTGACAGAATGTGGTCCACTGGAGAAGGGAATGGCAAACCACTTCAGTATTCTTGCCTTGAGAACCCCATGAACAGTATGAAAAGGCAAAATGATGGACACTGAAAGAGGAACTCCCCAGGTCAGTAGGTGCCCAATATGCTACTGGAGATCAGTGGAGAAATAACTCCAGAAAGAATGCAGAGATGGAGCCAAAGCAAAAACAATACCCAGTTGTGGATATGACTGGTGATAGAAGCAAGGTCTGATGCTGTAAAGAGCAATATTGCATAGGAACCTGGAATGTCAGGTCCATGAATCAAGGCAAATTGGAGGTGGTCAAACAGGAGATGGCAAGAGTGAACGTCGACATTCTATGGATCAGCGAACTAAAATGGACTGGAATTGGTGAATTTAACTCAGATGATCATTATATCTATTACTGTGGGCAAGAATCCCTTAGAAGAAATGGAGTAGCCATCACGGTCAACAAAAGAGTCCGAAATATAAACATTAATTGCATTAAAACATTTCTAATGTATCTTTAAGTATATGTATCTTTATATCATCTCTCCAAAACTTTTCATTATTTTTTTTCAAAATCATGTTGTGATAAAATTACCCATAAATAAAAAGTGATACAATATTTATGAATGTACAAGGTGCTACCTATAAAATTTAGTTCTTAAAAATTATAAATAAATCAATAGAATTAAGACGAATAAAGTAAAAAAGAACCAGAAAAAAAATTAATGGTTAATAAAGTTTGTTTTCAGTTCATAAAATGCATTTACTTAACTTACTCTTGAAATATCTGACAATTAGAAGCATACTACTATTGTACTGGAATAAAATTCAAGTAAATCACAAAGCTACATCCCTTCCTTCAGAAATTTTCAGAGAAACAATGAATAGCTCTTGAATAGAGATCATGTCTAGAAATTCTGTGGAATTATGGTGAGAATGTAATGAAGGTGAAGAATTAATTGGAAAAACAAGCTGCAACACTGTAATGCTATTTCTCAAAACAGATATGATGATTGACACATGCCCATGAACTTTTTGAATGAAAGTAGATGGAAATCTCTTGCCACTTGACATTAAAATTCCAACAGCAAGTATCTATGGCTGTATCCCAAGCTGAGTAATTCTATTTCATCCATGGCATAAGCATTTGATGATTTTATGCTTCTCAGTATGTCCTGCTTTCACAATTTCACCCAGGACTACATTAAAAAAAAATTCTAATAATACAGTGGCAAAACCAGAGAAAGTCAGAAAAAAGGCAACCAAATAAAATTGAAACAAAGTAGACACATGGAGAGAGAGGTTTCAATACACAAGTAAATAAGCCTTCACCTTGAATGACCTTTGAATTCTATATAAAAACAGTCTACACATATTTAAGAGAAAAACTCTAGTATGAGCTTCAGGCTTGGTGATTGCTAGGCATTCCATGCAAAAATGTAGTGAAGAGGAGAGGGAAAATATCTGCTGCTATGATGAGTGATGGGCAGGCCTATGACCAGGAGTTTTCTATCTTTTCATAAAATCTTCCAGTTGAACTCAGTGTGACAAAAAATATCTGGGTCCAGGTTATTCTGGGATCTCTTTGGTTTCCTAAGTTTGATATTGGCTAGTAGGCATGAAGCTTAATAACTCCCAGAGTCCTTTAGATACCTTGCTAATTCAGCATTAAAACAAAGTGTGGCCAAATTGTTTTTAATTGCTTAATCAAGTTTGCCATTCTAGTTTGTTTTAATATACAGTGCTGAAAAAAAAACCTAGAATTAAGAGTTAGAATAAGAAACATACCCACTCCAGTGTTCTTGCCTGGAGAATCCCAGGGACAGAGGAGCCTAGTGGGCTGCCATCTATGGGGTCACACAGAGTCAACCCCCATAACTACTGAAGTGACTTAGTAGCAGCAGCAGCAGCAGTAGGCATGAAGTTTAATAACTCCCAAAGTCCTTTAGATACCTTGCTAATTCAGCATTAAAAGAAAGTGTGGCCAAATTGTTTTTAATTGCTTAATCAAGTTTGCCATGCTAGTTTGTTAGTGCTGAAAAAAACCCTAGAATTAAGAGTTAAAAATAAGAAACATGATTCAGAAAAATAAATTTCAAAAAGAATATACCTATTAAACTGAAGAAGTAATCCATGATCTTCAAGCCTTGAATACCTATTCAATTAAAAGAATTATGATTTCTCGGACCATGTTTGAGACTCAGAAGAATAGGCTTTTCTGCCATAATTTTTCACTAGTTAAGAATGCCAGCAGTTTCTTTGTATAAAGAGACCTGCCTTTAAAATCATACATTCTGAACATTTTAGTCAAGTTACAACAGGTTTGGAAAACTTCTTTGGGGGAGGGGCGAATATAAAATTTCCTCTTTTTTATCTGTTCCCTTTGCCTTTCAAACTGCAGATTTTTTTTAAGTGGGGATTTGTCCCTACTTGATTAAAGATTGAGTGGAATTCTAGATGTGGTCATTTGTGTCATAATTTTTTTGTTTCATTTTGTTTTTGATTATTTTTTTCTTCTCTGAGTGTATGCTTAGTTGTTGAGTATATATATTTGGGACCATTAAAATTTTTTTTGATGTAATATAACCTAACGTTGTGCTGGTACCTGTTTTACCATGTGTAATTTTTGTTCTACATTTCTTAATTTGTTTAGAGTTTTATGAAAGATGGTATAGTTTTTATTGACAAAAGCAAAGTAATCTTACAACTATGTGCATACAAAAAGCAATACTATTTTGTGACTAAATATACCATGTTCATGGATTGGAAGAATCAATATAGTAAAAATGAGTATACTACCCAAAGCAATCTATAGATTCAATGCAATCCCTATCAAGCTACCAACAGCATTCTTCACAGAGCTAGAACAAATAATTTCACAATTTGTATGGAAATACAAAAAACCTCAAATAGCCAAAGCGATCTTGAGAAAGAAGAATGGAGCTGGAGGAATCAACCTACCTGACTTCAGGCTCTACTACAAAGCCACAGTCATCAAGACAGTATGGTACTGGCACAAAGACAGAAATATAGATCAATGGAACAAAATAGAAAGCCCAGAGATAAATCCACGCGCATATGGACACCTTATCTTTGACAAAGGAGGCAAGAATATACAATGGATTAAAGACAATCTCTTTAACAAGTGGTGCTGGGAAATCTGGACAACCACGTGTAAAACAATGAAACTAGAACACTTTCTAACACCATACACAAAAATAAACTCAAATGGATTAAAGATCTCAACGTAAGACCAGAAACTATAAAACTCCTAGAGGAGAACATAGGCAAAACCCTCTCTGACATGCATCACAGCAGGATCCTCTATGACCCACCTCCCAGAATATTGGAAATAAAAGCAAAAATAAACAAATGGGACCTAATTAACCTTAAAAGCTTCTGCACATCAAAGGAAACTATTAGCAAGGTGAAAAGACAGCCTTCAGAATGGGAGAAGATAATAGCAAACGAAGCAACTGACAAACAACTAATCTCGAGAATATACAAGCAACTCCGGCAGCTCAATTCCAGAAAAATAAATGACCCAATCAAAAAATGGGCCAAAGAACTAAATAGACATTTCTCCAAAGAAGACATACAGATGGCTAACAAACACATGAAAAGATGCTCAACATCACTCATTATCAGAGAAATGCAAATCAAAACCACTATGAGGTACCATTTCACACCAGTCAGAATGGCTGTGATCCAAAAGTCTACAAGTAATAAATGCTGGAGAGGGTGTGGAGAAAAGGGAACCCTCTTACAATGGTGGGAATGCAAACTAGTACAGCCACTATGGAGAACAGTGTGGAGATTCCTTAAAAAACTGGAAATAGACCTGCCTTATGATCCAGCAATCCCACTGCTGGGCATACACACTGAGGAAACCAGAAGGGAAAGAGACACGTGTACCCCAATGTTCATCGCAGCACTGTTTATAATAGCCAGGACATGGAAGCAACCTAGATGTCCATCAGCAGATGAATGGATAAGAGAGCTGTGGTACATATACACAATGGAGTATTATTCAGCCATTAAAAAGAATACATTTGAATCAGTTCTAATGAGGTGGATGAAACTGGAGCCTATTATACAGAGTGAAGTAAGCCAGAAAGAAAAACACCAATACAGTATACTAACGCATATATATGGAATTTAGAAAGATGGTAACAATAACCCTGTGTACGAGACAGCAAAAGAGACACTGATGTATAGAACAGTCTTATGGACTCTGTGAGAGAGGGAGAGGGTGGGAGGATTTGGGAGAATGGCATTGAAACATGTAAAATATCATGTATGAAACGAGTTGCCAGTCCAGGTTCGAAGCACAACACTGGATGCTTGTGGCTGGTGCACTGGGATGACCCAGAGGGATGGAATGGGGAGGGAGGAGGGAGGAGGGTTCAGGATGGGGAACACATGTATACCTGTGGTGGATTCATTTTGATATTTGGCAAAACTAATACAGTTATGTAAAGTTTAAAAATAAAATAAAATTTAAAAAAAAAGGAAACTAAAAAAAAAAATAATAATAAGCTCAGTATTTAAAAGGAAAAAAAAAATTTTACATCAGCAATTGTCTTGAGAATTCAGAGAAGCAGAATGGAATTTAAAATTTCAACAGTTTTGTTAAACCTAGAAATGTGAAATTTGAATAGTATTCCAAAGAGATTCTGAAATTTCATATCTGGGGAAAAATGATGGTACATTAAATCAAAATTGAGGATGAATGATTTAAGAATAACATACTGACTTTTGAATAATAAAAGTAAAGTGTGAGAAATTGTATTAGTTGTATTTTTCTTTTTTTTAACTGCTCCCTTTGGAATACCAGTTGGAGTTGTAATTGATGGTTCCTAAATAAATACCTGGCCAGAGGACCATCAGATACCACCTTATTAACAGTATTTTTTAAATAGTTTCTTTTTATTGTCTTAGGTGTGCTAAAATTTTAAGGAAACATAAATATCTCAGTTCCACATACCTTCACTTTTTTAAAGTGAAGATTTTAGAACTTATGGAAGAATGTATTTGCAAATGTGAATAAAAATTCCTATCTAGGAAAAGGATACTATTTTAAGTATCACACACTTTAACTGGATAGTCCAGCGAGCACTGTGTGCTCCGACCTGCGCTCCTTTACTAACGCTCAGTACATCGCGGTACCAAAAACAGGTTACATGGAACAGGTGAGCAGAAAACCGGAAATCATCAACTTGCTACAGTCATGAGAGTCTTATTGTTGACTAATTTTTTTTTTTTTTTAATGAAACTTTGGGTACATTATAAGAGTTAAGTGTATTTCACTACAGTATAGAGATACTTCTGGGTCACAAGTTCTGGCAATTAATAATTTAAATCAATTTATGTTGTAAATAAAGAGAACAAAAACTTAATAGGATCTAAAAAAAAAAAAGAAAAGAAAAGAAAGGGGCCAACAGCTGCTATTTTGCATAAGCTGCTAAACTTTCCTACAGCACAGTCTGCTGGAGAAACAAATCCTGTGATCCTAGCTGCATGAGTAAGGTTGTGGGCAGGTACATAAGCTGGCTGGGAATCAGTCTGCAAGTTGGGCACAAATTGTTAAGGAGCAAATTCTGCCTCTCAGAGATGTTCTGTACTTCCCATTAATACTCTTTTTTGGAAAGCTCAGTGAACAAGGAAAAGATAGGCCACTGGCTCTCACTGTATTACTCTATGTGCATTACATATTCTGGAATAACTAGGATGAGAGAAGGATGCAATTTGTGATATTTCTCCCCTTTGCCCTCATTCTTGTGGTTCCTTGCAGTAAACCTCCCTCGGAGAAGATAATCTGTGTATCCCTAGAAACATCAAAGTACTTGATCTTTTATGAGAGACAGACAGAAGAATATAAGCATTTACATTCTGAAACTGTTGTTGTATGAGAGACCATTGCCAAATCAGGCTGAATTCAGAGTAAAATTTTTTTTTAAAAGTTAAGTTTCAATAACAGTATTTTAGTATTGAAGAGAAATTTGAAATTTACGGAGCACAATATGCAGCTTTTATCACATATTTGATCCCCAAAGTAGCTTTTATCCTTCTTTGATCCCCAGTTCAGTTCAGTTGCTCAGTCGTGTCGAACTCTTTTTGACCCCATGGACTGCAGCACGCCAGGCCTCTCTGTCCATCACCAGCTCCCAGAGTTTACTCAAACTCATATCCATTGAATCATTGATGCCATCTAACCATCTCATCCTCTGTCATCCTCTTCTCCTCTCGCCTTCAATCTTTCCCAGCATCAGGGTCTTTTACAATGAGTCAGCTCTTCACATCAGGTGGCCAAAATATTGGAGTTTCAGCTTCAGCATCAATCCTTCCAATGAATATTCAGGACTGATCTCCTTTAGGATGGACTGGTTGGATCTCCTTGAAGTCCAAGGGACTCTCAAGCGTCTTCTTCAACACTACAGTTCAAAAGCATCAATTCTTCGGTGTTCCATTTTCTTTATAGTCCAACTCTCAGATCCATACATGACTACTAGAAAAACCATAGCCTTGACTAGACAGACCTTTGTTGGCAAAGTAATTTCTCTGCTTTTCAATATTCTGTCTAGGTTGGTCATAACTTTTCTTCCAAGGAGTAAGCGTCTTTTAATTTCATAGCTGCAGTCACCATCTGCAGTGATTTTGGAGCCCCCCAAAAAAAATCTGCCACTGTTTCCACTGTTTCTCCATCTGTTTTCCATGAAGTGATGGGACCAGATGCCAAAAGTACCATTTTGATCCCCAAAGTACTTTGATCCCCAAAGTATCCCCCAATAGAGGAATAACCATTCTACTTTTACAGATGAAGAAACTTTAGCCAATAGAAATTAAAAGATTTTTTCCTACTTTATTAACAAGGATGAGCAGTTAGGATTGGAACAAAAATGTTCTGAATCTATTCAATAATTCCAGTCAGGTGTACCTGTGTTTTCACACACCTGGGCATACTATGTAATCTGCCTTGAAATAGATCTCTTCAAGTGTTGCCATCCAATTGAATGTCTACTCATAAATGACCCACCTTAAAAATGGACATTGCTGTGTAAGTGACAGGCGTTAGAAACCTTGGTAAAATTGTGTATAGTGTGAAGAGACTTTTCATTTTAATTTTTAAATCAAATTGGCAAGGTTATAATGGGACAAATGAAATTCCATTTGACTTGCAGAGTTTTGATGTAAAAGAAGAACTGAATATTTTGTAATGCAAAGTGAATAGTAGTGTACTTAGGAAAACTGATGCCATCAAACCACATCTATGCATGAGTTGATTTTAATCCCATGACTCTTCTTTTGACGCAAGAGTAAGGACAAGAATAGCAGTGGCTAGCACTAGCAGTGTTTATTCTATCGGACACTGTCCTAAATACTTTATGTATACTAACTGCTTTCAACCTCATAATAGCCTTACTTCATGGCTAATAGAGGAGGAAACAATGGAAACAGTGACAGATTTTTATTTTCTTGAGCTCCAAAATCACTGCCAATGATGACTGTAGCCGTGATATTAAAAGACGTTTGCTCCTTGGAAGTAAAGCTATGACAATCCTAGACAGCATATTAAAAAGCAGAGACATCACTTCACTGACAAAGGTCTGTCTAGTCAAAGCAATGGTTTTTCCAGTAGTCATGTAAAGATGTGAGAGCTGGACATAAAGAAGGCTGAGTGCCAAAGAATCGATGATGCTGGAGAAGTAGTGTTGGAAAAGACTTCTGAGAGATCCTTGGATTGCAAGGAGATCAAACCAGTGAGTCAATCCTAGAGAAAATCAACCCTGAATATTCATTGGCAGGGCTGACGTTGAAGCTCCAATTCTTAGGCTACATGATGTAAAGGGCCAACTCATGGGAAAATACCCTGTTGCTAGGAAAGATTGAGGGCAGGAAGAGAAGGGGGTAACAGAGGATGAGATGGTTGGATGGCATCATTGACTCAATGGACATGAGTTTGAGCAAACTGAGAGATACTGAAGAACAGGTAAGCCTGGAGTGCTGCAGTCCATGGAGTCGTAAAGAGTTGGACACGACTGAGTAACTGAACAACAACAGCTTTAGAAAAAAAGAACAATTTTCATCTCCAATAATCCTCATGAGAACACTGATCTCATCTTATCTTTATGAAACTGAGACCTGGGAAATAAATAAGTTGTTAGAGGTTGCATAGTGGGTAAGTAGCAGAACTGGGTTTTGCCTCTGCAAGCTAGCTGCAGATTGAATGCAATTCAAGGAGAAAGTGATCAGTCTTTCATAAAAATAGGATTAGGTAATAGAGAGGAAGCACAGGAACTCTGAAGTCACACAGACTCAGTTGGATTTCTATCTCTGTCACTGCCCTGCTCTGTTACTTTGAGCAAGAGGTTTACCCCATCTCTGCCACAGTTTATTTACCTGTAAAATGGAGATGTTAGGGAAACCCTTTTCATAGGATCATTAGGAAGCTCAACGTTTCATTGCATATTAGGTAATGAATAAACAAAAATTGTAGAAGAGCAGAAATCCCACCTAAAAATAATTTATTCAAAAACCTGAATTTAAAAGAAAAATGAGGAAGCTGAAGCCCAAAGGGTTAATGATCAAGTTTATATCCTGCTCTCAGTGGCCAAATCAAAAGTAGAAGCCATGTCTTTCAACTCTCTTTAAGGTCCTTTGGACCACAAAGGAGTAAATACAGGATTTTATCTATCAATTTGTTTCAGTTCAATTTTTCAAGTTCACTATTGACATATTTTTGATTCACATTGGCTGAGAGAGGAAAATGTTTGATATTTTAGGGTTTACAAAATGACATTTTCTTTTTACTCGGTCAACATCATGAAAAAAAAATCACTATGTGCAACAGGATAGCAAACACTTTGTCCAAGCTGAGGGTGCCAGGTCAGATTCTAACACCAAGACCTAGCTCAAAAGAGACACTGATGTATAGAACAGTCTTATGGACTCTGTGAGAGAGGGAGAGGGTGGGAAGATTTGGGAGAATGGCATTGAAACATGTAAAATATCATGTATGAAACGAGTTGCCAGTCCAGGTTCGATGCACGATACTGGATGCTTGGGGCTGGTGCACTGGGACGACCCAGAGGGATGGAATGGGGAGGGAGGAGGGAGGAAGGTTCAGGATGGGGAACACATGTATACCTGTGGTGGATTCATTTTGATATTTGGCAAAACTAATACAGTTATGTAAAGTTTAAAAATAAAATAAAATTAAAAAAAATAAATAAATAAAGTAAAAAAAAAAAGTGAAGCAAGTTCTGGATTTTCAGAGAATACCTTTTTTTTTTTTAATCATGAATAAACTAAGAAGTAAACTACACATTTGTTGTCAAGTCTCATGTATTATTAAATAGATACAAAGAATCATGGTGATATAATTTAATTTACAAAGTTACACATCATTCCTTAAAACGAATCAACTCTTTTATGCTACTCTGCTGTTTTGTTTTGTTTTGTTTTTTTCCTATTCTGTTTTCTACAATTAAATATATTTAAAGCACTGTATGAGCTAGCAGAGAAGGCTGGGATGGGAAATTTATAGTATGATTGTGGCCAGATCTCATGTTTGTGCAAACAATCAATACAATCCAAAATGTGGTCTAATGATTACAATCCCTCTTGACAAATAATTTATCATTGGAAAAGCAATAGCTTTATAATAATGTGACAAATATTATTTCCGAATTTCAAAGTCAGCAGTAAAGTCTGAGGTCCTCTATTTATATTCTAATCTTTCACTAGGTTCTACACTATCAATTTACCAAGTTTCGTGTTAACCTTGGGGATTTAAAGGACATTCTTTGGAGTAAATCATCTGTTTGTCCTTTAGAACAGTGAGTTCAAGTTAAATGCAGACTCATGGGAAAGCCTGTTTTTAAAACAGAGCCAGTGTTTTATAATTTTACATTTTATAAAATATCACTTTTAAAATAAAATTTTTCTATTTATGTCATATTTTTAAGATAACCTGGCATCAGCATCACTGATAAATTTGAAATTATATACATACATATATGTATGTATATAATTTCATATATATATATAGAGAGAGAGAGAGGTTCTATGTGCATTTTCTAATTTTTTATATAAAATTTATTTTTATTTTATATAAAATTTATTATTTTATATTTATATATATAATATAAATTGGGCTTTCTTTGTGGCTCAGTCAATGGTAAAGATTCTGCCTGCCAACGCATGAAACCTAAGAGTGGGTTCAATCCCTGGGTTGGGAAAATGCCCTGGAGGAGGGTATGGCAACCCACTCCAGTATTCTTGCCTGGAGAATCCCATGGACAGAGGAGCATAGTGGGCTGCAGTCCATAGCGTTGCAAAGAGTCAGACATGACTTAGTCACCAAAACAAACAAAACATACATAAATTAATTAAATAAATACATGTGCTAGAATAATGGGTAAACTATCCACTTGATTTAGATTGAGTTTTGAGTACCTACTAACTTAAAAATAAAACAATAATCAACTACCAAATCTATTATAACTCGGTTTTCTTTCCTTGAAAATTCACTTTGCATTTTCTGACCATAGCTTGATTTAATGTCACTGTATGATTCTGAGGAAGAAGCTAATTTTCTAAAAAGTTATAAATGAAAGAATCAATTTTTCTATAGATTAGCTAATTTAAATTTCATGTGATTCAGTGACCCAGAAAAGATTAATGGACCTTTTTGTTAATATAGCTTTGGTTCAACTGATAACAAAACCTATATTAAAGCATTTTTTATAAATGATAAACTTCTAAAGTATTTGTGTTTGAGACTGTATCTTATCATATAGATGGGGCAATATTTTTTTTTCTTTTAAATAAGCTTCATTTAACATTCCCTGGTGAGCAAGAACAGAGGATGTGAAACATATTTTAATGTTTTTATCATTGAATTAACTTTTTCTTATTAATTTATGTTTGAGTATGGGGAATGAGGCTAAAATAAAAAAAAAGAAAGAAAGAAATGAGTCATCAAAAATTGTGATTTCCAACTAAATAATGTGGTTTATAGTCCTTGGTGTATCTATGACAAGTGAAGGGAAAAAATTCTGCTACTGAAGAAAAAAAGTTGTTTTGGATATTTTTTTGTTTCTATGTAGTTTTGAACCACAAAAAGCAAAACTGACACTATTGGCTGAATTAACAGAATAATTGCTGGCATGTGACATTTGTGTTACCTAGGTATAAAACAAAAGGAATATATTAAACTCGAAAAAATAATCCAATCTATTTCTGTTTTAATTGTCCAGATACTTCAAGCAAGTTCTATTGGTGATAGTATTTAAAATCTATACTGAATTGTGTAGAAGTCTTACATTTAATTAGAGATAAATTCCAGTAACTTAAAATGAGTGAACAGCTTAGAGTTCCAATGTACATGCTACTTTTTATTGCTATCTTGGTACAAAGCTCATCTGCCTGTATTTTAATGGAAGGTTTTCAGTACCTTTTGTTTTTAACTTTTCCCATATATGTATAGTTTCTTGGAATGGTTGGGAAAATTTCTCCTACCATGGTAACAAAATAATGGGAAAAGATAGATAAATGAAGTATATGAAGACTGATAAACAAAGAACTAGAATATATCACACTGTCAGTTAAAGATCAATTGTAAATGTGATCCAGAGAAATAGAGTACAGAGAATCAATACCAGAAGTCATTCCATCAATATTTGAAAACTGGTTAGAATGTCTTATAGGATCTGCAATTTAATATACCGCAAAGAAATCTGAATGATTAAGGATTCAAATATCTCTTCCTTGACTGAATGCAGGATGTTAATAAACAGGGTCATGATGAGATGTGATAGGAAGGGATAGTACTTTTCTGGAAGTCCAAAGTATACTACTTTACCGTTTTATGTGGACATGGAAAATTCTAGCTTGGAGTGGATGTGGAAGTGAGACCATATATGAGACGTGACAAATGGCAAAACGACCATTTGCTCTCCTTCTCCATTTTTCCAGCCATCTTCTCCTTATTTCCTTTCAGTTTCTATGGGTTATATATTCAGTTTCATGTTGTTTTATATAATCAGGTTACCTTACACAAAACTAATAGATCCAATAGAGGGTATTTGACCCAATCTTTAACTTAAAATAATAATTATTTTTTCAAGTATTAGTTGAAACAAAAGTTTAGAAGACTCAAGGCAGTCTCTTAGGTATCTGAAGCTGGAAAAATATATGATCTATAAGTCCCTAGCTTTCAGAGACCATGTGGAGAAAGTTGGTCTGTATATAGAGCAAAAGGAGTAAGGCAAATACACATGATAGAAAAGGCTTTACTCCCTGAGAGCAATTCTTTTGGCCAAAGGAGCATGTAAATATCTGCTCCAAGAAACTAGAAGTCACACCCATTCCTCTGTGTGCATGAGTGCTAAGTCACTTCAGTCATGTCTGACTCTGTGCAGCCCTATGGACTGTAGCCCACCAGGCCCCTCTGTATGTGGGATTCTCCAGTTCCTGTAGTAGTATCCAAAATTATCAGTGATATAAAGCTTGATGAATCATCCTCCCTTCTAGTAAGCCAGCAGAGGTACATCTGAATGTAGTAGCAATGTTAGTCACTCAGTCGTCTCTGACTCTTGCAACCCCATCAACTATAGCCTGCCAGGCTTCTCTGTCCATAGAATTCTCTGTCCATAGAATTCTCCAACCAAGAGTACTGGAGTGGGTAGCCATTCCTTTCTCCAAGGGATCTTTCCAACCCAGGGATAGACCCTAGGTCTCCTGTATTGCAGGCAGATTTTTAGTCTGAGCCACCAGGGAAGCCACATCTGAAATCAAAATCGTGTGAACAAATTCAGGATGATTTAATATATAAGAATAAAACTAGAAGGTCTCAGGGGCCCTTCATCTTTTTTTAAGGCAATATTGATATAATTGAAATTAGAGTCAGCAGGAAGCTAGTGCTGATTTGGGGCTAAAAGCATCATCCCATACTAGGTAATCGATGGGTGTTGGGTCAACTTATGGTCCTGCAGTATTTTACTGATTGAAAGTGCTGTAGGTGAAAGAAATACAGGAAAACTTAGTTACAAATTGTACTTCATATAATTCATAGATAAAGAAAATTCTTACAAGGAAACGTTAAAGTTCCCTGGCTATTCCTAATTTAGTATTTAAAAGCACTTAGAGGTTATATTGACAACTGAAGGAAATGGGATAGGAGGAACCCAATGTTTGATAACAGTTTCATAATAAATTCTATTAAGTCTAGCTTATATTTCAGTTAAATTAGTATGGCAATATTATAAAGAATGAACAATTGGATGACTTTTCCTGGATGGAAATCTGGGGGAAAATATTGATGGGAAGAAAAGAAACATCTTTTCAGGTGGTTCCACCACCACATACAGAATGTCCTAAAATCTCACTGTGTTTGAGAAAGAAAAAAGTTAGAAAAAAGGTATTTCCTAACATTAAATTTCTTTCTTAGTTTAGGTTTTCATAAGTAACACAGATAAAAATCTAACTATTTAATTTTAAAAATGTTTACCTAAAACTCTGTAATAGTTACCTAATTAATGAAAAAGGTTTATTGTCAATGGGTAGATATCAGAATAACTGACTCCAAATTTGCATGTGAAGAAAATAATAGCAAAAGATTTGAATTCTTGTTAGGCTTAGCATTTAAAGTAATAATAATTCCTTATGTATGAAAAAGAAAAAATCTTTTTATACATTTGAGTATTTTTTTTAAAATACCAAAGGTGCCATTGATTGAGGAAAGTCTATCATGCATCAAATGCTTTCTCTATTTTACTTTACATACATTGTTTAATCTCCACAAACTTAGAAAGTACTATAATCCCAATTTATAGACCAAAAAGGAAAGTATGAAGTTAAAATATTGGCTACACAGAGAAGTTTTTCAATAACCATTTTTTGAGTACTTGCTGTACATACACTATATGGTGGGTGCTCTTGGGGCTTCCCTGATGGCTCAGTGGTAAAGAACCCATTTGCCAATGCAGGAGACATGAGACATGTTTGATCTCTGGGTCAGGAAGATACCCTGGAGGAGGGCATGGCAACCCATTCCAGAATTCTTGCCTGGAGAATCACATGGACAGGGGAGCCTGGTGGGCTACAGTGCATGTAGTTACAAGAGTTGGACACAACTGAAGTGACTTGGCATGCACACATGGATTAAATGACAACTAAAAACCTTTTCACTAAGGAATATGGCCATCAAGTTGCACAGCATGTATATAGCTGGGAAGAATTGAACTGGGTTGTCTATGAGTCAACATCCTTGCTCTTTATGTAATTTTACACCACTCTCCCTCCACTTACTACTCCCCTCTCCCACCAAAAAGATTAAAACACAAAGTGCCTCATGGAGTAACCGAAACCAGACCTAATTCTAAAGAGAGTTTTCCATTTGGCTACAACAGCATGTGGGATTCCTTGGTTTTGAGAGAACAAAATGTCAGCAGTAAGGCTAATGAATTGAAAGTCTCCTGTCTCCTTAGATGAGTAGTGTGCAATGAGACCTCTGATAGATGAGAATAAATAGAAGGCATTAAATCATTTACTCTCTGAGCACACTTTCCAAAATACCTTTCTCGTAAGTTCTTACCTGGAGTTTGCAATTCAAAAGGCATCATGATCTTGTAGACCTTTGCAAATTACAGATCTCATTTTCAGTCCCTGAATCATAAAAACGTCCCTTTTTATTTCCTGAATGATTCTCCTACATCCCCAAACTCTCTGTAAGGCACCAGGTTATCTAAAATGCTATTTTCTTTCTGAAGTAATTTTCTTTGAGATCTCTTGTTAATTTTCTTCCCTTAGCCTGAATTCCATTTATTAAAAGTTTTCCAACAGTGGAAAAGATTTTCTGAAAGATCCTGAAGAGGATCATTTTCATATAGATAAAATGGATAAAGGAAAGTAAAATAGAAGCCTAGTTCAGTTGCCTTTTGATTAGACTGGCATGTTCTACTTATTTGTAATCTATTTAACTGCTTTCAAAGTTGATATAAATCCAAACATCATAAAATGAAACTAGAATATGGACAATTCTGTTTTAAACAGAACTCTCCATCCAGAAATGTCTTCACTGTGAGTTACACCATGAGTGTTAAAGTAAAGGAAAACATGCACTAGCTTTCCTTTCTTGAAAACTCAGTGTGTGTCAAGGTCCTGTTTGTATATTACTTAATTAATTTAACCTTTAAAAAATCCTAGGTGATAAACTTTAGTATTATTCCTGTTTATTATTATAATAATAAATTATTTATTTATTTATTATTATCCCTGTTTCATAACTGTGGAAAATGGGATAAAAGGGAAGTAGTTAATTTGCCAAATTCTCATAGTTAAAAAGTGATACAATAATATTTCAGTTCAGTTCAGTTCAGTTGAGTCGCTCAGTCATGTCTGACTCTTTGCGACCCCATGAATCGCAGCACTGCCAGGCCTCCCTGTCCATCACCAACTCCCAGAGTCTACCCAAACCCATGTCCATTGAGTCAGTGATACCATCCAGCCATCTCATCCTCTGTCGTCCCCTTCTCCTCTGGCCCTCAATCTTTCCCAGCATCAGGGTCTTTTCAAATGAGTCAGCTCTCTGCATCAGGTGGCCAAAGTTTCAGGAGTTTCAGCTTCAACATCAGTCCCTCCAATAAACACCCAGGACTGATCTCCTTTAAGATGGACTGGTTGGATCTCCTTGCAGTCCAAGGGACTCTCAAGAGTCTTCTCCAACACCACATTTCAAAAGCATCAATTCTTTGGCACTCAGCTTTCTTTAGAGTCCAACTCTCACATCCATACATGACTACTGGAAAAAACATAGCCTTGGCTAGACGGACTTTGTTGGCAAAGTAATGTCTCTGCTTTTTAATATACTGTCTTGGTTGGTCATAACTTTCCTTCCAAGGAGCAAGCGTCTTTTAATTTCATGGCTGCAATCACCACCCACAGTGATTTTGGAGCCCAGAAAAATAAAGTCAGGTACTGTTTCCACTGTTTCCCCATCTATTTCCCATGAAGTAATGGGAACAGATGCCATGATCTTCATTTTCTGAATGTTGAGTTTTAAGCCAACTTTTTCACTCTCCTCTTTCACTTTCATCAAGAGGCTCTTCAGTTCTTCTTCACTTTCTGCCATAAGAGTGATGTCATCTGTATGTCTTCTATAGAAATACTCATCATGTGATAATAATTTCTCAAAAAGTAAAGATAATGTGGTAAGTTCTATGATCCAGTATAAGCCATAAAAGCTAAACTCTATTGAGACCATGTCTAGATGCCCATCTGCTCAGACTCTTTGGCTGAAATTATTGCCAAACTCTGACATATTATTAGCCCACTAAACTATTTGGTTTTCTAGTTTAAAAATGCCCTAATTTTAATTAACCTACTATTTCAGTCACTTATTTCTTAATTTATTCAGGCTATAAATATGATTTAGTCTACAAGTTGGGTATTTTAGAAAGCATTGCCTTGAATTATTAAATTAAATTTAATACTATTTAATCTGTCTCTTACATTTTATGACTTTTAATTGACTGTCTATTCATTTTTTAAATTTTGTTTCATCAAAAACAAAATCTTTCCTTTTGAATATATAAAACTGGCCCAGTACTGGCTAACTCTGCATGCAAGTGCTTTTGATTTATGACCTTAACTACTTAAATGGATCTGGATCACTTAATAAATGCCATTTTTTAGATCTAATCACACTTTTAGAAAATATTATGAAAAATAGAAATTTCTACCAAATTTTATTCTTCAAATTTAGAAAACGTTTTGACAGCTCTCTTCAAAATGCTAACTTCATAAAGAGAGAAAAAATTCTTATGCCTGGATTCTACAGACTGTAACTTCTAAAATACACTAAGTCCCCTACATATGAATCTTCAAGTTTTGAACCCTCAAAGAAGAGAATGTACACTGGCATGTTTAATCATATAAGTTAGTTCATGTGTCTAACATACATTGTCATATGTGTGAAGCCTCTACAAGGGGTTTTGTTTTTGTATACTTTCCTGTACAGTACTTTATAGAGGATAGTAGTACAGTATCTTTAGTTCAAGCCTAACTTGAGCTTTTACTCAATCAAGCATAAAAGCTGTGGTGATGTAGCTGGTACTGCTAACAAGTACCAGCTGTTGTAAAATAAAAAAAAAATTAAAAAAACATTTTATTTATCTTTTGCATTTGCTTTTAATGCATTATTTGTGTGAAATGTATTATAAACCTATCACAGTACAGTACTATATAGCTGTTTGTATTAGTTAGACTAAATTTCTTGGACTTAACAAACAAAACTGGACTTAATGAACATATGCTCAGAACTCGCCGCATGTAGGAGACTTACTATAATATGAAAATTTATACCAGTAATTTCCTTAGTCAAACTGTGTACTATCAACATGGTATATTTTTCAGAGGAGTCATTCAATTTATTTTCGGTTTTAAAATATTAAAGGAAACCATTCATGATCATTCCAATCTATTACATTTTCAAATAACTGCATTGTGATTTGGGACAATTCTGTGTGTTGATAGTAAAAAGTTTCCATTTCTTACTCTTTGTCTGTACCCATGTGCCATACACACACATAACATGCATAACACACATGTGCATACCACAAAAGAGTACTTATACATATGTAAACATATATACATTCAGTAATAGCTCTTTCCCACTCTATGTACATGTGTGTATAAGCATATATGCATATATGTAAGCAAAACTAAATTTAATTGAACCACAAATATGCATTAAATGGTACTGAATTGGTTAAAAAGCAACTATACCCCAAGGGGGAAAAAAAATCAAGACGTAAAAAAAAATCTTCCATTTAACTATCATAAATCACACCCAGTCAGCTCTTGGGTAAGTAGATAATGTTCTATGACTTCATCTCTTCCCATTCTCCTTCTCTACAGAAACTTTGGTGCTAGTCTGACACTGGCACTTCCTCTGAAGCTGCTGGTTGTAAATTCACATTTCAACTCTGGGAGTAAAATGTAATGAGAGAAAAACTAGAGCCGGCAAAACTACAATGATTATAATTTTACACTTTCAGATCCCTGAACCTGTCTCTGAGAACCATAATTAATGCAATACATTCATTAACTTCTCTCAGGGGTAAAAGAAGGACCTAATTGAAACCTTGTAAAGCAGTTTCACAGTGAAATGGAAATGATATTGGCTTTTATCTCCCAGCCCCACCTTTACATTGTCACAGATTATTAATGTTTCATAAAAATATTATGAATCTTCATGTTAATATCCTTACAGTTGATGAATTTAGATCAATAATGACAACTGAATTTTTAATTAGTAGTGTTTAAGAGAATGCTTTTTCTGGCATGAGAAACTGAAAAATTAGGATCTGAAATGATTCTACAATTAGTGATAGTCATTTTGTAATTCTCAAGAACTTCTGGACCAGTATAGATAAATTTAAGACAAAGAAATTACTTTATATTCTAATAAGTAACAAGTTGATTCATAAAATGATGGTACTGACAGCTTAGATAAAATAAGCTAATTCATTCTTTCCCCATAATTGTTGTGTTTCACATCATTCTGTGAACAATGCAGGTATGAGTCTCGGGTTGTACCTGTTTTTTCAACTCTCCCTTCTTCTCTTTCTCTTCTCCTCTTTGCTCCTCCTGTTGCTGCTGTGGCAAAATAAGATAACCTGAATTCTGAGCTCTGCTTAAACTGTCTTTTTGAAGAATCTTTACTTAGCATGGTCTGATTTGCCTACACTGATTTAAATGTCTCAAATCCAGTAAGTGCGATCATCAAAGGAAGACCACTTTAGCAGAGCTCAGAATCATGAAAGGAATTCCATGCAGTTATGCTAGGATTAATTTACTTAACAAGTATTTGCTGAGCATCTACTATATGCCAACACTATGTACTAGATAATCAGACTTCAGTGTATGAGACAGACCAACCATTCTATTCATTGAATTTATTTTTTTATTATTCAGTTTATTGCCTAGTATCCATACAACTTATTTTACCTGCAGGTTATTTTAGAGTATATTTCCAAATGTATGGGAATGTTCTAGTCAATTTTTTTTTATTGTTGATTTCTAACTTAATTTCATTGTAGTGTACCCTCTCTGATTTTAATGTTTTGAGGATTGATGAGATTTACACAGAATATGGTCAACTTTGGTAAACATTCCATGTGCACTTGAGAAGAGTGTTTATTATGCAATTGTATTGAAGAGTGCTTAATATATTTCTATTAGATCAAGTTTATTAATATGGTTTTTCATATTTTCTATATCTTATATCATTCTTTTCTACTTGTTTGATCAATTACTGAGAGAGGCAGATTAACTCCCCTATTCTAATTATTGTGAATTTTTGTGTGAGTCTATCTTTTCAAAAATTTGTTTAATTTGCTATTAAAATTATAATCCCCTTGGATTTTTATTATTATAAAACATCCTTCTTAACTAAACTAATATCTCCTAAATAAGGTCTACTTAACCTGATATAAATATATTAATATAGCTAACCCAGTTTTCTCCTGGTTAATGCATTTAAGTTCAGTTGCTGAGTCGTGTCCGACTCTTTGCAACACCATGCATTGCAGCACACCAGGCCTCCCTGTCCATCACCAGCTCCCGGAGTTGACTTCACATTCCAGGATGTCTGGCTCTAGGTGAGTGATCACACCATTGTGATTTTCTGGGTCATGAAGACATTTTTTGTATAGTTCTTCTGTGTATGCTTGCCACCTCTTTTTATTATCTTCTGCTTCTGTTCAGGTCAGTTCAGATGCTCAGTCATGTCCCACTCTTTGTGACCCCATGAATCACAGCACGCCAGGCCTCCCTGTCCATCACCAACTCCCGGAGTTCATTCAAACTCATGTCTATTGAGTTGGTGATGCCATCCAGCCATCTCATCCTCTGTCATCTCCTTCTCCTCCTTCCCCCAATCCCTCCCAGCATCAGAGTCTTTTCCAATGAGTCAACTCTTCGCATGAGGTGGCCAAAGTATTAGAGTTTCAGCTTTAGCATCAGTCCTTCCAAAGAACACCCTGGACTGATCTCCTTTAGAATGGACTGGTTGGATGTCCTTGCAGTCCAAGGGACTCTCAAGAGTCTTCTCCAACACCACAGTTCAAAAGCATCAATTCTTTGGTGCTCAGCCTTCTTCACAGTCCAACTCTCACATCCATACATGACCACTGGAAAAACCATAGCCTTGACTAGACAGACCTTTGTTGGCAAAGTAATGTCTCTGCTTTTCAATATGCTATCTAGGTTGGTCATAACTTTCCTTCCAAGGAGCAAGTGTCTTTTAATTTCATGGCTGCGATCACCATCTGCAGTGATTTTGGAGCCCAGAAAAATAAAGTCAGCCACTGTTTCCACTGTTTCCCCATCTATTTCCCATGAAGTGGTGGGACCGGATGCCATGATCTTCGTTTTCTGAATGTTGAACTTTAAGCCAACTTTTCCCCCCCCCTTTCACTTTCATCAAGAGGTTTTTAGTTCCTCTTCACTTTCTGCCATAAGGATGGTGTCATCTGCATATCTGAGGTTATTGATATTTCTCCCGGCAATATTGATTCCCGCTTGTGCTTCTTCCAGCCCTGCGTTTCTCATGATGTACTCTGCATATAAGTTAAATAAGCAGGGTGACAATATACAGCCTTGACGTACTTCCTTTCCTATTTGGAACCAGTCTATTGTTCCATGTCCAGTTCTAACTGTTGCTTCCTGCCCTGCATATAGGTTTCTCAAGAGGCAGGTCTTGGTTAGTGGTGCATATTAAATCTTTCTGTGTTGTGTAACTTTGTATCCTATTTTAACTGTGTATTTTATTTGTATTACATAGTTGGATTTTATTTAAACTTAAACCCCTTCTTATCTTTAACTGAGTGGCCTATTTGCATTTGGTACAGCTATTACTGCATTGAGTTTAAATCTACTCTTTCATAATTTTCTGTCTTGCCTGAGAAATGCCTCTTTTTATCTCTATTCTTGCCTTCTTTTATATTTACAACATTTAATTACCCCATTTTTTCTTTCTTTGATAGTTACTCCACAGGTTGCAAGAATTGGACACAACTTAATGACTAAACCATCACCACCACCACATTATTTGTTTTTACTGTTATTCTATGGTGAGCCTAGAAATTATAAATTTTGACATCAAGTTCTAATAAAAATCCATATTTTAATTGTTTTGTGCTCATGATATGATTTATTAACCCATTTAACATCTTAATATAATAGTTTATTACTTATATTAAGCATTTTATTATGTTTTGTTGCATTTTAGAAAATTGAGGTTTTCATATTATATGTAAATAAATTTTTTGAGTGTTGGAAATGGATAGTTAAAACATAAAATATTTATATTTAAGAATAAATTCACAATACATAAATTGTCATGAAACCAGGATTAGATCTACTTTTTCCCTCTTACTAGAGAACTGTGAGAGGTCATATCTGAAATATGACATTAATTTTTCTTATATGTAAGTTCAATATCCTATCAAAAGTTTCTAAATAGACACAATCCCAAGGAGCTTAAACATCCAATTAAATGAATATAAAGGTAATTTTAAAGATTATTGTAGAAAATAGTATTATGTGGTCATAAGGAATGATTTTTAGAAGTGTTCTTAGTTTAAAAAAAAAAATCTTGTTGTGGTTGGGCATGGGTTGGAAAATAATTTCTAGACAAGAAGCAGAATGAAAGAAAAAGAAAGTTTATTAGAGTGGGGAGAGGAGAGTCGCTCATAGCACAGCTGGCTGGCTTCCTGATAGTCAGGGAAAGCCGACGTTAAACAGGGGTTCTTGATTCATTTTTATACCTTGCATGTAAGGAGCAGGATAGGGGTCTTGTGGGTCATTTGCTGGTTGGATGAGGTAGTTATCTTGGGGGGAGCAGGTGGAGAGGAAGGCAAATACCTTCAACCTATAGGAGAAAGGAGGGGAGACAGGTTATACTGGTCAGGAGGACCTGGAATTCATTAATAGTTACAACATTGGGGATGGGAGAGAAGGTCGATAAGGGTCTGTTTTTTCCATTCCTGCATTCCAAGACCCTGCTTCATTTTATCTGTTCTTGCATGCCAAGACCCTCCTTGGTTTCATCTGCTCTTTTGCCCTTCAGTCAGCACAAAACTTTGGTAAGAATTTGGTTATAGTTTTCAAGTAGGCTAACAGAAACCTTCCAGAAATATCACCATGTAATCTGATGAAAGACTAGAGATCTATTCAAGAAAATTAGAGACACCAAGGGAACATTTCATGCAAAGATGGACTCAATAAAGGACAGAAATTGTAGGGAACTAACAGAAACAGAAGATATTAAGAAGAGGTGGCAAGAATACACAAACTGTACAAAAAAGATCTTCACAACCCAGATAATCACAATAGTGTGATCACTCACCTAGAGCCAGATATCCTGGAATGTGAAGTCAAGTGGGCCTTAGGAAGCATCACTACGAACAAAGTCAGTGGAGGTGATGGAATTCCAGTTGAGATATTTCAAATCCTGAAAGATGGTGCTATGAAAGTGCTGCACTCAATATGTCAGCAAATTTGGAAAACTCAGCAGTAGCCACAGGACTGGAAAAGGTCAGTTGTCATTCCAATCCTAAAGAAAGGCAATGCCAAAGAATGTTCAAAATACTGAACAATTGCACTCATCTCACACGCAAGTAAAGTAATGCTCAAAATTCTCCAAGCCATGCTTCAGCAATGTGTGAACTATGAACTTCCAGATGTTCAATCTGGTTTTAGAAAAGGCAGAGGAAACAAGGGATCATATTGCCCACATTCGCTGGATCATGGAAAAAGCAAGAGAGTTCCAGAAATACATCTATTTATGCTTCATTGACTATGCCAAAGCCATTGACTCTGTGGATCACAATAAACTGTGGAAAATTCTGAAAAAAATGGGAATACCAGACCACCTGACTTGCTTCTTGAGAACCTGTATGCAAGTCAGGAAGCAAAGTTAGAACTGGACATGGAACAATAGACTAGTTCCAAATAGGAAAAGGAGTACGTCAAGGCTGTATATTATCACACTGCTCATTTAACTTTTATGCAGAGTACATCATGAGAAACGCTGGGCTAGAGGAAGCACAAGCTAAAATCAAGATTGCCTGGAGAAATGTAAATACCTCAGATATGCAGATGACATCACCCTTACGGCAGAAAGTGAAAAAGAACTAAAGAGCCTCCTGATGAAAGTGAAAGTGGAGAGTGAAAAAGTGGGCTTAAAGCTCAACATTCAGAAAATGAAGATCATGGCATCCGGTCCCACCACTTCATGGGAAATAGATGGGGAAACAGTGGAAACAATGTCAGACTTTATTTTTCTGGGCTCCAAAATCACTGCAGATGGTGATCGCAGCCATGAAATTAAAAGACGCTTGCTCCTTGGAAGGAAAGTTATGACCAACCTAGATAGCATATTGAAAAGCAGAGACATTACTTTGCCAACAAAGGTCTGTCTAGTCAAGGGTATGGTTTTTCCTGTGGTCATGTACGGATGTGAGAGTTGGACTATAAAGAAAGCTGAGTGCCGAAGAATTGATGCTTTTGAACTGTGGTGTTGGAGAAGACTCTTGAGAGTCCCTTGGACTGCAAGGAGATCCAACCAGTCCTTTCTAAAGGAGATCAGTCCTGGGTGTTCATTGGAAGGACTGATGTTGAAACTGAAACTCCAATACTTTGTCCACCTGATGTGAAGAGCTGACTCATTTGAGAAACCCTGATGCTGGGAAAGATTGAAGGCAGAAGGAGAAGGGCACAACAGAGGATAAAATGGTTGGATGGCATCACTGACTCAATAGACATGGGTTTGAGTGGTCTCTGGGAGTTGGTGATGGACAGGGAGGCCTGGTATGCTGCAGTCATGGGGTTGCAAAGAGTCGGACATGACTGAGTGACTGAACTGAACTGAACTGAATCTGGTGTACAATTGAGGGTATATTTTTAATTTTTCCAAAAAGATTATCTTGATAAAATATTATTTGTGGAGCAAGGCAACAGTATACTGTAGTACATTCTGCTGTTGTCCAGCCTGTGACCCCTCTACCTCAGGATTTTAGTGTATTTCTGTAGTACTCCAATGGCTACTATCTGAATCACTTTACCTGACTCTGAGTCTCTGACTGTTGAAGCTTAAATTGCTTTAGTGCACTGCAGATTTGGTATCACAGAAATGTAATGGCTTACCAAAACAGCCTTCTAACAATAACTGACCTGACTTGGTGTATTAATACTATAAATACCCGTTTCCTCACACATCTCAGAAAACGACTGAGATTTCTCCCTCAAAGAGAGAAATCTTGAGGTACTTTAAGCTCCCTCTACCAAATTAGATAATTTGTTTAACAATATATCCTTTATTATCTCATTCCTTTTCCTGGTACAATGACTACTTTGTTACTGTGTTTCCTGAAATACTCAAAAGTAAACTACTTCCACTTCTCAGATCAGATCAAATCAGATCAGTCGCTCAGTCATGTCCGACTCTTTGCAACCCCATAAATCACAGCACGCCAGGCCTCCCTGTCCATCACCAACTCCCAGAGTTCACTCAGACTCACGTCCATCGAGTCAGTGATGCCATCCAGCCATCTCATCCTCTGTCGTCCCCTTCTCCTCTTGCCCCCAATCCTTCCCAGCATCAGAGTCTTTTCCAATGAGTCAACTCTTTGCATGAGGTGGCTAAAGTACTGGAGTTTCCCCTTTAGCATCATGCCTTACAAAGAAATCCCAAGGCTGATCTCCTTTGGAATGGACTGGTTGGATCTCCTTGCAGTCCAAGGGACTCTCAAGAGTCTTCTCCAACACCACAGTTCAAAAGCATCAAGTCTTCGGCACTCAGCCTTCTTCACAGTCCAACTCTCACATCCATACATGACCACAGGAAAAACCATAGCCTTGACTAGACGAACATTTGTTGGCAAAGTAATGACTCTGCTTTTCAATATGCTATCTAGATTAGTCATAACTTTCCTTCCATGGAGTGAGCGTCTTTTAATTTCATGGTTGCAGTCACCATCTGCAGTGATTTTGGAGCCCCCAAAAATAAAGTCTGACACTGATGTCATGGCTTCCACATCTATTTCCCATGAAGTGATAGGACCGGATGCCATGATCTTCATTTTCTGAATGTTGAGCTTTAAGCCCACTTTTTCACTCTCCACTTTCACTTTCAACAAGAGGCTTTTGAGTTCCTCTTCACTTTCTGCCATAAGGATGGTGTCATCTGCATATCTGAGGTTATTGATATTCCTCCGGGCAATATTGATTCCAGCTTGTGTTTCTTCCAGTCCAGCGTTTCTCATGATGTACTCTGCATATAAGTTAAATAAACAGGGTGACAATATACAGCCTTGACGTACTCCTTTTCCTATTTGGAACCAGTCTGTTGTTCCCTGTCCAGTTCTAACTGTTGCTTCCTGACCTGCATACAAATTTCTCAAGAGGCAGATATGGTCTTCTGGTATTCCCATCTCTTTCAGAATTTTCCACAGTTTATTGTGATCCACACAGTCAAAGGCTTTGGCATAGTCAATAAAGCAGAAATAGATGTTTTTCTGGAACTCTCTTGCTTTTTCCATGATCCAGCGGATTTTGGGAATTTGATCTCTGGTTCCCCTGCCTTTTCTAAAACCAGCTTGAACATCAGGAATTTCACTGTTCATGTACTGCTGAAGCCTGGCTTGGAAAATTTTGAGCATTACTTTACTAGCATGTGAGATGAGTGCAATTGTGCGGTAGTTTGAGCATTCTTTGGCATTGCCTTTCTTTGGGATTGGAATGAAAACTGACCTTTTCCAGTCCTGTGGCCACTGCTGAGTTTTCCAAATTTGCTAGCATATTGAGTGCAGCACTTTCACGGCATCATCTTTCAGGATTTGGAATAGCTCAACTGGAATTCCATCACCTCCACTAGCTTTATTAGTAGTGATGCTTTCTAAGGCCCACTTGACTTCACATTCCAGGATGTCTGGCTCTAGGTCAGTGATCACACCATCATTATTATCTGGGTCATGAAGATCTTTTTTGTACAGTTCTTCTGTGTATTCTTGCCATCTCTTCTTAATATCTTCTGATTCTGTTAGTTCCATACCATTTCTGTCCTTTATCAAACATCTTTGCATGAAATGTTCCTTTGGTATCTCTGATTTTCTTGAAGAGATCTCTAGTCTTTCCCATTCTGTTGTTTTCCTCTATTTCTTTGCATTGATCGCTGAAGAAGGCTTTCTTATCTCTTCTTGCTATTCTTTGGAACTCTGCATTCAGATGCTTATATCTTTCCTTTTCTCCTTTGCTTTTCGCTTCTCTTATTTTCACAGCTATTTGTAAGGCCTCCCCAGACAGCCATTTTGCTTTTTTGCATTTCTTTTCCATGAAGAAACACAAGCTGGAATCAAGATTTCCGGGAGAAATATCAATAACCTCAGATATGCAGATGACACCACCCTTATGGCAGAAAGTGAAGAGGAACTCAAAAGCCTCTTGATGAAAGTGAAAGTGGAGAGTGAAAAAGTTGGCTTAAAGCTCAACATTCAGAAAACGAAGATCATGGCATCCGGTCCCATCACTTCATGTGAAATAGATGGGGAAACAGTGGAAACAGTGTCAGACTTTATTTTTGAGGGCTCCATAATCACTGCAGATGGTGACTGCAGCCATGAAATTAAAAGACGCTTACTCCTTGGAAGGAAAGCTATGACCAACCTAGATAGCATATTCAAAAGCAGAGACATTACTTTGCCAAAAAAGGTCCGTCTAGTCAAGGCTATGGTTTTTCCTGTGGTCATGTATGGATGTGAGAGTTGGACTGTGAAGAAGGCTGAGCGCCAAAGAATTGATGCTTTTGAACTGTGGTGTTGGAGAAGACTCTTGAGAGTCCCTTGGACTGCAAGGAGATCCAACCAGTCCATTCCGAAGGAGATCAGCCCTGGGATTTCTTTGGAAGGAATGATGCTAAAGCTGAAACTCCAGTACTTTGGCCACCTCATGTGAAGAGTTGACTCATTGGAAAAGACTCTGATGCTGGGAAGGATTGGGGGCAAGAGGAGAAGTGGACGACAGAGGATGAGATGGCTGGATGGCATCACTGACTCGATGGACGTGAGCCTGAGTGAACTCTGGGAGTTGGTGATGGACAGGGAGGCCTGGAGTGCTGCAATTCATGGGGTCGCATAGAGTCAGACACGACTGAGTGACTGATCTGATCTGATCTGATCTGATCCATGGGGATGGTCTTGATCCCTGTTTCCTGTACAATGTCACGAACCTCATTCCATAGTTCATCAGGCACTCTATCTATCAGATCCAGGTCCTTAAATCTTTTTCTCACTTCCACTGTATAATCATAAGGGATTTGATTTAGTTCATACCTGAATGGTCTAGTGGTTTTCACTACTTTATTCAATTTAAGTCTGAATTTGGTAATAAGGAGTTCATGGTCTGAGCCACAGTCAGTTCCTTGTCTTCTTTTTGCTGACTTATAGAGCTTCTCCATCTTTGGCGGAAAATAATATAATCAATCTGATTTCAGTGTTGACCATCTGGTGATGTCCATGTAGAGAGTCTTCTCTTGTGTTGTTGGAAGAGGGTGTTTGTTATGACCAGTGCATTTTCTTGGCAAATCCCTATTAGTCTTTGCCCTGCTTCATTCCGTATTCCAAGGCCAAATTTGCCTGTTACTCCAGGTGTTTCTTGACTTCCTACTTTTGCATTCCAGTCCCCTATAATGAAAAAGGACATCTTTTTTGGGTGTTCTAAAAGGTCTTTTAGGTCTTCATAGAACTGTTCAACTTCAGCTTCTTCAGCGTTTCTGGTTGGGGCATAGACTTGGATTACTGTGATATTGAATGGTTTGCCTTGGAAACGAACAGAGATCATTCTGTCGTTTTTGAGATTGCATCCAAGTACTGCATTTTGGACTCTTTTGTTGACCATGATGGCCACTCCATTTCTTCTGAGGGATTCCTGCCTGCAGTAGTAGATATAATGGTCATCTGACTTAAATTCACCCATTCCAGTCCATTTCAGTTCACTGATTCCTAGAATGTCAACATTCACTCTTGCCATGTCTTGTTTGACCACTTCCAATTTACCTTGATTCATGGACCTGACATTCCAGGTTCCTATGCAATATTGCTCTTTACAGCATCAGACCTTGCTTCTATCACCAGTCACACCCACAGCTGGGTATTCTTTTTGCTTTGGCCCCATCCCTTCATTCTTTCTGGAGTTATTTCTCCACTGATCTCCAGTAGCATATTGGGCACCTACTGACCTGGGGAGTTCCTCTTTCAGTGTCCTATCATTTTGCCTTTTCATACTGTTCATGGGGTTCTCAAGGCAAGAATACTGAAGTGGTTTGCCATTCCTTTCTCCAGTGGACCACATTCTGTCAGATCTCTCCACCATGACCCGCCCATCTTGGGTTGCCCCAAGGGCATGGCTTAGTTTCATTGAGTTAGACAAGGCTGTGGCCCTAGTGTGATTAGATTGACTAGTTTTCTGTGAGTATGGTTTCAGTGTGTCTGCCCTCTGATGCCCTCTTGCAACACCTACCATCTTACTTGGGTTTCTCTTACCTTGGGTGTGGGGTATATCTTCATGGCTGCTCCAGCAAAGCGCAGCCATTGCTCCTTACTTTGGACGAGGGGTATCTCCTCACCGCTGCCCTTCCTGACCTTCAACATGGGATAGCTCCTCTAGGCCCTTCTGTGTCTGTGCAGCCCTGGCTCCTTGGACATGGGGTTGCTCCTCCCGGCCGCGGCCCCTGGCCTGGGGCTTAGGGGCGGGGGTATCTCCTGTCGGCCGCCCACCCCCCCACCCCCACCCCCGACCCCGGATGCGGGGCTGCGACCGGTGCGCTAAGCGCAGGCGCCTTCCACTTCTGGGGGAACCCTAATTAAGACAATTGTCACTAGAAGTGGTTTTAGAAAGTAGATCTTCAGGATAAAATTTTGAAATTTGATCACTCACTAGCTACAGACCTCTAGTAAGTAATGATAGCATGCCAAATGCTGTAGCATTACAATAACCAAGAGTCTCACCTGTGGTGAATTAGGAGGAAAGTGGAATGAAATATACTGGTTTGTATAACATTTTTAGAAATATGGGACCATAATTATTATAGGAATCTTAGAGCTTACTGGTCATTAAGTAATAAAAATAAACAAACAAACAGTCAAGTCAACTCATGCCATCATCAACACAAATTATGACTAGGCAAGTCACAAGGCTATAGCAGGATTAAAGAGCTTCATTTCTTGCAAGGTATAAAGAAAGCTAAAGTCACATCTTGGTAAGTCTTCTATACTCAAGTCAGAGCCCTGACAGGGAAAGAGTGAGACTTTAAGACCTTAGATGAAATACCTAAGTAGACTGTTTCAGAGAACCTTGAGACCTGAGATTTCCCAGAACACTCTAGGCCAGCAGAAATAGCAGATTCTACTTATTAGACAATCACTGTATTTCTTTTTCCAGACAACATGGAAAGACTTCACTTGAGGCAGATGTCTTGTACAACCATGTTTGTTTACTTGTTTCCTCCTCCAGAGTTGCTCCAATGCTTTTACACCAGTAACTATAATCATGACTCAGCATGGTCCAAATGGGGAAGTACTATACCTGTCGAATCAATTATCAGTGGCTGCATAACATATTACTACAATCTTAGCAGCTTTAAACAACAGGCATATACATATGTTCAGTCACTCATTTGTGTCTGACTCTTTGAGACCTTATGAAGTGTAGCCCACCAGGCTCCTCTGTCCATGGGAGTTTTTGTGGGCAGGAATACTGAAGTGGGTTGCCATTTCTTCCTCCATGATATCTTCCTGACTGGGGATCAAACCCAGATCTCCTGCATCTCCTGCACTGCAGGCAGATTCATTACTGCTGAGCCACTGGGGAAGCCCTCTGTATGTCAATCTAGTCATAGTTTAGCTGTATCATCTTCTTTGTTTCTTACATGATTGCTATCAAAGTAACACTGAAGCTAGAGCTTCAGTCTCAACTGAGGCTTAATTGAGGAAGAAATTTCTTCCAAGCTCATATAGTTTTGGGAAGCACTCTGATTCTCTAGGCTGCTGAACCATAGTTTCTTAAGGATATTACCTGACTTATAAAATAACAACAACAACAACACACATGCACACACACACACGTTATGAAACTTTAGAAACAAATGATCAAGGTGCTTATGTCAGCTATCCAAGGTGAAATCACAACCATGTACCAATTTTCAGGGAGTCTATTCCAGAAGAGGCCACATTCTCTTCAGGAATACTCCAAAAAGAAAGCAAGTATAAATAACATCAAATCCCATAATCTTTCCTCAAAGGATCTATAGAAATTTACCAGGACCTGTTTCTGTATATTGAAGCCTGGTAGACAAAGAGTCTGAACTAACTACATCCTGGGGAAACCGAAGTGTCATCATACACCCTTAGTTAGAATTCAAACACATGGAGACCTGGAATACTGGCCTTCACTCGTCTTATTGTGGATTTAATGGTTCCACAGAGCCCTCACCTCTGAACCCCAGGGGCATCTGTCAGTCCATGAATGCATAATCAGGATGAATATACATATTGAATTGGCAGAGCTCTTGTTCTTATAATCTGACCTGTGGATGTGTGCAATAATAGTAGGAAAATTCAAGTAAAAGCACCCTGAAATTTCCTCCTTTCAGGCAAGTTAGTAAATCAAAAGCAATATTGCATCCCAAATAGAAGAACAAAGTGGAAGAGACCTAAACATATAGATAGGAGTGATGTTATTTATTTTAAAGCTATTTACTTGACCAGTCTGTATTCTTTCCTACTCAAAAAACAAATAAAAATCAAATAATAGCGAGTAACATCCACTTAACCAGGTGTTATTTCAAATTGCAGCTGCTTTGCCAGATGTATAACTTTACTGGAACAGATCTGTACAGCCTTTAACACTTGATATATAGTTTTTGATCTAGCAAATGTGCCCCCCCCCCCCCACTCCGCCAATACTAATCAGGAAAGAGAATTAGAAGCAGTTTACACTTACTTGGAATAGACGGTACTATATGCTCAGAGTCTTTCCCCAAAACAGCATTAACCCTACTGATTTTAGCCAAATATAGTGAGAAAAATAATCGTATCATTTGACTACTACATAAATTGCATAGCTGGTTATTTATAGTAATGTCATCATGTTAAATGGACCTAATAAATAGGAAATACCAACTACTTTGCATGACATGTGCCCCAGAGAGTGGGAGAAAAGCCTACATTATGTAACCTACATTTATGGAGCTTACAAATAAGGAATTTTTTTTTTTTTTGGAAATCTGGTAACTGATGCATATCAAGACTTTCCCACCAAAATTAAAGGATAAGTCATTATACCTTGAACCTCTTATGATTATCAAACAGTCACTTTACTTGGTAGGCCACTATAGATTTTGAGGACAGCAAATAAAGTCTTAGTAACACTGGTCACATCCATTTATTGGGTGACTCACAAATCTGTCAGGTTTGAGTGGGTCCAGAGGATTCTGAATTACTTTCAGGCTGTCATACGAGCATCCCAGCAACTCAGTCTATAAGGCCAGGTGGAGTTCATGGTGCTGGAAGCATCCATCTTAGAAAAGGATATCATGTGAAATCTCTGCTTCTGCTAAATCACTTTAGGCTGACTCTGTGGGACCCCATAGATGGCAGACCACCAGGCTCCACTGTCCCTGGTATTCTCCAAGCAAGAATACTGGAGTGGGTTTCCATTTCCTTCTCCAATGCATGAAAGTGGAAAGTGAAAGTGAAGTCGCTCAGTTGTGTCTGACTCTTGACAACCCCATGGATTGCAGCCTACCAGGCTCCTCCATCCATGGAATTTTCCAGGCAAGAGCACTGGAGTGGGATGCCATTGACTTCTCCAGTGGAATCTCTAGCATAGAGTATATTTAAAGCAGAGAATTACTAACCATTAGATAAGCAGCTTCTTGCATTTTTCTGGACCATAACAGAGGCTGAGAAGCTACTGTCTATTTAAGGGCCAGGACTACAACTGGTACTATTCATCTGAACTGGGAATTATTAACCTATCAAGTAAAAAAGTTGTACAGATGCAACATAATTTCATATAATGAAAATAATACATGTATTATTAGGTTTGAAGAAGATCAGAGACCATAAGTAATTTACAAAAGAGCCAGACCAGACTACAAGTTGACCTAATTTCTTTGCTCCAACATCTCTACCTCAGCTCACATTTATAACATGATAGGGAATTCCTTATTCCCAAGTGTGGATATAACATGGTCCAAATTCATGTAAAGGTTGAACTGCTGTAAGCAAATACATTTATGTTAGTCAAAATCAGACTATCACAGGAATGGCCTCAAAGATTGTATTGAAAGGAAATCTTTCCAACAGGCAGAGCAGATGCCCTAGGTCATCAATTTGATGTAAAAGGAGACAAATAAATTCCTAGGTAGAGACAAATGGCCTGTTTTTTGGTCAAGAATCTGGAAAGAGCAAAACTGGAAAACAGAGATTTAAAGAAAAAAATGAACATTTTTCAATGAGAAAGTAAACAAAATTCAGGGATCTTTGTGTCTCATGGCACTGCTCACCAAGAATATTCATAACAGAGAAAATAAACAGACAACTGGCCAAACAGATACATACAATGGTGGTTAGATATTCTCATACTCAGTCACCCCAGTGTTTGCATAATAATCCCATGAATGGAGTTCCCACAGTGAGAGAGAGGGAGGCTGTGTATACAACTTTCATCATGGGTTCCTTGGCATTAAGAAAAGCCTAGCCAGTGCTGCTACAGAATGTATAATCAATGAGCTTAGCTTAGACTGTACAATGTTTAGCTTTGTCAACAGGACGTGCTGGAATCACTACAATACTGTAACAAGAGAGAGACCCTCTCTTTGGTACTGGTGTACTTTTATTTTCTCATGATGTGGCTCCCAAGAAGTCAGTGTGCCAGAACCCTGGTGATAAACACTCTCCAGTGGTTTCTTGGCAACTTTAAAGGTCTTTCCTTACCAACAGTTCAAGACCATACCCTCTGGCAAATTTCTTCTCCATGATCTTCAGCATATGTATATGGTAGCCACATTTCTTTACTGGAGTTTGAGTCTTAGCCTGGGAGATGCTGTCTCTCCTAAGTTCCCAGTTCCCTTCTGTTCACTCTCTTAGCCCTACACATAGTAGCAAGTCCTCTTTTACTCTTTAATAGTTAAAAACGTTTTATATCAAATTTTCACTATTAAGTTACTAGTATGATTTCTATACCCTGACTGGATCCTGATTAATCCACATGCCATGCCTCAAAGAAACTAACTAAGTACTGTTTTGCTAGTTAATTATGCTATTTCCTTTTCATGATGGATGGACAATGATTCACCTTTACTGAGCTTCTATAATTTTCCAGATTAAAGTTTGGGTTTCCTCTTTTCCTTGCCTTGGACACAACACTATTGAAAAATTTCACAACACAAGTTCATCAAGGAAGACTCAACTAAAAACTTAACTAAAAAAAAAAAAAAAAACTGTAATATTTATTTTAATCCTAAAAGATGATGCTGTTAAAGTGTTTCACTCAATATGTCAGTAAATTTGGAAAACTCAGCAGTGGCCACAGGACTGGAAAAGGTCAGTTTTAATTCCAATCTCAAAGAAAAGCAATGCCAAAGAATGCTCAAACTACCACACAATTGAACTCATGTCACATGCTACCAAAATGATGCTCAAAATTCTCCAAGTCAGACTTCAACAGTAATGAACCATGAACTTCCAGATGTTCAAGCTGAATTTAGAAAAGCCAGAGGACCCAGAGAGCAAATTGCCAACATCCATTTGAGCTTCCCTGGTGGCTCAGAGATTAAAGCATCTGCAGTCCATGGGGTCGCTAAGAGTCGGACATGACTAAGCAACTTCACTTTCACTTTTCACTTTCATGCATCGGAGAAGGAAATGGCAACCCACTCCAGTGTTCTTGGCTGGAGAATCCCAGGGACAGGGAAGCCTGATGGGCTGCCGTCTATGGGGTCACACAGAGTCTGACACGACTGAAGCGACTTAGCAGCAGTAGCAGCCAATGCAGGAGACTCGGGTTTGATCCCTGGGTCGGGAAGATCCCCTGGAGAATGAAATGGTAACCCACTCCAGTATTCTTGCCTGGAGAATCCCATGGACAAAGGAGCCTGGTAGGCTACAGTTCACGGGGTCACAAAGAGTTGGACACGACTGACCGATGTCACTTTTCCCTTTATTGGATCATCAAAAAAGCAAAAGAGTTCCAGAGAAACATCTGCTTATATTTTATTGACTGCGCCAAAGCCTTTGACTGTATGGATCACTGCAAATTGTGGAAAATTCTTAAAGAGAAGGGACTATCAGATCACCTGAACTGCCTGCTGAGAAACCTGTATTCAGGTCAAGTAGCAATAGTTAGAACTGGACATGGAACAAGACACTGGCTCCAAATCAGGAAAAGAGTACGTCAAGGCTGTATATTGTCACCTTATGTATTTAACTTATATGCAGAGTACATTATGAGAAATGCTGGGCTGGATGAAGCACAAGCTGGAGTCAAAATTGCTAGGAGAAATATCAATAACCTTAGATATGCAGATGACACCACCCTTGTGGCAGAAAGCAAAGAAGAACAAAAGAGAGTCTTGATGAAACTGAAAGAGGAGAATGAAAAAGTTGGCTTCAAACTCAACATTCAGAAAACTAAGATTATGGCATCCAGTCTGTTAGGTAGTTAGAATAGGAAAAAGGAGTCCAGAATGGCGGTGGCTAAAAAACAAGGAAGGGAAAAGCCCACGAAAATAGAACAAAAGAAGGTCCGAGGACCAGAGTAAGGACCTCAGGTAGAACAAATAGCACTGCTAGCTAGCCCAATTTACATAGGGAAGGCCCAGGGGGAAGGAAAAAAACATATAAAAAAAGGAGCCAAAGGGCCGTGCTTTCTCCCTCATGTGCACGCATTCTCTTTTTCTTTTTCTCTTCTCTTCGCATCTTTTGGGTCCGCATGCTCTCATGCTTCAAGGATGTATTTTCCTTTTATTTTCTAAATAAAACTGAGCTGTAACATGGAGCTGTAACACTAATCTGTCCAAGAGCTATAACACAGTCAGTCTGTCTGAGAGCTGTGACATGCTGAGGGCTTTAATGTCCATCACTTCAAATTTTGTTGAGATGAGACAGAACTGAGGAAAATCATACTCTCCTGACAGCTATGGTGCCATGACTCGGATATAACGTGGCTGAAACAACCTTGGCGTGGCCCCCGCAAGGAGGAGGCCAAGCACAGCAAGAGCCCAACTCTGCTATAGCTCCCACGCTAGAAGCAGAAAGCGAAGAAAATCCAGCACAGGGTAAGTGACAAGAAGCCCATAGTAATGGAAACTGGGACAGAGAAAAAGAATTCAGCAGAAAGCTCACGCAGCTCAGTCTCAGATTCCAGAAGACCTCCAGTTAAGGTAGGAGGTCCTCGCTCCTGTGGTTGGAGGGACATATGCCTAACGAAATCTTAATTCCTTTAAAATCTCTCATTTCTTGTTCCTTGAACCCCCTGCAAACAGGTGAGTGGCAGTGGGTGCAATTGAGGGACTCTGGAGAGTTTACTCCTTGGTATGTCCCAAAGTCTTCACTATCTGCTGAGCCCCAGTACCCAAGCCAGCGGGGGTTCTTCTGTCCTTAATTTTCTTTGTACCAAGGATCAGGCCATTGAAAACTGTGAGCACAGGTCAGGTATTTAGTAAATTTTTCCCGCAGGTTATGAAGGGGATTCCTTGGTACGTTTTTCCCACTGGTTTTTCCTTCCGTCCTTCTGCTCCTCTCGCGTTGGACTTGAGCCCAGCCAAAACCCATGTTGCCTGATTTCAGGACTTAATGAAGCTCAGGCTCTGATGTCTCATTGCAAAAATTCAGTGCGAGATACAGTGATAGGTAAGAGGTGGATTTGTTAGGATTCAGAGAGAAGGGTGTGGGCTCTCTGCAGGGTGTGGGCTATTGCAGAGAGCAAATGTTTCTGCCATGGAATGTGTTGTGACTAGGTTTTGTGAGCTGGGTGAATTCATATGCTAATGAATGGGAGGATCATTTCAACTATTGTGGAACCACCCACTCCTCCATCTTTTGACAGTGTCTTGGAGCTGCCCTGCCACCTCTGGGTGTGTCAGTTAGCTTACAGATTGGGGATTAAGGTTTGCTTGAATTTGACTTGTCATCTTAGATCCAATTGATTTTAATTGGCTTATGTTATGCCCTTGCGCTATGTCATTCTTTCAAAAGTTGTGCCTGCCTCCTTCCCTCCTGTTTCATGCTCTTTTCCTGAGCCCCATCCAGGCACACAAGGTTGCCTCTACAATCTTCTGGAGGGACAACCAGAAAATAGCTGGCCCTTGGGAGGAGAATACTGTATAACATCCAATCCCTCTAGATGTTCAGGCCTTCATGGAAATATTTCCTACCACATGAGCACATCAGCATCTCTCAGTGAACCCACTAGGGTAGGCAACATGTACACAATGCCTGCTAGAACTCCATCTCTTGGCATCTCTTCAAAGGCAATTGGGCTTCCAGGGATAAATGCCACTTTGGGAGTTAGCCCTGCAGGCCATTTGGACCCAAATCCTTACCACCCTTCTCCTAAGGTTACAGACATATTCCAGGATCAAATCTCCACTCCACTTTTATGGAACATCTAGTCTGTTGCCTCTCACTAATTTGTTCTTAAGCCAATTACTAACTCCTACAACGAGTACCCTGTCTCCTTGTAGGAAACCAGTCTATTATTAAAATACTCTTAATGCCCATACCAGGGCTACATAACCCACTCCTTTGTTATTACCTAAAGTGGGTCTATGACAACCAAATCTTTACCATTGGAAACACCCTAAGCTGTTCTTATGGAGGACAAGGGGAGGAAATCGGTCACTTAAAATCCCTTAGAACAATACGAGGATAAGTCTTATGACCCTTTCACTGTTTCCCATTCTCAGAGCACAGGTTTGGATTGCTTTACATCGAGGTATCTATTCCCATCTGCGGTGAAGTGAAGTCATTCAGTCGTGTCCAACTCTTTGCGACCCTGTGGACTGTAGCCTACCAGGATTCTCTGTCCATGGAATTTTCCAGGCAAGAATACTGGAGTGGGTTGCCATTTCCTTCTCCAGGAGATCTTCCTGACCCAGGGATTGAACTCACATCTCCCACATTGGAGGCAGACGCTTTACCGTCTGAGCTACCTGCAGTGAACAAACTGTCAATGAGTTAAAATTACAACCCCTTAATCCTACCCAGCACTGGTCACACTGGAGAATTTGGGGACACCCAACTCCAGTCTGGGGGCCCTAAGAAGTCAACATACCTTGACCTGCCTAGGAATCTGGTCCTTGAAATGTTGTCATGCCTCAACCTGCCCTGGGATCTGCCAGTCTAGGGGTCCCAGAAGATTGTCACGCCTCGACCTGCCCAGGGACTCAATTCTCGGGAGGCCAACCTGCTTCAACCTGCCTGGGGATTCGATCTTCAGGAGGCTGTCACCCCTCAGCCTACCTGAAGATCTGCACCCTGACCCAGGGATGCCTGGCTCTCAGGTTGCAACAGTACTGGGTAGGATAAGCTTCAGAAAGACTCACCCCTATGGAAGTCCAACCATGGAAATAGAAGGAATCCTATTAGTTGTGGGACTGTGCCCAGTCTCAGCAATAACTCAGGAGCCCAATGAGACCCCATTGTCTTTCTGGAAAGGCTAAAAGAGGCTAAAAGTTTACCAATCTGGATTTAGACTCTTACGAGGGACAGATGATTTTAAAGGACAAATTCCTGTCCCAATATGCATCAGATATCATAATAAAGTTACAACAGCTACAGCAGCAGGACCCTGCTGCCTCTTTAGATGAGATGGTCCAGACAGCCACCAATACCTTTTATAACAGAGAACAGGAGAAGGAGGCCAAGGCCTAGGAGAGGGAGAAAAGGAAAGAGGCAAGGCATGCCCACATGCTGGCCACCCTCCAGGGAAGCCCTATGGCAAACCCTGAGTCCTTGAAGAACAAGGCATGAGGCAAATGCCTAATCTGTAGACAGGTGAGGCATTGGGCCAAAGAGTGTCCAAACCATGATATGGCTCCTAAACTGGCTTGCTTTTGGGACATTGGGCAGCACTCTGCTCAAGAGCCTCAAGGACCCAAGAGCCTCAAAGTCAAGCACCAAGCCTTCCCTCATGATGGTACAACAGGACTGAAGCGGCCCACTCTAGCCAGCCCGCCTGTCACAGATAACCATCACAGGGCTGGAGACAAGGGTGCAACTGGATGTGGCAGATAGGCCTGAGAATTTCTTGGTCGACACAGGGGCTACCTACTCTATCCTGACCGCCTACTCCGGGGACTTCTCCTCCTAAACCTGTACCATTTTGGGTGCTATAGGAAAAACAGTCACACAAAGATTCACCTGAGCACTTTGTCGCTGAGATGAACAAATATTTTCCCACCAGTCTAGTGGTCCCTGACTGTCCTCCTCCCTTATTGGGAAGAAATCTCTCCCTGCCTTTGAACCTTGCAGTTATTGCAGTCCTGATGGAAAATGCTTTAAAACTCCCTTTTGAGGGCAAACTATTTTTACCAGCCACCAAGTGAAACAACTCCTTAATAGGAGAGGCCATTTATGGATGTCTGATCAAAGAATCCTCAGATATCAAGTAGTGCTGATGGAAAATCATCAGGCCCCACTATATCCCCTTGTGAGGTTCCTAACTGAGCCACCCTCCTGCCTACCCCTGAGGGCTCTCTCCCTTTTCACTCTTGCCTAGAAACCTTGGACCACTGGACAAAAGCCCAAGAGAGACTATCAGAAGATCCTCTGACCAATCCTGAGGAAATATGGTACACTGATGAAAGCATCTTTGACTTAGATGGAAAAAGAAGAGCCAGATATGCAGTAGTCTCCAATTTCAAGACCATAGAGGCTAAACCTTTGCCACCAGTTACTTTAGCCCAATTGTCTGGGCTCATAGCCCTGACTGGAGCTTTAGAGCTGGGAAAAGGAAAAAGAGTAGCCATTTACCCTGAGTCCAAATATGCTTTTCTGGTGCTGCATGCACATGCTGCTATTTGGAAATACAGGGGCCACTTGACCACCTGAGGGTTCCTAATCAAATAAGGTGATCAAATTCTTAGATTCTTGGAGGCAGTCCATCTGCCCACTGAGGTTTCAGTCTCCCACTATAAAGGACACCAAAAAGGGAGCACGGAAGTGGCACGAGGGGACCAAGCAGCTGATCAGGCAGCTAAGAGAACAGCATTACAGAACAACGACCTAATAGGGGTTGCCACCTTAGTTCCACGGACTAATTTGCCAGAAACTCCTTCATATACTGAAGGTGAGACTCTTAAAGCTATGAGTGAGGGCTTTCAAGAAGATCATATGGAGTGGTTCCAAAAGGAGGGACTCCTTTTTCTGCCTGGAAACCTCCAATGTAAGTTGGTTAACTCCTTACATGACACCACTCATTAGGGGAAAAGGCCCTCCAAAGATTACTAGAAAGGTCCTTCAGAGGACCAGGCCTCCAAACGACTATAAGGCAAGTGGTCTCCTCTTGTCCCACTTGCCAATTAAACAGCCCCCAAGGAGCTCAAAGACCCCTGCTGGCCCAGCCCATCCAATGATGTGGGACCAACCCAGGAGAGGACTTGCAGATGGACTTCACCAGATGCCAGTTTCTCAAGGGTATAAATACCTATTAATCATAATAGACACATTCACAGGATGGAGTGAAGGCTTTCCCACCTGGACTGAGAGGGCTGGGGAGGTGGTAAAAAAAAAACAAAAAAAACTGCTCCGTGAAATCATTCTGAGAGTTGGTCTGCCCAGGTCATTACAAAGTGACAATGGGACATCATTTACCTCTAAGGTCACCGAATGGGTCTCTAAAGTATTAAGCATCACTTAATATATCTATTGTGCCTGGAGGCCTCAGTCTTCAGGAAAAGTAGAAAGAGCCAACCAATTCTTAAAATCAGCGATAAAAAAGATAACCCAGGAGACTTCCCTGGGATGGAAGGAGGCTTTATCAATTGCTCTCCTCCGCACCTGAATTGCCCCTAAGGAACAGGTTGGTCTTAGTCCTTATGAGATGCTATATGGGAGACCTTTTGTTTATGTCAATGACCTCTTCCTATATCCATAGTCTCAGACCCTCCAGTCTTATACCATGGTCATTGGGCAATTCCAACATGATATACGCTTGTGAGGTGTGAACCAGGACCCAGAAAATTCTAAGGAGTCACCACTTCCAAGAACTCAAGTCCTAATTAAAGTCTGGAAATATGGGTCCCCAAAGGCTCAACTCCAGCCCACATGGAAGGACCCCTACCCTGTAATACTTTCTATCTCCACAGCAGTCAAGGTACCAGAACATGACTCCTGGATTCATTAGTCATGAGTAGTGAAGAAAACAGAAGAGGACACTCAATACACCTGTGAGCCCCTGGGAGAGCTCAGATACCTATTTAGGACTACAAATGAGGGTCATTCTAATAAACATCCCCAAAATCTAGTTTCTGGGGATAAGATTTCTCAAGTCAACTCTAAAGAGCCAACACAGCTTGGCAGGGGTTGTACTCCAAAACAGACAGGAGATAGATCTTCTGAGCCCTGAACAAAGAGGGACTTGAGACATACTGGCATGGGTATTTGGAGTTGGCTAATGCCCCTACTAGTCCTTGTTATGCCATATTGATGCTGCTTATGATTGCTGCATGTATTATCAATTGTCTAACCCATTTTATCTCTGCCCAGATCACAAGCTACAACATGCAGTGCCAATTCAACAAGGGTATATAAAACTACAGCTGACCACAGAAAATATCATTCACCCTTAGATGGACACTGCTATAAGGACTCTGAGGCCTGAGACTAGCAAGAGAGGGAGGCCCAATACCCCTCGCCATCCCAGTTCAGCAGGAAGTAGCCAGAAAGACCTCCATACCCCTATTCCCAAAGAATTGGGCCTCCCATCTCTTGAGGGGGGAATGTTAGGTAGTTAGAATGGAAAAAGGAGTCCAGAATGGCGGTGGCTAAAAGACAAGGAAGGGAAAAGCAGCAAAAATAGAACAAAGGAAGGTCTGAAGACCAGAGTGAGGACCTCAGGTAGAACAAATAGCACTCCTGGCTAGCCCAATTTACATAGGGCAGGCCCAGGGGGAGGAAAAAAAACTTATAAAAAGAGGAGCCAAATGGCTGGGGGTCTCTCTCTCCCTCTCTCTCTCTCTTCTCTTTGCATTTTTGGGTCAGTATGCCCTCATGCCTCGAGGATGTATTTTCCTTTTATTTTCCAAATAAAACTGAGCTGTATCACAGAGCTGTAACACTTATCTGTCCAAGAGCTATAACATGGTCTGTCTGAGAGCTGTGACACACTGAGGGCTTTAATGTCCATCACTTCAAATTTTTGTTGAGAAGAGACAGACCAAGGAAAATTTCACACTCCTCTGACATGGTCCCGTCACTTCATGGCAAATAGATGGGGAAACAATGGAAACAGTGAGAGACTTCAGTTTTTTGGGCTCCAAAATCACTGCAGATGGTGACTGAAGCCATGAAATTAAAAGATGCTCACTCTTCAGAAGAAAAGTTATGACCAACCTAGACAGCAGATTAAAAAGCAGAGACATTACTTTGCCAACAAAGGTCCGTCTAGTCAAAGCTATGGCTTTTCCAGTAGTCATGTATGGATGTGAGAGCTGGACTATAAAGAAAGCTAAGTGCCAAATTACTGATGCTTTTGAACTGTGGTGTTGGAGAAGACTTTTGAGAGTCCCTTGGACTGCAAGGAGATCCAACCAGTTAGTCGTAAAGGAAATCAGTCCTGAATACTCATTGGAAGGACTGATACTGAAGCTGAAGCTCCAATACTTTGGCCACCTGATATGAAGAACTGTCTCTTTGGAAAAGACTCTGATGCTGGGAAAAATCAAAGGCAGGTGGAGAAGGGGATGACAGAGGATGAGATGATTGGATGCCATCACTGACTCAATGGACATGAGTTTGAGTAAACTTTGGGAGTTGGTGGTGGACAGGGAAGCCTGGTGTGCTGAAGTCCATTGAGTCACAAAGAGTCGGACATGACTGAGTGACTGAACTGAACTGATTGTAATGGGTGAAAGAGTATGAGTTGAACTCCACTGAAACAAAACTGAAACAAAAAGGAGAAGAGTTTTTCAGTGCAGGGATGAGCTAGTGGAAAGCCATTGGAGGATATTACAGGGGCAGCTGGTCAATGCTTAGTTTGTGGAAGTCAGGCTCCTACTCTCTCAGAGATATTCTTGATGATTACATTTCAAAAAGATGGCTCCCAGGATCTAGAGAAAGACGGTCTTCATAAAAAAAAGAAATAAATAAGGATAAATAAATAAATAAAATGCTCAAGAGGCTAGAGAAAATCTACATGTCAAAGAAACAGAGAAAGTATTTAAAATGCCGTTTTCTAAAGTAAATGCTCTAAGATAAGAGGTTGGGAGCTAAAGTTAGAACGAAACTTATCAAAGATTTATTCAGTCTGAGAGGACTACTAAGGCTATCTTGATCAGAGCTTAGAGTGCCTGATTTATTGTCAGTAGATCGTGTATGATATCACTTTTAATCAAAAAAAATATGAGGTAAACAATGAACATATGAGGACGGAATCCCCCATTCCAAATGCACCTCATCACTTAGAAGGCACCAGCCTGGTAAAATGTTAATCAGATCAGATAAGATCAGTCACTCAGTCGTGTCCGACTCTTTGCGACCCCATGAATCGCAGCACAGCAGGCCTCCCTCTCCATCACCAACTCCCAGAGTTCACTGAGACTCACGTCCATCGAGTCAGTGATGCCATCCAGCCATCTCATCCTCTGTCGTCCCCTTCTCCTCCTGCCCCCAATCCCTCCCAGCATCACAGTCTTTTCCAATGAGTCAACTCTTCGCATGAGGTGGCCAAAGTACTGGAGTTTCAGCTTCAGCATCATTCCTTCCAAAGAAATCCCAGGGCTGATCTCCTTCAGAATGGACTGGTTGGATCTCCTTGCAGTCCAAGGGACTCTCAAGAGTCTTCTCCAACACCACAGTTCAAAAGCATGTTAATATGACCTCTTAAATACATAGCTGAGATACCAGCTTGGGAATGATGCTATTCATGGTTGAGTGCTATCCTTCAAGGCATGAAATACAGTTGAGACAATGGACATTATTTGATGTTACAGCCATATGAGAATAAATTAACCTAAGAAACAGGAGATAAAACAGTGGTCCTTCTCGGTACACTTCCAGGTGCTCACATAGAGATTTTGTACTTCTTGTACCTATAACTTTAAGCTCTGCTAGACCAGAGGTCCTAGTTCTAAGAAAGTACTCTTTTAACAAGTAACACAGTAAGTGTTCCAAAAAACCTAAATGCAGGGTTGCTACCTGATTATCTTGAACTTCCAAACATAAGAGAACAAACAAACAAGAAAGCAAAACAAACAAGCAAAATGTTACTACGCTAGCAGGAATAAGAATCTGATTCAGTTCAGTTCAGTCACTCAGTCGTGTCTGACTCTTTGAGACCCCATGGAATGCAGCACACCAGGCTTCCCTTCCATCACCAACTCCTGTAGCTTGCTCAAACTTACATCCAGTGAGTTGGTGATGCCATCCAGCCATCTCATACTCTGTCATCCCCTTCTCGTCCTGCCTTCAATCCCTCCCAGCATCAGGGTCTTTTCCAAAGAGTCAGTTCTTCATGTCAGGTGGCCAAAGTATTGGAGCTTCAGCTTCAGTATCAGTCCTTCCAATGAATACTTGGGACTGATTTCCTTTAGGATTGACTGATTTGATCTCCTTGCAGTCCAAGTGACTCTCAAGAGTCTTCTCCAACACCATAGTTCAAAGCAACAGTTCTTTGGTGGTCAGCTTTCCTTATAGTCCAACTCTCACATCCATACATAACTACTGGAAAAACCATAGCTTTGACTAGATGGACTTTGTTGGCAAAGAATCTGATTATGAAGAGATGAAATGGCTGCCATGTGATGGAGGTGTGTGTGCCTGATCAGTCACTCGGTCATGGGAAACTCTCTGCAGTTCCATGGACTGTAGCCCACCGGGTTCCTGTGTCCATGGAATTTTCTAGGCAAGAATACTGGAGTGGGTTGGTAGTGTTTTCTACTCCAGAGGATCTTCCCCACCCAGGGCATGAACCCGCATCTCCTGCATCTCCTGCATTGGCAGGCTGATTCTTTACCACTGCACCATGATAGAGGTAGGGAGAGTTATCATTAGAATTCAAGGTATTCCCATGAGAGTCTCTTGGGGCTTTGCTTCCATGCTGAGAAATATTTATTAAAGGGTAATTATACCAACTATGTCCTTACAAGGCCAGATTATTCAGACACAGAACCCTGAGGGATGAAGGTCTATGTTTTTACCTATCGAACAAGCAACAGACCTATTAGAAGGCTGGCTAGAGTAAAAGGAATGTAGAAAAAGAGTTGAGGAGGAATATGGAGATTAGTTTGTCTCACTTCTCCTATATTTTTGGATGTCACTGGCCATCACATGAAAAAGTATACTGAAGTATACTGAAATACTTAACGTATTTAATATGGAACATGGGAGGATTTTGGAGAAGGAAATAGCAAGCTACTCCAGTATTCTTACCTGGGAATTCCCACAGACAGAGAAGCCTGGTGGGCTATCGTCCATGGGATTGCAAAATAATTAGACAAGACCTAGTGACCCAACAACAGTATCAGTGGGAGGACCTGACCAGGGCAAGGAGTAGACTAGTGCAGATACTCTGGGTAGCCCACCCAAATCCCTTCATACCTTATTATTTAAGTGCCCAATAATTACTCTCCAATCACCACCATTAGTATCTTATTGCCCAAGGGCTTATCTGGAAATGTTTCTGCCCAGGCACACAGCAGGCAGGATATGACAGTAACACTTTCAGGATTAGAGCTCAACCATTGGCTCTCAGAGTTAATTTTAAAATACCCCAGTCCTTTTGTCCTAAAAGAAATATCTCTGTACCCTATAGTCTACAATGTTTCCCAGATTTCTGGTTTTCTATGACAGCCGCTTGCTTGGTTGAATCCTTGTCTCGAAGTCTGCCTGAGGGGAAATCCAAATTAAAAAAAAAAAAAAAACAGACTCCAAGAGCAGAGTGACTGGTTTTCTACATTTCATTTGGAAACATATCTTTCTAATACCTTTCCCCCCTCTTCTCTTCCTTCTTGTTTCCTCCCTTCTTCATTTGACAAACCAAACTTATGTTAAAATATAATTCATTTTTTGCAATGTGATAGTGCTAAATTCTTTATAACATTAGCTAGAGAAGATTTAATTTGTCACATAGCCTTTAATAACTTGTTTCCTCAGAGGCAAGATAGCATAGTGATATTTACTTCCAGAATATTTATCAGTAATAAATTATGTATTTCAGTTCTATATCTGGCATATACAAGATTCTCTCTTTAAACAATCCGCATTTATGTAATGATATATCTATTTCTTTAATAAGAAGCAGTCTAAAAAGGTATTTTATACTTATGCCTGAATAATATATATAATTAACATTAATTGTATAGGTTTAAATGATAATCTACACAGCATATGCAAGAAAGTAGTATTAGGATATATTCACTTAAATATATTAAATGATCATGGCGGTGCTCTCTATAATACCATCAAACTGAAACCACCCAAAGTTTCATGAATAACATCATGGATAAATAAGTTGTAGAATAGTTATCTGATAGAATGCAATGCAGGAATAAAAATTAACAATGTACAGCTATTAGCAACAAGATAGATATTCCCACAAATACAACCTTGAGTGAAAAAAGCCAGTCACACAGAGAAAAATTACATACAGTATTTTTTGTTCTATTAACATAAAATGCAAAAGTAGGCAAAATACGGAGAAGGCAATGGCACCCCACTCCAGTACTCTTGCCTGGAAAATCCCATGGATGGAGGAGCCTGGTAGGCTGCAGTCCATGGGGTCGCTAAGAGTCGGGCACGACTGAGCGACTTCACTTTGACTTTTCACTTTCATGCATTGGAGAAGGAAATGGCAACCCACTCCAGTGTTCTTGCCTGGAGAATCCCAGGGACGGGGAAGCCTGGTGGGCTGCTATCTACAGGATCGCACAGAATCGGACACGACTGAAGCAACTTAGCAGCAGCAGCAGCAGCAGGCAAAATAATCTGTGTTACAGTCAGGATAGTATTTAATCTGAAAGATATGTAGAGATAGAAAGAAAATATAAGGAAAGCTTTTGGTATGCTGAAAATATTCTGGTTTTTCATCTGGATATTGGTTACACATAGTTGTGCAGTTTGTGAAATTTTAATGAGTTTTAGAGTTACAATATATGAACTTTGTGTATGTGCACACATTAATAAAAAAGTTAAGAAAAGCTAGATAAAGTTAAAATCAGAATATTTTTCTAAATGTTATCTGGGACAACTAGGTTTTTCAAATAGTAGAGTTCATTATTTAAATACATCAAAACATTTTCTTTGATATTCATCATGATTTCAGCTTAAATATTTTATTATTGTCAAGTAATTGATTCCTATTGTATGATTATTTATCGGGTAGTTCTGTGTTATTTGAAACTCCAACATCTTATAATAAGCATCAGAATACTTTTTAAACTCAGTTAAAATTCATGACAGGCTTGACAGATTCTGATTCAAAACATTAAATGTATCCTTCAAATTAATTTTCTTGATATTACTTGGAAATGCTTTAAAATTGGCTTTCAACTTTTTAATTTCATTACATAAATCTTAACAGATAGATAATACTTTTGGATACTTATATTCTCATTATATTCTCTTATCTCTTTCTTTGTTCTTTTGACTTTTTTCTTATAGTTCAAGACAAAAATTGCTTATCATTATACCTTAATATCAGATGATAAACTTTATTTTATTTAATATTTTGATTTGTTAGAGATTTGAATGATTATAATGACAGGGAAGAGGTGCCAGTAGTCAACAGTGAAAAAGGACTCTTTTCATGTTAATATATGTACAACTTGTGAAATTTGGTTTACCAAAGTTTATGTTATCTTTACCAAAAATATAAAATACACTTATGTTTATAAAATCTACATTGATTAACTGATTCCTCACTCACCATTTATAGAGCAGCTACTTTATTAAATCAAATAACCGGAGCCTGAATCTAAAGAGTTCATTGTCTCATGGGTCTGATATAAAACAAAAACTACATTATGTTTCAATTGTGTTACTACAGACAATAGAGGTTTGAAGAATTTCTAGGTAAGCACTGTTGACTCTTTCTGGGTTAGTAAGTGATGGCTATTTTATCATATTTCATTTAGATAGTTTAGCCAAATTAGCAATTAATGGTTATTTTCTACTCTGCCATTCATTCATTCATCTATTCATTCATTAATTTCCTTAGATCTAGGTTTTCTTCTCCATTCAAGGTCAGCTTCTAAAACATTTTGCTTCCATCTGCATAAAGCCACAGGTAAACTAAATTGCTTGCTTTACCTAATAAGTAAGCCAACACAAGATCCAAAATTTATTTCCTCCATCAGTTTAACAAAGATGACCTCTCTGTGGTCTTAAATGACATGCCACGCATTGGAAAAAGATCAAGGGGAAACAAACAAGAAAACAGTTTCCAAACAAAAGGAACTAAAACTGAACTCTTAAAGAGATGAATAAATGTTGGGCTTCTCTGGTAGCACAGAGGTAAAGAATTCGCCTACCGTGCAGGGGATATGGGCTCATCCCCTGGGTCAGGAAGATCCCCTGGAGAAGGAAATGGCAACCCATTCCTGTGTTCTCACCCAGGAAATCCCATGGCCAGAGGAGCCTAGCAGGCTATAGTTCATGGGGTTGCAAAAGAGTCAGACATGACTTCATGACTATACAACAACAACAAAATACTGGGGGGCAAAGTAGAAGGGATGATACTGTTAGGGAAAGTTATCTGAGAAATTTTTACTGAAGTGATAAACTTGTTGGAACAGGGCTTCCTTTCAGGTAGTAATGGTCTCTCTGGGAACAGCCAATGTAATATAATGATGAATAGTATGAGCTTTGTACGGAGAAGGCAATGGCACCCCACTCCAGTACTCTTGCCTGGAAAATCCCACAGACGGAGGAGCCTGGTAGGCTGCAGTCCATGGGGTCGCTAAGAGTCGGACACGACTGAGCGACTTCCCTTTCACTTTTCACTTCGTGCATTGGAGAAGGAAATGGCAACTCACTCCAGTGTTCTTGCCTGGAGAATCCCAGGGATGGCGGAACCTGGTGGGCTGCCATCTATGGGGTTGCGCAGAGTCGGACACAACTGAAGCGACTTAGCATGAGCTTTGTATGACACTTGGTGTTTTATGTCTGAAGAGATGGACTATGTTTGACATCAGAGGCTGCTTGAAGTCATTTATATCACACTAAATCAATCTGTCATTTTGGGAACCCAACCACCATGTTATTAGGAAGCACAGACCACATGGAGAGACCGGTAATACACATTTTGGTCAATAGTTTCAACTAAGATCTCAGCTAACAGCCAGTATCACCACCAGATAGGTAAGCAATCAAGTCTTCAAGATGATTCCAGAACCCAGACATCTAGTTTCCCCAGAAGCTAGACAAAAAGTAGAACAAGGATGAGCTATCTCCACTTGAGCCCTGGAGACTGGCACAAACTACAGAGGAATGAGTATAAAATATATTTGTGTATGTGTGTCCATTCTAAAGGAGATCAGTCCTGGGTTTTCATTGGAAGGACTGATGCTAAAGCTGAAACTCCAGTACTTTGGCCACCTCATGCAAAGAGTTGACTCATTGGAAAAGACTCTGATGTTGGGAGGGATTGGGGGCAGGAGGAGAAGGGGATGACAGAGGATGAGATGGCTGGATTGCATCACTGACTCGATGGACATGAGTTTGAGTGAACTCCGGGAGTTGGTGATGGACAGGGAGGCCTGGCATGCTGCGATTCATGGGGTCGCAAAGAGTTGGACACTACTTAGCGACTGATCTGATCTGATCTGATTAACATTTTACCAGGCTGGTGCCTTCTAAGTGATGAAGCCACTAACTTCTTGGGGGTGGGAACATTTTTTTTTTTTAATCTGTACATAATGACTAGAAAGATCAATATAACTGTGTGAGGCAAAGTAGCTCTGAAATGACACTATGAAATTTTCATTTGTGCAGGGTCTTCATTGTGGCACAAGGGCTTCTCATCGCCAAATATGAGCTCTCTAGTTGGGCTCTCCATTGGCAGCATGGAATCTTAGTTCCTTGACCAGGGATCGAACCTGCATCCCCAGCATTGGAAGGCAGATTCTCAAGTCCTTGAAATACTCTTGAAAGAGCCCACAGATTAGTAAAGCAGCATAAGATGATCACATGAGTGTCTTCAGTACAAAGAAGAATGCTAAGTCACTTCAGTCATGTCTGACTCTGTGCAATCCCATAGACGGCAGCATCCCTGGGATTCTCCAGGCAAGAACACTGGAGTGGGTTGCCATTTCCTTCTCCAATATAAAGAAGAAGAATATGATATGTTTTTAAAGTGTGTTACCAGTGTCGTAATGGTCCTGAAGTTTATAAGCTGAGATAGGACATGTACAAATTTTGTAGTCAGGTAGTGGCTTAAGGAGGAGGTGGCATTTGAGATATGCTTTGTATCATTTATTTCCAGGAAAACTATATGTTTTTATTCTTATACAAAATTTGCATGTTGATAATTTATGACAATTGTACAGGTCTAAAAAATGTAGTTTTTTTTTAAATATTCCCATTCTCAGTCAATATTCTGTCTAAAGATAAGTGTGGGATCAGATTCTCTCCATAAGGGGTTCTATAGTAAAATCTTTAGTGTATGCAAAGGGATAAATAATACATATTTACTTGCTCTTATCTTTCATCAGTGTTTAGGTGATACTTGAGGTACCTGAAAGATAATAAGGTATACTTGATGATTTAACCCATGTACAAACTATCCTCTAATTGAGCAATTTGTTATCTGAGCAGTTAAGGAAGGGTAGATCTGAAAACTTCTGAGAATTAAAAACACAGATTTTATTCTTCTCTTTTTTGCCCTCCTCCAGTTAAGTTCTTCACACCTGCTAGTGAATATCCCACTGTGGATGCCTCCAGGAGAATTACCTTCTGATTATCAAACCAGAGTTATCTTGAATAGCATCACATTACTAAGATGTTTCAATTTATATCTAGAATTTTCAAGTAGTGAAGTGGCCTCAAGGCTAAGTCAGAACACAAACTGTAAGAGTTTCAGAACTTAGATATGTCTCAAAAACAACAGAAACCCAAAAAAGAGATCTACACAGACTTTGTACAATCTTTTAGGACAAATTTATCTTAAAGAACTTTTTGTAAGGTTGAACGTATCAGACAATTGTTCATTTTTCAACACTGAATAAAACCAGAATTGAAATAGTTAGTGAGTAATCTTAAATACTTGAATATTCCAATAAGCTATATGATTGTTAGTTTTCTTGATTAGTGACCTCATGCTCTGCCTCCTAGCCTAAAAGCAAAGAAACCCATTGGTTCAATTTGTTCTATCTTGATAATCTGCTGACACATTAGCACTTAAATTGGCTCAATCACACTAAAAACACATTAGTTTCTCCTTTGTTATGAAAGCTAAAACTGATGAATTAGCCCACAGTCTCATTCAATATAGATTTTCCTAAAGCCCCACACTGATTATCAGCTATATTAAAATAATATAAACAATTATGACCTCTGGATGATGAGGTACTGAGAGGAAGGATATTTCACCAAAAATCAAGAGCATACATGTAACTATTTCCCATATCTGCAATTAAAATAAAAATAAAGTATAATGCTCAACTGAAAGAATGTGCTTCCCTCAAAGGTGCATTTGGCAAAATTTGGAGACATTTTTGTTGTGCCAACTGGATGGAATTTGTTAGGCAGTCAGCAATTCTGCCAACTGACAAATAAGGATGGCCCCACAGCAAATAATTGTCTGCTCCAGAATGTCAATAATGGCAAGGTCAAAAAATTCTGCTAGCAACCTGCTAAATGGGAAAAGATATCTGCAAATGATATATCTGATAAAATGTTATTATAAAAAAAAATACAAAGAACTCAGACAACTCAATACAAAATAATAAAAATAAACAAGCAATTCAGTTAAAAATTGGGCAGAAGAACTGAAAAGGTATTTTTCCAAAGAAGATACACAGATGGCCAACAGACACATGAAAAGATGCTCAATATTAATCATCTGGGGATACAAATCAAAATTACAATGAGATACCACCTTATACTTATCAGAATGGCTATAATAAGAACAACAAATAACACGTTTTGTGAGATAATAGAGAAAAAGGAATTCCTGCACACTGTTGCTTAGAATGTACATTGGTGCAGCCACAACGGAAAACAGAATGAAATTTCCTTAAAAAAAGTAAAAATGAAATTACTGTATGTTCTAGCAAATTCCATTTTTGGGTATTTATCTAAAGAAAACAAAACACTAATTTTAAGAGATACTCACCCTTCTGTTCATCATGGCATTCTTTACAATAGCCAAGATATGAAATCAACCTAAGCACCTATCAATAGATGAATGGATAAAGATGTGGTGTGGAAATGCAATGGAATATTAGTTATTTAAAAAGAATGAAATCTTGCCATTTGCAACAACATGGATGAATCTAGGTAGTGTTATGCTAAATAAGTCAGACAGAGGAAAACAAATACTGTATGATTTCACTTATGTATGGAATCTAAAAAAATCAAAACAAACAAATGAAGCAAAGTAGAAACAGACTCATAAATAGACAGAAACAAACTGGTGATCACCAGAGGGGAAAGGGAAATAAGTGAAGAGGATAAAGAAGTACCAACCTCCATTCACACAATAAATAAGTCATGAGGATGCAATGTATGGCATAGAGAATATAGTTTTCAATATGAAAATAACTTTGTATGGTAACAGACAGTTACTAACCATATCATGAAGCTCATTTCATAATGTATACAAGTGTCAAACCACTATGTTGCATACCTGAAACCAATATTGTATGCCAATTATATTTCAGTTATAAAGAGAAAAAAAAAACAAAACTGCTGTATACTCTATTCCTCTTGTTGAAAATACTTTTTTTTTTCATTTAGATTGTAAACATCCAAGCAAGAGTTAGTGCATTTACTTTTCATAATTTTTAGATAAAATATTTCAATTTTTATTTAAAATGCTTAAAATTAATAAATTAGTGATTGTAAATAAAGACGTTCCTTAAAACAAAACAAAAAATATTTATTGATCCACTTAAGTTCAAGAAAAGTATTTGAAAAAATCAGTAGTTTAGGTACAGATGAGTGCTATTTGTATCTGAAGCTTTCTTAAATGAGTTGTTGTTTAGTGGCTCAGTCATGTCCAATTTTTTTGCAACCCTATGGACTGTAGCCTGCCAGGGTCCTCTGTCCATGGGATTTCCCAGGCAAGAATATCATAATGGGTTTCTATTTCCTTCTCCAGGGGACCTTTCCAAACCACAGATTGAACCCCCTGCCCCTGCATTGGCAGGTGGATTCTTTACCACTAAGTTACCAGGAAAGCCCTTCTTAAATGGGTATCCAGGAGTAAAACTAACTGATGGGATATTGAAAAGATTAATTTGACATGTCTTGTAAGGTGGTTTGAGCTTAACTCCTCTTGAGTATATAGGGGGACCAGAGGAGGCATGGGATTGCAAAGAGTTGGACATGACTGAGCAACTGAACTGAACTGCAAGAGGAACGGAGGTGATGATCTTAGCTGCATAATCTAGTTATCATTATTCATAGTGGCAGAGATTCTTGCTAAAGTGAAAGCATGTACCTGGCTCCCTTCCGTCATTTCGGTCAGTAAATTAAGAATCTATCTGAAGAAGCAATCTAAAAACTCGATACAATTTTAAAAAAGAGAGAGAAAAAGAAGGAAGGAAGGAAAGAAAAAGATTGAAATAAGAAGCCTATAAATGTTAATATTTAAAATAATCTCTGTCTAGAGATATCTCTTTCTAAGTGATGGTATTTGAAAAATCTCCATTATGGCAGTGATTTTCTTTTTATTCTGAACTTGCTTCTCTGTCTTTTATGACTTAAATGAACTCATCTTGAAGACAGATGAGTCTTTTGTATAAAGTATTAGAAAATGGATTGGAAAAGAAAGTTGTAAATAAATTCCTACTTTAAAAAATACAGTTAGTTATCTTTACACAATGATATAAAGTGGCTCTTTTTAAATTCTAAACATTTTGAATTCTGTGAAAACTCATTTTATAATTTCAGGTGTACAATATAGCTTTATATTTTAAATACAATTTAACATAATTGATAAAAACTGCATAATTATTCCATTAACCTATGGAAACATTCTCACTTCCTCCTTCAACTTGGTAGCTGAATGAAAGCAAACGAGGGGACCTTATTTATTGGTTATCCCTGTCTCATTTACAAGCCAATTAATTTACATTTTCAGCATTTCAATTACATGACTCCATTACTGCCCAAATAATTTGTAGAGAATAGCCTTCCAAGTTCAAACTATTCTGAAACTCAAAAAATTCTAAGTTTTCTGTCATTTGAAAAACAAAAAAAGGTACATGTTAATAAGACATGTGACATAAACCCAAAAATATACTATTATGGTTTTGGGGGCTTCCCCAATGGCTCAGTGGGTAAAGAGTGTGTTTGCAATGCAAGAGATGTAGGAGACGCAGGTTTAATCCTTAGGTCAGGAAGATCCCCTGAAATAGGAAATGGCAACCCACTTCAGTATTTTTGCCTGGGAAATCACATGGACAGAGAAGCCTGGCGGGTTGCAGTCCAAAGGGTGGCAAAGAGTTGGACATGTCTGAGTGACTGAGTGAATATTTTTAGTCCAAATGAACCGTTTATTTTATCAGGAATTATACAAGTAGCATTCTAATTTAGGATCTTCAAAAACACAAATTCAAAGAAACCAGTATCTAGAACAATGTCACTGCCCATAATAGCAGCTCAATGTACATCTGCTATTCTGACTGGGCAGATTGCCATCCTTTCTCAAAACCAAATTCCTCTTCCTCTGGCACATGGCCAGACAGGTCCTCTTCCTCTGGCACATGGCCAGACAGGGGAGTGTGGCCATTTAATGGAGATCTTGTTAATGCAAGAGATCCATATAATTTTGTTAATCTTGTTAATCAAAGATTAATCTTGTTAATCAAAGGGAAACATGTACTTCCCAGGCTGGTCCATGAAAACCTTCCCAGGCATGATCTGCATGGCTTGTTTCCCTTCCAGTTGCCTGCAATGGAGATGGCTCCAGGGTGACATGGATCCTTGAATTTCTGGCTAAAGGAGAACTGGCTGGCTCTGAGTAGCTGCTTTAACATTACATGAGAGAGAAATGAAACTTCAGAATACAAGTCATAAAGCATGAGGGTTTATTAGCACCTTTAGAAGTAAAAACCCTCTGATATATGGGATCATGGAAATAAGGTGTTTGAGAAATGTGTCAGCACATGCACACACACACACACACACACGTGTGTGTGTGTGTGTATATATTTATATATGTATGTGCATGCATGCATGTAAAGTCACTTCAGAAGCGTCCGACTCTGCAACACCATGGACTGTAGCCCTCCATGCTCCTTTGTCCATGGGATTCTCCAAGCAAGAATAATGGACTGGGTTGCTATTTCCTTCTCCAGGGGATCTTCCCAACCCAGGGATCAAACTGAGCTCTCTTATGTCCTTTTCATTTGCAGGCAGATTCTTTACCACTAGCGCCACCTGGGAAGCTCTTTATATGTGTGTAGTTACATATATATGTGTATATAAATGCAGACATATATATCAAAGCATACACATAAGCATACATATGTTTTGCTTTCTTCAACAAATACTCTTTATGGCATTTATTATTGTTCACTATAAGATGATTAAGAAATTTAAATTCAAGCTAAGAATTAAAAGACCTTTTCATCTTGTTGCTCTCCTTTTACTCTGAATTCTTGACTACTTATTCACATAAATCTTGGACTGATACGGGAAGCAAACATTTCTGTTTGATCATTATGCTGGTTTGTTTGCTTTATCGAATTTTCCTTTACTCCTAAGGAATCAACTTGCTGCAGATCCATTTGGCTTCACTTTTCATGCCTACCTTATCTTTTTTGCCCTTGACTTTTCTGTCACTAGTATTTGGGTATCATAAAACTTTTACGTCAAAAGTACTAAGCATTTGACTTTCCTAAATATTATATAAACCTGAACATTTTGAATGTTCTCTTTTGATTAGACCAATAGGTAATTTTCCAGCAATTACTTGCTTGATATTCCCTTTATAAAAAGTCCTTTTTTTTTTTCATCTTAAGCAGCTGAACTGAATAAAATGATGTTTTTTTTTATTGTCTCAGAACTGTTAAATAGCGTATATAAAAATATAGGTAAGAATGTCAAAATTATATGCATCTGGTGACATTTTTCTTCATGATGTGAACGCTACTGCATGTTCTTTTCCACTATGATAGCTTTTACAAGGCACACCATGCCATTGGCCTTGTATTTCACTGTGAGGCTTGCCGTGTTCACAAAAGGCTGACAGCTCTACTCCAACTGGCAAGATTTCAGAGGATTGGGTGACAGTGTTCCTGGGCTAAGCTTCACAATAGGTTGTCTTTGCTGTCTTAACATGAAAAGTCAGAGAGTGCAAGGCAGACTGAATAGAGTCTCAGATAAAAAGGAAATAAAGACCTAAGGACCTGTCACGTAACACCTATTTTCCTGAGTAAAAGTAACTTAGATATAATAAAGAATAATGGCTTTGAAGTCAGAAAGACCTACACCCACATATTCTAACCTCTCTCAGTTTCTGTGTCTTCATCTTAAAAAAAAGGAGACAAAAGTATCTATAATAGGAACATTATGAAATTAAGTGAAAAATGTGTGTAAACAATCCAACTTTTCATTTGTCACTCAGAAGTATTAACATTTATTGAACACTCTAACATGCCAAACACTGTTCTAGGTACATAGATAAAAATCTTTGCCCCACAGGGCATACTCTCTAGTAGGAGAGGCTGAGAATAGAAGAGATAAATGAATGAGACACGTGGTACACTGTGTGTGTGTCTGTATGTGTTAAGTCACTTCAGTCATGTCTGACTCTGTGTGACCCCATGGACTGTGGCCCACCAGGCTCTTCTGTCCATGGGATTCTCTAGGCAAGCATGCTGAAGTGGATTGCATGCCCTCCTTCAGAGGATCTTCCCAATCCAGGGATCAAACCTGCATCTCTTACGTCTCCTACATTGACAGGCTAGTTCTTTACCTCTAGCACCACCTGGGAGCCCATGTAGTACATTAGACAGTGAAAAGAAAAAGAGATATTGAAAATGAAGGAGAAAAATGATAGAAGAGGAATAAAAGGGGTTGCAGTCAGAACAATAGGATGGCCTGAAGAATCAGGACAATCACACGAAAAGGTGATGTTACAATAAAGTGAGAGAGCTAACTGTGTGGATACTTGAAGACAAGCATTCTAAAGAGAAGAAAGAGCAAATACAAAAAGACAGAGGCAAAATGATGTCTGACCTATCTCTAGAACAACAAGGAAACCGTGACTTAAGCAGAGGGAGAGAGAGTGGAAGTGTGAAATGGGAGTCAGAAACATTATGGATGGTCTTAGTGGCCTTTCAGCGCTTTAACTTCTACTCCAGTGGAGATGACACACCTGAAGTATATGGAGCAGAAAGTGACCCGATCTGACTGACAAGTAGAGAAGAAGATTGTTGCTGTTGTTAGTCCCTAAGTCATGTCCAACCCCATGCAGCCCCTTGGACAGTAGCCCACCAGGCTCCTCTGTCAATGGAATTCTCCAGGCAAGAATACTGGAGTGGGTTGCCATTTCCTTCACCAAGGGATCTTCCCGACCAAGGTAGACAAGTTTAAAAGTTTTATTAGTCCTGGTCAAAGGTCAGAGTCCTTTGGTCCAGAGTGGAAGCAATTGAGGTGATAAGAAGTAGTTAAATTTTGTATCTAACTTAAAGGCTGCATAGACAGGGCTCTCTGAGGGACTGGATATAGAATGTGAAAGTCACAAAGGCATCAGGATGACTCCAAGGTTTTTACATGAGCAACTGGAAGAATGTTATTTCTTTTCTCTTCCCCTTCCCTCTTCTTTTTTTTTTTTTTTTTTTCCTCTTTGTCTTTCTTACATTTGGGAGCTTATGGTTTGATAATAAATGACCTTTTTATCTTCTAGAAAATTATTTCCAATAAGCTTATAAATGAAGAGTCTATTAATCAGTAACATAACCAAAGGACTCTATGCCAGAATTGTATGGAAGACCTCAGCTGTGTTCTAAGACCTGCATTTTAGCAATATTCATATTGATGAAGGGATACTTCCTTTGCTCAAAAATTGATTTTGTAATACTCTGTCTATATTATTTAAGGCTCTATTTTGTGTAGATTAAATTGTAAACATCATTTGTTGACCTATTTCTTTTTAGATTAGGTTAAAATAGGTTGTGGTATTTTAGTGCAACAAAGGCTTTGTTGCTGTTTACTCAGTTATGTCCCACTCTTCCATGACTCTATGCACTGTAACCCATGAGGGTTCTCTCTCAATGGGATTTCCCAGGCAAAAGCACTGGGGTGGGTTGCCATTTCCTTCTCCATGGGATTTTCCTGACCCAGGGATTGAACCCACATCTCTTATGTCTCATGCATTGGAGGGCAGATTCTTTACCACTATGCCACCTGGGAAGCCCTTATTACCCTATACATTCTTAAAAGTGGAGTATTAAAACCTTCAACTACATGATAGAATTATCTATTTATCTCTTCAATTCTGTCCCTTTCTGCTTCATATATTTTGGGGTTCTTTTGTTAGGTGCATATAATTTTATAATTGTTATGCTTCCAAGATCAAATTATCCTTTCATCTTGTTTTTTTTTTCTTTTTACTCTAGTGACAATCTTCATCTCAAATTCTATTTTCCTATGATTATTAGTATAGCCAGTTCAGATCTCTTTGGGTAGTTTATGAATGGTATATCTTTTTTCATCCTTTTACTTTGAATCTATCTGCATTTTTGAAGTGAAACTTTTTCTCATGTTGCTTTTTATATATTCTTCCAAACTCTGCCTTTTGATTGACATATGTAATTCATTCACCTTAATTACAATTAGTAATAATATAGAATTTATGTATGCCAAGTTGCTACATGTTATTTATATATTTTATTTTTTTTGTCCCCATTCTCTATGAATAGAAATGTCCCTATTTCTTATTACTTCTTCTGTGTTAAATAGATATTTTCTCGTACACCATTCTTATTCCCTTGTCTTATTTACTTTTTATTTTCAGTTTATTTACTAGTGGTTACCCTAGGAATTACATTTGGCATCTTAATCATGTTTGTATCAAAGCCAACTTAATTTTAAAAGCATACAAATTTTTTATTCTATTAGCTCTATAACTTCCTCCCTTTCATGTATCATTATAATATAAATTGGATCTTTATACATTAAAAGCTGATCCCTATACAAATTCTGAATTAGTAATTATTTAGGGTAAAATGGATTTCAGGAAATACTTTGACTGTAAGGCTACCACAAAAAATGTAACAAACTCTCAGAAACTAATTAGGTTCTACTCTAATCTGTCCCAAAGAAGGCAATAGATTTTAGTGTGACTTAATATACATTAATTCTTTACCACGTTACTGGATTCTTTACCACTGAGTCACCAGGGAAGTCTTAACATACATAAAGATTCACTATTTATCCTAAAAATGGAATTCAGTGTCAAGCTCACATACATTATTATCAAATGTCCAGAAAATTCCACAGGATGTTAGAGGTAAGGAAATGTTAAATTGAAGTCCTATAATACAATTCCCAAACCTTAACCTATTCATGCAGAGGTAATAAGATACTTTAAAGTAAGATAACAGTCCATGGGGTCTCAAGGAGTCGGACATGACTGAGCCACTGAACTGAACCACAGATATACAGAAGCTTCTCTATACTGCTCTTAATCCTTCAGGTTATGTGTTTGAGTGTACAAAAGCCCTCACTCAGGTTCAATGATTTGCTGAAGGGACTCCAGAGTTCAGGAAATCTATTGCATTTACAGTGACAGTGTATTATAGCAAAAGGGGAAAAGATGCATAGGGCAGGATCCAGGAGACACTAAGTGCAAGCTTCCAGTTTTTGACACAGTGGAGTCATGTAAAAAAAAAACATTTCTCCCAGCAACAATATGTGACAATATGCGCAAAGCATTGCCAACTAGGGAAGTTCAGCTGAGTCTTGGTGTGGACCATCACAAAAGCATGGCTTACTGTTAGTCTCCAGCCCCACTAAAAGTCCAAGCTGATTCTGTGTGGTCCAAGGCCCCCATGTGAACAGCAATATTCTCATCAGAGAGGATATTGTAAAGGCTTAGAAGTTACCTGCCAGGAGCAAAGCAAAGGCTCCTTCTTTGGAACATGCAGTGTAGACAACTCAGACTTGCTAAGCTAAGCTTTTACTGCACAGGACTCTGGCATGAGAAGCCACTGGACAGAACTGAGTCTCATGGAAAAGACTCCCACTTTTGGGAGAGTCTGAGATCTCATACATATGCCAAAAGAAATATTTATTATCACTCTAGGACAAAAAATGCCCCACTGGGTTTTCATAGTCAAGAAAAAACATTATTTCCCTAGACAGTTCTTTCCCTGCAGCTAAACAGCCTTGTGGTGACTCAGTAAGCCATCTATACAATAAATCTTTACTACATACTACTTACTGGGTATCTGGAAATAAAAACAATGTAGAATCTTCTCTCAAGGAAATCACAATAAGGTATTGAGAGAACCAAGAAGCACTTAAATATGGCCAAATAAGTGCTGTGAAAGCATAAGCATAGGGCAAAATGATGAACAGAGAAAGGATCCCTAACTCAGCTAGGGCAGACAGAAATCTCTGCTCGTAAGAAGGGACATTACATCTGAATTTTTAAGGATAAATAGGAGAAAAAGAGAAGAAAATATATTACTGTAAGAAATCAGCCCCTTCCCATTGATGAAATTACAAGATAAAATGAAGAGCTCTGGGAAAACTTTGAGAAAGTTAGTTTGGATGAGCTAAGGAGTACCGGGACCACATAAAACATGATGACCGTGGAACCGTGGAAGAGTCAGGACTATATAATACCCAATGTTGGTCCATTTTCTGACATACTAAACTTTTTAGCTGTCTTATTTCCTCACAAACAAAAGTGCAAATTCAAATAACTAGCAATAAAGAAGTTTTAACTGAATAATTGAATATTCTAAAGTTACTTAAGCACTATCTTTTACCTTGTTTCTAAATATGATTTTTTTATTCTAGAATATTGTATTTTCTATTTGTATATATTTAAACAAACAAATATAAGAAATCCTCAGCAGGCATTAGTTGGGTTCATGTTAACTAGTAATAAAATCTCAGAGAGATGCAGAAGGTTAATGCTTAGGAGAATAAAGTAATATTTAATAAAAATATACCAAACTGTCAGATGTGGATCTGTGAAAAATAATGTCAGATGGAGAATTTCATTCCATAGCCCACTGTGCTGTTCTTACACCCCTCATTTTGAGCAAGATGAGTCATTTTGTATCACTTCACAGTTATTGAATCCAATAGGAACAGAGAAATTCAGAAATAATTTGAACTATATCAGATCTTAACCACTTGTGAATGCAACTTTTGCTGTTTACATCTTAGAAATGGCAAAACATGCCTCCTGGTGCTGAATGGCAGGTCCATATCAATGTAACTTCCTTGTCACAGACAGCATAGGGGTGAAACCAATTTCGAAATCGTCTCTGAAGCATCAGCTCTTTCATGATTTCCCCAAAATACTGTGAAAAGAAGGTTAGAACTTAGGGGAAACTCCAGGCTAGACCTGAGGTAAATCAGATGCCACAGTAATACAGGGATGATCATTTCTCCAAGTCAACCAGACAGACATAACAAAGTATCAATAAAAACTCCCAAAACATGATGGGATTCCCCGGAGGGTTTTGTAGATATTCAGTGGTTATGACATTTGAGGCAGTCTTTAGTTTAATATGCCTCTTCTAAGACACTCAAAATTACAACATAATAATAGATTCTTCTAAATTTGCATAAATTGAGGACTGATGGGAACAATCTTGGTACAATTAAAAAAGGACAGAGAAAGGGGAGCATTTTCTCTCAGTGAAAAATTTGAGTGTAGAGGACAAGTCCCCTAGAATTACTTCTCCATCATATGTTGTTGAGATGTGACTTTTGAGGCCCACTGCCTATTTCTATTCCTCCTTCATGCATTTGAGCCCACTGCAGTTAAAATCCTCATATAAATGCAAAATAAATAAAAAGACATTTCTGAATCTGGTCACACAAAAGACTGAAGGGTTTTTAAAGTGTGCTTCTTTTAAAAAAAAAAAAAAAGTTAAATAGCATCTATAAGAATCCACCTACAATGCAGGAGACCCTGGTTCAATTCCTGGGTTGGAAAGATCCACTGGAGAAGGGATAGGCTACCCACTCTAGTATTTTTGGGCTTCCCCTGTGGCTCAGCTGGTAAAGAATCTGCCTGCAATGTGGGAGACCTGGGTTTGATTCCTAGGTTGGAAAGATCCCCTGGAGAAGGGAAAAGCCACCCATTCCAGTATTCTGGCCTGGAGAATTCCATGGACTGTAGAGTCCATCGAGTTGCAAAGAGTCAGAAACAACTGAGTGACTTTCACTCATTCATTCATGGCAAGACTGTGTGTGTGCTTATTGCTCAGTCATGTCCAATTCTTGCAACCCCATGGACTGTAGCCTGCCAGACTCCTCTGTTCACGGGATTTTCCAGGCAAGAATACTAGAATGGGTTGCCATTTCCTCCTCCAGGAGATCTTTCCAACCCAGGGATCAAACCATCATCTCCTGTGTCTCCTGCATTGGAAGCTGAATCCTTGGCTGCTGAGCCACCAGGGAAGCCCCTATTGCAAGATTATGTTCTTCCAAAAACAAATCTGAAATGATTGCTAGGATGTATTTTGGAAATTTTTCTCAATGCCTCACCTTTAGATAACAATTAGAACAAGTTAATTGGTTCCTCATACTCCAATCCAATTTTTGCAATAGCTCTGGAAAGATTTACACATGATCACACACACACTTTAACTAATATGGGTAATTCTCCTTATTAGTGTTTAAATGAATATGTGCTGTCAGTTGAATTCAGTGGCTGTTTGCCATTTGTGAAAGCCAGAGATTAATAATAGACTGCTTGAAAGAATAGATTTATTCTCTGGCCTCCTTGGCAGAATAAAAATGTTAAAGGCTGAATGTTGAATTCATTGCTAATCCCCCTTGATAATGTGTGTGTTGTGGGCATGTTGTAAGTCTGAATGGTCAGCATTCATGTTAGTCTGAAGGATCAGCCCTGTAAGTGATGTTGGAGCCTGGCTCAAAACATCCACAAAGTACATAGCTGACTGAGTAGGAGATGGAGGTCATTAATGGAAATGGGAGCAATTCTTTTACAGTAGCCACCCAGCTATAATTTATAGGGAAAGTAAACGGTTCTGAATGACTCTGTTAGATCCCATATCTGTCAAAAACTTTTCTTATCAGTCTTACAAATTCTACCTAACCCTTGGGGTAAGCAAAAACTGATGATCTTTATAGGAAATCAATGAATAGCATAGGGTCTAATATGAAAAGTGATAGAATAAAAAAAAATATTTAATGAAAACTTAAAGCTGTTTGGCAGTAACATGGACCAAATTATTTTGGAGCTATAAGACTCTCTGAAACAAAGTGTTAAGTTATTTTGCGTAAAGTTGATAGGCAGGTCATCACTGCATTCCTCCCCCATAAATAGATGCCTGTGTTCTTTTTCTTTAAAATAACTGTGAGAGGTACTGATAGTTATAGTACAGAACAGGAATAGACCAAAACAGATATAGCTATCTGTAGTGTCTGTCAAACTGTGTCTGTCAAGTTTTACAATCTTTAGTGAAGAAATTACCACCTAGAACAGGTGTGTTGGACACCTGCGGCTTATAGATCACTGTCTCTGGCCTGGGTTGTTTTTTTTTGTTTGTTTTTTGTGGTTTTTTTTTTTTTTTTTTTTTTTTTTTTTTTGTAAATTGCTTCATTAGAACATAGCCATACCTGTTCATTTTGGGTTTTATCTGTGTCTGTTTTCACACTACAAAAATAGTTGTTTGGTTTTTTTCCACTACAAAAAGGCAGAGTTGAGTAGTTACAATAAAGATTGAAAAACCTAAAATATTTACTACCTGCCTGTTTTCAGAAAAACTTTGTTGTGTTTTGTCCAGAACTTGTAGATAGCATTGCAATGCACCCACCCATTAACCCCGCACCCACTCACAGCACAAGGACCTAGGAAGTTGAGGCCCTGAACTGAAAAGAAACATCTCTAAACTAGAGATTTCTGTGGGGGTCTCCACAAGATGAGACTGTGCCATCCCCAGAGTTATTATGCCTGTGATTGTTCTGCCACCAGACAGGGTGCCCAAATAGGAAAGACCCTCAGTCCTTGTGTCATGGACTCACATTTTATGGAGAAGACATATATTCAGTGTACAATTACACAGCTAGGTTTTCACTGATTTTAAAATAGCATTTTTAAATGATCCAGTGTACATAAGTTATAACTTTGTGGAGTTGAGAACAGTGACAGAGCTGAGAATGATGAATTAAACGTGACTAGTGAGAAGAAGACCAGATGGGGAGTGTGTTGAAAAGATCAGTGTATATGAGGTCCTGAGGCAGGAGGAGTTTCATGACTTCAAAGAAGAGTGTGATGTACAGTCAAAAAAAGATAAATGTATTTAAAAGCATAGCTAAATAGGTAGAAGAAATTATCTCAAAAAATACTCATTTATTGGGATAAGATTCACCTCTAAGATTTTACTGAAAAACCTCACTATACTTAACAGTTTAGACTAGGAGAGGGCTCAGTGATCTCTGAAAAACTATGTGCCAAGAAGGAAAGAAATCAAGAAGTAATGACTGCTCACCTCTGCGTACACACATGATGACATCATAGAGAGAATTCTTATGGTGGCGAAGTGAATGGGCTCTGAGGGACCACTGGCCATTTTGATTCACTTTGTGCTCCTGTTGGTGATTCCTGACAGAAGACTCATTATTCATAGTAAGGGATCAAAAGCCCTAAGGAGTCTGTGGAGCAGGGAGTGGGCCTGAAACTCCCCCATGGCCTTCTCAGTAAAAACTGGAGACTATATAAAGAAGAATCTTTATATAGAATAAAGAAGAATTTCTCTGCCTACTCTACTTCCTAATTTCTAAGGAATATTCAAAAATAAAAATATTCACACTTTTGCCTTGAATCAAACTCTTTTTTAATCATCCAGTTTTCCACTTTCTACCTGCCACAGATCAGCTGCCAGAAATAGTAACTTGGAATAAATAGGTCAATGGGTGAGTTCCTGGTTGTACCTAGCAACTTGTGAGGAACAAGGGAATAAATAACTATAGTAGTAATTCAAGTAACTTGTTAACTTTCAGGTGAAGCAAGGTTATCTGCCATACCTGGAGGAAAGGCTTCTAAAAAGGATAAGATTCTAATATAATTAGAGAAATTAAATTCTTTTGTCATTCTACCTGAACCAGAGACTTCCTTACCTAGAAAAAAAAAGAGTTTGCCCTGTTTATCTCCTTCAAGCGAACATGGTGTGTTGGCATGGAAATGAGGTGTGATAAAGAGATAATATTCCTCTCTCTAAGATATAAATAGATGATTTAAAAATACAGAAAAACAAGCAAAATGAACACCAATGAAGGAAAAGGGAAATCATAATTCATTCTTTTTGGCTGCAAAAGGAATCAGATCAATGTCTATTTTTTGTGGAAATGTATCTTCTACCCATTCTATTTATCCTTCAACCTGCCTGAGCTCTCTCAGCAAACCCTCAGTCAACATCTGATGTCTCATATGCATCTTCTCATAGCCCAAATTTCATCTCTCCTTTCCCTCTCCCTACCTCTCAAGCCATCTCCTTTTTCTATACTCTTTTTAAAATTATAGATACCATCATTTTTCTCCATTTATCCCATTTTTGTTGCATATCAAAGTGCAAAAACATAAACATATACAATGACTCAGATCATTCAATAACTTACCACTTGGTCTTTGAAAAAGGCAGCTGTTCTTTATCATAGAAGTATGTTATTTTTTTATAATCTCAATTTTCAGATTGCATTTAAATCATAGATGCACTTAAATTTTCTAGATAATCTATATGTATTAGTTTCCTAGAGTTGCTGTGATAAATTGCCACCAACTGAGTAACTTAAAATAGAATAACTGTATTAATACCACAGCTCTGGAAGCTAGAAGTCCAAAATCAAGGCATCAGCAATGTCAACATTCTCTCTGAAGGCTCTTGGGGATGATTCTCCCTTGCCTCTTCCTAGCTTCTCCTGGTTGCTGGCGATCCTTAGCATTCCCTGGTTTGTAGATGCATCACTTCAATCTCTACTTCTGTCATCACATGGTAATCTTTCTGTATGTCTTTATGCCATCTTCCTCCTTTGCATGTGGATCTTTGTTTCTTCATATGACATACTCCCTTTTATGTGAATGTATCTAAATTTCCTCATCTTTAAGAATGCCAGTTACTGAACTGGGGCCTACCTTAGCCGAGGATGAAGTCATCTTAACTCGCTTACATCCGCAAAGACTGAATTCCTAAATATGTTCACATTCACAGATGCTAGAATTCCAACATATTTTTTAGGAAAGCACAAGTGTAGATGCTCAGTCATGTCCAGCTGTACCCCATGGACTATGGCCCACCATGCTCCTCTGTCCATGGGATTCTCCAGGGAAGAATACTGAAGTGGGTTGCCATTCCCTTCTCCAAGGGATCTTCCCAATGTAGGGATTGAACCCAGGTCTTCCACATTGCAGGCTGATTCTTTACCACATGAGCCACCAGAGAAGCTCTGATTTTTTAGGAGGGCACAACCAAACCATTAACAATATAGATTATTACTTTTTTGAAAAAGTTGTCATGTCTATTCTATTTTAGTTTTTAGTCACTAAATATATGTATTAAATACCTATAGATTAGTTTTGAGAATCCTTTTATCTACCCCAAATATTCTTCTTGGAAATGTCAAATCTTTTTCCTTCATTCTACCAACTTGGGATGTAATGACTAAGTCAGTTTATGTCATTTTTTAACTTTCATAAAAGTATCAAATTTTGATCATATTATTTTTCACATTTACTTGAAAGATAGAAATATTCTAAATTGAATAAACTATATCTTCACATTAGATTCTCAAGATTTAGGCTTTTATTGAACCTACTTCCAATCTGATGTTATTCAATTATCCTTTATGATTCTTCTCACTTTTTACTTGCTTTGTTCTCCTTTTCATTTCATGCTTTGTCCCCATTTTCCCAAGTAACACTGTAATTTAGATGTGAGCATAGCAATCTGTGGCTCAGATGGTAAAGAATCCACCTGCAATGCAGGATGCTGGGGTTCGATCCCTAGGTTGGGAAGATTCCCTGGAGAAGGGACTGGCTACCCACTCCTGTATTCTTCCCTGGGAAATTCCATGGATGGAGGAGCCTGAAAGGCTACAGTCCATGGGGTTGCAAAAAGTTGGACACAACTCTTTCTTTTTCACTTTTCTATCACAATATGTGAACAGATTACATATTTAAATTTTTTGCTTGCTGTGTCAGATAAAACAGTTCAGAAAAGAAAACTGACATCTGTTAGATTCTCTTTGTTTATAAGTTGTAAGAGAAAGTGAACAGAAAGAGAATAATTCTGGAAATGCTGCTTTAGGTGCACGAAAGGTAGTGCCAGGAATTTCAAACTCATGCATTTCAGGCACTCTTGAGAGCTACCAGTAGTTGTCTGAGGGAAAAAAAAAACAAAAACAGATATTCTATGGTAGTTTCCAGGAAATGTTTCTGAACTCATGAAGGAGCAAAGAATTGTAGATACAGAAGGAACTACAGCATATGTTTTAGGTCTGTGCTCCTGTCTGATGTGATAATATTCATAGCTTCTGAAACTGGTTTCCCTGCTTGAGCAAAAGGGAGGGTAATATAGAAGTCAGCAAAGTCTGCTTCAGATTCTTAGCACATGTAAGCACACACACACACTCACATGTAGATACACATACACACATACATACACACAGAGCTGCTGTTCTAGGCCTGGGAGCAGCAATAGTACCAGTATAAACATAAAATTGTGAGATAACAGAAAAGATAATACAAAAGCAAATATTTGGGGCCTTTATATGTGATTTATTTTCTCCTATTCTTACTCCTCTGCCTTCTAGGCCACTTGGAAAGGCAACCAATTTTCAAATGGTAGCTGCAAATTCCACACTTTGTTTATAGCTGAGGTGACAGCTTGCTTCATTTCTCTATTATTAATTGTTGGAGCTTGGACCAATGAGTCATGGGCCTCAGGGAACATCCTAAGTATGAGACTCTAAAACCTGTACAGTTACCTTGAACACTGACCATGTGGAAGTCTTAAGTCTGAGATGGCAGGCTGCATACCACCACATCACAGAATGCCAACCCCCTCCCTGGTCTGCTTCTTGGATTCAGTCTGGAGATTAAGATCAGTTTGGCAATCCTACAGCAAAGGTAGCAAGAGGGAGATGAACTAGAAATCTGCTCAGACCAACATATTACATGGTCCATGTTCATTTCTTTTTTCTGTTTCATATCATGTACTCTTATTTAAATAAGTGAATTTAATTAAGCATTTTAAATATCTACTTGTCAAAGTAACTGAAATTGGTCTTGCTATTTTGATTTCATGGAAGCCCATAGGGAGAATTTGCAAATTCCCATAGTTGAAGAAAATGTCTAAAAGACTTTCAATTGAACATTTTCTGTTAACTTTATCAATATACATGGGGGACAGAAAGTGCTAAATCAAAGTTTTAAAAATTGTTTAAGCAGGAGAACATGACTTAATGAGGGACAGTGAATAAGAGACTGTAATTTGATGGATTCTAAAAAGTATGTCTCTTCTTAAAGATGGTGAGTCTAAACAATGAACAATGAAGCCCTATTTCATGCTTCAGAGAATACAGTATGATCTGTGTATTCATAGATAAAGGCAGGAATACTCTTGCCACCATAGAAGTAAATTTATAATACTATCTGAGGAATCTCTTCTAAAGGCTGCAGAAGTAGACATATCCAGATGTGATAAAGCTGCTGAAATTTCTTCTTGAAAATGATAAATTATACATCAATAAAAGGGTCTCACCTGTCAAATTGGCAAGTGTTCTATCTTCTTACAAGAACAAGTCAACATCTTCTGACTTGTCAAAAAGTATTCAACACCTGAATTTTTATCCTGCTTCTTGTGAAAAGAATTAACAGGTTAGCATTAAAAATTCAAACGTATTTAATGAGTGCCTTGTTTGTTGTTGTTCAGTGGCTAAGTCACGTCCAACTTTTTGTGACCCCGTGGGCTATAGCCTGCCAGGCTCCCTGGGATTTCCCAGGCAAGAATACTGGAGTGAGTTGCCATTTCCTACTCCAGAGGATCTTCCCTACTCAGGGACTGAATATATGTCTCTTGCATCTCCTGCATTGGAAGGTGGATTCTTTACCACTGAACCAGCAGAGAAGTCCTTTTGAATGCCTGCCTACTCTATACTGGACTTCCCTGGTGGCTCAGACTGCAAAGCGTCTGTCTACAATGTGGGAGACCCGGGTTTGAGCCCTGGGTGGGGAAGATCCCCTGGAGAAGGAAGTGGCAATCCACTCCAGTACTATTGCCTGGAAAATCCCATGGACAGAGGAGCCTGGTAGGCTACAGTCTATGGGATCACAAAAAGTCAGACACTACTGAGCGACTTCACTTTCACTACTCTATACTAAACATCATTGTGGAGATTTAGAGGCCACAAATAAAAGATATTGCATTTGCCCCAAGAACATTACAATATACTAAGGAGATTTGCATTTAGATAAAGCAGGACAGTTAGATACATGGCTTGCTGTCATGGAATCGAGGACAGAAGGTAAGGACAGCATAGTGGATGGAGCTCCCACAGCTGGGCAAGGAAGAGTCTGGAGGCCTTCCCAGAGGAGTGGAGTAGAAGACAACAAGTTTTTAAAGTACAGTATTTTATGTTACTTTTCTTATAGAAGTTCCTTCTCCCCAGCTGTACAAGCTTCAAGTCCCATAAAACCTGGAACATCCCCTGGATGTGACTTGAAGATTGAAACCTCAAGAAAGGAAAATTCAAAATATACAACCAATACTAGCAACTGTAGAACTATATAACTTGCCCATGGCAGTGGACAAAATCTCAGATTTTTCAAAATCTTTGTAAGATGGAAAAAGAAATACATAATCACAAATGAGTATTAAAAACTGGCATGATTTAGAGGGAATTTGTTCAGGAAAAGTATGCCAGAATGAGTTCAAGTCTCAAGAAAAACAGTATATATTATATTGAAATTCATATTATAACTATATATGAAACTCATAATACCAGTGTTTAAGGAAAATGATAAAATGTTAGCAGATGTAGGCAGAAGGCATTCCTACTCAAATCTAATTTTAAGTTCAGTCTTCGAGAGTCAGGACAATAATCTTCATAATAGAAATATATTGGAGGTCTCAAACAAGCGATAAGATAAGATTTACAGTTAGCAAGAAAGAAGGAACACATAGGGTACTAAAGAGACTACAAAAGTGCTGTTGTAGTTTGAACAATTACAATTATAAAGGAGAGAGATAGCGTACTTGGAAAATGGGTGACTGAGCAAATGTTCTGAGTTTTCAAAATGAGGATAGAAAATATAAGTTATTTGAGAAAATTACAATCTTAGGAGTGAGAAACCAGGGAAACTTTAAATTATCAAAGAGAATGTATTTTTAAGGTATATGATAATCTCTATAATCTAGTTGGACTCATTAGCAATCCATAATAACAAGCCTGTCTCAATCACATTTTAGATGAAATTGCTAGGCATCTCAGGTAGTAGCAGATCCACTATATGAACATCAAGACACACACATATGACAGGGATTTCTTTCATACAAAGCAAAAATGGAGTGATTTTAGGACACCTATTTATTTTTAAGTTCTGTTAAAATCTAAAGGGAAGCTACTGGTAAAATGCCATGTGATTCTGCTTTAGGTTTTGAAATGGTTGCTTGGGGATTTTGCTTTTTGCTTTTTTTTTTTTTTTTTTTCAAATTTAAAAACCTTAAAGGCAGAATTATTAAGTTTTTAAGTGCAACAAGACAGGGAAAATGCTAATTTACTAGGCAACAAGGTCAACATCCTTTTATTTAGGTCAAAACTAAAGACAGAAAATGAAAGGACATGATAGTCTTCTCTTAGATGTCCAAGTATATGATAGGGTGGGACACCTGCTCTATGTGGTACTGATCAAAATATAGGTTCAGTGTAAGCCAAGAAAGTAATGATGCTGCCAACACAAACTCTAAGGCATACTTAGGATGTGAGAAAATGCTCCCATTGTGGGGAACAAGGTCTTGTTGCAGCAAAGAGCAGAATATGTATGACAAAGTGGGTTTAAATCACAAGAGTTGCATTAACAAGGACAGACAAGAACTAGAGAATAATCAGAGGATAAAAGGATAGAGATTTATATATTTTGGGGGTCAGATGTGGTTGCTACACACAATATTTAAAGAATTGTTTGAGTTGATTATTTAATCTAAAAAGGAGAAGACCAAAAAGATATGATAGAGTGTTTAAACATTTTAAAAAACCATGTGGAATAGGGGGAAAAGTCATTAGGATTAGGGAAAAACTTCTGTGTTCTCCACTTTTACAATTTGCCATCATTCACAGCCTACATCAGAGAGAAAGTGCTCTGTGAAACTGTCCAACAATTATAGGAATATGTTTTCTAAAATGTTTTTGTGGCTTTCACTGCTATGACTTTTATCACATGTGTATTGGAATTATGTGTTTATGACTGAAGAGAAAAGAGACCAATCAATTCAAATTCACAGCAAATCAAATTTCGGTTTAACTTAAGCAAGTACTTTCAAGAAACAGAGGTCTTTAAGAATGAAATGAAATCTGGTATTTTGAGATAAAGTGCTCATTTTAAATGTTTCTGAAGTGAAAATTCATCTAAGAGGGATTTTTCATCAGGGTGGGCTGGAAAAGTAGTATGAGATGGACAAAATGACAGCAAGGCTTTCTTTGAATTGGTTTCCTTTCCATGTCCTTCCCTTCTGCCCTTCTTTCCCTGCCACATTTTTGATGTTCTCTTTCCATTCCCATTACCTGAATGACTATCACGTCCTGGGATTCTTTAGAGATAAGGCTTTCACTGGCACCAAAACATTACTTCATCTGCCTTAATAAAATCCCATTATGTGAGCAGCCTTTGAGGCTCAAAAACTTATAACCAGTGGAGCAGGTGAACACGAGAGTGACCGTAGATTTAGAATACCCATATTTAGAGTCTACATCAACTCGTTCACCATACGACTTTTGATACCATAGCCTCAATGAATTTAATATTAAATTATAGTAAACCTCAATTAGCATGATACTGTGAGATCATCTATAGGATACAAACATTAAGCAGTATTACTAGTATAATTTTTAGGATCACTCTACTGTCATTGCCTTCAGTATATGTTGACTAATGGCATTTTTGTGGACAGGCATGTGTTAGGATAGAGTGGATACATATAATACCCAGCTTCTCTTGCTTTGTCTATAAGTCATTTCCCTCTGCCAGAGAAAATAAGACAATGATATCATTTAGTGCACAGTCTCGAAAGGTCTTCATTTTCAGTATCACATAAAATGCACATTCCTGTTAAAGATTACTCTAAACACTCCACTTTGCTTTCAGTGAGTAAAACTGATAACACACAGCTCTGAAGAAGCTATACCATCCTTAACTGCCTTGTCAAAATAGACACACATACCCAAGTACTGGTGACTTTGCTCTTGTGTCTTTGGAGGTCTTCCAGACCTTTGACAGGGAACCACATTTAACATCTTGCAACAACCCTCAAGACAATAGAATCTATGGGGGAAAAAAAGTCACTACGCTGAACACTCAAAACTAATGCAATACCTATAGCAAAACAACTATAACTAAACTGAAAAAAAATAATAATAATTGCCACCATGCATTTCACATAGTGCAGTGCTTTTGAATCAAATCCATAATTTTTGACACTTCTTCAAAAGGAGGAAGGGTCTAATTCTTCTCCCAGTGATTATGGGCTGGTAGTAGCAACTCACTTAGAGTGAATAAAAGGCAGTGGAAGTGATGAGGTGTGACTTCCAGGGTCAGACTAGTAAAAGTGATACAGCTGCACCTGTTTGTCTCAGAACATGTGCCTTAGGAGTCCTGACCCCTCACTGACCTTGCAGGAGCCCTTCAGGAAGGCCAGGTGGGGAGGTCCGCTGGGGATAGGGGAAATACCTGGGGAGTCCCAGCTGCCCCAGCCCCTGATGTTTGTCTCCCAGTCCCTGGAACCAGACATGGGAACGAGGAAGCCTTCAAAGTGACCCCAGTTCTAGCCACCAACTGACTGCAAACTTTTGAGAGACCCCAAGTGACAATAGCCCAGCTCTGCTGCTACTGCTAAGTCACTTCAGTCGTGTGCGACTCTGTGCGACCCCATAGAAGGCAGCCCACCAGGCTCCCCCGTCCCTGGGATTCTCCAGGCAAGAACACTGGAGTGGGTTGCCATTTCCTTCTCCAATGCATGAAAGTGAAAAGTCAAAGTGAAGTCGCTCAGTTGTGTCCAACTCTTAGCAACCTCATGGACTGCAGCCTACCAGGCTCCTCCGTCCATGGGATTTTCCAGGCAAGAGTACTGGAGTGGGGTGCCATTGCCTTCTTGCTTTCAAATTCCTGACCCATAACATCGACAAGAGCTGGTTTACAACTGTGGCTGTTTTATCACTAAAATTTGAGCTGATTTGTCATGCACTGATACATAAAAATATACACGTTATCAGCTAAGAACACAATGATAGGTATTGTAACCTCGGTTTCAGAAATGAGAAAAACTAAAGTTTAGAGAACTTATGAAATTCAAGTAAGTTGCCACTCAGAAGACACAGCAGGGTCACAAATACATGTCCACCTGGCTCCAGAGTCCGTGCTCCATTCACCACACCGGGGCTGCCTCATTTGATCTGCTCGTTTCTCTTAGGCTGACAGCTTGCCTGGGAGCAGCCATCTTGCCAACACAGGTCGGCTTCCTCAGCTGGCTTTACCATTCCTCTCCTGGGTGGGATAGCACATTTATAAGCACTGTGTCTTTCACGCTGGTTCTCAGGAGACTGGCTCCCCAGGATGTGGGGGGCTGTGTTCATACCACATAGATGCCACCAACAGTGAATGCTCCTGGTAGCTATAGTTCTTCAAGGTTCTGAGGGAGAAACTGGAGTGGTTGTTCGGTTTTCATTCCTGTTGTGTGGAAATTTGTAAGACAGCCCTGCAGCCCGCCCCTTAGGCTTCCCTGTATCTGCTTCTCTAACACACACACACACACACACACACACACACACACACACACCTGTTAGTCATTTTTTAATGGCAAAAAAAAAAAAGAAAGGAGGATAAGGGGAGATGACAAAATCAAAGACGAAATCTGTTGGGGAAGACTTCAGTCCTTGGGCTACATTCCTTACTTTGTAACATATGAATCTGTGAAATTACCTCGTCATGCTGATTCCAACTCAACTACAAGCTAGGAATTTTAAAGAGTTTTACATTACAGTAATTTCATTTTGATTAACAGAACAGACTGTTGTGTTTTATAAACTTTTCAAGGGGCAGGGATTCTCAAACAAGGCCTTGATTTTCTCATATTTTATAATAACAATATTCATTGATCTAATCATTTCTATCCTTCTTTCTTCAGTAACAATAAAGATCCATGGTATAAGTCAAATGCAGACTTATGAAACATAAGAAGGATGCCTGTTCTGCTGAACTGCAGGTTTTTAGACCATCTCCAAAACATTTTCTTAAGTAAGTATTCAGATTTTAATTCAGTTGTGAGAAAAGGTGTTTAAATTTTTTCTCAAATGTTTTCTATATTACAATTATTGTCCTATATTTATATTATATATTAGAAATTAGAATCAATATTTATATATAAATCCCTTCCAGTACTAGCCTTAGCCACAGTACTTAGGTGCTAAGTTGCTTCAGTTGTGTCTGACTCTTTGCAACCCTTTGGACTGTAGCCCACCAGGCTCCTCTGTCCATGGGATTCTCCAAGAATACTGGAGTGGGTTGTCATGCCCTCCTCCAGGGGATCTTCCCCACCCTAACCAGCATCTCTTATATCTCTTGCACTTGCAGGCAGGTTCTTTATCACTAGCACCACCTGGGAAGCCTTAGCCATACCTCATTGCTAATTTTAGAGATATTATAGTGTACTCACACACAACATATATTTCCCTTTAAGGGGAGATTCCTTGAACACAGACTGACGTGTTATAATAATATTTTTTTATGAAAGAATTACGTACCATCTTAGTGTCATTGCCATACTCATTGGTTTATTTGGGAAATGATTTCAAATAACTATGACGTTATAAGTTTAAAAAGGACACAGTTTCCAAAATAAGTCCCTATAGATGTGTCATATCTTATTTAAAAAACAGAAAAATGTTACAGTTAATTCATGGTGCTGCTATTCTCTGAAAATGATATGGACATGTGACCTAACTTCATCTATTCAACATTTATGGAGAAAATTCCATGTGCTGGAAAATGTGGTAAGAAGTTTTGATGTTAAAATAAATACCAAATGAGAACTTGAATGTAAAAGATAAGCCTTTTCCCCTTCCCTTAAAGCAAACACAATTTGCTGCATCCTAATATAATTTCTAACATATTCAAATAGGCTGATAATATAACAGTAATATTTTGAAACATCAAAATTAACTGATACCCCTCAAAATATTAATGTACATAAGAAATGCATTAAATAAATTTTAACAAGTTTAGAGCTTTGTTGTAATAATTCTTTAACTTGTAGGACATATGATTACTCTCTTGTAGTTGCAGTACGAGTTTATTTGTTATTTGTTTACATGTCAATTTTCAACCCTAAAATTCAGGTGAGTTGCATCTATTCAAACACCAGGAAATATTTAATGACATCTATTGTAGATGACTAGACATATTTGAGAATTTTAGATCACTTTCTACTTCCTTATAATACTTGATGTTCAGGTGACAGCTATTGTCTCTGAACTTTCTCACTCTTTTCTGAAATGAAACACAAGACATCTAAGCTAAAATAATTTCTCCTAACCAATTTCAAATTGTCTCTACAGACCGTGTTTCAAAATATTTTGGGAGTTGTATTTACTGTTTTTAATGTTTAAAAAATTAATTAACATATGTACACAGTCATTTATTTCTTCTGGGCTTTGTTGGTAACCAACTCTTTAGACATTTGAAAATTCAGAATAAGAGTTCACCATTATTCACAACCAAAACATTTTAGTATCTGTATATGTGTGGTGATTAGGAATAGCACCAAGATTCCAAATAGTATTTCAGGCAACTTAGGTTTAGAGAAAGAAACAACTTTTGAAAAATCTACAAATATGCCTGCGATGGGCCTTTCCCTAAACAAGGCTAGTAGGTAAATGAAATGCTTTATCTTCAAAGCACACACAGAGAAAGTAGTTATGCATAAGACAGGAGAGATGCTCTCATCAGAGCCCAACAATGCTGACACCTTGATCTCTGATTTCCAGCCTCCAGAACTATGACAAATAAGTATTAGTTGTCTAAGCCACTAGTCTATGGTATTTTGTTAATAAAGCCTGCACAGACTAAGACACCTTTCATATGATATTAATGCTGTAAATGAAGCTTCTAAAAAGTGATATGGTATGGACACCATGGTAGGACCAATGGAGGCATTTGAGAAGAAAGACTTTGAAAAGTACCTCACCTAAAGGGAGAGAACAGCAGAAGACTATTTTTTTCTTGTTCTGCACTACCCTTTTGAAAAAAATCCTATTACTTTTAAACACAAGAAAGAAAAAAATCCTTCTTCAAACATACTAAAACTTTATGCTATAGCTATTCTAGCTTCCTCAGACTATCTCATTCATGTTTTTCCATTCAATGTATTAGTTTACTTAGAATACCTTTATTTTAGGAGATAATTTGTTGTACTCTCAAACTTCCCTTTACCTTGGAAACAAATTTTCTCTTTTCGTGATTTTTTAAAAATTCCCCATATTTCATAGAAATATTTTAAAATTTCATTTAAAAATATTTATTTGTTTGTGCCAGGATTTTAGTTAAGGCACACAGGATCTTCAATATTTTAGTTGAAGCACAACTCTTTGTTGTGGTATGTGGAATCTAGTTCCCTGATTAGGGATCAGACCTGGGTCCCCACATTGGGAGCCCAGAGTCTTAGCCATAACCACCAGGGGAGTTCTTAAAATTTTGTATTTTAAAAAGGCATCTCAATGAAATTTCTATTATTACTTTAAGAAAGTAGGTTTGTATTTTCTGAAGCAGGGGACGAGCTGTGGCTACCAAGGAAAGTTGCCTGCCAGGCATAAGGAGAAGGCGCTGATGCCTAAACGACCTCTGCTACAGAAGAAGCTAAAGCAAGCCCTGGACTCATCCTGTCTGTACTTATCAGCAAATGTTAGCAAATGCTGAAGCGTGATTTATCTCATTTAGTGTCTCATTCTGCTAATGACAGTTTCTTATCTGCAGTGCACCTTGCTGTGGGGGTTTTGGACAAATTTCCCTTTTCCCTGGCTGCACAAAAGAAACAATCATATCATACTAAGGCCATTGTTACTAGGCTTTCTTGTGTCCCTTACACAGTGAGTCAAAAAGTCCATGAAGGGGTGAGGGTTGGTGTCATCTAGCCCAGAGTCACCTGAGACACAGGGAATCTGGTCTGCCACTGGCCCCTTAGGGAAGAATTCTTCATCTCAGCAGAGATCAGGCTACAATTTCTTGCAATGAAATACCATAGTCTTTTGTTTTAACTTAAATATTTGCAGCCATGAAATTAAAAGACGCTTACTCCTTGAAAGGAAAGTTATGACCAACCTAGATAGCATATTCAAAAGCAGAGACATTACTTTGCCAATAAATGGTTTTTCCTGTGGTCATGTATGGATGTGAGAGTTGGACTGTGAAGAAGGCTGAGCACTGAAGACTTGATGCTTTTGAACTGTGGTGTTGGAGAAGACTCTTGAGAGTCCCTTGGAGTGCAAGGAGATCCAACCAGTCCATTCTGAAGGAGATCAGCCCTGGGAATTTTTTGGAAGGAATGATGCTAAAGCTGAAACTGCAGTACTTTGGCCACCTCATGCGAAGAGTTGACTCATTGGAAAAGACTCTGATGCTGGGAGGGATTGGGGGCAGGAGGAGAAGGGGACGACAGAGGATGAGATGGCTGGATGGCATCACTGACTCGATGGACGTGAGTCTGAGTGAACTCCGGGAGTTGGTGATGGACAGGGAGGCCTGGCATGCTGTGATTCATGGGGTTGCAAAGAGTCGGACATGACTGAGCGACTGAACTGAACTGAACTGAACTGAAATATTTGCCAAATAGCTTCTATAAAAATATGAATACAGAGTTTCATATAATGTTTTATCACTGCTTCAAAAGCTCACCATTTCATTTCTCTTGAACAGATCTCTACCTACTCACTCTCAAATGTCAGTTCCATGACATGTTGCAACAACAAATATCTACTAAAGATTTCATCACACTTCATTTGTGTTTACTCCCACTGAATCTACTAGAAAAATTCCAAAGTGACAGATCTGAGTTTTATCTAATGAATCTTCATATACTGATTTCTAAAAGGTGGGGCTAAATAATCCATATGCTACTGAAAATGGAGATGAACATAAGGGAGAATATAATCTTGATAACTAAGAAATGATTGTGGATCTTTTTTATATGTTTATATGACTTGATTAGCTGAAGTGTCCTGATAAAGCATAAATCTGCAAGATCCCTTAACAATTCACTAAAAAGAAAAATAGGCACAACAGATTTTTTAACTCTGTAGTCCATAGAGACTATATACAAAAACCAGGTATGTTTTAAACCAATGTGTGATTATTGAAAAGCACTGCCTATGACAGTTCTACAATTAAATCAGATGCCCCTGATTTCTTCCTAAATGTCCTTGGTGAGAAAACATGATATGGTAAACAAATCAGTTATTCCTAACGCTTCCTCCTTGGTTAAACATTTATGGTGGGGGTCTTTTGTTTTTAAATCAGCATTGAAGTCATGTTCAGTTTGCTAGATAGTCTCACACCACAGTTGGCTGCACACATAGGCTTAACCTATGTAATTTATAAGAGACCAAGAAAACTCAACCTAAAAATATTTTGCTTGCTAATGCACAAAACTGTTCAATTAGTAATTCCTTTACCTTGCTTTTCATTCATTGCCCTTTCTCAACTCATTTTATTGAAAACTCAGTCTTCAAATATCATGCAATTAAATGACAGCTTAGAATTTACATGGTCTCCTAAGTGACAGCATTTTAAATTCTTTTCCAATCTTTTTTTGACCTCAGAGGACCTAGGGAGAGTAGGACCCATGAGCCAGGTCTAATTTTCCCTTGATTCTACCCAATGCACATATAACTCTAGTGAGGGAGGGCCCTGCATGCCTTTTAAGGAATGGCTTTAGAATGTTTATAAGATCGAAATATTTTATGAAAGTACTTATCAATTTGCTCCATGTTTATTTATCTTTGTGTATCTATCTGATACTATCCTTGAAATCAATAGACACTATTCATGTTTTAAATCTCTTTTTCTGTATTTCTCTTTTTTTTCTTAGCTTCCCATCTTTTTCTTTGGTGTCTTTATCTATGTATTGTGAAATAATATAAATAAGAATCACATTTTATTTATTAAATAGAATCTTATCTTTCTCACTGTTACTTGCAAGCATCATATTTTGGACCATTTTATGTCTGCCAAACATAAACTGCTTTTTACCTGCATGGTCCTTATTTGTTTGCTTTGCTGTACTGATAAGGCAATGGACTCCATTCCTACTTCTTAACCATAAGCATTGTGTCAAAACTCCATCCACAGGATTCTTCTTATCTTGTATATAGCAAAAGTCCAAAAGGCACAGCTTGCAAAGAAAGATTCTACCTCACTTGCATTAGTTACTCGCATTAAGAATTTATTGATGATATTTCAGATATTCATTTCATAGACTTCGTAAGGTATGTTTCACATATAATTAATGGCTCAGCACATATTTAATGTACATTTTAATAAAGTTGTTTGATCTTTATGCACACTTGTGAAATCATGACTACAATCAACATACTGACATATTCATTATTGCTCCAATTTTTCTTGTGCTCTTTTTCAGTCCCTCCTTTTTGTCTATCCCACTCTCTGCTCCCAGTCAACCACTGATCTGCTTTTCTACAAAGATTTGTTTGCTTTGTCAAGAACTTTACAGAATGGAATCAAATACTATGTCCTCCTTTTGAGGGTGAAAGTCTGGCTTCTTCCTCTCAGTAAAATTATTTTGAGATTCACCCATGTTTTTGCATGGATCAATATTTCAATCTTTTTTATTGCTAAGTGATACTTAATTAGACTACAATACCATAATCTATGTATTCACTGATGTGTCAAAGGAAATTTGGGATATTTGGGGTATAATTTCAAAATTTAACAATATTCATTGAATTGATATGAGGTACAAGTCTTTCTTTCAGATGCAAAAACTTCTTTTAAATGTCTCTGTCAGGTAAAAGATTACCTTTGTCATGTTATCTAAATATAATATTTGCAAAAATTGTGTAGAAAAAAAATCTGTTCATCAGAATTTCATACTTCAAATATAGAAGACATCTATCAATATGGTTTCAGACAGCCTATATATTTCATGAAATTAACAAATTGTATAAGACTTCCTTCTATGCAACTGATTTTGTTAGGGGAACCATTGACTGAAACTGCCAGCCCTGGCCAGGCACCTTAGTAATCATTTGCGTGTTATTTTAAATAAGAAGGCCTGTTAAGGAATGCAGAACTAACAAGCTACCACCAAAAGAAAGAATTCGAGAAAGGTCAAAAGGAGAGAGGAGACTCCAGCCCATTTGTCCTACCAACCTCCCAGAATCCTTCTCACTGGAGTCCATCTTGGCTGAGTGATGTATGCACCACCAGAAAGGACCCTGAGTCAGAATGACTGGCCAGAAACTAATCCTATTGCCTTTAACCAGAGACTGGTAGCCACATGGCAGAGCAGTTCTCCTGGGTTTCCCTATCTTGCTGCTATCTACCTGGGTGCCCTTTCCCAATACAGTCTCTTGCTTTGTTAGCACATGTCTCCTCAGATAATTCATTTCTGACTGTTAGACAAGAGCCAATTCTTGGAGCCTGGAAAGGGTCTCACTTCTGCAACAATTTCCTTAAAACTTAACATGGTAGGATGGGTGTTTTAGGTGATATTCTGGATAAAGGAGCTGTGTAGTCTAGCAACAACTCATTTATTATAATAGTTTCAAAAGGAAGGACCATCTACCTTTTTAAGTCCTGTTAGGTATTATTATTCTAAAGACAGTCACTATAGGAATCCATGGCTTATTTAAACAGCAAACTTTGTTTCATTTGGAAACAATTTTCTTAGCAGAGCAAATCCCTATATGTTGATGGCCAGGCAGGCAGGACAAAAAAGATGCCATGTTGACCATAACCTGAGTCTGATGCATCCTGCTTCTGCGTCTTCCTTCTTCCCTACCAAGATGTGCCAGGTCAAGCAAAGCAAAGGTCAGGGGAAGTAATCTGGCAATAAACTAGCAATTCTCTTAACTCTGAAGCTGGAGAAATTACAGCAGATGCACCCATTGATCAGAAGTGTAACTATCACCTACATCTCTCATGGAATCGCACAGTGTTCTCTCTAAGGCAACAGGGTGTGTTTTATTTGTTTTCTTCTTCACAAAAATCTCACAGGAGAAACTGTGTGTATTAAGAGCTGTAGGGTAATCTACAAGTTATATTCCAGTGAGACGTAACCTAGAACCATGCTCGTGTCTAAAATATGACTTGATAGTATAAAAGATCTAGTCCTCCTAAAACTAAAAGAGCCTCTGAAACATACTCTTCCTTATTTTCTAGTAACAACTTTCCTCTGGGTAATTCCAGAAATGGTGCTATGGATAAGCATAGACTAATTACTTTTGTTCATATGAAAGGCATACTATTGATGTATTATTAACTAATAAATGCACATATTCATTTAATACATATCAGCACACCTTTTTTGGTTTTGTCCTATTTAACTTCCAACTTTTTCCTCTGATAGTGTGTATTTAGTTTTACCTTCAGAGTCAGTAAGTTATATAGTTGCATGGTTACCTGCTTACAAGTTTAAAAAGAACTTAAATGACTGTTGAGAGACATATAACAGCACAGTCATAAGATGTTTCCTAAGAGATCAATAGTTTAAATGCTGATTTCTGACAAGTTTTTAAGCCTAAAAAGAAGACCATCTTTTCCATTTCACTGAGGAAATTCCTATTGCATGTTCAGCAATCTGTGTGCTGTGGAAGCTCACACCTGTGTAATTAGGAATTAATCCTAGATAATGGAACAGCCTGACCTGCCCTTGCCTCCATCAGCACATATCAGGAAGACTTTTTAAAACATTTTTAGTAAGACTTGTCTGTTTCCTTCTTTGCTCTGCATCTTGTCAAACTGAAGAAACACAGTGCTCCCTCGATTGGATCTACAGCGTGGGGGTGCCCTGATCCACTGTCCTGGGAACAGCTGGATGTACAAGGAAGTCCAGATACAATGTGCTGCTGCTTTCACAGAAACTATCCTGTGGAGAAACAGCAGTGATTATGCCTGCGGACATTTTAAGGAGGCTTAATCATGGTTCTTGGAACACCTTCCCTTTTCCGTTTGTGTTTTACATGAATGGAAGGGAAAGATGCTTTCACACATATACGTGAGAAACGGAAAGGGCTAAACTGAATAAATGTGACTCAGTAAAGATCCACCTAAGTTCTTGTATAGCAAACAAAACTTATTAATCACTTACTAATGTATGTGTAATACATTATGTGTATTATATGTATGTAATATATATGTATGTATATATACATATGTATATATGTATGTATATATATGTATGTATGTAATATAATACACAATATGTGTAAAATCCATAACAACATATAATCAATATATGATTTCTGAAAAACCAAATTTTAAAGTCAAAGCACACATGTTTATATGATTAAAAAAGCAAACTATAGAGACATTATAGTAAAATCAAAACCATACTGTTGAATATTAAATGCCAGAGCACCAAATATCTACCTAAAGAAAATTCACCACAAAAACCTATTGATAAGACCAAGCTGAGTTTTGTGCAGGTGAGAGCAGACACTTTCTCCATAGAGCTTTGGTCCTGTCTCAATGTGAGGAAGGAAAGATAGAAATTCAGAACTGAAATTGAGAAATGAAAGTTTGGTTTAAAGGACTGCTTTCAGGGGGAGTGAGTGAAAGAGTAAGGAAAGGGGGATGAAAGCTTGACTATGACTGAACAAATCATACTGTAACAGTTTAACATTGATACAAAAAGCAAAGTAAAGAAATTTGAGGCAAGAGATTCATAGAATCTTAAGGCAAAAACTGTCTGTTGATATTTTCCTTGAAGAATCATTGTTTCTTTTGAAAAGTTCCTTCCTGAAATAGTAAAATCATGTTAATAAAATTAATGGAAAAGTAAAATTATGTGAATATAGACCAATGATCTGCAGATTGTGCCTGGGTGCCAAATCCAGGCCTGTGGGCAAAGCTGAGAAAGTTCTTTATACTTTTAAAGGATTATAAGAAAGGAAAAAGAAAAAGAGTATGCAGCAGAGATCTTATGTTGCTTGAAAATCCTGGCACTTCAGAGAAAAAGTTGGCCAACACTTAATGCAGACTCAAAGCTGGGTCAATGGGGAGGTAGTTTCAGTTTCAGCCTCCAAGCATTATGTAGGTATAAGCAGTTTTGGTTCTCAATACTAAAGCCTGTTGCAAAGAAGGAGAAAATCATTCCTACAGATAATGTGTGTTTGTGTGCTTAGCCATGTCTGACTCTTTGCTGCCCCATGGACTGTACCCCGCCAGGCTTCTCTGTCCACGGGATTTCCCAGGCAAGAGTACTGGAGTAGGTTGCCATTTCCTCCTCCAGGGGATCTTCCAGACCCAAGGATTGAACTCGTGTCTCTTGCATCTCCTTCACTGGCATGTGGATTCTTTACCACTGGTACCACCTGGGAATCCCCTACCAATAATGGGTAGTGGGAAATCTGGGTTTGGCCTGGAGAATTTGACAGGGAGATTGGAAGATGAAGAACATGAATGGTACATGAACTGTGAACTTGCAAGCTGGATTTAGAAGAGACAGACGAAAGAGAGATCAAACTGCCAACATCCATTGGATCATTGAAAAAGCAAGAGAGTTCCAGGAAAACATATACTTCTGTTTTATTGACTATGCCAAAGCCTTTGACTGTGTGGATCAAAACAAACTATGGAAAATTCTGAAAGAGTTGGGAATACCAGATCACCTGATCTGTCTCCTGAGAAATCTGTATGCAGGTCAAGAAGCAACAGTTAGAACTGGACATAGAACAACAAACTGGTTCCAAATCAGGAAAGAAGGCCGTATATTATCACCTTGTTTATTCAACTTATATGCAGAGTACATCATGTGAAATGCTGGGTTAGATGAAGCACTAGCTGGAATCAAGACTGCTGGGAGAAAGATCAATAACCTCAGATACACAGATGATATTACCCTTATGACAAAAAAGCGAAGAAGAACTAAAGAGACTCTTGATGAAAGTAGGAAAGAAGAGAGTGAAAAAGTTGGCTTAAAACTCAACGTTCAGAAAACTAAGACCATGGCATCCAATCCCATCACTTTATGGCAAATAGATGGGGAAACAATGGAAACAGTGAGAGACTTTACTTTTTGGGGGCTCCAAAATCACTGCAGATGGTGATTGCAGCCGTGAAATTAAAAGACGCTTGCTCCTTGGAAGAAAAGCTGTGACCAACTTACACAGCATATTGAAAAGTAGGGACATTACTTTGCAAGCAAAAGTCTGTCTAGTCAAAGCTATGGTTTTTCCAGTAGTCATGTATGGATGTGAGAGTTGGATTGTAAAGAAAGCTGAGTGGTGAAGAATCAGTGCTTTTAAACTGTGGTGTTGGAGAACTCTTGAGAGTTCCTTGGACTTCAAGGAGATCCAACCAGTCCATCGGAAAGGAAATCAGTCCTGAATATTCATTGGAAGGACTGATTGCTGAAACTGAAACTCCAATACTTTGGCCACCTGATGCGAAGAACTGACTCATTTGAAAATACCCTGATGGTGGGAAAGATCGAAGCTAGGAGGAGAAGGGGACAACAGAGGATGAGATAGTTGGATGGCATCACTGACTCGATGGGCAGGAGTTTGAGTAAGCTTCAGGAGCTGGTAATGGACAGGGAAGCCTGGTGTGCTGCAGTCCATGAGGTCACAAAGAGTTGGACATGACTGAGCGGCTGAACTGAACTGAGCTGAGCTGGAAGATGAAGTAGGGAAGGGTTATTCTAAAAGCAAAAGGAACAAGTTGTGCAAAGGCATATCTGGAGGATGAAACAGATCAGGACCCTGGGAGGCTCTCTCAGGTACAAATGCTTTCTGTGTTGCCCATTACTTGTTGTAGGAAATAGGCTTCATTCAGTCTCCTAAAACCTTCCCTGAGTTCCAAGTGCAAATTCAAACAACTGCTAATCTAAAAAGGGAATGAAGAAACAAAAGAGCAACAATTAAGAAACAATTCTGCAGCAATAAAATCTCGGTCCTGGTTCCTCCTCAAGGGATATACATAAGAGTGTCATTTAGAATTTCTATAGGAAATGAGGCCCCACCAGGATAGAAGATAGTATCTTCAGGATGAGCATATTCCTGGAACTCTGTCCTGTTACTTCATCACCAAATAATCAGAAGTCATACACTCTGTAACCCTCAACCCAAATTTTGCCTATAAAAACTTACCGCATATAATCACTGGGGAGTTTGGGGCTTTTTAACTATGGTAATAAGCAGACCTCTCAGCCTCACCTGTGCTCTGTATGAAAACAATTTTGTAAGACACGAACTGACCTATTAAGGATCTAGGTCTTCAGGGTAAACTACTCATAGATCTCTCACAGTTAGCAATGTTGATCACTTTTTTCCTTTTTATTGCTTAAACACTGAATTCCAAACAAGACTTCCTTCAGGAAATCTTTCTACTGCGTTTTCTTCATATGAATAAATATAAAACTAACCAGAACTGAATAGCCTAATGGACCACTTGGAATCTATTAAAAGAGTTAAAACCACTTGATACAATGCAAATTGATAATTAATGAAGTGATGCAAATAAATACTTAATAACTTAAGCAGCAATTATTTGGGGATTGTATAGTGGATAAAACATGAGTTTTTCCTATTATCCTGAAAAAAAAATGCACATTTTTTCCCCACACTATCTTTCTGTTCTTTGAAGCCATTAGAGTGAGAATAGCTGACTACCAATATCATTTGAAAAGACCCTGATGCTGGGAAAGAGTGAAGGCAGGAGGAGAAGGGGATGACAGAGGATGAGATGGTTGGATGGCATCACCAACTCAATGGACAAGTTTGAGCAAACTCCAGGAGTTGGTGATGGACAGGGAGGCCTGGCATGCTGCAGTCCATGGGGTCACAAAGAGTCGAACCTGACTGAGCAACTGAACTGAACTGAAATATACCATAATATGCCATAGTGAATGTAATATTGTATACAGAAACAACATATATATCTTCTGGGTCCAAGTAAAATGTATGTGGTCTAGAATATTTTCATCCACAGTTCACTTCCAAATTTAATTAACCTCATGCTGATCTTTGGTCTTTGGATTGATCTGTCAGAATATCCAAATAGCTATGTATGAATATTTAAATAGATAAAGCTAATATCATATAAAGCCAGAAGTTAGTGTTTAGCATCCAATCATAAAGGTAGATCTCCAGTTTCTCAAACTAAAGCTAAAATAGAGGAAAGGTGACTTTCCCAACAGTGTTAAGAGAAAATTAAAGAAATAAAGAAAGAGAGGAGAGAGGGGAGGAGAGAGAAAGAGGGAAAAGAAGGAGGAGGATGAGAAGAAAAAAAGAGAGAAAGCCTTTAGAGAATATATGGGAATAAAGAGATTTAACAAACACCATGGAATTAGAATATTCAGCATTATCAGAATGAAAATTAAAAACTCAATTTTTTTTTATTTAAATAATTCTCTTGAACCTTTGGGGAAACATGACACCCCACTCCAGTACTCTTGCCTGGAAAATCCCATGGACAGAGGAGCCTGATGGGCTGCAGTTCATGCGGTCGCTAAGTCAGACACGACTGAGCAACTTCACTTTCACTTTTCATTTTCATGAATTGGAGAAGGAAATGGCAACCCACTCCAGTGTTCTTGCCTGGAGAATCTCAGGGATGGGGGAGCCTGGTGGGCTGCCTTCTATGGGGTCGCACAGAGTCGGACACGACTGAAGCGACTTAGCAGCAGCAGCAGCAAAGTACACAGAGAACACCATCAGGTTTATTTTTGCAAAGGATATGGGTACATTTCTTAAATGAAAATATTAGAGAAGAAATAGACATTTGCATGATGATTAAGTCCATCTGTTATAGACCACTAGAAGTTTGATCTGTTTTGTATTATCTGAAATGTGTAACTGAACCAGAATTTTATCCTACTGATTAAACAAAGGGAAACTAACAAAATGAATGTCTTTATATAATTGAAGCCTATTGATTATAGATATCAGAGAAACTAGATCATTTGCCTAACTTAGCATATTATGTATTCAGGATTATTTCTGCTTCTGTGATAATAACAACAATTAAAAAAAATAATAGTGATGAAAAGGAAGAACCTTAATACTTGTGAAGCAGTGTTCTATAAGCCCTAATTCAATTTTATGTTCCCCCAAGTTTTGAATTGTAATCTATGTACAGTGATTTGAGTAAAAGATGATACCGTTGTAGCCACGTGTTTTGGGAAACAAACTCACTCAGAAGGACAATGCAGAGAGTGGAGTGCAGTTTATTACACCAGCGGGCCCAAAGCAGAGTCTCCTCTTAGCCAAGGACTCTGACCAGTTTTTGTGAAAACCTTATATTGAGTGTATGTGCTCAAACCCACCTCCCCAAATTCTCTGAAACTAGTCTGAACAAAAGAAAAGAAAGATACAGTCAAAGTTAACCCATGATTCGTATGCCTTAAGCCTAGGTAGTTAATAATGGGCAATTATCAATAGGCCTATGGTCATATCCGAATAGGCATATGATTTTTATGATTTATTTGGTTACACAGATAATTAGGGTATTCTTTTAGGCAATAGAGAGACAGTCTAGGTACGAGCCCTGGGGCTCTTCCATCCAGGGGGGTCTGGTTTTCCAGTTGGTATGTCATTTCCATAGATACTGGGCGTATAGCTCAAAGTCCACAGTCTAAACCAAGATGGAGTCCTGCTTTCAGGATGGAGCCTGTTCTGTCTGTTTCCTCCTTCAATACAATAGATAACTCAAATGTTATAGAGAGAGAGCAAATGAGTCTCAGAAAGTCAAGTGTCTCCCAGATTTCCATTTCTGTGCTTTCCACCAAACCCTAGCCATGGTAAATGATATTCCTCCTGTCATTTATTTCCATCATATCACACTTGCATAACATGTTCGATAATTTCAAGGGCTTTAGATTATCAGTATCTTTACTTCAGGCAAGGGCAGACCTCACACCACTAGACGATCACTCACGATGCTTTAATGACTTCTCCCTTTTACCCCTCAGTGACTGTGCAAATATTCAGTTTGCCTCATGTTTTCACACACACCAGCCCCTTCTCTCCCTGCTTAGCTACTTTCGCCACTCAAAATATCAAATAGTGGCACTTCTGGCATTGCATTGCTGTGTCTTGCTGATCTATCTCCACCAATAGTAAACTGTTTAGGATATAGTCATTTCCTATCTAACACTGTATCTCCAGTGGCTAGTATACAGAAAGATCTAACCTAATAGATGGATATTGATTCACTCCTCTGTTCCTTTGTTCATATTCGTCTTCCCATCTTGTTTTCAATTGTTGCCAAGTTACTTCTGAACTCATAATATACTACCCGTGTATGCGCTCTTGAAAGACTTGGTTGAAAAGTACTTCTAATTTGGGAAGCTACCTACGCAGACACTGTGCTCAAAACATGCCTGTGAATAACTGCAGCTTGAAGAACAATGTCAGAGTCAGATAGCTTATACCAACTAACCAAAATCATGAATGAGTTTAGTTTAAATTTAGGTTATGGTTTTTAAGGATTTTTTTTTTTTTTTGTCTTCCTAGAGGATTTGAATTGCCTTTCATTTTGCTAATCTATAGAAGAATATGCCTTTAGCCTGACTCTAAGGTCATCCTTAGATGAAAAGGAAATGGCAACCCACTCCAGTATTCTTGCCTGGAGAATCCCAGGGACGGTGGAGCCTGGTGGGCTGCCATCTATGGGATCGCACAAAGTCGGACACGACTGAAGCGACTTAGCAGCAGCAGCAGCAAGGTCATCCAAGTTCTTAATCATAATATTTGTTAAAATAAAGGCTCTGACTTCCTATTTCAGTTAGGACTAGTTTATCTTAATTATGTAGCATGGATTTCATTCTGACATTCTAAATTAAGTGCATTTTTAAAGTCCTGTGCATTTTTCTCTCTTGATTTTTATTTTATTTTTACTTCAGAGTATACCTGACACATCTGAAAACAAGTTTTTTTTCTCACACATTACTGATACTTTGTCAAAAACATACACTTTTCTCTTTGCCTTAGTTTTCTAATGCAAATCTGATGTGTGTTCCTTTGTCTATAAATTGGTATTTTTCCACAACCACTTTCAAAGATCATCTCTTCATCTTCAATGTTCTGAAATTTCATAAGAATGTATCTTGGCAATAGGACTTTTTTATCCACTGTTCCAGGCAGTCCTTGGGTCTTCTCAATCTGTTATTTGGTCTTAAGTGCTATGAAATAATCTTAATTAGTTTTTTGACTATTGTCTCACATCCATTTTTTCTGTTTATTATCTCTAAAATATTTACTAGATGCATAAAGGAATCCAAGGCTACATATCTCTAATGTCTCTCATAATTTCTTGCTTTTTTTGACTTTTTGCTCTATCTTTTGATTCATAAATTTGATTTTATTTTATAACATTTTTCATAATACTTTATTATTCTCTGATAACTTTTTTTAATGGAAACTTGATAGTTTTGTTGAATGCATACTTTTCTGAAATTTAGGGATTTAGCTATCGATTTTAAAAGGCATTTTTCTGATCCTTGAATTTTGTTTCCTTTGGCATCATTTTTTCTATGTGTTCACCATGAAGCTCTCCATTTTTGGGTTCCTGAAAATTTCTGGTCATATTTTGTTCTCACAGGATAGCTATCTATCCATTGAGGACTATGTATCAGATAGCAAAGATTCTGCCTGCAATGCAGGAGACCCGGGTTTGACCCCAGGGTTTGGAAGATCCCCTGGAGAAGGGAATGGCCACCCACTCCAGTATTCTTGCCTGGAGAATCCCATGGAGAGGAGCCTGGCAGGTCCTTGGAGTTGCAAGGAGTTGGACATGACTGCGCGACTAACGCTTTTACTTTCTTTCATTGACCCTGGTTTTCTATGCTGTTGTGTAGTTCTCTGTTCCCCTATGTAGAAGAATTGACCAGAAATTCAATTTCACAGATAGGGACATGTCAGGGGACACATGCAGTGTGCCTTTATGAGTGGGAAGCATGCAGGCATACAGTAACCACCTGTCATATGCCAAAGTAAGATGTCTGATTCAAGTCCTTGCCCCTTAATCTACATTGAGCAATGTAGATTGCTCAAGTTCTTTAGAAAGCAGATCTCCAGTCTTCATCGAGGGGCTTATCTCATGAAATGTGCACTGTGGAAGAATGTAGTCATTCACCTTTGATGTTATGAATACCATAAATGGACAACTCTGGTTTGTAGTCCACCTCTGTTCTCTAAGATTGCAAACTCCCTCAGGCTTTGCTGAGATATATGTTTTCTCTTTCTGCTGCAGTCTCCTCCTATCTGCATTTCTAGAATGCTACTAGACTCCTCTGCTATGGTTTATAGTCCAACTTTTCATACAGGTTTCAAAGTTTCTAATCCATCGATGAAACCCTCATATCATAAGAGCAGTTACAAAATCATTTCCTTTTATACAGCTTCACTGCTGTTACTATGCAAAGACTCACTACCCAATGTGCATAGAAGCCAACACTATGGCACGATCTTTTTAGAAAAGAAAGAGTTTTATTACGAGGGCAACTGGTTCGGACACAGGAGGCAAGGCTCTCAAATGTGTCTTCTCGATTCAGGTTCAGGGCAAAATTTAAGGGGTTGGGGGGAATTTCAAACTTGGAAACGGATTGGCTGGTTTTGATTTAGTCCATATAACTACTCATGCCTCAAGAAGCCAGATTTTCCTTATTGAAGGACTTCTCATTTTGTAAAAGGCTCTGTGGCAACATTTCTAATTCCTTGAGTTCCATAGACTGAAGATTCTTGGTTCCAGGATCATCCTAGATACATGGGTTCTCATCTGGCACAAATGCAGTGCTGGCTCTATAAAATAATATGCATTTTGATTAGTCAACGATGTATTTATAAAAGCAAAACCAATCTAAGCTAGTCAATGTTTATGATATGCTTTTTCACTGTTATTTCATGAAATTTGAGGTGATAAATGGAATATATGTGCATAGTTGGCTACCTTGAACTGTATCACAACCAACACTGCCTTAATGATATCCACTTGCTAAAGTTGCAATAGGTAAGGGTTGGTACTACCATGATGTACGAATAATAAATGTTCTAGTTTCCCACAAAAAATCCACCAACCATTTTGTCAACAATATACATAAGTTGTGGCACTTGTAACTCCTACCTAAGTAAATATTCATGTGTATATCTCACTTGAGTCGAATTCATAGATGCAAGTATCATATCTTAGTGTTTGATTTGATAGCAACTTCTCCCCAAATGTTTGTTAAAGTAGCTAGCCTTTGCACATACTTCTCAGACTAAAGAAGCTATTTGGTGATCAAAATGTATTCTACAGTGTCACATTGAATATGATGCCTTTCCGTAATGAACACGCTCTATAATGAGTACAATAATATCTGTCCACCAAAGTTTCTGCTTGCTTTAAACGTGGTTCCTTTTATTATTGTCTTAATTTATTCAACATTGGTTCTAATTTGCCATGCCAGAGAGAATAAATTTGAAGTATAACACTTATTAATGAGTCAGTGTTAATTATAAACAAAAATAATTATAGTTCCTTGAGCAGCAGCAACTCTACTCTCATTCCAAAGGGGTTCAAAGCAGTTTAGTAAACCTTACAAACCTCATGTCTGATCTGTGGCTTTAGAGATCTCTGCATTAAGTGTTCTGTTTTTACACTGATCTTGAATAATTATTTAACAACTTTCTAAGCCTGAATGCAGAGAATTATCCTGTGTTCTTAATAATAATAAGAAGAAGCATCCATAGGATATCTCCTTTGTACTAGTACAGATTAATGTCTATAAATTCAAATATCTACAGACTGCTAGAGGGTAAAATAAGTGAGTGTTTAGTGTTACTATTAAAAATAAACAAATTTTAAAAACAAGTATTTTCTTCTCTTTTAGAACTATTTTAGAGAAAAGCAACAGTCTGAAAAGTCAGTCTAATTTTGCTCAGACTCAGAGTAGGAAGCAGTCGGTCAGTGGTGAGCCAGGGAACAGAACAGTTTGGTTGTTTTCAAATGCACTGTGAAATATTGCAGACATAATAGAAGGAATAAAAATACTAAAGTAAAACTTATGCACTCATGACTTAATTTTAGAAGTAAAAATTCTCAAATTCTCTTAGAGACTCGAGTTCCCAAACTTCCCTTCTTATACTCCTTTCTTTCCTTGCCTTCCTACCGCCAGTCATGTTCATTATATTCATTTTGGCTCTTACTAGATCCTTGCACTTCTGTAAGTACTAATTAACTAATTATGTACCTTTATATAAGAAATTGTTTCTTCATGTTTTAAAATTTACATATGTGGTGTCATACTACATGTATCCATTGACCAATCATTTGCTCTAATGACATCAATTGTTTAAAATTTATGGTCTAATAGATTGCTCAGTTCAGTTCAGTTCAGTCGCTCAGTCATGTCTGACTATTTGTGACCCCATAAATTGCAGCACGGTAGGCCTCCCTGTTCATCACTGTCTCCCGGAGTTCACTCAAACTCATGTCCATCGAGTCAGTGATGCCATCCAGCCATCTCATCCTTTGTTGTCCCCTTCTCCTCCTGCCCCCAATCCCTCCCAGCATCAGAGTCTTTTCCAGTGAGTCAACTCTTCACATGAGGTGGCCAAAATACTGAAGTTTCAGCTTCAGCAACATTTCTTCCAAAGAACACCCAGGACTGATCTCCCCTAGAATGGACTGGTTGGATCTCCTTGCAGTCCAAGGGACTCTCAAGAGTCTTCTCCAACACCACAGTTCAAAAGCATCAATTCTTTGGTGCTCAGCTTTCTTCACAGTCCAATTCTCACATCCATACATGACTACTGGAAAAACCATAGCCTTGACTAGACGGACCTTTGTTGGCAAAGTAATGTATCTGCTTTTGAATAGGCTATCTAGGTTGGTTGTAACTTTCCTTCCAAGGAGTTTTCTCAAATGTTCCATATGTACATTTAAAAATGTATATCCTTTAACCAGATATAGGTTTTATATGTATCTATTAACTAGGCATATTCACAAGATGTTCAAATACTCCTTTTATTTTCTCATTTTCATCTACTTGATTTACCACTTAAAAAAACAGGTAAAATAAATTGTTTCCCTCAGATAGGAGATTTGTACATTTCTTCTTCTGATTTTTGTCATATTGCTTTAAATATGGTAAAGCAACTTAGGTACATAAAAATTAACATAATATTTGGTGAACTAAAAGAATGATTTTATGTAGTTACTGTAAAATCTAAATTAATAAGGGTCCAGCACCTTATTTTGGTTAATATAGGCTTAGAACAACTTTTCCATAATTTAACTTCAAATATTTTTATCTTCTTATATTTTAGAGATGTGTCTTACTAGTGGCTTAAATCTATATTTGTATATTCATTCTGATATAATCTATTTATCTTGCAATCTTATTATTTTGATTCATTGTAACATTATATTTTGTGCATCTTTTTATTCTATTGGTCAGTTCTATTTTGCTTTTCTTTCCTGTCTTCTTTTGAAGTAATCAGTTGTTTTTCATTTTATTTACATGGATATATATATATATATACATATATATATATATATAGGCTTCCTGGGTGGCTCAGTGGGTAAAGAATCTGCCTGCAATGCAGGAGATGCCAGAGATATGGGTTCGATTCCTGGGTCGGGAAGATCCCCTGGAGGAGGGTATGGCTACCCACTCCAGTATTCTTGCCTGGAGAATCCCATAGACAGAGGAGCCTGGCGGGCTACACTACATGGGTTGCAGAGTCAGACATAACTGAAGCATTGAGCACAACACAGCACACACAAACATATTTTTTTCTGTATCTTTAGAATTTATACATTCTTTTTCCTTTCTTATGTCGCCTCCTCCTTCCCTCCCTCTCTTCCTCTTTTCTTCCTTCTTGTAGCCCTTCTTTCTTTCTTTCTTTCTTGGTTTCCATCTAAGAATTGTATAAATATGTAATTCCTGCTATATAATTCCAAATTATCACCATATGGAAATATATTGCCAGAGTCTCTTGCTTTGCATATATTTTCTTAACTTTCTTATTTTAAAATAATTATAGACAACAGAGAAATTGTTTTTAAAAAAGGTACAGAGAGGTTTCAGTTCAGTTCAGTTCAGTTGCTCAGTCGTGTATGCCTTTTTGTGACCCCATGAACTGCAGCATGCCAGGCCTCCCTGTCCATCACCAACTCCCGGAGTCCACCCAAACCCATGTCCATTGAGTCAGTGATGCCATTCAGCTATCTCATCCTCTGCCATCCCTTTCTCCTCCTGCCCTCAATCTTTCCCAGCATCAGGGTCTTTTCAGATAAGTCAGCTCTTCGCATGAGGTGGCCAAAGTATTGGAGTTTCAGCTTCAACATCAGTCCTTCCAATGAATATTCAGGACTGATCTCCTTTAAGATGGACTGGTTGGATCTCCTTGCAGTCCAAGAGACTCTCAAGAGTCTTCTCCAACACCACACTTCAAAAGCATCAATTCTTCAGTGCTCGCCTTTCTTTATAGTCCAACTCTCACATCCATACATGACCACTGGAAAAAACAGCCTTGATTAGACGGACTTTTGGTGACAAAGTACGTCTCTGCTTTTCAATATGCTATCTAGGTTGGTCATAACTTTCCTTCCAAGGAGCAAGCGTCTTCCAAGTTCACGGCTGCTATCACCATCTGTAGTGATTTTGGAGCCCAGAAAAATAAAGTCAGCCACTATTTCTACTGTTTCCCTGTCTATTTGCCATGAAGTGATAGGATTGGATGCCATGATCTTAGTTTTCAGAATGTTGAGTTTTAAGCCAACTTTTTCACTCTCTGCTTTTACTTTCATCAAGAGGCTCTTTAGTTCCTCTTCACTTTCTGCCATAAGGGTGGTGTCATCTGCATATCTGAGGTTATTGATATTTTACCCAGCAATCTTGATTCCAGCTTCTGCTTCATCCAACCCAGCATTCCTCATGTGTACTCTGCATAGAAGTTAAATAAGCAGGGTGACAATATACAGCCTTGATGTGCTCCTTTTCCTATCTGAAACCAGTCTGTTGTTCCATGTCCAGTTCTAACTGTTGCTTCTTGACCTGCATACAAATTTCTCAAGAGGCAGGTGAGGTGGTCTGGTATTCCCATCTCATTCAGAATTTTCCATAGTTTATTGTGATCCACACAGTCAAAGGCTTTGGCATAGTCAGTAAAGCAGAAATAGATGTTTTTATGGAACTCTCTTACTTTTTCGATGATCCAGCAGATGTCAGCAATTTGATCTCTGGTTCCCCTGCCTTTTTTAAAACCAGCTTGAACATCTGGAAGTTCATGGTTTACATATTGCTGAAGCTCGGATTGGAGAATTTTAAGCATCACTTTACTAGCGTGTGAGATGAGTGCATTGTGCTTTAGTTTGAGCATTCTTTGGCATTGCCTTTCTTTGGGATTGGAATGAAAATTGACCTTTTCCAGTCCTGTGGCCACTGCTGAGTTTTCCAAATGTGCTGGCATATTGAGTGCAGCACTTTCACAGCATCATCTTTCAGGATTTGAAATAGCTCAACTGGAATTCCATCACGTCCACTAGCTTTGTTTGTAGTGATGCTTTCTAAGGCCCACTTGACTTCATATTCCAGGATGTCTGGCTCTAGGTGAGTGATCATACCATCGTGATTATCTTGGTCATGAAGATCTTTTTTGTACAGTTCTTCTGTGTATTCTTGTCACCTCTTCTTGATATCTTCTGCTTCTGTTAGGTCCCTACCATTTCTGTCCTTTATCGAGCCCATCTTTGCCTGAAATATTCCCTTGGTATCTCTAATTTTCTTGAAGAGATCTCTAGTCTTTCCCATTCTGTTGTTTTCTTCTATTTCTTTGCATTAGGTCTAGTGCCCCATTTACTCAGCCTCCCCCAACAGAGCATCTATAGTTCCCTATCAAACCCAGGAAATCAACACTGGGGTAATGCACAGAGAATTATTTGAATTTTACCAGCTTTACAGTGCTCATATCAGGCTATGTATAGTTTTATATATTTTTACCACAAGTGTAGCTCTGTATAACCAGCACCACATTCAAGATGAAAACCTGTTCCATTACACTGGGGCTGTCTTGTGCTACTCCTTTATTTGCCACATATTTTTAAAAGTCATTTACATGTTTTTTGTTTTTTAATTTTATATAAAATGTCTTATTTCCCCAATGTTCAAAAATAATTCACAATTTTTAAGATACTGTCTCCTCCAACACTGTGCAGGCCTAGAAAAAGCATGTCTATTGCCTTAAATCAGCTGAGAGTTCTGTTGGCCATCTGGTATACATTACAGTTCAGCTAAATAAAACTGTGTATCTGATGATATATTATATGCTTTCATCTAGTATTTTGTATTTGTTTATCTGTAGACATAGACATTTGCATTTTGTAGTCACTCCTTACTATTTAGACATTTGACAGAAAAGGTTGAGATTGTTTATTCCTAAGATTTTTCATCATTTACTATGTAGAATATTTAGCATTAAGCACAGTAAGTCAAGGGTCATTCTTTTCCTTCTGGCAATCAACGTATGCCATCCATAGCGCTGTTTTCTCAGGCTCCAGACTCTTGTCAATATATACGAATTTGAATTGTGATTTCCCCACTAAGGATGTCTGATATTTATCATTTCCACTATAGTCAGCACATCCTCAGGGCTAAAAGTCTAGCCTGGGCCTGGGTAGCAAGTTCAAAAGCCTGGTGTATTTATTAACATATAACCCTACTTTAAATGTGCTTCCTGGGAAAGCAATGTTGGACTTACTTATCTGGCCCTCAGCCTCTGTAGAACCATCATATCCTTTGTGAAGAGATCTTACTTCACATTTCTAAGTTATTAAAAACAAAAAATGACAGAAAACATGTTCTGGACCCTCTCCTAATGAGTGGAACGTGGCCACCACATAACCAAAATTGTTCATTTCATCCTCACAGCAACCCTTTAGGGCAGTTAATATTATTATCCCTGTTTCACCAATGAGAAAATTGAGGCTTTGGGAGGTTACTGTGCTGGGTAAAGGTCATACAGAATAAAAAAGACAAATTTTAAGCGAGTTGTCAGTGTGAACAGTTTCACACCCTGGAGAATGGTTTTTAGATCTCCTATAGTCAAAATGGAATATATGATAAAATAGCAAGATTCAGACCACACTGAGTCTGAGAAATAAAAGCCACACATTGTTGTCTGATCAAATTTATACAAAGATTTTTTTTCAATTAAAAAATGGCACAAATCTACAGACCAAATGGTCTGTGAAATGTGACTATTTAGAAATACGAGCTACCTGCAAAATTCACCTTCTTCATTGAAATTAACTTGTAGAGACTGGTCTAAATACAAGGACACAGAAAGATTTAAGATAGCTACAACTCCATATCATTGGAATGGACAAAAGTTGATTGAGATAAAGATCATATTCTTTTGAAAGGATATCTCAAGGCAATGTTTTATTTTTAACAGTGAATTAAAGAAAGCAAATTTCATATTGTATCTAACTAAGATGTGAAGAAGGGACAGTTAATGAACAACCTGGTAGAAGACTAATAGATTGAGATAAAGGCAGGCTTATTAAGAGTTGTCTGTTTAGAGTCTATTTTTAAAGATGTGGGTTTCAGAAGGCGGTTTTCTCACTAGAAGCATTTATTGCTATTCCAGGTCACATAGGAAGAATGGAGTGTCTGACAATGATGGACAGTGCAGCAGTAGCCTTGCCATTTAGAAATTAATCTGAAGCCCTCTTCTACCAAACTGCCATCTTCTGTTACTACACAGAAACTTGGTTGTACTAATAATGGGTACCCAGCTCCATAAGACACAAGCTCAAGGCAGAGCCTAGGAATTCCAAAGCAAAACAGAAAACATTGCAGAAAATACTCAAAGAAGAACTTTAGAGGTAAATGCCTAAATTCTAATTTTTAGGATATTTAGAATAATCTGTGGCCATAGTTCAAATTGCAATAGTCAGTTTTATACCACATACAATAAGCAATATAATAACACATAATCTGTGTTAGAAAAAGTTCCCTGAGTGCTTGATTTAATATTAAAATGAAGGTTAATACTAATAATAACAGGTCAAATATTTATTGAAATTGGTCTAAAAATAATATTTAAAATGATAATAAAGAAAGAAGCTTATAGTCATTAAACTCTTAATATATGCTAGTTATTATACCCAGTAATTTATAGTTACAAGATCATTTAATCTTTGTAATGACCCTGTGAATACTAGTATCATCTCAATTTTACAAATAAGGAGGCAAAGTCTTTTAAAGGGTGAATAAATTGCCAAAGGTGACCTACTTCAGAGTCTATAACTCTAATCACTATACAATATGCTCCCTATCTCTTTCTATCTGTATCAAAGGATAGTAAATACAAAATTATAACAGACACTCATTATGTGTCCATGTGTGTTTTTAAGGTATATATTCTCTCTCTCTCTCTCTCTCTCTCTCTCTATATATATATATATATATATATAGCTTGTATGTAATACACACTTATTTGCATGTATATTTTGCTATAATAAGTGTATACAAGGAATATATTTTATATATTTAATTTATATATACATATTTAAGTGTAAAATATGGATCATTGAAAAAGCAAGCGAGTTCCAGAAAAACATCTATTTCTGCTTTATTGACTATGTAAAAACCTTTGACTGTGTGGATCACAATAAACTGTGGAAAATTCTGAAGGAGATGGGAATACCAGATCACCTAACCTGCCTCCTGAGAAATCTGTATGCAGTTCAGAAAGCAACAGTTAAACCTGGGCATGGAACAACAGATTGGTCCCAAATAAGAAAAGCAGTGTGCCAAGGCTGTATATTGTCACCCTGCTTATTTAACTTATATGCAGAGTACATCATGAGAAATGCCAGGCTGGAAGAAGCACAAGCTGGAATCAGATTGTTGGGAGAAATATCAATAACCTCAGATATGCAGATGACACCACCCTTATGGCAGAAAGTGAAGAAGAACTAAACAGCCTCTTGATGAAAGTGAAAGAAGAGAGTGAAAAAGTTGGCTTAAGGCTGAACATTCCAAAAACTAAGATCATGGCATCTGGTCCCATCACTTCATGGCAAATAGATGGGGAAACAGTGGAAACAGTGACAGACTTAATTTTTTTGTGCTCCAAAATCACTGCAGATGATGACTGAAGGCATGAAATTAAAAGACACTTACTCCTTGGAAGAAGCTATTATGAACTTATACAGCATATTAAAAAGCAGAGATATTACTTTGCCAACAAAGGCCCATCTAGTCAAAGCTATGGCTTTTCCAGTAATTAGGTATGGATGTGAGAGTTGGACTGTGAAGAAAGCTGAGCACTGAAGAATTGATGCTTTTGAACTGTGGTGTTGGAGAAGACTCTTGAGAGTCCCTCAGACTGCAAAGAGATCCAACTGGTCCATCCTAAAGGAAATCAGTCCTGAATATTCACTGGAAGGACTGATGTAGCTGAAACTCCAATACTTTGGCCACCTGATGCAAAGAACTGACTCATTTGAAAAGACCCTGATGCTGGGAAAGATTGAAGGCATGAGGAGAAGGGTATGACAGAGGATGAGATGGCTTGATAGCACCACTGACTCGATGGACATGAGTTTGAGTAAGTTCCAGGAGCTGGCGATGGACAGGGAGGCCTGGCGTGCTGCAGTCCATGGGGTCTCAAAGAGTCAGACATCACTGAGTGACTGAACTGAACTGAACTGATTTCTTGTCCCACGTTTTGACACTTCTTCTCACTCCCTTCACATTTTCATGGAGAAATTGAAGCAGACCAGGGAAAGGTAGAGGTTTTTTCCCTCCTGTCTTCTTTCCCTCCCCTCAAAACTCTACTCCTAGTTCTAAGAATTATGCTACTAGTTAAAGTGAAGATGTTTTCTTTCTTGTTTTCCTATCTTCATTCCCCCTTCTTATTTTTAGAACTACAGAAGCTCAGGATTGTTGTCAGGGACATCATGACCAGAGGCCCACAATCTCAAGGGCCAGACTCACATTGTTGAAAACATATATCAAGATAAAAGATGTCACAAGACTAATCCGGCTCAGTCGCAGTCATGTAGCTCATTCCTCTAGGAGCAGAACCTAGAGGAATGACAGAGAGGATGGCAATTAAAGTGAGAATGGGATGGTACTAAAACTCAGCTGTCAGTTCCCTGCAATAGGTCCCTAAATCACTTGATGAGATAATGGTTGAGTTTTGTGCGTCTAGCCATTCTCAGAGGCAAAGCAGAAGTTGGTAGTTGACTGACTGGGTCAAGAAGTTTGAGACTGGTAGGTCTGAATCAAGCAAGATAAATGAGTGGCATTTAGTTACTTTCTATCTCTTTGCCATTTATACTCAGGGACATCATTTGTATGGCTTTCTGCAAAACAACATCTAAACTGTGATGAGAATTGATGCTTTCAATTTTTCATGCGTTAATTTTCTATTTGGCTGATATGTCCAGAAACCTTTCCTTGTCTTTCCCTAAACTGTTTGGATAATTGGTTCAATTCTCTGCTCTGCTTTGACTGTGGGAACCTTGCCCATTTAAGGTATTTTTCTTTCAACTTGTACTCAGCTGGCTTAAAAAGGTGCTGCTTCTAAAGCAAGGAGGTCAAGACAGATAGTCAGACCTGACAATTTACATTGCCCAAGTTCCTGACTCAGTTACTTGAGGTTTGTGAGAGAGAAAGAAAAAAATGGCAGAAACTGTATTCTTCTTAGCTACTTGAAAGTGTAAATAATTAAATACCCATCAAAGTCAGCTGTAACTGGCTTCCTTTTTCTGCCGACACCTTCCTTTTCAAAGAATTGCCTCCTTCATAGCTATATCTATAGAAGTGTCCCGCTGAATCTACCATTTTGGCTGGAGCGTCTTTGGGTGCTAATGAGAGATCAACTTAGTAATGTGACAGTGGGCCAATCTTGATGAACATAATGGCAAAGTATTTAGAAGTAAAACTTTCATCTTTTTTAATTTTTAACATATCACAATTGTTGATAGTTTTACTATTGTTGCTGTTGTTTTTCTATGAATTTAGAAATTCAACACATGATGCTATGGCCTAAATGTTTATGTCTTCCTAAAGTTCATATGTTGAAATCTTAACATCTAAAATTATGGTAGTAGGAGACGAGGCTTTTGGGAAGTGCTTAGGTCATGAAGGCAGAGTCATCATGAATGGGATTAGTATCCTTACAAAAGAAGCTTCAGAGAGATCTCTTCTCTCTTTTGCCACGGGCTTAAAAGTGAAAAAAGAGATAAAATTTATATTGTCTACTTGAGGTGTCTCTATTCATCACTATATAAAGTTGGAGGGTCACAATAATGTGGACTAAAACACAAAGGAATTATTTTTATTTCAGTGTTTGTCTAAATTCTTCAGATAACAATTCAAATTCTTTGACAGTAGATATTTTGATTATACATATAATTTATGAGAAGATAAAATGTATGTATCTTAGTTTGCTAACCTATAAGAGCTGGAGTGTTTTAAAGATAGTGTAATACAAAAGAAGTAAATTGGTTGAGGGAAAAGCCTTGAAGCTCCGAAGGGGGCGGGGGGAGAGGGGAAACAAGATGCTGTCTCATTCTGAGCATTCAAATCAAGAACTATTACATGAGAAATCATCTTAAAAGGATGCATAGTCAACCCAATATTAGGGGTCAGGAACTAGGGGGCTATATTGGTTAGGTAGCTTTTATGGTCACACAGACAATGAGAGGAACATGGAAGGTCATAACCAGGATCTTCTGACTGAAAATATGACAATCTTCTAAATACACCACAGCACACATTATCTTTTACCTTCCATTAGCCAATGTACTCTATTTTATGTTATCCTTGATATGTCTAACATAAATTCAAAATAAGATTATTAAGATATGATGACTATTTACCCTTGGCCTGAGAATGTTTATTTATACAAGAGCATTTTTAAGAAGTCATACATCAATCTCTGTGCAAGGCATTTATGGACATTTTTAGCACATCTGTTTTTTTTAATGCTACTCCAACATTTCCAGCTCATCAGGTTGAAAGCTTGCTCTCTATCAGGAGTCAACAATGCTGCCTCCTGAATCTGTCTGCTTTAATTGAGAAGGTGATTCATGTAACCATGGAGGAAAACACTGGATTTTTTTGCAGCCTGAAATAATCCTCATCAGAAAATAAAATTGTCTGAGTGACTAGGGTAGATCTGGGGGGAGGCAGACATGGGTCTGTGGTACTTGGTGACAAGCTATGCTGGCACTAGTGATGCAAAATATCACCTAACATGATGAAAGCCTCTAGTAACATGCTTAATGTGCTGCCACAACTTATAACAGGCATGCCAAGCTGCAAGAGAGATTGTTATGACGCTGTTGTCACAAAGGAAATGAGTCCGTAGCTCACCACGGCAATCCACAAACACTGGCTACTATGAATACAAGACCTCAAAAAAAAAAAAAAAAAGCCTTTAGTTGGCAGAACACTTGGTCATGCTTTTGGAAGAGATGCTGAAAAACAGAGTGACAAGAAGGCACCGATAGCTGAATGTGGCTTCTCTATGATGAATCGTAACTTCATTGGGACATTGAGGTAATCTAGTTAAACATCTCAGATCATCGAGGTGTACAGTCTCAGAGGAGACTGAGAGCCAGAGTATTAAGGAGAATTAAAGAACTAGTACAGCCCTAAATTCAAACCTAAAACTGTGTCTCCTCAAAACCAATACTTTCTCTACTACACTCTAAGACTCTAAAATTAGCCTGAAAAAAAAGAGGTGTGAGTCCCACAGGTATGAGACTAACCAAAATGCTTACCATCACTCTATACATAGGAGTCTGAAAGGCTTCAACATTATATTATTTCCTCCAAGTTACTGGGTCTGTAATTTGAAGAAATGACTCCTAGGTTATTAGTGGTACCCCCTCAAAAAATCTTTATAGCCTTGCTGCTTATTCACCTATGGTAATGGTTATCTGAGTAGTGTAATTTTAGTACTACCTTTTTGTTTGTGAAATAGAATTCAGCTCATTGTTTTTCTCCCTATAGTTGTGATTTTCTCTATAGTCTTGGTTAGAAAATATATGATTTATCCAAAGCCTGTCCATGGTACTGAAAATTCTTCTAGCAATACAGTGGAGCATCATGGCAGTATTATAGTAGAATTTTCTTCAAATATTTTTCCACCTTTATGAGATATTATTGACATATAAGAAAGGTAGGTTTAAGGTGCACATTATAGTTATTTGACACACATGTTTATTTTGAAATGAGTCAGTTTTCACTCCAATCCCAAATACAGGCAATGCCAAAGAATGCTCAAACTACTGCACAATTGCACTCATCTCACATGCTAGTAAAGTAATGCTCAAAATTCTTCAAGCCAGGCTTCAGCAATACGTGAACCGAGAACTTCCAGATGTTCAAGCTGGTTTTAGAAAAGGCAGAGGAACCAGAGATCAAATTGCCAACATCCGCTGGATCATGGAAAAAGCAAAAGAGTTCCAGAAAAACATCTATTTCTGCTTTATTGACTATGCCAAAGCTTTTGACTGTGTGGATCACAATAAACTGTGGAAAATTCTGAAAGAGATTGGAATACCAGACCACCTGATCTGCCTCTTGAGAAATTTGTATGCAGGTCAGGAAGCAACAGTTAGAACGACATGGAACAACAGACTGGTTCCAAATAGTAAAAGGAGTATGTCAAGGCTGTATATTGTCATCCTGCTTATTTAACTTATACGCAGAGTACATCATGAGAAACGCTGGGCTGGAAGAAGCACAAGCTGAAATCAAGATTGACACGAGAAATATCAATAACCTTAGATATGCAGATGACACCACCCTTATGGCAGAAAGTGAAGAGGAACTAAAAAGCCTCTTGATGAAGGTGAAAGAGGAGAATGAAAAAGTTGGCTTAAAGCTCAACATTCAGAAAACTAAGATCATGACATCTGGTCCCATCACTTCATGGGAAATAGATGTGGAAACAATGTCAGACTTTATTTTGGGGAGCTTCAAAATCACTGCGGATGGTGATTGCAGCCATGAAATTAAAATATGCTTACTCCTTGGAAGGAAAGTTATGACCAACCTAGATAGCATATTCGAAAGCAGAGACATTACTTTGCCAACAAAGGTCTGTCTAGTCAAGGCTGCGGTTTTTCCAGTGGTCATGTATGGATGTGAGAGTTGGACTGTGAAGAAAGCTGATTGCCAAAGTACTGATGCTTTTGAACTGTGGTTGGAGAAGACTCTTGAGAGTCCCTTGGACTGCAGGGAGATCGAACCAGTCCATCCTAAAGGAGATCAGTTCTTGGTGTTCTTTGGAAGGACTGATGCTAAAGCTGAAACTCTAATACTTTGGCCACCTGATGCGAAGAGCTGACTCATGTGAAAAGACCCTGATACTGGGAAAGATTGAGGGCCGCAGGAGAAGGGGACGACAGAGGATGAGATGGTTGGGTGACATCACCGACTCAATGGACATGGGTTTGGGTGAACTCTGGGAGTTGGTGATGGACAGGGAGGCCTGGCGTGCTGCGATTCATGGGGTCGCAAAGAGTCGGACATGACTGAATGACTGAACTGAACTGAACTGAACCTCAATAAGATTAGTTATCTTCTCTATCCCCACACATCATTACCTTTTTTGTTTCTAAGTGGTGATAACATTTAAGATATACCTCTTTTACAATTTTCAATTTTCTAATGCAGTGTTGTGTATTATATTCACCCAGCTGTTCATTAGGCATGCTGACTTTGTCTATCTTATAATGGAAGTTTGGACCCTTTGACTAACATCTCCCCAGTTTCCCCACCCCCTTGCAACCACCACAGTACTCTGTATTTCTCTGACTTTGGCTGTTTTAGATTCCATGAATAAGTGAAAACTTTCATTTGTCTTTCTCTGTCTGACTTATTTCATTTAGCATAATGCCCTCAAGTTCCATCTGTGTTACAAATGACATAATTTCCTTCTTTTTCCTGAGGCTGAATTATATTCCATTGTTCTTTACCCATTTTCCATCAATGACACTTAGGACCTTTCCACGATTTGGCGATTGTGAACAATACTGTGAGAAACATGGGAGTGCAGATATCCCTTTTCAATCATGGTTTAATTTCTTCAGATACATACCCAGAAGTGGAATTGCTGGATCATTTGTTAGTACAATTTTTAATTTCTTGAGACATCTCCATACAGTTTTTCATAGTGGAAACAATAGTGTGCCCACGGCAAGTACTAAGTTCACATGTTAATCATCTAACTGCTGCTGCTGCTGCTGCTGCTAAGTCGATTCAGTCGTGTCCGATTCTGTGCGACCCCATAGACGGCAGCCCACCAGGCTCCCCCATCTCTGGGATTCTCCAGGCAAGAACACTGGAGTGGGTTGCCATTTCCTTCTCCTGCTGCTGATTGTATAATCTGAATTTGATGGAAGTTAGTTTTAAAATATAGTTTTCTCTAATGTATATATTTTTATGTGTAAAAAATGTAATTCAAGCTACAGACCTAAAATTAAATTATTTTGCTTGTCTTTTTAATCTTCAAATACAAAAAATCCTAATATAAAGCTTGTTGAGGGAGAAAAAAAGGAAAAGAGTGAAGATTTATGCCAGGCTGATGAGAAGCCACCAATTACAAGAAATTATGGTTGGAAGATCCTAGCAGAAATATCTCCAAGGAACACTTAAAAGCATGTGCTAGAGAGAATTTACCACAATCCAAAAGTTTTATTTGTGGATTAAAATTTATTTAACGAGTAAAATGCGTTTTAGATAAATATTTATTTTACTTAAAATTTCCCCCTTTTCGCCTACCACCAACTCTAACAGTTTTCAAACTATAGTTGCATAGTGGGAGAGTAGGAAGAGCAAGAAGAGAGAAGAAATCTACAGTTTTTCTCTTACCCTCTGTAGGTCTCTGAGAATATATAAGGCTTGAGATAGAGGAGAGAATAATTAAATGGTGTGATCATTTGTTTGTTTGATTTGATAGTATGCTAAACTGTTTATTACCTAAACAAAGGAGACTATATAATTATTAATGGAAAGTGACTGAAAGCCCTTTGAATCCTCCCAGAATTTACAACAATTTTAGGAAAGACTATTAAGAAAGTGGCTTTTAAGGACAAAGATTTTAATGCTTTTTCAATACAACTACAGTTGATTACCTGGTCTTGGGCTTCCCTGATAGCTCTGTTTGTAAAGAATCCACCTGCAATGCAGGAGACCCAGTTCGATTCCTGGGTCAGGAAGATCTGCTGAGGAAGGGATAGGCTACCCACTCCAGTATTCTTGGGCTTCCCTTGTGGCTCAGCTGGCAAGGAATCTGCCTGCAATGTGGGAGACCTGGGTTTGATCCCTGGGTTGGGAAGAGCCCCTGGAGAAGGGAAAGGCTACCCACTCCAGCATTCTGTTCTAGAGAATTCTGTGGACGGTATAGTCCATGGGGTCACAGAGAGTCGGACATGACTGAACAACTTTCACTTCACTAGATATTTATAAATTGGTTTTTGTCTTTATTTGATTAATTGACTTTTCTCCTTGATTCTAAGTCAGAGCAGTGACAGTATCTGGTTTGCCCGTAGCACGTTCCTGGCATGTCTGCTAAATATTTGAATGATTGTATGAGAGGGTTCCAATTATTCATCCTTGTACCTCATTACTAAATTGCCTTTGGTGAATAAAGCATTCCAGCTGTTGAGGTTAAAATATAACTATACCCCATTCCAAAATATGTGAGTTTTTTTTTTCAATATACATTTTTTTATAATGTGTCAAAGTATATTTAATAGTTCAGTGGCATTGAGCACATTACCATTTCAATTCATTTACCAAAGTGCACTTGGGTTGCCTCCGTCTTATGACCATTGTGAATAAGATGCTACGAACATGGGTGTACAAATATTTATTTGAATCGCTGCTTTTATTTTTGTGGGGTAGTACTAGAAATGAAACTGCTGGATCATACGGTAATTCATTTAAATTTTTTGAGCAACTGTCCTAATGTTTTCCATAGCAGCTTTACCATTTTAATTTCCACCAAAAATGAACAAATGTTCCAATTTCTCCACATCCTCAACAATACTTGATTTTTTCCCTCTATTTTGATAATAGGCATCCTAATCAGTGTGGAGTAGTATCTCATTGTAGTTTCAATTTGCATTTCCATAATGATTAGTGATGTTGAGCATCTTTTTATATGTGTATTGACACTATGTATATCTTTTTTGGAGAAATGTCCATTGAAGTCCTTTGCCTATTTTGCTTTTTATTGATCTATAAGAGTAATTTGTATATTCCAGATATTAACCCTTTATGAGAATATCATTTGCTAATATTTTCTCCTGTTCTGTGGATTGCATTTTCACTTTATCGATAATGCCCTCTGATGCACAAAAGTTTTAAATTTTGATGAAGTCCAATTACCTGTTTTTCCTTTTTTGTGCTTGTGTTTTTTGTGTCATATACAAGAAATCATTGCCAAGTCCAGTGTCTTTTAAGGGTTTTAATTTTAGTCCTACTTATAAATCTTTGATTCATATTGAGTTAATTTTTGTATGTTTATAAGGTAAGAGATCAATTTCATTTGTTTGCATGTAGATACCCAGTTTTATCAATACCATTTGTTGAAAGCACTGTTATTTTCCCATTGACTAATTTTGCTAGTTTGTTATTTGGCTGTATTTGTGGAGGCTTATTTCTGGGTTCTCTATTTTAGCAGAATGTTTTTCATTTTTTTTTAATTACAGTGTATCTTCCCTTAAGAATCAAAATAGTTACCAATGCTAAGGCGAAGGTGTTTATTTCATTTTTCCCTGAAACAAGAGAAATTAAGAGGATATTGATTGAGAATATTGATCCAGATCCTGAGAAATGAGGGAGAAAAGCCATAGGAAATTGAAACAAGAAAAAAGGGGAAAGGGAGGGGATACTGCTGGGGTGGGTGGGTACAGTCCTCAACTGCAACTTGACTTGGGTAGGCAAAAGTTTGTTCATATCTTATGTTCTCCGCAATACAAACTCTCCCTCCTCAGTTTATTGTTGAGACTTCAGTACTGAGGTTGGTACCAGGGACAGCTCCTGACTGACAACAATGTAGATCAATTAGGTCTCTCAGCTCTTCTGCTTCTCCTTTTAGATGTAATCTCCCATCCCCTCCATTCATGCCAAACTTGCAAGCATGCATTCCTAAGTGTGTAAACTAAAGAACAGACAACCTGGTACCCATTATTTGAAGAGAAATAAAAAATTGTAAGATAATATAGCATTTTTCTGCAAGAGCCATTCAATAATATGTGTGCCATTCAATAGTATACGAATGCAAATAGCTTTGAAGTCTGTTGACACCTAGGTGACTGCAGTTTTTGTAGGATTATGCTTCCTTTTCAGTCTACTTGTACTAGTAAGGGTGTCACTTATGCCCTTGATGACAACAAGGAGACTGGTACAGAATGATAATAGAAAAGTTGTTGGCAGCTGAGGTTCCTTAGGTTGGACTAGTGCCCCACAGGATGACAGAGATAAAGTTCTGGCTGTCAGCAGGGTATCACCACCCCCAGGAAGGGTATAGATAGAAACATCCGAGGCAGATGAATGAGGGAGCAACAGAAAAGCATCTGAGAAAGATCAGAAAGATAAGTTCAGAAATTATAGCCTGAGTAATCTTCATGATTCCTTTATGTTAACAGAGTTTACTTATTTATTTGATGTGATCTGAATGACCTTTAAAAGCTCTACACTTTAGTTCAATTTTAAGTAACTTGAAAAATTAGAGATAAGTGGCTCTTGGGAGGAAAAAAGAGTCTAGCTGAGTTCTGATTGGAATAGGCAATGACATAATTGAGGATTCAGTCACATCTTGCTAATAAGAAACAAATAGAGCTACAACAGTTGACATCTACAGATATTTTATTTAAATGCATAAATAAATCCATTCTCTTATTACTTTTTCCAGCAAGAGTATAGATAAACTCCCTTGACCTTAAGAGGTAATATAGTGACAACTTTAAACATTGTGTAATACATTGTTTTAATGATAGTGGGCTAAGCACATGGGTTTCTCTCTCCTCCCTCTAAAGTGCCCCTTCTCATGATACTAAGGAATGTAAATGTTGTAAATCTTACTAAAAAGGAATGAGGAATTTCACTAATTTCTGTATAGTAGAAGCAAATAGAAAGCAGGCAAGAGGAGCCTGCAGCCTAGAACATGCAGAAAGCCTGTAATAAAATAAGCCCAACACAGCTCCTGAACTATTCCATCTCTGAAAGGGCATAGAGGACCAAATGAGCAAGAGAGGGTAACATGTAGCTGAAAGTAAGTGATTCATTGAAGTCTAGTTTAGTTTTTGTTCTTCATAGAAAGGAAATAATGCAACCAGCAAGCCCAGAGCAAATAAAATTGGTTCAAGAAACTGTGGTCCATATATGAGGTACATTAAATTTGATATGATATAGAGAAATTGTTGGGAAGTGAGAAAGAATTGCAAACAGAGATCTTTTCCTTTCATAATAAAATGTTGTAAAAATAAGAACTCCATGGAGACTAAAGAATTTAAAGAATTAAAACCATGAAGGTAATAGGAAAAATACATGAGAATGCGTTTAGGACTTTGGGATTAAAAAAGCCGTCCCTCAAACTATACAAAAAGCCAAAAGCCAAAATTGAGTTAAACTCGATTAGAATTAAGATAACATTGTAAGAGGAGAAAGAACATAAAAAAGCTAGACAATAAATGGTAATTGAACATATTTGCAGCATTTATGAAGCAAAGGGTTAATATTAAAATTATTTCAGAGATAAAATAAGGGAAATAACAAGATAAAATTAGAGCAAAGTATATAATAGGAACCTTGGAGAAGATGGATTTTGAAGTTGTTCACTTTTCCCTAATGCAAACAATGCTACAGTGAACACACTTATACACCTCTATGTTCACATGTACAAGTGCTTCTCTGTAAGATACAGGGCTTAATTAGATTATTATTATACAATACAGATTATTAGAGGAGACTGTGCACACGTTTTATTTGTTTGATTTTAATTGTTATAGCATTTCAGGCAGTGCTACCAAATTCTCTTCCAAAATGGCTGTGTTAATTTACACTCTTTCCAACACTGTGAAAGTGTCCATTTCCTCCTATCCTTAAAGGATTTGCCTCTTTTTAATATAATAGTTGAATATAGGATCTTGCTAAGATATTTTGTTTTTCCTTGATTATCGGTTTCTGTGCTGGGTGGATGACTATTCCCTGTTCTAAGAAATATTTTTCCTCTTGGGGTATTTGCTACCTGGATTTATCTTGTCCTCACTCCAGTGTTCTTGCCTGGAGAATCCCAGGGACGGGGGATCCTTGTGGGCTGATGCCGGGAGCCGGCATATTGCATATTGAGTGAGGATCTGGAATAGCTCAACTGGAATTCTATCACTGCCGGGAGCCAGCGTGAGGCACTCCGCCCATGACAAAGGTCATGAGGAAGGAGGCTCGGCATATGCAAAGGCGGGATCGAGCCTCAGGAGTCCCCCTGGAAATTCTCGAACATCTACCCCCAAAACCAGAGTCTGCCTACTTTCTGCTTTGTGCTTTCACCTACACCTCTGACTTTACGGGGGGCTGTCTCCCACTACCTCTCTCTGAAAAAAGAGTTAGCTTACAGCTCCAGTTAATAATTCTTGGATGTGACAGTGTTTCAACCTACAAACTCCTTTGGAAATCCTCTAGCCTGCCTGAATGGGTTTTTCCGGCCACATGTGATTCTTCAGAGCCTCCCAACTGTGAGAGGCAGGAGATGTTCTAAACTGCCTAAACACAGATTCCTTTGAGTAGTTAAAAGATTGATTAGAAATTGTATTGGTGAAGGGTTTTTCACTTGTTGGGCCAATGTTTGCTGCTAAGTCTCCATACTCCTTACCTACTGTGTCCTTGGCAGTGTATTGATTGATATAATGGGTGTATAGAAATGTAAAATGCAGCTTTGTCCAATGCTTTTTGGAAGGCTGGCGCCTGACTTTGGATTAATCACCTTTAGAGAAAGATAAGTTTCTTAAAATGTTAACAGGCCTCCGGGCCAGAAGATGATGTCTATCACCTGAACTTTTGCATATGATAAGTTTACAGGAAAAAAGCCTGGCTTGCTGCATGACTCTACCCCTTCCCCCGTTATCCTCTATGCATAACTTAAGGTATAAAAACTACTTTGGAAAATAAAGTGCGGGCCTTGTTCACTGAAATTGGGTCTCCCCATGTCGTTCTTTCTTTCACCTTCTGGCTGAATTTTTCCTCTGAGGCGGGGAAGCTCGTCAAGCCTACTAATTTTGCCTGGGCTTCTAAGATCTGACCGGGGAGGCCTTAGTGTCTCCTCTCCTTCGGGAGAACGGGAGGACGCCTGCGGCCTTCGTAGGTGACGTTATACCCTGCTTTGGAATTTTATTCAGCCTCTTTTCTCCACTGAATTTCCTCACTGAGCTATCCTCATTCTATTACTCTTTAAATCTTTGATGAATAAATAAATAAATAGGTCGCCGACGCCGTCCCCGCTTCGAATACCCTGGATCAGCCGGGGCTGGACCCCGTCAGGCTGCCATCTATGGGGTCGCACAGAGTTGGACACGACTGAAGTGACTTAACAGCAGCAGCAGCAGCAGCAGTATAATGTGTTCTCTGCCTTTTAAACATTCTTTGCTTGAAGAAGAATGGCTATCTATTGCTTATAATCCATCAAGAGAGAGTGACATATGCATATTATCTAGAAAAGTGGAGCTAACTGCCAGAATAACTCCAAAATAAAATGTTTAAGAGTGCCTTTAGAATAGTGAAACTTAAGACAGAAATCTACTCATTTTTATGATAAAACCCATTGGGTCATTTGATTAAAAAAAATTCATATTTGCATTACTTTGGATTTATAAAATTGTTAAATTAGTGGAAAGAATCAGTATATGACAAATTATGGATATAACTTATTTCCTGTAAGAAATTAACCCTATCTAGGCCTCAATTTCCTAATATGTTCAATAAGAATAATAATACCCACCTCATAGCTATATTCTAAAGTGAACTTTTTAAAAATGACTAACTATTATTGGCCTATTTTCTCTCCCTACTCCTGTCAGTAACTTGATCCTTCTCTTTCAAATAATCTGTTAGATTGCCATTCAACTTTGCTAAATTGACATTGGATCAACACATTTATTCATTGCCTATAAGACAGTATTTTTAAATGCTGTATGTAATTTCCCATCAAGGCACTTCAATGATGTTAGAGATAAATGATATAATAGCTTTATAGACTCAGTCCAGCACTTTAAACCAACAGTAAGAAACATGAGAAAAGAAAAACAACCCTACTATATTTGTTAGTCACTGTAACCTATAAATACTTGCATTCAACACTAGAGCAGATGCTCAGATTAATAAGACATGATACATGCCTTCAAAGCACATGCATTTCAGTAAAGAAGATACAATTGTATTATTGTATTAGCTGGCTTGCTCAGTCATGTCCAATTCTTTGTGAGCCCATGGACTGTACCCTGTCAGGCTTATCTGTCCATGGAATTCTCCAGGCAAGAATACTGGAGTGGGTATTATTCCCTTCTCCGGGGGATCTTCCCGACCCAGAGATTGAACCTAGGTAACCTATGGTTTTTCCAGTGGTCATGTATGGATGTAAGAGCTGGGCTGTGAAAAAAGCTGAGCACCAAAGAATTGATGCTTTTGAACTGTGGTGTTGGAGAAGACTCTTGAGAGTCCCTTGGACTGCAAGGAGATCCAACCAGTCCATTCTAAAGGAGATCAGCCCTGGGTGTTCTTTGGAAGGACTGATGCTAAAGCTGAAACTCCAGTACTTTGGCCACCTCATGCAAAGAGTTGACTCATTGGAAAAGACTCTGATGCTGGGAGGGATTGGGGGCAGGAGGAAAAGAGGTTGACAGAGGATGAGATGGCTGGATGGCATCACCGACTCGATGGACGTGAGTTTGAGTGAACCCCGGGAGATGGTGATGGACAGGGAGGCCTGGTGTGCTGTGATTCATGGGGTCGCAAAGAGTCGGACGTGACTGAGTGACTGAACTGAACTGAACCTATGTTGCAGGCAGATTCTTCATTGTCTGAGCCACCAGAGAAGCCAAAAGAAGATACAAGGCAGACATTAAAAAATACTATTAAAAATAAGCAAAAGGAAATGCTATAGAAAAAATGAAAAAAGAGGGAAATTACTTGTCTGTAGAGATCTTGAAATGGTAATAGCCATTTGGGAGGGCTTATATGGATAGGCAGGCTTTTCCTAGACAGAGATGCAAATACCCCAGAAAACAGTGGCCAGAAAGACTTGTAGCATATATGGAGGATGGTGAGAATTCCTGGGTTACCCAAGTAGGAAGAGGTAGTTGGTTGATGATACTCAAAAAGGCTGCAGCTGAACTGGAGTGCCTGCATGCTTTGCATGTCAACACCTATCTTTTACGCCTGTGAGTGCCCCTGCTCCTTTATGTAGGTAACATCAGAGTGATTTTCTTCAGAGTGCTTCACTCCTCGTACCTTGTGGTCCAGTTTAGATTATCAGTGATATTACCTTTTATCCTCCTTCCCACCCCTTACCAAGGGGTTGACATGTAATCTCACCTAGGCCAACTAATCTGTCACTTGGCAATCTGAGTTTTGATCAAGGAGGCATGTGGACTTTGTGAAAAACTACTGGAGCCAAATCAACTTGCCCCTACATGCAAAGGTTTTGAATCCCACCATCAGAATCTGCCCACTTTCTGGTCCTTCCAAAGGCCCCACTTTTCCTTTACTTTAGTAAGCCCCTTAGTATGCTTCCAGGGCTTCCCTGGTGGCTCAGATGGTAAAACATCTGCCTGCAATGCGGGAGACCTGGGACGATCCCCTGGAGAAGGAAAGGGCAATCCATTCCAGCACCCTTGCCTGGAAAATCCCATGAACGGAGGAGCCTGATAGGCTACAGTCCATGGGGTCGCAAAGAGTTGGACACGACTGAGCAACTTCACTTTCTTAGTATGCTTCCAATAAACATCTTATGTGTGGCGGGGGGTGGGGGGGTAGGGTAATAGAGTTTTTGTTTTCCCTTTTGTTTTGCATAACTTAATCAGAATCAGTTTCTATTGACAACGAGCAAAAAGTTCCAGCTGATGAACATGTCTAATGGATCTGTACATAATCTGCAAACAAACAATGAGGAGCAATTAAAATTTATTGAAGAGTAATATCATAAATATGCAATTTAGGGAAAACTGAAATAGCAAGGAATTAGAGTTAGAGGCAAGAGGAAGTGCAGTGTTTTGTGGAATTAAGAGGATTAGGAAGGAGTAGGAGGCTATGAGACTTTATGAAAATAAAAGTGATAGTTTGGAGGAAGGAACACTAAGCCTGAATTTGAATGCCACTCCTGCCCAAATTCTGCTTGTTTAGGCAAGATTTTTACACACACTGAACTCTTATTTCCAAATTTTCATTATGTAGACAGTAATATCTCTTCATTTTCATGGTTTGAGGATTTAAATGATATACAAAGTGCTAAAAGCTATTGTATTGCCATATAATACGTACCAAATTAATTTCTGCATCAGTTTATAAATTTAATAGGACCTAGAAAATGATTGTATCTGACATGTAAAGTAAGAGGCAAACTCTGACCTGGAGCTTTTGAATCTGAAAGATACAGTAGCTGATGACACATTTGGACAATGAAGAGAAGTTGGTTTGGAAGTGGATGAATAAGAAATATTGCTTAAAATAAAAAGCTTAATTTTAAGCATGTAGATTTTTGAGATAAACAGGAAATAATTTTTTTTTCTACCCTTAAGAGAATGCTGAGGCTTAAAGAAAAGAATTTTAAAGATCCTTACACCTGGAAAATTGAAAGATGTGGTAATCAGTGAGTGACTATGAAAAAAAAAAAGGAAGAAGAAAAGATTGATGGTGAATTCCAGAATGTGCTTATAAAAAGGGAGTGTGAAAAAGGAGAGTAAGTGAAGGAAACAGACAGGAATACAATATTCACAACAGCACAGAAGCCGAATAAAAGACTTCTAGACACAGGTTTTTCTTACTTCACTGCCTCAAACATCTCATATGCTGCAGAAAGGATAAGAAATGTGGAGATTAAAAGAACTCCATTATATTGTCTCATTAGTGAGTCTTCTCAGAGGTTTGTTTCAGCCAAGTCATAAAAGTAGAACAAATGTCAGGCACTATGAGAATAATGCCTCATTTATGTATTGGGACCGTTCTTATTTATACTTCAGAAGTTGTTTTGGGAGTGGTATGGGGTATAGTAAAAAGGGAAAGCAAAGGCAAGCTGTCCACAAGTAAAATAATCAGTACAGGAATAATAAGAACTGATTTGGGAGTATAACAGCAATTATAAGGTTTAAAGTAGTCAACCAAATTAATGTGTGAACAATTCCTAACGAGAAAAGGCTTTTAGAAGCCACATACTCCAAATGCCAAAATGGTGATTCCATTACATCTCTGCCAGTGGTCTCAATATTACAAACATAGTTTTTATGATAATATTTTTAAATATATATTTTGGCTTGCAATATATTTTGGCAGCTTTGGGATTTCAGTTCCCAACCAGGGATCAAACCCAGGTCATAGCAGTGACAGTACTAAATCTTAACCATTAGACCACCGGGAAACTTCTGATCTAAAAAAAAAATCTTAATAAATTAAAAATAAACCACTTAATCATAATCTTTAATACTGGAATTTTCTGATCTTGGTAAGCATTGAAAATTAAAGACATGTTAATTTCTTTATTATGTCAAGTTTCTCTAGAAATAAACTCTTTTCTCCTTCCAAAGACCCCATCAGATTTCATCATGATAGTGTGTTCATTTTTCCCATATATATATGTTTAGCACTCTGCATGCAATCATTATATATTTTATAATGGAGTCATTTCCTAAAACTCATATTAAATAATGTACTTTATATTTGGTTCATTATAAACTCTCAAGAAGCTGAAGGGTAAAGAGGACATGTTAGCAGTCATCTATTTTGAACCCTGAGGAATCAGTGACTGCATCACGGCTCTTGCACAGGACTTCTTGGTGTCCTTGCTGGGAGAGCATGACCAACTCTGACACTAGGAAAGAAGGTCCCAGGTTGTCCTCTGTGTCCTTCCCTGGATAACCATGGACTGAATCCACAATTTGCATTTTATTATCTGTATGCATCCATTATTTTCCCTGATAAATATTCAGAAAAGACAACTAGACCAAAAAAAAAAAAAAAAATAATAACAACACATAGAAAATTTTCAATCCCTACTTAGGAACTCAGTTACATTCAGTTACTTTTGCATGCCTGTCAAGCTCAGTCATGCCCCAGTCTTTGTGACTCCAAGGACTATAACCCACCAGGCTCTTTTGCCCATGGAAATTTCCAGGTAAGAATACTGGCGTAGGCTGCTACTCCAGGGGATCTTCCCAACCCAAGGGGATCCTACTCCAGGGAATCTTCCCAACTCAAGAGTGGAGCCCATGTCTCTTGAGTCTCCTGCACTTACAGGAAGATTCTTTACCAACTGTGCCACCTGGGAAGCAGTAACGAATCTTTTCTGAGAGAGAAAAAAAAAAAAGTGAGTGCTAGATTTTTTGATACATCATATGAAATTTCCTAGAGAAGATGATTATTTCAAATAAGACTCTGAGTTAAGTCTTTTCTACTTTGTCATGGATGGCTGCTGCTGCTGCTGCTGCTGCTAAGTCGCTTCAGTCGTGTCTGACTGTGCAACCCCATAGATGGCAGCCCACCAAGGTCCCCTGTCCCTGGGATTCTCCAGGCAAGAACAATGCAAGCCTCAATAACCTTTCAAATCTAAGGTATTGGTTTACCAGGAATTCTGCGGTAAAGTCTAGCTCTGCACTTGCATGCATGCTCAGTCGTGTCTGACTCTTTGAGACCCCATGGGTTATAGCTCACCAGCCTCCTCTGTCCATGGAATTCTCCAGGAATTCTGGAATACTGAAATACTGGAATGGGTTGCTATTTCCTTCTCCAAAGTCTAGCACTAAGTTCAAGTTTATATTAACAAAACAAGAGGTGTAATGCTTAGCTGATTCAAAAATAAATATAAGCTTTTCATTCTATTGGGTATTTAGGGCCAAAACAAAGTATTTGTATTAGCAATATTAAAAAAAGAAAAAGTCAAGTTTACAGGAATACCTGATCTTAACTTTATTTTCTTGTTAACTTTTTTCATTCACTTGCCCATTCATTGATTTAGCTAACATTTATTTTGCACTTAATATATTCTAGATAACTGGTAAAATATAAAGAAGGGAAATATGCTTCCCAAAGGACTTTATTAGGAAAAATTTCACCAAGAGGATCCTAATGAAATGGCGTCTGGAAGAAAAGGAAATTTACATTTCCTTCCCCAAAGACAGGAAAGAAGTTTTCTTCTTTGTCATTGCCTTTGTCTCCTAAAATCTGCTGAAAAATAAATAAAAAACAGTAACAAAAATAATTATATCTTTGTGAATACTTATTAAATGCCAGTATAAGATTTGGTCACTCTGTTCTCATGAATTAATTTTTCATGGCATAATTTTATTTATACAAAATATTTTATACAGAAAACTTTAGCAGAGAGCCTCTACTATGATGTCTACTAGTTTGGGATGATACCAGGCTGTTTGATGCATCAGGCATTTTGATTTCACAAAGAAACCATAATTACATGTGTGTTTAACCCAAAGGCCCAGACAATTATCTTTTAACTGAAAAGCTTTTAAAACACAAAAATATGAAATTAAGAGCTTCTTAAGTTTTCCCTGCACTCCCCCATTGCTGCTTACCTATCTCTCCATTTCTGTGTTGGTGTTTTCTTTAGGATGATAAAAAACAAAGAATTTAAACTGTACATGTAATAAAAAGAGAGAAAAAGGAAGAAGAAAGAGGGTATAGGATGGAGATGTCTAAGATAGGTGCTGGCATTGTGCAAACAAAGAAATGATTTTCTGGGAGAAATAGCTCTGTCAGTTTCCTTCCTCATGACAGCATTTCTAAAAGTGATATGCACATAGAGACATCTCCCTGGACAGCTGGCATGGTCTGTGAGTGGGCCCTGCTCACCACTTCCTATTTTCTATGCAGTCTGATGATGTCAGGTTTAGATTTTCAAAATCTAAGCTCTGGGCTCATGTCAGCTCATGAGTGAGTTCCTTTTGTTTCAACATTTACAAACATACCTATACTCAGTTCTCATCCAGGGCGAACAAGCTGTGCTGGTGGGGAGACGCATTTCAACAAGATGCAGCTAGACCTTAGTCTTCCATCCTTCTGACACAGGCATGGGAATTCACACTGTGGATTTTAACATTACCTTTTGTTCTAAGCAACAGGGAATGGACGTACTTTTCTTTGAATTGTCTAGTTTGTGTAAATCTTCTGTGGCTTTATATTTGTTTCCTTTAATCCAAGTATATATAAACATGTATGGTCTTTAAAAACAAATTAAGAAGAAGCAACCATTACTGATTCAAATATTTTCAATTTAGGAGGTTCCAGATCAGAAACATCTCCTTAACTTGATGGCTAGTGAGCTGCAGTCCAGATATTGAAGGAATACAGGAGTGGGTAGTAGGTGTGAGCCTCTCCCTTTCTATCCTTTTTCCCACTGTGCATGTGTGTTTCAGGATTCTTACCTAACATGGAAGTAAATCTGAAAGTAGAAAGGCATTAAAATTATGTAACTCCATGAAATGGAATTACTTATTTCAAGCATATGAAGTACTTTTGGAAAGCAAACCTTATTTCATCTCCAGGTACATGGAAAGGACAAAGAAAAAGATTTATTTTATATAGGATATTGGAGAAATAAAATAACCTGTAATATCACAGAATAATGCACAGTGTGTTTAGATAGCTAACCAATAACTCAAAGGCTATAATTTCATAAAATATAGAATAATGCTCATATCACTTATTTTTAAACCAAAAATAATAATAATTCCTGATAATCTGTTAAAAATCCCAGGAAAGCAGAAATGGCATGCTAACAACAGTCATCACCGTTACGATTAAGAGCAAAGCAAGATGCTAATATTTATCATTTTTTCTCTCCAATTTTATCTGATGCACTGAACACTTTAATAAACCCAAGAAAGCATATGTTCAATGTTTGAACATGTTGATTTACATGAAAGTGTAGGAGTGCTATCAGGCACAAACATCTTAAGTCACAGGATCTTGTCTTCCTAAATCCTTACTTTAATGTTTTTTAAACTGTAGTTTGCAAACCACTATTAGCTCTAGAAATAAACTTAGTGGGATAGAACAAATTTTTCCTTTTGTGAAATAAACAAAGTAGAATAGAAATTAGTAAAGTGCATCTCATGTATAATAAGGTAAATATTGTTTTCAAAATCTTCTGTTTCAGAAATGTGTGTCTGTGTGTGTGTACTGAATCTCGGGGTAAAATATATGTCTCACTGAGAATTATCTCAAAAAGGATTGAAAACTACTGCATTATACATACCAGCCCTTCAGACAAGAGCAAACTATAACTTCTGTTTTCTTTTATGAGAAAACTGAAGCTAAGAAAGGAGAGGTGAATTGTTTATGATCTCCTAGGAATCACATGTAAGAACTGAGATCTACCTGTATTGTTTAATGATAATTGCTATGTTTTCTTATCAGGCATATAAATCTATCTTATCAGTTATGTCTTGGCCATGTGTTGATATGTGTGTATGTGTGTATATCTCTAATTATAAGGAAAACAAGAATAAATCACATCCATTCCTACTGTAATTAGTTTCTAAGTAATATTTTCTTATTCCTCAAATTGATGCAAAATCTTTTGTCCACAGTTTGTCATTGATTTTTTTTTTTATGTTGTTGCCAGTCTGAGGAATCCATAGCAAATCTCATCTATTGATATTACACTGATGATAGATAGTATCAATCATTTTAAAAGTAATAGGGCCCGTCTGTGAAGATCATCAAGTCTGTCTTTTCACATTTTAGCTTTGGGCCTTCTAGAAGCTTGGCAAATCCCCATGATAAGTATAGGCATAGTTTAGGGTTATTCATATAAAATTAATGAAGTTTAGAAAATTTCTCATTTAATTCTCATTAAACAATCTTAAATGCTTTGGTATTATCTTCTCTGCAGCCTTTCATTCGTTCACTTAAGTTTCCAGGAAACTCTATTTAGCATTTCTCCCTGAAAGATATTTTGCTAATCACTGTATTGATACAAATAACAAAAAATCCCTTTTTGTAGAACTTTTTCTTTCTTTTTAGTGGCAAGAATATTTAGAGTTTTTGATGATGGAAAAACAAAGCAAACAAAGATCTGAAAGTAACATTTCTGTTAAAGTTGTCTTTTCTATTTCAGACATAGTTTTATAATTCTCTTTTCTATTGCTATTTATGCCTTACTAGGATTCTAGGATGGTCAATTTGCACCCTTCCTCATTGACCCCTTTCTTTGGATGATAGAACAACTTCAAAAATGATGGTCTCTTAATTAAAATTGTTGAATGTTTATCAGTAATCTGCTAAGCAAAATGGAAAATATATTAAAAGAAGAAAAGAGAACAGAACAGACTAAATCACATAGCTATAATAAAATCAAGGACATTCTTCTAGGAATCATTTATATCATTATTAATTTGTAATTCTAATATGCCTCCATGACAGATCCATAGTGGATCAGGGGCTCAAGACTCATTCTCTTATTATCAATTAATATTTAGAAAACTTAAAGCTTTTTATATAGAAACATTCCATGGATTCATTCTTTCCTTTCACACGTGTAGTTTCCTAAAACCAAAAAAGGACTGACTTAGTTGCTAAGCAACAAGTAAAGCATTAGGAGTGGATCCAGAAACACAGCTCTTGAATCAAATAATTAATCAAAGGTTTTAAAACAAAGAAGTGCAATAGTGAAAGTACTCATTAAGTTATATGTTTTAGGGAAAAGGTGGAAATGTCAATTCTAGCTTAGCTGTTAGATGATCTTTGTATGCAGAGTTTGTTTTTTAAAATATTATTAGATTTTAAAAAATCAAATCAACTTAATGAGTCTTTTTCTTAGAAACATTGATGCTTTGTAAATAAATGACTTGAATGCAGAAAGTTTTATTTGAAGTGAATTTTTAATCCAGTTGAAGAGAAACAATGAACAACAGAGGAAAAAAAAACAGTAAAGAATGTATTTTTAAAAATTGTATATAGAAGTTATAAAGAAATTGCAAATTAATATCACACATGTCAGCATCTCTGAGAAAGCATGCTATGCTAAGTCACTTCAGTCATGTTCCACTCTGTACAATCCCATAGACGGCAGCCCACCAGGCTCCCCCGTCCCTGGAATTCTCCAGGCAAGAACACTGGAGTGGGTTGCCATTTCCTTCTCCAATGCACGAAAGTGAAAAGTGCAAGTGAAGTCGCTCAGTCGTGTCCCACTCTTCGCGACCCCATGGACTGCAGCCTACCAGGCTCCTCCATCCATGGGATTTTCCAAGCAAGAGTACTGGAGTGGGGTGCCATTGCCTTCTCTGAGCATATTCTGGATTTATGCAACAGGTAAAAGAAGATGCCAGATTGCATACCTGAATAAACTCTCATCTCACTCATCAAGCACATGTTCAAAAGTGTAGGCAAAATGGACATACTTCATTTTGTCTTAAGCCTCATACATTGTAGGTTTATAGGATTAAACAGTCCAAATGGAAACTCAGATAATTTTTTTGCTATGAGATATCAGTGACAACAGAATAAAACAGGGGGACTGAGAGAGACTGATTGGAGCCTTCAGTCCAGGGCATCTATGTGACTCCAGAAGGTGAGAAATTGCTATGATGATAAAAGAAGGAGAGATCAGAAATTAATGAGATTATGAAGGGGTTTTGGCACATTTCTATGTCAGGGTGCAAGTTCATCAAGGGAGACAGCACAGTGGTTAAGGGGATCAATGTGTTTGGGGATCAAAAGACCTGGATTCAAACCTTGGCTCTTGCAGTTTCTAGTTTTATGTATTTGCATAAATTACTTCAGTACTCGTTAAATTTACAGCTATCTTTGTTGTGGCTATTTTATTATTACATTGCTATTTTTATTCATATTTTAGATCACCAAAGAGAAAGAGGCGAAAAAAATGAATCAAGAAACTTGGTGCTAGTGACACAAAACAGAGGGCTTTCAGCTAGTGTAAATAGTCCTCAGGATGTAGGTTAATAAGAATTTGTTTCTGTGTGGTTTAATGCCAAGAAAAAGCAAAGAGAATGCAGATATTTATAGAGATAATTAAATAAGCAAGTTCTGACAATTGTAATAAAATGCATCAAAAGACTTGTCTCTATGTATTTCACCAATGAGGGATATTAAAAATCTGATCATACACTGCCTTGTTGCTGCTGCTAAGTCGCTTCAGTCATGTCTGACTCTGTGCAACCCCATAGACAGCAGCCCACCAGGCTCCCCCGTCCCTGGGATTCTCCAGGCAAGAACACTGGAGTGGGTTGCCATTTCCTTCTCCAATGCATGAAAGTGAAAAGTGAAAGGGAAGTCGCTCAGTCGTGTCCGACTCCTCAAACCCCGTGGACTGCAGCCTACCAGGCTCCTCCATCCGTGGGATTTTCCAGGCAAGAGTACTGGAGTGGGGTGCCATTGCCTTCTCCGCATACACTGCCTTAGGATTTACCAAATACTGTTTAAATAGCAACAACAAAAACATGGCTCCAGATGAGACTGCAAATATTTTGATAATGCTTTGACTCCAAATTGAAGAGGAATCAGTCAGAATTCTTAGGACCTGAATTCTAAATACCATTATAAATATTTAAGATTCCCCCCCACCCTTCATCCTGGAGAAGGCAATGGCCACCCACTCCAGTACTCTTGCCTGGAAAATCCCATGGACGGAGGAGCCTGGTGGGCTGCCTCCACGGGGTCGCAAAGAGTCAGACACGACTGAGCGACTTCACTTTCACTTTTCCCTTTCATGCATTGGAGAAGGAAATGGCAACCCACTCCAGTGTTCTTGCCTGGAGAATCCCAGGGATGGTGGAGCCTGGTGGGCTGCTGTCTATGGAGTCACTCAGAGTCGGACACGACTGAAGTGACTTAGCAGCAGCAGCAGCAGCAGCAGCCGCCCTTCATCCACAGTGCAACTATATATTAAGGCAGGCTTATGCCACTTATTACTAGAATTCTTTAAAATTTATATTTAATTATAGAAAGCAACACATCAATTCATTAGGCTATAAAATTTTAATAGTCAGATTTTAAAAATGTTTTCCATGATATATCCCCCACTGCTTTCTATTTGTAGACATATAAGCACACTTAGAAACCTCTCCAGGTACACACGTATGTGCTAAGTCACTTCAGTCATGTTTCACTCTTTGCGACCTTATGGACTGTAGCCCAGCAGGCTCCTCTCCCCATGGGATTCTCCAGGCAAGAATGCTGTAGAGGATTGCTCCAGGGGATCTTCCTGACCCAAGGATCAAACCCTTCTCTCTTATGCCACCTGCATTGGCAGGCGAGTTCTTTACCACCAGCATCACCTGGGAAATCCAATGTATACACACACACACACAACCTAATTATTTTAAGAAGTTAAATAATAGTACATGTTATAATATAATCATTTTCCATTTAATAAAACCTTACATTATATTCTTGCTGTCTGTTGTTAGTAACAAACTACCCTGAACCTAAGTCGCTGAACACAATAACAGTCATTCCGTTTGCTCATAAATCTGTAATTGGGAAAGGGATTGGAGAGAAGGGTCCTGTATACACCACGTGGCTTCATCTGGGGTGGTTTCACTAACAGCTGCTTCCAAGATGGCTAATCTACATGGCTGGCAAATTGATAATGACTGTTGTCTGAGATCTCAGAAGGCCAACCAGAAATTGTCACTTAACCCAGGAAGTCAAACAGCCTCCTATACACAGGACTCTGTCGGTCAGCAAAGGCACAAACCCAGCTCAGGTTTATTAAGTTGGGAGACAGACTTTCTCCAGACATGACGGAGTAATATTTTTCTGAAACTTTGTGTGCAATTATATTTTTACAGTCATCTTGAAAAAATGCAATGTATCACAGCTTATTTCCAAATCTTTCAGTGTATACTATTGCATACCTCTTGGTGGAGGTGATAAATATTTCTCTATTAATTGAAGTGGCTATACATCCCAGTATTTTTACTCCATCAGTCACCTATCAATCTACCAATCAATTTTCTATCAAGTCATTCTAATATTCTATCAAAAAGCAGTACATAATCACAGTATATTAGAGGTTCAATTTTCAAACAAACAATTCACACTGGATTTTCTTTTCTTTTTTTTTGGCCAGTCCTTTGGGAGAAAATGATATCTCATTGGCTTAGTTTACATTTCCTTAATTATTATTTGGGTTAAGCAATTTTCATAGCTATTACTAACTTTAATTTTCTTTTCTGTGCCTTATTTAGTATTTTCCACATCTCACCAGGATTTTTAATAAATATGCAAGACTATTTTATGATGATCTCATTTTTTACTACTATATAATTTATTTTATGAATTGCAAATAATTATCTAGTGTTTTGTTTTACACTTTTATTTTCTACACTTTTTACAGAGTTTTATGATATGTAAATAAGTTTACAGGCTCTAAGTTTACTTTCTATTATGCTTTTGTATTTTATGGCTTGCATGAGAAAGCCTTACATAACACACACCACTACTCTAAAACCACGCTTACCTTTACTTTCTTCTAATGAGTGAGAAGTTGCTTTTAAATGTTCATCTTTTAGTCTGAGTTTTACTTGTGAATGATGAAAGGTAGGTGAACACCTTTTTTCCTGAGAGGCAGTTAATTATTACTTATTTATAGCATAATTTATTGAGAGATCACATTTGCTTCCATGTGCTGAAGATATCAGTATTATTATTCATACTTCTTTTCATATCTAATAATTCTATAGGGTAATATAGAATATCAGTCGCTCAGTCGTGTCCGATTCTTTGCGACCCCGTGAATCGCAGCACGCCAGGCCTCCCTGTCCATCACCAACTCCGGGAGTTCACTCAGACTCACGTCCATCGAGTCAGTGATGCCATCCAGCCATCTCATCCTCTGTCGTCCCCTTCTCCTCTTGCCCCCAGTCCCTACCAGCATCAGAGTCTTTTCCAATGAGTCAACTCTTCGCATGAGGTGGCCAAAGTACTGGAGTTTCAGCTTTAGCATCATTCCTTCCAAATATACATGATATATATACATATACTACAACATTTATAGATTATTGAACACATCAAATTATCCATTTGTACATTTCTGGGTCAATTTCATTTTTTTTTTTTTAAATAACAGCTTGGTTGTTATATAATATGTGCTGCTGCTGCTGCCGCCAAGTCGCTTCAGTCATGTCCGACTCTGTGCGACCCCATAGACAGGGGGCCACCAGGCTCCTCCGTCCCTGGGATTTTCCAGGCAAGAACGCTGGAGTGGGTTGCCATTTCCTTCTCCATTATATAATATAGATACTATAAAATTCACCCTTTAAAGTATACAAATTTATCGCATGTAGTGCATTCAGAGTTGTTAATTGTTATCAGTGTCTAACTCTAGAACACTTCATCACCCCCCAAAATAAACTTCAAGCCCATTAGCAGTCAGACCCAATTCTCCCCTACTCCTGAGCCCGGGCAACCACTAATCTATTTTCCATTTCTATCAATTCACCTACTCTGAGTATTTCATATAAATGAAATTAAATAAAATGCAGCTTTTTGTGCTTGGCCTCTTCACTTAACATTTTTCAGGACTGATCCATATCACCGCATGTATCAAGGACAATTCCATGTTGATGTGTTTTTTTCATGTTGATGTATTTATTATACTTTTATAGAATATTTTGACATCTAGCAGGATAAATCATTAATCATTGTTCTCTCTTAAAATGTTCTTAGCTGTAACCAAACATTTCTTTTTCCAGTTTAAATTGTATATGTGTGTAGCAATAAGTTTATTGGGCTTGATTTGAGTTTATATATTAACTTGAGTAGAATGGTTAACTTTTCACTATCAACTCTTCTTATATGTATACATGAAATAGTCCTGTATTCAGGTCAAGATTTCTTTTATGCTAAAGACTCATAAGTTTCTCCACTGTGAAAATTTCTTCTCAAGTAAATTACAAAGCATTATTTATTTTTAGTTACTATTGGAGTCAGGATCTTTTTTCCTGTAATATATTATAATTGGTTATAACAATTATATTATTTAAAAACAGTTTGCACTCCTTTCCAATATTTATAATTTGTATTTTTGAAATATTGACTTTTTTTCCCACTGGTAAAGCAGTAATTATAAACTAGGTTCTGTTTTATTTCCCCAAGGAGACATTTGTCAATGTCGAGACATTTTGATTGTCATGACTGGGAGATGTAATTCACATCCAGTGATTAGAAGTCACATAAGCCATATAGAACAGTCTCCCACACAAAGAATTATCTAGTCTATAATAAAATGCCAAAGTTACAAACCCTGAGTCAAAACATTCAGCAAGTCAAAAACCAGTAATGATAGAAAGTGAAAGTGAAGTAGCTCAGTTGTGTCAGACTCTTTGTGACCCCATGGACTGTAGCCCACCAGGCTTCTCTGTCCATGGGATTTTCCAGGCAAGAGTACCAGTGGGTTGCCTTTACCTTCTCCAGGGGATCTTTGTGACCCAGGGATCAAACCCAGGTTTCCCGCGTTGCAGGCAGACGCTTTCCCCTCTGAGCCACCAGGGAAGCGGTAATGACAGCAGTTACCTTATATTGCTCCTGGATTTACTTATTGTATCAGTAATGCTTGTTTTTGGTTTCTAATAGGTGAGCTGTATGAAATTTTAAAAGTTTCCTTCTATTCTTAATTTGCTAATATAAGATTGCATTTTTGTGCTTTAATCAAGAGTAGATGTTGAATTTATTATTATTCCCAAAGCTGATGAGATGGTCATGTGATTTTTTAAAACTATTTATTTATTTTAAAAGCCATGTATTGATTTCTTCTTCTTCTTCTTTTTTTTTTTTTTTTTTGTGGCTGTACTGTGCAGCCTGCAGGATCTTAGTTCCCCAACTAGGGATCAAACCCATGATCACTGCATTGGAAGCTCTGAATCCCAAAAACTGGATAGCCAGCGAAGTCGCCTACCTTAATTTTTTAGCATAGTATAACAAATAAGTGGATTTTCTAATTCAATAAGCAGATTGTCTAAACTCATATCCCTAGAATAAACCCTATTCATTTCTCTAAATATTTTTCTGAATTCTATTTGCTTTTTTTTTAGTCCAGGTTTATTAGCAAAAATGACCTAGAGTATTTGTATGTGTGTTTGTGTGTACGTAGCCTCCTTGGTGGTTTAGTGGTAAAAGAATCCTTCCGCTAATGTAAGAGATGCTGGTTTGATCCCTGGCTGGGGAAGATCCCCTGGAGATGAAAATGGCAACCCACTCAAGTATTCTTGCCTGGAAAATTCCACGGACAGAGGGTCCTGGAGGGCTTCAGTCCATGGGATCACAAAAAAAAAAAAAAAAAAAAAAAAAATTGGACATGATTTAGCAACTAAACCAATGTGGTGCAGTGGTAGAGAATCCACCTGCCAGTGCAGGAGATGCAAGAGATGCAGGTTCGATCCCTGGGTTGGGAAAATCCTCTGGAGAAGGAAATGGCGTCCCACTCCAATATTCTTGCCTGGAAAACCCCATGAACCAGAGGAGCTTGGCAGGCTACAATCACAAAGACTCAGACACTACCGAGCAACCGAGCACACAAGCATAATATAGTCTCGTACAGCTGTAGATCCATATTCTTTCAGAACGAGATTTGAAAGTTACTTGGACTTTTTTAAAATGAGTTTTTAAACTAATTTTTATGCTATAATATTATAATATATGCTGAGAAGGAAACGGCAACCCACTCTAGTACTCTTGCCTAGAAAATCCCATGGATGGAGGAGCTTGGTGCAGGCTACTGTCCATGGAGTCGCAGAGTCGGGCACGACTGAGTGACTTCACTTCACTCACTTCATATTTGTCTATGAATTGAAAGATTGCTATTACGTGAATGACAAGGATTCCCTGAGGATTTTTGCAATTTATTCATAAAACTATTTGATAATGGTACCATTTTTAAAGATAGAATTTTAAATAAAAATAATACACTAGAAAATACATTATAAATGATTGCTTCTGATGTTTCCATAGATGCCTTAAATATATTAAGGCATTTAATCTCTTTAACAATCCTGTGAGATACTTGCATTAATACCATTATACGGATGAAATACTACTGTACCTTAAATTTAAGTAACTGTTTTTAGGAATCTTTGTTTATTCTATTAAAAAGCCCAAGAATTCAAATTATTTTCATTGAATCCCAGTGACAAACAACTGTTGGGATTTTCTGTCTAAAGACATCTCTTGACCAAGTTAAGTTACAAAAATGTGACGTGAATCAGATTTTAGTTGATTCTTCCAAAGTCCTAGGTTCCAGATTTGGCTATATCAGATGCTAGTTGTACAATTTTCATCAGAGAATTTTCCCTATATGATCCCAACTCTCTCATGTACAATGAAGCAGCATGAATAGATGATGTCTTGGGGGCCCTTTAGATATATAAAATTTAGTAGATTTTCAACCAGTGTTTGGCTACAATAGCTGTGCAGCAACAAATATTTGAAAAATGGACAAACATATGAGCCAGGCATGCAATGGATTCAACTAAAGAAGGCCTATGTATTGCTTGGGTAAGAATTTTACACTTAGCCAGAATGCCAATGTGGTTTAGAAGTCTGATGTATTAAATTATTAGAGCAAGAATATGCTTCTAATATGCTAACTTTCATTCTTTGCTAGTGTTTGGCCAGAGAACTGTTTTGTGAAGAAATCTGAGGTTACTTCTGGACTTGGTAGGAAATAACATCTGTCATGGACATGGAATGTGAGAGAAAAGAAGGCAATGGCACCCCACTCCAGTACTCTTGCCTGTAAAATCTCGTGGATGGAGGAGCCTGGTGGGCTGCAGTCCATGGGGTCGTGAAGAGTCGGACGCAACTGAGAGACTTCCCTTTCACTTTTCCCTTTCATGCATTGGAGAAGGAAATGGCAACCCACTCCAGTGTTCTTGCCTGGAGAATCCCAGGGACGGGGGAGCCTGGTGGGCTGCCGTCTCTGGGGTCGCACAGAGTTGGACACGACTGGAGTGACTTAGCAGCAGCACCACACTGTCACTCATTTATCTCTACTCCAGATTCACATATCTATCGGTGTATCTATCTATCTAAATACATAGGTACAGCTTGTGTGATGGAAATAGCAAGTCATACATTGTGAACAAAAAGCAAAGAATCTTCCCTGAATCACCTCTGAAAAAATGAATAATGTGCCAGTCATAGAGAGAGATTAGCCTTAATGTTTACGTGTTAATAAGAGTCAGGATGATTTACAACATGTTTACTTTTCAACAGAAACAACATTCTCTTTTAAGAGGATGCTACAAAGTGCCTTACTCTGTGACGGAGTCAAATAGTAATTCCCTTTTTCTAGCTGCTCAACTGAACATAAATATCATGCTTAAAAATATCATTTGAACAGAGAAATATTCAGAGTTCTCTAGAGTCCAATTCCTTAATCAAATGTTTGATGAGGAGAATTTTTTTTTTTTCTTGGAGATTATGCTTCTCACTAGAGTAGAAGCATTTTCACAGCTTAAAATGATAAGTAGTAGCCCTGTATTAAGAACATATTGATTGCTAGAATTTGAATAAGGATTATATTTTTTCAATATCTGTAGCTAACTAACCTATAAATAAAATACTAAAAAATATGAAATGTTCTTCACATTTCATTAGAGCAAATTTCTTTTCTTTCTTTTTTATTCTAAAGTGAATAGATAAATCTAGTTAACTATAGCTCATAAGTACCATTTTGAAATGTACACCTTTTCAAAAGATAATTTTTGTGAGCCACCATAGCCAGAAATAATAAATACATATATGTATGTCCCAGTGTTGGACTTCATTGTTATACCTAAATCCGAGGGTCTATATTTAACTATTTGGGGAAAGCAGAGGAATACAAAGAAATGAACACAGTTGCAACTCATCGTATAAATATGTCCCAATCGCTTAGTTCCTTTGTAAAGCCAAGTTAATAATAATTGCATTTCATCACAGATGAAATTAATATAGACATCTCTACTGTAATCATATTCAAATCTAGATCTGATAGATAGAGTTCCTGATGAACTATGGACGGACGTTCATGACATTGTATAGGAGACAGGGATCAAGACCATCCCCATGGAAAAGAAATGCAAAAGGCAAAATGGCTGTCTGAGGAGGCCTTACAAATAGCTGTGAAAAGAAGAGAAGTGAAAAGCAAAGGAGAAAAGGAAAGATATAAGCATCTAGATGCAGAGTTCCAAAGAATAACAAGTAGAGATAAGAAAGCCTTCCTAAGCAATCAATGCAAAGAAATAGAGGAAAACAACAGAATGGGAAAGACTAGAGATCTCTTCAAGAAAATTAGAGACACAAAGGGAAAATTTCATGCAAAGATGGGCTCTTTAAAGGACAAAATGGTATGGACCTAACAGAAGCAGGAGATATTAAGAATAGGTGGCAAGAATACACAGAAGAACTGTACAAAAAAGACCTTTATGACCAAGATAATCACTTTGGTGTGATCACTCACCTAGAGCCAGATATCCTGGAATGTGCAGTCAAATGGGCCTTAGAAAGCATCACTATGAACAAAGCTAGTGGAGGTGATGGAATTCCAGTGGAGCTATTTCAAATCCTGAAGGATGATGCTGTTAAAGTGCTGCACTCAATATGCCAGCAAATTTGAAAAACTCAGCAGTGGCCACAGGACTAGAAAAGGTCAGTTTTCATTCCAATCCCAAAGAAAGGCAATGCCAAAGAATGCTCAAACTACTGCACAATTGCACTCATCTCACATGCTAGTAAAGTAATGCTCAAAATTCTCCAAGTCAGGCTTCAGCAATAGGTGAACCATGAACTTCCAAATGTTCAAGCTGATTTTAGAAAAGGCAGAGGAACCAGAGATCAAATTGCCAACATCTGTTGCATCATCAAAAAAGTGAGAGTTCCAGAAAAACAACTGTTTCTGCTTTATTGACTATGCCAAAGCCTTTGACTGTGTGGATCACAATAAACTGTGGAAAATTCTGAAAGAGATGGGAATACCAGACCACCTGACCTGCCTCTTGAGAAACCTCTATGCAGGTCAGGAAGCAACAGTTAGAACTGGACATGGAACAACAGACTGGTTCCAAATAGGAGAAGGAGTACGTCAAGGCTGTATATTGTCACCCTGCCTATTTAACTTCTATGCAGAGTACATCATGAGAAACGCTGGGCTGGAAGAAGCACAAGCTGGAATCAAGATTGCCGGGAGAAATATCAATAACCTCAGATATGCAGATGACACCACCCTCATGGCAGAAAGTGAAGAGGAACTAAAAAGCCTCTTGATGAAAGTGAAAGAGGAGAGTGAAAAAGTTGGCTTAAAGCTCAACATTCAGAAAACGAAGATCATGGCATCTGGTCCCATCACTTCATGGGAAATAGATGGGGAAACGGGAAACAGTGTCAGACTTAATTTTTTGGGGGCTCCAAAATCACTGCAGATGGTGACTGCAGCCATGAAATTAAAATATGCTTACTTCTTGAAAGGAAAGTTATGACCAACCTAGATAGCATATTGAAAAGCAGAGACATTACTTTGCCGACAAAGGTCCGTCTAGTCAAGGCTATGGTTTTTCCTGTGGTCATGTATGGATGTGAGAGTTGGACTGTGAAGAAAGCTGAGTGCTGAAGAATTGATGCTTTTGAACTGTGATGTTGGAGAAGACTCTTAAGAGTCCCTTGGACTACAAGGAGACCCAACCAGTCTATTCTGAAGGAGATCAGCCCTGGGATTTCTTTGGAAGGACTGATGCTAAAGCTGAAACTCCAGTACTTTGGCTACCTCATGCAAAGAGTTGACTCATTGGAAAAGACTTTGATGCTGGGAGGTATTTGGGGCAGGAGGACAAGGGAACGACAGAGGATGAGATGGCTGGATGGCATCACTGACTCGATGGACATGAGACTGAGTGAGCTCTGGGAGATGGTGATGGATAGGGAGGCCTGGCATGCTGCAATTCATGCGGTCGCAAAGAGTCGGACATGACTGATTGACTGAACTGAACTGAACTGAAATATTCGGAAGGATTTTCCATATTATGAGGATGATATGCCTACACCTGAAATTAGTAAAATCAAGGCACCTGGTGGGGTCTTTTAATAGAGTATAGACATAGAAGGGGCTTCCCAGATAGTTCAGTTGGTAAAGAATCTGCTTGCAATGCAGGAGACCCTGGTTCGATTCATGGGTCAGGAGATCCACTGGAAAAGGGATAGGCTACCCATTCCAGTACTCTTTGGCTTCCCTCGTGGTTCAGCTGGTAAAGAATCCTCCTGCAATGTGGGAGACCTGGGTTTGATCCCTGAGTTTGGAAGATCCCCTGGAGAAGGGAAAGGCTACCGACTCTTGTATTCTGGGCTCAAGAATTCCATGGACTGTATAATCCATGGGGTCACAAAAAGTCAGACACGACTGAGCGACTTGCACTGCACACAGACATAGAAAATGAAAGAATACCTTTGATTCAAAACATTTTGTGGCTCTTTGAATTTCCTGGATTGAGTTCCAAACTATTTACTGCTCAAAGTTCTATAATATCTTACCTAATCTCAGTTTACCTATTTATCATTAGTTTACATTAGTTGTCTATTCAAATATGTAAATTTAATTGAACTGATCTGTTCTTTGTGCCCTAATCAATTCATATATCAGTGTTTTAGTAAAAGAAGTCTTAATATCCTTATCTGATTTTGTAAGTTTCATCCCTTCTGTAAGGTGTATTGTTAAGAACTGTAAAGAATCTCTACTTAAAAGCTAACAAGTTAGTCTACCAGAGTTTCATGATGTTGACAGAAGACACAAAGTTCCTGGGTCAGAGACAAAAGACTTCATTACTCAAAGCATAGCGAACTTCAAGACCTTCATGTTTGCACAGGTTTCCTTGCCCCCAGATCTCATAAAGGCAATATGGAGCAACTCAGGTGGATGTTATGTACATAGAGGATTTGTGCCACAGCCAAGAAATTCAAGATTAGGAGGTGTAAATCTTTTAAAATGGATACAAGCAAGGCTAACCAAACTTTGCCCCAGAAGGAAGTATTATTTTTAACATATTGGACAGCCTTTGGTTCTGGATAGAGAGATATTATTTCTGCATTTCATGACATTACAAACATCCTTATAAAGATGGTCCAGAACAAAAGCTGTACGTATAAACAGCTTGTGGTCATCGAAGGGAATTTGCTATGCACAGGCCTGTACTATAATTAACAGGGCTTCTTTGAAAAATAAGAATGACTTTCTCATCACCTCCAGGTGAGGGGCTAGGAGCAGTAAAAAGTACATCCTGGAAAGACATCTTGAAAAGAAGATGTTGAAGTACTGATGTGACTGATGGAAAACCATTAGTGACTATTCCCATAACCAGAGCTCCCAGGGAGTTGCTAAGAAAGGGCATCACTAGCCAAAGGGCTAAACAAAGTCATGAAAGGCCTGAAAGTTTGACATTGAGGACTGTGCATTGTATATCTTTATCCCTGATCTAGATTGTAAAGAACAGATATCTCTAGAGCAGGAATAAGGAAGTAGAAGTTAATAATAAAAGGCATGCAAGGTTTAGGATCTGGGCTTTTGCCTGTGAATGGCATCAGCTGCCTGATCCCCACTTTATTTCTGAGTCTTATTTTTCCTTATTCTTCTGCAGCACCACTCCCTCAGATTGGTTCATTGTTGGGCTGGTCCCAACAGCCGTAAGATTTGAGAAATAAAGAAAGTGGTTGGATGGCATCACTCAATCAATAGACATGGGTTTGAGCAAATTCCAGGAGAGTGAAAGACAAGGAAGCCTGTTATGCTGCAGTCCATGATGTTGCAAAGAGTTGGACACGACTTAGCGACTGAACAACAACATGAAGTACTTCCCAACATGTATTACTCTCATGAAGCTTCCCTTACTGCCCAAGTCCTGTCCCCTCTACCTTTTCTGGGCTTCCATGAACACTTAGTGCATCTCCTACATTTGTACCTTATCATCAATGACAAACAGAGACAGCATATTAAAAAGCAGAGACATTACTTTGCTGTCTAGTAAAGGCTATGGTTTTTCTAGTAGTCATGTATGGATGCGAGAGTTGGACTATAAAGAAAGCTGAGCACCAAAGAATCGATGCTTTTGAACTGTGGTGTTGGAGAAGACTTGTGAGGGTTCCTTGGACTGCAAGGAGACCGAACCAGTCAATCCGAAAATAAATCATCCCTGAGTATTCATTGGAAGGACTGATGCTAAAGCTGGAGCTGCAATATTCTGGCCACCTGATGCAAAGAACTGACTCATTGGAAAAGACCCTGATGGCAGGAAAGATTGAAAGCAGGAAGAAAAGGGGGTGACAGAGGATGAGATGGTTCGATGGCATCACCAACTCGATGGACATGAGTTTGAATAAGTTCCAGGAGTTGGTGATGAACAGGGAAGCCTGGTGTGCTGCAGTCCAAGGGGTCGCAAAGAGTCAGACATGACTGAGTGACTGAACTGAAATGATCAGTTAGAGTGTGTTTAGTGCAACGTCTAGCACCTACTGAGCATGAAATGCATGCCAACTATGCTCACTGTATTAGCTTCATTCTGGGTATATGACTGTCTCACAACAGAGAGAACAAATCATTTGATGATAAGAACAGAATCTTTTAATAATCTCAGTGACTAGCACAGGCAGAAGGAGCAAGAGCATGTACCTAAATTCTTCAGAGTCTTCTTTCAACTGAAATTATCCCCAAAGTTCTTAGGCTATCTTTCTAAAAATACGAGAGTCTAAAGGACATATACTCTTTGCTCCAGAATTCCTTAATGACTAATGTCAAAACATTCTACTATTCCAGCTTCTGAATGATTGGATGGCTTCAGTTCATCTGGCTCTCTTGAACATTGGATAGATTCAGCTCTTGTTTTTGATATATGCCTAAACCATTTGGTCTGCCAAAGATTTCCTAGATTTATGACCTTAGATATCACTGTATTTCACATATAGTCCTGAATTTATCTAGAAATCATATCCTCCCACTGTTACAGGGCATGCCTTTCTGGATGCATTTTGACTTCATTCAATTTATCTACACTCTGCTTAACAATCAACATTTAGTTGAGTTATCTATATCCTAACAACAACTGATCATCACATTTTCCTAACATCTTCAGCTTTTCCTTTGCAGTAGCAATATAAAATGGTGCCAAAGAATTCAAGCCCTGGGCACTCTACTTGGGATCATATCTTGTTTCTGTCACTTCACATGGCTCTTGGGGAAGTAATCCCTCTGTACTGACTTTCCTCATGTATACAATGTAAATAATATCCCCCCATTACATGCAACTGGTATGGGATAATGCATTTAAAGCCCTTAACAAAATATCAACACATGACTAACTGTTCAATAAATATTATCATTACTTATTATTATTGTTTTTGTTGCTGTTACCATCATCAATCCCTGAAGAACTTGAATTATGACTCATAGAAGTGGGTGGGATACTATTCACATGATTAATCAAATAATATAGGTGACAATCTTACCATAATTGCAATGCCCAGGAACCCTATTCAAGCCAGAGAAATTGACTGAATCACAGTGATAAAATTCTGCTTCAAAGATGTTGGGAATTCTTTTTGCTAAATGTATTCTATTTTACAGCCTGGTCCAGCAGAAATTTTGTGATACATGTATCCTACCTCATTCTCTATTCCTCTAGAAGGTGTACATGGTTTTCTGAGAAATGGCTGCTGTGAAGATTCTGGAAGGGGATCAGAGCAGTAATGGTTTAATAATCTCAAGACGGGAGATAGAAAATGGACATATTATTCTAAGAAATTAAAAAGGGAAGATGGTTTCATAACTATCTCTAACATTGTAAATGGTAATCAACTCTCTTCAAGATAGAAAGAGGACATAGGATTAAAATATAATAAGAAAAATTTATGTCCTTTATAATGTAGTTTAACAGGAATCATGACTAAAATCCCACAGTATAGAAGGAGGAGGATAAGGGAGTATAAAGATGTCCTGGAAATGTTTATAAATTCTATACATTATCCACTTCTTATCTCTCCAAAGCCTCTGCTAATGATGTGTCATTATGTATGCAAATGAGAGAAACTGTGCCATAAAAAAGAATGCTGTTCATAGCTTTAAGTACTTTTAATACTTGAATCACTTGAAGTATTCACATAGGTCTACTTAAAATTAAAAAAATATATATGAAAACAATGTAAGTAGAAAAAGTCTCACACACAGTAATTAAACTCTACTTTTTTATTTTGCCTTTTATTGAAATCAAAGTATTACTCAAAAATAAGGAGGCATTACTATGAGTTAAATTTTCAAAAGACAAAATTGTATTTTCTGTTCATTTTTTTCTCTCGTGTTGTGTGAAAGATAAGTCTATTGAATAAATGCATTGTTTGTGTCCAAACACATGTTTGAAACAAGGCCTATTCTTGGTTTCTATCCCATTGAGAGAATTGTGGCCTCATTTTCTCTTTCACATTATTTAATATTTGACTGCAGCCACTCTTTGGCAGTAGGTAGGGTATTTGATAATTCTCTGTGTTGCATAAACATCTTGACTTCAAAGAGATTGCCTGACCATATCCCACTGGAATTATTTCAAGCCAGATGTCTAATTCTATCCAACATCTTTAATGTTTTCAAAATCATCTTGGGTGTTGTTAATGGGGTATCATTAGGTACAAATTTGAAATTTTGTAGTGGGCAGAACATGCATTCAGTCAATGCAACATGTGTTCTTGCTTCTGCAATCTTTGGGGGTTTTCTTTTACATACCACTCTCCTAACATCTTAATTTCTTCTCCAGGTGACTTAATTATTTAGTCAGTGTAAATATTATCTTTCCATTTGACAAATATTTATTAAAATGCAAATAGAAACCAAACACTGCACTTGGATAAGATATGATGCCTTCATCATAGAAGCTATGATCCAGTTAGGAAGAAAAGAAACAATATAGAAATAAACTCCAGTATGAAAGAGGTCAGATGCAATAGGCAATGAAAGCCCAGACTTGGGAGCTATAAATATTGTTGGGTGAAAGAAGAAACACTTTGATTAAGGCCTCTCTGTTCTAAAAGTTCAAGGAAAATAACTCCAATAAGGAGAGCAGGCTTTAGCAAAAGTACACAAGGATGATATGTATTTTTCCAAAAGCAGAAAGTAACTCTGTGTCAAATGTGTACTATGCAGAGACAGCTGGCTTTATCTTACAGATCAAGAAAACTGTTAACATTTTAAAACAGGGTGCAACATGGTCAGGTTTATATTTGACAGAGATAAATGTGAAGGTCACATGTTGGGCAGATTATATGGAAAATGAATTTAAGTAGCCATATCAGTGAAGAAAGTACTTAAGTCACTACCCATGAGAGACTGAACTAGCACTAGAAATGGAGAGAAGAGAAATAATTCAAGAATAGGCTTTTCAGAAGCTATTTCAGTTCAACATCTAACACATAACCACAAGAAGTGCTCAATAAATGCCACTTGAATGAAAGAGCAAAAATTAATGCATTAAGAAACAGATTTCAAGTATAAAATTGTCAGAGCTTCGAAGATGATAGAGACATATTTTTTGTTCTTACATAATTCCTTTACCTTTTCCTCCATATTGAAAGCAGGGGTATTTCAAATATATTCATGTTTGTAGATCTGTGACAGATGGGTGAGTTTGCCTGTTTGCTTGTTTGTTTTGGTTTTATAATACCTGTATTGTCATAAGGAGATGTCCCTCAGGATATCCTGGGATTACACTGCTCAGTCTGAAAACCAGTGGGCATGGGCTTTTTGTCTTCTCTTTTACCAATGAGCCCATTCTAATTCAATAAAGTTCCAGGAACATTTTTGCATTTCAGGTTTAGGTCAAATGCAAACATAAATCTATTTATGTTCTGTGGCTCTATTCCACAGATCCTCCCATGTTACCAAACAAGAAGATGCAAGGAAATGGAGTAAACCAAAACTCAAAGGAATTCTTATGGTATGTATTAAAGAATGAGAATTTACTCACGCCAACACCAATCACCTTTACTTTCCTCTCTTACTGCTTTCCATAAGCTCTTCTTCCCTTCATATATATAATGTTTATTTTTCAATTTTAGAAAATTTAGCTTTGACACAATACTTCTATCTAACCTACAGGCTATCCCACCTATCCCAATAATATCTTTATAGAATTCATTTTCTAGTTCAAGAGAGATTTAGGATCTCATATTGCATGTAATCAATAATCATTTTAGCATCCTTTAATCTGGAACAGTTATCTTTTGTCTTTATTTTACATGACATTGATCTATTTGAAGAATTTAGGGCAGCTATTTTATAGTGTCCCTCGATTACAGTTTGGTATGTTCCCCAATCAGAATCAGGTTATGCATTTTGGGCTTGAATGTGACATTTGGCATATTATATCCTTAAGGTATCATATTCCAAGACACATGATAAACATTTTTATTTTACTGGTGATGTTGTTTAAATGATTTCATTAAAAGATCATCCAGTTTCTGCACTTACAGTTTATATGCATTGAAATAATTTGACTTTAAATATCCTGCCCTCACCAAATTTGATCATCCCATAAGCTGCCAATTTTGTTGAATGTTTTTTCCCTGAATCAATTTTTACCATGATGATTGTAAATAGTGCTTTTTTCATATTAATTACTTCTTTCATATAGATTAGTTGGCCTTTCATCACAAGAAAGAACTTTTCCTCACCTTTTTATATTAATGTATCTATTTATCTATCAATCATCCTTTATCTAAATCTCCATATAAATATATCTTTATCAGTGTAGACTCATGGATTCTTATTATATCTTGCATAGATATTTATAGCTCTTCAATATCCATTGTAAATCATGACTTTTAGCAATTTAAAAATGTCTTTTATCTCATTGAGTGTCTTCTCGCTTCTCTTTTTCTTTTTTTATTCATGGCATCCAGTCCCATCACTTCATGGCAAATAGATGCGGAAACAATGGAAACAGTGACAGACTTTATTTTCTTGGGCTCCAAAAGCACTCCAGATGATGACTGCAGCCATGAAATTAAAAGACACTTGCTCCTTGGAAGAAAAATTATCACAGACCTAGCCAGTGTATTAAAAAGCAGAGACATTACTTTGCCGACAAAAGTCCGAATAGTCAAAGCTACGATTTTTCCTGTAGTCATGTATGGATATGAGAGTTGTAGCATAGAGAAGGCTGAGCACTGAAGAATTGCTGCTTTTGAACTGTGGTGTTGGAGAAGACTCTTGAGAGTCCCTTGGACAGAAAGGAGATCAAAACAGCCAATCCTAAATGAAATCACCCCTAATATTCATTGGAAGGACTGATGCTGAAACTCCAATACTTCATCCACTTGATTCAAAGGTTCGACTCATTAGAAAAGACCCTGATGTTGGGAAAGATTGAAGGCAGGAGGAGAAGGGGACAACAGAGGATGAGATGGTTGAATGGCATCAATGATTCAATGGACACAAGTTTGAACAAGCTCTGGGAGATGGTGAAAGACAGGGAAGCCTGGCATGCTGCAGTCCATTGGGTCACAAAGAGTAACACACAACTGAGCAACTGAATGACAACAACCTATTGAACGTAGTAGCTCAGTCTGGCCCACCTTAAATGTGCTAAGATCTTTTCCATTAAACTGTATTTGGGGAAAATTATCCAACACAAAGCGTATTTTATAATGAAGTATTAAGTATTTCATGTAATTGATTGACTATTGTACTGAAAGTCAAAAACAGAAAGGTTATCTGGGTACACAATGGTTGTAAGTGGGCCAGCTATTCATTCTGTGACTGCGTGGCTGACTGGGAGCTGCAGCTTGCTGCCACTGCCCAGCATCAGAAGAGAGGAAAAGATCAAAACTCAAAGTATGGTTTCTACTGAATGCTTTTTATGGCTTTCCCTCATAAAGTCAAAACATCATAGCTGAAACTATCCTAGGTCTGGAACCATCTGTATTATTCTTCCATCATATCTTCACTTCCTTTTTAGTCTTAGATTTAAAATTAAATATACTAAATATTTACCAGTGTTGAGTCTTTCCAGAATGGAGCTCTTCCGCTAACAGATTTCTTTAGAGGATTTCACACTTTTAATATTTGAAGAACAGGTGGGCTACACATAAAATCTTTCGCCTGCACCATATTTTCTTGAGTTTCATGAAAATCTTTCTCAACTATCATTTTACCATAGTTGATGTGCTCTTGAGACATCTGGTGCCCATATTGTTTTCTTATTTTTAGAAATAATTTTGTCATTTTGCGTATAGGCTCTAAGAATTTTTTCTTTGAAGTCTAATAATTTTACTTTGATATATCTTTGAGTAATCAATCTGGCCCAACTTTTCCCAGATACACTCAGTTCTTTCAAAATGTTGACATAGAGATTTAATTTTTGCTGAAAAGTTGTTTTCAAATTATTGTTATAAATTTTAATTTAGTTACATTGTCTTGTTATTCTTAAGAGATTCCAGTTCCCTGTATATAGATATTCTTTGTATGTCCTCCATTTTATGCACTTTTTCTTCCAGATGCTATTTTCTTTTTATATTTATACTGGTGATTATTTTCCTTTTCCTCCAATGTACATTATTAAATTTTCTTTCATTTTTATTCTCCCTTGAGCACCTTGAATCTTATCCTTAATTTTTTTTAAATATTGATTTTAATTATTAAATTAATAATTAAATTTTAAATTAATTTTTAATTATTAATTTTCTCAAATGATTAATTTGTTCTCCTTTAGACTGGATATTTAAAAATATTTTTAACAGATTAAGAACTTTTGTTTTGTTCTGAGTAGTTGAGTCTTTTCTATTTTGAGGCATTTGTAGACAAGGTTTTAATCTCATGAGTGCTCTCTTTTTCTAGGGTAGTGACATGTATTTTCATTAATGATTGGCAGTGAAGATGGAGGAGGAGGAGGATGGACTTGTTTATTTTGTGGTCTGTACTGCTTCTTCAGGGCCTTTCATTTTTCCTTCTTCTTCTGTTTTCTTTTTTTCTTCAAATACTACCATGCTCCTAAGGGGCATCTCTTCTCTCCCAGTAGCAATGCTCTGAAACTTTCTCCAATGCCACTCTCTTTTAGGCCCTGTGCTCTAGCCACTGTTATGAACTACCAAGTCCCTGATCTGTGCCCAGTATTTTGGCACTTAGTGCTGGATTTCCTGGATTGATTTTCTTTCCTGAGCTTTGTTTATGTTCTAATCTTCCCTTTTCTATGTACTACCTGCGCTCCATTTTGATTCTTCTTTCTCTGCGTTAATCTCTGCATTCATAAGCTTGCAGCACTGAAGGGAGTTCGAACAGAAACTGTTGGAGTTTTGCTTGTTTTCCTACTCACATTTAACTTGTAATTTACAATATTCTCTGACTCCTGTGATTCCTATTCTATGACTATTCTATGACTCCTATGACTATGGATCCTATGACTATGACTTCCTATGACTATTCTATGACTATTCTCTGACTTCTATGACTCCTATTCTATGACTATGACTATATTCTTTGACTATCCTATCCTATTCCTATTCGATGACTCCTATTTATACTGACTCCTATGAATACTGATATTTTTTGTGTGATTGTTTCCTTAAGCTTCTCCACATGCACATGTTTACTCATATTTTTTATAAGTTTGACTCAATAATGCATGCTGAATTTTTTATCTGTTTTTTCACTTGGCTTCATATCATATCAATTATCCCATGTTTTCATAAACCTTACAACTCCTTTTAAAGTTTGAAAACTTTTAAAATGTAGTTCCTATTACATAAGCAATACTGACTTAAAAATCTTACAAAGTATGAAAACTAACAATGAAACTGGAAGAGAGTAATTCCATCTCCCAGAAGCAAACACCAATGACATTTAAATTTTTCCCTTCCAGGATTTCTTCTACACAGATTGGCAGTGATGATATTGTACCTATAATCTGGCATACTGCTTTTTTTTTACTTATTTGTGTTTCGTAATTGTTTTTTATATAATTTAAATTATTCACAGACACAATTTTAAATGTCTTCCTAGTATTCCACCATATGGACATTCTCCTAATGTCTATTGCAATTTTCATTACTGACAAAAATTCTGCAATGAACATTTTTGTGCATAAATTTGCATCCATATTTCAGGTTATTTTCTTAGAATATATTTATAGATGGGGAGTACAAAACCAGAAAATCATTATTATTGAATATTAAATTTTGATTCATTCTCAGTTGTTTGGAAGCATGATTTTAAGTGCTGTCCTATAAACAGGGGTGGTAGATATACTTTTGCAGTATTACATAAATTTGTATTTGTTTATTCTTGCCCTTATCTGTGATAAGTAATTTGACATAGTATCATTTATTAATTCACATTGTAAAAAGTTCCATACTCTGTCTATATTGCTCCATTAGCTTCTGTCCCTTAATTATGCAGACACTTTTAGAGCAACTGTTTTATTCCCTAGTGGATTATGTATTTTTCCTGCCTGGATTTCTAGCTATTAATAACTCACAAATTCATATCTCTAGTTCAGAGTGCTCCTCTGAAAGCTAAGAACATATATGCAGTACTTAAGCTCCCTTTCCATTCTGATATCTCACAGTCATCTCGATTTTAACATGAATCTCAAACTTAACAATGACTTCCCTGGTGGCTCAGACGGTAAAGTGTCTTCCTACAATGTGGGAGACCTGGGTTCAATCCCTGGGTCGGGAAGATCTCCTGGAGAAGGAAATGGTGACCCACTCCAGTATTCTTGCCTGGAAAATCCCATGGAAGGAGGAGCCTAGTAGGCTACAGTCCATGGGGTCACAAAGAGTCAGACACGACTCAGTGACTTCACTTCACTTCACTTCTTCAAACTTAAGAAACCTCAAAAACAGCACTCTGGGTCTCCTCTCATACCACACAGAAACATACACATGTATACAAAGCAAATCTGCTACACTCCAGCATATACCTGACCATCCATATAGCAGCTTAAGATAAAGATAACTGGATCCTCAGTTTCCCATGTTTCCTCATATCCTACATCAGGTATCTCAATAAACATCTGAATTGTGCCTTCAAAATGTAACTCAAGTTTGCTTGTCTCCATCTGCATTGCTAACACCCATCAATTATATCTTACCTAGAATGCTTTAGTAACTTCTTGAAAGACCTATCCTATATACTTCCTTATGTTCCATTCCTCCACATAAGCAAAGATGACCTTTTGTTTAAAAAAAGTAAGTCTTATTTTTGTCAGTCCTGATCTTAAACATCATCCAATGGCTTCCAATATTAGTAACAAATCCCACCTTCACACTGGCTTCAGTTCAGTTCAGTTCAGTTCAGTCGCTCAGTCATGTCTGAGTCTTTGCGACCCCATAAATCACAGCACACCAGGCCTCCCTGTCCATCACCAACTCCCGGAGTTCACTCAGACTCACGTCCATCGAGTCAGTGATGCCATCTAGCCATCTCATACTCTGTCGTCCCCTTCTCCTCCTGCCCCCAATCCCTCCCAGCATCAGAGTCTTTTCCAATGAGTCAACTCTTCGCATGAGGTGGCCAAAGTACTGGAGTTTCAACTTTAGCATCATTCCGTCCAAAGAAATCCCAGGGCTGATCTCCTTCAGAATGGACTGGTTGGATCTCCTTGCAGTCCAAGGGACTCTCAAGAGTCTTCTCCAACACCACAATTCAAAAGCATCAATTCTTCGGTGCTCAGCCTTCTTCACTGTCCAACTCTCACATCCATAGAGTCCTAAATACTCTGTTTTCCTATCTGATCTGTGACCTTTCCCTGTCATTTGTTCAGTAAAGTCAAAATATATGTGTCCTCTTCTAGTTCTTAAATTATATCAGCTTATTCCAATTTTAGGATCTTTTCAACAACCATTGCTTCTTTTCAAAATGTTCCTAAAAGTAAAAACATTTCCATATTCTTCATTGCTATACCCCCAGAATCCAGAATACTAATCTAAAAATAAATGTAAATACAGGAATGAATATTTTCTTTATATTGCAATGTTAGTATATTAACAACCTTTATCTAAATATGTTCCCTGACCTCCACATTTCTTAACTGTTTCATCAACATTTCATCTTTTTTTCCTATTCTTCTTTCTCAGGGACAATTTGTCTTCCTTGTCACTGTCTCTAATGTCAATTTTAATCATTCTTTCCTCCTATGCAGATAGTAATCTCGAAATTCCATTTCCAGACTCCTTTCATCCTAACATTTCCTTCTCTCACCCTTTTCCCTTGTTCCCTTATATTGTTGATTTCAATTTCAGCCTGGTCTCTCAATAATTTATTTCTAACCCTATTTCATCCATATTTTTTTTAACTATTGAGAATGGCAAAATACTTTATTTTTTCAACTAACTACCAAAGAAGCATTATTTTTTAATCTTCATAGGAATGATGCTGAAGCTGAAACTCCAATACTTTGGCCACCTCATGCGAAGAGTTGACTCATTGGAAAAGACTCTGATGCTGGGAGGGATTGGGGACAGGAGGAGAAGGGGATGACCAAGGATGAGATGGTTGGATGGCATCACCAACTCTATGGACGTGAGTTTGAGTGAACTCCAGGAGTTGGTGATGGACAGGGAGGCCTGGCATGCTGCAATTCATGGGGTCACAAAGAGTTGGACACAACTGAGTGACTGAACTGAACAGAATAATGTTAGCTTTTAATCTTCATAATATAATTTGTGAACCTCATGATATATGTGTATATGATTATTTACTCATTTTTAAACTAAAGAGAGATTTAGCTAGACTCAGTGTTTGCCCTACCAGCAAAGTGGGTATCTGGATTTTTCTTTGCTCTCTCTGAGTTTTTGGTTGGATAGCAGGTAAGTGTGGATAACTATGCCCAATCCTTGTTTTCAGACTTTCTCTAGTGTAGATGAGTTGAGCTAAGTACTGATGCTGAAGACAAAAAGTGAAATTTTCTAATGTTTACTGCTGCCAGAGCTCTTTCTCTTTCCACTCCCATCTTCCACACTTGATTTTGAGGATTAGAAACTCTAAGATGCAATGCATCACTGTCCATATCCCTTCCCTGCTGTCTGCTCAGTTGCCTTATGGATATTAAAATATAATTATACAAAGACAGAAACTTATTGGTGTTTGGGTGTATTGTAATCTGGCTGCCTCAAAGGGTAACTCCAATAGTACTAGAATGATGGCTGCTCATATTCTTGTGCACTAAGACCTTTATTTATTCTGGAAAAAACACAACAAAGGATAAAGGAGTAACAAAAATTGCCAATAATTTCAGATGAGCCAATCAGATGTAGGCCACTAATAATACACTTTAATACAGTTCTTTCCCCATTTACAGTTTGCAGAAAATCCTCCCAACTTTTGGCAATAGATTGCCTCTTTGTTCTAATTTTCAGTGTTGTGGATACGGATATTTTGTTTGTTTTCCCATGTATTTTAATAGGAAATTGAAAGAAACTTTTTTGGGGCCTTGCTAGTCTGAAAAAGTTTTAAACATGAACCCCTCTAGTTATTTCTTAGACAAAACAACATTTCCAATTGTTTTCATTCAGACTGTGGTGTTGGCTGTACATTTAATCAAGAAGACACATCTTCAGGAAAAAAAAAAAAATCTCTGTCTTACCAGAGAGATGGGATTTGCCAATTGGTAAAATGAAAATAAATCCACAATAATCAAGTATCTAAAATCAAATAACCACAAAACAATAACAAGTTTATTATGAACTCCCCAGAATATCTTATAGATTCACCTTAGAGGAGCTTGCATTGCTTATATTAATAACTAATAATATGAGTAGTTCTTCCTACTAGTTCCTGTATATATGTGTATATATATATATATATATATATATATATATATATATATACACACACACACACATGTTTTGAAGAGTCCAGCACTAGGCAAAGAACATATCCAAGATTCTTCACACCTGACCACAGACAATCACAAGGCTTTGCCTGGCAGGCTTCATGGGGAAAGCTGCCTCCCCCACAAGAGATTTGGAGCACAGCCAGTACATGATGGTTTTCTAGAGACAGCTGCAGTCAGAGACTCAGGTTCCCCTGGACTAGAAATGTGAAAATCCTTCAGTTGCGTCCAGCTCTTGGCTCCTCTGTCCATGGGATTCTCCAGGCAAGAATACTGGAGTGGAGTTCCATTCCCTTCTCCAGGGATCTTCCCAACCCAGAGATCAAACTGGTTCTCCCACATTGCAGGCAGTTTCTTTGCAGTCTGGGCTACCAGGGAAGCTGGACCAGCCATACTCACATACATATCTGCCTTTCTAACTCAGGCACCTCCATTCAGAGGTTTTTTAATTATAGCCTCAGCCAAAGTAAACACTTTAGAGTACCTCTGTCAAGACCATCTTATTGACTGGTGCCTTGGCTGAGGCATTTTTCCCCATCTGACTCATTACATTCTACTCTTAGCCTTTCCATTTCTCCTTCCCCACTAGCCCTCTGGGTTGAAAAAAATATAGGAGCATTTTGGGTGAATCTAAAGACCTTGATAGCATATTGAAAAGCAGAGATATTACTTTGCCAACAAAGGTCCGTTTAGTCAAGGCTATGGTTTTTCCAGTGGTCATGTATAGATGTGAGAGTTGAACTATAAAGAAAGCTAAGCACCAAAGAATTGATGCTTTTGAACTGTGGTGTTGGAGAAGACTCTTGAGAGTCCCCTGGACTGCAAGAAGATCCAACCAGTCCATCCTAAAGGAGATTGGTCCTGGGTGTTCATGAAAGGACTGATGCTGAAGTTGAAACTCCAATATGGCCTTTCGCCACCTCATGCGAAGAGTTGACTCATTGGAAAAGACTGATGCTGGGAGGGATTGGGAGCAGGAGGAGAAGGGGACGACAGAGGATGAGATGGCTGGATGGCATCACTGACTCAATGGACATGAGTTTGAGTGAACTCCAGGAGTTGGTGATGGACAGGGAGGCCTGGCATGCTGTGATTCATGGGGTCACAGAGTCGGACACGACTGAGCGACTGAACTGAACTGAACTGACCTTTTAACTTTATTCACCATTTTTCTTCCACATTTACTAGCCATTCTCATTCCTGGAATCCTCAAAAACCAGACGAAGTATAAGTAACATTTGTTTTCTTCTTTTATTTTCTTTCATTGGGTAAAAGTCAGTCATTTTTCACAGCCTATGAGATGCTAAAGAATCGTGCATGCTAGAGTACAGTTGATACTCTAGAAAGTGGTGTCACTCCTCAACACAGAAATTGAAACCATTAGTCACTCAGTCGTGTCTCTGTGACCCCAGGGACTGTAGCCCACCAGGCTATTCTGTCCATGGGATTCTCCAGGCAAGAATACTGCATTGTGTAGTCATTGCCTTCTCCAAAGGATCTTCTCAATCCAGGGATTGAACCTGGATCGCCAGCATTGCAGGCAGATTCTTTGCTGTCTGAGCCAAAACTTCTTCCTTCCCCTGATGCTCCATCCCTTTGTAAAAATGTTCATATTTGATTCCTGCGTACTCCCCAAACTCATCCACTGCTTACTTCTTTTGATATGTGGGGGCCTGCCTTTCCCATTCTGTATATACCACTTTCAGTAACAACTCTATACCTTTGCATGTTAGTTCCCTATCCGTGCAATCCACTACTTTGTACTGTAAAAAGATAACCCCTGCTTCAAGTATCTTCTTAAGGACTACTTTCTCTAAAAGCCATCTGTGACCTTTATTCTTAGATTTAGGTTCCTTTTATCATATTTTCATCCTGGAGTTTTTATATCACTGTACTGTAGGTGATAGCACCCCACTCCAGTACTCTTGCTTAGAAAATCCCATGGATGGAGGAGCCTGGTGGGCTGCAGTCCATGGGGTCACTAAGAGTCAGACACGACTGAGCAACTTCACTTTCACTTTTCACTTTCATGCATTGGAGAAGGAAATGGCACTCCACTCCAGTGTTCTTGCCTAGAGAATCCCAGGGATGGGGAAGCCTGGTGGGCTGCCATCTATGGGGTCGCACAGAGTCAGACACGACTGAAGCGACTTAGCAGCAGCAGCAGCAGCAATTATAATATTGCAATATAATTATTTATTTGTTTCTTGATCCCTTGTGTGCAGTTGATATTTGTATAATAAGTGCCTGAAATCTCTCTTGGCATATAATGGACATTTAGTGAGCATAGGTTAAAAGAATAAATGAATGATTCTCAGAGATAACAAGATGGAAACTAATTAGGATAGAGTAGTCTTTATTTTTTGTCATCCATTAATTTTACATCATTTGCCCGGAACCCCATGCCTATCTTTTCCAAGCTCTAGTTGTGAGTATAAATTTTAAATTACGTTTGCACTTTTAGCAAATTATAAAGATCTAAGTTTGGTGGAGGATATGTGTATGAAAAAAGCATACTCACTGAGTTATTTAGTATCCAGGAGAGACAGACAAATGGACAGAAGTATAGAACTATACTTATGAGCACTTAGAAATTAATAGGAACACATCTGTGAACATGAGGTGACATGATTCGTTTTTAACCACACAGTACATGTCTACAAGTTATATAATACATGCTAACAATGATAATGTAGGGTTATGAAAGTTGTTGGACATTTGTGTCATGGAAATATATTTAGGTAAATGTTTTTGCTTTTAAAATGGGTATTTTAGAGCAAAATTCAATCCTAAAGAGGCAAGTCAGAGATTGGTTCACTAGATTTAAGGGCTGCTCTCTGTTCTAAATGCAGTATTGCCTCAGGTCTCAGCTTTGCCTGAATGAAGGCAGCCAGGCTGTGGGGTGCAATTTGAAATGCCTAGATGTTTTGACTAAGCTTTGACTGAGAGCAGAAGTGATTCTTTCCATACAAACAATGTAGTTTACTAGGATGTACCCAAGAAACAAGAAGCATCCTTCGCTCATGCTTACCAAAAAGAGATAAGAGAAATAAAGATGGCCTCTGCTTTCTGGACAAAGAGTATTGATTGTTCAACAAACTAAGGAGGACAAGTAAGTGCTAAATAGAAATCATAATAACACTGTGATGATCTCTATGAACAAAAATCAATAGAAAAGGAATGGTTTTATAAGAGATATACAATGTTATTATCCTAATACCTCAAGCCATAAAGCTGAGGCATTTGAGTGTACATGACATAGTAGCTCAACTGACAGGGAAACCATGGTAGCCAAAATAATCTCAAAATGATTTCTGATGGTACATATCTCACCACTTCCCCACCTTCTCCCCTCCCATACACACAGGAGCTAGCTCCAGCTATACATTTCCTTTCATTTCCTCCATTTGTTGTAATTCCTGAACTTTATTCTCACCTCAGGGTCTTTAAACTTGCAGTTTCTTCTGCCTGGAACATCAGTTACTGGCTATTTCTCATCAATCAGGTCTCTGCTCAAAAGCCATTTCCTGATACAACTTGCCAAATTATGGTAATTTATAAAAAAATCTACACTTTACTCTCTACCAGTATCTGTCTAACCCATTCCCTTCTTTGCATTTATTCCATAGCCTGTACCCCTCTGTGTGGGGTACCCTACATTTTCTGTTTCCTGCCTCAGAGGAATGTAAGTTCTATATTTTATCTTATTCAGTATTGTTTCCCCAGACTCCAGAAATCTATTTGGAATATGCGTGTGTGTGTGTATGTGTGTGTGTGTGTTAGTCACTCAATTGTGTCCGACTCTTTGCGACCCTGTGGACTGTAACCCACCAGGCTCCTTTGTCCATGGGATTCTCCATGCAAGAATACTGGAGTGGGCTGCCATTTCCTTCCCTAATAAAAATATAGTGGGTGCAAAATAGACATTGTTTAATGAATAAATTAATATTTTAATAACCAATTTTCCTAGTCTGTCATATTTTCCCCCAGCAGACTGCAGATTTCTTGAACAGGGCTAGGACAACGTTTCCTTCTTTTGCTCCTTTTGCCTAAAGAAAGCTGAACAATCTGGCTCATCCCTTTAGATTGTCTCCATATCTGATTACTTGAACAAATATTAACTCTCTGTGTTTAAAGAGGCTTGCTATTTAGAAGTGCTTGCTGTTTACATTTTTGCTATTTTGGCCATTTGTTGGCCAAACTTCTCTGTGAGAGTAAAACAGATTTGGGCTTCCCAGGTGGTGCTTGTGGTAAAGAATCCACCACCCAATGCAGGGGGCACAAGAGACATGGGTTTGATCCCTGGGTCCAGAAGATCCCCTAGAGTAGAGAATGGCAACCCACACCTACTTGCCTGGAAAATTCTATGGAAGGAGGAGCCTGGCAGGCTACAGTCCATGGGGTCACAGAGAGTCAGACACCACTGAGTGACTAAGCATGAACACACACAAACACACACATACACAAACACACAACAGATTTAAGATAATACTAATTTATTTCTCTTTCTTCTCTGCTATCCCAGGGACAAAGTTGCCATGTAAAAGTAATCTTCTCCCAAATAGAATGCACTCTATATTAAGAAAATATTCTCTGCTCCTCAACTGGACATGGTGGTGGTTTAGTCACTAAGCCATGTCCTATTATTTCTACCCCATGGACGGGAGCCTGCCAGGCTCCTCTGTCCATGAGATTATCCAGGCAAGAATACTGGAGTAGGTTGCCATTTCCTTCTCCACAACTATACATAGAAGCCACAAAAAGTAGGAGAAAAAGCAAGTCAGCATTTTTAAGCTTTAAGAACTTCATGATGTTCAATTGACTAACTGGTTCTTATACTTTAGTTACTGCCTCATTAACTATAAAGGAGAAATTATCTTGGGTTCAAAGAGAAAGATAAACCATAGCTTTTATTCCAGAAGGAAAAATATAATTATAGCTTAAAGAATCAATGAGAATGATATTGACATAAAATATAGAAGAGAACTATTAAATTGGCTCAATAAAGTTTTAGTAATAGATGGGTTTCTTCTAGGTCAGTAACTTTTTCCCTGTCTTCCTGGAGCATTAATTATTTATTCATTACGTTCCTTCAGTAACTGTGAAATTATTACCTTTTAGTTTAATCAGTACATTTTCTATATTCTTTATTTCTGACTCATGTCTAGAAAGTTTTCTAAAACAAAAAATTTCCCTCTACTGCTTGAGTATATTTATGCATTTGAGATTAAAACTTAGATGCTACATACCTATACCTGAGAACTCAACATCTAAATTATGGCTTGCAAGAAAAACTTGTTAGCATTTTCAATAATTTTCCCAAGTGTAAATTCAGGAAAAATCAATTTGCTTTCTCTTTTTTAATCTCAGGTATAAGTTATAATTCTGCAGTACCCAATATCTCTCTGAAGCCCATGGTCTACTCTTTTTCTTTTCTGTATATTTCAAACTGATCCTTTGGAGTTATCTTGAAAGAAAATTAATAGGCTCCTTATTAAGTATTGTAGTGTTTCAGGTAGTAAATGCAGGACAGCTACCTAACCAATCCCTGAGTAGCCAACCAGTGAGTGTGGCATTAATGATTTTGGAGAAAGCTAACTAAGTACATCTATCACTTTGTCATGTGTGGTAAAAGAACGCATCAATCAGAGCATAAGAGGGATCTGTCTTTGTTTCCGTCTGTGAGTCCTACTGAAATCTGTTACAAAAATCAATAGAACAGGTATAGTAAGCTGTGTTTATGTTGATTAAATAAAACAAATGGAAAAATAGAAGGTAGGAGACTGGTAATTAAGCTTCTAGAGTAAAGTAAAGGTCAGTTTCCTGAGACAGAAACTGTGTTTCTGAATTTGGCATTCCTAAGAACATTTTTGAGTATCGATGTCTTATAAACATGATCTAAATGACTGTACTATTAACTTTTTCAAAATGCTATTTAACCTCATTCAAGGAGAAGAAAACTGATAATATAGCTATGAATGTTTTCCCTTGTTATTTAATTCCACTCTGTATGGCTTCCCTGGTGGCTCAGACGGTAAAGAATCTGCCTGCAATGCAGGAGACCTGGGTTTGATCCCTGGCTCAGAAAGATCCACTGGAGAAGCAAATGGCAACCCACTCCAGTAATCTTGCCTGGAGAATCCAATGGACAGAGGAGCCTGGCAGGCTACAGTCCATGGGATCTGAAAGAGTCAGACATGACAGAAGCAACTTAGCATACACACATGCAGCTTAAACAAAGCCATTTTATAGGGAAAGGAGAATAACCAGAAATTATTTACTGATTTTGTTGTTGACTATTTCTAGCTACAAGTCTTACCTGAAGATTCTGTTTCCCAATATCTAGCCATAAAAGATAGGCTAGTAAAGCCCCACCACATGTAGAAGGCAATGCTATCTGAACCAGAGAGCCCAGCCATTCGATCATACTGAGATGGTGAGAGGCAATGGCCTTCAGAATCAGATGGGACTTTACACTGAGGCTTGGTTGAGTTTGCATAAACGACCCCTTTACTACTCAGAAAGTATGCATGGTGTTGCCTCTGACTGCTGGGAATCACTGCTCTGGAGACATGGTTAAGACAAATAACAGAATCATTCTTACATCAATAGATGCGCATCCTTTTCTCTTATGTAAGTCCTAGACTGAATTCAAGTAAAGACACAGGTCTTTTTACTCTTTTAGATGGTCCTGCATTCATTCAAAAATAACTTTTGAAAGCATAAAATTGTGGATGTACAAACTTGCACAAATATTGACAGTACCTCCTCCTAGGGAGTTCATAATCTTATGAGACAACAAACCAAAACAAACGGAGCAGTTAGAAAGGAAGATAAAATGAATCCATTTTGAAGGAACAGTTAAGGAGGAATCAGAATGAACCAGAAATCAGGTCAAGGTTTCCTGGGAAAGATAAAACTTGACTGTAAGAAAAAATGTGTTTCCCTCTCCAGAGTGATTCTTTACATTGTTATTTTGCATTTCCTGTTTCTATGAATGTTGGAGTACAGATACTGAATTTTACCCATCTCTGTGATTTCTGGGTACAAAGGGAAATTTGTGGTCATGTTATTTGAGGTAACCAAACACCTGTAATTGTTCCTCACTAAACAGTAAACACCAAAGCAGAAATTAAATGTGGAGGTGGTAAGGTATATTTTTTCTAAAATATGCTGCTGCTGCTAAGTCGCTTCAGTCGTGTCCGACTCTGTGTGACCCCATAGATGGCAGCCCACCAGGCTCACGCGTCCCTGGGATTCTCCAGGCAAGAACACTGGAGTGGGTTGACATTTCCTTCTCCAATGCATGAAAGTGAAAAGTGAAAGTGAAGTCATTCAGTCTTGTCCAACTCTTAGCGACCCCATGGACTGCAGCCTACCAGGCTCCCCGGTCCGTGGGATTTTCCAGGCAAGAGTACTGGAGTGGGATGCCATTGCCTTTAGAACGGAGACATTCTAAAATATAAGGAATAACAAATACCAAGAATATTTAATGGGAAAATTTAGAAAGGAAATGTGGTTTTCTATATGGCTTCACAACAACAACAAAACTGAAAAAACAATAAGAAAGGGAAAATAACCAGAAAAACCTAGCAACTGTGTTCCTAAAAACTGAGCCATAAATAATGAGATGGACCCCTAGGGCTTTCCTGGTGGCTCAGAGGTAAAGAATCTGCCTGCAATGCAGGAGACCTGGGTTTGGTCCCTGGGTTGGGAAATCCCCTAAAGGAGGGCATAGTTACCCACTTCAGTATTCTTGCCTGGAGAATCCCCATGGACAGAGGAGCCTGGTGGGCTACAGTCCATGGGGTGGCAAAGAGCTGGACATGACTGAGTGACAAAGCACAATGAGATAATATAAAACAGAAGACAAAGGAAAAAATGCAAAAAGAATAGAGCCTGATGATTTTAAACAATCTTTGAAGTCTCTGGAGAATTTAACATGTAAGAAAACATGTCTTGAAGTTAACATTTGTGAATTTACATTCCAAAAACCTGGAGGTGCTCCATAGGAAAAAAGTCACAGTGGTCCTATAGGTTTGAGAATGTGTGCTTTCTTTATTGTAGTCCTTCTCAGAACCTTTAGTTAGTTAATACACATTGTTGTAAATATTCAAAGGTGAGGGGCAGTATAAAAAGTTTCTAAGATATTTGGTCACACAATTCTCCCTTACCCTTAAAGAAAATATTTACTAAATATCCCAAGGAATAGTAGCAGTCTTTGAACATAGTTTGGAAAATGCACCACTTCACTCATGAGCAGTTGAAGCCTATCACTATAGTAAATCTGTGTTGACTGTCTAGATTAGTGGAAAAGAGTTCTTCATTTGCTAATTGTCAAACACATAACTGGATTTTTTATGTCCAGATAATTGCTTTAAATGTGCTTTCTTCCCAAAAAGAATGTAGCTGAACTTCTCCTCAGCCCCCTGTCTGTTCTATCAGGTTCCAGATGGCCTGGGGTATTCAGTAACACTGCAATAGGCACACGTTGGATTAGTATTTGACCACATATCGATGATATGATTGTAGTCACTATATTAAACTGGCATCGGCAGGACAAGGGGATGAACCACAAAGGAAGAATTATAGAATCTGAGAGATAAAAATCACTTTGGAGATCTTCTAGTCAGACTCTCATTTTACAAATGATTGTGTGCATTTATGTGCGTGCTCTGCTGTGTGCAATCCATGGACTGTAGCCTGCCAGGATCCTCTGTCCATGGAATTTTCAGGCAAGAATACTGGAGTTCCATTTCCTACTCTAGGGCACCTTCCCAACCCAGGGATCGAACCTGCGTTTCTTGAGTCACCTGCAGTGGCAGGCAGAATCTTTATCAACTGCACCACCTGGGAAGCTACAAGTGTATAGAGTATAAGTTGTAAAAAGATTATTCTGGGTCTTATAGTTAAGTGGTAGAAATCTCTTCTCCCAGCCCAGTCTACTCCATGCATCAGCAAGAGAAAATTAAAACAAATCATTAGTGGAAAAAGGAAGGAAAAAATACTACGTTTGAATTTATTTTTAAAGTGGTCAACAATAACCTTCAGTTCAGTTCAGTTCAGTTCAGTCGCTCAGTTGTGTCTGACTCTTTGTGACCCCATGGACTACAGCCCGCCAAGCCTCTCTGTCCATGGCCAGCTCCCGGAGATTACTCAAACTCATGTCCATTAAATCAGTGATGCCATCCAGCCATCTCATCCTCTGTCATCCTCTTCTCCTCTTGCAGTCCAAGGAACTCTCATGAGTCTTCTCCAGCACCACAGTTCAAAAGCATCAATTCTTCAGTGCTCAGGCGTCTTTATGGTTCAACTCTCTCATCTGTACATGGCTCCTGGAAAAATCATAGCTTTGACTACATGGACCTTTGTTGTCAAAGTGATGTCTCTCTCTCTCTCTCTTTTCTTGTTTTTTTTTTTTTTTTTGGTCTGTTTTTTGTTTCCCTTTGTGTCTCTGCTTTTTAATACACTGTCTAGATTTGTCATAGCTTTTCTTCCAAGAAGCAAGTGTCTTTTAATGTCATTGCTGAAGTCACCATCTTGGGTTTTGGAGCCCAAGAAAAAAATCTGCCACTGTTTCCACTTTTTCCCCATCTAGTTGCCATGAAATGATGGGACCAGATGTCATGATCTTAGTATTTTTGAGTTTTAAGCCAGGATTTCGCTCTCCTTTCCACCTCCATCAAGAGATTCTTTAGATCCTCTTCATTTTTTGCCATTAAAGGTGTATCATCTGCATATCTGAGACTGTTGATATTTCTCCTGGCATTCTTGATTCCAGTTTGTGAGTCATCCTGTCTGGCATTTCACATGATGTACTCTGCGTAGAAGTTAAATAAACACCCTGCTTGGGTGACAATATACAGCCTTGACATACTGCTTTCCCAATTTTGAACCAGTCCATTGTTCCATGTCTCATTCTAACTGTTGCTTCTTGACCTGCATATAGGTTTCTTAGAGGGCAGGTAAGGTGGTCTGGTATTCCTATCTCTTTAAGAATTTTCCACAGTTCGTTGTGATCCACCAGTGGCTCAGATGGTAAAGAACCCACCTGCACTGCAGGAGACCTAGGTTCTATCCCTACATTAGGAAGATATCCTGAAGAAGGAGCTAGCTACTCACTCCAAGATTCTGGCCTGAAGAATGCCATGGACAGAGGAGCCTGGTTGGCTACAGTCCGTGGGGTTGCAGAGAGTTGGACACAACTCAGCGATTAACACTGTACACAGGCAAAGTCTTTAGCAGTCAGTGAAGCAGAAGCAGATGTTTTCTCTGAAATTCCCTTGCTTTTTCTATAATCCAGTGGATGTTGGCTATTTGATCTCTTGTTAAACTGTTAAATTAAATGACTGTGAGTCTGAGTGAACTCCGGGAGTTGGTGATAGACATGGAGGCCTGGCGTGCTGCAATTCATGGGGTCGCAAAGAGTTGGACACGACTGAGCGACTGAACTGAACTGAACTGAGCATCTAAATTCAGAGAGGCTAGCACAGAATGAAGTGGTTACTTACTTTAGAAAGTGATTCATCCCATAACAGAAGGCTCAAACCCAACCCCTTTTTTCTTCACCTGCTGTGCTGTAAAAAGCAGAAGCAACTGTGCTGAGAGCTGATCCTTGGAGCCACAAGCAGGCCAGGGTAGCATTTTCTCTGGCCAGTGCATTCTCAGGGCATGGAAAAATTTCACCTCTACCCCTCTTGAGTTCTTGTGACTGGACAAGTTGAATACAAGAGAGATTAAAAGGAAAAAAGACAAGTTTAATTTATGCACACAGTGGTCTCATAAAATGGAACTAAGAAGTGGCCAAGGTAGGTAGCTTTTATACTTTTTAGACAAGCAATAAATTTGAGAGGAACTGACAGGAAAAAGAAACTATATTTGGGTGCTTAATTAATAAGGAATTTAAGCAAAGTTTGGACTTGAGTAGTATATTAGTAAAGGATTAGCAAGGTTTACACAGATGTCTCAGCCCTGAATTCCTTGCCTCTGTTGATAAGGACGTCTTTTTATCTCCTTTTTACAGGGAGGGCATTTCTTACATGGGACATTTATGTTCTGTTTCCAGGGAGACAGAGAGAGGGTCAAACTTTCCCCTTTGTATTGGCCATTTCTTAGTAAGTTTAATTCAAAATAACCAATGTGAAAAAATGTTTTCTGGTCCTAAGCAATTTCTGGATTTCAGGGGGATCTTTTAAGTAAGTTAGAAGGGGATCAGATTTTTAGCATACACAATGAGTCTGTGAGCTTGACAGATAAGTTTTGTTTTTTGTATTTTTAACTGCTAAATTTAGTGTTATATAACTAACTATCTTCAACGTTTGAAAGCTGAAGATTGGATATATGTCATGTTAGCATTGCTTAATACTTACAACTTTTTGAGTTAAACTGGAAATGCCTTTTTCCACTTGGATACATTTTCTTAAATGGATTTTCTTTTCAAATGTTCTAGAAATATTCATCCATATATTGAAATATATGCCATAACTTTATATCGAGAAGAAGAAAAGCCCAAGTAAATGACAAGAGAATGAAAGTGGAAGTCTGCTTATTAAAGTTAGGCATGTTTTGAGTATACTGTGATTACATCAACTCTTTCAATGCTATAGTTAATAGAATATTGGACTCAGCAAAGCTGAAAACTCCTTGCAATTTAGCAAACATTTATTGAATAACATGTCTATATTTTGTGTATTACTCTATTGAAACTATGGTGTAATGTAAGCATGGGATGTTTCCTGCTCTGAAAAGCGATTTTATATAGCACATACACATATAATCCTGGAGGAGGAAATGGCAACCCACTTCGGTATTCTTGGCTGGAGAATCCCATGGACAGATGAGCCTGGCATGCTACAGTTATGATGTTGCAGAGAGTTGGACACAACTGTGGGACTGAGTTTGCACACATGCATGTACACACATACATGTGATAAAAAGTGATATACCTAGGAATGAATAAGATGAAATACAAATCATGAAAGAATTATATGGCAAATATGAATTGTTATGGGGTAGACATTCTGGAAAGAGGTTTAATTAGAGATGTGCCTGGAAAGGTGGACAGGATTTCAATTGATGGACTGAATGAAGAAGCAGGACTAAAATAAAAAATATTCCAGTAAGAAAAGGAAAACAGTAAAAATTATATTTACATGCAAAAATCTATATAATGCACTATAGCAACACAGGACAAAATCACATTATCATTTGAAAACATGCAGAAAAAGCATTTAAAAAAAACACTAAACTTTCATGATAAACACATGCAACAAAATAGGAATGAAGGGAACTTCCTCAATCTGATAAAAGGCAGCTACAAAAACCTATAGTCAACATCATATTTACTGGTGAAAGACTGAATGCTTTCTCCCGGCATCAGACATAAGAACATGAGGTCTACTCTTGCCACTACTATTCAGTTTTACACTTGAGTTTCCAGATAGGGCAATTAGGCAACAAATGAATTACGAGGTTTCTAGATTGGAAAGCAAAAGATAAAATTATCTCAATTTGTAAATGACATGATCTTGTATACAGAAAATCCCAAGAAAACTTCCAAAAAACCATTAGAACTAACAAAAAATTCAGCATAGTTGCAAGAGACAAGATCAATGTACAGAAATCACTTATATTTCTATACACTGACAATGTAAATAATTTCATTCACAATAGCATCAAAAAGAATAGAGGATTTAGGAATAGATTTTTTAAAAGGATTATAGCCTGGGATGGGGCTTCCCTGGTGGCTTAGTGGTAAAGAACATGCCTGCCAATGCAGTAGACATAAGATGATGAGGGTTCAATCCTGGGTTGGGAAGACCTCCTGGAGGAGGACATGGCAACCCACTTCAGTATTCTTGCCTAAAGAATCCTCATGGACAGAGGAACCTGGTGGGCTACAGCCCAAAGGGTCAGAAAGAATTGGACACGACTGGAAGCAACTGAGCAAGCAAGCCTAACCTGGGACGTTGTTGTTTACTCACTAAGTTGTGCTTGACTCTTTGTGACCCCATGGACTGTAGCTCACCAGACTCCTCTGTCCGTGGGATTTCCCAGGTAAGAATACTGGAATGGGTTGCCATTTTCCTTTCAAATGGAACTTCTGACCCAGGGATTGAACTTTTGTCTCTTGCTTTGGCAGGCAGATTCTTTACCACTCACTGAGCCACTAGGGAAGCCCCTGTATCCTGGGATATAGCCTCTCAGATAGCTCTGAGGAACTGTTCCAAAGAGAAAGTGGGAAAAGGCTAGTGTATATGTTATTTTGGTTAGGGGATACGGGGGGTCAAGCATACACCTCAGTATAAGGTTATTGCTAATCATAAGGTTCAGGTATTTCAGTTAATAATTTTAAGGCTTCTTTATGTATGGGAAGATACAAGAATCTGGGTTTAATAAAATTTTTCCTGAACTATAACACTCAAACTATCTAAAAGTCCTGTTACGCCTGTTCTCCCAGAGTACAGAGCGTCTCATTCCCGATCTTCACCCTGAACTCTTTTCTGGGTGTACTACAGGTCAGCAACCGCAGTAGCTAATGACTCAATCCAGGTGGGCTGATAAAACTTCATCCGTGTCCTCAGCTTGCAGTTAAGTGCTGCAGATTGATAACATGGGTCTTAAAAGCTGAATCTTAGCAGGCTGAGTCTAATTTAATGACTTCATCTAGTTTAATATAATACTTCTAAAAGGTAGATGTTATCTTTTCTATTTTATACTAAGGAAGCCAAAGATCAAAAAAGTTAAATACTTCGTTTAACAGTGTAAATTTTCTGTGTTAGTAACACAGATTTTCTGTGACTAACACAGAAAATTGTGGAACTTAAACACATGTATACCTGTGTGTGCATGTATGTTTCTGTGACTCCCCCATACAAGAAGCATAATAGATAAGGAAACGAATTAGTTGTCTATTTTTGATGTATGAAGAGATAGAGGTACAAAGAGATTGAAGCAATATTAATTGATATTTTATTATAACACTCCAAAATAAGGAAGAGTTAGACTTAAAAATTTTATCACATATATTGAATGACTTTATTCTAAATTTGTATGAATAAAATCTCTGCACAGCAATATACCATTACAGATGTAAGGAAGAAAAGAAAACTGAATACAGAGATTTGGCTGGAAATGTGCAGTCCAAGAGTACAAAATATCACTGCAAAACCCACTGAATAAATTTCACTTGTAAGAAAATGAGTGTGTGAATAGTCTTTGCTTTAAATTTGTAATTATGTCAAGCCATACATTTCCTTAAACCCTCTTCAGATTTGTTTAATTTTTAAAATGTGCTCTTCTAAGAATTGCTTCAGGGAGAAATAGCTAATAAAGGCATTAAAAAGAAATTCCTCATGACATTGCAGTTTATATTGAATGTTTTACAAAGTCGGCTATAAAATTTTAAGATGCCACCCAAAAATCTGAAAACTGTAGGCCTCATATCATCTACTAAGAAACCAAATATTAGTTTTCCAGGCAAAGTCAGACGAGATCTTCCTTAGATAATATATCAATAAATGTCTAAGCCCTGACTCCCCTAATGTAGATTTCAAGCATTTATCAGTAGGAATATATTGGCTTATCTCCCTTACTTTGAAACTGCAGTTGGGAACAATAATTTATAATGTAGTGAGAATTGCAAACACTTACAGGCTTCTGAAGTAATGTCAACACCTTAAATTACATTCAGGAAGAAAGTAGTGGCCAATGCAATCTGTCTTGCTACGTATTCTGTGATGCACGTATTCGTGTAAACTGAAGAACACAAAACAACACGAACAGCTGTTCCAATGAAATGTAAAGTAAGTACAATGAGACAACAGAACTCATTCAGCCTCACTTAGAGAAATGTAACTTTTAAAAATGAGCAGTCAGTTAAGGCATTAATTGAGAAATAATTCAATTATTTAATTAACCAACATTTTAGGCTAAATATGCTTACATATTTGTTTCTGCAACAAATTAAAATATTTTTGGAAGAATGTAGGACATACATTATAAATGAACTAGCTATAGAAAATTTCCATTTACCTGGTAAACTGTTCTTTATTTAAGATAAGGACATAATCCTGATTAAGCAAGTACTGATCTGAAGGCTTTTTTATGAATTTTTTTTCTTCTCAGTGGCTGTTTAAGTGGCAGATATTATTCAATAAATTTCATAAAGACATTGTTATATATGTTTCTACTAGTTTAGAGTTCAAAGCAATGTCACTCAATATTGACACTTTAAAGACCACAGTTCTGACCTTGTACTATGCAATTTTGTAATAAACTCAGCTATTTCCTTCTACTCTCAATATGTCCTCTTTCCTGGATATATAGTTCTGGCTAGAGCTATTCTTATTAGTGCAAGAGGAAGTCAAGAATATTGTTTCATTACAGAAATGCTCAACAAACTAAGATTAGTGGGAAACGTCCTTTACCGGACAAAATGTTTCAAAAGAAAAAATACTTTTAACCCAGATACGTAATAGTAATATATTGATTATATTTATTTTAAAATTGGGAAAAAAGAATATCCATTCTCACCATTCTGACTTAATATTGTGTTCAAAGTACCAGCCAGTGAAATAAGAGAAGGAAAAGAAGTGAAAGGCATACAGATTGGAAAGCACGAAATGAAAATTTCCCTTATTCACAAATATCATGATTTCCTATGTAAAAAATTCCAAGGAATTTTGAAAAACAATCCTAGAACTAATAACTGAATTTACTATATATATATATATATATATATACACACACACACACCCCAAAATAGAATGAAACAGGTATAATTCTGATGAAATACATGCAGGATCTATTTGGTAAAAAATATAAAATACAAGATATTGGAGACCTAAATAACAGGAAAGACTTATTATGATCCCTGAATTGGAAGACAATATATTTAACATATTAATTCTCCCCAATTTGATCTCTAGATTTAATGTAATTCTTTTAAAAATACCTGGAGTATTTTTATACATTTAGTCAATGTGATTCTAAAGTTCATATGAAAAAGCAATGGAAGGAAAACACAAATAACATTGAAAAAAATAAAATTGGGAGACTCATATTACTTGGTTTTAATATTCACTATAAAGCTTCAGTAGTCTTTTTGCATTTTCATATTGTCCATGGGGTTCTCCAGGCAAGAAGTCTGGAGTGGGTTGCTATTTCCTTCTCCAGTGGACCACATTTTGTTTGAACTCTTCACTATGTTCCGTCATCTTGCTTAGCCCTGCACGTCATGGCTCATAGCTTCATGAAGTTACACAAGCCTCTCTGCCATGACAAGACTGTGATGCATGGAAGGGAACAATGAAAAGAAAAGGAATTTTGACACAAAATGCATCTCAAAAGCATTAAGCTTGAGTGAAAGCCAGTCTCAAATGATTGCAAACTGTGATTCCATTTATTCAACTTTCTAGAAAGGCAAAACTATAGGGATGGAGAAAAGATCAGTGAAGATCATATGTTAGGGACGGGGGAATATTTGAACACAAAGTGGGAGCTTTAATAATTTTTGGCAAGATGGAACTGTTCAGAATTCAGACTGTAATGTTGATGCTCAGGACAGGCCACTCTAAGGCACAGTGGCAGATTGATTATTTTGAATTAAAGTTACTTGAGAAGCAGCCCATGTAAGAAGGAAACCAACCCTTCTGTGTCTCCCTGAAAGCAGGAAATAAATCTACCATATGAAAGGTGCAACTGGAGGCAGAAGGATACCCCTATCACCAGAGATAGAGAATTCGGGACCAAGAAGTCTTGTAAACAGTCATTTTTACTTCTTTAAATCTGGACATCTGATCATGGCCAAAGTTATGTGAACATGTATTTAAGTAGGTAAAAAGCTTTGCCCAAACCCTCCCAACAACATCCAAAAAGATTTACTGGTAAATATGTCAATTGAGGGTTGGCTGACTAAATGCTACATTACTAAAACTTGAATGCAGGCTCTATATCTGTCAAACCACAGTTATAAGTACTGTGGAACCAGTAAGTAAAAAGAACCTTCAACATCATTATATTTAACTGTCATACAGAATATTCCTGAAAGAAAGTCATCAATGTTCTAAATGCCTATTTTATTGGAGGTTTCATTGTGAGCTATAGTTGTTAACAAGCATTTAACACTACTTTTCAGATGTAAACAGCAGAATTTTTATCTATCTGTATACATTTGGGCTGGTTTTGCTATATTCTTCTAGCTTACTGACATATGGAATCTTGATTCCATCATAGATAATATTGAATTTTGTTACATTGCATAACAATAAACCTTTTTATCAAAATCAGTTATAGCATTCATTGAGATAGGACTCTAGACTTGAGTATTCTTTCTCCAAAAATTCTTTCACATTCCCATTTCTTCCTTTGATAATGCTTAAAAAAAAAAACACACACACACTCATGGGACTCCTTTTTTCACCCTCATTTGGTTATCCATTGCCTTTTACTTTCAAAGAGGTAAATCAGTAACATTGTTGTTATTCAGTCGCTGCTGTGTCCCACTCTTTGTGACCCAATGGACTGCAGCATGCCAAGCTTCCCCGTCCTCCACTGTCTCCTGGGGTTTGCTTAAGTTCTTGTCCATTGAGTTAATGATGACATCCAACCATCTTATTCCTGCCACCCTCTTCTCCTTTTGCCTTCACTCTTTCCCATCATCCAGGTCTTTTCCAATGAGTTGGCTCTTCATATCAGGTGGCCAAAGTATTGGAGCTTCAGCTTTAATTTCAATAGTTAATACATTATTAACAGATAATTCTCTTTCCCTAAAACAGTAGATTCATGTTGAAATTCATGTAAAAACACATTGGCCTGATAAATACAATGGTTATTTTTTAAAAAGCCAGAAAGTTTCAGATATTAAGATACTTTTCCTGCATCATGACCATTGAAAATGTCAGAATGCACCTTTAAATGGAGAAAAACTGCAGAATAAGTGAATGGAAGAATAAATGATGAATTTATATAAATGATACAATATTTTAAATGTTGCATTTCTAATTATGCTTATTTTTAAAATTTAAGTGTTTTCATTTGTTCTAATGCTTGAGATTTCTTCCAAATAAGGCCAATTGGAATGACTTCTAAATGACTCCTAGGAATATTCATATAATCCAGATACACTGGTTATAGGGTCAGATAGCCTAGACTCTGATTCTATCATCTACTCACAGAAATAACTTCAGGCTTAGTTTCTCCTCTGCAAAATGGGAATAATAATACACTAAAAACCATAGAGCTTCTGTGAGAATTAAGTCAGTTATATGTAATGTGCTTTCTGAGAGCTTCCCAGAACAACAAAACAATTTGTAAGCTTTCGATAAGAGAAAACTGAGTTCATGGCTTATCCAGGAGAATAAAGCCTCTGCAGCACCTGACAGCAGCTGTGATCACAAAGCAAAAGGCTGAGTTGGTTCACATTTTGAAGTCTGGTTGAAAGTAGATTTTTTCCACAAAATGTTGGTCTTGGTGAGGATTGGCTAGGAATCCTAACAGTTTGGGACTGATGAAAACAGCAAGGAGAGCATTTTTAGGAGAGAGAGAGAGTCAAGGAATCTTATGCAATACACTGTTGGTGCTTTCTGTTGAAGAGCTAATGGATCTTGGGAATTCCTGTAACAAGTAATGTAGTTATTTCCAACTTCTTTCATCCTGGGTAAAGGTCTTCTGGAATAGACAGTCATGCTAATGAAGACTGTAGAATAATAAGATCATTTTTGTCTTTACTGTCAAGTGATGTGAAAGTGTCTTAGAAGAGCCCTTGCACATGTTAAACACTATATATGCATTTTGTTGTTTTCATGTTTATGATACCATTATTATTAAAATTGAGTATGTCAAATTATGTATAAAGACTTTCAAACTACTAATGTGGCCCACTTTTCTTCTCTGCTCTTGGCTCTGTTGGATATTTATTTTAGGATTAAGAAAGAGTAGCCTGCATTCTTGTGTGCCCATCTGCTGTTTGCAGTAATATCTCCCATCCAGTTTGCCCAATTGTCACTCTGTAACAAGGATGGCACAAGGTGATGAGACACACATTCTACTGGAGGAGGGGGACACACCCACGAAAAGTTACAACATAATAAATGCTCTGAAAGAGGTGTGAAGGAAAGATTTAAGAAGCACAGAGGACAATGAGCCCAATTGCACATGAGGGAAAGAATTTTGCAAAATTCAGAAATGCCAAGAGAAGGCCACAGTTTGAGTGCACCTAAATAAAAATCATGGATGACTCCCACTGAATCTGATTTCTCAGAGAGCACTCTGTATTCTTACAAACCTTTCCACTGGGCTGTATCTTGCAGTACATTTTATCCCAGTTTTGAGTTTGACTGCTACAATGCACTTCTTAAAGAGATTTCTTTTGCTTGAAACATATCAGTGGTAAAGAATCTGCCTGCCAAATCAGGAGTCTCAGGAGATGTGGGCTCGATCCCCGAACTGGGAAGATCCCCTGGAGGAGCAAATGACAACCCACTCCAGTACTCTTACCTAGAGAATCCCATACAAAAATGAGACTGACACAGTCCATAAGGTCACAGAGTTGGACACGACTGAGCGACAGAGCACACACACACACAAACATACACACACTACATCCTGGAGACTTAGCACCTGCATCGACCATATTCAAAATTCAACTTAAAAGAAATATGGTGGTGATATCCCAGAGCCTTCATATTTATACTTTGTATCCTGTTGTGCCCGGACAGTCCTGCTTAATGCCTGATGTCTGCTGCTAAGTCGCTTTAGTCGTGTCCGACTCTGTGCGACCCCATAGAGGGCAGCCCACCAGGCTCCGCCGTCCCTGGGATTCTCCAGGCAAGAACATTGGAGTGGGTTGCCATTTCCTCTCCAATGCATGAAAGTGAAAAGTGAAAGTGAAGTCGCTCAGTCGTGTCCGACTCGTAGCGACCCCATGGGCTGCAGCCTACCAGGCTCCTCCGTCCCTGGGATTCTCCAGGCAAGAACACTGGAGTGTCTAGTGTATTTATAAACAGTGACTCATTTCTCTCTTCAAATTATATGGTTACCCTATTTGTACTACCTTTTGCCACTGTTCTGTGAAAAATAGACTGCTGCTGCTGCTTCAGTCGTGTCCGACTCTATGCGACCCCATAGATGGCAGTCCACCAGGCTCCTCCATCACTGGGATTCTCCAGGCAAGAACACTGGAGTGGGTTGCCATTTCCTTCTCCAGTGCATGAAAGTGAAAAGTGAAAGTGAAGTTGCTCAGTCGTGTCCGACTCTTAGCGACCCCATGGACTGCAGCCTACCAGGCTCCTCCATCCATGGGAAAAATAGACTAGGAACTAGAAAACAAGTGTCACTTACCTTGGACAAATGAAACTTTTGAAGTTATGATGACAATAAGCATGATAATAGAAGTGAAAATGTAGCATGCATAAAAGATGATCTACAAATGTTTGGTTAATTTGAACAATGTCCTATACATTAGCATCATATGGGTGGGGAGAAAGAAGTGTTTTAAGACAAATGTGAATATACTTTTACAACTACTGTATTCCTAAAACAAATGATTGCATTTGACTGATTTACCAATATTTATGTTTCAGTCTCAGGTCCAGCTGTCCTCCTATTCAACAGGAAGTAAAAGATAGTAAGAATGAGAGAAAAATTAGCTTGCTATGTCCCTGTGGATAAGTCTTAGCTTGAGATTCATGTCTTCATTTCTAAAATAACGTGATGAGCTAGGCACTTTTAACTGAAGTGTGGAGACCTTCTTCTTGCTGAGTGAGAAAGATGTGGAGTCACAGTTTGTGGGTGGGTGGGGTGGGAAGACTGAACACAGCCTGAACTCTGCTTTATCCATGCACCAACTTGTGCCAGCCTGTTCCAGCTCTTCTGGATGCTAGAGGGCACGCAATGAGTGTGCATTGGCTCTCTGAAATCTAGCAGTCCCAAATGTTGTCAACATTGGACTGGTTAATCTCTAAGCCTTAAATACCAACAGTATCATAAACAGACAGCTTTTATAAATAAAAACTGAGATATTTTTAAAAAATAACAATTCAAATGGACACCAAAATATGTTTTTGCTTCCTAAGGTTTAAAACACAGGAATTTATTTTCTCACAGTTCTGAATTCAGAAGTTAAAAATCAAGGTATCAAGGTATAATCAGGGCTAAGCTAACTCTGAAGGCCCTATATGGGACTAATTCCTTGACCCTTCCAGCTTTCAGTGGCCTCAGATGTTAATTGTCTGGGTAAAGTTATTTCTGAGCTTCAGGTCCAGACATGGTAATTCATAGCTACATCATTTTGCCTAAACTGAAGAATTTATATAAGCAATGGTGTCTGTTACCTATGAAGATTCTAAGTGTCTCTAACAAGTGAGAAAAACATTATTTTCCCATTATATCCTTGCATTCAAAAGAATAAAACAAGTAATAATTAAGAATAAAACATCTAGAATTTAACTTTCAAGTTGCAAGTTAAACAAAAGAGAAGCCAGGCAATGTTCAATATTCAAGATGAAATTTTAATGTTGACATCAACTGAATCATGATGAATAGTATAAACAGTAAATGAATAATTGCATGCTATGTTAAATATATTGTTATAAAAACTCTATTACATTTTCTGAATAGTTTCATTCATAATGATGGACTAATTATATTTTAGCATCTAATGATCAGAACCAAATGAGCTGCATTCAAAGGCCACAGCTTTCTCATTTCAATATGTACTTTTGATCTTGTAACAATGTTTTCTTCTACAAGTAAGAGAGAATCTAACTATGTTGCCAAGCACTGAAGGAATACTGTGCCCCTTCTCTTTGTAACTGAGCATTGGTAAGCTCTTTTTTGGACAATGTTCATTTATTTTGTCCAGATTTTTGTATGGTAAGATTCCTCTTTCTCATAAATGCACAGTGTCAATAGCACAACATGCTATCGATGTTACAGAAAAGCTAAGTCCTTTATTAATAAGAAGAATAAATATTGCCTATTGAAAGTCTGTGGAGTTTCAATTATTGAAAATAGAAACCAGTCTCATTTAAAATTAAGAACTGAGTATTCAGATCAATGCTATTTATTTTTATCTTGAGTAAGGGAAGGGCTAGTACAAATTACTTTTGCTACCTTGGGGTGCTTATTCCACCTTCTCCTGGTCCATGAGCCTGATTCCCAAATACACTCCCTTCAAAAAACATTAGCCTGATTTAGTGAGGAAAAGATATAAACAGTGAGCAAAATGCCGATTTCTAGAATAAAGGTATGAGCAGAAGCTTGGATACTCTGGTATAGTGAATGCCATGTGGTCTTGCATTCATATCTTCTCAGTCTCTCTTTGAAGATGTCAGTACTCACTCCCACAGCTGATGAAGTCTGAGTTGTTCACAGCTCTTGGCAGAGCCCCTCTCTAGAACTGACCCTGGGCTTCACCTCATGTCGCATCTCTTCTTGGGGCTATCTGCATACAGTGACTTGCCAACATTGAGGTATAAAGGCGAAGTCCCCTTGTCTGAATTCGGGGCAACTCTGAAGACTCATGCTAGCTGTGACCACCCCATAAAATTGTCTTAGGCCTTTGTTGTGACTGCATGTCTGTTCAGCTTCTCTCTCTGGATATTCCTGGTTTCTTCCCACTCTCCTACTCATAGATATTAATTCTAAGAACATATAATGCCCAAAAACTTTCTGCAGGTAAATCTCTGTCATACAGTCTGCTTCCTGGGGAAACTGACCTGTTATATTTAGTCCAGAGAGGTCAAAGAAGACTTGTTAGTTATATTATAATTTGAGACTTTTCTCTCAGTATTAATAAGAGTTTGTCTCCTGAAAAGGATGAAAAAAGAATGCATTCCATATAAAAGGAACAGTGCAAGAAAAAGTAGAGATAAGAAAGAATACGCCTTATTCAGCCTGGCATAGTACAGTTAATGGAGACGCAAAGAGTCAGACATGACTTAGCAATTGAACAATAATAGCTTAGACAAGCAACTTTGTTAGAATACCAGAGAGGCAATTCACAGCATATCTGCAGAAGGTAGGGCCCAAGTTATAAGGGTTCTTGGTTGCTTATCTGAAGAATTTGGATTTTTCTCCATAGGTAATGGGCTTCCCTGATGGTTCAGTGGGTAAAGAATCAGCCTGCAATGCAAGAGACACAAGAGACATGGGTTGGGTTCCTGGGTCAGAAAGATCCCCTGGAGGAGGAAATGGCATACTCCAGTATTCTTGCCTGGAGAATCCTATGGACAGAGGAGCCTGGCGGGCTACAGTCCATGGGGTCACAAACAGTCAGATGCAACTGAGCAACTAAGCATAGCTTGGAGTGGCCATAGGTAATAGGCAATCATTTTTGTAAACTGTATGTACAAGATTACATATGAAAATTTTTTCATGAAGAAAACCAGAAATGTCATAGAAGGTAGATTAGAAGGCAGTCAAGAGACAAGAGCAGGAGGGAAACTAAACGGAAGGCAGTTGTAATTTTAGAAGCAAAGAATTTCAAGGGTTAAACTGAAGCAGAGATGGTGAATTTATAGATAAGGAAAATGGATAATGCAATGAAGGTAAAAACAACTTTATCAGGTAACTGGATATCAGAACTGAAGATGAAGTAGTGATTTCTGCTTGGGTCCATGAAGGCAGCTGTGGTTGTAAATGATCAGCAGAACAACAGGTGGAGGGGGTATGACTGAGACTGTGGTATCAGAGGAAAAAGAAGACTAGGAAGAGCCTGATGAATGCCCTGATGAATTCATCTTCTTTGGTGATTCTTTGGTGATTCAAAGGTATCTTCTTTGGTGGCTGACATTCTGTACTGCACAGAAAGAAGTAGTATTTCCCTCCAGTGACTTTGAAGCTGTTAGCATATCACAAGTAGTATGAAGTTTTATACTGGGGAGAAAAAGGCTTACCTTCCAAATAGTAACTTCATGCAGGCATCAATATGACATGACCTGAGATAAGGTCAAAAGTTAGCCGGACCATTCACCAGAGAAAAATAGCACCCAAGTGAAGCAGCAATAGGCACCACTGAAAATGCTCTATAGCAGGATGATGGAGAAGTTATAACTTGCTTATTTTCTCTGACAGCAGGGATCCTAGAAGCAGTTATCTGCTACAATCCTTTTCCTTTGTGGGACACGAGAGCAGGCTTCACACTGTAATTGTGTAGGTTCATGTCTTGACAATGGAGCTGACAAGCCTGTCAGACTTGACTAGATGGTGAGGGTGTTAACCCTGGCTTGCTTCCCACTAGTAATAAGAAGTCATGCTGGTTCTCCGTGAAGCTCATTTTAAGTATTCCATATCAACAAGGATTATACACACTGGTATAAAATACTGAAAGTTTTAATTGAATGTTCTGCATACCTAATAATTTTCTCATGTGATTGAGTCATAGAGAAATAAAATAATTATTCAAAGGACAAATTTGCATCTTGAGAGTCTGTGAATCATCTGTATTAGATCATATAGAGTATACGTTAAAAATGCAAAATTCAAGGTCCCAGTTTAGCTACTGATTTAGAATCTAAAGCAGGGTTTATCATGCTGTCCCTATTCACATTTGGGGTTGGAAACGTTCTTGTTGTGGGGATTGCCCTGTGTTTCATAGGATGTTTAGCAGCATCCATAGTCCCCACCCACTGGATGCCAAGAGTGTGCCTACACACACAAGTGTGCACATTCGGACAATCAAAAATGTCTTTAGACAATGCCAAATGTTCCTTTTGTGGAAAAAAAAAAAATACCCCTGGTGGAGAACCACTTATCTAGAGAGATGGGCCTGAAAATCTGCTTTTCTCCTTTATACATGATGAAGTGTGGAATTGCATGATTTAGATCATCAGCAGAGTCACCATCCCAACACCATGGAGGGCTACTTCCTTTAGTTTTTTGCTATTTTCTAATAAAATAATGTGTGCATAGAGAGACAAAGGGAGGAAAGTATGTGCCTGTGTTGGAGTGAGGGGAGTCTCTCCCATTTTTTGTAAATATTTATCTGTTTCTTTAAGCCCTAAATATTACCCAGTGGCAGCTGATGACCTAGCATACAAGTGAGATCCACTTATTGTTGGATAAAATGAGGGCATGACACTATCCTCTTGCCTGCTGAGAAAAGGAATGAAATAACAAATTTTGCAACCAAAGTATGTACACAAAACTGATGGGCACTGAGGATTCAGAAATGAATAATGTACATCTCTTGGTCTTTAGAGTTTGCACACCAATGGGGAAAGACAATGCAATGCAACGTAGAACCTTGCTTCGCCTATTAAAATAATCTGATTGAAAGATACTGGGCCCAGTAAATACATAACTGCCCCCCACCCCTGCCATCACCACCACTAAGCCACTGCTGTTCAACTCACATACGAGATGGACCTTTCAGTTTGTCCTTTGTGCCTCAGTAAGTAAGTTTACCTTCTCTGGGCACAAACAAGTAGGAAAAGCCTTGATAACTCTCACACTTAGAAGAGAGGGATGGATACAACCTACAGAAGGCTTGCTTGGGATTAAAGGACCAGACACTGGAAAAATTTTATGTTTTTTTGGTCATATGTTTTGGGCTTTGGTCAACTGCCAAAGTAACTGAAACTAATTAATAGATTTTTATTTGTTTTTAGTTTACTGAGTGCTTAAAACAGTTATAAAACACTGATGAAGAATTTTCGCCATGCATACTGTTGTTAATGATCTTAAAAAGCATGCATATATAGCTTATCAATATAAATAATTTCCATTAAGAATTTATTTTGTTTATGTGCAACCAATCAGCTGTTTATCGAATGCCTAAAGTGGCTTGGAGTAGTTATTGCAGTAACTGCAGGAATAGATAAGATATAATCCTTGGAATAAGCACTTTATAAATTAGTTGGGAAGATAGGAAATACATGTGTATAAAGGACAAGTGAATTTTTAAGGCATTTTATGCTGAAGGCCAAATAATCTACTATAGCATAACAGAGCCAAGATATATTTTCATTCTAGATGGTCAGTAATGACTTACACAGGATATGTGAAATAAACTGCAAAAGATCAATGAAATTCTTACTATGTGGTAAGAAGGAGTCAATAAATCATGCATTGGGGAAAACAGCATGGATAAAGCCACAAAACCAAGTTCAGACAAAATATCTACCTGGGACATAATATGATACTTGATCTGAGAGATATGTTAAAGTGAGTAAGTGTCATAAAGAGTTATTGCAGGCAGACTTGCTCTTAGGCTTTTGACATTGGGAGATATTGACAGTTTTCAACCACGGTTAAGGACTGATGATACCCATGTTTAAAAAACAAACTTGATAGCAATGAAAATAGACCACCTGATGGTATCAGTATAAATAAATACAAACATGGGTAATTATAATTTTAAAAAGGAAATTGATAAGTCTTCAGTTCAGTTCAGTTCAGTCACTCAGTCATGTCCGACTCTTTGCCACCCCATGAATCTCAGCACGCCAGGCCTCCCTGTCCATCACCAACTCCCAGAGTTCACTCAAATTCATGTCCATCAAGTCGATGATGCCATCCAGACATTTCATCTTCTGTCATCCCCTTCTCCTCCTGGCCCCAATCCCTCCCAGCATCAGGGTCTTTTCCAATGAGTCAACTCTTCGCATGAGGTAGCCAAAGTATTGGAGTTTCAGCTTTAGCATCAGTCCTTCCAAAGAAATCCCAGGGCTGATCTCCTTTAAGGATGGACTGGTTGGACCTCCTTGCAGTCCAAGGGACTCTCAAGAGTCTTCTCCAATACCACAGTTCAAAAGCATCAATTCTTCGGTGCTCAGCTTTCTTCATAGTCCAACTCTCACATCCATACATGACCACTGGAAAAACCATAGCCTTGACTAGACGGACTTTTGTTGGCAAAGTAATATCTCTGCTTTTCAATATACTATCTAGGTTGGTCATAACTTTCCTTCCAAGGAATAAGTCTTAGAAACTGATTAAATAGGTTAATAAAAGGGGAGAGTGATGAACACAGGTTGAAATGAGTTTCAAGAAGATTAGAAGATTAAGTATACTGCCAGCAGAAATAAAGAGAGGTCATTGCACTGAGTGAAATAAATTTGATGTGGAAATGAGATACTTGGTTTTTAAAATACTGAAATATCAGTTATAGTATTTAAGATGATATTATCCAGAGGATATTTTGGTGAATTGGCTTCAAGAGAGAATTCAAAACTAAATATATGAAAGTCATTCATATTTGATTACTGATAAAAGCATGAAAATAGATACACTGTTAAACAATAAGGTCTATCAGAAAAGGGGTAATAAAGATAGAACTTCAAGGTATTACTTCAGTTGAAAGCATGAGAAAAGCATGTGAAAAAAATAAAGCAGTTTAGAGATTTGGAGACAGGAAGAGAATTAGACAATTCAGGGTAATAGAATTTAAGGAAGGAGAGAACTTCAAGATACAAGAAGTCGTCAAAGGTGTGAAATACTGCTAGGAGGTTAGAAAGATACTTGGAAAGCTCTAGTGCCTCTTTCTCCCATAAAGTGCTGTGAAAATGTTTCATATATTTGCTGATATACTCTAAGACCAGAGAATTGAAAAAAGGCTATGAAATGTATGTGAATAAATTTCTTAGTTAAATTAATTGTGTGCAGAGTTTTAAAAAAGAAGAAAGGAGATACTGGCTACTAATGATAAAGAAATACTCTGTCTTTCCTTTGCCTTTGCTTTAAGCATGAGAGAGCCAGAGAGAACTGTAGCAGGAACCAGAAGGAGCAAAGAAAAGATTACTGCTTCTTTCATGCAATGGTTTTTATTCCACTAGTATCTCTTTAAAAATAAAAATCAAGAAATAAATGTCCATTTAAATTGATCTTCTGTTGGACTATGCTATTGGTCTGACATATAAATTAGCGTTTCTTAGATTTAACTATCCCTCTGGGATAAGACTGAGAAACAACAATAATATTTTATGGAGAGTGTCAAATAGCTTGCCTTTACAGCAATTCTTTTCTCTGTATCTTTCTTTTTTATTTTCCAAAGATGAATGATGGAGACCATTCTAATCAGAAAGATACTAATTTGGGGCTGTGATAAAGCAAATGTCTTTAGTCACATGTTATTGGAATTTAAGGACTTCTATCTTTATAGAACAATTTCAAATAAAAGTTTCTTCTACTCACTGCCCCAAACCAGCCCCTTATAAGCTGTGACCTTGAGAAACTCACTTCATCTTTTTAAATCATTTCTCTCCTTTGTGAAATGAGAATGGTAATACCCACCCTTATTATTCCCAGAGTGCCACAGAGATCAAATGAGATGATAAAACTGAAGCTGTTTAACCATGAAATGCCACATAAGCATTGTTATTATGAATCCTTTCCACAATAGCAAGAAGGCAGAGAGCACACCTATGTCGTTTCCATGAAACTGCAGTAATTACATAGTACCTAATATGATGTAAGACATGAACAAATATTTGTGGAACTTAATTACTCCCTGAGAAGTATAATCATGGAAATGGCTATATATAAAATTATCAATAAAATATACACTGAACCCCCAAGTAGAAAATTATTATGAAAACAATGGCAGGCACAGCTCTCACAAGAATGCTAATCCTTTCCTGTGCCTATGACACTGTGTGAACCAGCTTACATCTGACCTGAATGCTGAAATCTTTTCAAGGAAAGAGAGAGCACAATTACCACTGTGCTTTTTATTTCAAGCCTAATAGTCTTTCTAGCCATATTCCAAACTAGAGACTATTTATTAGAAAACCTGGAAAATATAGCTAGAGAAACTGATAACACCCACAGGATAGAGTTTATAAAAATTTAACAAGAGACAAGGAATGAGGGACAGAAAATAGACTAAATATGAAAACAGGAAGGCAATACCAAACAATGCGAAGAAAAGAATAGTAAAATAAATTGTTGTATGGAAATGTCTATTTTCACTAGTGGTCATGGACACATTTTATTAAGATATCAGAAGTATGTCTGAGTAAATTTGATATCAGGAAAAAGCAATACTCTATAGTATTAATTATTTCACTAAAGCTCCTAATGTAGTAATGTTTACAAATGGTGGGCATAGGATAAGTAACAGCCAGTTGTTGAAAGGGAGAAGGGACAGTTCAGTTACTAAAGCAAACCCACAAAGTACTGAAGTATAATTGAAGACCTACTCCCCCTCCCCACCCCCCAAATTCCTCAAATAAATCTCTTAATGATGCCACTTTCAATGGCTTATATCTGAATATTATTCTAGGACATCAAATAATGCCTGCTTTAACATTAACTAATACTTTATTGACTGATAATGATTTTAATTCATCCTCATTCCCCCCAAATATTGGCCTTTTAAGTGAAATGCAAACTAAAAACAGAATTGGTGGCAATTGAACTAATGGAGAAGAGGATCTACGTAAAGACCCGGTCTACTCAACATAAATGTGAACCATGCTTTATTTTCTTTGCTCCTATCGGCCACTGTCCTCTTAGAAAGATACCAAAGGATGCCTAGGTAACATCTAGCCTAGGTAACATCTGCACCCTCCAAGTATAAGGACGTAGTAGAAGAATGAGGCCACAGACTGGGTGTGGGTCAATCACAGTGAGTCAGTTCACTGAAGTCAAGTCTGAAATATGCTGAGACAATCACAAGTCAACAGAAGAGTCTTAATTATCAGGCAAGAATTGGAGATGCCCAGAAAGTTTACTTTAGAGAGCCATCTGAAGACAAGAAGATCTTCCCTGAGGGGATCATTCTCACTTACAGTATGGCATTTTATTTAAAGCATAAATAAGAGACTTGGAGAGCTCTTCTCATGGTTGCTGAAACTCTGCCTGTTCTCTGGGCCAATGCTAGCCAGGTATTCCAGTTCTCACACTGAAAAAGAGGGTGCTGGAACACTCTGTTTACAGCAACTCTCAACTGAGATGGAGGAGAACAATGGGTCTACAGGGAAGACTCCCTCCACTTTAAGTCCAAAAGAGAGCTGTTGATTTCCTCCTCCCAGATGGCTATGCAGATTAAACTGAGAAGCCTCTGGGATCACATCTATGCTGCTTTCCTCAGGCCAAGCAACTGACTGCTCTCCAAAAACAGGTGAACAAAAATCAAAGGTAAAGCACTGTCCACATCTTTATTACCTGCATCATTAACTTCTATCCTCTCAAACTACAGAGGTGATGAAATACAGGAGCTTTTTTTTTTTTTTTCCCTTTTCTCCTAATAGCATTTTGAATTATAAATAATACGATAAAAGATCATGTTTTATTTTGCCCCCAATCTCATATGGATTTGAAGCATGTGGCTTTTTTTTGGTGGGGGGTGGGGGTGGGTGCACGGGCTGGAAGGAGCAGGTTAATTAGTGGTTTGAAGTGATGATTCTTAGGAGTGGTATACAAAATTTCATTAAGTAATAGTAGAGTGTTATTACTTGCACCAGAGACCATTCTAAAACTAAAGCATACATTGTAAACCAGGGTCATGGTGAGGTAAGGGAGGCAGTGGTACCCATAAGTAAACTCACAGGTCAGAGATCACAAGACATGGTATGACTCTCCATTGAGTATATGCACCGTCAGCATTCAGTCCTGGAACTCATGGAAGAGGTGACTGTTCTAGTTCATAAGAGATTCAGAAACCTCAGTATCTACTCTTGGTTTCACTGTTAGCATATTAGGTAACAAAGCTACACATTTATAATATATATTCTCTACAGCAGGTCTTTTCCTCACAGATTTATCTCTGTTTTATTGGTTTGTTGCATTTTGAATAATCTTTACATCTCAGGAAAACAACTCCTTTTTTGTTTCTCACAAATTTCCCTTTTCTCCCTCTTTCTTATTCATAAGCCTGCTTCAAGACATTGAGTTTTACAATAAGAAGTGTTGCAAGACTACCTTTCTTCCCATAATATGGGAGCACTAAGGAAAAAAACAAAAAGTTCACTTCTGAGACTGGGCAAGGGGAAAAGGGAGAAAAAGCAAGGGATGAAGGAGAACATTTCTGAGCAAGCAGTCCTACCCACTTACTCTGTTGCCCTGTCCTGAGTTGAGCATCAAACACGGTTAGGCCAAGTTAGACAAACAACCTCTAAGGAAGATATGGATTCTTCTGTAAATGTCTCCTAATGATTTATTGCCTGACACTTTTGACTTTCTCACAGAACTGGATTTAAATCATTGACCTGGTATGGAGCTGTAGGGCAGCATCCTGTCTTTCAGAAACGTAGTGAAATAATAATGCCTAATATGTGGCTGAGTAAAAAGTTTGAGTAAACTGAAAAGGCTGGAAGTGGCTGCCCTTATCCAAACACCAGGGCAAGGTGAAAAAAAAAAAAAAAATGCTGATATGTTTCAAATTATCCAGGCAAAGTACTAAGATATACCCTTTTACAAAATCTCCAGACTTGTTGCATCTCTAAGGCACGTCAGGTTATATTTAAATTAGTATTAGAAAACTATGGCCTTCTTTATGAACACAAGTGAAGTGGTAAGAAAGAGGAAGGAACAAGAGTGAGAGAACATACACTGACTATAATCATTAGGATTCACTTATTTAACATTAATTTCTCCCATCCATTCTTCTTAAGTACTTCAACTAATGTGTCTTCAGAAAAGACTAACTATAAAACTGTTTCTGGGTTTAATAATTTTAAAATAAAAAGAAATTTATGAGAGATTATGTTGAAAACTAAAGGATAGAATCTAATTCTGAAGTTTAAAAATGTTACAATTTATCTTATATAACAATACTAATTGAATTCAAAGTTCAGTTTTTTAGTTTGTTCATGTAAATACTTGATGTGATGAGGATGATCAAATCAGATTTACTTCTCTCTGAAACTTGCCAACCTGGGTAAAATCAAATTGTATCAGGTAAATGTCTTAAGTGAAGTCCAATAAAATGTTAGGTAATTCCAAGGAATGAGACATTACATCAAATTATTAAGTCAGAGTTTTCTCAGAGCAAATGGTGATTGATTCACACAGATTTTGTAAATGGATAACATTTCTCTAAGTTCAAGGAGTGATGAGGACAGAATCTCTGGAACCATTCTGAAAGCAGAATAAATATTCATAATATGTATGCCAAATGAATTAATCCGCTGTAGACACATACGAGTTATAGAGCTAGTAAAGGGAATGAACTTTCAGCTATAAGATGAATAAAGTCTGAGGATCTAATGAAAAACATGGCGAATGTAGTTGATAACACTATATCATGTAATTGAAATTTGCTGAACTGCTGCTACTGCTGCTGCTAAGTTGCTTCAGTTGTGTCCAACTCTGTGTGACCCCCTGGATGGCAGCCCACCAGGCTCCCCCGTCCCTGGGATTCTCCAGGCAAGAACGCTGGAGTGGGTTGCCATTTCCTTCTCCAATGCATGAAAGTGAAAAGTGAAAGTGAAGTCGCTCAGTCGTGTCCGACTCTTAGCGACCCCATAGACTGCAGCCCACCAGGCTCCTCCGTCCATGGGGTTTTCCAGGCAAGAGTACTGGAGTGGGGTGCCATTCCCTTCTCCAAATTTGCTGAGAGTAGAACTAAAATATTTTCACACCCACCAAACAAAAATCTTAGGTAATCTGGATAAAATCCTTGAAAGTTACAAGTTAACAAAACTGAAATAGAAAACCTGAATAATCCTATATCAAAGAAATTGAAATTGTGATTTAAAACCTTCTTACAAGGAAAATTTGGGCTTCCCTGGTGGCTCAGTGGTAAAGAATCCACCTGCCAATGCAGGAGACATGGGTTCCCTGCCGGGGTTGGGAAGGTCCCCTGGATACAAAACTGGTAATCCACTCTAGAATTCTTGCCTGGGAAATCCCATGGACAGAGGGAACTGTAGGGCTACAGTCCATGAGGTTGCAAAAGAGTTGGACACAATTTAGCAACTAAGCAATAACAACAAAGAAAATTTAATCCCATATAGGTTCACTGGTGAATTCAATTCAAAATTTAATAAAACAATATTAATCCTATGGAAACTCACTCAAAAAATAAAGAATGGAGCAATGAGGTCAACAATGATGGTTGGTTTGAGAGATTCACAATGTTGAAGTAAATAAAGCACTAGAAATTGTTAAGTATAAATAGTTAAGTAGAATGGCATATTGTGAGGTTAGTGGCGGAGATAAATTGACTCTAAGAATATGGAAACAGAAGGTAAGAAGGTCCTGGTGAGGATGAAGGAGAGGAAAGTGATGGTGTGTGATGTGAAACCATGGTAGTCAGGAAGAGTAATTTCAAATTTTAAAATCTTTCTATTTATTTATTTTTTAAAAAATTTTATTTTTTAACTTTACAGTATTGTATTGGTTTTTCCATATATCAACATGAATCCACCACAGGTATACCTGAACCCTCCTCCCTCCTCCCTCCCCATACCATCCCTCTGGGTCGTCCCAGTGCACCAGCCCCAAGGATCCAGTATCATGCATCGAACCTGGACTAGTGATTCATTTCATATATGATATTATACATGTTTCAATGCCATTCTCCCAAATCTCCCCACCCTCTCCCTCTCCCACAGAGTCCATAAGACTGTTCTATACATCAGTGTCTCTTTTGCTATCTTGTATACAGGGTTATTGTTACCATCTTTCTAAATTTCATATATATGCGTTAGTATACTGTATTGGTGTTTTTCTTTCTGGCTTACTTCACTCTGTATAATAGGCTCCAGTTTCATCCACCTCATTAGAACTGATTCAAATGTATTCTTTTTAATGGCTGAGTAATACTCCATTGTGTATATGTACCACAGCTTTCTTATCCATTCATCTGCTGATGGGCATCTAGGTTGCTTCCATGTCCTGGCTACTATAAACAGTGCTGCGATGAACATTGGGGTACACGTGTCTCTTTCCCTTCTGGTTTCCTCGGTGTGTATGCCCAGCAGTGGGATTGCTGGGTTGTATGGCAGTTCTATTTCCAGTTTTTTTTAAGGAATCTCCACACTGTTCTCCATAGTGGCTGTACTAGTTTGCATTCCCACCAACAGTGTAAGAGGGTTCCCTTTTCTCCACAGCCTCTCCAGCATTTATAGCTTGTAGACTTTTGGATCGCAGCCATTCTGACTGGCATGAAATGGTACCTCATTGTGGTTTTGATTTGCATTTCTCTGATAATGAATGATGTTGAGCATCTTTTCATGTTTGTTAGCCATCTGTATGTCTTCTTTAGAGAAATGTCTATTTAGTTCTTTGGCCCATTTTTTGATTGGGTCATTTATTTTTCTAGAATTGAGCTGTAGGAGTTGCTTGTATATTTTTGAGATTAGTTGAGAAAATAATAGCAAATGAAGCAACTGACAAACAACTAATCTCAAAAATATACAAATTTTAAAATCTTAGAAGTGGTTTCACTGATAAAATAGTCCAAATTCTGATTAAGGATGTGATGTATATGAACGTCAGGGTAATTTTGAAATTACCTAAGATAATGATGAAACTGAGAAAGAAGGAAAATTAGGGGTGTAGTGATAAAACTGGTATGGAATAGAGAAGGCTGCTGTTACATGTGTTTAGAGACAAGAACAAAGATGGGAAGAACTTTCTGATTCCAGGGCTTTTCTATCCTTTGTGGAGTAATTACTATATATCAGCTGGTGTTGTAGACACAAACCTTGATTATGACATTTTATACCAACTATAGAGATGCTTGCTCCTTGGAAGAAAAGCTAAGACAAACTGAGACAGTGAATTAAAAATCAGAGACATCATCTTGCTGACAAAGGCCCGTATAGTCAAAGCTATGGTTTTTCCAGTAGTCATGTATGGATGTTAGATTTGGATTATAAAGAAGAATTGACGCTTTTGAACTGTGGTGTTGGAGAAGACTCTTGAGAGTCCCTTGGACAGCAAGGAGATCAAACCAGTCAATCCTAAAGGAAATCAATCCTGAATATTCATTGGAAGGACTGATAATGAAGCTGAAGCTCCAATACTTTGTCTACTTGTTTTGAAGAGCCGACTCATTGGAAAAGACCCTGATGCTGAGAAAGAAGGCAGGAGGAGAAGGAGATGACAGAGGATAACGTGGTTGGATGGTATCACCAAGTCAATGGACAAGAGTTTTAGCAAGCTCCAGGAGATGGTGAAGGACAGGGAAGCCTGGCATGCTTCAGTCCTTGGCATCACAAAGAATCAGACATGACTGAGCGACTGAACAACTGCAACAAATGGAACTGTTAAGTATGTATTAATAAGTAGATATTCATGATCATACTGAGATGCCAAAATTAATATATTATCCAAGATCTCCTATCTAAACAATGGTGAAGGCAGAACATAAACATCCTTTAAAAAGTGCCTTAAAAGTCCATATTCTTCCTGATAAATCATCAGCCTCATCACACAAAAAATATCTGAAAGCATGGTAAGATGATTAGAGAAGTCCAGTAACATTTACTGAGCTTTTACTATGTGCCATGGGAAGTGCTAGATATTTTACATATATCATTTTATATGATATTCACAGGAACCCAAAGAAGCCAATATTATGTATTTCCATTTTATGAGAGGAAGGAATTTATACTTTTAGAAGCTTTTGAAATTCTTAGGTAGTAAGGTTAATGAACTAGGAGTCATAAGTTCTGACTCTAAAAGCTACCATTCCTTCTTAGATTGTGTCTGAGTCTCAATGTGTGAAAGTGTTAGTCGCTCGGTTGCGTCCAACTCCTTATGACCCCATGAACTGTAGCCCACCAGGCTCTTCTGTCCATGGAATTCTTCAGGCAAGAATACTGGAATGGGTAGCCATTCCCTTTTCCAAGGAATTTCCCCAGCCCAGGGATGGAACCCAGGCCTCCTGCATTTCAGGAAGATTCTTTACCACCTGAGCCACCAGGGAAGCCCCAAGTATTTTCCACAAGGTTGATAATATCCTAGGGAGAAGAATGGCATACAAGACTGCCAGATGCATTGAGTTCCAGGAGACATTTGGGAATGCATCACTATCCCTAAGATATATAGCCTCCCCACAAAAAGTTGAGGGGTGTTCCAATGTTCACCCAAGTCATTTTTGCCCTTGTGTTCTATTCCTCATAAGCAGAGAGGCAATACTAACAGAGGCTGGAACAAGGCAGTCAAGAAGTAATTGACCCCGCTGATCATGCTGATGTGACTGAATGGAAATATTCCTTATGAAGAAGAAAGGAATAAAAGGAGAAGAAAAGGAAGTGAAGTCTTCACTTTGTTCTTGAAGCCATGCCATGTATTAAACTGAATTCTGTTTATTACAGAAGCAGATCTACTTTTTCTACCCAGGAATGAGGTCATAAAATAATCTGTTGGGATTAAACTGTATAATTAGGACACAGAACATTTATTTCTACTGCTTTAGGTTAAGCGAAATTATTTATCTATCAATCCATTAATTCAATGTGCATATCCCTTTAATCCATCTAATTTTACTTTTTGGTTGTAGCCACTGAAAAATCAAATGTTTTAAGGCACTGTAGAAACAATTACCAGTTTATTCCTACTAAACTGATAAAATGATCCAATTTATTAGATTATTTAACTTTAGTCACTATAGAATGCTGAGAGGAAATATAAGCCGAATAATGTGAGCTAGAATTTGGAGAAATTTCATTAAAAACTACTTTAATAGACACTATTTTATTTGGACCAAAGAAGGCAGATTCCTTTCAAGATGCACATAGTTGTACCTTGGAGACAATGTTCTTTCTGTTTTCTAGTCTAGGCATGTAAAGAATTAACAGAAGGAAACTTAAAGACATATACCCAGTTTATAGGCTTACAGCCATCATTTAAGGTGCTCTGGATTGCCTACCAATGTCACTTAGTTCAGGCTAGAATTTACAGGCAGGGTCAGCAGATACATGGACATCCTTCAAAGAGGTCAGCTATAGCCAGGGATATCTAGCTACATTGTGGGTCTAAGCTCCCAGATGGGTACTGAGGTTTTACTCTTCTCCATCTTTATAGAGTGAAAGTGGGAACGAGCTTTTAAGTGGAAGATAAATACTCTGAATTTCCACATCTAAAAGGCTCCCTCAGTTTAGAAAACTGTTGGACATTCTAACTGCCCAGAAACTGCAGGAAAAAAAAAACAAAAATCAGTGTATCATTAAAGATCTCTCCCTAACTGGCCTCCTTATAATAGTCATCTTTTATCTTTTTTCTTTCAGATGCCTTCAGGCCAATTCTCCTTAACCCCCACTTAAGTTCCACCAGCAAACCTTAGTGTTCAGGCTACTGCTTTCTCATCCCCTCAGCCACTCCAGTACTCTTGCCTGGAAAATCCCATGGACAGAGGAGCCTGGTAGGCTACAGTCCATGGGGTCGAAAAGAGTCAGACACGGCTGAGCAACTTCACTCTCACTCCTGTAATCACTTTTTCATCCCTTCTGAAATGTCTACACCTCCTCTTTCATAATCGGTGACCCTGCCTTTTCTTAAAGCTCTTCCTTAAAACTTGAGATCAAATTAATCACTTTAAAGACTAAATGCCATCTGGTTAGCTCTTGCCCTTATCAAGTCCTTTATGTAAATCTCTGGAGATATCTAGGAAGTTGTTCCAGAATGGTAGGAGAAAGAGCTTAAATGAGATTCTGAGCCAACAAATTTTTGATAGCTAAAGTGCATGTCCACAGTTATAGTCTGTACAATCTGCAGAACTCATAGTCTAAAATTATTAATAGAGAAAAAACAAATTTCAAATGTTTCATTTTCCCAGCATTACATCAAGCTAAGAATTATTGTGAGGAATCCTATCAGTAATATCATGCTGTCAGTACTACTATCTCTCAGAAATGACAGATCTATAATTCAAATTTGTCTGAAGTGGATTAATTCATTCAGTGTGCATTTTGTGAGCATTATCCTGCTCCAGCATGGTAAAGTCATAGAATATGAGAGCTGAAAGGAACTTCAGGAGTCATCTCACACTCCCTACCCCTGTTATTTTTCTATAAAAAACACTGTGGGAGTGTGACAAATAAAATATTTGTGTCACTTCTCATTCACTGCTATGTAATAGGTGAAAAAAATAAATGTGTTGAAACTTACGCATGCCTGCACCACAACCCACAGGCATTTTTAAAGTGTGGGGGCCTGTTGGAGTTGAAGACTCTAAAAAAGCAATAAAAGATGCCAAATACATCTTCTTCTTAACCCAGTTCATTCTCTGGAGCAACATCACTGGATTACGGGGCAGGAAGCCTGACCATACCTGTCTCACCTGGCTATGTGTGGAAATGGAAATTCATTACAGAGAATCTGACTGAGCTCAGGATTTCCAGCTGGAAAATGGATACAATGACATTTGTCCCTCAGAGTTAAGAGATCAAGAGAGACACACTTTGTGAATTTCAACGTGCTTTGTAAATATAATAGCATTAGTTCACTGTTCCTGCTTTTAGGCACTTTCTGGGGAAGATTTAACAACAACTGCATTTTTACATGGATAAACTCATTTTTCAGTTTCTTAATGGCACATTTCAATAACAATGAAGATGAAATGTTGGTTTTTCTTTTCCACCGAGCTTATATTAGCCACTTTCTTATGAAACACTGCTGCCCACCAATTCTTCAGCATCCTTTTGCTTAATTTGATGTAAGTTAAAGTCAAGGTTATGAAAGAGGAAAAGATTTCTTAACAACAACAAAATTAATATATTTCATATCACAAATTTTTGAAAAAAATCTCTCCTATTGAAAATCTGAAAAGATAGTTAAAATTATCTTCTAAAAACATCCCTGATTATGGCCAAGAACTGCTAAACTTTGATAGTGTATAATCATTTTTCCTTTTTGTATCATTTACCTAGGTCATTTAAGTATTCTTATAAAGTAAAAAAAGTTTGTATGCATATATATTATATTGTTTATAAATGTTTGTATATATATGTAAAATGTTTATATACATATATATATATATATATATATATTTTAAAGAACTCAGAAAGTTAGTTATCCAGAAACTAAATACATTTGAGACTAAAAGCATTGCTAAAATTTGTTTAAATTATTCTGTGCATCTTTGTAGAAATGAACACCATGAAATGATGGAATATATTATTAAAATATAAGAAGAGGGGCCACAGCCTAGGACCCTTTCCCCTCATGTACCGCAGTTGTAAATTATTTGCAAGCTTCCTTTTTTTTTTTTTCCAATTTAATCAATGGATTTATTTAAACTAAAAAAAAAAAGATAGACTGAAATTTAAATTAAAAAAACAGTATTTGCAAGCTTAAAGTGTTTTTTTATATAAAATCTGAATATTTATGAAACAAATAATTTCTATTCCCTTTACTTAGTAATCATTGTTGGCCCACCTCTACTTAAATATAGATTAATCATTTTTTATTTATGCCTCATTGTATACAATTATACAATGTATAATTAAAAGGATAAACTGAAAAAAAGTATCAAACTACATTTTAGCCCTTGTAAATGCTAATTGACTGCTATAGTGAAATTGGTGTTACTCTTAGTAAAGGACAAGGCAATCTAAGGACTGCCTGCTGAGAAAATCCTTTTCTATGTGCCTATATAGCCTGTCTAGTTTGGTTTTGATAATAGATAGAGGAAATTTTAGATACACAAAAATAAGAATAATTTTCTTTATTTTAAACCACTAATTTTTATATTTCTCCATTTGAAAAATTAATTAAAATTTATTCCTGGGAATGTATTTAATTAACCAGATAAATTAAAAAGCATTTCCTGAAAGTGATGGCCATGCGTTTAGAGAACTGAAAACGTCTAAGGCAAAGAAGATTCAATTAGTCAAGCTGTGTGTGTGTTTTTTCAGTGGCTAAGTTGTGTCCAACTCTGAAACCCTATTGACTGTAGCCCACCAGGCTCCTCTGTCCATGGGATTTTCCAGGCAAGAATACTGGAGTGTGCTGCCATTTCTTCCTCCAGAGGATCTCCCAACCCAAGGACTGAAACTGCCTTTCCTGCGTCTCTTGTATTGGTGGTAGGATTCTTTACCACTGGGGAAATTAGTCAAATTAGAAAATGAAAAAAAAAGATCAATAGGATATTAAAAGAAAAAGTGATAAATAACCTTTTACAAAAGAAGAAATTTGACTAGAAAAAAGTTCAGCAGTTTTGTTATTAATAGAAGATGATAGCTTTTATTGTCTTTTTTTTTTTTTTAGCTAGCTGACTGATGCTGTGATTGTGGTTTCTGAATCAATGACTATGCTTTGCTGATGACATTTTGAAAGAGACTTTGGAAACAGCATGTGCAATCAATGGTTACAGTTTTCACCTCCCTAATTATTACTTAAAATGCTCAACTTTTTGTTTGTACTTAACTATGTAATATCTTCAGATATTAGCAAGGTATTGAGCACTAAAAATGATTCCAAAGTATGGGTCTGCATCAGACCTACCTAGCTGCCACAGCACAGAGACAAAAACAATGGAACTACAGACATTCCCCAGGGCTATTCTATTCCAATACATGGCAGCATTATTGATTTCATTTTTTAAAATGTCTGGGAAACATGATATTTTGTCAAAATTCAGACTATATTCTGAGATAGCTGGGAAGGAATGGCTTTATTTGATACTAGTTATTAACCTTAAAGAAGTCATTTTCCTTCTCTGGATATAGTTTTCTTCTGTAAACTAGGAATAATGAATATCATCCCGTATATTATAGAAACACCAAGAAAGGCAATTAAAACAATGTGGGAGGGGACAATGGAAAGATATTCAGGATACTGCCAGATGGAGTCCCTGCTGTAGAGGAAGATATCTTATGTTTTGACACCTGATTCCATGTAGTCTCAAATGCAATGCTTTGATTGTATCTTTAACTCTGTCACTGAAAGTGGGTAACACATCTGATTCTTCCTTAAATGCAAAAAAAGTGAAAACTTGGAAGTCTTCTTTTTGCCTATCTTGCCTTCGGGCTGCTTCTCAGATATAGGCTCAAATTTAAATGCAAGGTCTAAGCAGTAACTTCATTTGATGCTCAAAGCCAATACAAAATGGCCAAGAAATGGGAATTTTTCTGCAGATGTGCCCCTGTAGGAAAAGAATTCCGGTAGAAGACAAAGTGCATCTGTGCTGAGTCAGGGTTAGAGCCCCATCCCATGTGGTCTGCACATCCTTTATTATATAGTAAGAGTCACACTGGAAATATTCTCTTCATCTCTCTGTAAAGCTCCTGCATCAGGAGATTCTTGAGACTAAGGTATTAAACATTAATAAATGGAAAACTTAAAGCCTGGCTCATGGCTTTTCAAGAGCGGCAAAGTGTTTGCCTAGTTGCCTTATGTTTCTTTTCTCCAGCCTACCCATAAAAATCTCCGTTCTCGCCCATATAGTCCTGCATTCCTATCCATATATCTCTCTATTGCTCCAAAGCCTCAGTAAAGATACAGCTTGTTTCCACAAAAGAGTTAGTGACTCTCAATTTTACCCATGACCACAGGAGAGAAGAAGGTATGTATCCCTCTTCTAGCACAACTCTCTAAAATTATTATTGAAATTAAAAATGATATGTTGAGTAATTAACTACTACATAAGAGTTCTATTGAGGAGGATCACAGTTTAACTAAGTTATTCTGTAGAATAACACAGCACCATGAAAAGAACAAGCCTTATATTAATATATTTTGACCTTTATTCTCAATCCCTTTAAAATATTTTAAAAACATATGCTTTCATAGCTCCTTTGTAATTGTCCATTACTGAAAGAATCAAAAAAGAAAAGATTGCAGTGTTGAGAATGTATAAAAATGGGAAAATTCTTTGTGACCCCATGGACAGTAGCCCACCAGGCTCTTCACAGGGATTCTCCAGGCAGGAATACTAGAGTGGGTTGCCATGCCCTCCTCTGGGTAAAGGGAATAAATGTATACAATTGGGAAACATATTGTAGCTTTCCCATCATAATATATCAAAACTCTCATTTTTCTGTCATTTTTACCAAGCCAGCACACAGCTTCTACGCATACCTCCTATCAGCAGACTAACATTTGTGCTATTATATACATCATCAAGGAGAACTCACCTGCTGCTGTGGATGAAGCATGCCGTTCCTGCCCTTTTAAGCTACATGCTCACAGTGACATATTTAACCAGGTTACACACTAATATTGGCCAAAAGCCCTCTAGCAATGCTGATGTCAGGTTAGGAGGGAAGAATGGAAAGACTAGGTACAGTCAGTCGCTGAGTGAAGTCTTGATTTGCATATATTTACCTAAAAGAAAAGTCAATCTAAAGAGTGGATGTAATTAATAAAGTACAGTCACACACATGATTGAATAAATAATAGACATGAATGTTAACAACATAAAATCAGTTTTAAGAAACTTCAGAATTCTAAGAAAGCCATCAGTATGTTAAAATCTGTGCTGTAATTTTACTCTTGTGAAGAAATAAGTACTAAGTGTAGGGAAACATTTTTCACGTAATCATTGTATTACACAATGCAGGGCAGCTCAGAATGGCTCCAACTCTGAGATAAGCTCTGCAAAGACAAGTTAGCTGTCAAACTGTCTTCATTTTCCTGAAAATTTGCAATATAGAGCAAGCATTTCAAGAAAACCAACCAAAAATAAGTGCAAACTCACCAGTGTGGGAGGGAAAAAAAGGGAAGTGGGAAGGGAGGTTGTTGAGAAAAGCAACAGAGATTTTTTATGAAAAAATGACCTGAAAGTGTAAAAGAACTCACTTTCTCTGCCCTTTGCTCCATAAATGTAGCTATTTCCATAACGCCTTATCTACATTCCATCCAACATCAATACCTCCAATCTACTTGCCTTTCTAGTTTACAGACTCTGTTGTCTACTTTTTCTCCTTGAGACATTCAACCCTGCATAGAAGTTACCAGGCCCTATGTCCTTTCTGTCAAACAAAACCTGACTAAATTATTAAACATTTCTATGCCCATATCAAAATGTTCCCGAGCTATTTGATCTCCCTCCTCTCTATGGATGTCAATACAAAAGCACCTTTGACCTTCATCTGAATTACTAATGACAGGGGAAAGTGCTAATTGAGAATGAAACAGTAGCTTTTAAAACTTCCTCTGTCCTCTGGTTCAAGGCACAGGCATTTCAATCTATAGACTTTGGAAAGGAAATGGTTTCCTTTGATATCTACTAATTCACAGGAAAATTAATGTGCGTGTACATGTATTCATGTATTGTGTACATGAGAGGTTTTCTCTAGAATTTATCAGTGCTAAACCAGCTTGCTGTGGCTAGCTCACTCTATGTAAATGAGTGTTCAGGAATCATAACAGGAATTGGCACAGTTTTGAATGACCAAACACCCTCATGTTTCACATCTTGTAAACTCTGTAATTATTTTTACCTGAATGGGATTTTCCTATTCTTCTCATTTAAGTAAATTATTAATTATACTCAATATCCACTGATTCTGCCCTTACAGATTTAGATTTTGATTCTCATACAAATGGGATTCTTTCTCTCCCTATTTCTCATAACTCTCTCTTATGAGTAAATGGCAAGGATAAGTCTATTCCAGGTTGATGTTGATGGATCCTTTTTACCCCCACACGACGCACACACTCCTTCTCTTTAACTCTCTAGCAAGTGTTCTCTGACTAATAGAAATAATTGTATCTAGGGTGAGATAGCTATCAGGCAGTTAGTGTTCGTCATGGTTTGGAGCCCTTCAGTTGGTGACACAGAAGCAGGATTTCATCCTTATTTAAGCACAAATGGCCGGGAGGTAATGTGTTTCACTGAGTCTCTTTGTAGGGGATACTGTGTTTCAAATTCCAGACAGAAAATTACTGAGGAATAGAACCAGATCAATTCTTCTAAACATTTTCTGCTGGAAAAAAAAGAGAAAATTTGGAAACGCACCTTTCCTCTCCTGTTTCCTAAATTTTTCACTCCTCCCAGCTGTCCCCAGAAATGTTGCTTGAGGCTGTATAAATGTTTTACTAATTCCAGGAGGCAATATTGCAGGTGAAAAACTAGACTTATAGGATACAGACTTAAATTTAAATCCTGGGTCAATCCCTACCAGTTTTGTGACACTGACAATTTCTCAACATCTCTAAACACCTGATTACTTATGTATAAGGTAGAGGTTTTAATATTTAGTTCACAAGGTGATTATGAAAATATAATGAAATGGCATAAGTGAAGTATATAATACAGTTCTTGGAACATAAAATGCTCAAATTATGTTTACTTCTCTGTTCCTACTCAAGCACTTTATGCTTGAGTACTATGCTTTTTGTACTTCATTGTCAGCAACACAAGAGTATCACAGAACACCTTCCATACTCTCACTGTGCTAGATTAGATTAATCTTGTTAAAAATACAACTGGAATTCTTTTCATGCATATACAGATTTTAGTGAGCTGCTGACATATTGTTAATGCTAGATTATAACTTTACTTAGAGAGTTCATGGACATGAAAGGTAAGCTTAGGGCAGGGCAGTGGCAAGAAGCTATTTGGGGGCTCAATGACTCTGTGGCAGCCCCCCACCACACTGGCAGGTGAAGTCCTACTTCATCTACGCTTAAGGTCAGCACCTGCAAAGAAGATCAATGGAAAGAGATCGATGCCACAGGACAAAACTGTCCACTGAATGCTCTGCCTTGTACTGTAGAATATGAAAGGTTTGATAAACAGAGGTGTAGGGAGATGTGTCCTTAGGTTTATGAGATGGTGTGAGAATCTGTTGCCTCTTAGCTTAGTAAGAATGTCCAAGACTTCTCTCCTTTAAAAAATCCCAGAGAATTTTCTGTTTTATCCTCTGAGTCTGAGAATTACTGGCAAGCTGAGTGGCTTAGATTCTAATGTAGAAAATTCTAGATTCAGTTGTTAATCCAAGTATTCATTTATATATCAACTGTCAGTAACTGGAACTCCTAAGTACTCTAAGTGTTTCTGGGGTGGAGAATGTACATCGCAATGTTGCCAATGCTTCCTCTATCTTTCTCCCTCCCTCCCCAACCCTCCTTGCTTTCTTCTCTTCCCCTTCCCCCAAACATGAGGGAAAATTATCAGGTGGGCCCCGGAACTAGGCATAGTTCACTCCAACCCCACCCACCACAGCAGCAGCATTGCTGGAGTCTCAGTTCTCTCCACCTCCCTTCCTATGCTTTCATTTTCCACTGAAATAGAGGGAGCATCAAAGAGATAAGCATTTTCTAGGCTTGAGAGACAAATGTTCTAATCCTTACTCTCCAAAGAGATTCTTAAGACAGTGAGATGCCAAGGACAAAATTGCTGTTTAATGCATCTAGACAGACAGGGCCATAATCTCAAAGACTCCAGAGTGTGGTGAAAAGACTTTAGGGAGGTCCCAGTGATTCCCATCACCTGTAATTCAAACCCTTTATCCTCTCCCCTTGAGTGAGGGCAGGAACTGAGATCTGCTTCTAATCTATCATATATGAGCAGGTGATTGAATGTCACTTTCATGATAAGTTAAGATGGAAATCTAACTTGCCAGGTGACTCTTTTCCTTGCTGGCTTTGAGGAAACAAGGAGCCATAACTGGGAAGACCTACATGTAAGGGATTGAGAGTGGCCTTTAGATGACACTCAGCAGAACTGTCTATCAGCTACAAGCAAAAGAATACTGTCAATGACCACATAAGCTTTGAGGTTGTTCCTTCTCCAACTGAACCTCAGCTAATGTTGAGCCCTGACTGACACCTCGATCACAACGTTGTGGATTTTTCAATCAGAGTCCAACCAAGCTGCATGAATGAACTCCTGATCCACAGAAAATGAAACATAATAATCCTGTGTTGTTTCAAGCAACTGACTTTGTGGCAACGTTGTTCTGTATCACTAGGTAACTAATAGAGCTTAAATGGAAGGAAGGAGGCAAACCTGAGAGATTCAGGAGATAGGAAGAAGGGATACTTTGGCTGCAGCTGGTTATTGAGAAGTGGGTAGCATCAGATATTTTTGCAGATTGTGATCCTTCAAAAATAAACTCTGAAATGGAGTTGATGGTGCACAAAGTTTATTAGGAAGTGCCCTTGAGATCAACACCTGTGAAAGAGAGGTAGAATTTGTCAGGACAGAGGAAGAAGTGGCATTGTGCCACAGGATGAACAAAGGCATCAGCCAAAACATCACAAAACATGAAACTAGAAAGACTTTTCAAAGTTGTCATGCACAGGACCAAAATAGCTAAGGCTTTATACCATCATGGTGGACTGCACTGGGTATACGTAGCCTCAGGAAGGGTATAACCCTGTGTAATGTGTTATCAGCTGGAGACTGTCTCCTGACAGCAATCTCAGCAACTGGGGCTACTGCCCCCAACTGATAAAGCATAGGGACCTGGTATCACCGTGTCCATTATAGACACGTACCTGCTGGACTAACTGATTTGTGACTGAAGCACAAGTTGCTCTGTCACTTACCCGGCTTACATAGGCTCCCTCTAAACCTAACACTGCTTTGAAAGGTAAGGTGATCTAAACTTGATAACTAAATTTCTGCTGTCAAGTTGGAATACAGAAGTAAAAACTAAGCTGGGTTATAGAAAAAATATTTTATTTCTTGTATACCATAGCATATGGCCTAGGGTTCCACAGCAGTTGCAGTGGGATTATAATGACACCAGGAGCATAGAAAACGGAGGTATCAGTTCCAAATAGAGGAACTGAGAAACATTTTGTGTATGGGGAAGGAACTGATGGCACTCTCAGAAAGACTGAAGAAACTCAAGTGCAAAGACTACTACAGATGTGCAGGCAGCATTAAGGGAACAAACAGCATCTTTGAGCCAATAAGAGCGTGATAACACTGCCTTCCTCTGGCTGGAAGAGTTAGGGTAAGGAGGATATAAATGAAACTCAAAAACAGGATTATATATTATAGTTGGGGAGTTGTGGCTTTGGATAGAGGAATATAGGCACTGCAAAAAAAAAGAAAAAAAAAACTAAATATTTCACTCCCCCCAGTCTTCCATCTCCTGCCAATACTGCCCCCTCCCCCCCACCTGCAATGTTCAAACCCAGTGAGAAGCCAGAAGGCAAGAAGTCCAGGTAATACAGCCCAAAGTGGTCAGCCTCCCAGGTTAGTGAGCAGCACAGAGAGTGGACGTGGAGGGATAAACTGAAGAATGACTAGCACAGGGTTGATCATCAAAGGAGAGTACCTTAAGCTAAGAAAATTGAATGAATAAAGTCAGAGAAGTAGGGAATTCAAGAACTGGTCAATAATCTGCTGTGTTTCGAGTACCTTAGAGTGGTAGTTTGAGATAAAGCAGACTTGGTTCAGTGAACAAGAAGGTGAAAGGATGCTGGAGAGGGTGTGGAGAAAAGGGAACCCTCTTACATTGTTGGTGGGAATGCAAACTAGTACAGCCACTATGGAGAACAGTGTGGAGATTCCTTAAAAAAACTGGAAATAGAACTGCCTTATGATACAGCAATCCCACTGCTGGGCATACACACTGAGGAAACCAGAATGGAAAGAGACACGAGTACCCCAATGTTCATCGCAGCGCTGTTTATAAATAGCCAGGACATGGAAGCAACCTAGATGCCCATCAGCAGATGAATGGATAAGAAAGCTGTGGTACATATACACAATGGAGTATTACTCAGCCATTAAAAAGAATACATTTGAATCAGTTCTAATGAGGTGGATGAAACTGGAGCCTATTATACAGAGTGAAGTAAGCCAGAAAGAAAAACACCAATACAGTATACTAATGCATATATATGGAATTTAGAAAGATGGTAACAATAACCCTGTGTAGGAGACAGCAAAAGAGACACTGATGTATAGATCAGTCTTATGGACTCTGTGGGAGAGGGAGAGGGTGAGGAGATTTGGGAGAATGGCATTGAAACATGTAAAATATCATGTATGAAACGAGTTGCCAGTCCAGGTTCGATGCACGATACTGGATGCTTGGGGCTGGTGCACTGGGACGACCCAGAGGGAGGGTATGGGGAGGGAGGAGGGAGGAGGGTTCAGGATGGGGAGCACGGATATACCTGTGGCGGATTCATTTCGATGTTTGGCAAAACTAATACAATATTGTAAAGTTTAAAAATAAAATAAAATTTAAAAAAAAAAAAAAGAAAGAAAGAACTCCGTTGAGAGACTCCCATCAGGAAACCCAGCACAGTAGGACGTGACTGATTTCTGTGTGATAATCCAACAGTCGTATCCCCAGTCTTTACACCAAGGAGTGAGAACTGGAGAATGTGACTAGGCTGATAGTTTTCTAATTATATAATAATGAATCATGCTATAATAAGTTTCTATTGATTTGCACGGGGCCATCCCCATAAAGTTCTGAACTCTCTGCTACTTAGGTTTTTCAGCAGAGAACAGCCTGTGAAGATCCTTAATCACTGGTCTTGATCACTCCAATTTTCCTTGAATGCTGAGACCGGCGAGGCCCTGCTAAATGTGGTGTGACAGGTGCATTTACATCACTGTCATCTGGGAAAATTCCTCTGCGTGGTGTAAAATCACACAGGCATGTGTTGTAGCTAATTAATTGGATGACAACCAATCCCTCAAGTCTTTCCCAACATTATTGCTTTCCCAGGTTTTCACACCCACCATGTCAACACATGTTACCTCAGTCTGTTAGCTTATCTTTTTGCTAGCAATCTAACATTAATTTACCAACAGATTGTTTGACCTTTCTCCATTCTTTTTGGTTGTTTTGCCTTCTTTAATATTTGTAACATCTCCTGAGACAATATCTACTTAAAATTCTATTGACACACAACTTCCTGCATCTTCTAAAGGAATTTACCATAGCACAGCAAATCATGCTTTAAAATGGTTACACTTTTCTCCAGAAACATGCCAGTCCATTCTTATAATTTCGCCTCTCTTCAAGACAGGAGATCACCTATACTGGTCACTCTTTGGTGCCAAGCACTCTATTAAGTAGAATGCTATGTACACTGCATGTTAATGGAGGACAGAGGAGCCTGGTGGGCTACAGTCCATGGGGTCGCAAAGAGTCACGTGACTTAGTGACTGAGCAATAAGAAAAACAACACTGCATGTTAACTTGCGCCTCAGAAAAACCTCAGAAAGAAAGAAAATACTTTGTCGCTTTTTTCATACAACCTTATGGTTTAGAGTGATCTTACGGTCTGTTCAGCATCACATAACCAAAGTGTTTCTGAGCCAGAATCTCTACTCAGGCCCCCCTGATATGAGAAACCACAGTCTTTCCCTCATACCACACTCTGTGGAGTACGCCACCATTCTCCTTTGCACTCCACAGGGGACCAATATGGCCACCTTAAAATATAAAATCATATGAGCCATTAACTTTTTCGTGTGAATGAACTATTGTTGATTTTCCCAAGAGTGTTTACATTTTATAAGAGGTAGCAAGGAAAAAAAAAAAAAAAACACCTCCAAGAAGCGACTGTAAGAGTGGTTTTCAGGCATACCAACTGACTGTCACGGTTACTTTTGAATAAATTTCGGGGCACTCACAATTTAATAGACAGTTTTATCAATGTTTCTGATAGAACTGATTTAATTGTTGTACAAGTAAGAGTTGTCAGAGACTGAACATTTTGTTTCGCATAGCAAGGTAACATTTTTATTTTTCCGAACGTGGTATCACTCAGCTCTCAATTTTTCACCATGGTATTGATTTAATGCTGCGATGAGAATGTTGTGAACCACCAGCAGCAGCCGTGGTCCCATCCCCTTATACAAACAGTGACACATATGACTTAAGATAGTCTGTGTTCTAGAAATGCTGGGATTGTCTTCCTGGAACCATGAGAGGTTGAAGACTAAGGCTAGGGTTCTTAATAACTTTTGCCTGGGAGGAACTCTCATTAACTATAAAGAGTTATTTTTCATACCCACCCTCCCACCATGACATTTTCTAAATCAGATAATAGTGCCTCTTGGACCCTCCAGGTAATGCTGTCCATTCCAACACGGTCTTGGAGAGAGATATTTACTGGAAATCCCTTGGGGATTTCTTACTTTTTTTTGGAGCTTCAGGATTTCAGCAACCCACCATGGGGGAAAAATGGCCTCTCTATAGTGGGTTCAGGGGAAAATTGCCACCTATAACCAATCCCTGAGAATGGTAGCCTGTTTTATCCTGATACTGGCTCTTAATATTAAGAATAGTAGAAGAGTGCACTGTCCATAGAAGGTTCTCAATAAATATGTGCTAAAAAATGAATGAATTCTTAACATTTCTTGACTATATTAGGAGATGTCAGATACTTTGCTAAAGGTTAAAAATGCAAATATTAAGTAAAACATCATAGCTGCTAGAAAGGACCTCTTAGCTGTAAAGGGAAATACATAATTGAGTTGAAATACAGGGTTCACATCTGTAAAGCATTCTAAGAGACTCCATAGTCTAAATGCAACATGCATATTATGAAGCAGGCAAGGTCAACTTCTATCCATTAACTGGCAACTGTGATGTAAAATTATACTCTTCATTTTTACAAAAAATTGCTGAGGAAAATTATGAGGAAGAGAGCTTAGCAAAACATCAGGTATACTCTTCTTATGGAATCATAATTCTGAAAAAAAAATCTGTTCTTTTTGACCTGTTCATTTTTATTTATCTTTTTTTATTTTAAAAAAGTATTTATTTATTTTTATTTTTGACTGCATTTCGTATGCATTGCTGTGCATGGGCTTTCTCTAGCTGCCATAAACAGGGGCTCTTCTTTGTTGTGGTATATGGGCTTCTCAGTGTGCTGGTTCTCTTACTGTGGGACACAGGCTCCAGGGATACAGGATTCAGTAATTGCAGCATGCGGGCTGAGTAGCTGTGGTTCACCAACCCTACAGTGCGTGGACTTCAGTAGTTATAGCACATGGAGAAGGCAATGGCACCCCACTCCAGTACTCTTGCCTGGAAAATCCCATGGACAGAGGAGCCTTCTGGGCCGCAGTCCAAGGGATCACTAAGAGTCGCACACGACTGAGTGACTTCTCTTTCACTTTTCACTTTCATGCATTGGAGAAGGAAATGGCAACCCACCCAGTGTTCTTGCCTGGAGAATCCCAGGGACGGGGGAGCCTGGTGGGCTGCATCTATGGAGTCACACAGAGTCAGACACGAATGAAGCTACTTAGCAGCAGCAGCAGCAGCACATGGATTTAGTTGCTCCAAGATGTGTGGAATCTTCCTGGACCAGGGATCAAACCCAGGTCCCCTGCATTGGCAGGTAGATTCTTATTCACTGTACCACTGGAAAGTCTTGGTCTGTTATTTTTTAAATAAAATTTTTGTGAGTACAATCCAAATACACAGCAAGGCAAAAATTATAATTGTATAGCTCTATGAATTATCTAAAAAAATAAGTTTATCTTAACTGTCACTTAGGTTAAGAATCAGAATATTACAGGCTCTCACACTTATCCATTCCTTCATCACTGTACACTGTCTCTTTCTCAGTGGTAGCTAGTACTCTCACTGCTAACACCGTATATTAATTTCATCTCTTTCTGATCTTTCTATAAAGGATTTATCATTATGCACCTTGTTAATTGGCTTCTTCTTTCCAATATTTTGTTTGAGATATTCATTCATGTCGTTGTATTGAACAGTAGCTCACTGTTTTTGTTCTATACTGTCCCGATGCATAAATATCTTATGATATAACCTTGTTACACAGTTGATGCAGAATTCAGTTATTTCCACTCTTCTGGTTAATGCTGTTATGAACATTCTTATACATGTCTTTTGGCAACAATGTGTGAAGTGTGTGTGTCTGTGCACTATGGTATAAACTTAAGAGTAGAAATGCTAGTTAGTAAGATATCTATCTATCTACCTACCTACCTATTTACCTACCTATATTTCAAAATTTAGTTCAGTTCAGTTCAGTTGCTCAGTCGTGTCCGACACTTTGTGACCCCATGAACCGCAGCACGCCAGGCCTCCCTGTCCATCACCAACTCCCGGAGTTTACCCAAACTCATGTCCATTGAGTCGGTGATGCCCATCTACCATCTCATCCTCTGTTGTCCCCTTCTCTTCCTGCCTTCAATCTTTCCCAACATCAGGATCTTTTCAAATGAGTCAGCTCTTCTCATCAGGTGGCCAAAGTATTGGAATTTCAGCTGCAATATCAGTACTTCCAATGAACACCCAGGACTGATTTACTTTAGGATGGACTGGTTGGATATCTTTACTATCCAAGGGACTCTCAAGAGTCCTCTCCAACACCACAGCTCAAAAACATCAATTCTGCGCTCAGATGTTTTCACAGTCCAACTTTCACATCCATACATGACCACTGGAAGAAACATAGCCTTGACTAGACGGATCTTTGTTGACAACGTAATGTCTCTGCTTTTTAATCTACTATCTAGGTGGGTCATCTAGACTAGATCTCTAGACAAGAGATCTCTTCAAGAAAATTAGAGATACCAAGGGAACATTTCATGAAAAGATGGGCTCAATAAAGGACAGGAATGATATGGACCTACCAGAAGCAGAAGATATTAAGAAGAGGTGGCAAGAATACACACAACTGTACAAAAAAAGATCTTCAGGATCAAATAATCATGATGGTATGATCACTCACCTAGAGGCAGACATCCTGGAATGTGAAGTCAAGTGGGCCTTAGAAAGCATCACTACTAACAAATGTAGTGGAGATGATGCAATTCCAGTTGAGCTATTTCAAATCCTGAAAGATGATGCTATGAATGTGCTGCACTCAATATGCCAGCAAATTTGGAAAACTCAGCAGTGGCCACAGGACTGGAAAAGGTCAGTTTTCATTCCAATCTCAAAGAAAGGCAATGCCAAAGAATGCTCAAACTACCGCACAATTGCACTCATCTCACACACTAGGAAAGTAATGCTCAAAATTCTCCATGACAGGCTTCAGCAATGCGTGAACCACGAACTTCCAGATGTTCAAGCTGGATTTAGAAACGGCAGAGGAACCAGAGATCAAATTGCCAACATCTGCTGGATCATAGAAAAAGCAAGAGAGTTCCAGAAAAACATCTATTTCTGCTTTATTGACTATGCCAAAGCCTTTGATTGTGTGGATCACAATAAACTGTGGAAAATTCTGAAAGAGATGGGAATACCAGACCGCCTGACCTGCCCCTTGAGAAACCTATATGCAGGTCAGGAAGCAATAGTTAGAACTGGACATGGAACAACAGACTGGTTTCAGATAGGAAAAGGAGTACGTCAAGACTGTATATTGTCACCCTGATTATTTCACTTATATGCAGAGTACATCATGAGAAATGCTGGGCTGGAAGAAGCCCAAGCTGGAATCAAGATTGCCAGGGAGAAATATCAATAACCTCAGATATACAGATGACATCACCCTTATGGCAGAAAGTGAAAAGGACCTAAAAAGCCTCTTGATGAAAGTGAAAGAGGAGAGTGAAAAAGTTGGCTTAAAGCTCATCATTCAGAAAACGAAGATCATGGCATCTGGTCCCATCACTTCATGGGAAATAGATGGGGAAACAGTGGAAACAGTGTCAGACTTTATTTTGGGGGGCTCCAAAATCACTGCAGGTGGTGACTGCAGCCATGAAATTAAAAGACGCTTACTCCTTGGAAGGAAAGTTATGACCAACCTAGATAGCATATTGAAAAGCAGAGACATTACTTTGCCAACAAAGGTCCGTCTAGTCAAGGCTATGGTTTTTCCAGTGGTCATGTATGGATATGAGAGTTGGACTGTGAAGAAAGCTGAGAGCCAAAGAATTGATGCTTTTGAACTGTGGTGTTGGAGAAGACTCTTGAGAGTCCCTTGGACTGCAAAGAGATCCAACCAGTCCGTTCTGAAGGAGATCAGCCTTGGGTGTTCTTTGGAAGGAATGATGCTAAAGCTGAAACTCCAGTACTTTGGCCACCTCATGAGAAGAGTTGACTCATTGCAAAAAAACTCTGATGCTGGGAGGGATTGGGGGAAGGAGGAAAAGGGGATGATTGAGGATGAGATAGCTGGATGGCATCACCGACTCGATGGACATGAGTTTGAGTGAACTCCGAGAGTTGGTGATGGACAGGGAGGCCTGGCCTGCTGCGATTCATGGGGTGGCAAAGAATCGGACATGACTGAACAACTGAACTGAACTGAACTGAACTGACTGAGGTTGGTCGTCATAACTTTCCTTCCAAGGAGTAAGCGTCTTTTAATTTCATGGCTGCAGTCACCACCTGCAGTGATTTTGGAGCCCCCAAAAATAAAGTCTGACACTGTTTCCACTGTTTCCCCATCTATTTCCCATGAAGTGATGGGACCAGATGCCATGATCTTCGTTTTCTGAATGATGAGCTTTAAGCCAACTTTTTCACTCTCCTCTTTCACTTTCATCAAGAGGCTTTTTAGTTCCTCTTCACTTTCTGCCATAAGGGTGGTGTCATCTGTATATCTGAGGTTATTGATATTTCTCCCAGCAATCTTGATTCCAGCTTGTGCTTTCTCCAGCCCAGTGTTTCTCATGATGTATTCTGCATATAAGTTAAATGATCAGGATGACAATATACAGCCTTGACATACTCCTTTTCCTATTTGGAACCAGTCTGTTGTTCAATGTCCAGTTTTACTATTGCTTCCTGACCTACATACAGGTTTCTCAAGAGGCAGGTCAGGTGGTCTGGTATTCCCATCTCTTTCAGAATTTTCCACAGTTTATTGTGATCCACACAGTGAAAGCCTTTGTCACAGTCAATAAAGCAGAAATAGATGTTTTTCTGGAACTCTCTTGCTTTTTTGATTATCCAGCGAATGCTGGCAATTTGGTCTCTAGTTCGTCTGCCTTTTCTAAATCCAGCTTGAACATCATGACAATTTTTTTCAATATGTTTGTAGCAACTGATACTTTAAACAGCATTGTATGTGTAATTTTAATTTTCGCCTATCTGTTGTGTATGTCATGGTATTACACCCATGATGGTACTAACGATGTTGGGTTACAAAATACATATATGTATGTATTTTGGCCAAGGATACTTTTAGTGTGTGTAAAATATCCATTGAACTTTCTCACCATTGTTTTCTATTTTGTGTAAATTACCTTTTATATGTATATAACTCTTATCCAGTTATACATATGTATATTATCCATCATATTATCATATCAACATATTATCCATTTTGTGACTTACATTTATATTATCTTCATGATGTCCTTTGATGAACAAAATCCCCCAATATCAATATAGTTCAATTTATCAAACTTTCCTCTATTGTCTTTGAGGTACATCTTAAAAGAGCACATATTGATTTTTCTTTTTCACTAAACCTAATAATTCTTGTCATTGACATGAAACACTTAGCCTTATATTTAATGCAATTATCAATATAGCTACATAGATGTATAGACCATTTATAATATTATTTACTTCTTTTTTGTCTCATGCCTTGTTTGTTTTTGTCTAGTTTAGCTTCTTTGCTTTTTAAAGTAATTTTTCTAAATTATTTTTTCCTTGCCTTAGTTCACTGGTTACACATGTCCTTCAATTCTTACCTTAGAGATTAATTACATCTTGTATCTAGGATATATTTCAGTAGTCATGTAAAGATGTGAGAGTTGGACCATAAACTGTGAACTGAGCACCGAAGAAGTGATGTTTCTGAATCGTGAGAAAACTCTGGACAGCAAGGAGATCAAACCAGTCAATCCTAAAGGGAAACAACTCTGAATATTCATTGGAAGGACTGATGCTGAAGCTCCAGTACTTTGGCCACCTGATGCAAAGGGCTGACTCATTGGAAAAGACACTGATGCTGGGAAAGATTGAGGATAAGAGAATGGGACAACCAAGGATGAAAAATGGTTGGATGGCATCACTGATTCAGTGGATACGAGTATGAGCAAACTCTGAGAGATAATGAAGGAAAGCAAAGCCTGGCATGGTGCAGACCATGGGGTCCCAAAGAGTTGGACACAACTTAGCTACTGAACAACAACAAACCTGTAATGAAATAGAACTATCAATACTCTTTAAAGTAGTCAAAGATCTTTGACATTTAATCATCCTTCTGAGTTATGGATTCTTGTTTTCAAGTAATGTATGACTCATATTTAAAATATCAATGAATATATCATTGTTTTATATAATCAGTATTATTTTAGACTTATTTACATTTTAACTATACTCTGAAACTTACATTTTTACTATTTCAATTGTTCTTCTCTATTTTATAATCCTCTAAGCCTCCACTTGAGATTGTATCATTCTTTCTCAAAAATACCTTCTCTTTTTTTTAGTACAGGTATGCCTTTTAAAAAAATCCTTCTCTAATTTTTTTTTTACCTTAAAAATAACTTTCTTCCAACCAGTATTTTGAGAAGGATAATTTTTCTTGATACAGAATATTTCTTTTACAGCTACTATCTTGCCATCCTTTCAAATTTTGATTCTTTTTCTCTGGCATTCATCACCTTTGTTGAGAAGTCAGCTGTTAAACTTATTTTTGCTTCTTTGAAGATAATGTCTGTTTTTCCTGACTGCATTTGAGATATCTTCTTTTATTTCAGCTGTTTTACTATGATTGTATCTAGGATTGTTGTTGCTGTTTTGCAATCTTGCCGTTTTGGAGTTTGTTGGTAATTGTCTCTTCAATTGTTTCAGTTCTACTCCCTTTACTTTTTCATCACATGTTGGATAATTTCCACTATATTCCAAAAATAGTTTTTTATAAAGCTTTTGTTCTTGTTTATTTATTCCTTTGTTTTTCTAGTCATATTTTTGATATTTACATTTCTTGTACATTAATTAACACTTCAGATATTTCTAATGTGATATTAATCCCATCCATTTGTTGTTTCTTTGTTATTATGTTATTCAGCCCTTCATTTTTATTTGACTTTTTTTCAAGTCTATTGAGATAATATTGACATATATATAAATTTAAGGTCACTATTTGAGTTTTAATAGTTTCCAGGTATGAGAGACAATTCTCAATCTTATTTTTGCAAGTACTTGAGTATATTAACCATGTAACATCTTAAAGATGATAATAGTGACTCCAGTTCTGGCTTCCTATGCGTCAGTTTCTATTATCTTGTAATAATTTTTTCTATTTAGGTCCAGTCTGGTCTTCAGTTGCATGCTTGATTATTGTTTTATAAGTTCTTACTTAGTAAAAGTTATTGTTATAAAGATAAGTTGAAGTTCTCAAAAATATTATCTTCTATAAGAAAAATTTACTTTTAACTCTGATATGCAGATAGACTAGAGAAAGTCATCTCAATTCAGAGACTGAAAAGATCCAAAACTAAGTTTCAATCTTTATGAGAGGTGATCTATCTGGATTACCCTCAAAAGCACCCCATTTATTTAGTAGTCCTGAAGTTTAATTTTATTTTCATATTCTTATAAATATATAGAAAGTTTTGTTTCATTCATCAGGTTTAACCACCCAGTTAGCTCAAGGAAAAGAGTGGTTCAAGATATTTGGTTTACTTCTCTGGGCATCTCTTCTCTTCCATGCATTATCCAGATATATTCTTGCTACCTTGGTAGCTCTATGATTCCCTCAAACAACTTCTTTATATTAAATCAGGAATTCTAGTTGTTATCAATGGCAGATTTGGTCCAAAACCTATTACACCACTGAGAAAAGCAGAGTTCCCTGTTTCCTCTTGTTTTAAATTAATGAGAGGTTTAGGTGAAGTCATCTCTTTTAGTTGATTCATTGTGAATATGAACACATGTGTGAGTATGGACAGGGTGGCCAAATTATAAAATTTCAATTCCTGTGTATGGAGACTAGATTTATGGAGCATAATACACAGCAAGTATGCTATCAGAGAAACTTTCAAGCAAGAGTGTGCTATCACAAAATATCTGAATAGCATAGAGTCTAAAAGCCATTCTTCATTTTACCTATGCCAAAATAATTTATAAGCTTTCTACAACTGCAAAAGTTTTCTTAGGTAATCATAAGAATTTTTTTTCAAATACTTTCTAGATGTTTTTAGAGCAAATGCACACTGAAGAAAAGCCATGCCTTTGGCATACTTCTCCCATTAGTCCATTTACTTGTAAAGCAAAACAGAAAAAGAAGATAAAGCAAGGAAGGTTAAATGGAATAAACATTTGCTAGGAAAATTCATCTTTGAGCAGCTAACAAAGAGAATGACATCTTCTGCCCTACTACAAATCAATAACAGCAACAACACATAGTATAATAACATATATATATTGAGTGCTGCCTGTAAGCCAGGTTAAGAGCCATAAATAACACTTCACTTAGTTCTCACAGTAAGTCTATGAAATAGCCATTCCTTTCAGTTTCAGTTCAGTTCAGTCGTTCAGTCATGTCCCACTCTTTGCGACCCCATGAATCACAGCACGCGAGGCCTCCCTGTCCATCACCAACTCCCAGAGTTCACTCAAACTCACGTCCATCGAGTCGGTGATGCCATCCAGCCATCTTATCTTCAGTCATCCCCTTCTCCTCCTGCCCCCAATCCCTCCCAGCATCAGAGTTTTCTCCAGTGAGTCAACTCTTTGCATGAGGTGGCCAAAGTATTGGAGTTTCAGCTTTAGCATCATTCCTTCCAAAGAACACCCAGGACTGATCTCTTTAGGATGGACTGGTTGGATCTCCTTGCAGTCCAAGGCACTCTCAAGAGTCTTCTCCAACACCACAGTTCAAAAGCATCAATTCTTCGGCGATCAGCTTTCTTCACAGTCCAACTCTCACATCCATACATGACCACTGGAAAAACCATAGCCTTGACTAGATGGACCTTTGTTGGCAAAGTAATGTCTCTACTTTTCAATATGCTATCTAGGTTGGTCATAACTTTCCTTCCAAGGAGTAAGCGTCTTTTAATTTCATGGCTGCAGTCACCATCTGCAGTGATTTTGGAGCCCCAAAAAATAAAGTCTGACACTGTTTCCACTGTTTCCCCATCTATTTGCCATGAAGTGATGGGACCAGATGCCATGATCTTCGTTTTCTGAATGTTGAGCTTTAAGCCAACTTTTTCACTCTCCTCTCTCACTTTCATCAAGAGGCTTTTGAGTTCCTCTTCACTTTCTGCCATAAGGGTGGTGTCATCTGCATATCTGAGGTTATTGATATTTCTCCTGGAAATCTTGATTTCAGCTTGTGCTTCTTCCAGCCCAGAGTTTCTTATGATGTACTCTGTATATAAGTGAAATAATCAGGGTGAGAATATACAGCGTTGACGAACTCCTTTTCCTATTGGGAAGCAGTCTGTTGTTCCATGTCCAGTTTTAACTGTTGCCTCCTGACCTGCATATAGGTTTCTCAAGGGGCAGGTCAGGTGGTCTGGTATTCCCATCTCTTTCAGAATTTTCCACAGTTTATTGTGATCCACACAGTCAAAGGCTTTGGCACAGTCAATAAGGCAGAAATAGACATTTTTCTGGAACTCATTTGCTTTTTTGATGATCTAACAGATGTTGGCAATTTGATCTCTGGTTCCTCTGCCTTTTCTAAAACCAGCTCAAACATCTGGAAGTTCACAGTTAACATATTGTTGAAGCCTGGCTTGAAGAATTTTGAGCATTATTTTACTGGCGTGTTACCATCTTATAAATAAGGATGATGAAACAAAGATACCAAATCAACTGCTCAAAGTCAAGCAGCTCATGAATTGCAGGTTCCCTAAGACCCTAGATCTATACTGCTAACTGACTCATTTGAAAACACCCTCATGCTGGGAAAGATTGAGGGCAGGAGGAGAAGGGGACGACAGAGGATGAGATGGTTGGATGGCATCACCAACTTAATGGACATGAGTTAGGGTAAACTCCAGGAGTTGGTGATGGACATGGAGACCTGGCATGCTGCAGTCCATAGAGTCTCAAAGAGTCGGACATGACTGAGTGACTGAACTGAATTGAACTGAGAGTCTATTTTAATGAAGCAACTGAGTCACCATGAAATCACGTGGCAAATTGTGACGCTTCAGAGAACAGATACACAGAACAGAAGAATATTTGAATCAAATCCAGATTCTCACCGTTCTTTTTCCTCCTAGCTAAAAGGGCCAGACTTAACTACTGGATACTTCTTAGAGCAATAAATATATATTCCTGTCTCTGTGGGTATGTGTATGTGTTTACCATTGATAAAATGTTCTTAGTTCATTTACTTGTATAAATTCAGTCAATTTTCAGATAATCACTTTGAAGTTAAATACCATGGTGTTGGATGAGATAGACAATTTTTCTGGCTCTACCACTTACTAATAGTCAATCTCAGTTGAGCTATTTACCCTTTTCAGCTAAGAGTTGGTTTCCTCAGCTATAAATATGAACATGGTAATACTGCTCTCTCATAAATATCATTATATTAATTAAATAAGGCTTTCTATATAACTTGTACATTGCACATACTAATTAATAGTCTGGGTATTGTTTACCTTTTGAAAAGCATGGTTAAATTAATATTCCCATGTATAAATTATGAAAGACATTTGGACATTACAGACCCTAGTTGTCTGGTTCCCATTCTTAGGGTCAAGGAAAAAACCCAGCTTGGGTATTTATGTATATGGAGGTGAGAGGAGCATGCTGCTTGTTCATCTGAAATAGCACAGTCATAGGAGGAACCACTTAAACTGTGGTCTGTGTAGGAAACCAAGGTTTTAGCTGAGAAGAGAATATTAAGCCCTGGACCAAAGACCCCCAGACTGAAATATGAAATGAGAAAAAAAACACAATGGACCAGAAGTGAAAAAATTGGTATTAGAGTGCACAGCCAATCATGGTAGCAGAGGAAGCTGTTCAGAAATATAAGCCTGATCAAAAAGATAGCATATTTATTTCTGTTTCTTTGGCTCCAGGGAAGTGAAGTGAAGACAAGGGACATTATAGTGGTGGGAACCCTTAAAATGTACAGTAAAGACCTCTGTGGCCAGACTGGGTAAGCAAGATAAACACCACCACTTCCGAGTGCTGTGAAATAGGGTTTATTTTTTTATAAATACATGTATCATCACCATTATTCTGCCTTTATAAATTCATTGGTGCTGTCTCTGGTGAGTTAACAATCCATATCTTTTCCTGAATATCACAAATCATCTAAGTAGTTTTTGGCATAGCCTGGCCAATCTGAATTTTAGATATCTTATTTTTTATTTTATTTTATTTTTTGAGTCTTCTCACTTTCTTGCTTTCTTGTCTTTTTTATTTTATTTTATTTAACTTTACAATATTGTATTGGTTTTGCCATATATCAAAATGAATCTGCCACAGGTATACATGTGTTCCCCATCCTGAACCCTCCTCCCTCCTCCCTCCCCACACCATCCCTCTGGGTCGTCCCAGTGCACCAGCCCCAAGCATCCAGTATCATGCATCAAACCTGGACTGGTGACTCGTTTCATATATAATATTATACATATAGATATTTTATTTTTTAAATGAGTTAAAATTGTAAGAAATTTTCTCTTTCTACAAACTTCTAGGATATAGGCTATAATGTTTTTGGTATATTCCCATGACCTTCCTTCTGTCATGCCAAACACAATCAAGCCCTCTGACTTCTAAAACAGAATTTCATCATCATGGGGAATTGTATATTTCAGTATCTGTGGTTCATAATACTTGTTTGTTTGCCTGTTTGTTTTCAGTGCTTGTTTTGGCCATGAATGCAAACTCAACTGTTGGTATATTAACCCAATGATGTTTATTTATAAGACATGTGGTTTGATAATTAGTCATTAGTATAAGAAAATATAAAGTAAGGAATATTTACAACAAGAACAAAACTATTAAAGTGTCTAAATATTGCATGTGAGGGTATTTTCTCAAGAAGTCATTACTAAAAATACCTTTCTACACAACAGACCTTTCAATGCACCCCTTGTTTGGCATCTCTGCCTGTTCTCACTGTCATTATGTGCTCCACAGTTGCCTTTAGGAGCCTTAGGTAATGTTTTATTTTTGGCTATTCTTCATGCTGAACTATTCTCAGTCAATCTGAGACAGACAAGCTAGGCTATTCATGGCCTTTGAAACCTTCTTCTCAGTTCTCCTGAAAACATACTATCTACAGAAGCAATTGCTATGCTTCTTATTTGTTGATTTGACTTTTTGTTCCAATTAAGAAAACTTTGAAGTAGTTCCAATTACTGTTCTAGCCCTAGTAGATATTTATGGTCTAGGCAAACTGTAGGCAACTTTTGGTATTCCATTCATAATATAATCAGTCATTTCTTTGGATGCCTTAGTTTTTCTGAAATCTGACATGAAAAAGTAATGGTTGTCAGGCAAGAATGATTTCTTATAATCAATACATAAAATATAAAGGCTATAAATTGAATAGATGTAATATAGGGACTTCCCTGGTGACTCGGTAGTAAAGAATCTGCCTGTAATGCAGGAGACCAGAATTTGATCCCTGGGTTGGGAAGATGCCCTGCAGGAAAGCACGGTAATCCACTCCAGTATTCTTGCCTGGAGAATCCCGTGGACAGAGGAGTCTGGTTGGCTACAATCCATAGAGTCTCAAAGAGTCGGACATGACTGAAGCAACCTAGCATACACACAATGTAATATATCTTTTATATATATATATATATATATATATATATAATTTTTTTTACTCATTGGTGTAAACACTCTACAATGAATGCCTGAACATGTAATATATATAATTTCCATTATAATGTATTGGTACCATATTATAGGTGACAGTTTGTTGTTTTTTTTTAACAGTTTATTTGCTTTTTGTTTGTGCTCAGTTGAAATAGTGAAGAGTTATTCCTTGATGTTTACTGCCATAGAGTAAAGCAAGTGAAACATGTCATAAAAGATATATACAATGTAGGCACAGCTGTATATCATCATGTCATTTGGTTTTCATGTTTAAGCCATTTACGTGCATTACTAGCAACACATTTTAAATTGATGGAAACATTGAGAATATGGTACATGATTCACAATACATTTTGGGGGAGCTAAATTTTTTTTTCTAATAGAAAAAAGACTGACTTATGATATTAAGAAATATTGTGTGCTTTTATTTCTAAAGTAAACTATTTTGTATTTTAAAGCTAACATGTACTGATTTACTCTTGTGTGAATATCAAAGCTCAAATTCTATTTTTAATCTGCCAGGCTTACATTTTGAGATGACATGTTTTTAATATATTTCCATTCATGTAGGTTTTTCTTTACTATTAATTAATAATCCTGGAATAACCCCAAGACTGTGGTTTCTGTGAGGTATAACGTGTGACATTGTGTAACAAGCAGATGTTATGCTCATTAGTTCTCATCTGGTCTTCAGTCGTTTTCAGTGTGATACCAGCTGCCTTTAGCAAGGCCCTTCTCTGGCAATTTCCCAAAAGATCTCTCTCTATACCTTTGACTTCCCATTATGGACTTGCTGTTCTGGGCTGTCTTCCTAACTCACTTTCTCTGACTTCTGATTCTGCTATTAGTTCCCTAATTTGTGGCATTTATAATCCTTCTAACCTTTGATGTCATCATATTCTTGGCTGCGTCTTCCCCAGCATATGGCATTTCCTTAATGTTTTATGAGACTTCTAATCGCAACCATGTGTCCCAGGATATTAGAGCTAGGACTAACCTCTGGTTAGGAAAAAAATAGTTTAGATATTTGACAAAAATTCCATGCTGTAAAAAAAAAAATAAATGTGTAAGCTAACATCACCTCACTATTCTTGAACAATGTTTTCATACTCATTATATGGGGAAGATATGCAGATGACACCACTCTTATGGCACAAAGTGAAGAAGAACTAAAGAGCCTCTTGAAGAAGGTGAAAGAGGAGAGTGAAAAAGTTGGCTTCAAGCTCAACATTCAGAAAACTAAGATCATGGCATCTGCTCCCATCACTTCATGGCAAATAGATGGGGAAACAGTGGCTGACTTTATTTTTCTGGGCTCCAAAATCACTGCAGATGGTGATTGCAGCCATGAAATTAAAAGATGCTTACTCCTTGGAAGGAAAGTTATGACCAACCTAGACAGCATATTGAAAAGCAGAGACATTACTTTGTCAGCAAAGGTCCATCTAGTCAAGGCTATGGTTTTTCCAGTGGTCATGTATGGATGTGAGAGTTGGACTATAAAGAAAGCTGAGCACAGAAGAATCTATGCTTTTGAACTGCGGTGTTGGAGAAGACTCTTAAGAATCTCTTGGACTGCAAGGAGAGCCAACCAGTCCATCATAAAGGAAGTCAGTCCTGAATATTCATTGGAAGGACTGATGCTGAAGCTGAAACTCCAATACTCTGGCCACCTGATGCGAAGAGCTGACTCATTTGAAAAGACCCTGATGATGGAAAATATTGAGGGCAGGAGGAGAAGGAGATGACAGAGGATGAAATGGTTGGATGGCGTCACTGACTCAATGGACATGGGTTTGGGTGGACTCCGGGAGTTGGTGATGGACAGGGAGGCCTGGCGTGCTGTGGTTCATGGGGTCATAAAGAGTCGGACATGACTGAGCGACTGAACTGAACTGAACTGATATGGGGAAGGCTGGTGTCCATGCCTAGTTGTAGAGTCAGAACATACCCATATAGACTACCTCTGAGAGGAGAGAAAAAGACAAACACAAGGGAATGATGCCAAACAATTGATAAATAAGGAGATTGTTACCAATAAATTTATGTCTGTAATCAATGTTCCATATGGGAAGAACTAAGATTTAGAAATATGGAGAGCTTAGCAGGACATATTAAAATAGGCTTAAAAACTGGAAGCTTATAAATTTAGAATTGAAAGCACAGCAAGTGAGTAAATTTTAACCACTGAATGGGTGAACAGTGTGTGAAATGAGGTAGGGGATGAGGAAAAACAATTAGTTAACGTATCTGCAAAACTGGGAGTCCCTTTGGGAAATATAAGTATAAGGCCCTGAAGGGTTAGGTAGGTTGTATTTTTCAAGAAGCAAAGATAGGCCAGACCCTGCTTGAGTGTTTGCCAGGATGCAATTCAGAACAATGGGTACACTGATAAGGAGATCCATATCAGTATGCACAGGCCAAGCACTTAACCCTTTTGAGCATCAATTTCCTCCTGAGTAAATGTGAACAATAAAATAGCCAGTATGTTCCTCAGGGCACTATTGTGAGGATCAAATAAAACAATAGAAGTGCTTTGGAGAGATAAAGAGGTCTTATAAATGTAAGTCACTATCATTATTTAAGCAAAATTATGTCATCAAGGGGCTTCCCAGGTGGTGCAGTGGTAAAGAATCTGCCAGCCAAGTAGGCAACAGTTTGATCCCTGGGTCTGGACGATCCCCTGGAGAAGGAAATGGCAACCCATTTCAGTATTGTCTGGGAAACCCATGGACAGAGAAGCCTGGCAGGTTACTGTCCATGGGGTCACGAAGTGTCGAGCACAACTTAGCAACTAAACAACATGACAACATGCCATCAAGAAATCCTTTTTGAGTTTATCCTCCTTTTGGAGGGTAGTGAGAGGTTGATAGTCAAGTCATTGCAGAATAGAGTGATATCTTCTGAGAAAGACAAGGATCAACATTAGAAAACACAATGATTAACTTTCCGTTTACCTGTGGAGATGTGGACAGAAAATCAATAAGGCTATGCATGTAAAAGCCAAGTTTCCTGCTAAAACTCTAGAGCAATGAGGAAATTGTGTTGAGCAAATGATTATGCACACCATGTCTTTTTCTTGTTCATAATTCAATAATTTTTCTTTTCTTACAAGTACTATATGTATAATATATACAGTTTGTGTTATTCCATAAAACATACATATATTTGAAAGGCAGTTTTCACTAACGTTTGTATAGATCTGTTAGAGTTTGTAAAATTCTTTCAAATCCCTTGTTACCATTTTAAAGTGCATTTAAGACCCAGCTATCAGTTATGGAATGGATGCATAGTATGTATCTATTAGATATCAGTATTTGGAGATACATATCCTATAGAGAAGTTTTAAGAGTGCTTCATCTCTAGGGAGAAAGCAAACTGGAGTAGCTGACTGGAATATGAGATAGAGCCAAGTAAATGATATGAAATGGTCAATACAAAGAACTCTAATTTCCCAGTGAACACCATAAACAAGGTACCACAGCTCCTTTCTCCTTAGCTCCTTATCTAAAAAACAGACATTACAATGGTACTTACTGTTGTGGTCCAGATGCAAGTTGGAAAAGAATTTCCAGACATGGGACAGCATGAGAGGTAAATAAAGTTTATGAGAGTGGGAGATGCTGTTAGAACAGTGGGCCAGCTCAGAGGAGAACCAACACTGAACAGGAGTCTTTAGTCCACTTTTATACCCAGGGTACAAGGAGTGGGATAGGAGTCTTGCAGGTCATTTGCTGATTGGATGAGGCACATATACTGGGTGTAGGGGGGAAGAATAGGGAACATATCTTCTCCCTATGGGGTAGGAGGGGAAAGAGGTTATAGTTCTCAGGAGGACCTGAAATCCATTAATAGTTACAACATTGGGGAGGGAAGGACATAAAGATCTGGTTTTTCCATTCCGGCATTCCAAGACCCTCCTTGGTTTCATCTGCTCTTTAGTCTTTGGGTCACCACACTTACTTTTAAAGAATTCCTATGAAGTAAATGTACTAATCCATGTGAGTGATTAGAAGTGCAACAAACTCATTATTTGAGAGCTTAAAATTGTCTGAAATTTTAAATTCAAGATTGATGGGAAGACTAACTAGAGTACTATGCAGTTTTTTTTTTAATGTATCTTTTTTAAACACATGCTTTATGCAAGAGTGTGAGCAAGATATAACAGTGGGTTTAGCAAATGTCACAGCAGTGAAGATAAAAGAGCAAGCAGTAGGTAGGGGCAGTGAAATAAAACTGTTCAAGGTCTAGAATTTGAAAGAAGCAGCACAAAAATCTCAGTGAAACTGTAGGTTAGAATAAATATTATCTTTGAAAATCTAAACCAGTTGAGATCTTGCCTTGCTAGATCTACCCCCATAAAGGAAGTTCTAGATTGATATGAAGGAGGTTTCATTCTCCCCTGCTCAAGAGGCCTCTGTTGATGAGAAGGGATAGTATTTATGTTTTGGCCATATTTAGATGTAGTTTGGGAATGTGGGGCCCTGATGATGCTCTAGTAGAGTCAGTTTTCAACAGTAGGTATGGTTTGGAGCCTACTCTGAGAAGGACAGCAAATAAACCAGACTGTGAGACAGCAGGCATGGCCAAGTGACAGATACGAATGATATAAGAATTAAAGAACTGAAACAGATAAATGACTCAATGATCTCAAGTGAGCTTTAGAAAAATCCCTCTAGCTGCTGTGTGGAGGACAGAATGGTGAGAAGTCAACTGAAGACAGGGGGACTAGATAGGGACCTGTTATAAAACACATTGGTGGCCAAGACTAGGACAGAAGCCAGGGGTTCTCTAAATCAGGGGTCAGGAAACGACAGCTCATGGACCCAACCCATGGGCCCAATCCCTACTATTTGTTTTTTTTAAAATAAAGCTTTATTGGAATATCAGTTCAGTTCAGTTGCTCAGTTGTGTTCAACTCTTTGCGACCCCATGAATGGCAGCACACCAGGCCTCCCTGTCCCTCACCAACTCCGGTGTTCACTCAGACTCACATCCATCGAGTCAGTGATGCCATCCAGCCATCTCATCCTCTGTCGTCCCCTTCTCCTCCTGCCCCCAATCCCTCCCAGCATCAGAGTCTTTTCCAATGAGTCAACTCTTCGCATGAGGTGGCCTAAGTACTGGAGTTTCAGCTGTAGCATCATTCCTTCCAAAGAAATCCCAGGGCTGATCTCCTTCAGAATGGACTGGTTGGATCTCCTTGCAGTCCAAGGGACTCTCAAGAGTCTTCTCCAACACCACAGTTCAAAAGCATCAATTCTTCGGCGCTCAGCCTTCTTCACAGTCCAACTCTCACATCCATACATGACCACTGGAAAAACCATAGCTTTGACTAGATGGACCTTTGTTGGCAAAGTAATGTCTCTGCTTTTGAATATGCTATCTAGGTTGGTCATAACTTTCCTTCCAAGGAGTAAGCAGCTTTTAATTTCATGGCTGCAGTCACCATCTGCAGTGATTTTGGAGCCCAAAAAAATAAAGTCTGACATTGTGTCTACTGTTTCCCCATCTATTTCCCATGAAGTGATGGGACCGGATGCCATGATCTTCGTTTTCTGAATGTTGAGCTTTAAGCCAACTTTTTCACTCTTCACTTTCACTTTCATCAAGAGGCTTTTGAGTTCCTCTTCACTTTCTGCCATAAGGGTGGTGTCATCTGATATCTGAGGTTATTGATATTTCTCCCAGCAATCTTGATTCCAGTTTGTGCTTCTTCCAGCCCAGCATTTCTCATGATGTACTCTGCATATAAGTTAAATAAGCAGGGTGACAATATACAGCCTTGACATACTCCTTTCCCTATATGGAACCAGTCTGTTGTTCAATGTCCAGTTCTAACTGTTGACTCCTGATCTGCATACAGATTTCTCAAGAGGCAGGTTAGGTGGTCTGGTATTCCCATCTCTTTCAGAATTTTCCACAGTTGATTGTGATCCAACAGTCAAAGGGTTTGGTATAGTCAATAAAGCAGAAATAGATGTTTTTCTGGAACTCTCTTGCTCTTTCAATGGTCCAGCAGATGTTGGCAATTTGATCTCTAGTTCCTCTGCCTTTTATAAAATCAGCTTGAACATTAGGAAGTTCATGGTTCATGTATTGCTGAAGCCTGGCTTGGAGAATTTTGAGCATTGCTTTACTAGCATGTGAGATGAGTGCAATTGTGCAGTAGTTTGAGCATTCTTTGGCATTGCCTTTCTTTGGGATTGAAATGAAAACTGCCTTTTCCAGTCCTGTAGCCACTGCTGAGTTTTCCAAATTTGCTGGCATATTGAGTGCAGCACTTTCACAGCATCATCTTTCAGGATTTGAAATAGCTCAACTGGAATGTCATCACCTCCACTAGCTTTGCTCGTAGTGATGCTTTCTAAGGCCCACTTGACTTCACATTCCAGGATGTCTGGCTCTAGGTCAGTGATCACATCATCATGATTATCTGGATCATGAAAATCTTTTTTGTACAGTTTTTCTGTGTATTCTTGCCACCTCTTCTTAATATCTTCTGCTTCTGTTAGGTCCATACCATTTCGGTCCTTTATCGAGCCCATCTTTGCATGAAATGTTCCCTTGGTATCTCTAATTTTCTTGAAGAGATCTCTAGTCTTTCCCATTCTGTTGTTTTCCTCTATTTCTTTGCATTGATTGCTGAGGAAGGCTTTCTTATCTCTTCTTGCTATTCTTTGGAACTCTGCATTCAGATGCTTATATCTTTCATTTTCTACTTTGCTTTTTGCTTCTCTTCTTTTCACAGCTATTTGTAAGGCCTCCCCAGACAGCCATTTTGCTTTTTGCATTTCTTTTCCATGGGGATGGTCTTGATCCCTCTCTCCTGTGCAATGCCACGGACCTCATTCCATAGTTCATCAGGCACTCTATCTATCAGATCTAGGCCCTTAAATCTATTTCTCACTTTCACTATATAATCATAAGGGATTTGATTTAGGTCATACATGAATGGTCTAGTGGTTTTCCCTACTTTCTTCAATTGAAGTCTGAATTTAGGAATAAGGAGTTCATGATCTGAGCCACAGTCGGCTCCCAGTCTTGTTTTTGTTGACTGTATACAGCTTCTCCATCTTTGGCTTCAAAGAACATAATCAATCTGATTTTGGTGTTGACCATCTGGTGATGTACAAGTGTAGAGTCTTCTCTTGTGTTGTTGGAAGAGGGTGTTTGCTATGACCAGTGCATTTTCTTGGCAAAACTCTATTAGTCTTTGCCCTGCTTCATTCCGTATTCCAAGGCCAAATTTGCCCGTTACTCCAGGTGTTTCTTGACTTCCTACTTTTGCATTCCAGTCCCCTATAATGAAAAGGACATCTTTTTTGGGTGTTAGTTCTAAAAGGTCTTGTAGGTCTTCATAGAACTGTCCAACTTCAGCTTCATCAGTGTTACTGGTTGGGGCATAGACTTGGAATTATTGGAATATAGCCATATTTATTTGTTTTCTTTTAATGCTATAATGCTGCAAGGGAGAGAGTTTCCTAGTTAGGAACAAGACCACATGGCTTGCATGCTTAAACTGTTTACTCTCTGGCCCTTTACAGAAGGAGTTTGCTGATCTCCACTCTAGACAGATGCCCCCGAAGGTAGGGCTCTTGCTTCTTTCTACTCAGGCCACTTTCTACATGACTATTCCTCAGTAAAACATTCTCAGTACTCCGAACCGCTCTGCTATTGTAGCTGGCAGTCATCACACAGTTCCAACCCTGAATGTGAGACTACAGCATGAAATCTTTAATATTAGAGAGAAAAAGAAAGGATGCAGATACAGGTCAATAACAACAACAAAAAACAAAAGCAAAATAATGGAGGAAGAATATGTTTTGTCCTTTAGCTACTGTTGGGAGCCAAAGGGCTAAAAGTACAGTATTGTTTCTTATCCAAGACTCACTTCTACTTGCTCTGAAGATTATTATCATGTTTCATGTTATTGAAAGAACTTTCGCTAGAGTAAAAGTGCCCCCTCAGGCAGTCTAACATATTACTAGACACTTTCATATGTTAGTGGAGCACTAGTTCCACAATTTCCCCAAAGTAACAGAGCAGAGGAAGCAAGACATAAAGTAATTTTTAGGTTAAAATGCTCTCACCAAGGCTTTCTGGTGCTACAAAACAATAACAGTTCTGTCTCCATGGTGGGGTCTAGGTGGGGGGAGATATTCATGTTCTATTTCATCAATTTATTAAATATTTTCTATTCTAAATATTCTATATTTATACTTTACTTTTCTATTTTGTATGACACTTTGGCCACCTGATGTAAAGAGCTGACTCATTGGAAAAGTCTCTGATATTGGGAAAGACTGAGGGCAGGAGAAGGGGAACAACAGAGGGTGAGATGCTTGGATGGCATCAATGTCTCAGTGGACACTGAGTTTGAGCAAACTCCAGGAGAGAGTGAAGACAGGGAAGCCTGGCGTGCTGCAGTCCATGGGATCACAAAGAGTCAGACACAACTTAGTGACTGAACAACAACATACGTGTGTGTGTGTGTGTGTGTGTGTGTGTGTGTTGGTGTTTGAAGGCATTTTTGCAGGGGCCAGGTTTAACACAGGATTCACCTGCACTTCTGGGCTCCCAATCTTAGCAGCACTGCTTTGTTTTTTTCTGAAGGATTTACCACAGCCTAATGTGTTGTATTTATTTATTTGTTGACTGTGTTTCCTTAGTACTATAGGGCACACCTACTTTTATACAAGAGAGTACCATCATCCTTCCTTCTTAGGGCAACATAACATGCAAGGAGTGAATAGCTCAGAGCAGCTTTCCCTTCCAGAGATGGAGTTTGGAAGGCATCAATCTGGCCTGTTAATTTGGTAGGCTCTCAGCCTCAATGTATCATGAATCTGAGTTTGACAACTTCCATATCCATTCCAGGAATATGTACAGTACTAAGACAAATTTTTCTCTACTATATCTCCAGCACTTTCTAGGTGCCTGCCACATAAGAAGTGTGCAATAAATACCTGTTGAATGGCTGAATGAATCTACAAAATGAGTTTCTGTCACTCTCATATAATATCCATCACTTTTGACTTTGTTTTTCAATTAGTTATGCACATATCTTCTCTGATCTCAGGAAATAAGCTCCATGAGGACAGGAATCAGATGATTTCCATCTTTATGCCACCATTATCCAGGAAATTGCATGCCAATAGTAGATGCTCAGTTAAGACTTTACTAAAAGTATCAATAAGATTTTCACACATATATGGTATGAAAATTGGTCCAATATATGTGCTCTTAGTTATTTCTTTGTAGAAAAATGGGTTGTAGAAGAATAGATTTAATTAGAAATGATAATCTGCAGCTTGAAAGCTCAAATATTTTTTTTTTTTAATGTGATATATACATATATTTTTTTCCACCCAAAATTTTGCATCTTGACCCTCTTAGGCTGAAAGCGTACCAAATTAGCAGGCCAGATTGATGCTTTCCAAACTCCATCTCTGGAACTCTGAGTTATTCACTCTTTGCATATTAGGCTGCCCTAAGAAGGAAGGATGAGATGGCACCATCTTGTGTAAAAGGAGGTGTGCTGTCTTCTCATCCTCATTGGATGCTCAGCTACTCCTGTAGCTAAATATTTCTCACCTTTCCTTTAAGCCTTTTACTTGTATCTCTCTATACAGTTTATACTATTAGATTATTTTTTTTTTGCTTGCCAATTTTTCAGTTCTGTATCACCAAAACTTTTCCATTAGTTATGAGTTGTCAAAAGACTATTATTCCAGGAAGCTCAAGAAACTCCATCATCCTCTGTGTCCAAATATGTTTGTGAACACTAGGTGTTAAGTGCCACTTGACATTGATAAACAAGTTTATTGACTTTTCTTTAAACCACTACTATTTTAGCAATATGTTTAAGGTTTTGCCATAAATATCCTTTTCACACTTTCTGGACAAAAATTTGTACCTGATATTAAGTATTTGATAGCTATGCAAAACTCAAGTGTTAGCCCCCTAAACATGCCACAAGTTTCATTTCATTAATTTTCGTTATATTGATACATAATTATTTTGTCTTTTTTATATTTAAAAAAAATCTGGCTCATAATAGCTAAAGTCAAAGAAAAATAATTGGTAACAATAACAATTCCCTCCCTCAAAAGCCTAATAACCCACAACTTAATCTCTTTGGTTTCCATTTGTTTCTTCCTTGGAACTTCTGTAGTTTTTGCCAAAATTGGTTCCTTTTGCCACTTCCAAATTGTCTTATTTTAGGCATGTCATTTAACCTTTCTGGGATATATCATCCTCAAAATGAGACTCTCGGAGGGCTAGATAATATCTAACAAACACTACAGCTCTAAAATTTTACAATTTTGCTGACATTTACCACTCTTTACTCTGTTGTTTATGTGTATCATGGACACACACATGTGCACACACATGCACACAGGTCAGCACACACATGTACACATGTACACAGTGAGAAGGGGTAGTGAACGTATTAAGTCAGTTCAGTGAAGTAGACATGAATGGAATTTACTCCCTGCTGAGCTTCTATTAACTTCCTTTAATTATTCTAATCTTTTGTTTACTTGAACTTGTTTTTCCCTTTATGTTTCTCCAGTAACTATACATATTTGCTGTATATAAAGTCTTCATTTTCAAATGTCTCATATTTGATTAAAACAAACAAACAAAAAAAGACTAATGAATAGTGTACATTGTAAAAGACATTGAGGTCAGTATGGATTTTTTTTCTCAAATATCTGGCTTATAAAATAGTAACAGAATCTGCTACTATTCAAATTAACTTATTCTAAATGGAGCATTCCTATAATTTTGTTTGGCAAGATAAAGGAATTAATTATAGTTTTGAACAATCTTATTTTAAATAGCATCTTGAGCCACAGTCTAGGTCAGAAACCAAAAAAGAAAAAGAATCTGATATCCACCCTTGCTGTCAGTACTAGATTTTTAGAAACAAGTGAGAGATCACAGAGCAAGGAGGTGGGATCAGGAAGGTAATAATCTGTCATTTCCAGGCTGAAAGGTGACCCTTTTAATAATATATTTGTTAACTTAAGTGACAGAGGCCATAGAGCCGAGAATGGTTCTAATGACACACTATGCTGACTAATGGTGCACCTGGCTCCTTGCCCCTTGCTCTCTTTAAACCTGACAGATGTGGCCACTAAACCAACTCCTTTTATATTCAACCTCTACCCCCATGTACTGAAAAAGTCTAGTTTAAAGCAGGGACTACTAAGAGCATTATTAAAGTATTTATTCAATTTAGTGTCAAATCAAACTATGTTCTTGACCATCCAGTTATGATGTTCCTACCTTCTTGGCTTAGCAGCCCAATCATCATCCATTCCTGAATCTCATCTCCTGCTGACCTACCATTTCTAAGGTTCTAACATATTTCCTTGCTAAGAACTCGAATGCCCATTTTTTTCCTGTGTGTGCCTCTTTCCCGTTTCAAACTATGCTCATGTACCTTCACCAATTCTTTCTCTTTTGTATGTATGTTAAACCAGCCAGCTTAGAACATGACTCCTCTGCCCTTGCCCAGGTTCACCAGGCTGCCCTGGCTTTAGTTCATGGTACATAGACAAGAGTTTGCAAGGGCTGGTGTTTTCAGGATCTCCTTTCTTTCCTCTAGTTTCTCTCTCTTTCTTTATGATCTCTATGAACAGTTATAATCCAGCCACTTTTCTCACCCAATCTCTTAGATTCAGCTCTTCCACTTATTCAGCTGTGTGGACTTTAGGCATGTTACTTAAGCTCTCTGTGCCTCAGTGTCATGATTTATAAAATGTGACAAAACTGATACCTGCCTCATAATGTTTCTGCGAGGGTTCAGTGAATAAATTCAAATAATATATTTAGAAAGGTGCTTAGAACATAAGAAGTACCTGGTGAATATCCACTAATTTTTTTTTCTACTAATGTTAATATAGGGTAAAGGCACTCTTGCTTTTGCCACAGTAAAAATGTTTGGGTTTCAGATTCATGGAATCTCTTCGATAATTCATTATCTCTAATCACTGTTTAAGTAAGACAAATCCTCCATTCAAATCTATCATAATGTGTAGAATCATAAGGGCTAATTTACACAGTTTGGTCTCAGCATGGCATCGTAATTAAAAAAAGAAATAAGACAGATTAACCTCTTATGGAGGTAGCAAGCCAATAGACAGCACCTAAAATAATGTGTCAGATGTACACTTAATATATTTGATGTTACTCTCTCAACAGAAATGACTAGAAAGCTTGACTCCAGAGAGGTAACTAGGCCTTGAATCTTCATTTGCCCAGTTTTGTATGCTGATTCCTAGGGCCTCATAACTTGCGGTTTGACAGACATCAAAGAGATGGGAAGTAAAACTGGGGCTCTTGAAAGATGGCAGTTAAGAAAGGGAAGATAAATGTATAAATAAGAAAAAAAAAAAATCCTCCCAGCAGTCTACCCCTGCTACAAATTTTCACAAAAAATGCAAATTATAAGACGCTAATACTATTCTGCTTATTTAACTAAACTTTTGTTGTTGTTGTTCAGTCACTTAGTCATGTCCCACTCTTTGCGACCCCATGGACTGCAGCACACCAGGATTCCCTGCCCTTAAACTTAGTATGTTTTTAGAGATTCACCAGTATGTATTAAAACAATTAAAAAAAACAAGGGATAATTCAAGACAGTGGTTTCCTGAAAGGTGCATATGTGTAGGTGATTATCAGCAGGGCAGAATATACAATAAGCCTTAAGTATATCTATCAAATATTCTAATTCTTAAGGTAAGAAGTGAGTTCATATGTGTTTGTTTCAATAGCATTGTGTAAAATTTCTCTTAATATATGCTACATTTGTCTTTTATGTAAAATAATAATAAAACAGAAAAAGAAAGAGCTAATAGCATAAGCAATTTAAAATTAGTACAATTTTTTCAGTTATTAAGAGAAATCCTAAAGTAATATTCACAGCCATTGTAATCACACCCACCTGCTTCTTTTTTTTTTTTTATTTTTAAACTTTACATAACTGTATTAGTTTTGCCAAATATCAAAATGAATCTATACATGTGTTCCCCATCCTGAACCCTCCTCCCTCCTCCCTCCCCATTCCATCCCTCTGGGTCGTCCCAGTGCACGAGCCCCAAGCATCCAGTATCGTGCATCGAACCTGGACTGGCAATTCGTTTCATACGTGATATTTTACATGTTTCAATGCCATTCTCCCAAATCTTCCCACCCTCTCCCTCTCTCACAGAGTCCATAAGACTGTTCTATACATCAGTGTCTCTTTTGCTGTCTCGTACACAGGGTTATTGTTATCATCTTTCTAAATTCCATATATATGCGTTAGTATACTGTATTGGTGTTTTTCTTTCTGGCTTACTTCACTCTGTATAATCGGCTCCAGTTTCATCCACCTCATTAGAACTGATTCAAATGTATTCTTTTTAATGGCTGAATAATACTCCATTGTGTATATGTACCACCGCTTTCTTATCCATTCATCTGCTGATGGACATCTAGGTTGCTTCCATGTCCTGGCTATTATAAACAGTGCTGCGATGAACATTGGGGTACACGTGTCTCTTTCCCTTCTTGTTTCCTCAGTGTGTATGCCCAGCAGTGGGATTGCTGGATCATAAGGCAGGTCTATTTCCAGTTTTTTAAGGAATCTCCACACTGTTCTCCATAGTGGCTGTACTAGTTTGCATTCCCACCAACAGTGTAAGAGGGTTCCCTTTTCTCCACACCCTCTATGAATCCCTATCAATATTGGAGAAGAAGCTGAAGGAAGGTCAAAGAAGATGCAGAAAGTCCAAGTCCAAGCTAACTCAAAGCCCATAGCAGCTGTTCTTCTGTCCACACTTCCATCTCTAATACCTGGATTCTTCCTGAATTGCTCTCTCTCCCCCATTTATCTCTTTTTAAAGTATATACTTAAACTAATTTCAGTAAGAAAAAAATATTCATTTTTCCTTTTTCCAAGGTGAAGTGTAGGAAAGAATTATCTTTGTTAAAAGTAGAATTCACTTTGCTAGCTTGTAATGGTTGTGAGAAGACTGAACATTCCCAGATGAATGATTATTTATTTCATTTCAATTCATGCATTCAATAAATGAAATATTTACTAACACCTATCACACATCAGATGCTGCTATATGTGCTAGATATAGACTGGTAAACAAAACAGAGTCCTTGTCTACATGGATTTTATAACCTAGTGGCTAAGATGGGCCAAAAATAACAAGGCAAAACAAAACCTCACAAACACATATGTGTTTGTGCTTAGTAACCCAGCTGTGTCTGACTTTTTGGACCCTTTGGACTGTAGCCCACCAGGCTACTCTGTCCATGGGATTTTTCAGGCAAGAATACTGGGGTGGGTTGTTATTTCCTCCTCCAGGGATCTTCCAAACCCAGAGACCAAACCCATGTCTTCTGTATCTCCTGCACTGCAGGTGGATTCTTTAAGCACTGAGCCATTGAGGAAGACCCACATATATGTTTAGGGATACAAAATAACCAGAGTAAGGGGGTACAGACCAATGAGGACAGTTATTTTAGGTATATGTTGATAAGAAAATTATTTTATTTTCTGAGAAAGAGATTTTAGACTCAATAAATGGGGGGACGATTTCTAGACACCTCTGGACTGAGGGTTACAAGGTACAAATGCCCTAAGACAGGGATTTCCTTAACTTGTCCAAGAAGTAGTAAGAAAGCTATTATCACTGCAGGTGTGTGAGTAAAGGGCAGAGAACCAGGGGATGAGGCCACTGAATAATTTTGATCAAGGAAGTTACAGATCAGGCTTTATACTCCAAAGGCTGACATGTGGGGGATAAACTGAAGAAGCCTTGAGAAAGCACTAGGGAGACTACTTTAGAAGCAGTAGTAAAAATCTAGGCAAGAAAGAACACCACTTTGGGCAATGGTGTAGCAGTGGAAATTTGTCAGAATTGTTCTGATTCTGGATCTATTTTGAAGGTGGCTCAGTTATAAGAAAAAGAGAGGAAGCAAGAATAAAGAAATTTAAAAAAAAAATGAGTATCAGAGTACTGACAGAAGGAATCAGAGCTGCTGAAGGAAGGGAACACTGAGAAAGCAGGGGCTGAGGATGCAGGGGTCCAGAGATCAGTTGTGAAATGTGAAGCTTGAGTCAAATGGAGCTATGGCTACACAAGCCAGAACTTCAGGGTCAATTGTGGACTGAAGAGAAATGTGGGGAATCTTGAGAACTGAAGTGTATTTTATCCAGACACAGACCTGGATGAGACTATCCAATGAAGGATTACAGATAATTAGGGGTAAGGCAGCATGAACATAGGTCAAAAGGTCAAGGATGAGACCACAAAAGAGACTGAGAAACAGTAGATAGCAAGGTCAGAGGGAAATTAAGAGGATGTGTGGTCCTGAAGCCAAGTGAAGAGGCTTCATGATGGTTTCATTATGGCAAAAACATCTTAGAGGCTAAGGAAAATCAAGACTGATTTTGACAGTGTTAAAATTTTGACAATGATAAAATCATTGGTGACCTTGACAAATGGGTTTCAGTTTTGTGTGTGGACAAGTACCCAAATGGAGTGGTCACGTGGAAAAAATAAGTTGAGGAAATGAAGACAGTGGGTCTAGACAATTCTTTCAGTGAGATCTAAAGACTGCTGCTACTGTTGCTGATTCTGTCAGGAGAGAAAAGCAGACAATGCAATAGAGAAAAGGAATCACAGAAGCAACAGCTTTGAAAAATGGGACAGGTACCAAGACACAAATGGAGAGACTGGCCTTAGACAGGAGCAGAAGTGCTCATTCATTGTGCAAGGGGGAAATAGAATGTATGGGTACAGATTCAGTGCAGAGGGATGGAGGGAATCGTGAGAAATAAAGGAGTGCTTGTTTGAATGCTGCCATATTCTTAATGAAAGAAAATACAAAGTCATCAGCTGAAAATAAGAACAGGTGAATGGGAAGATGGAATTTGAAGAGAGAGAATACAATAGATAGAGGGAGAAGCATTAAATAATGAAAGGTAGTGGAATTGCAACCCACTCCAGTGTTCTTGCCTGGAGAATCCCAGGGACGGGGGAGCCTGGTGGCTGCCGTCTATGGGGTCGCACGAAGTCGGACACGACTGAAGCAACTTAGCAGCAGCAGTGGAATTGCTGGTGAGAGTAAGAGTCCACTTAAGAATCATGGTCATACATTTCAGATAAGACCAGTCAGTATGGCTTTGTGTTGTTCTCTGACAACCAGTTAAGGGGTTAATGGGGGAAGAACTGAAAACTGGACTCAACTGTATCAGTATTTGCCAGGCAAGTGTGATGGAGAAAGAAAGGCAAGAGAGCTGAGCGTGGACACACAGGAGCATGTGATGGAGAGTGGAGCTGCCTCTGGAAGAGTAAAGGAGTAGGGATGCTAAAGGAGGTTCAGACACTGAGAACGAGAGACTCGGTAGATTCAATATTGTGTATACTTCTCGCTAAACTAATGCTGCAGTTTGGATTTTACATTTGAATATTTTTTTATATCTGGAAGTTTTTCATTCAGATAAGTACCCTTTCTATAAAGAAGACACCGTGAGACTGGAGCCTGCCAGGCTCCTCTGTCCATGGGGATTCTCTGGGCAAGAACATTGGAGTGGGTTGCCATATCCTTCCCAACCCAGGGATTGAACCCAGGTCTCACATATTGCAGGAGGATTCTTTACTGTCTGAGCCACCCAAGAAGCCCTGAATACTGGAGTGGATAGCCTATCCTTTCTCCAGGGGATCTTCCTGACCCAGGAATCGAACTGGGATCTCCTACATTGCAGGTAGATTCTTTACTAGCCGAGCTACCAGGGAATCCCATAAAGAAGAAATAATAATATAATTACTTCACTTCATCTTTCCATATTCATTACATCTCTCTACCCCAAACTGGAAAGAAGCATAGTTTTAAGCTTGACAAGGATTCTGCTGAAATCAACCATGACATTTGGGATAATATAAAGATCAAGATTGAATATTTGTGTGGTGCCGGGGTCCAGCCCCGGCTGATCCAGGGTATTTGAAGGAGAGATGGCATAGGCGAGGGTCAGGAAACAACTGCTTAATTACATTTTAATTAAGGATACAAGAGTAATAGAATGAGGATAGCTCAGTAGGAAAATTCAGTGGAGAAAAGAGGCTGAGTAGCTTGGTTTACGCGGGAGACCAATAAAACTTCAAGATTGCACCACTTACGTAGGCCGCAGGCGTCCTTCCGTTCTCCCGAAGGAGAGGAGACACTGAGGCCTCCCCGGTCGGATCTTAGAAGCCCAGACATAATTAGCAAGCATGGTGGGTTCTGCGCTCCAGATGGAGACTCAGCCAGAATTTGAAAGAGAGCGACATGGGGAGACCAAGTTTCAGTGAACAAGGCCCACACTTTATTTTCCAAAGTAGTTTTTATACCTTAAGTTATGCATAGAGGATAATGGGGGAAGGGGTGGAGTCATGCAAGGACAGCAGTTCCTGGTTCTAATCGAAGCCAGGCTTTCAAACTTATCATATGCAAAAGTTCAGGTGATTGACATCATCTTCTGGCCCGGAGGCCTGTTAACATTTTAAGAAACTTATTTTTCTCTAAAGGTGATTATTCCAAAGTCAGGCACCAGCCTCCAAAAAAGCATTGGACAAAGCTGTATTTTACATTTCTATACACCCATTGTATCAATCAATACACTGCCAAGGACACAGTAGGTAAGGAGTATGGAGACTTAGCAGCAAACATTGGCTCAATAAGTGAAAAACCCTTCACCAATACAATTTCTAATCAATCTTTTAACTACTCAAAAGAATCTGTGTTTAGACAGTTTAGAACATCTCCTGCCTCTCACAGTTGGGAGGCTCTGAACAATCACATGTGGCCGGAAAAACCTATTCAGGCAGGCTAGAGGATTTCCAAAGGAGTTTGTAGGTTGAAACACTGTCACACCCAAGAATTATTAACTGGAGCTGTAAGCTAATTCTTTTTTCAGAGAGAGGTAGTGGGGGATAGCCCCCCATAAAGTCAGAGGTGTAGGTGAAAGTACAAAGCAGAAAGTGGGCAGACTCTGGTTTGGGGGGTAGATGCTCGAGAATTTCCAGGGGGACTCCTGAGGCTCGATCCCGCCTTTGCGTATGCCGAGCCTCCTTCCTCATGACCTTTGTCATGGGCGGAGTTCCTCACGCTGGCTCCCGGCAGTGACAGAATTCCAGTTGAGCTATTCCAGATCCTGAAAGATGATGCTGTGGAAAGTGCTGCACTCAATATGCAATGTGCACTCAATATGCAATATGCCGACTCCCGGCAGTGTGGGGTCTCCATGTGAAGCTAAATGAGATTCTGACAGCCCTGAGTATGCATGAAAAACTGATGGCTAAAGTCACCCAAAGTTAATTGCCATAAATGGGATGTGTTTTTTCATCAAGAAATAAGAAACCAGGCAATGATAATTTGAGTTAATCCTTAGACTGGGTAAGGAAAGAAAAAAAAAAAAAAAACTCTGAGTAAATCATGGCATTTACATTCACTTACTTGGGTTTGTCAATAAACTCATCCCTCTGGACTCTTATCTCTGTCTGATAGTGAGCCCATATAGACACATATAAAGCTAAGAAAGAAACAAAAGAAATTTAAACCATACATAAACCACTTTTCTTACTCCAAACGATGGTTTCTGAAACAGAAAGGGAAAATATCCGATGGAGCTACTTAGGATGTAGCTCCTACCTAGGATGCCTCCACTAGTATATCACCACAGCGCCCCTGTGATACCGAAGAGCAGACAGCGTCTAAAAAAGTAGGCATGTGCAAGGAACCCTAAGGGACTGCTACAAATAATCCTGTGGGGGCTAGTGCTACAGGAAACCCGAGTTAGGCTATAAACTGGTAAAACTGGGGACAATGACCTTAATCTTTAAGAATTAAGGTAGAATTAGAACTATAAATAAAATGTTGCTTAAATCATGTTGGTGGTAAGTCATAAGGAAAGACAAGTTAAAACAAACAAATGTGGAGGATAGGATGTAGGGGTGGCCAAGTGTGAGGCAGGAAATAGATTCAAGGACATACAACATATGATGCATGAGTTAGCCATAAAATTCAATGAGAATTCAAAAATTTTTCTCTTAGGTATGTACCAAAATAAAAATGTCATGTTTATCCAAAGACATGCAAAATAACTCACAGCATCACTACTCAAATGCCTGTCAACTGTCAGAGTGCATAAATTCTGATACACTCAAAAAATGCAGTATTGCACAGCAATGAGAGTGAGTAAGCTACAATTTCTGCAACAAAGTAGATTACTTCCACAAATGCAATGTTGAACAAAAGATATCAGACACAAAAAGAACATCTACTTATATAAACTTCAAAATTAGGCAAAACTAATCTATACTGCTAAAAATAAGAGTAGCAGTTCCTCAGTGGGGGGTTCAGTTCAGTTCTGTTAGTCATTAAGCCCCGTTCGACTGTTTGCAATCGCATGGACTGCAGCATGTCAGTCCTTCCTGTCCATCACCAGCTCCCGGGGTTTACGCAAACTTATGTCCATTGAGTTGGTGATGCCATCCAAACATCTCATCCTCTGCCGTCCCCTTTTCCTCCCACCTTCAATCTTTCGCAACATCAGGGTCTTTTCAAATGAGTCAGTTCCTCACATCAGGTGGCCAAAATACTGGAGTTTCAGCTTTAGCATCAGTCCTTCCAATGAATATTCAGGACTGATTTCCTTTAGGAAGGGCTGGTTGGATCTTCTTGCTGTCCAAGGGACTCTCAAGACTCTTCTCCAACACCACAGTTGAAAAGCATCAATTCTTTGGTGCTCAGCTTTCTTTATAGTCCAACTCTCACATTCATACATGACTCCTGGAAAAATCATAGCCTTGACTAGACAGACTTTTGTTGCCAAAATAATGTCTCTGCTTTTTAATATGCTGTCTAGTTTGGTCACAACTTTTCTTCCAAGGAATAAGTGTCTCTTTTAATTTCATGATTACAATCACCATCTGCAGTGATTTTGGAGCCTAAGAAAATAAAGTCTGTTGCTGTTTCTACTGTTTCCCCATCTCTTTGCGATGAAGTGATGGGACCAGATGTCATGCTCTTAGTTTTCGGAATGTTGAGCTTTAAGCCAACTTTTTCACTCTCCTCTTTCACTATCATCAAGAGGCTCTTTAGTTCTTTGCTTTCTGCAATTAGGGTGATGTTATTGCATAGAGGTTATTGATATTTCTCCCGGCAATCTTGATTCCAGCTTGTGCTTCATCCAGTCCAGCATTTCCCATGACGTACTCTGCATATAAGTTAAATAAGCAGGGTGACAATATACAGCCTTGACATACTCCTTTCCCTATATGGAACCAGTCTGTTGTTCTATGTTCAGTTCTAACTGATGCCTCTTGACATACATATAGATTTCTCAAGAGGCAGGTCAGGTGGTCTAGTGTTCCCATCGCCGTAAGAATTTCCCACAGTTTTTTTGTGATCCAGCAGTCAAAGGCTTTGGCATAGTCAATAAGGCAGAAATAGACATTTTTCTGGAACTCATTTGCTTTTTTGATAATCTAACAGATGTTGGCAATTTGATCTCTGGTTCCTCTGCCTTTTCTAAATCCAGCTTGAACATCTGGAATTTCACAGTTCACATACTGTTGAAGCCTAGCTTGGAGAATTTTGAGCATTACTTTACTAGCGTGTGAGATGAGTGCAATTGTGTGGCAGCATGAACATTCTTTGGCATTGCCTTTCTTTGGGATTGGAATGAAAACTGACCTTTTCCAGTCCTGTGGCCACTGCTGAGTTTTCCAAATTTACTGGCCTATTGAGTGCAGCACTTTCACAGCATCATCATTTAGGATCTGAAATAGCTCTACTGGAATTCCATCACCTCCACTAGCTTTGTTCATAGTGATGCTTCCTAAGGCCCACTTGACTTTGCATTCCAGGATGTCTGGCTCTAGGTGAATGATCATACCATCGTGATTATCTGGGTACTGAAGATCTTTTTTGTATAGTTCTGTGAATTCTTGCCACCTCTTTTTAATATCTTCTGCTTCTGTTAGGTCCATACAATCTCTGTCCTTTATTGAGCCCATTTTTGCATTAAATGTTCCCTTAATATCTCTAATTGTCTTGAAGAGATCTCTAGTCTTTTCCATTCTCTTGTTTTCCTCTATTTCTTTGTACTGATCACTGAGGAAGGCTTTCTTATCTCTCCTTGCGATTCTTTGGAACTCTGAATTCAAATGGGTATATCTTTCCTTTTCTCCATTGCTTTTCACTTCTCTTCTTTGCACAGCTATTTATAAGGCCTCCTTAGATAGCCATTTTGCTTTTTTGCATTTCTTTTTCTTGGGGAAAGTCTTGATCCCTGTTTCCTGTACAATATCATGAACCTCCGACCATAGTTCATCAGGCACTCTGTCTATCAGACCTAATCCCTTGAATCTATTTGTCACTTCCACTGTATAATCATAAGGGATTTGATTTTGGTCATATCTGAATGGTCTAGTGGTTTTGCCTACTTTCTTCAATTTAAGTCTCAATTTGGTAATAAAGAGTTCATGATCTGAGCCACAGTCAGCTCCTGGTCTTGTTTTTGCTTACTGTACAGAATTTCTCTATCTTTGGCTGCAAAGAATATAATCAATCTGATTTCAGTATTACCCATATGGTGATGACTTTGTGTAGAGTCTTCTCTTGTGTTGTTGGAATAGGCTGTTTGCTATGACCAGTGTGTTCTCTTGGCAAAACTCTGTTAGCTTTTCCCCTGCTTCATTTTTTTACTCCAAGGCCAAATTTGCCTGTTACTCCAGGTATCTCTTGACTTCCTACTTTTGCATCCCACTCCCCTATAATGAAAAGAACATCTTTTTTGAATTTTATTTCTAGAAGTTCTTGTAGGTCTTCATAGTCAACTTCAGCTTCTTCAGCATTACTGGTCGCGGCATAGACTTGGATTACTGTGATATTGAATGGTTGTAAATGAACCATGTAAACGAATGTAGCCTTGTAAACAAACAGAGATCATTCTGTCGTTTTTGAGATTGCATCCAAGTACTGCATTTCGGACTCTTTTGTTGGCTATGATAGTTACTCTATTTCTTCTAAGGGATTCTTGCCCATAGTAGTAGACATAATGGTCATGTGAGTTAAATTCACCCATTCCAGTCCATTTTATTCTGCTGATTCCTAAAATGTCGACGTTCGCTCTTGCCATCTCCTGTTTGACCACTTCCAGTTTGCCTTGATTCATGAACCTAACATTGTATGTTCTTATGCAGTATTGCTCTTTACAGCATTAGGCTTTGCTTCTATCACCAGTCACATCCTCAACTGGGTGTTGTTTTTGCTTTGGCTCTGTCTCTTCATTCTTTCTGTAGTTATTTCTCCACTGATCTCCAGTAGCATATTGGGCACCTACCTACCTATGGAGTTCATCTTTCAGTGTCCTATCTTTTTGCCTTTTCATACTGTTCATGGGGTCCAAGAACATTTGGGGAGGCTATGACTTAAAGGGGCATGAGAGTGGAGAACTTCTGATATGGTGGTAGTGCTTATCTTGGGAAAACCCATTTACATTTTTTTTTCTTTGCAAAAAGAAAGATGGACACTTACAACTGTATTTTTTATAAATGTATATTAGGCCTCGTTAAAAACTAAAAAAAAAAAAAAAAGAATTGTGATTAAATTGATAACCAACAGCCAGTCACAGCAGTAAATTTATATGTAGAACCAAAAGCTGTTTTAGAGAAACCACCAAGGGTACAGAGAATGGGTATACTAGACCCTCTCAACCAAACAAGGAGTGAGATCCTGCAATAAAGCAAAAAATAATAATAAATAAATTAAAAAGCTTGGTTTAAATAAATAATTTTAAAATGTGTTATATCAGAATTGGGATAAACAATTCTTTAGAACTGAAAGCCCTGAAACAAACTAATTTATACAATTAACAATCTGGCGGTGATGTTATAGTCAACTGAAAAAGTAATCTGCCGAGGAAATCCTGACCAAACAGCAATAAGCATACAGATGCAGCACTGCTGTCTTGAAAAGCAGATGATATATCCATCAGTTTACGTGACATGGACTTTCTGAGCTACCTGATACAATGACTCATTTATAAAAGAATAATCAGCTGAGAGGGGAGGAGGCCCCAAGGAGACAAATAAAAGATTGCTAATCTGTGAGATGGGCAGCAATCCAAGCATCTTCAGTAAATGCCCCTGGCTCACTGATTCCATTCTAGAAAATGCCTGGAGAATTAAAGAACCCTTAAAGAAAGAGTAAGGTTAATTACAGGTTGAAGTAACTTCTAAGAATCAACTGTATTGATGCCATTTTTAATCAACTGAGACTGGTAAATACACTTTGAAGAATCTCTCTGGTGGAATTTCCTTTTTACAAGGTAGTCAGATTATAGCAAAATAAAATCAAGATAGGAGGTATTCTGAGGGGAGAAAGCATGTCTTTTCCATTTCCTTGGACTATAATTGGGTTCATATGAGCAAAACAGATGACAGCGTTCAGTTTCATTACACTGACGCATCAGATACACACACCTCAAGCAAAATGCATTGATATAAACAGGTGAACATAAATTTCACATCGAACTACCTTACAAACGATGACTCAGAAAGTAGCACTGACATATATACACTATAATGTGTAAAACAGTTAGTGGGAAGTTGCTAAATAACACAGGGATCTCAGTCTGGAGCTCTGTGATGACCTAGACGGGGGTAGGGGTAGGGTAGGGGGAGGATGAGGGATGGGAGTATATTATGACTGATTCACATTATTGTACAGAAGAAACTAACACAAAAATTGTAAGGCAATTTCCCATCAGTTAAAAAAAATAAAACTTTAAAAATACTTAGAAATAGTATTAATGCTTTACTCTCATATTCAGGATGAGCATCTGCATAACCTCTCATGTCTCAGTAGTTGCTGAAAGACCACAGCTCCTTAAAAACCAATGTAACAATGTCTTCATCTGCCAGCATTTGATCTTCCCTAGGGTGCATAAGAGTCCGTGATATCTATGACCTTTCTCACCATGCTGGAACTAGGTGATGGCTTACAACTTGGCTGTGCTGGGAAGCAGGGATACCAGATAAACAGAGGATGAATTAAATTCGAAGTGCAGTTAAATAATTTTAGCATAAGTGCACAATATTTGAGACATAGTTATAGCCCCCCCCAAAAAAAAATCCAAATTTAATTGGGTATCCTGTATTTTTATTTGCTAAATCTACTGAGAAGAGTTCAGAAAAACCCATACCTAAGAGCCAAACCAACCAACCAGATTAGGAAAGTAATGAAGGGCAACATGAGACCTACCCCACACTTAGATCCAACCTACCAATTAGAAGTGGAAATGGAACATAAAGCTAAGCTCTTAAAATGTGACTTGGTGATTCGGTCAACACTTTTCTCATGAGTGTTCATTCAGATCAGATCAGATCAGTTGCTCAGTCGTGTCCGACTCTTTGAGACCCCATGAATCGCAGCACGCCAGGCCCCCCTGTCCATCACCAACTCCCGGAGTTCACTCAGACTCACGTCCATCGAGTCAGTGATGCCATCCAGCCATCTCATCCTCTGTTATGCCCTTCTCCTCCTGCCCCCAATCCCTCCCAGCATCAGAGTCTTTTCCAATGAGTCAGCTCTTCGCATGAGGTGGCCAAAGTACTGGAGTTTCAGCTTCAGCATCATTCTTTCCAAAGAAATCCCAGGGCTGATCTCCTTCAGAATGGACTGCTTGGATCTTGCAGTCCAAGGGACTCTCAAGGGTCTTCGCCAATACCACAGTTCAAAAGCATCAATTCTTTGGCACTCAGCCTTCTTCACAGTCCAACTCTCACATCCATACATGACCACTGGAAAAACCATAGCCTTCACTAGACAAACCTTTGTTGGCAAAGTAATGTCTCTGCTTTTGAATATGCTGTCTAGGTTGGTCATAACTTTCCTGCCAAGGAGTAAGTGTCTTTTAATTTCATGGCTGCAGTCACCATCCGCAGTGATTTTGGAGACCAGGAAAATAAAGTCTGACACTGTTTCCACTGTTTCCCCATCTATTTCCCATTAAGTGATGGAACCGGATGCCATGATCTTCATTTTCTGAATGTTGAGCTTTAAGCCAACTTTTTCACTCTCCACTTTCACTTTCATCAAGAAGCTTTTTAGTTCCTCTTCACTTTCTGCCATAAGGGTGGTTTCATCTGCATATCTGAGGTTATTGATATTTCTCCCGGAAATCTTGATTCCAGCTTGTGTTTCTTCCAGCCCAGCGTTTCTCATGATGTACTCTGCATATAAGTTAAATAAACAGGGTGACAATATACAGCCTTGACGAACTCCTTTTCCTATTTGGAACCAGTCTGTTGTTCCATGTCCAGTTCTAACTGTTGCTTCCTCACCTGCATACAAATTTCTCAAGAGGCAGATCAGGTGGTCTGGTATTCCCATCTCTTTCAGAATTTTCCACAGTTGATTGTGATCCACACAGTCAAAGGCTTTGGCATAGTCAATAAAGCAGAAATAGATGTTTTTCTGGAACTCTCTTGCTTTTTCCATGATCCAGTGGATGTTGGCAATTTGATCGCTGGTTCCTCTGCCTTTTCTAAAACCAGCTTGAACATCAGAGAGAGGGAGAAGAGCAGAAATGTCAATTGAGACTTCATCTTTCTTCAGGAATAAATTGTCAAAACAGCACAAGTATAGTCACATGTATAGATGGCCCTCAATGTTCACAGATTCTGCATTCACCGATTGTCAAACATAGACTGAAAATATTTAACAAATTTTCCAAAAGTTCCAAAAATAAAAAGTTGAATGTGTGCTTGCTGGCAATTATTTACAAAGGACTTACAATAAGCATTTTAAGTAATCTAGAAATAATATGCTGGTAAGGCTTACCTTGTGAAAATCCATTTATATTTCATCTTATCTGTGAAGAGAAAGATGCACACTCAGAACTATATGTTTTTGTGTGTGTGTATGTTAGGCCTCAGTAAAAAGTTCAAAAACTAAACAGTTCTGATTAAATTGATAAACAACAGCCTCTCCAAACAATTAGGACATTTTAATGCAGAACTAAAAACTGCTTTAGAGAAAGGAAACCATAAATCAAGTCAAACAAAATAAAGCCTATGAAATGTGAAATGTTTGCAAAAGATGTGACCAACAAAGAATTGATGGAGAAGCTCTATACAGTCAGCAAAAACAAGACTGGGAACAGACTGTGGCTAAGATCATGAACTCCTTATTGCCAAATTGAGACTTAAATTGAAGAAAGTAGGCAAAACCACTAGACCATTCAGGTATGACCTAAATCAAATCCCTTATGATTATACAGTGGAAGTGACAAACAGCTTCAAGGAATTAGATCTGATAGACACAGTTCCTGAAGAACTTTGGACAGAGGTTCGTGACATTGTACAGAAGTCAGTGATCAAGACTATCCCTGAGAAAAAAAAATGCAAAAAGGCAAAATGGTTGTCTGATGAGGCCTTACAAATAGCTGTTCCACATACATTTTCCATCTCCCTTTCTAGCATAAAAAAAGTGATGAGAGTGAGTGTATGGAATCCATAGAAGGAAAGAAAAATTTTAAATAAATTTCCAAAAGATTTTTTTTTTAATCTCATAGGCCAGGACTGAGCCAAATAATTCACCTAGTGCAAGTTAGGAAACATAACTAATCATGATAACATTTGGAGCAAAGTCAGATCTCTATTAATTTGGAAACAAGGAGCATGAATACTGGCTAAGAAATTAGTAGTGTCTGGCACAGGAGATTAAGAAATATTGTTATCTTAAGAGTAACCAAGAGACCTTAATTGCCTCACCAGTCCAAATGATGAGTAGATAACTAGAATCTAAGTATCTAGATGGAGCTTTCATGTGTTAATTAATGAAAAGTGTTATCCATGGGTTCATATATTATAGACGTTAACCATTATAAACTCACTACTTCTTTCTTCTATAGGGAGAGTCCATGATAGGATAATAGATTGAAGCATCAATTGATAGTTTCAATGGTCTGTTTTTGGGAACTGAGAACAGCTTAATTTGGAAACTAAAATTCCCACATCTCTTTCTCAAATGTTAGAAGAGCCCTTTATCATCCACCTCAGTAGCTGTCTAGAGTACTAGAACTAGCAACATAATCAACAAATGTAAATAGTCACGTGACTGTTTTGTCCCTTTGCTGTTAGAAGATGCCTATTATGTAAGTGAAAGAAAATCCACTAAAACAAATGTAAAACAAATTGATTGGTGCTAGGACTGTACTGTTTGTGCATGCATGCTAAGTTGCTTTTCATTTCTAACTCTTTACAACCCTGTGGACTATAGCCTGCCAGGCTCCTCTGTCCAGGCAAGAATACTGGAGTGGGTTGCCATGCCTTCCTCCAGGGGATCTTCCCAACCCAGGATCAAACTCACATCTCTTACATCTCCTGCATTTTACTATTAGTAAAATTAGTTTCACATTAAGGAGAGGAAAGGGGGAAATAATTTCCCATTAGATTTTTTGTTTTGCATTATAAGTACAGAGTTAGTAAATATATAAACTAATGATATTTTGGGTCATGCCAAGCCTTTCATAAGCTTTCTAAGACTAACTAAAATTTCTGAACTTTTGAGATTAAGCCTAAGAAAATGTATTTGGTTCATTTTCCCAGTACATATAAATTATGATTAAATACAGTTAACCTTAATTTCTTAAAAAAGCTATATATATTTTTTGTTTATATATAAAAAAATACTAAATGTATTTTCAGTGATTTTATTCCTAGGTTTTAGGAGTCATGGGGAGGTTTTTAATTTTTTTTCCCTGTATATTATTTAGAATTCTTTGAGTTATGAAAAAATTATTATGTGTTACTTCTTCTATTATAAAAACTGTTACATGAAGAAAGAAAACATACCATGTAAGCAACTCTTCATGTCCCCATCAGAGAAGGATGGTACTGTTTACAATATCCTTATGTGCACTTTGAACAGTGTGGAACAAGCAGATTAGAAGAGATGATGTTAAAACACATAGTTATAAACCATAAACATTGCTTGGCATTTTTATTAAAGGAATTGGCTTGAAGCAGCCAGGTGTTTTACAATTCCACAGCAACTCAAGTCCTTAACAATGCTATTGTTAAAATTTAGAGAACGGTAGAATTCATTTTGAAACTAAATCAACATCCCCACTCCACTCAGGAAAGTCTTTCTCAACTTATTTTTCAACGTAATACACTGGTTTCAAGAGCATATAATTAAAAGTGCTGAGATGCCCAGAAGTTAATGAAGAATACAGTAAGCACCCTGCAGAATGAATATTTTTATGGCCTTTGTGCACAAAGCGCTTCAGGCTAATTATTTTCAGACCAGCCGGTGAATGAGAATTTGTCCTGAGAGAATGCCCACTTTCATGACCTGTGGTGACCCCTCCTTATTCAGAACCTGTGGAAATACCTCAGAAGTAGTTCTCTTAGGTTTTTAACCTTTCCTTGGCTCAGAAAAGCATCTAATGAATTAATTCTGAGTTTTCACTGAACCGTGTCCTGTCACTACTTAATTTTACAATATCCAAGGCCAGGACAGGGATGATATGAAAGCTAATTTTCCAGAACTGCCTGGCATGGCTATTTGCAGAACTAAAGGCAGTCCCAGGCCTGAACACTTTGGACCAACCAGAGAAAGCCAAGGGATTCCAAGTTCACTTTTGGTCCAAGGTTTCTTGGATCTAAAGTGAGACCATGAAAAGACCAGAGAGTTGAATGACTGACTCATATTCTCTGCAAATGTTTCCTGACTTCCTATGATACACTCACACATGCATACAGAGCTTTTAATTTCTCTCTCAAAAATTGATATGCACTGCTTGGCATTTTATATAAAGAGACAGTAAATTCACAGGGCTAGCTCTTTTTTTTTGACATCTAACCATATTAATTTTTGAAAAAAACCTGAGTTTGTAGTTGTATGTAATAATGATACAAATCCACTTGTGTCTTAATTTAATGAGGGTCACTGGGACTTGAAAACACTCATTTTCCTTCTGTGTGGCAATCCTATTGATAAAAACTGCCTTAGATATTTTAAATTTTAATTCTTGGTTCTGAAATATAGATAGGATATGATGAGACTGTTTATTAGTCATTACTGGGCTTCTAATTTGTCTGAAATTAAAATCCTTTCCCAACGGTATTTTTCAGAGAACTAGAACAAATAATTTCACAATTTGTATGGAAATACAAAAAAAAATTCAAATAGCCAAAGCAATCTTGAGAAAGAAGAATGGAACTGGAAGAATCAACCTGCCTGACTTCAGGCTCTACTACAAAGCCACAGTCATCAAGACAGTATGGTACTGGCACAAAGACAGAAATATAGATCAATGGAACAAAATAGAAAGCCCAGAGATAAATCCACGCACCTATGGACATGTTATCTTCGACAAAGGAGGCAAGAATATACAATGGAGAAAAGACAATCTCTTTAACAAGTGGTGCTGGGAAAACTGGTCAACCACTTGTAAAAGAGTGTAAAAGAGTGAAACAGTTTCTAACACCAAACACAAAAATAACTCAAAATGGATTAAAGATCTAAACGTAAGACCAGAAACTATAAAACTCCTAGAGGCAAAACACTCTTCGACATAAATCACAGCAGGATCCTCTATGACCTACCTCCCAGAGTAATGGAAATAAAAGCAAAAATAAACAAATGGGACCTAATTAAACTTAAAAGCTTTTGCACAAAGAAGGAAACTATAAGCAAAGTGAAAAGACAGCCTTCAGAATGGGAGAAGATAATAGCAAATGAAACATCTGACAAAGAATTAATCTCAAAAATATACAAGCAACTCCTACAGCTCAATTCCAGAAAAATAAATGACCCAATCAAAAAATGGGCCAAAGAACTAAACAGACAGGCTAACAAACACATGAAAAGATGCTCAACATCACTCATTATCATTTCAGTTCAGTTATTCAGTCATGTCTGACTCTTTGCGACCCCATGAGTCGCAGCATGCCAGGCCTCTCTGTCCATCACCAACTCCTAGAGTTCACCCAAACTCATGTGCATAGAGTCAGTGATGCTATCCAGCCATCTCATCCTCTGTCGTCCCCTTCTCCTCCTGCCCCTAATCCCTCCCAGCATCAGGGTCTTTTCCAATGTGTCAGCTTTTGCATCAGGTGACCAAAGTATTGGCGTTTCAGCCTCAGTATCAGTCCTTCCAATGAACACCCAGGACTGGTCTCCTTTAGGATGGACTGGTTGGATCTCCTTGCAGTCCAAGGGACTCGCAAGAGTCTTCTCCAGCACCACAGTTCAAAAGCATCAATTCTTTGGTGCTCAGCTTTCTTCACAGTCCAACTCTCATATCCATACATGACTACTGGAAAAACCATAACCTTGACTAGACAGACCTTTGTCAGCAAAGTAATATCTCTGCTTTTTAATATGCTATCTAGGTTGGTCATAACTTTCCTTCCAAGGAGTAAGCGTCTTTTAGTTTCATTATCAGAGAAATGCAAATCAAAACCACAATGAGGTACCATTTCACGCCAGTCAGAATGGCTGCGATCCTAAAGTCTACAAGCAATAAATGCTGGAGAGGGTGTGGAGAAAAGGGAACCCTCTTACACTGTTGGTGGGAATGCAAACTAGTACAGCCACTATGGAGAACAGTGTGAAGATTCCTTAAAAAACTGGAAATAGAACTGCCATACAACCCAGCAATCCCACTGCTGGGCATACACACTGAGGAAACCAGAATTGATAGAGCACATGTACCCCAATGTTCATCGTAGCACTGTTTATAATAGCCAGGACATGGAAGCAACCTAGATGTCCATTAGCAAATAAATGGATAAGAAAGCTATGGTACATATACACAGTGGAGTATTACTCAGCCATTAGCCACTGAAAGGAATACATTTGAATCAGTTCTAATGAGGTGGTTGAAACTCGAGCCTATTACACCAAGCGAAGTAAGCCAGAAAGAAAAACACCAATACAGTATACTAATGCATATTTATGAAATTTAGAGTGATGGTAATGATAACCCTATATCAAGACAGTGAAAGAGACACAGATGTATAGAACAGTCTTTTGGACTCTGTGAGAGAGGGTGAGGGTGGGATGATCTGAGAGAATAGCATTGAAAGAATACATCATTGTGAAACATATGAAATTATCATATGTGAAACGTTGCCAGTCCAGGTATAATGCATGAGACAGGGTACTTAGAGCTGGTGCACTGGGATGACCCGGACGGATGAGATGGGGAGGGAGGTGGGAAGGGGGTTCAGGATGGGGAACACATGTAAACCCATGGCTGATTCACGTCAATGTATGGCAAAAACCACTATAATATTGTAAAGTAATTAGCCTCCAATTAAAATAAATAAATAAAATCCTTTCACCAACATGTTTGGCCTTAAGTATGCACATAACATTAAATAAGTACTGTTAGAATTTAATTTTTTGAAATAGTATATTTGCAAAGTAGAAAGCATTGCCAGGGTAGTCAGAAAAATATCGTTTCAACTCCTTGTGTGACTCAGTTAAATCACTCTGAGCCTGATTTCCTAATCTGCAAAATGGGGATAATAGAAACTAGCTTGCAGAACTCTTATGACTATTCAATGTGATAATGTACATGCACTTATCATTCAGTTTCTGGTATAATTTTATTTTTAAAGTAAACAGTTACTGAGCAATGAGTGCATGTTTTTTATGATAATCATGTTTTATGTTTTATTTTTATGTTTTATGATGATCTTAATTGATGATTAAGTAAACTAAATTCTATGTGTTTGTGAAACATTTAATTATTGAAAGATTTGACTTACAAAATAAATAAATCAAAATAAATACACTACTGTAATAAGTCAAGCACTGTTATAATGCATAGATTGCAATAATCTGAACTGGATATTTTATTGATGGACAAGTTTAAGAAAATTCCCTTTTTATATTTTAATACCTTATCCTGTATCATGTATGACTTTTTCTCTCTCATGAGAATAAAACAATGAGTTTAAATAAAATCAGTCCTATTAAAATCTGTATGTACTTCATGAAGAAATAAATTTCATATATTAGCACAAATAGGATGTAATGCTAGCAAAAATTTTTTTTGTGATAACTCTGTTTACAGTTGTACCTCTTGGGCACTTAATATCTTCATGCTGATATCAGATTACTAACCATCCTCAAATGAGATAAGAAATATCTGGTTGGGGATCAGACCTACCAATAATTTTGTATAAGAGAGATTATATTAATAAACAGGGCTAGAGGCTCATACAGACTGTAGGCAAAATGTTACTCTGTCCTTACTTTAATATGGCATCAGTTCCAGCTCTAGATCTTCCTGACCAAGGGGAGAAAAGAAACACAGAAACAAATGTACACACACACAGAGAAGAACAAGGTTGTAATACATGAATATTTAGTAGTGTTGTCTTGAGATCATAAGATAGCACAGCGATTTTTCAAAAAATCTATTGAAACATACAAAAATGTGTTTGATATTACTAGACCAGTAAATAGGAGAAACTTTATAATATAACAGGCTTATGTTAGTAAAGTTCTCAAATTAGTGACCTTGAAATGTACTTTAGCAAACCAGAGAGAGAAGGGCAAATAAAAGGCAAAGTAATCGAAAGAAAGGAAATAATAAAGACCAAAGTCAATGTGTAAAGAGTATAAATTGATGAAATAAAAAATGAGAAAAAAAAAAGAAAGCCAATTAAACCAAAATCTGATTCTTTGAGAAGATCAATAAAATTGATATGCTTCTGGGCATACTAATTATATAAGATAACAGATACAAATTACTAATATCAGGAATGAATGAGAGGATATCATGATGAATTCCATAAATATTATAAGGATTATAAGGGAATATCAGGAACAACTTTTGTCAATAAATGTGATAATGGGCAAATTCTTTGAATGATACAAACTGTTAAAGACCAGTGAAGAAGTAGAAATATGATATATTTAAATCATATATATATTAAAGTCATTGAATTTATAGTTAGAAACCTTCCCACAAAGGAAACTCAAGCCCCAGATGGCTTCATTGGTGAATTCTTACAAAGATTTAAGGAAGAAATAGTATCAATTATACAAAAAAATTTCTTTTTTTAAAAATTTTATTTTATTTAAAAACTTTTCTGAAAATAGAAGTAGAGATAGTACTTTCTAACACTTTCTAACATCTAACACCATGACTCTAATGTCAAACCCTGATATATGGCAAGATATCTGAATACTAACATACTTTCATTACAAGAAAATAACAGACCAATATTCACATCAGGTCTTGTAGGTCTTCATAGAACCGTTCAACTTCAGCTTCTTCAGCATTTCTGGTTGGGGCATAGACTTGGATTACTGTGATATTGAATGGTTTGCCTTGGAAACGAACAGAGATCATTCTGTCGTTTTTGAGATTGCATCCAAGTACTGCATTTCGGACTCTTTTGTTGACCATGATGGCCACTCCATTTCTTCTGAGGGATTCCTGCCCACAGTAGTAGATATAATGGTCATCTGAGTTAAATTCACCCATTCCAGTCCATTTCAGTTCGCTGATTCCTAGAATGTCGACATTCACTCTTGCCATCTCTTGTTTGACCACTTCCAATTTGCCTTGATTCATGGACCTGACATTCCAGGTTCCTATGCAATATTGCTCTTTACAGCATCAGACCTTGCTTCTATCACCAGTCACACCCACAGCTGGGTATTCTTTTTGCTTTGGTTCCATCCCTTCATTCTTTCTGGAGTTATTTCTCCACTGATCTTCAGTAGCATATTGGGCACCTACTGACCTGGGGAGTTTCTCTTTCAGTATCCTATCATTTTGCCTTTTCATACTGTTCATGAGGTTGTCAAGGCAAGAATACTGAAGTGGTTTGCCATTCCCTTCTCCAGTGGACCGCATTCGGTCAAATCTCTCCACCGTGACTAGTTTTCTGTGAGTATGGTTTCAGTGTGTTTGCCCTCTGATGCCCTCTTGCAACACCTACCATCTTAGTTGGGTTTCTCTTACCTTGGGTGTGGGGTATCTCTTCATGGCTGCTCCAGCAAAGTGCAGCCACTGCTCCTTACCTTGAACGAGGGATATCTCCTCACCGCCGCCCTTCCTGACCTTCAACATGGAATAGCTCCTCTAGGCCCTCCTGCGCCCGCGCAGCCACGGCTCCTTGAACATGCGGTTGCTCCTCCCCTCTGCCCTTGGCCTCGGGCGTAGGGGCCTGGGGTAGCTCCTCCTGCCCATCGCCCCTGGCCTCGGGCTTGGGGTGTGGGGTATCTCCTCCTGGCTGCCGCCCCTGACCTCGGACACGGGGTAATTCCTCTCGTCGTGAGAAATAGATTTAAAGGCCTAGATCTGATAGATAGAGTGCCTGATGAACTATGGAATGAGGTCCGTGACATTGTACAGGAGACAGGGATCAAAACCATTCCCATAGAAAAGAAATGCAAAAAAGCAAAATGGCTGTCTGGGGAGGCCTTACAAATAGCTGTGAAAAGAAGAGAAGCGAAAAGCAAAGGAGAAAAGGAAAGATATAAACATCTGAATGCAGAGTTCCAAAGAATAGCAAGAAGAGATAAGAAAGCCTTCTTCAGCGATCAATGCAAAGAAATAGAGGAAAACAACAGAATGGGAAAGACTAGGCATCTCTTCAAGAAAATCAGAGATACCAAAGGAACATTTCATGCAAAGATGGGCTTGATAAAGGACAGAAATGGTATGGACCTAACAGAAGCAGAAGATATCAAGAAGAGATGGCAAGAATACACAGAAGAACTGTACAAAAAAGATCTTCACGACCCAGATAATCACGATGGTGTGATCACTGACCTAGAGCCAGACATCCTGGAATGTGAAGTCAAGTTGGCCTTAGAAAGCATCACTACAAACAAAGCTAGTGGAGGTGATGGAATTCCAGTGGAGCTATTCCAAATCCTGAAAGATAATGCTGTGAAAGTGCTGCACTCAATATGCCAGCAAATTTGGAAAACTCAGCAGTGGCCACAGGACTGGAAAAGGTCAGTTTTCATTCCAACCCCAAAGAAAGGCAATGCCAAAGAATGCTCAAACTACCGTACAATTGCACTCATCTCACACGCTAGTAAAGTAATGCTCAAAATTCTCCAAGCCAGGCTTCAGCAATATGTGAACTGTGAACTTTCTGATGTTCAAGCTGGTTTTAGAAAAGGCAGAGGAACCAGCGATCAAATTGCCAACATCCGCTGGATCATGGAAAAAGCAAGAGAGTTCCAGAAAAACATCTATTTCTGCTTTATTGACTATGCCAAAACCTTTGACTGTGTGGATCACAATCAACTGTGGAAAATTCTGAAAGAGATGGGAATACCAGACCACCAGACCTGTCTCTTGAGAAAAATGTATGCAGGTCAGGAAGCAACAGTTAGAACTGGACATGGAACAACAGACTGGTTCCAAATAGGAAAAGGAGTTCGTCAAAGCTGTATATTGTCACCCTGTTTATTTAACTTATATGCAGAGTACATCATGAGAAACACTGGACTGGAAGAAACACAAGCTGGAATCAAGATTGCCGGGAGAAATATCAATAACCTCAGATATTCAGATGACACCACCCTTATGGCAGAAAGTGAAGAGGAACTAAATAGCCTCTTGATGAAAGTGAAAGTGGAGAGTGAAAAAGTTGGCTTAAAGCTGAACATTCAGAAAACGAAGATCATGGCATCCGGTCCCACCACTTCATGGTAAATAGATGGGGAAACAGTGGAAACAGTGTCAGACTTTATTTTTCTGGGCTCCAAAATCACTGCGGATGGTGACTGCAGCCATGAAGTTGGAAGACGCTTACTCCTTGGAAGGAAAGTTATGACCAACCTAGATAGCATGTTCAAAAGCAGAGACATTACTTTGCCAACAAAGGTTTGTCTAGTCAAGGCTATAGTTTTTCCTGTGGTCATGTATGGATGTGAGAGTTGGACTGTGAAGAAGGCTGAGCGCCGAAGAATTGATGCTTTTGAAGTGTGGTGTTGGAGAAGACTCTTGAGAGTCCCTTGGACTGCAAGGAGATCCAAGCAGTCCATTCTGAAGGAGATCAGCCCTGGGATTTCTTTGGAAGGAATGATGCTACAGCTGAAACTCCAGTACTTTGGCCACCTCATGCGAAGAGTTGACTCATTGGAAAAGACTCTGATGCTGGGAGGGATTGGGGGCAGGAGGAGAAGGGGATGACAGAGGATGAGATGGCTGGATGGCATCACTGACTCGATGGACGTGAGTCTCAGTGAACTCCAGAAGTTGGTGAAGGGCAGGGAGGCCTGGCGTGCTGCGATTCATGGGGTCGCAAAGACTCGGACAGGACTGTGCGACTGATCTGATCTGATCTCTGATTCACATCAGGTGGTCAAAGTATTGGAGTTTCAGATTCAGAATCAGTCTTTCCAATGAATATTCAGGACTGATTTACTTTAGGATGGGCTGGTTGGATCTCCTTGCTGCCCAAGGGACTCTCAAGAGTCTTCTCCAATACCACAGTTCAAAAGCACTGATTCTTCACTGCTCAGCTTTCTTTATAGTCCAACTCTCCACATCCATACATGACTCCTGGAAAAATCATAGCCTTGACTAGATGGACTTATGTTTGCAAAATAATGTCTCTGCTTTTTAATATGCTGTCTAGGTTGGTCATAGCTTTTCTTCCAAGAAGCAAGCCTCTTTTAATTTCATGGCTGCTGTCACCATCTGCAGTGATTTTGGAGCCCAAAAATGATAAAGTCTCTCACTGTTTCCATTGTTTTTCCATCTATTTGCCATGAAGTGATGGGACCAGATGCCATGATCTTAGTTTTATGAATGTTGAGTTTTAAGCCAACTTTTTCACTCTCCTCTTGTACTTTCATCAAGAGGCTCTTTAGTTCTTCTTCGCTTTCTGCTAGAAAGCTGGTGTCATATGTGTATCTGAGTTTATTGATTTTTCTCCCAGCAATCTTAATTCCAGCTTGTGCTTCATCCAACCCAGCATTTTGCATGCTGTACTCTGCATATAAGTTAAATAAACAGAGTGACAATATATAGCCTTGACACACTCCTTTCCTGATTTGGAACCAGACTATAGTTCTATGTCCAGTTCAAACTGTTGCCTCTTGACCTGCATATAGATTTCTCAAGAGGCAGGTCAAGTGGTCTGGTATTCCCATCTCTTTAAGAATTTTTCACAGTTTTTTGTGATCCACACAGTCAAAGGATTTGAAATAGTCAATAAAGCAGAAGTAAATGTTTTTCTCAAACTCTCTTGCTTTTTTGATGATCCAGCGGATGTTGGCAATTTGATCTCCGGTTCTTCTGCCTTTTCTAAATCCAGCCTGAACATTTGGAAGTTCACAGTTCACATACTGTTGAGCCTGGCTTGGAAAATTTTGAGCATTACTTTGTTAGCATGTGAGATGAGTGCAATTTTGTGGTAGTTTAAACATTCCTTGGCATTGCTCTTCTTTGGGATTGGAATGAAAACTGGCCCTTTCCAGTCCTGTATCTACTGCTGGAGTTTTCCAAATTTGCTGGCATATTGAATGTACCACTTTCACACATCATCTTTTAGGATCTGAAATAGCTCTACTGGAATTCCATCACCTCCACTAGCTTTGTTTATAGGAAGCTTCCTAAGGCCCACTTGAGTTTGCATTCCAGGATGACTGGCTCTGGGTGAGTGATCACACCATCATGGTTTTCTGGGTCATGAAGATCTTTTTTGTATAGTGCTTCTATGTACTCTTGCCACCTCTTCTTATATCTTCTGCTTCTTTAGGTCAGTGCCATTTCTCTCCTTTATTGTGCTCATCTTTTCATGAGATGTTCCCCTGGTATCTCTAATTTTGTTGAAGAGATCTCTAGTCTTTCCCATTCTATTATTTTCCTCTATTTCTTTGCTTATCTCTCACTATTCTTTGGAACTCTGCATTCAAATGGGTATATCTTTCTTATTCTCCTTTGCCTTTAGCTTCTCTTTTTTTTCTCAGCTATTTGTAAGCCCTAATCAGACAACCATTTTGCCTTTTTGCATTTCTTTTTCATGGGGATGGTCTTGATCACTGCCTCCTGTAGAATGTTATGAACCACTGTCCATAGTTCTTCATGCACCCTGTCTATCAGATCTAATCCCTTGAATCTATATGTCACTTCCACTGTATAATCTTAAGGGATTTGATTTAGCTCATACCTGAATGGTCTAGTGGTTTTGTCTACTTTCTTCAATTTATGCCCTAATTTGGCAATAAGGAGTTCATGATCTGAGCCACAGTCAGCTCCTGGTCTTGTTTTTGCTGACTGGATAGAGCTTCTCCATCTTTGGCTGCAAAGAATATAATTAATCTGATTTTGGTGTTGACCATCTGGTGATGACCATGTGTAGAGTTGTCTCTTGTGTTGTTGTAAGAGGGTGTTTACTATGACCAGTGCATTCTCTTGGCAAAACTCTTGTTAGCTTTTCACTGCTTCGTTTTTCACTGCAATGCCAAATTTGCCTGTTACTCCAGGTATCTCTTGATTTCCAACTTTTGCATTCCACTCCCCTATAATAAAGAGGACATTTTTTTAAGTGTTAGTTTTGGAAGGTCTTGTAGGTCTTCATAGAACCATTCAATTGCAGCTTCTTCAGCATTACTGGTCATGGCATAGACTCGGATTACTGTGATGTTGAATGGTTTGCCTTGGAAACGAACAGACATCATCCTGTTGTTTTTGAGATTGTATCCAAGTACTGCATTTCAGACTCTTTTGTTGGCTATGATGGCTACTCCACTTCTTCTAAGGGATTCTTGCCCACAGTAGTAGATATAACAACATTCACTCTTGCCATCTCCTGTTTGACCACTTCCAATTTGCCTTGATTCATGGACCTAACATTCCAGGTTCCTATGCAATGTTGCTCTTTATAGCATTGGACTTTACTTCTATCACCTGTTACATCCACACCTGGGTGGTGTTTGTTTATTTGTTTGTTTTTGCTTTAGTTCCATCTCTTCATTCTTTCTGGTGTTATTTCTTCAATCTTCTCCAGTAGCATATTGGGCACCTACCGAACTGGGGAGTTCATCATTCAGTGTCATACCTTTTTGCCTTTTCATACTGTTCATGGGGTTCTCAAAACAAGAAAAGTTAGTGGTTTGTTATTCCCTTCTCCAGTGGACCACGTTTTGAAGAACTCTCTGCCATGACCCGTCTGTCTTGTGTGGCCCTACTTGACATAGCTCATAGTTTCACTGAGCTAGACAAGGTTGTGGTCCATGTGATCAGTTTGCTTAGTTTTCTGTGATTGTGGTTTTCATTTTGTCTGCCCTATGATAGAGAAGGATAAGAGGCTTATGGAAGCTTCCTGATGGGAGAGACTGACTGAGGGTGAAACTGGGTCTTGTTCTGATAGGAGGTGCCATGTTCAGTAAATCTTTAATTCAATTTTCTGTTGATGGGTAGGGCTGTTCTAAAAGTATTTAGAACAGTTAATAAAACAATACTTCTAGAGTACTAAAGAATTCTAGTCATATAGAAACTGCTAGACACTATCAGATTTTAAAATCAAATTAATGTTTTGTTGACAAAGTAATCAAATTATTAATTATAATAATTATACAAGAGCTCTAAGATAGCAAATTTAAAACAATTAATTAAAAATTAAAAATTGTTTCTGCAGTTTTATTAAAAAGCAAACCTCAAAAGATGCAAGGCTTCCTCACATGCAATTTTGCTTTATTCTTTTATAATTTATCATTTGTTTTGTTTAGCTGTTTCACTCTTTTAAGTAAAAGTTAAAGTACTGTAAACAAAATAACTAATTTTTATATTTCTGAAAAAATGTTTAAAGCAATGTAGGAGTATAATGCTTGCTACCCATTAAAGAACATGTCTAATTAATATATCTGGAATCTATGGGTTTGAACCTCAGGTCAAAATGTTAAAATAAGAATGGTCTAGAAGCCCACAATATTTTCCAATTTGATGTACGTTAATCATTAAGGCTTATCTAAAACTTCTTTAAAATGAGAAGTAAAGTTAATTAGCCTCAGAGAGTGAATGCTGTAGCACTATACACAATGAGTTTGTGTTTTTGTGTTTTATATGTACTTTTCTCTTTTTAAGATACTTTTCTTCTTTTCTGTAGGAATAGTATAGAACTACACCTCAATCTTGGACTGATCCCTTTTCAGCTATACAGATATGAGCATTTGACTCACCTTAGTTTTCTAATCTACATGAAATAACTCTCCAGAGTTATTGTAAAGTTTAGTACTAAGTAGTTGGCATCTGCCCGTCAATCAAGGAAAAGTAGTTGCTATTTTCATTACTGTACTTGCAGGGTTTTATTATGATACTTGCTTCATGGCATGACAGAATTATAGAGGTCATCCAGGCCAATCTCTGGAGCAATGCAGAAACTTCCTTCTGAAGTTTAACTTTCTTCTTAAAATAGTCAAAGGAAATGAATATTTTAAGAGAAGTTGTCATGTGGAATAAGAAAGCTTATTCAGTTTTGCTTAAGAGACCAGAACTAGAGGAAGAGTAAGTTTCACAGAGTACAATTTTATCTCAAACAATGAAGAATAACCAGACAACCAGAGGTCGCTAACAGTGAACTGGGTTGTTCTGCTTTGTATTCATTTTTGTTTCTTTGAAGTAGTGAGTCCCCTATGATAGTACTGGTTCAATTAAAAGTTGCCTGATACTAGGTCAGGAATGTAGAATGGGAAATAGGGTTTTATGGTCAAAAACATGTATAACTGAATCACTTTACCATATACCTGAAACAGACCCAATACTGTACATCAACTATACTTCATTTTTTATAAAAATGATGTAAGATAATATAGATAAATCTTGTATTTAGGTGATATTTCTCCAGCAAAGGCAAATTTATTCAGGACCACCAGAGAATTGCAGTTCAGGGTCTGTAACATGACAACTATCAAGGCAATGGAAAGGAGGGTGGAGGGGTTTTATGGGGAGTGAGAAGAAGCTGGAAGGGCTATGGTGAAAAAAAAGGAAAAAAAGTCCATAGTGTTTCATTGGCTGAATTCTTGCCAGGAACAAGAGGAGCTTTTCTTCCACATGCTGGGCTCTTTTATCACCACAAGGAGTAAGAGCTTTCCGGAACCCTCCCAACATCATCTCTCAAATCTAATTAATTGAGGTTTTGGTTTATTAATTTTTAATGAAATTTAGTTTTTCTTTTCCTTCCTGAACTATATGAGCAGGACCAAACTCACTGATCCAAGATTAAGACTGACTCTTCAGACTTTTGATAAGTCTAAACAGCTTTTATCAGAATAATTTAGCCCCTGCTTCCTTTGCCACACTTTCATACTTATCACTCCTTGATTTTTCCACTCTAGTCATATTGAACTGCTTAAAATTCACAAAATAAATCAGACTATTTGACTTTGTATGATAAACTGAAGTTCCTTCCACCTAAAATCTTCTTTGTCTTTCCCTGTTTGCCTAGCAATATCCATTCACTGCATATCAGTGGAAAGTCCATTTTATATATGAAGGCCTTCTTGACTCCTGATCAAGTACAAATGACTTTTGAGGGAAAGGGACAGAAATTGAGGGAAAAAAACAAACAAACAGAAATAGAGTGTACTTGGAAAGGAAACCAGAGACAGGAGAGTCAGAGGGCTAGGAGCAACCTATTGATTTTATACCTGTGTATCTGGAACAGTGCATGACATATTAATTAAAGAATAACAAATCACTTTCAAGTTGTCTCACCTTTCCAATGTGAAAAAATTCACAAGCTTTTTTTTTTTAAAACTTGTTTTGTAAATTAATTTAGATTAGTTTGACTTAAGGAGAAAACTGAAAAAGAGACAGTATTAACAGATGAGATCATTTTTGTCCCAGAAGTAAATGTTTTACTCTTTCTCATAAATGTGATTTGCCACAGAGTGGAGGTACATTTCCTAAGATTTTTTTTTTTCATTTTATGATCTATCTGAAAATACACACAAAGCTCTACTGAAGCAGCTGTTGGCCTGGATCAAAGAATAGAGGTTCCTTGAGTCCTGAGCCCCTCTTAAAAGAATATTTTCATTGTCAGGCCCATTGAGAGGAGGATTCCTTTTAAAAGAAGTCACTTAGGTCTAGAATCTAGGTTCTTAAGCAGGAAAAACATGCTGAGAGCATTTTAGTTAAGTGAGTTTCATTCAAGGCTTGGGTGTCTGTGATCATGGAGGTTACTGAAATGGGAAAGCTTGTGTCTCTGGGGAAAAGGCAATGTAAGGAAGGAAAAACAGTTTCTCATCTACACTTGTAGGTTCCTGACTGAGACACCCTATAAAAATGGATGTTGTTGTTGTTGTTGTTTAGTTGCTCAGTCGTGTCCGACTCTTTGTGACCCCATGGACTGCAGCATGCCAGGCTTCCCTGTCCTTCACCATCTCCCAGAGCTTGCTCAAACTCACGTCCACTGAGTTGGTGATGCCATCTGACCATCTCGTCCTCTGTCATCCCCTTTTCCTCCCGCCTTCAATCTTTCCCAGCATCAGGGTGTTTTCTAATGAGTCAGCTCTTTGCATCAGGTGGTCAAAGTATTGGAGCTTCAGCTGCAGCATCAGTCCTTCCAATGAATATTAAGGGCTGATTTCCTTTAGGATTGACTGGTGTGATATCCTTGCTGTCCAAGGGACTCTCAAGAGTCTCTCCAACACCACAGTTCAAAAGTATCAATTCTTAGGCACTCAGCCTTCTTTATAGCCCATCTCTCACATCCATACATGACTCTTGGAAAAACCATAGCTTTGACTATATGGACTTTTGTCAGAAAAATAATGTCTCTGTTTCTTAATATGCTGTCAAGGTTTGTAATAGGTTTTCTTCCAGGGTTCAAGCATCTTTTAATTTCATGGCTGCAGTCATTTTGGAGCTCAAGAAAATAAACTCTGTCACTTTCCATTGTTTCACTATCTATTTGCCATTGAAGTGATGGGACCAGATGCCATGATCTTAGCTTTTTGAATGCTGAGTTTTAAGCCAGCTTTTTCCCTCTCCTCTTTCACTTTGATCAAGAGGCTCTTTACTTCCTCTTTGCTTTCTTCCATAAGGGTGGTGTCATCTGCATGTCTGAGGTTATTGCTATTTCTCCCAGGGATCTTGATTCCAGTTTGTGCTTCATCCAATCCTGCATTTTGCATGATGTACTCTGCATATAAGTTAAATAAATAGAGTGACAATATACAGCCTTGACATACTTCTTTCCCAACTTGGAAGTGAAGTGAAGTCGCTCAGTCGTGTCCAACTCTTTACGACCCCATGGACTGTAGCCTACTACGCTCCTCCATCCATGGAATTTTCCAGGCAAGAGTACTAGAGTGGGTTGCCATTTCCTTCTCCAGAGGATCTTCCTGACCCAGGGATGGAACCTAGGTCTCCTGCACCTAGGTCTCCTGCTCTAGGATCGGACCTAGATCCTCCTAGGTCTCCTAGGTCTGTAGGCAGACGCTTTACTGTCTGAGCCACCAGGGAAGTCCCAGACCATAATTTCATGTCCGGTTCTAACTGCTGATTCTTGACCTGCATACAGGTTTCTCAAGAGGCAGATAAGGTGGTCTGGTATCTCTGTAAGAATTTTCAGTTTGTTGTGATCCACATAGTCAAAGGCTTTAGCATAGTTAATGGAGCAGAAGTAGATGTTTTTTTCTGGAACTCTCCTCCTTTTTGCTATGATCCAGTGGATATTGACAATTTGATCTCTGATTATTCTGCTTTTTATAAATTCAGCTTGAACATCTGGAAGTTCTAGCTTCATGTATTGTTGAAGCCTTGGCTTGGAAAAATTTGAGCATTACTTTGCTAGCATATGAGATGAGTGCAATTATGCAGTAGTTGAATATTCTTGGCATTGCCCTTTGGGATTGAAATGAAGATTGACCTTTTCCAGTCCTGTGGCCACTGCTAAGTCTTCCAAACTTGTTGGCATACTGAGTGCAGCACTTTAACAGCATGATCTTTTTGGATTTAAAATAGCTCAGCTGGACTTCCATCACCTCCAGTAGCTTTGCTTGTAGTGAGGCTTTCTAAGGCCCATCAACTTTGCACTCCAAGATGTCTGGCTCTAGGAGACTGATCACACCATCGTAGTTATTGGGGTCATTAAGATCTTTTTCGTGTAGCTTTTCTGTGTGTTCTTGCCACTTCTTAATATCTTCTTTTTCTGTTAGGTCCATACCATTTCTGTCCTGTATTGCACCCATCTTTGCATGAAATGTTCCCTTGGTATCTCTAATTTTCTTGAAAAGATCTCTAGTCTTTCCCATTCTATTGTTTTGTTCTATTTCTTTGCATTGTCCACTTAGGAAGGCTATCTTATCTATCCTTAATATTCTTTGAAACTCTGCATTCAGATGGGTATATCTTTCCCATTATAAAGTATGTGTTCTTATTTCCTATACTCCATAAACAAAGGAATTAATGCCTTCCTTCTCTATTTCATTTTCTGTATCCTTTCAAATGCTAGCAATTTTGGCTTTTCATGAAAGTCTTAAAGGACTTAGAAAAACGTGGGCAATGATGTTAATATTTAGCAATAATTATACATTAGCAATAATTATAGCAGAATCCCTCTTAACAGTAAAACAGTGTCTCACTATGAATTTAAAAGCACTTGGCTGTTCTTTCAGATTTACTTATTCAATATTTAGAGTTGGTCACTGTTTTATCAAATCATTCATCATCCTGATAACAAACTCTTACAGACCTATGTAGACATATGGGACTTTTTTGAGACATTTCAATAAACATATAACATGTCTTAAAAAAAATGAATAAACAGAAACCTCAATTAAATAATGTGTGGAAACCAGAAGGGGTAGTTCTCATACCCTGTGAGGATATCATGGCTAAAAAGAAAGAGGGAAGATTCCTTCTTCCCTGATGCCAACTCAGTTAATGCAAAGCCATGGCTTCCTTATTTACTATAGCTCTCCCAACTTCCTTTTCCCCTCTACAAAAGAGTTCTCCTTCCCTTGCACCATATGGCTTGCCCTGATTGCAGAGTATAAATTGCAGAAATTTTTTATTGATCACTTGGTTTACCACACTGTATTCCATGTATGTGGATCTGTAATTAACAAGAAAATAATTGTGCCTCATCAGTTAATGAGCAAGGAAGACTTCATTCAAGACAGTTGCAATAATGGTGAGAAATTAAGCTCCATTCCTACTGAAACAAAAGGTGAGAGAGATTTTAACCATCAGCATGAGCTGCTGGAAAAGTACTGGAAACCATTAGGAGAAGAGGGAAATTGGTTAATACAATTAGGCCATCCTTGTCAGCTATTTGGAATTTATAAAGCTTAGGCTCCTCCCCTCCCACAGAGACAGGGAAATAGGGTCTCTGTGTTTCCTGGAGATTGTATTTAAAAGGGATGTCTCCTGTGGAACACAAAGTCTGACACAAAATAGATAATCAAAGGTTAAATTTGTGAGTGTGTCTTTTACACTGTTATTATGTTTCAGTTTCTAAGTCTTGTCTGACTCTTTGTGGCCCCATGGACTGCAGCATGCCTGGCTCCTCTGTCCTCCACTATCTCCTGGAGTTTGCTCACATTAATGTCCATTGAGTCGGTGATGCGATCTAAACATCTCATCCTTTGGTGCCCCCTTCTCCTTTGGCCTTCAGTCCTTACCAGCATCAAGTTCTTTTCCAGTGAGTCGGCTCCTCTTCCCATCAGGCAGCCAAAGTATTGGAGATTCAGCTTCAGTATCAGTCCTTCCAATGAATATTCAGGGTAGATTTTCTTTAGGATTGACTGATTTGATCTCCTTGCAGGCCAAGGGACTCTCAAGCATCTTTTCCAGCACCACAATTCAAAAGCATTACTTATTTAGCACTCAGCCTTCTTTATGGTCCAACATATATACACGACTACTGGAAAAACCATAACTTTCCCTATATGGATTTTGTCAGCAAAGTGGTGTCTCTGATTTTTAACATGTGGTCTAGGTTTGTCAAAGCTTTCCTTCCAAGGAGCAAATGTCTTTCAATTTCATGGCTAGAGTTAACTTCTGCAGTGATATTGGAGCCAAAGAAAATAAAGTCTGTCACTGTTTCCACTTTTTCCCCATGTGTTTGTCATGAAGTGATAGGACCAGATGCCATGATCTTCATTTTTTGAATGTTGAGTTTCAAGTCAGCTTTTTACTCTCTTCTTTCATCCTCATCTAGAGGCTTTTTAGTTCCTCTTCACTTTCTGCCATTAGAGTGGTATCATCTGCGTAAATGAGGTGATTTACTTTAAAAGTAAAGCTTTGCTTTATTACGAGCAATGCTAGTGGAGGTGATGGAATTCCAGATGAGTTATTTCAAATAATAAAAGATGATTCTGTTAAAGTGCTGCACTTAATATGCCAGCAAACTTGGAAAACTCAGCAGTGGCCACAGGACTGGAAAAAGGTCAGTTTTCGTTTTAATCCCAAAGAAGGGCAACGCCAAAGAATGTTCAAACTACTGCACAACTGTGCTCATTTCACATGCTAGCAAGGTTATGTTCAAATTCCTTCAAGCTAGGCTTTACCAGTACATTAACGAGAATTTCCAGATTGTCAAGCTGAGTTTGGACAAACACCATGTGGCTATTTGGGTTATTAAGACCTTGTTTGTATAGTTCTGCTGTGTGTTCTTGCCACCTTTTCTTAATCTCTTCTGTTTCTGGTAGGTCTTCACCATTTTTGTCCTTCATGCCTATCCGAGCATGAAATGTTCCCTTGAGAGCTCAAATTTTCTTGAAGAGGTCTCTAGTCTTCCCTATTCTATTTGTCTCCTCTATTTCTTTGCATTCTTCTATAAAAAAGAACTTCTCTCTCCTTGCTATTCTCTGGAACTCTACTTTCAGTTGGGTTTATCTATCACTTTCTCCCTTGCCTTTTGCTTCTCTTTTCTTCTTCAGCTATTTTCAAAGGCTCCTCAGACAACCATTTTGCCTTCTTGCATTTCTCTTTCTTTGTGAAGGTTTTGGTTGCTGCTTCCTGTACGATGCTGTAAGTTTCTGCCCATAGTTTTTCAGGAGCTCGGTCTACAAGATTTAATCCCATGAATCTATTCATCACCTCCACTGTATAATCATAAGGGATTTGATTTAGGTCATACCTGAATGGCCTAGTGGTTTTCCCTACTTTCTTCAATTTAAGCCTGAATTTGCAATAAGGAGGTCATGATCTTAGCCACAGTCAGCTGCAGGTCTTGTTTTTGCTGACTGTATAGAGCTTCTCCATCTTCGGCTGCAAAGAATAAAATCAATCTGATTTCAGTATTGATCATCTGTTGATGTCCATGTGTAGAGTCGTCTCCTGTGTTGTTGGAAGAGGGTGTTTGCTATGACCAGTGTGTTATCTTTGCAAAACTCTGTTAGTCTTTGCCCTGCTTCATTTTATACTCCGAGACCAAACTTGCCTGTTACTCCAGGTATCTCCTGACTTCCTACTTTTGCATTCCAATCCCCTAAATTGAAAAGGACATCTTCTTTTGGTGTTAGTTTTAAAAGGTCTTGTGGGTCTTCATAGAACTGTTCAAATACAGCTTCTTTGGCATTAGTGGTTTGGGCAAACTTAGATTACTGTGATGTGAACGATTTGCCTTGGAAATGAATGGAGATTATTCTGTCCTTATTAAGATCTTACCCAAGTGCTTCATTTCAGCCTCTTGTTGACTATAAAGACACTCCATTTTGTCTAAAAGATTCTTTCCCCTTCTCTGGTGGTTCAGATGGTAAAGTGTCTGCCTGCAATGTGGGAGACCCAGGTTTGATCCCTGGGTCAGGAAGATCCCCTGGAGAAGGAAATGGCAAACCACTTCAGTACTCTTGCCTGGAAAATCCCATGGACAGAGGAGCCTGGTAGGCTACAGTCCACGGGGTCGCAAAGAGTCCGACATGACTGAGCGATTTCACTATGCTATTCTTGCCCACAGTAGTAGATATAATGGTCATCTGAATTAAATTCACCCATTCCTGTCCATTTTAGTTTACTGATTCCTAAAATGTCAATGTTCACTCTTGTCATCTCCTACTTGACCATGTCCATTCACCTTGATTCATGGACCTGATATGCCAGGTTCCCAGGCAATAACTGTTCTTTCCAGTACCGGACTTTACTTTCACCACCAGACACATTCACAACAGAGTATTGTTTTGCTTTGGTACAGCTGCTTCATTTTTTTCTAGAGCTATTAGAAATTTCTCCCTACACTTCCCCCGTAGCATAATGGACACATTCTGACCTGGGTGCCTCATCTTCTGGTGTCATTTTTTTTTTTTTTTTTTTTACCTTTTTGCTATCTACATTAGGGATGGTAATTATACTATCACCTAATATTGCTAATAAGTCTACTTGGATACTACATGTAAAGAACTCAGCATAAGGCCTAAAAAGAAAAATTAGATAGATAGATTGATAGATAGTGATATATTTGCAACCCCAAGTTAGTACCACTTAATCTCCCTCACCTTTTGCTTTCCTCCTCCTCCTCCCCTCCCCTCTAGCAGCCACCTGTCTGTTCCCTGTAGATATAACTCTATTTCTGCTTTGCTATGTTTATTCACTTGTTTTGTCTTTTGAAATTTCTTATTCTAGATTCTACAGACATTTTAATCTCCACTGTTTCAAACAAAGGATTTAATTATAATATTTCTCATGTTTTAAATTACCTTGATAAGATCACTCAATATATTGATATTTCTTTCACTGAAAAAACTCATGGAACAAATCAAGCTGCATTACTTTTATGTCAAGTGTATATAAGGTGGCTGGTGGGTGATAAAAATCTAGATATCTCCAGAGCAAAAAGAGAAAGTTGGTTTTTAAACCAAACAAAGGCCAAACACAGTATTTGTAATTGAATTGTTGGATTTATAGCTGAGATTGAGGGCTGAGATTCAAACATGATTTGTCTTCCATTTAGCAAAATGTTTGATTCATTAGCTCATGAAAGGTAATTACTGATTTATTTTAAATTGGTTTAAATATGTAGCTCCCCATGGGCTGACAGTTGTATGAATTATATAGCAAGTTTATAATTTTGCCATGTGTAACCTGCAACATTCCCACAACAGTGCTTATAGAAGACATCTAAAGATTCTTTTTTCTAATTACCATTGGTCCTGAAGGTGTTTCTCTGAGGCAGTAGGAAGTTGGTTTGCAAAGCTAGAATCTCATTTTTATAAATGTTTTAAAATGTACACTCTTATGTAATGAAGCTATTTCCATATCCAGTCAAACAGCCACTCTACCACTGCCTTGTAAAAATGTGGTGTTAAAATGCATTAAGAAAGTGACTAGGAGCCTGGGCGCCAATCCCAGTTCTACCCCTCACCAGCAATGTGACCCTGAGCAAGTATTAGCCTATCTGTGACTCAGTTTACTTGACTCTAAATATATACAATTCCTGGAACATAGTGATTATTCAAGAAGTGTTAGCTGTTATTCTCCTCAGGGAATGCTAACGTTGAGTATATCTGTTTTCCAGCCTCAGTGCAGAAAGCAGTTGGATGTAAGTTTATTTAGCAAAGAGTCATCCCTTGCAGGATAGACATTCTCCTTATCAAATAATATGATGCTATGTTTTTATTTATGGTGTTTCTTCATTCTTTTCTACAGACTATTAGTTTCTTTTTCAGAAGATGTGCCTTTATAGAATACCCTCTATCCTTCTACTTCCTGGACATATATTTTAGAAACCCAGTCCTTGTTCTAATAGCCTCATGGAACTCTCTCCTGATTATTCCAACCCCAATTCTCCCTTTTATGAACATGTAATAGGGAAAAACAAACCTGACTCCAAATTGGATTTGTATCTTTTACTTTAATCTTTGTATTCTATTGCTTTTGATACAAGTCAAGAATGTTGCCTATAGCCTGAAATATACAGGATTACCCACTCTCAAGGCTCCAACCTTTAAAGGTATAACAGGGATAAAAATCTTCAGAACAGAGAAAAATATTTTTCTTATTGGAATTTTATAGAACGTCATGACCTGATCTAGTGGATGGAATGCAATAACAAAAGATTCTGACATGAAATTTGCACAATGAGCTACATCTTCTCCCCTTATTGCATTAAAGAAACCTGAATTCTAACTCAGGTAACATTGTTCTTTGGAACACTAGTCCACCATCTTCTTGGTCTGTGGGCTTTCCAAATAAAATCATTATTCCTTGCCTCAACAACTCATCTCTCAATTTATTGACTTGTCATGTAGCAAGCCGTATGAGCTTGGATTCGATAACAAACACTATTATTTATGTAGACTGCATGCATTTCTTAGTTACGTCCTGGTTTATACCAGCATTTGCAGTGGTTTATTCTAAAGCTGCACTATTTTAAGTGCACATGGTTTGTCTCTGCAACTGTTTTGAAAGCTCCTTCAAAACTGGGATTGGGTGATACAGTTTTCTGAATTTCCGCAACACCTGACACAGAGCTGTGCGGGAAGTGCTTAGAAAGGAAGGAAACAGACAACACAGAAACCACTAATGTGAGCCCCTCAGCTGATCAGCAGATTCTACCTGGGATTGTTAAGGGCACAAACTTTCAACAAACATATATATATATATATATATATATACACACACACATAAACAAGACTCACAGAAAAGAGAGGCAGAGAAAAAATAACCTCTGAGATAAAAATCTGGAATGCTTTTTCTGTAATGTGTATATATTGGGTAGGAATCCAAAGATTTTCTTAAGAATTAGTCAATTTAATTTATTTACACATAAGGCAATATGTTACATCTTTACGTAAGTTCATGCATGTTACCATGTCGTAAGTGTTTTTATTGTGAGGTAGTATTTTTATTTTTTCCCTTTTCTTCTTGGGTTTCCCTTTTCATTTTCTCTCTACTTCTCCTTCTTACTCATCAACATAAATAGAAACTGTGTCCATATATATTTTGACCAATGCTTCTTCATTTGTTCATTCAACTCTATATAAATTTATGCATTAAGTGACAAATAAAAATAAATTAAAATATCACATTATATGTATTTTTCTGCATCTTGATTTTCTTTCTCAGCTTGTAACTCCTGTAACTCCCTCCATTTCAACTGACATATATCCCTTGATGAGGGTAGCATTTGGTCATTTTCCTCTTGAGAGGCAGTAATTTGATTTCCATATTTTTTTAATCTTTGCAAACAATACCACAGTAAATATTTATGTCTGCCTGACTTCATATACTAATGCTTTTTCTTTTATGGAAAGGATTACCATTAATGAGGTTGCTGGGCCAAAAGATTTTTGAAAGTTCAATTTAATAGATGCTACCAGTTGCTTTTCCAAATTTTTATACCACTTTATTTTCCACCAGTTTTTTTTTAACCCTATGAGAGTACTTTTTGCTCCACAAGCCTTTCACCAATAGATGTTATAACTACTTATTCCTAAAAATTAATTTCCTCTCCTAAGTATCTGTTACTTCACTGTGGTAACTCAATTTGCCTAATTTTGGGCATAGGGAAGACTTCCACTGTGTTATATTTCTAGTAAATTCTTGCATTTCTTTGTTTTTAGCTATTTTTTTGTGTAAGATATAAATGTATGACTAATATATTTTCTTAATAAACTGTGCTTTTATTATACTGTGCATTTTTTTTTACTGTGCATTTCTTTATCCTATTTAGTGACTTTAAACTTAAATTTCCAATAATCTGCTACTAACTTTTCACTCTTTCTTTTTCTTCTTTTCCTTTTTTATTGTTTTGTTTCCCTTTTATCAAGTATTCCTTTAATTGTCTTTTAATTATTCACTTTAAATTGTTAATTTAATTGTAAATTTAAATGTTAATGGTTATCTTAAAAATAGTTTATAGCTAGATTTTGCTTTGCAATCAAACATAATAAAAATAGAATCAGTGATCTGGAAAAAAACCAAAGTGTTTTAAATATTTGTATTCACAGGCACATGATTCTAATGGGGAAAGCTTTTATTGTAGTTATTTTTATTTCCTGGGTCAGCTCATAAGGTCTTATTTACTGTGGAGAATATATGTGATAGGCAAAGTGAAAAGGGAAGTAGAAAATTGCAGAATAAAGAGATTTGGGGAAATGGTGATGAACCTCTTTCCTCCACTTCTGGAAACCAATTTAGGTGTTCCTTCTGTGTCAACCTTCTGCCTAACCCTACAGGAAGCTGTGTGCAAGATAGTCTTGAACTCTGTGGTAGTATGGCAAATAAAAATACAGGGTGCTCAGTTACATTGATCTTCAGATAAACAATGAAAACTACTTTTTTTTTTACTGTATGCCCCTAAAAAACATTATTTGTGTATCTAAAATTCAGATTTAATTGGATGTCCTGTATTTTATCAGGTAACACTACTTTAAGGGAATCTCACTACAGATAATGGTACAGGCCTTTTTTCATGGTGCACTAAACAAGCACCTGGAGACATTATCAGGGACCCAGGGTATAAGTCAGCAAGTAGCATATTCTGGGAAGATACTGGCACTCAGAGATTTGTTGAGAGCACCTCTTCATGGTAGGAAAAGGGTACCATTTGACAATGACCCTATGTAGGTTTGACTGACCCCTGCACCCCACAATACTAAAGGAGTTGAATAACTGAACAAAATTTTCCATGACTCTGAAACTGTGAGATTCAGAAGAAACTAGAAAACAGGTAGACTTCTTCCAGGTATTTCAGCTATGAACCAGCATCATGCAGCTTCTAAATCTGAGGCCTTGTCTCCAAGAGAAGCAGCCAGCTGGAAATCTACCAGTGCCAGATTGCAATCACACCCTTCAGTGATCATGCTTAAGCCATAATGAACTAAAAATAAAGAACTAGTTCTAGTTATCCCTCTCAGCCTCTGAAGTGTCAGTCACAACACATAGAACACATATAAAAAACAAATGAAAACTCGAATTTAAAACAATAGTACAAAACTTTAGGAAATTAAAGTTGAGTAGGGACCATGGTTTAGCATAGCTTTTCCTAGGTTAACAATTCAGTAAATGCACTGAAATTGGAGATGACACTGTTGAAACGTGCTTTAATGGTCTAGAAGGCAAAATACAAGAAAGCCATATCAGACTGGAGGCAAAGTATAGAGAGAAGGGGAACTGAGGGAAAAGAGACAGTGACTAATGGAGACTTCTAAAGAATAAAAAGGATGAAAGAAAGGCATTAATCATATCATTAGAAACAACATCCTTAAATTACAGAGAGCACTAGGTCCACAGATTGAGAGAGTTCACTGAGTTATGAATGAAGGATACATATCTAGGTATCATACTATACCCCACACAAGGAGAAGGTGATGACACTGACATTAGATATCTCTCTTGCAGTATTGGAGGCAAGGAAGAGTGGATTGGCATACAGTGACTGCAGCCATGAAATTAAAGACGCTTACTCCTTGGAAGGAAAGTTATGACCAACCTAGATAGCATATTCAAAAGCAGAGACATTACTTTGCCAACAAAGGTTCGTCTAGTCAAGGCTATGGTTTTTCCTGTGGTCATGTATGGATGTGAGAGCTGGACTGTGAAGAAGGCTGAGCACCAAAGAATTGATGCTTTTGAACTGTGGTGTTGGAGAAGACTCTTGAGAGTCCCTTGGACTGCAAGGAGATCCAACCAGTCCATTCTGAAGATCAGCCCTGGGATTTCTTTGGAAGGCATGATGCTAAAGCTGAAACTCCAGTACTTTGGCCACCTCATGCGAAAAGTTGACTCATTGGAAAAGACTCTCATGCTGGGAGGGATTGGGGGCAAGAGGAGAAGGGGACGACAGAGGATGAGATGGCTGGATGGCATCACTGACTCGATGGACGTGAGTCTGAGTGAACTCCGGGAGTTGGTGATGGACAGGGAGACCTGGCGGGCTGAGATTCATGGGGTTGCAAAGAGTTTGGACACAACTGAGCGACTGAACTGAACTGAAGGAAAGGACTAAAGCTCTCAGTAGATGAGATGTAGATCTCCAGCTCCATTCAAATCCTTATCTTCAAAAGCTTCAGGTCCACACACCAGGATTTTGATTTGTAAACCAAAACATGTCACCCCAAAATAATGCTTATTTGACATAAAGATAAAGTTGAGTTGATAATTTCAAGAAATAGCTGGCACAGGACAAGCTCTTAGGAAAGAAAATGAGTTTCCCTATTGTAAAGAAAATTTACATTTTGTAAAGGAAATCTCTCTTTGTACCCGGAAGAGAAGGATAACTCTTCTTCACAAGAGACTCATCAATGGAGAAAGTACCACTCCAACCTGCACAACAAATCTTACCCTTTTTTGCTATGCTTCTCCTGGTTACCTTCCCATAATTTGCCTCCTCTTGTCCAGAAGTCCACTGCCCCCTCTTTTTTAGCCTAAAATGGTATAAGTGTCTCAGTCTGAAACATCCCTTTAAACTATTTATGACTGAATTTCTCCCATGTATATATAAATAGAAATACATATCTGAAAATTTTGCTGTCTGTTGCTAATCTCTTTTGTTACAAAAACCCCAGTTGAAAATGTAGACGTCTAGAGAAAAAATACTTTTCCTCCCCTACAGACTCAATCAGGAACTTCTGCCTGTGTCTGCCTTAGTGCTCATTGGTGAGACATGTTTCTTCTAAGGCACTTTGCCTGGACCATTGTTTAAACTTCTGACTCAAAGTGCAGACTTATCTGTGCCTTCATTGAAGCTACTTTGTATGTGATTTCTATGTAACATTTAAGAACAGTTCATCCCGCCCTGGGATTGGTGCATCCCAGCCATCCTTAGTCTTTCTCCATATTGTACTTTCATCCTGATACTGTCCTACTTAGCCTCTCCAATCTGAATGTGCCACTATTCACCAACTTTCAATTTTCTAGAAACCAAGTATTCACAGAATATCCCCTCCTCATAGCTCTAGCTTGAGGATACCATTTCCCCAGAAGCTTTGTGTTAACATTGTTGATTTTCAAAACCTCTTGCTTGAGAGATGATCAAAAACATCCTTGTTCCCCAGAGCTTTTCAGAGCCAGTATATTTTTGCTCTCTTGCATCATCCCTGCTTTGCCCTCTGCCATCTGGCTATAGTACTCATGGTCCTTTTCACTTTCTGACCTACTAGCCACTCCCCCCAAATTAACTGAATTAATCTAGCTCATATGTCTCTCTAACTCTAAATATATAAATCTGAATGACAGTTTCTATGAAAACATTTATTCTATGCTTGTAATATTTTAAAGGTTTTTCAAAAGGCATGAAACTATTTTTAATTGATCAGCACTCCATAAAATCAACAGGGAGAAGAAATAAGCCACATAGAATCAATATTTCAAGCATTATTGGGAGACAGGGAAATGCAATTTTATAATTATCTGTAAGTATAGAAGAAACAAAGCAATAATCCCAATGTCTCTCTCACTGCCCAGTCTGTGCTACAAGCCTGTGGGTGAGGGAGCAGAAGAGAGAAGGTGAGCAATTCTCCTTGAGTAAGAACAAGAGGACAGTGAAGATGAAGAGCCAAAGCTGTAGAAGAGGGAAAAACTTTCCTCTGTCCTCTTGGTTCTTAGACTGATACCATCAAATTCACATACGACAAATTAACAGGAGAAAATTTTAATTACAGATGTATAGGAAATCAACCCTGAATATACATAGGAAGGACTGATACTGAAGGTGAAGCTCCAATATTTTGGCCACCTGATGCGAAGAGCCGACTGATTAGAAAACACACTGAGGCTGGGAAAGATTGAGGGCAGGAGGAGAAGGGAACAACAGAGGACTAGATGGTTGAATGGCATCACCAACTCAACTGGCATTAGTTTGAGCAAGCTCCAGGAGATGGTGAAGCATAGGGAAGCTTGGTGTGCTGCAGTCCATGGGGTCACAAAGAGTCAGACATGACTGAGTGACTGAACAACAACAAGGGGTCCCCTAAGACTGTGAGATCCACAGCAGTCAGGCAATCGTGGCTTTTATGTCATTCTAAACTAAGAATGAGAAATGCTGAGAAATGTTCATGAGAAAGCATTTTGAGAAATTGTGGGCTGGATGAAGCACAAGCTGGAATCAAGATTGCCGGGAGAAATATCAATAAACTCAGATATGCAGATGACACCACCCTGATGGCAGAAAGCAAAGAACTAAAGGGCCTCTTGATGAAAGTGAAACAGGAGAGTGAAAAAGTTGGCTTAAAGCTCAACATTCAGAAAACTAAGATCATGGCATCTGGTCCCATCACTTCATGGCAAATAGATGGGGAAGCAGTGTAAACAGTGACAGACTTTATCTTTTTGGGCTCCAAAATCACTGCAGATGGTGATTGCAGCCATGAAATTAAAAGACGCTTGCTCCTTGGAAGAAAAGTTATGACCAACCTAGACAGCATATTAAAAAGCAGAGACATTACTTTGCCAACAAAGGTCCATCTAGTCAAAGATATGTTTTTTCCAGTAGTCATGTTTGGATGTGAGAGTTGGACTATAAAGAAAGCTGAGCATTGAAGAATTTATGTTTTTGAACTGTGGTATTGGAGAAGACTCTTGAGAATCCCTTGGACTGCAAGGAGATCCAACCAGTCAATCCTAAAAGAAATCAGTCCTGAATATTCATTGGAAGGACTGATGCTGAAGCTGAAACTCCAATAGTTTGGCCACTGGATGCAAAGAACCAACTCATTTGAAAAGACCCTGATGTTGGGAAAGATTGAAGGCAGGAGGAGAAGGGGACGACAGAGGACGAGATGGTTGGCTGGCATCACTGACTCAATGGACATGAGTTTGAGTAAACTCCAGAAGTTGTCGATGGACAGGGAGGCCTGGCATGCTGCAGTCCATGGGAAAACAGTCAGACACCACTGAAGGACTGAACTGAACTGAAGCTAAGACAAATGGATAAGGATTTGGGCTTCCCAGGTGGACAATGGTAAAGAATCTGCTCGCCAATGCAGGAGTTCTGGAGATGTGGGTTCGATTCCTGGGTCAGAAGATCTCCTGGGGTAGGGAATGGTAACCCACTCCAGTATTCTTGCCTCTTCCACAGAAAGATGATAAGAACAAATGTTCAGTAAACAAATGTTTGCTATGCCATGCCATGCAGCAACAATTGGACAAAGAAGATTTGATTTCCAGGCCCTAAATAGCCTCCCCCAAGCCTACCATACATAGTGCATCTTCCTTGTAGTTATCTCCAGTGACAGTTCTCTTCCTGAATCAAGCCCTCTATCAAAATTCCTTTAGGCAGTTAACAGGGAATAAACACTCTGAGTGTTCTGGGCTTTGATTGACTTCAGCTCAAAGTAAAGCATATGACAAAGTGGCATATTTTGGGGAGGCTCATTTGAATCCTTTCAAGGCATAGACAAAAATCATTCTCAGAAAGAACATGTTCAAAAATAAATGTTAAAATACTGAGCATATATCAGAACGTGCTAATCCATAGAACTGACCACAGGAAAGGAACTTGAAGGGTTTCTCAGATGGTGCTAATGGTAAAGAACCCACCTGCTGATGCTCGAGACAAAAGAGATGCAAGTTTGGTCCCTTGGTTGGGAAGATCCCCTGGAGGAGGGCACAGCAACCACTCCAGTATTCTTGCCTGGAGAATCCCATGGGCAGAGGAACTTGGTGGGCTACAGTCCATAGGGTTGCAAAGAGTTGGACACGACTGAAGCAACCTAGCGTGCAAGGAAAACTTGAAAGTATATAGGACCAGAAGTGGCAGCCTCAAAGACGCACTGCTTCTGGAACAGAATCATATATATGAAGAAGGTGTAACCTTTGGAGATGAGACAGTAAAATGAAAAAAGTAGGAGGGAAAAATAAAAATCTTACAGAAAAGAAAGAGAAACAAGATAATCAATACAAGGATGAGATTCAGCCAAAGACTGGGAAGATGTTGATAAAGCAATTGCCATTAAGTATTTCATGGATATTTCATATTTTCATGAATATATCTCATATACTCATGAGTGCTTCATAATTTCTAGCTAAGAGTAAAGCATGAATAAGGTTATGAGCAGAATGTATGTGTATTGTATGTGTACATATGTATGTGTATTGTGTGCATGTATGTGTATTTGTGTGTATGTACTAAGTACAAGATAAGCATAACCCTGAACAACTTGTTATGACAGAAAGAAAAGAATCAAATAATATATACATATTTTACATGATTTTATATATATAGAGAGAGAGACAGGAAAAAAGAACGCACATTATAAAACAAATGGTAAAATGTTAATAATAAATCCTGAGAAAAGGTATACAAATGTGTTCTTTGTGATAGTATTATTCATGCAATAGTATTCATGCAATTTTGTAAGTCTGAAATTATTTCCAGATAAAAGTTTATACATCAAAAATAAAGAGGCCTTTTCAAGTTTACCAGGGACAACTTTCTATTGGGAGGAGCTCTTAATATATTTTTTAAAAGCCTAAGACATGTATGCTTCTATTTGACTTCTGAAACCTACATTGTAAAATGGTTAGCTCAACTGTGAAGAAGATGGAGATGAATAATATCAGACAGTATATCTATTTGAAGACTTGACTGATTGTAAGGATTGTATGAATTATTGTGAGGAATACTAATAGTTAAACTTTTTGAAGAGAGTTTTTTCATGTCTCTTTTGCTCTCCACTTCATTCAATGTCAACAGCAAGAGCTCTGAGTCTTGTGAAAAGGAAGTCAGAGAGGCAGTCAGAAAACGTCACTCACTTCTCTGACACTAAAATCCAAATGTTGAAAAAAAACAAAAACATGTTTTGTTCAATATCTTAATCAGAGATATATAAAAGAAATGCCCTTGTAGGTCTGAAATTATTTTTAAAAAATAAGTTCAGATAAATTGGAACTCAATTTGTTCATATTTGAGTGTTATTTCTGTCAACTTTCCTTATAACGGTAAACAGTATTTTTCTTTTCTTGAAAAATTCAAAGATTCTTGATGAAATATTTTAAAACCACTCAGCACATCATTCAGCCTTCACATGGCTTTGTCAGAACTTTGTATATACAAAAAAAAATAATTCATTCTCAGATCCATATGCCAAAGTGTTTCTTATTCTCAGAGCTATAAGGATGCTCTGTCATGTTAAAATGACAAGAAACATGTAATAGTTGAGTTAGTGGAGTAAGTTTTTCCCTTGAGAAAATTTCACATTATGATTAATCAAATTTTGTGTATTTATAATTAGAAGGAGCAGGCACAGTATTGTTTATACACATGGATCAAATCTCAGGACTCCTTTTATCATCCTCCTGAGTTGTTCTTTACAACAGCTTTGATGTTATTTAGTGGTTCCTCTTACCTGATCTGTTTGAACTTCAAGATAACATTGATTTACGTGGTTCAGTACATCCAATAATAAATCACTTTGGAGACACCATAATTCTAAAGGATCTTGAAGCAATGAAAGGTTTCTGCAGGGGAGGATTCTTTAGGGTACTTTTCCTTTCTATTAAAGAGATATAATGTTGTTTATTTCCAACCACTTAAAAGACAAATTCTAGAGTGTACAGAAACTGGTTCCCTGTTCAATACCTGTACAGCGGTCTCTCAGTTCCCAGGGTTTAAACTGGTCATTTTGAGGATCTAGTTGGTAGTCCAGATATCCAATAATTAAGTAACTACTTTTAGTTTCCTAAATAATTGGATAAAAATGAAATAACTTTTCTTGATATTTGATGTAAATATTAGGGGCTAGGATATCATATGTTCCCAGTAATTTTACAAAGCCTTCTGAGCTGTTTAAGCTGCTGATCATCTTAAAAGGAAAAAAAAAAAGGCAATTAGAGAGCTTGCAAGATGTCATCTTAAAAACTGACGTTAACAGAGGTGCATATTTGAGGCTAATATGTTCTTGTTGACTATCAACGATAAAGTTTATATTCTGGACACATATAAAGAATTAAAATTAACTTGTAGAATCATAAAGTCAGCAGCATGAAACTGATAACCTTACACCTTGCCCTTAAAAATATAAATTTTTAAACCCCAAATCCCAGGGGCGGGGGAGCCTGGTGGGCTACCGTCTATGGGGTCACACAGAGTCGAACACGACTGAAGCGAATTAGCAGCAGCAGCAGCAGGAGATAATTTTCTATCCCAACATTTCTCAAACTGGATTTACTGAAATACATTATTTTAAGCCAAAAGCTCAATTTACACTTTAGCAATAAGTAAACATTACATCACTGTAATACTGGCCAATACTGTACACTAATTACAAGAGAGCCTAAATTTGCATAAAATCTTGTTAAAGATTCAGTTTAGTCACTCAGTCATGTCCGATTCTTTGTGAACCCATGGACTGCAGCACACCAGGCCTCCCTGTCCATCACCAATTCCCGGAGCTTACTCAAATTCATGTCCATTGAGTCAGTGATGCCATCTAACTATCTCATCCTCTGTTGTCCCCTTTTCCTCCCACCTTCAACCTTTCCCAGCATCAGGGTCTTTTCCAGTGAGTTAGTTCTTTGCATAAGTGGCCAAAGTATTGGAGTTTCAGCTTCAGTCTCAGTCTTTCCAATGAATATTCAGGACTTATTTCTTTCAGGATAGACTGGTTGGATCTCCTTTTGAAGACTAGAGACTCAGAATTACTGAGATGAAAGAAAAACCCTTACTCTTACAAAAAGACAAACCTAGTGCTTATATAAAGACATATTAGTTTTATATATACTATATTAGTTTTATATGACCCCTTCCACTCCTATTTTGACACACCATATTTGGTTAAATTAGCATCCTAATTTCTTTAAGGATGGACATCAGAACAGGGTCCAGTTTTACAGATATCTTGCCTTTCCTCTATTAGTCAGGGCGGCCCTAAAAGTGGAAGTTTCAGATTCCCAACAACAGGGACTAAAATTGACCACGTCTTGTGCTTTGAAATCTGTTACCACGCTCAGGCCCAGGCCTCACAGCATCCCAGAAACTGCTTCTAGCCAATGACTGATCATAGCAGGTACACTGAAGCAGGTCCAACGCTGGGAGACCCCAGTCTTTGACCCAGCAAGTCTGGGGCTTGCTGGTGACCTTGCTGAAACTACAGTAGGACACACAGCTGACCAGGGCACTTCTGCTCACCTTTGCTTCCTGCTTTCCTACACTTGGTCAGATTTACATTGTGGCCTCGAGTCTCTTCCAGCTTTCTTGGGCTCCCTCCTCATTTCCTCTCAGAGCTTCCTCCTACTAAAATCCTTGCATATTTAACTCCACCTCTGCTTCTCAGAGGATCTGGACTAACAAATGGTATCAGGAGTGATTCTGGAAAATAGGCAGTAAAATGGGGACTTAGAATTGGCTCACCCACCAACTGATAAATGAAGAGGACTCCATCCTGGTTGATAAATGAGGTGCAGATAGTGCCTGACAAAAGATGGTAGAATATTTGTTAAAGATTTCATGATGGTGATCCAGGAAAAATATATTGGTGGAAAGGAATTCTGTGCAAGATGCAGTGATGCAGGCATTTGAAAATTATGGGAACAATAATGACAAAGAGAGCCAAGTTGGCTGATTACTTTAAAGTTGTATTGATATCCTGCAGAAAGATAATGAGAGTCTGAGGATCTATTAACAAGCACCTCATGGGTAAGTGTGGGATCTAAAGAGCCTCCGTGATAGCGTCTCTCCTGCCGTGGAAGGGCAGACATAGTGGGGAAGCAAAGTGAATATGTAATTGTTTGTGTAGTAAAGCTCCAAAGACATTTGAATGTTCTGTCTTGGCAAGTCTGTATATGAAGGTCAGGGACCTGGTGGGAAAAATATCTATAGCCCCAAAACATGGGATGAAAACATCTAGATGGAAAGCCTTGAAGATGTTTGCTCTGCAATATACCCAGGACTCCTTGGGCTTGCAGAGGTGGCCTAAACTTTTCAATAGATGCTAGAATTTCTATCATCCTAGCAAATGCTGTAGAAGCCTCTCCCCAAGAAGGCAGCAGGTGGCTCCTGAGGAATTTCTTCCATCTCCAATCTAGCTTCCAGGCCAACAACTAGGATTAAACTCCAAGCAAAACCCTGCTGGGATCTGCTGGGCTATGCACTTTATTTTTTTTTTTTTAATTTTATTTTATTTTTAAACTTTACATAACTGTATTAGATTTGCCAAATATCAAAATGAATCCGCCACAGGTATACATGTGTTCCCCATCCTGAACCCTCCTCCCTCCTCCCTCCCCATTCCATCCCTCTGGGTCGTCCCAGTGCACCAGCCCCAAGCATCCAGTATCGTGCATCGAACCTGGACTGGCATCTCATTTCATACATGATATTTTACATGTTTCAATGCCATTCTCCCAAATCTTCCAAATGCAAAAAGCTAGCCACTTGTTACCAGCAGGAACCAGAGGAGTGTTCCTGGGATTGGACTTGGAATGTGAATGATTAATAGGCTAGAACATAAGACTAGCTAGCAGAAATTCTTTAATTTGAGGGTCATTTTCAGGACATAGGACCTAAGAGAATGGGGAAATCTTACTGTTGAAGTGGTTCTTAGAAGCCTTGATAAAAAAAAGAGAGAGAGAGAGACCGCTAATCACAATGAGATAGAAATGACTCCCCTACCCTGGTAGATGTAGAGAAAGGAATAAAGAGGCTGAGGGACATGGACAGGCCACACTGAATATGCTAAATAAGACCAGATGACACAGCAGAAGATTATGGTCTATTAATATAAGAGGACTCAAAGGACAATGCACTCCCCAAGGCCATCAGAAATGAAAAGGTGAAAGGGCCCTAGAATCATTAAAAAGATCTGTATTAATAGTAGCTATGCTCTACAGGCCTGGGACCCAAGACCTAGGGGAATAGGTAACAAAGTTGAGCTCATTAAGGTTCATGGGGATCTTGGACCCTGAAATAATCAAGGCCAGATCATGGGGTTTGATTCTCAGAAGTAATGAAGTCATAACTGCCATAAAGAACCCCCAAGGTAAGACGTGTAGCCAAGGAGATTAACCAGCAAGAAATGTGGAACTTACAGCAAAACAGACAGGCAAGTAACAAGGTGCTTAAGGTGAGAGAAGGTGATCATCCAATAAAAGTTCACAATCTCAGATCTGAATAAAGACTAAAATGATGCTCCAGACTCTGCATAAAAGGACCTATTTATTGGGTGACCATATAATGAGGAAGGAAGGAGTAACCAAACATTTGAAGACTTACAAATATAGGGTACAAAATTATTTTGAGCCCAGAGGCCCAAATCATTATCCTGGCTCATTATCAGAATGGGGGGATAGGTGGAATATGTGGAATGATGGGGAAAGTCCAATTCTGATTTATTTATTAATTTGGGAATGAGGAAATGACTAATAGTGGACCTGTGGAAAGAGAAGAGGCCTAATGTGGGAAGAGAGAGCTTACTGACTACCCAGTCAGGTCATGGAAGAAAAGGGCTGAAAGAGCGGAGACTTTCTGGGGTCTGGAGTAAGAGATAGATTTGAGTAAGCATCAAATGTGAGTATTTCTATATCACTTGTAAATGTCTAGGGGTATAAACAATCAATTGTTAGAGGTCAGGGAAACTAAGGCAGATATGATGCTAGGACACCCAGGAGACACTTCTGACATCTGACTCTGGCTTGAGGACAACCTGACAAGCCTTGCCAGACATCCCTTAGACTGCCCAGCAGTCAAGGATGCTTGCACTCAACCCTCCTTCCCTCTCCTTCCCTCTCCTTCACTCAGGGTTAGACTTGCATTGTGGTCTACAAGCTCTTCCAGCCTTCTTTTTTTTTTTTTTTTTAATTTTATTTTATTTTTAAACTTTACATAACTGTATTAGATTTGCCAAATATCAAAATGAATCTGCCACAGGTATACATGTGTTCCCCATCCTGAACCCTCCTCCCTCCTCCCTCCCCATTCCATCCCTCTGGGTCGTCCCAGTGCACCAGCCCCAAGCATCCAGTATCGTGCATCGAACCTGGACTGGCATCTCATTTCATACATGATATTTTACATGTTTCAATGCCATTCTCCCAAATCTTCCCACCCTCTCCCTCTCCCACAGAGTCCATAAGACTGTTCTATACATCAGTGTCTCTTTTGCTGTCTCGTACACTGGGTTATTGTTACCATCTTTCTAAATTCCATATATATGCGTTAGTATACTGTATTGGTGTTTTTCTTTCTGGCTTACTTCACTCTGTATAATAGGCTCCAGTTTCATCCACCTCATTAGAACTGATTCAAATGTATTCTTTTTAATGGCTGAATAATACTCCATTGTGTATATGTACCACAGCTTTCTTATCCATTCATCTGCTGATGGACATCTAGGTTGTTTCCATGTCCTGGCTATTATAAACAGTGCTGCGATGAACATTGGGGTACTCGTGTCTCTTTCCCTTCTGGTTTTCTCAGTGTGTATGCCCAGCAGTGGGATTGCTGGATCATAAGGCAGTTGGCTCCCTTCATATTTTCTTTAGCAACTGCTTCAGAGACTTAATAAACTGTTTGCTAGTTTCATCCTATCTTGGCAACAGCTCTTGGAGGATCCAGTCTAACACAGTTATCCTTTCTTTTATGCTTCTAGCTTTACTAACAAAATGTCTTTAATCTTTCCTTTTATTAAATATTTCTCTTTTATTATTCAGGTTGATGTTCCCTGGTCCCTCTGCAATTCTAACAAACTAACTCAATTTTGCCAGGATTGGTTAGCTTCCTTCCAGCTTCCAGAGAACAGAACTCCTGTGAAAAGTCCATACCACAGCTGGGTATCATTTTCACTTCTCTTGAAAAGAAATGCCATGAAACTTTAAGATTTCTATTAATTCATGAGATTTTTCAAATGTTCTTCCTCCTACCCTTTCTTCTGCTCCCCACTCCATTCTCCTCCTCCCCATGCCCCACTCCCTTCTCCTCCTCTTCATATTTTTAACTTGCAAGTCCTGCTGGCATCTTTTAGCTATGCCTTTTCAGTGAAAACAATTCTATCAGAATCATTAAGCAGTACATCTAGTCTTGCTAACTATTTAAAAACAAATCAGCAATGTGGCAAAAACAGAATAGTTAAGAGAAATTATTTCCACAGTGGCTCCACTCTCCATTCTATTTGATTCATGATCAGTTTTTCCCAGTTTTTTAAAATGACATAACATTTGTTGATGTTAAAAACAGGGTGCAGATTAAGGTAGTAGGCAAAAGTTCTAAAGAAAAGCTGAATTAATGTTACTACATTTAATTCTGATTTTTAAGTAGTTCTGTTAGATCTGAACTTTCAAATGACCCTTAGTGAAAAAAGACAAACCTCAGGAAAGTGTACTTACTCGTGCAAAGGAAGAAAGTTCCATTGAAGATGCTAAAGCCACTGGAGACACCTGTTCTCTTCAAAGTTAGCTACTACAAGGGAGAGAGAGCTACAGTGGTCAGGCAGATCGCACATGCTGCTGAAGGAGAACTCTCTCAATAGTCAGAAAATCCTTTGAAATGTTTTATACTGAGGAAGATGGCAACCTGAAAATGCTTTGGTTCACCCAATTTCAATGTAAAATGTACTAGACTGACTCACTCTGTGCTAATAGCTCACCTGTTTTCATTAGTGATGACAATTAATTATGGGTAACAGATGTTGACTGTTAATCTGAAAGATCATTCAGCATTTAATTTATTGAAAAGAAGTATCTTCCTAGAATCCAAATTTTCTACAGTGTTCTAAATGTAAAAGAAAAAAGTATTCAAAGGTTGAACACAACTATTTGGAGATAGTAGTCATAGAATTGCATAAGTATACTACTTTTGATAGAGTGTATTATTATTTTGAAACTATATTTTACAGGCATGCTTAATGCAGCCAAGTCTACCTAATAATAACTTTTATCATTATATTTATAAGCTCCTACCACATTTCTAAAATAGCAAATAGGATGTGAAAAACTGTATTTTTGAAGTTACATTAAATTCTTTCTTCTATACCTATTTATATGAGATAAGAGTGACTCCTTTGTGGCTCAGATAGTAAAGAATCTGCTTGCAATGCAGGAGATCAAGGTTTGATCCCTGAGTTGGGAAGATCCCCTGAAGAAGGAAATGGCAACTCACTCTAGTATTCTTTCCTAGAGAATTCCATGGACAGAGAAGCCTGACAGGCTACAGTTCATGGGGTCATAAAGAGTCAGACACCACTGAGTGAATAACACTGGTAGAGAAGACAGACACAAGTTTCCCACTTCTCAAGGAAGCTTTCAGTAGACTAGTAACTGGATTGTTTATCACAAATTCTAGTACTTAGTACAGTGAGTCAACCACTTATTCACTTGTATGGAAAGAAGAAGGCTTACCTATCTGATTTAACCAGGTTAGATGAGTTTATTCAGTTTCCAGGTTGGCTGTCAATTCACCAAGGGCAAATGTGTTTCATTCCTGTGTGAAGCTTATCACCTACTATATCTAGAAAGAGAAGAAGTTTCTTCCTCCAGAGTGTCTTTCTTTTTAAAATTTATTTTTTAATTGAAAAATAATTGATTTACAGAATTGTGTTGCTTTCTGTCAAACATCAACAGGAATCAGTCATAGGTGTACCTTGTGTGAAGAAGTTTCTTATGGCTATAGCTCTTTTTTTTTTTCCATGTCAAAACTTTGTACTTTGAAAACCTTGCTAGCTGAAGATGGATCCAAACAGAAAGGAATGAAAATTTAATAAAAGCCTAGAAAGGAATATTATCTGCATTAACAGGCACTGTGCTAGAATTCCTGTGTTTTATAAATAATAAGTAACTCCAATACTTTGGCCACCTGATGCGAAGAGCTGACTCATTTGAAAAGACCCGGATGCTGGGAAAGATTGAAGGCGTGAGAAGGGGACAACAGAGGATGAGATGGTTGGATGGCCTCACAGACTCAATGGACATGAATTTGGGTAAACTCCAGGAGTTGGTAATGGACAGGGAGGCCTGGCATGCTGCAGTGCATGGGATCGCAAAGAATCGGACATGACTGAGTGACTGAACCGAACTGAATGGAACATTAAAAGTAACAGGTTTCTCTAAAGAGGCTTCAAATATACGTTGGAGAAATAAGAATCTATCTCAATTTATTTCCCTCCCTAGAGTCCAAAATTCTTTGTAGGGACTTTATAAATTTTTAAAACAACTATCATGTAAATGTAATTAAAGAGCTGAAGATGGATAATAGAGAAATATTCCCCCTTTAATTGGTGAGGTAGTTTCTATTCATATTCTTTGGTAAATTGAGAGATGGCTTAGAAAATAAGGATTTTTATTTATTCTGTTATTGTTAGTGATTGGCAAGGACTTGAGTTTTTATTTATTGTTTTACTTTATTTTATTATTTTTTAATGAAAGTTGAGGTTATCTGATCATTTTGAGATATATCATAGAAATCTTGCCCCAAAATTACTTTGAATTGCAGCTCTTTTCTCACATGTACTTTCTGCATTCTCAGGATGGACTTCATCTCATCTAACTCTATTCTGCTCTTTCCTCAATGGTCAACCTTCCTTTCATTTGGGAAATCATTGCAGTTAGTAGTCACCACCACTGAGGACCCTCCTCATCCCCTCACTTCCCTACCCCTGTGTAAACCTCCACCCAACATTCTTCAGATGATTCTCATTCATCTTTCTAAAACAGAACAGATTTGGCGGCCTTTATCCATCCTTCCCAAGTCTGGAGTGATATGAATTGATGTTGCCAGAAGTTAACTTGATACCTCAGGCAAAAAGGATGCTTTAACACAAACTCTGTGTATATTTTTGATGCTTTTATAGCCATTGCTAATAAGTCTGGATTTTGTCACTGTTTTCCTATCTAAGATTATTTGTTATTTGTAATTCCACTCGTGGGCTTTCCACAAGACAAGAAACAAAATTTGCATTCTTGGAAAATGAGATAACAAGTACAAAGAGTATATGTGAAAATAAGTGCCACATGACTTTACAGTTTCTAATTATAAAATAGCTTGCTGAGTCATCCCTACCTTTTTTAAAAGGGAAAAAAGTCTGAAAGGCCAGATTTCATGACAATAATTTTAATTGAATACAGTGTTAGAGTGTTTTCTGATGTAGTATATAACTAGTACTAATGTTGATTAAACATAACTGTTTATTACAAAATAATTTAATTCACAATGACTTTATTCCCTCAAATTGCAGGGAGGCTTTCTCCATCAGTGTCATTGGTCTAAGCCATGCTACCTGCCACTCTTCTCCTCAGCCAAATCTCACTCCTATCCCATATTCTAACCCTTTTTCTGTCTACACTATTGACCCTGGAGTATGTGGTTTCCCAACTAGTGCCTTCATACATTTCACGTAGATGTTTAGGGTTTATTTTTTCTTCTTATTTAATTACAATCCAATCGTTGCATTCATTTGAGCAACGCACTCTCTCTCTCTCTCTTTTTTCTATTCCAACTCAAACTTCTTACCTAAAGTCCTTCCCTAGCATGCCAGCTGGAACCATTCCTCTCTCCTCTACTTTTCCACAGATCCTCTATTTTAATTCATGTAACATACTTCAACTGAATAGACTGATTGCATGTATGTCTTTCCACTGAAAGACAGGCTTCTTGAGGCAAGACTACAGCTTATACCTTTTGCAGATGTTCCATAAGTACTGGTCAAATAGACCTAAAATGTGGTGTTTTCTCTTTGGAAGAGTTTAAGCCTATCAGCAATCTAGTTTGTTCTGCCAAAATTGCACTATATGTTTCTATAATAGATGTATCCTACTCCTTATTTTCCTACAAAATATTTCTGTTAAGAGACTTTCTTAACACACACACACAAGTACATAATTTAAAATTCATGTATGATTTTGGAATATATAATCAGATATTTCCATATGTAATAGAATGCTCAGTGACACTGCCCGAGAATTGGCTGCTGAAATCCAAAGGCAGAGACAAAGATGCTCTAAGCACTTTCTATTCCAAAGGGAGCTGTAAACATTCTGGGCCAGACATCTTGGATTTCCTAATTGTTAGCAGAACCCCTGCTAGACGCAGCCATCTCCACTACTCCTTTCCTACCTCTTTTCTAGTCTCTACAAAGTCAACTGGGGAGAGTTAGAGAGGAAGTGATAACAATTCTGACTCTGAAGCTTTGAGGATTTTATTTTTCTCCTCCTTAGTAATACCTCCCTAAGTGAGTGGGACTCACAGAGAACCACCCGAGAGACTGGGAACAGATGTGAGGTGAGTGGTGGTGGAGGGTGTGAGGAGCAAGAGAGACTTGGTATTCCTGGTCTTGGGAAGCAGTGAAGCTGTTTACTCTCATATTAACTGCTATGATGTTATGGACTGAATGTATCACTCCCAAATTCATATGCTGAAGACCTAATGCCCAAAGTGACGGTTTGGGGAGAGGAGTCTTGGGTGATAATTGGGTTTAGATGAGGTCTGAGGATAGGGTCCCCATGAGGTCCTTAAAGGAGAGGAAAAAACCAGTGTTTTCTCCATATACCTGTCATTGGAGGACAGAAAGAAGATGGATGCCTGCAAGTTAGGAAGAGAGCCCTCACCAGGAAAGTGAATTGATTTTGGACTTCCCAGCCTGCAAAACTATAAGAAATAAATTCTTGCTATTTAAGCCACCCAGTCAGGAGTATTTTGTCATGTAGCCAGAGCTGACTAAGACACATGGCAAGTGCATATTTGTATCCAGGGCCATGTGGACTTAAGGAATTTAGCTGGCTTGATTCAACTATCCACCATCCCAAGGGCTTTACCAGACAGGCAAGGAGACTCAAAGGAAAGAGACTGTGGTATACAGTCAAGAGTTGAAAGTGAAGTTGTGAATGGTAGTTTAAGGGGTTAGATATGCTGCACTTGTAAAACACAACAGGTATGCCCATGTTTATAACAAATATAGATGAAACAGCAAAAAAGGCACAGACTGGTGAGACAATGTGTCCTTAGAGAAAGAGAAGTGGAAAGAGTTGCTGCCTTGGTTCCTGACTCCATATACCTTGCTTTCTTCAAACAAAAATCAACCAAGCACCCAAGAGCATCTAAGATACCAGCCACACAGCAGCTGTCAAAGAATGGCCACTACTAACCAAAGAAAGAGGGAGAAACAAGAGAAAAATGTTTACAGAGCAAATTAAATAAGGAACAAACCCCTTTTCCTACTCACACCCCACTAAACAGAAGGGAGCTAGCAACCTGGAAGAAGTGGAAGAAAGAATACATCTAGACACAACCCCAGTGATTCTTAAACTTTGTTCAGAAACCCCCTTTATGCTTTCAAAATTCTTAGGAAAACAAGAGCTTTTTGTCACTGTTATATGTAGGTTTAAAATTGAGAAAAATGTAAAGTATTTATTAGTATTAAAATAACAATATTAAAGCCATTATCTGTTAACATAATATATTTATATAAAAATATAGTTATAAAACAGAACACATTTTAGTGAAAACAGTGACATTGCTTTTTATTTTACAAATCTCATTAATGTATGGCTTAACAGAAGATAGCTGAATTCTCACATCTGCTTCTACATTCAACCTTTTTGCAATATATTGGTTTGATTCAAGTATAGGAAGAAAATGGGTCTTCATAAAGATATGACTCATTGGAAAAGGGAGAATATCATTTTCAGATAATTGTGGATATTCTTCTTTAGTATTATGCTAAAACTCAACAGATGACACTAGTTTCTTAAGAGATTTGTTGCATTGTGGAATCTGATACTAATCAATGTACTTCTTTGTACTTTAAAATCTATTGATCTACTTTGCATTTTTATGCATCTTTTATCCAAGCATGATTTTGTTACATTGTGCATTGGTCATTCCCTTTACAAAGTTTTTCCAAAGTTGACACAATTATAATTGTGTTGGGGGTCCATATGCCCAGCCTTGGGTTCAAGTCATTTGAAGGAGTAGCACAGGAATGTACTTAATTCTATTGGCAGAGGTGTGCAAAAACACATGCAAAGTATTATCAACCAAAAAGCTCACCTGAGCCTTAATGTCCAAATACTGTATAAAGAGTCAGTCATGTAGACATATTGCTTTAATGACAGACTGGAGCTACTCAATATTCAGCTCCCTAGTGCTAATAGAACATGGTCCATAAACTCAGGAATACAAAACAGTCTTATCAGGCAAAATATTACAAAGTTCAGATGTTATCTACTATGAGTTTGTCAAGGGTCACTTCTTACTTTGGAATGTGCAGAATTTGAACAACCCAAGCTTGCCAAGTTAATTCATCACTGCACAATAATATAACAGAATATTGCTTTAGTTACTATCACCAGTAATCTCATCACAAAATTCTACAAGTATGAAGAAATTGTTAAGCTCTTAATTATAGATACAAGCTTTCTAAAATTTCAGTTTTTCCCTTGAAAGCTCAAATTTTTGTCATTGTCAACAAATACTATTAATTGTTTTCCTTGAAATAACAGACTCAATTCCTTCACTTTTGAGAGACTATCAAATGTGTGTACGAGCTAAGTTGTTTCAGTCGTGTCCAACTCTTTGTGATCCCAGGGACTGTAGCCCTCCAGGCTCCTCTGTCCATGGGATTCTCCAGGCAAGAAAACTGAAGTGGGTTGCCATGCCCTTCTCCAATCTATCAAATACCCAAGTATAAATGATCAAATTTTAGCTGTCAGTTATTCTTAAAGTATTCTTGCCTGGAAAATCCCATGGATGGAGGAGCCTGTCCATGGGGTTGCAAAGAGTCAGACTCGACTAAGCAACTTCACTTCACCTCACTTATTCTTACGGGAAGGGTCAGGGGAGGAAATGTTATTCCATGAAAAAAGTGGCTAGTACAGCCTGCAAACCAAACAATCCCATACTTTGTCTCTACATAGCATCATACTTTGGTCTATATTAGAAGTATTTTAGACATTCTATTGGTTTTATTACATAAAATTTTAATAAAGTATATATTCTAGTGTTGAGATTCAGTAAAATTAATTAGTTTTACTGCCTTATATTCTTAAATGAAACTGGATTTTTTTTTCCTGTAAGTTCCTGGTATTGAAGAATACAATAATTACTAGTATAGTGTGGTGCCACTGCCTTTATTTTTGTTAAGGTATCAATGGCACCCCACTCCAGTACTTTTGCCTAGAAAAATCCCATGAACGGAGGAGCCTGGTAGGCTGCAGTCCATGGGGTCGCAAAGAGTTGGACACGACTGAGCGACTTCACTTTCACTTTCCACTTTCATGCATTGGAGAAGGAAATGGCAACCCACTCCAGTGTTCTTGCCTGGAGAATCCCAGGGAGGGGGAAGCCTGGTGGGCTGCCCTCTATGGGGTTGCACAGAGTCAGACACGACTGAAGCGACATAGCAGCAGCAGCAGCATCAACAGTTTTATCCACTGTTGCTTTTGCAGAATAATGCAATCTTAACATAGTAAAAAAAAAAAAAATGTGTTATTATGAAAATGGTTTTGATCGCACAGACTTTCTAAAGTTGTCTTGGACCCCAAGGGTTCTATGAATCACATACTGAGAACTGTTGTTTTAGATTTGTCATTTTATTCCTCTCTGTTAAAATGCACAATATCTATAGGCTTAGTCATGCCTAGAGCTGAAGATGTGCTTTCTTTTTCTTTAAAAAAAATTAATTTATTTTTAATGAGGATAATTGCTTTACAATATTGTGTTGGTTTCTGCTGTACACTAACATGAATCAGCCATAGGTATACATATGTCCCCTCCCTCTGAATCTCCCACCCCATCCCATCCCTCTAGATTGTTGCAGAGCACCTAGCCGAGCTCCCTGTGTCATACAACAAATTCCCACTGATTATCTATTTTACATACAGTAATGTATATGTTTCCATGCTACTCTTTCAATTCGTCCCACCCTGTTCTCCCCTCACCGTGTCTACAAGTCTGTTCTCTATGTCTTTGTCTTCATTGCTAAACTTCCAATGAAGGATACTTGGCAGAATGTTTTGAGATTCATTGCGGTTGTAGCATGTATCTATGGTTTGTTCTTTTCATTGCCAAGTGGTATTTCACTGTATGGATATGCCACAATTTGTTTATCCCTTCTGTTGATGGAGATTTGGTTGTTTCCTGTTTAGCACTGAGAGCTAAACTTTCCCTCTCAGTGCTGCTTTAGCTGTATCCAACAAATTTTGATAGGCCGTGTTTTCATTTTCATTCAGCACAAAACATTCTTTGATTTCACTTTTCTCTTATGAGTTCTTTTTTATTTTATTTATTTATTTTAATTGGAGGCTAATTACTTTATAATATTGTGTTGGTTTTTGCCATACATTCACATGAATCAGCCATGGGTGTACATGTGTTCCCCATCCTGACCCTCCCTCCCACCTCCCTCTCCATCCCATCCCTCAGGGTCATCCCAGTGCGCCAGCGCTGAGCACCCTGTCTCATGCATCAAACCTGGACTGGAGATCTATTTCACACATGCAAGGAGATAAAACCAGTCTATCCTAAAGGAGATCAGTCCTGGGTGTTCATTGGAAGGACTGATGCTGAAGCTGAAACTCCAATACTTTGGCCACCTGATGCAAAGAGCTGATTCATTTGAAAAGACCCTGATGCTGGGAAAGATTGAAGGCAGGAGGAGAAGGGGAGGACAGAGGATGAGATGGTTGGATGGCATCACTGACTCAACGGACATGAGTTTGGGTAAACTCCAGGAGTTGGTGATGGACAGGGAGGCCTGGCATGCTGCAGTCCATGGGGTCACAAAGAGTCAGACATGACTGAGCAACTGAACTGAACTGAATAAACATGTTTCAACGCTATTCTCTCAAATCATCCCATCCTTGCCTTCTCCAACAGAGTCCAAAAGTCTATTCTTTACATCTGTGTCTCTTTTGCTGTCTCGCATATAGGGTCATTGTTACCATCTTTCTAAATTCCATATATATGTGTTAATATACTGTATTGGTGTTTTTCTTTCTGACTTACTTTGCTCTGTATAATAGGCTCCAATTTCATCCACCTCATTAGAACTGATTCAAATGCATTCTTTTTAATAGCTGGGTAATATTCCATTGTGTAAATGTACCACAGCTTTCTTATCCATTCGTCTGCCGATGGACATCTAGGTTGCTTCCATGTCCCGGCTATTGTAAACAGTGCTGCGAGGAGCATTGGGGTACACATATCTCTTTCAATTCTGATTTCCTCCGTGTGTATGCCCAACAGTGGGATTGCTAGGTTGTATGGCAGTTCTTTTAAGAGAACTTTGTTTAAACCCATAGAAGAATGATGCTTACTTTTGATTCCACTGGAGGAAGTTCAGGTGTTTCAAAGTATTGAACTGATTGATATGAAAAGTCCTTGAAAGTTAAAGCCATAGTTAAGAAACAATGAAAAAAATCTTGTCAGGGCCAAAAATTTTATGCACATATTGCACATGGTAATTTAAGAGCCTAGGGGGAAATGTATAAATACTTGCTGTGCTGTGCAAGTTGCTTCAGTTGTGTCTGACTCTGTTCAGCCCCATGGACTGCAACCCCCCCTAGGCTCTTCTGTCCATGGGGATTCTGTAGGCAATAATACTGGAGTGGGCTGCCATTTCCTTCTCCAGGAGTATATATACTTAATGTACTATAATAAAAATGAAAAAATACTATTTCCAGCATTGTCAAATGTAATATATTCTGAAATTAACTGATAATGTAAACTAATGTAGCTGTTAAGCCACATATAAGAATTTTAAACTATGACCAGAAGTTTGATTTTCTGTCAAACTTTCATTTTTAATACTTTTCTTGCTTTTTCCTCTCTCTTTCTTTTTAATGAGACATAATTTGGACAGGAGCCATTTTCCTGTTACACACTAACTCACTTCTACCCCAAGAGAGGGTTCTGTAAAACTGATTGTATAATGCTATTGTTTTTGTGTGCTATAGAAAATTTGACTAATCCACTCACTCTCACTGTGTCTATACTTTCAGTAAGTCCAAAGTAAATTATATAGAGTCACTAATCAAAAGCTAATGAAAAGCTTTATATCTTTAGATTTTCTTCCACTATCCTTTTTTTTTTTTAGCTTCTGCAACTGAAATCTAGAAGATTTTGCTCCAAAAATAAGGTTTAGTTACATTACTTAAATTTCCACTTTTAAATTGTCTAAATTTATAATAAGCACTTCTGATTATGAAGGGTTGACATATTTTAAGAGTAGGGACTACTTTTCTGTGCTAAGTTACTTCAGTCGTGTCTGACTGTTTGCGACCCTACGGACTGTAGCCCGCCAGGTTCCTCTGTCAATGGAATTCTCCAGGCAAGAATATTGGAGGGGGTTGCCATTTCCAACCAGGGATCCAACCCATGTCTCTCACATCTCCTGCATTGGCAGGAGGATTCTTTACCACTAGCACCACTGAGGACTCTTCTACTTGAGCATGATCTTCATTACTAGGAAAGAATGTTGTCTGTTTGCATTATCATCTCCTATTATGACTATAACTCACAATTAAAGTCAGTGAAAGTTGCTCAGTCATGTCTGACTCTTTGTGACCCCGAGGACTATACAGTCCATGAAATTCTCCAGGCCAAAATACTGGAGTAGGTAGCCTTTCCCTTCTCTAGGGGATCGAACTTTCCCAACTCAGGGATCAAACCCAGGGCTCCCACATTGCAGGCAGATTCCTTACCAGCTGAGCCACAAAGGAAGCCCAAGAATACTGGAATGGGTAGCCTATCCCTTCTCCAGGGGATCTTCCTGACCCAGGAATTGAACTGTGGTCTCCTTCATTGCAGGCTGATTCTTTACCAACTGAGCTATAAGTGAAGTGAAAGTTGCTCATTCTTGTCCGACTGTTTGCAACCCCATGATCCATACAGTCCATGGAATTCTCCAGGCCAGATTACTGGAGTGGGTACTCTTTCCCTTCTCCAGAGAATCTTCCCAACCCCGGAATTGAACCACGGTCTCCTGCACCGCAGGTGGATTCTTTACCAACTGAGCTATCAGGGAAGCCCAACTGAGCTATTAAATCACAATTAATCTACTATGTAAATAACAAGTAGTTACATACAAAAATTGTCATCATATCTTTGTTTCCTTTGAAGAAAATTTCTTTGTTAGCTTAGACATCATCCACACTTAAAACATTAAAAGGAAATCTTAAAGCATTAAAAGAAAATGTAAGATTTCTCCTCATCTTATATGCTGTGGAATTGAAAGTGATGTTACTTGTAATAAATATCAGGCCTAGAATGATTTAGCCCAAAGGACTTACAAATTAGTAAGATAAAATAAAATAACAAATACAAAATAGATTACCTGTTATAAGAGAAGATCAAAAAGAGTTTAAAAGTCATAACATACAGATGTGGATCATGAAGTAATACATCTCAATGAAAGTAGATTTTGAGTTGGGTCTTAGAGCAGGGAAAAAATTGGAGATTGTTGACACATGTTTAAAAGGCAAAGTAATTGACAAGGATTGCCTAACAATAGAAGTGAAAACAGAAATATACTTTTAGAGAAGAATGAATAGTAAAATGTATATAAAGTAAGGAATTAAGAGAGTGGAAGGGAGAAAAGAGAAAGGGGAGGAACCCAAGACAAACCATGCCTGAATAACTAGAACATCTTAATACATTTAATAGCAACAAACACAGAAAAACACAAAACCAAAAAACAGGCACAGGGCAAACATGAAACAAAGAAATTTAGACTGAAATGTCTCATGATCAGGAAGAAAATGAGTTCATATTTGGATATATATTTTTTATCAATGTTTCTCAACAATATTCCTATCTATGTTAATAAACAATGTCTACAGATTCACACAGTTCATTGTATGAACTGAATATTAAAAATAATTTTATTGCTAACTGAATGAGCACAGGCTTTGGAATTCAAGCCAGACTGAATCTTGAGTCTTGATTCTTTTTCTATTCCACTCAGTTCCTCACCTTTCTCTTTACCTATCCTTCTGTCTACAACATTTTGTTGCTTATGAACTTCAGACGCAATATCTGCAAGGTGCTATCTTGGGATGGGTTAGATTGGATATAAATGGAATATCTGAATTTCTGTACTGTGTTTTTTTACTTGAGTTTGTGCACTCAAGTCCAAGTTGCTCAGCAGATGGAAAGCAGTATAAGCCAATGACAAATAACGCAGCAAAGACTCCTGGTTGATTCCAAGAGTGATTTCCAATCATGCAGTCACATGTGGGGAGAAGGAATGATAGTCAATGACAACTCAGTGTGTGTGCGTGTGTGCTCGGTCCCTCAGTCATGTCCAGCTCTTTGTGATCCTATGGACTGTAGCCTGCCAGGCTCCTCCATCCATGGAATTGTCCAGGCAAGAATACTGGAATGGGTTGCTATTTTCTCCTCCAGGGGATCTTAACAGCCCAGGGATCAAACCCTCATTTCCTGCATCTGCTACATTGGCAGGCAGTTTCTTTAGTGCTGAGCCATCCGGCAAAAAATGTGCTGAGTTCTACAGAGACAAATGGACTTGGCAATAAGGGGGCATTGCACCCACTTCAGAAATGTTTCTCAGTCTGTGGGAAGTAGAATAAGTACATTTCAAATACAAATTATGTTACTTACTGAAACAGGAGACAATGTATCTGTCAGCCCTTTGTGACCTCTGGTGAGGAGTTTGAAGGGTACTTGATTGAGTTCTGTGCAGGCTGCCTGCTCAGGCTATATGGTTGATTCCTATTGGAATACATTTCTTAGATGCTGACATCTTTGATAAATGGGTTTTAAATTTCTCTTCGTTAATGTCCCTTGACAGTGTTCTGAACTAATTGTGTCATATTTATTGTAGATCGTTTCCAAGATATTTTATTTTCAATAAACCTTAAATAAGTATTTTATTTACCTAATGTTATCATCCCTTAGAGCTAAATACAATATTATCAACATTATTAGAACAAGTTTTAGGTTTGCTTTTAGAACTGCTGCTGCTGCTAAGTCGCTTCAGTCGTGTCCGACTCTGTGCGACCCCATAGATGGCAGCCCACTAGGCTCCTCTGTCCCTGGGATTCTCCAGGCAAGAATACTGGAGTGGGCTGCCATTTCCTTCTCCAATGCATGAAGGTGAAAAGTGAAAGTGAAATCGCTCAGTCATGCCTGACTCTTAGCAACCCATGGACTGCAGCCTACCAGGCTCCTCCGTCCATGGGATTTTCCAGGCAAGAATACTGGAGTGGGTTGCCATTGCCTTCTCCAGAAAATGTATCAATCATTTAACCTTTATATTTTATATAATTGAGTATTAAATGGAACAATGTCAGTTTATCTAGAGTTAAATGAAAAACTGATTAACAAGAGTTAGAGAAATATATACAATTGTGACATTTAAATAGAGTTTGTTTGGTTATGATAGCAGACCAAACTTTAAAATCCTAAACATGTTTAATTAAAGTAATTTTTTGCAGAGCTATATTTGAACAGGCAATATAGTACCGGCAATTATCTGTAATTATCCAGTTCCAATCAGGAAATAATAGAGATTTCAATGTCACTAAACACAATAAGGATAATCACTCTTCCATTATTCTGATGGGCATGTAATTAACAACCTAAAAAAATTTTTCATAGGGATGTAACAGCCAGAGTTTCAATAAGACTTACAGTGTAAGCAGCTAGATTAACTGTATTGTAGTTAAAACTGACCTTTTTTCATTACAGTTTTAAATCTCATGCTAGTACTTTTTCAACCAAGGCCTATTTTTGCTTTTCAAGCACTGGCAAAAGCTCATTATTACTACCATAGATATAGTATGCCTAAGGACCTCATGGTTTGCCTTAGAAATTTTATCTTTCTTTTTTTCCTCTTAGAAACTTTATCTTGATACACAGGATGACATCTGCTTACTGTCACTTAAAAATTTTATCTTTAATACATTAAAAGATAAACTAAGTCACGTTAAAATTTTTAAAGTTTATTTGAGCAAATATCAATTCCAATCGGCAGCATCAAACTGGAAGTAGTTAGGATAGCTCCACTGACAGGAGCTACGGGAGGATTGTTAGATAACTTAGAAGCAAAGCATAGAAATTATTTTATTGGCTGCAGCTGAAGTTGTTGCATTATTTTGGAAAGTCTAGTTGGCAGATTGTGACAGGTTGTTGTTCTTAACCCTGACTCTAATTTAGGATACAGTTTGCTTATGTAGACTACCAAAGCACCAGATCCACCTCAGTCTAATGGCCTCCTTCTTTGATTACTTTAACAGTTAATACTTGTTAAAAATACAAAATAATATGACAAATTTATGAAAAACTTGGTCATAAAAATATTCATAATTTTAGGACTTAGATATATTAATAAATTGTTTTTGTTCCCTCTATAGGTATATATTTTAAAATATTTATAACTATAGAGATTATAAAGTTAATGAACTTCTCAGTTATCACTCATACACATTTTTGAATGCTGCTACATTGTCTGTATTTATAAGTAAAGTTTGCATTCTATTTTTCAAAATAGAAATACTATAATTTATTTAACCATTCTCTTAGTTTCTGAACATTTAGGTTGCTTCTAATTATCTATTTACATAAATAATTGTATGAAATTTTGGCTTTGGAATTAAACACAGGAAACAACATTAAAGTGTCTATATATGAATGAGTTGCATATGTGTCATTTTAATCATATGGGTATTGATGTTAAGAACAAAATGACTACAATTCAGATGCACAGTTTTATCGTATGCATTTTATAATGAAAGAGGCAAATGCAGGCATAAAGTAAATTATCTGTATTATCAAAGCTCATTTCATGAGATATTTTCTTCCTGAGTGTTTTGAAATGTTTTGAACAAATATTGCATACCTAATTTTGCATTTTGCTTTCCTAATCTATTTATGTTTGAAGTTTCTCATTCAGAATTTACTCTAAAAGCCACAAGATAAGTAGCAACTTTCCTAAATATTCTGTAACAATTGGAATCAAAATTTTTCATCTGTTTCATGGTATAAAGAATGTTGTGATGAGTATCTTTAAAAATATAGAGATAAAAATATAGAGATATTAATATAGACATATAAATATAGATATATAGAAAGAAAATATTTATATTTAACCATTTATATATTTATACCTATATCTATCCTTTGGCTTGGTAATTCACTAATTCTTTTTTTCATCTATATCTTGAATATATATATATTTTTTTTCTTGACCCCTGATACTACTTCCAATTAATTTTCAAAAGAGTTGTACTATTTCAACATTATCTGAAATAGATGAGACTACCATATTTATCCTGTCTTAGGCAACAATGAATATTTCAAAATAAATGTCTAATTTAGTAGCAGAAAATCTATTCTTTTCATTTTTGTGTTAATATTCATTTGTTTACTTAATAATTAGAGATTGGATGTTTTCACATTAATATCAATGATTTTGTTTAATCATCCTTGTGAACTTGGTAACTGGTCCATTTATTTGTTAAGTGGTTGATATTTTCTCTAGAAATGTTTCTGAGATTTTTATATGAAAAAGAGTAACACTGTCATATATAGTACACAAATATAATTGATTGCATTTTACTATTGCTTATTTTGCTTTTTAGCATGCAGAATTTTTAAATTATACTGTCAAATTGATTAATTTTAACGCTCACTCTAATCGTGCTTCTAAACTTAGAAATTCATGCCTTTTTCAAAAATTTCCTAAAAATTTAACCCTGTTACATTTGGTATGATATCATACTGAAATATATGTTTAGTGTTTTTTCTTACAGCCTATGTTAAAGATCTAATTTTTTTTTCCAAGATGTTGACTTGTTTATCTTAACATGACATGTTGAAAGAAATGTAAATTTTACAGAAAAACTAGTGCCTCGGCTGAAAATTGTTTGTTTGCAAGTAAACTTTCTTAAGCAAAATGATCCAACAATAAATGGGTAGAGGTAGTGATTTAAGGGGAAGAATAAGGAAGGAGCTAATGGATATCTTTTGGACTTAGGATCAGTGAATGTAGTCGGACATCGGGGGATTGGAAACGAAAACGAAAACACTGTCATGAACCCAGACAACAACTGTCTCTACTTTTTTTCTCTGCAGTCACATGGTGTCTCCAATGTGTTCCTCTGTGCATAACTGCCTGATGTTTCTGATTCATTTATATTCACCCCAAACTTGGCTCCTCCTGCCCTATCCTTAGATTCAATACCTATGGTCAGATAACCCACCTTCCCTGTCTCCTGATTTTAAGCTCACTGGAAAAACAAGCCTCTGAAAAGATTCCCACTTAATTAGGTATCTATTTCTCTAACCTATGTGGTTAGGGTTAGTCAGGGAGGACACACATGGGTGCAGCTCTCAGGGTGGGGTCAGTTGTCAGAGCAGAAAGTAGGGGTATGGCAGGCACCAGAAAGTCAGTCTATTAGAATCACTGAGGAAGTGATTAAAAATGTGACTAAAAAGTTCCTTCAATAATCATGATTTACACTGTTTCTAGGACAGTGTTTAATAAATAATAATGTCTATAATAAAAAATGTTTAATATATTGGTTGAACTAAATTAAATATTTTTAAAACTATTGATTTTCTTTAGGCTGTGAATAATATCCAAGTCATTTAACATGTGCTGAGATGTTATCATCATATAACATCTCATCATAGGATATGGTGAGGGACAGAGGCCTGGTGTGCTGCAGTCCACGGGGTCACAAAGAGCTGGACACAACTGAGGGACTGAACAACAACATTTAACATAATTCAATCCATGTGTACATAACATTATTAGTAGCATATCTACCATGTAAAACACATACATCTTTTCTTCCCCAACATCTTGTTTCTCCCCCTAAAAGGTTTCTCTGTCTCCTTACCACTCAATGTAATTTTAATTTACATTAAAGAGACAAATAATTGAACAGTTAACTCTATTTTTATCGATCTTTGCTACTTGTATATTTTTATGTTCAAGTCAACTTGAAAGAGTCATGAATGTTTAACAAGTGATTTCTGAGATATTTTATGCTAAAAAATTTTTATTCTGAATTTACATTCTGTCATCTTGCTACATTCAGAGTACTTGTTAAGTAAGTAAATCAAGACAATACATTTTTCTTTATTGTTGATTAGCCAAATGTATTAATTTTTATTTCAGGTACTAAATTCAGTGCCTGATATCTGCAGGATTTTCTTTCTTCTTAGTATTTTCACATTTACTAATGAGTGATTAGGGAAAAGCTTTTTTCTTCTCTTTCTTTGTGGAGACACAGACTGACCATTACATTTTCACACGGATTTCAGAAAATCTATACATTGTTTTGTCAATGAATACCATAGAAATTGCTTGGGATTTATCCTAAGATGCAAAATATCAAACTTCCAAAGACATCCATTGGAAAGATATAGAAGAATAATTAATTTGTACATAGGCTTGAAATAATTTTGTTGAAATAAAAACATTTCAGTCTGTAACCTCTTTTGCCCAATGGTTCCCACATTTTACTCCACAGATTATGTAGCAGCCCAGTGTAGAAGTTTGTTTTTGTTCCTGAGTTTTACAACTTTTGCTCAGTTAGAATATGTTGCCACAGAACTTAAGGAAAGCCATCGACTGCATTGGCTTCCTTTGCCCACCAGAGATTAAAATGGAGACCCTTTATTATTGCAAGTTAAAGAACAGCCCATCATTTAACCCATTTATTGTATAGATGAGAAACTTCCAAACAGTAATGCAGTGCCTCAAAGTAATTGAATATATAAGAGGAAGGAGGACCTAGCCTTTTTGGGATGTCTCAAAATGAGGAGGAAACTATTTGTCCTTATAATACAATCAATCCTAGCTTCAATACAATTTAAAGTTTTCTAGAAATTTATATGTAGACGTTGTGAACAATATAAGACCATTTTGCATTTAAAAAAAATTCATTAAATGAAAACAAAAATATAACTTACCAAAGTCTGTGATGCAATGAAAGCAGTGCTTAAATAAAATTTAAAGCAGTGAATACATATATTAGAAAAGAAAGTACTAAAATTAATCATCTAAGTTTCCATTTTTGGAAACTAAAAAAAAAAGAGAGAGAGAAGAGCTTATTAAATCTAAAATAAGCAGAAGAAAAGAAAGAATAAAAATTAGAGCAAAAATCAGTGAAATTGAAAACAGTCAAAAAAATCATCAAAATCAAAATCTGGTTCTTTGAAGAGTTCAGTAATTGAAATCAACTTAACTGTCCATTAACAGAGGAATAGATAAAGAATATGTGGTACATATATATAGTGGGATTATTACTCAGTCATAAAAAGGAATGGGATTGTGTCATTTACAGAGATGTGGATAGACCTAGAGACTGCCATATAGAGTGAAATAAGTCAGAAAGAGAAAAACAAATATTGTATAATATCACTTTTATGTGGAATCTAGAAAAATGATACAGACGAACTTATTTGCAAAGCAAAACCAGAGACACAGACATGGAACAAACATGGATACAAAGGAGGGTAGAGGGGTGAGATGAATTGGGAAACTGAGATTGACATATATACACTACTATTTTTAGAAAATAGATAACTAATGAGAACCTACTGCATGGAACAGGGAACTCTACTCAACCCTTTGCGGTGACCTCTTAAATCATAAGGAAATCCATTAAAGAGGATATTATGTGTATGTATAGCTGATTCACTTTGCTATACAGTAGAAACTAATACAACATTGTAAAGCAACTATGTTCCAGTAAAAATTACTTTAAAAAAAAAGGTTAGTAAAGCTATGTGTGGATGTGAGAGTTGGACTATAAAGAAAGCTGAGCATTGAAGAATTGATGCTTTTGAACTGTGGTGGTGGAGAAGACTCTTGAGAGTCCCTTGGACTGCAAGGAGATCCAACCAATCCATCCTAAAGGAAATCAGTCCTGAATATTCATCAGAAGGACTGATGCTGAAGCTGAATCTCCAATACCTTGGTCACCTGATGCTTAGAACTGACTCATTGGAAAAGACCCTGATGCTAGGAAATATTGAAGACAGGAGGGGAAGGGGACAACAGAAGATGAGATGGTTGGATGGCATCAGCCACTCTATGGACATGAGTTTGAAAAAGCTCTGGGAGTTGGTGATGGACAGGGAAGCCTGGCGTGCTGCAGTCCATGGGATCACAAAGAGTCAGACACTACTGAGTGACTGAACTGAACAGAACTGAGTAAGCCATGAGTCAGATAAACTAAGAAAAAGAGAAAACACAAAGAACTACTATGTGAAAGAGAAGAGACTACATCACTCTGGATCCCACAAACACTAAGGATAATAAGGAAATTTTATTAACAACTCTACTGCACAAATTTGACAACATGGATAAATAGACCAACAGTTTGAAAAATACAATCTACTCAGTCACACAAGACGTAATAGCAATCCAAATAGGTTATGTCTATTAAATAAATTGAATCAATATTTAGTAACCTTCAAAAACCAAGCACCAGGATCAGAGGGTCTAATTGGTAAATTCTATCAAACATTTTCAGATGAAATTATACCAATTCACAGTCTCTTCCAGAAAGTAGAACCAAAGAGGATACTTTCTAACTCACTCAAAAAGACCAGTACTACCTTCCAAAATAAGACAATGATGTCACAGGAAAAGAAAATCACAGATCAGTATTTCTCATGAACATAGATGCAAAAATCTTCAACAGAACATTAGCTAATGAAATCTAATAATGTATAAAAATAATTGTATATCATGACTAAGTGGTATTTATACCAGGTATGCAATGATTATTAAAATTTGAAAATCAATTAATGTATTCTATAACATGACAGGCTAAAAACAATAATCACATATGCTTTAAAATTCTCCAATTCTTCCAAAGCTAAAATAGAAGAATACAAAAAGTTGCAAAAGAAATTAGTTATTGATTGTTTTTTAACATGATTCTAGGGATGCATTTTCGCTACTTCCGTGTGTTTGAAATTTTACAAATATAAAGTGAAATAATAAAATCAAATTCATCCAAAGTAGTCAAGGAACTAAACTCACAACAAGAATAAATTTTGGCAACCAGAAGAACAAGAAAAATTAGAAATTAAATGATTATCTTTTAAATGCCTTCTAAAGAGTTAATTATAGACAGATGTTTCAAGATCATTTTAAATGAAGTAAAAACATTTTTAAAAGAAATAAAATAAAAAATGCAATCTTAAGATACTCATAAAATTTAGTTATTCAGAGTTAAGACCCTAGAACAGTATCAAAAAACCATGATGTAGAGGAGATAATAACTCAGTTTCTAGAAATGGAGAACAGCCATTGTCCTTTCCTCACACACTTTCAAAATTCGGTCACCTTTAATAAGAACCTTGATGTGTTCATTTGCATAAAAGCATTAAATGCTAGATCAAAAGGAAACATGAGAAATCACTCTAGTCTCACCTGTGTTATCCAGGATATTATTTTGAGCTCCCAGTAGACATTGTCAAGCCCTCCCATTTCAAAATGAGTAGATTAACAATATACTCTAATTTCAAATTATACAAGAGGTTGACATTTGTTTTGGAAGCTAAGCTCTTCTTTGCAAAAAATAATAACCACTAATAATAAGAAATAGCTTACACTATAACAGTTCTCATTTAAGGAGTTCAAAGTAACCACAGACTTTATTTTGGCCTCACAGAGTTCCAAGCCATGCAAACCTTAGAATTTATATAACTACTTCACTATGAATCATTCTTATTATTATAGAAATTATGAGTTTGAATATGCTACTTAATACTAGAAATGCTTTTGACATCTAATTTACTCCTAGTTCAGTTCAGTTCAGTCACTCAGTCGTGTCTGACTCTTTGCGACCCCATGAATTGCAGCACACCAGGCCTCCCTGTCCATCACCAGCTCCTGAAGTCCACTCAGACTCATGTCCATCGAGTCGGTGATGCCATCCTAAGTAAAGGCTAATATCTGTATGCTGAATATATCTATTGTCTAATGTGGAACTATTAAATGAAGAAGTTGGCAAATTATTGCCTTCAGGCCAAATCTGATCCAACATATGTTTTTGGAGATAAAGTTTTACTAGAACACAGCCACATATAGTCACTTATGTATTGTCTCAGGCTGCTTGTACAATACAAGGACAGAGCAGAGACCACAGGATCCAAAAGCCTAATATACATTATTTAGCTCTTTATAGACAAAGTTTGCTAAACTCTCATTTAAAGTGTGATTTTCAGCCAACTGCAAATGTCACAGACAATTTCCAAAATAACTATGCTAATATAGAGAAATTCTTGTTCAGTTGCATATATATAAGAATAATAACCATATCAATGTATGTTCATAATGCTGACTCTATGAATATATTTTGTGGGAATTTTTTTAGGTTTCATTAATTTAGCCAGAATAATTAACAACAATGATTATATTTCCAGGAAAAATAATATATTATATATAGTATATATTATATACTATAATATTATACTAAATAATTATATATATAGTGTATATTTTTCCATGCTTTCCACTGTAACATTGGTGATAAGCTTGTAGGTTGTGTCTAGAAAGAAAAAAATGAATAGGATTCCTAAACTGTAAATTCTTAATCTGGAACCTATTACCACCATAGCTATTATTTCTGGGTCCGAGAGAGAGAGAAAATGGGACTATTTCTCAAGGAAATCGTTTACTTCTATATGGTCAAAAGAATTTGATAAATGGAATAAAATCAAGAGAACCAATCTCTTTAACCCCTTTCTTTTGGCCATATCATCACTCTCCAATTATAATCTTGAACATTATGCTTTATTCACTATAGTCCTTCTTAAACTTCAAATAGGAATATCAATGAATTTCAAATAGAACTAGGAATATATTTGTTATGGATTTGTTAAGGAAAATGGGTAAAGGAAATGGATAAAATCCAATGTTCACAAAATTATGTCACACACTTTTAGAGTTTCAACTTTATCTAGAGAGTTTGGGATTTGAGAACATCATGGTAGTTGAAAAGAACATGTCTTTTGAACTACCATCATGAAAAGCCCTTTCATGATGGCTTTGACACTCATGAAGAATATGATTTTATTATAGCAGAAACATGAGTCTATTTGGATTTTGTTATTTCTTGAGAAGGCCTGTTATAAGCTTCTATCAAGCTGAATAGATGTTGTATAGGAAAAGAAGATTCCTCTACAATAAAGTATCAGTAGAGTCTTGTGAATTAGAATCAGCTTCATAAAAGGAAGCTGAACAAAAGATCCTTATAAAATTTTTTTCCCCTAAAACTTTAAAGATGAGCCACAATATCTTGCAACATGTTAACAGAAACCTTCAAAGCTAGTTTCATATAGGCGCTGTTTAATTAATGAGTCAATTAATATTGAGGCTGCAGTCATTGGTGTTTATGTGATAGATAAAGGAATCACAGACAGTTTGTTATGTAAGCCACTGAAATTAACCAGGAAATGAACTGATGAATTACATCTTATTCTAGACTCATATTTAAAACATATGTACAATGATCACAGTGTTGGTATACCTCCTACTGTATGAAATATCTTGCAAAGAGACAGATGTCTCAAAAATATTGTGCCATCCAGAACTTTGGGCAAATTTCTTAACTACCAAATAAAAAGTTCTTCTTTCAATTGTAATGACTAGTAAACATGAAAAGACATACTCTGCATATTGCTACTTCAGTGCTCTTTATAAATTAGTAAACTGCCAACTTAATTCAAATGAAGTAGATTTCTTAGGTTTCTGGTTACCTACTTCTAATTTTGAAATGTGCTGTAAAAATAATTTTTTAACAAACAAAACAAAAATATCATTGATACATTTAAGAAGAAAAGGATTATCCATTGCCTGGCTTATAACAGACATATTCCAAATTTGTACAGCACATCTATGCAAGGACCTGGTAATAGCCAAGGGCATCTTACCTGCTTTTATATAAAAAAATTTAACCTGAATAAAGTGCATTAAAATTTGTTGATTGATTTTATTTTTGAAAACATATTTTGTCGAGAGAATATGCTTCTTTAGTATACTGGAGACACTGCTGCTGATGCTGCTAAGTCGCTTCAGTCGTGTCCGACTCTGTGTGACCCCATAGAGGGCAGCCCACCAGGCTCCCCCATCCCTGGGATTCTCCAGGCAAGAACACTGGAGTGGGTTGCCATTTCCTTCTTCAATGCATGAAAGTGAAAAGTGAAAGTTAAGTCACTCAGTCGTGTCCGACTCTTAGCGACCCCATGGACTGCAGCCCATCAGGCCCCTCCGTCCATGGGATTTTCCAGGCAAGAGTACTGGAGTGGGTTGCCATTGCCTTCTCCTACTATGACAATAAAAGTATGCTGGATTTATTTACTCTTACTCTATATTTTATGACTAATAGTGATTTGATGAGACACTCTTCCTTAATAGATGAAAGATGAAACAATAGCCAAGCCAAAATAGAGTTGGAGAAACTGAAATTTGGAGATTTATCTTATGCTTATCTAACATGGTTTTGATAAGTGGTATGAATAGTGCTAGACATTCTTCTGCATTAAAAAAAACATATTAATATCTATATGAGATAAGGTATCATTTATGGTTACATATAAATTAAAAAGTCCAGAAACAATTTAGATTTGAGTTATAGCTTGCTGAGAGCTACTTTTAAAAAATAATTAGCCTCATAATAAAATCTGAAGTTTATCAAACAAGTAGATATTTTAAAAGTATAATGTTTACTTGTATAATATTATAAAATGAAAATAAAATATTTCCCTCTTCCATTCTGTAACTATGTTAGAAATGAACAAATGAAAAGATTTATGCCAGTAATTTTTAAGAATTTGAAGAATTGCAATTTGTCATATCAATAAGAACCATTATTTTAGAAACTAAACAATCTATATTTGGAATTTAATCTCATAAAACCTTGTCTGCCATGGGAGATTTATGATGAATCTGCAAAGGGAAAGGAGATATTTTGCCTAAAGAGTGTTGATGAATACTATTTTAAATGTACTTATTGTTATGGGTTTTTGTTTTATGGGTTTTGACACTGATACTGGGAAAGATTGAAGGCGGAGGAGAAGGAGACTATGGAGGATGAGATCATTGGATGCCATCACCAACACAATGAACATGCGTTTGAGTAGGCTCCGGGAGTTGGTGATGGACAGGGAAGCCTGGCTTGCTGCAGTCTGTAGGGTCACAAAGAGTCACTGAGTGACTGAACTGAACTGAGCTGACTAAGTATATCACTTATTCTGCCATTAATCACAATCAACAAGGCATCCAAGTGGCCACAACCTTCTAATAACTCACTGGATTGTTAGAAATCACAGAATGAATCAGCTAACTTTACTGCAAAGCAAAATACAATAGCAAATAGCAACATTGCTGGATTTTTTAAAAAACAAAAAGTATGAATATTTCACGATGGTAGTGGTCTACAAGATATTTTTCAGAAAATGCTAAAGGTGTGTCATGTCAGTGATGCTGTTCAGTTGATATACATCTACTTTAAGTTGCTGTGCAACTTGCCAAGTTGCTAAGAATACTAGAGTTTAGAGCATTACAGGAAATAGTAATGTCAGTCAATACATTGAAATTTTCATGTTAGCCATTTGTGTAAAACTCTTCCTCCACCAAAACATTCACCATCACTGTTATGAAAATGTGAAATTGATTGATTGGATTTACACCTCCTCTGTCTTCTCTTACCACCTTTTTGGTGACAGTGCTAATGAACTATCAAACAACTAGAAAAGAACAGTCAAATACTGGCAGTGGGAATACGCAGAAGTGAGGGGCACAGAATTAAGCCTATTAAGTTACTTGTGCTTTTTACTAATATTATTAATTGAGAGATGGATGTAATGAGCTTTTGCTTGATTTGGGACATCCTCAAGTTTTATCATCTGGATAGTATGCCTCATATATATGGCACACAAAATATCACCATAACAGAAATAATTCTGTTGACACTTTAACTGTCTAAATGTAACCCATGTATCTTAGCATCTACCTAAAGATAAAGTGTTACAGGGGAAAATCAATGATTGGTCCCAGAAATCTTCATTAAAGAACTGTCAACACACCCTTAGTTCTGGTGTCAAAAGTAGAATTTGTTTAAGGGCTAACTATATCCTTTGGCAGAGTTTGGTAGGCAGGTGCCAAGACTACATTTGATTCTTATAACCAGAAGAATAACATGGAAAAATACTGCTTCAGATTGTCTTGATCAAATATCACTGATATTTGACAAGATAAAATCTTATCCAAAAGGAACACTGGAGAACATTAAATGACATGCTTGAAATTAAAGTTTACTTTTACATAAAAGATTCAACAACTGATAGGGTATTTAGAACAATATTTCAAACAGTCTTCATTGAAGATATGTGGAACAAATGTGATCAGAATGAGGAGGTTCACTAACATAGACTGATGAATTTGCACATGGAGTACTGGATTTGAGGTTCTGGAAAGCTGAGTAGCATAGGGATACTGAAGTATTTATTTGATATATAAGAAGTAAAGAGTGTTTCTAAATATAGAATTTAAGAATAATATGTATTTAATAATTGACCAACATTTATGTATTATTACTAATATTATTAAATTAGTAATTACATAATAATTAGAACTCTGGGTGCAGGGTTGATGCAAATGAAAATGAATCATAATTTTTTCTGGGCATCCCAGAATATTTAAAGAACTTCAAATAGCTTTCCCAGAATATTTCAGGAACTTCAAATAGCTTTGAACTACTTAGGTCTTATTGTTTCCACATCTGGTATTTCTTTTGGAGTTACTTCTTGTCTTGACTCTTTCACTCTACACTTAACTTACAGATTACTGCTTAGTTCAGTTCAGTTCAGTCACTCAGTCATATCCGACTCTTTGTGACCCCATGAATCGCAGCACGTCAGGCCTCGCTGTCCATCACCAACTCCCGGAGTTCACTCAACTCACGTCCATCGAGTTCGTGATGCCATCCAGCCATCTCATCCTCTGTCGTCCCCTTCTCCTCCTGCCCCCAATCCCTCCCAGCATCAGAGTCTTTTCCAATGAGTCAACTCTTCGCATGAGGTGGCCAAAGTACTGGAGCTTCAGCTTCAACATCATTCCTTCCAAAGAAATCCCAGGGCTGATCTCCTTCAGAATGGACGGGTTGGATCTCCTTGCAGTCCAAGGGACTCTCAAGAGTCTTCTCCAACACCACACTTCAAAAGCATCAATTCTTCGGTGCTCAGCCTTCTTCACAGTCCAACTCTCACATCCATACATGACCACTGGAAAAACCATAACCTTGACTAGACGAACCTTTGTTGGCAAAGTAATGTCTCTGCTTTTGAATATGCTGTCTACGTTGGTCATAACTTTTCTTCCAAGGAGTAAGTGTCTTTTAATTTCATGGCTGCAGTCACCATCTGCAGTGATTTTGGAGCCCAGAAAAATGAAGTCTGACTCTGTTTCCCTATCTATTTTCCTTGAAGTGATGGGACTGGATGACATGATCGTTTTCTGAATGTTGAGCTTTAAGCAAACTTATTCACTCTCCACTTTCACTTTCATCAAGAGGCTTTTGAGTTCCTCTTCACTTTCTGCCATAAGGGTGGTGTCATCTGCATATCTGAGGTTATTGATATTTCTCCTGGCAATCTTGATTCCAGCTTGTGTTTCTTCCAGTCCTGTGTTTCTCATGATGTACTCTGCATATAAGTTAAATAAGCAGGGTGACAATATACAGCCTTGACATACTCCTTTTCCTATTTGGAAGCAGTCTGTTGTTCCATGTCCAGTTCTAACTGTTGCTTCCTGACCTGCATACAGTTTTCTCAAGAGGCAGATCAGGTGGTCTGGTATTCCCATCTCTTTTAGAATTATCCACAGTTTATTGTGATCCACACAGTCAAAGGCTTTGGCATAGTAAAGCAGAAATAGATGTTTTTCTGGAACTCTCTTGCTTTTTCCATGATCCAGTGGATGTGGGCAATTTGATCGCTGGTTCCTCTGCCTTTTCTAAAACCAGCTTGAACATCAGGAAGTTCACGGTTCACATATTGCTGAAGCCTGGCTTGAAGAATTTTGAACATTACTTTACTAGCATGTGAGATAAGTGCAATTGTGTGGTAGTTTGAACATTCTTTGGCATTGCCTTTCTTTGGGATTGGAATGAAAACTGACTTTTTCCAGTCCTGTGGCCACTGCTGAGTTTTCCAAATTTGCTGGCATATTGAGTGCAGCACTTTCACAGCATCATCTTTCAGGATTTGGGATAACTCAACTGGAATTCCATCACCTCCACTAGCTTTGGTCATAGTGATGCTTTCTAAGGCCCACTTGACTTCACATTCCAGGATGTCTGGCTCTAGGTCAGTGATCACACCATGGTGATTATCTTGGTCATGAAGATCTTTTTTGTACAGTTCTTCTGTGTATTCTTGTCATCTCTTCTTAATATCTTCTGCTTCTGTTAGGTCCATACCATTTCCGTCCTTTATCAAGCCCATCTTTGCATGAAATGTTCCCTTGGTATCTCTAATTTTTTTTAAGTGATTTGGCCTTGGAATATGGAATGAAGCAGGGCAAAGACTAATTGAGTTTTGCCAAGAAAATGCACTGGTCATAAAAAACACTCTCTTCCAACAACACAAGAGAACACTCTATACATGGACATCACCAGATGGTCAACACCGAAATCAGATTGATTATATTCTTTGCAGCCAAAGATGGAGAAGCTCTATACAGTCAACAAAAACAAGACCAGGAGCTGACTGTGGCTCAGATCATGAACTCCTTATTGCCAAATTCAGACTTAAATTGAAGAAAGTAGGGAAAACCACTAGACCATTCAGGTATGACCTAAATCTAAACCCTTATGATTATACAGTGGAAGTGAGAAATAGATTTAAGGGCTTAGATCTGAGAGATAGAGTGCCTGATGAACTATGGAAAGAGGCTGGTGACATTGTGCAGGAGACAGGGATCAAGACCATCCCCATGGAAAAGAAATGCAGAAAAGCAAAATGGCTGTCTGGGGAGGCCTTACAAATAGCTGTGAAAAGAAGAGAAGCAAAAAGCAAAGGAGAAAAGGAAAGATATAAGCATCTGAATGCAGAGCTCCAAAGAATAGCAAGAAAAGATAAGAAAGCCTTCTTCAGCGATCAATGCAAAGAAATAGAGGAAAACAACAGAATGGGAAAGACTAGGGATCTCTTCAAGAAAATCAGAGATACCAAAGGAACATTTCATGCAAAGATGGGCTTGATAAAGGACGGAAATGGTATGGACCTAACAGAAGCAGAAGATATTAAGAAGAGATGACAAGAATACACAGAAGAACTGTACAAAAAAGATCTTCATGACCAAGATAATCACGATGGTGTGATCACTGACCTAGAGCCAGACATCCTGGAATGTGAAGTCAAGTGGGCCTTAGAAAGCATCACTATGACCAAAGCTAGTGGAGGTGATGGAATTCCAGTTGAGCTATCCCAAATCCTGAAAGATGATGCTGTGAAAGTGCTGCACTCAATATGCCAGCAAATTTGGAAAACTCAGCAGTGGCCACAGGACAGGAAAAGGTCTGTTTTCATTCCAATCCCAAAGAAAGGCAATGCCAAAGAATGCCCAAACTACCACACAATTGCACTTATCTCACATGCTAGCAAAGTAATGCTCAAAATTCTCCAAGCCAGGCTTCAGCAATATGTGAACCATGAACTTCCAGATGTTCAAGATGGTTTTAGAAAAGGCAGAGGAACCAGCGATCAAATTGCCCACATCCACTGGATCATGGAAAAAGCAAGAGAGTTCCAGAAAAACATCTATTTCTGCTTTACTATGCCAAAGCCTTTGACTGCGTGGATCACAATAAACTGTGGAAAATTCTAAAAGAGATGGGAATACCAGACCACCTGATCTGCCTCTTGAGAAATCTGTATGCAGGTCAGGAAGTAACAGTTAGAACTGGACATGGAACAACAGACTGTTTCCAAATAAGAAAAGGAGTACGTCAAGGCTGTATATTGTCACCCTGCTTATTTAACTTATATGCAGAGTACATCATGAGAGACACTGGACTGGAAGAAACACAAGCTGGAATCAAGATTGCCGGGAGAAATCTCAATAACCTCAGATATTCAGATGACACCACCCTTATGGCAGAAAGTGAAGAGGAACTCAAAAGCCTCTTGATGAAAGTGAAAGAGGAGAGTGACAATGTTGGCTTAAAGCTCAACATTCAGAAAATGAAGATCATGGCATCCGGTCCCATCACTTCAAGGGAAATAGATGGGGAAACAGTGTCAGATTTTATTTTTCTGGGCTCCAAAATCACTGCAGATGGTGACTGCAGCCATGAAATTAAAAGACGCTTACTCCTTGGAAGGAAAGTTATGACCAACCTAGATAGCGTATTCAAAAGCAGAGACATTACTTTGCCAACAAAGGTTCATCTAGTCAAGGTTATGGTTTTTCCAGTGGTCATGTATGGATGTGAGAGTTAGACTGTGAAGAAGGCTGAGTGCCGAAGGATTGATGCTTTTGAAGTGTGGTGTTGGAGAAGACTCTTGAGAATCCCTTGGACTGCAAGGAGATCCAACCCGTCCATTCTGAAGGAGATCAGCCCTGGGATTTCTTTGGAAGGAATGATACTAAAGCTGAAACTCCAGTACTTTGGCCACCTCATGCGAAGAGCTGACTCATTGGAAAAGATTCTGATGCTGGGAGGGATTGGGGGCAAGAGGAGAAGGGGACGACAGAGGACGAGATGGCTGGACTGCATCACTGACTCGATGGACTTGAGTCTGGGTGAACTCCGGGAGTTGGTGATAGACAGGGAGGCCTGGCGTGGTGCGGTTCATGGGGTCACAAAGAGTCAGACACGACTGAGTGACTGATCTGATCTTATCTGATCTCTAGTCTTTCCCATTCTATTGTTTTCCTCTGTTTCTTTGCATTGATCACTGAAGAAGGCTTTCTTATCCCTTCTTGCTATTCTTTGGAATTCTGCATTCACATGCTTATATCTTTCCTTTTCTCCTTTGCTTTTTGCTTCTCTTCTTTTCACAGCTATTTGTAAGGCCTCCCCAGACAGCCATTTTGCTTTTCTGCATTTCTTTTCCATGGGGATGGTCTTGATACTTGTCTCCTGTACAATGTCATGAACCTCCTTCCATAGTTCATCAGGCACTCTATCTATCAGATCTAGGCCCTTAAATCTATTTCTCACTTCCACTATATAATCATAAGGGTATTGATTTAGGTCATACCTGAATGGTCTAGTGGTTTTCCCTACTTTCTTCAATTTAAGTCTGAATTTGGCAATAAGGTGTTCATGATCTGAGCCACAGTCAGCTCCTGGTCTTGTTTTTGTTGACTGTATAGAGCTTCTCCATCTTTGGCTGCAAAGAATATAATCAATCTGATTTCGGTGTTGACCATCTGGTGATGTCCATGTGTAGAGTCTTCTCCTGTGTTGTTGGAAGAGCGTGTTTGTTATGACCAGTTCACATTCCTGGCAAAACTCAATTAGTCTTTGCCCTGCTTCATTCCATATTCCAAGGCCAAATTTGCCTGTTACTCCAGATGTTTCTTGACTTCCTACTTTTGCATTCCAGTCCCCTATAATGAACAGGACATCTTTTTTGGGTATTAGTTCTAAAAGGTCTTGTAGGTCTTCATAGAACCATTCAGCTTCTTCAGGGTTACTGGTTGGGGCATAGATTTGGATTACTGTGATATTGAATAGTTTGCCTTGGAAACGAACAGAGATCATTCTGTCGTTTTTGAGATTGCATCCAAGTACTGCATTTCGGACTCATTTGTTGACCATGATGGCTACTCCATTTCTTCTGAGGGATTCCTGCCTGCAGTAGTACCCCGTCTTCTATTATCTTAATCTTTGGAGATCTAACTTCTTCTTCCTGCCGGGTTTCAGTAGCTGCCACTGACCCTACCTTTCCCAGTGTTATCTTCTTCATGGCTGTTTCTATTGTTCTATTAGGTAGCTCTGCCCCTCTGCCTGGTATGAGTATTTATAACTCAGGTCTTTGTGATTATCTATCATTTCAGCCAACTATATGTATTTATTGTATTCTATCTTCAGTTCAAAGTTGAGTTGTCAATAGCAACTGCTTCTTAAAAGTCAGTGTAGTAAATATCTTCCTGTCTCTTTCTGTTGGTTTTCTTGTTCATGTCAATCTGCTGGGTGAAGTTCTCTGAGTTTAGTACCAAGTGGGAAAATGAACATTAGAGATGCCACAAGGTCCTTAGTGACAACCTATCTAAGGTAAGTTTGGTGGGATTTCACTCATTTTAGAGCAATTGGCTTTGAATTTGTTTTAATAATATTATTCTTTTAAAATATATTTCAATAATATAAAAGGGGTCTTTTCTGGCATTGTGACCCAGCATGGCTGTAGGCAGAATCACAGGATTTGTAACAGAATACACACACATCTGTTCCTACTCAGATTCTGCTCTGGAGATTCTTGAGAGTAACAGTGACTTCAATCAACATCATTATCATAAATATACCCTCCAAGCTCTCTTAAATAAACCAGGCAAAATCAAAATGCTCTACTTATCATGAATTTAATTTTAAAACAGCAAGATCAGGAATAGCAGAACTTAAGATCTACCACTAGCTATTATCTGAGAGTAGAGGGAGATTACTGATAAGACATTCTTCACCACATGCTCACCCATTAATTAAAACTCTTTTTTTTTTAATTTCTTTTATCAACACCACTCCACAGTTGGAAGTAAAAGATTGAAACTGAGGCAGTGAGACTGTAAGTAGAGACTCTTGGCTCCCCACCCTACTTCACCATTAACTGAGCTTGCTACTGATGCATATTGGGATTGAAGATTAGTTATTCTATAGGCTTTACCATTGTGCCATATTCTCCAGCAATAGCTAACCAAAGATTGATGGCTCAGATTATATTCCAACCAAAAGTAAGACATGAGAGCACCATTTCTGAAAATAGAATGATTTACCTCCTCCCCAGTCCATAGCTGTCCCTCTTTCCCCTGAGGGGAAATAATCTCTGAGGAAAGCCTGGGGAGTTTGAACTTGGTTCTTAGAGACAGGAGGCCATCTTCTCCCCAGGATTGCTAGCTTCCTCAGTAAAGCTATCTTTCCTTTACCTGACACCTGTATCTCAGTATTGGATTCAACTGAACCTGAATATGGTAACAATGTTTATGTATTACACCTCATTGCAATATCTGCATGGTATTTCAAATTCTATTTAAAAAGTGTACACTCTTACCTCTATTAAACAGTGTTATTACCAAATATTAACAAAGCAGTCTGTAGATCGGACATTTTCCTTTTGCTCAGATTCACATTTTCAAAGGCTAACAGCTAACAGCTTAGTTAAATTCACCATCCTAAGAAAGTCTGATGAGTTACTTGGAATTCAGAATACTTACTTATGAGAATAAAAATCTCTGTAGAACAGAAATTAAATATCAAGAGTGTCTTTCCAAAATGAGGCTTCAGAAAAACTTATGATTAAAAATGGAGGATATATGTGGAAATCATTAAGAATTTTGAACTCAGTATTATGAAATTTTCAGAGATTTCTTTTCATAAACAGCTAGCACTATCCACTTTTATATATGAATTTAAGTGTAAATATTTCTTATACTCTTAAAGTTAGGATTCATAAATCATCAAACCCAATTTTTTCTCTTTTTTTAAATATAAATTTATTTATTTTAATTGGAGGCTAATTACTTTACAATATTGTATTGGTTTCGCCATACATCAACATGAATCCACCACGGGTGTACACATGTTCCCTATCCTGAACCCCCTCCCACCTTCCTCCTCGTACCATCCTTCTGGGTCATCCCAGTGCACCAGCCCCAAGCATCCTGTATCCTGCATCAAACCTGGACTGGCGATTAGTCCAATTTTTCTCTTGATTCAAAAATGCCTCCTGCCTCTTCCAAAGAGAGGCATTTGACCTCTTCTCAGCCACCACTAGAGTTTTCTACTTCAGAACATTTGCAACTGATTTAAAATTCTTCCTCACATTGCTCCAAAACCTACCCTCTCTACTCCTGCCCAGGAGAGTAATATAGCACTGGTGTTTTTTCTCCATATGACAATTTGAGATCCAACCAGTCCATTCTGAGGGAGATCAGCCCTGGGATTTCTTTGGAAGGAATGATGCTTATGCTGAAACTCCAGTACTTTGGCCACCTCGTGTGAAGTGTTGACTCATTGGAAAAGATTCTGATGCTGGGAGGGATTGGGGGCAGGAGGAGAAGGGAACGACAGAGGATGAGATGACTAGATGACATCACTGACTCGATGGACGTGAGTCTGAGTGAACTCTGGAAGTTGGTGATGGACAGGGAGGCCTGGCGTGCTGAGATTCATGGGATCGCAAAGAGTCGGACACGATTGAGCAACTGAATTGAACTGAACTGATCCTATTGTCGCTCAGTTGGTAAAGAATCTGCCTACAATGCAGGAGACTCAGGTTCGATTTCTGGGTTGGGAAGATCCCCTGGAGAAGGAAATGGCAACCCACTCCAGTTTTCTTGTCTGGAGAATCTCATGGACTGTAGCCTGCCAGGCTTCTCACCATGGAATCGCAAGAGTCAGATACAATTTAGCAACTAAACCACCACCACCACCATCCTATTATTCATAAAGTCATTTCACATATCTTATAAATTATAGAGCCTTCCTGTTTTGACTACATATTAGTTGGTCAGTGTCCTTCTTCACATGTTCTATGCCACATTTTTAGCCTAAAGTAATCCTATGATGAACAAAATCAACATGTTTTTCCTTCTAATTATTACCAAGGCAAGTCATTACTGATCATTTGAGAAGTTGTTATAGTAATGTGAACATTTATATCTCTTAGGTTTCATTGTCATCACCTACCTTATCCTACCTATCCATAGTCCCATCACCTACATATCCATGGCCCCTGATGAGTTGACCCAGGATCATGTGATCTCAAACTCTGATCACAACTGATTGGACTGAGTGTGCCTCCACACCTACCTATTCAAGAGCAGTCATCTTATTGACTATTCAGGTATGTGTCTCTTTCAGTTCAGTTCAGTTCAGTCACTCACTTGTGTCTGACCATTTGCAACCCCATGGACTGCAGCACATCAGGCTTCCCTATCCTTGACCATCTTCCGGAGCTTGCTCAAACTCTTGTCCATTGAGTCAATGATGCCATCCAACGATCTCATCCTATCATCCCCTTCTCTGGCCTTCAATCTTTCCCAGCATCAGAGTCTTTCTCAGTGAGTCAACTGTTAGCGTCAGGAGGCTATAGGATTGGAGCTTCAGCTTCAGCATCAGTCCTGCTAATGAATATTCATTGGTGGTGAGGTAATAACAGGACTGTGTTCCAGGAACCGTTTAATGCTCATACTGAAGTTATCACCCTCCACCTGGGTAGTGGAGGCCTTGGTTCCTACAGAAGACCTCAAAGGTATCATTATATTATATATTCTGTGAGGAAGAATATATATTCTTTGAGGAAGAACCAGGACTCTATCCCACATCTGCACTTTTGTTTCTTGATTGCTGCTCCTTTGTTTCTGCATTCCCTCCCTTCCCTGATAAGCAACTGTCTGAAACTGCCCTTTAGGACTCAGGGAAGTCAAGGAGGCTGAATGAAGCTTATTTCCTATGAACAAGAAACAAGGGACATGGAAGGAATTTGTACTTCAGAAGGTCTCTCAGAGTCCTACTCCATTTCACAAGGTTTTGAGAATAAACTTCCATGTGACTCACAAAAACTTTTAATCAGCCCATTCTTTCTTAAGTAAATAATCAAACAGACAAAAATACTGAAACTGTAAAACTTACTTTATGATAAAGCTTATGAATGAACCAAAAATTATAAATAATTAAAGAGAACACAGTTGAATTTCCTATTTCATAGCTTTCTTTCGGATTCTTGTTAGTTTATTGATACTGGAGTTCTTATCTCTAGTTTTATATGGAAACGTATACATATTTTTAAAAATCTTCAACTCATTTTTAAAACAGTCATTATCCTGGTGAAATTTTATCCCAATTAAAATGAGATCTGTTAAGTGGTCCATTTTCAAGGATAGCTTCTTTAAGTGACAGTTTGCTGATGTAGCAGCCATAAGGGTTACAAATCTGAAGTCAGACAAACAAAGGGAGAGCAGGATGCTTAGGATACTCAGGCGGGCTCGTTCTCTTGGTGAATTCAAAACATAAAAACCAATAAAATATTGTAAAGTAATGAGCCTCTAATTAAAATAAATAATTTTTTTTTTAAAAAGAACAGAAATAAGTACATGGGAAAGGGGGAAACAAGATGTTAGGGAGGAGACAACCCATTAATAAGAAGGGAATGAACTTATGTGATTTTAGGAAAGATTGTTCATCCCTGTAGTACTCAGCCAATGAGGAACTGGGGAAGGGACTTGCGTGCTAAGGAAATACATTGCTCTTTATAAAGATACTGGGTGTGCCCAATTACCAGACACCCGATCTTGCAAGACCATCATTAAAATTCTCGCCTTCTCTGTGTTTTGGGTTTCCGAGTCCATCCCTTGGTTTTTGGCTAGTGAGTGTGTTTCTCACATTAATTAAAAATGTTTTCATTTTAATTTATAGAGATTAGTTAATTAAAAGTATTTTAATTCTAATTGATAGAAATTTATGGTTTCAAAGTCCTTATCTAAGACTATAAGGAACAAGATACCTAAGGTAATATTTCTAAGTATAACATAAAATCAGACTAGTTTTACATCTCTCCAATTAAATCCAAATCTCATCAGAGCATCTAGTCTAAGACATTCTGAATAGAAATTGGTTGCCTTTTATTTTAATAATTTTCAACACTATCGTTTCAGTTCAGTTCAGTTCAGTCACTCAGTCATGTCCAACTCTTTGCAACCCCATGAATCGAAGCATGCCAGGCCTCCCTGTCCATCACCAACTCCCGGAGTTCCACTCAGACTCACATCCATCGAGTCAGTGATGCCATCCAGCCATCTCATCCTCTGTCGTCCCCTTCTCCTCCTGCCCCCAATCCCTCCCAGCATCAGAGTCTTTTCCAATGAGTCAACTCTTCACATGAGGTGGCCAAAGTACTGGAGTTTCAGCTTTAGTATCATTCCTTTCAAAGAAATCCCAGGGCTGATCTCCTTTAGAATGGACTGGTTGGATCTCCTTGCAGTCCAAGGGACTCTCAAGAGTCTTCTCCAGCACCACAGTTCAAAAGCATCAATTCTTCGGTGCTCAGCTTTCTTCACAGTCCAACTCTCACATCCATACATGACCACTGGGAAAACCATTTACGTATATGCAGTTTCAGAGATTTAAAGTCAATATACTAATTTATACTCAAATGCATTTGGAAAGGGAAAATATGCAGTGATGGAATTTTAATTTGTGTTTTTTCTAAGCTAATGTTCAAGAAAGATTTGATAAAAGAATGAAAGAAAGTAAAATATGATATTTTTTAAAATACATAAGCAAAACTGGACATTTTTTAGTCTTCCCTCCAATTAGATGTTGTCACTATGGTAGACAAGTTTAGAGTGTGTCCTCCTGTAGAGTAGAAGTGTGAAATGAATGTGCAATTTCAGAGGCGTGTAATATAATCAGAAAATCATTGGTGAATTGTAGATATCAGGAAAGACATTAAAAACCCAGTCATGGAGCTTGTAAAAATTCAAATTCCATTAAATAGAAACCCTGAGAAAATCAGTGAACTAAGTCACAAAAGTAAAATAAGATTGAAGTGGTCGATACTTTGCGCCCCATGTCCTCAGTTATCTGTGATTTGTTTTAGTAACAGTGACCCTGATGGCAGGAAATCGAAAGCAAGATATTCCTTCATATATTATTTCTTGCTGCTGCTGCTGCTGCTAAGTCGCTTCAGTTGTGTCCGACTCTGTGTGACCCCAGAGACGGCAGCCCACCAGGCTCCCCCGTCCCTGGGATTGTCCAGGCAAGAACACTGGAGTGGCTTGCCATTTCCTTCTCCAATATTATTCCTTACTATCTGTCATTTAACACGTAATGGTAGCTCCACAACCAGAAGCCATGCTTGAGGACAAATGACTATTCAGGCAATGCAAGTGGCTTCACTGCTACTGAATATAAACAAATCTAACCACTTTTCTCCATGGCACTATCACATCTACTATACTACATACTTTACATATTTAATTTGTTAATAAAATATCTTTCCTCACCAAAGTTAAAGTTCTTTAAAGACACAAATATCTAGAAGAGAATCTGGGACAAAGTAAGTGTTTGATTAATGTCTATTGAATAAATAAATGAAAGAGAATGAATGAATGCAAGTAATAATTTATCTTTGAATTATATTTCAATGCAGGAGAGGCAAAGAGTGCTAACTTTAATTAAAATTGCCAGAATGAATCAGACATAGACTTTTTCTTCAAAATGCTTATGGTCTAGTAGAAGATTGTTCATCCTTATAAGTAACTTGAGCATAGTATAGAGAATGCCGAAAGGACACTATTGAAGCAACTTAGCAGCAGCAGAGAATGCTGAACACTTAAAAGTCAATGAGGTCAATAAGACAGAAAAAGTAGATTGCATGGAAAACAAATGTATGGTTATCAAAGGGGAAAGGAGGAGGGAAGGATAAGTTAGGAGTCCAGGATTAGCAGATACACACCATTACATATAAAATGGGCTTCCCTCATGGCTCACACAGTAAAGAATCTATCTGCAATGCAAGAGGCCCAAGTTTGATCCCTGGGTCAGGAAGATCTCCTAGAGAAGGGAATGGCCACCTACTCCAATATTGTAGCCTGAAGAATTCCATGGACAGAGAAGCCTGATGGGCTACAGTCCATGGGGTCGCAAAGAATCAGATACAACTAAGCAAGTAGCACCAGTATTACTACTACATACAAACTAGATGAATGACAAAGATTTACTGTATATCACAGAGAACTATATCCAGTATCTTATAATAATATAATAAGAAGTATCTGAAATATATATATATGCATACATACATATTTATATATAGAAAGAGGGAGAGAACTAAATCATTTGCTGTGTATCTGAAACTAACACAATATTGTAAATTAACTATAGTGCAATTAAAAAAAAGAAGTTCCAATGCAAGATGGAAACATTAATAAAAGTCCAACTGTGGTGAGAGGCTTTCTCACTTTTCCTGCACTACATCCCCATCCCTACACTTCACCCCTCTGCCCATCGTGTAACTGCACATTTAGCAGGGAGGGGTAATGTTCCAAAAAATTAACCTGGAAAACATCAGTGGACTCATGAGTTAATTCTCCCAAATGTTTATATAAGCAACCATGCCCACCTTCCACACACACACACACACACAAACACAAACACACACACAACACACACACAGACTCATATATCACATTAGTTTTCTTGGGTTACATTTACAGACTTACACCATGCTACCCTCCTAACATGAGAAAAGCATGCCCCCAATACATGCTCACTGATACAGATAACCACAGCATACTTAGCAAATCATGGCCAAATAATGCCATGGCTGGGAGAAGATGTAATGAGAAGGCTCATAGCAGGGAAAAGACCTGTAATTTCTTTGCTCATATGATAAATACAATAGTGTCTCAGCTCCTACTAGGTAACCCAAGGAAGGAGGAAAAGAAAGGATTCCTCATCAAGAAATCTTGCACTTATTTTAAACTAGCTTAGTTATAGTATATTCTGCCTGTCTTTACCATTAGGATCAAGGAAAATCCCTCACAAAATAAAAAATAAATTAATTAAAATTTGATTCAATATGTCCCTCTCTATGAGACTCCTTTATCATCACAGGTGCTACTGTGTGATTCAGACCAGCCCAGAGGTTAAACTCTGAGGAGAACTGACTAACCAGGTGAGCCTGCTGCTGCTGCTGCTGCTAAGTCTCTTCAGTCGTGTCCAACTCTGTGTGACCCCATAGACGGCAGCCCACCAGGCTCCCCCGTCCCTGGGATTCTCCAGGCAAGAACACTGGAGTGGGTTGCCATTGCCTTCTCCAATGCAGGAAAGTGAAAAGTGAAAGTGAAGTCACTGAGTCTTGTCCGACTCTTAGTGACCCCATGGACTGCAGCCCACCAGGCTCCTCCATCCATGGGATTTTCCAGGCAAGAGTACTGGAGTGGGGTACCATTGCCTTCTCCGAACCAGGTGAACCTACAAAGACCTAATTTCTAAGACTATTTTTGAGTATCTGAAACAGTACAGAAACCTATTCTGAGGAGCCTTGATTCCTTAAAGGTGACATATAATACATATTTTGATGAACATCATTTTGATGTTTTTGATTGTAGGTCATTTTGACATTCTGGATCTCCTCTTTAGGAGTTGGGAGGCTTTAGTGGAGCTCCCCTAGATTATTAAACTTTTGTCTCAATTTATTTATGATTTGATATCTCCTTTTCAATTTTCTGGCTGAGGATTTGACCAACTTGCTACCGTCACTCACTATTCTATTATTATTCCTCCTTTTGTTGTTCTTTTTTTCTTTTAAACCAGTAAGTCTCACTCTATCAGAGACAAACTTGCCCCAAAGAAATTCACATAAGACAGAAAACCTGAATAGAAATACCCTAACTTGGTTCATCGAAAAAGCAAGAGAGTTCCAGAAAAAACATCTATTTCTCCTTTATTGACTATGCCAAAGCCTTTGACAGTGTAGATCACAAGAAACTGGAAAATTCTGAAAGAGATGGGAATACCAGACCACCTGATCTGCCTCTTGAGAAACCTATATGCAGATCAGGAAGCAACAGTTAGAACTGGACATGGAACAACAGACTGGTTCCAAATAGGAAAAGGAGTACGTCAAGACTGTATATTGTCACCCTGATTATTTAACTTATATGCAGAGTACATCCTGGGAAATGCTGGACTGGAAGAAGCACAAGCTGGAATCAAGATTGCCAGGAGAAATATCAATAACCTCAGATATGCAGATGACACCACCCTTGTGGCAGAAAGTGAAGAGGGACTAAAAAGCCTCTTGATGAAAGTGAAAGAAGAGAGTGAAAAAGTTGGCTTAAAGCTCAACATTCAGAAAACGAAGATCATGGCATCTGGTCCATCACTTCATGGGAAATAGATGGGGAAACAGTGGAAACAGTGTCAGACTTTATTTTTTTGGGCTCCAAAATCACTGAAGATGGTGATCGCAGCCATGAAGTTGGAAGACGCTTACTCCTTGGAAGGAAAGTTATGACCAACCTAGATAGCATATTGAAAAGCAGAGATATTACTTTGCCAACAAAGGTCCGTCTAGTCAAGGCTATGGTTTTTCCTGTGGTCATGTATGGATGTGAGAGTTGGACTGTGAAGAAGCCTGAGCACTGAAGAATTGATGCTTTTGAAGTGTGGTGTTGGAGAAGACTCTTGAGAGTCCCTTGGACTGCAAGGAGATCCAACCAGTCCATCCTAAAAGAGATCGGTCCTGGGTGTTCATTGGAAGGACTGATGCTAAAGCTGAAACTCCAATACTTAGGCCACCTCATGCAAAGAGTTGACTCATTGGAAAAGACCCTGATGCTGGGAGGAATTAGGGGCAGGAGGAAAAAGGGATGACAGAGGATGAGATGGCTGGATGGCATCACCGACTGGATGGATGTGAGTCTGAGTGAACTCCGGGAGTTGGTGATGGACTGGGAGGCCTGGCATGCTACGATTCATGGGCTCACAAAGAGTCGGACATGACTGAGTGACTGAACTGACTGACTGAACTGAACTTAGTTCAGAAATGCCACAACGTGGGAACAAATCCTTGTTACAGTTGAAAATTCATTTAGTGGGACCTGACATGGACAGAGGAGTCTGGTGGGCTGCGGTCCAGTGGGTCCCAAAAGAGTCAGACTTGATTAAACAACAACAAAATGGCAGCTATAGAGATCTGGTAGACCTGAAAGATTTTGACCCACAATGGCAAAGATTCCTCTTCTGGAAAAATAGCAGAACGCCTACTTAGAAGGCCATTTATATTCTGATATGCTGGTGAGATCTTTATTTTAAAACCATTGCAACTTTCTAAGGAAACTCATTTTGAATAGCTTTAGGACAACTGAGAGATTTCTTATAGCTCTCTAGTCCTCAAACCTTAAAATCAAATGTTTGGAAGAAGTATCAGGAATTTTACATAGATCAGACCTTAAGTTTTATAAAAGATAGAATAAGACATCTTTTCTGCAAAAGTCTATGAAATGAGAGTTCAAAGGTTAATTTAAAAGGTAGTTTTCAGGGAAGAGAAATAGGAGAAGAGGAAGGAAGAGTTTAAAATTTTTCTGAGTGTACTTTAATAGGAAAAGTTTTTCAATTCTTCTTTACATTTTCCCCTCACCTTAATCTTCTCCATTATGGTTTCCATAAGAAACATATGAAGTTATCAGGACCTAATACAGTACTCAGTATATACTTTTACTTTGTATCTATTTTGTTGTTTTTATATCTGTTTTATTTCCCATTTTAATTTCACTTATTTTTACCCTTCTTTGTCCTAATTTCCTTCTAATCCCCATTCTCCCCTTTCAGAAAGCACACATTTTCATCATAGCTTGTGACGAATAAGATAAGCACCACTCTCTAAATGATGTTATCAAAAATCTAAGATGATTTGTAAAATCCATTCCATACACAGCACACCTCCAAATTCTCTCCATAGCACATGGAGGAGGGGCAGTGGCTTGAGCACCATGTCGCTGACGGATGGGACCCCTGTGTCAGGTTTAGCAAGGTTCAATAGCTCCTGAGTTTTTCTGCCCTGAATACTCCCCAGTGGGTCTCACTGGTACTGCAGCCCTGCTGTGAAAACTCATTCAGTTCCATTCTCCAGGTCTCCCTGAAGATCACACTGAAGCCCAATATGGACCTGTGCCAGGCAGGAGGTTATTTTGTGAAAATCAGCCAAGATTTCTTTTATTTCCTTTCATCACTTGACTCCCAGTTAAGCCCCTGGTGGGGAATTTTTGAGGTTAAGGTTACCATCCGGTATCTATAGCTCCAGAAGGACAGTTGCATCCTATAATTGGAGGCTTCATCTCAGCTTTATATTGGAAATTTAACACAGGGAGTGTCTGAAAGTCAGAAGCAGAAAACTGGAATATGGGGATTCTCTGTCATTTACATACTCTTTTTCAACATATGGCAGAGTCTGGAGATGCCAACTACAGTCACTCTTAATTAAAAAATTAGATGGTAGATATACAGCAGTATGAAGGTTTTCCTCTAAGCTCTTTTACATTATTCAACCTTGCCATATGTCCAGCAAAGGAAAAAAAAAATTTAAAAAGAGGAGAGCAGCAAAAGCCCAGAGATTCGAGAGTTGATTTTCTTAATTTAATATCCTATTAAAGCTATATGAACAGTTTCATATAAAGTTTTAAATTTGATGGTATAATGATGATTTCATCTGACTACACTAAAGTTAGTATATATAAATTTATAACACATTAATTTCCAATCTGTGATATTTTGCATATTGCTGGGATTATTTTTCTTTCATTGTTGAAACAAATTGGACTTCAAAGAAAATATATAAGAAGAATGCATAATCAATTTATAAAACAAACCACTTTCAATTCTTTTTAGATATACTTTCACATAAATATGTCAATTACAAATCTTTTAAGATATATTGATTATAGTGGAACCCCTAACCAGCAAACATTTTCCTAATATAGTTTATATTAATTTTACTTTGGAATTAGGGCTTCCCTGGTGGCTCAGTGGTAAGGAATCTGTCTGCCAATGCAGGAGATGCAGGGTCGATACCTGGATCAGAAAGATCCCCTGGAAAAGGAAATGGCAACCCACTCCAATATTTTTGCCTGGGAAATCTATGGACAGAGGAGTCTGGTGGGCTACAGTCCATGGGGTCACAAAGAGTCAGACATGACTTAGTGACTAAACAGCAACTATGAAATTAACAGAGTATTTCTATTAAATAACCTCCAATTGGATTGAATAAAATTCACTGATTTATACTAATTTTTCCTCCCAATTAGGCTTTGCAGTTTTACTTGAAATTCATGGGGCTTTGTAACTCTGTTACTTGATATCTTCCAAAAATTTTGGAAAATTACTATTATCTGCAAACATTTCTTCTATCTTATATTCTTCCATTCCAAGTAAATGTCTGTCCTTTTACATTTTGTTTCTTTGGCTTCCTTCTGGAAGGATGATTTTCAATGTATTTTCTGATTCATGAATTCTTTCTTTATTTGCATTGAATCTGTCCTTATCCACCTCCTGAGTAATTAAATTTGGATATTATATTTTTTCAGTTTTAGAATTTCTAGTCAGTTCTTTTCTTTAAAATCACAATATTAATACATGTTAGTTTCCAAGTCCTTGATCGTATTGTTAGCTTTTATTTCCACAAGCACAGTGCACAAACTCTTTCCCCCGATCTGAGCATAATGTGTCCACTCTGACGAGCCTGTGGGCCTGTGTCTGCTATCTGCTGTTTGTGGTGGCTCCCTTTTGTGTTGCCCTTACACTGTGCCTCCTATGATCTTTGTCGCCAGATACAGCATTTGAAAACTTGAGTTTAAATAAGTTGAGGCTTAAGATGATATTATTTTCCATGGAGAATTTTCACTTACTTCACAGGTGCCTGGATGCCCTAATTTTCCAGGTTCACCTTCACCCAATTGTTCTGGGCCACTTAAGTGACTTGACAGTGGATTGCAATCTGTTCTAAGACTGTTTTACTTCTGATTCAATCTTTCTCCTACACTTACTTCTCAAATTTAAGATAGTGAAGTTCATCCAGGGACCTCTCCTTTGGTAAGTCCTTGATTCCCACTTTATTCCTAAAGTCCTAAAACCCTGCCAAACGCCTTCTCAGCAGCTCCTCTGGATTAGCAAATGCTCCTGGATGAAAGCTATCCCAAATCCCAGGCTCTTCTCCCTGAATTCTTTCTTCTCTTATATCTTCATCTAGTTATTCCTCAGTATCTTGTTAGCTAATTGATATTTGGAAAGATTTTTTAATCTGTCTAATTTCAAAATTATAATTACCAAGAGGATTGTTTCAAATACTCAATGTGACATTACCTTAAACTGAAAAGTACTTTCCTAAGTACTCTTAACCAGGGAGTTTTTTGAACATACCTAATGACTGTATTGATGTGCATATATATCCATGTTATTGCAATGAAGGCAAGGTAGAGCCAACTGAAAATTTCTCCATCAATCCCAAATAAAGTAAAATTATCAGTTTGTGCATTAGAAAACACATGGAGAATTTAAGAAGGAAATCTTGTGACAACTGAGGATAGAGCGATGTCCTAACAAGACCTATATATCAAGATAAATGATAGTTTGAATATGTTTGTGGCTATGACAAAACTGCATTGATCAAGTCCAGATGATTCTCATGATTACTAGTAATACAAATTTATGTCCTTAGTAGATGTGTGTATAAAGGTTAAAGTGAGCGATGGGTGGCTGGAATAACAAGGGACTGACACGTGGTGATCTAGCCCCCAATTTGACACAGCTAGGAAGGCTCTCAGGCAACCAGCTGTTCAGGTCAAACAAAGAGTAAACAGGAGGGTTATTTAGCTCCAAGCTATTGACTTCATCCAGCAGAACTAAAATGCCTAAATTTTAAATATTAGGAAAAAGGACAGAGTTTCCTCCATAAGGAAGGGATAAATAGGGAAGCAACTGCCAGTGTAAGTCCTGGGAAAGTTAGATCAAGGAGATCTGAGAGCATATACAAAATTTAGAAAATAAATAAATCCACCTATTTATTGAATAATAGCCATGTGCAGGTCACTGTATTCAGCAATGAAATACTGGTTACAGATATTTTTTAAAAGCCAGTCATTCATAAAATATTTATTGATGGTCTATTATCTACCTAGAAGTTGACATATAACTAGTGAATCAAACAGATTAATATCCATCCCTCCTAGCACTTACCTTCTTGCAGGGGAAATAAGAAAAATGAAATTATTGGAACAGATGGATGGATCTATTGTGAGTATATTCAAAGCAGAAGAAAGTAAGAGGGAGGTGGAAATAGACCTGTCTCATGAAAAAAGTTACATTTAGACACTGGAGCAAGGGTGCCCAAGAGACAGGGAGCTAGTAAGGCAAGTATCTATGAGTCTTCTGAACAGAGGAAACTGTTCCCTAGCTCAAAGACCCTAACATGGGAACCTGCCTGATATATTAGAGAAATGGGACAGGAATAAGTATGGTTGGAATGGAGTATATGAAGAGGAAGGTTGTAAGGCATAAAATTATAAAGTTTTAGACATCTAAACATATCACTGGAAAAGACACTGATGCTGGGAAAGATTGAAGGCAAAAGGAGAAGTGGGCAGCAGAGGATGAGATGGTTAGATAGCATCACTGACTCGATGGACATGGGTTTGAGCAAACTCCAAGAGATAGTGGAGGACAGAGAAGCCTGGCATGCTGCAGTCCACTGAATCGCAAAGAGTGGGATATGACTTAGTGACTGAACAACAATGAAACATATATAACCTTGTAAGCCTTTGAATCTGAGTGAAATGGAGCATCATTGTGAGATTTTAAGCAGAAGAGTGATACCATCTCCTATTTTAACATGATTAAGATAGATTGGTAGAGGCAAGAGAAGCAGCAGGGACACCTGTTAGGAGCCCAGGTGAAAGATGTAGTAAAGCGTAAGTAGTTGGGAAACTGACTGGAAGAGTAATTCTGTAATCTACATTTATCTTCTGCCTCTAGGTAGGAATACAGATATCTCCTGTCAGACACATTCCTCCCTACCTAAACACAAATGTCCATCAAAGTTCCACAAATTAAGGTCATTTGATACAATCTATGCCATGTCCAGATTCTGAAATTTAGATTTTTATTTATCTCAATCAATTGCTTCAGAATAATGACTGCCATCGACTTCCCAGGTGGTGCTAGTGGTAAAGAGCCCACCTGGCAATACAAGAGATGCAAAAGACACGGGTTAGATCCCTGGGCCAGGAAGACCCCCTGGAGTAGAAAACAGCAACCCACTCCAGTATTCTTCCCTGGAGAATCCCATGGACAGAGGAACCTCGCAGACTACAGTCCATGGGGTCTCAGTCAGACACAACTCAGCACTTGACCACCACAAGTTATGAATAGATTTTCATTTACTGAATAATTAAATTTCTTGGCAGTTACAGCCCTACATTATAAACACAAGTTTTACCTTTGATCAATAATAACTTTTCATGCAGATTAGGTGATAGATGCCTTGGAACTGGGCGTGTGGAGGACAGTCCTGAAAATGTGATGAACTAACCCACTGTGCGCCTCTTCACTCATTTACTGTCCCCTTCTTCTCTTCCCATGTGTTGCATGATCCCTATATGTTCCAACTGCAGCCATGGGTATTCCAGTTTTATTTCCATTCATGTTATTCTCTATGACTATCCTATGAAAGTTTAAGTCTTATGTAGTTCAATACATTATTCCTCAAAAATTAGCCTCCCTGTGATTTTTCTGGGCCTGTGGTAAAAAGAGCCAGGCTGAGGAAAGAAGCAGAATCTCTTCTTCTGTCATATGCTCTGTGATTTTGTGTGGTTCTCATAAGCGCCCAGTGTTTTCATCCATGCTATAAGGGGAGCAATACTACCTCATTAGGCTGTTGTGAGGATTACACAATCTGGGACATTATTTTCAGCAGTAAATAATGTGATGAATAAAAAATATTTAATCAAAGTACTTGGGATATATAGGTCCTCAGCAGGCAATCATTGGTATTTACTATTGACATTTTATTACTATTATTAATATCCATGTTTTTCTCATCCCACTAAAAGGAAAGCTTATCAACGATAGAGATTTTTGTCTGTTTTATTCTCTGATACATTCCTAGGGCCTATAACAACGACTGGCAAGTAACAGGTACTTAATAAATAGTTACTGAATCAATAAAGACTTAATAGATGAACCATTTTTATTTATTTCAATTGCATTTACACAATGTATGTTTTACCATCCTGCGTACATGCTCAGCTGTGTCTGACTCTTTGCAATCCCATGGACTGTAGCAGGCCAGGCGCCTCTGTCCATGGGATTTCCCAGGCAAGAATACTGGAGTGGATTGCAATTTCCTATTCCAGGGGATCTTCCCAACCCAGGGATCAAACTCTGCATCTTCATGTCTCGGGCACTGGCAGGTAGATTCTTTACCACTGTGCCAACTGGGAAGCCCATCACCTTGCCATAATTGAGCATTATAACATTTTTTGCTTGTACATAAAAACTATAAACCATAACTGATTATTTAACTTTTCAATTACTAGTAAGAATTATTTTTTAGAAAACTTTCTTGAGGGGTTAACAGCAATATTAAAAGTGAGGTCATAACCAAAGTTGAAATATATACTTCAAATGGAAGAAATATCTTAAAATAACATAAAATAATTATAAAACATTTCTCACCTCTTTAGATAAGTGAAATTCTTTGGCACTCCCTCTTCTCAATTTCAGGTGATGATCTGGTCTCACTTCTTACAGAGAACACAGATGAAATCTATGTCACATCTTCTGCTCTCCTGTACTTACACCTACATTTCTCACCTTGTCATCTGCTGCTAAAGTGAATGAAGCATCTCTTATCCTATAAAAGGTCAATATATTCTTTTGTGATATAAGTTTCCACCTCTTCTCTTTAACAAGATCTTCTCTCTAAAAATTATCCCTCTTTCTTTAATTATTGGTTTCTTTCTCTCCAATGGATCATTATCACAAACACATTAAAATATGTCTGGTGAAATATGTTAAATATAATTAATGAAACATCAGGTTTTGCCTTTCTTAGTGCATGACTTTTCTCCTAGTTATTCTTAAGATTATCTTTCAGTCTGAGGGATAAAAAGAAGAGTTAAACTCCCTTTCCTTCCATTTTTGTACACTGAGAGAGAATATGGAGAATTAAAATTTAAGATTTAGAGAACGAACTTACAGTTCCTGGGGGAAGGATGGGGCAACAGGATTGTTAGGTAATTTGGGATGGACATGTACATGCTGCTATATTTAAAATGGATAACCAGCAAGGACTTAACTGTACACCACAGAGAACTCTGCTCAATGTAATGTGGCAGCCTGTATGGGAAGGAAGTTCTAGGGGAGAATGGATACGTGTAGATCTACAGCTGAGTCCCTTTGCTGTTCACCTGAAACCATCACAACATTGTTAATCAGCTATACCCCAATACAAAATAAAAAGGTTTTTTTTAAAAATAAAAAAGAAAGTAAAGAACATCAAGACAGAAAGAGATGGCATGTATACTAAAGCCGACCTCTTTTTGACTTCAGAGAAGGGGAGGACATCACATGTTAGTGTCTGAATATTCCTCTCCCTGTCTTTGGTGGAATATAGAAAGCATTTGCACTGAATAAATGAAAGTATCACCAAGTGCAGTGGGTGCACTTATGACTCAGGAAAGAGGCTAATTCTTTGACTGACCAGATCTCTGAAGCAAACCAAAGCATAATTTTACCAATTTGGAGGGTGCTGCAGAGTACATCATGAGAAATGCTGGACTGGAAGAAGCACAAGCTGGAATCAAGATTGCCGGGAGAAATCAATAACCTCAGATATGCAGATGACACCACCCTTATGGCAGAAAGTGAAGAGGAACTCAAAAGCCTCTTGATGAAAGTAAAAGTGGAGAGTGAAAAAGTGGGCTTAAAAGCTCAACATTTAGAAAACGAAGATCATGGCATCCGGTCCCATCACTTCATGGGAAATAGATGGGGAAATAGTGGAAACAGTGTCAGACTTTATTTTTTTGGGCTCCAAAATCACTACAAATGGTGACTGCAGCCATGAAATTAAAAGACGCTTACTCCTTGGAAGGAAAGTTATGACCAACCTAGATAGCGTATTCAAAAGCAGAGACATTACTTTGCCAACAAAGGTTCGTCTAGTCAAGGTTATGGTTTTTCCAGTGGTCATGTATGGATGTGAGAGTTGGACTGTGAAGAAGGCTGAGCACCGAAGAATTGATGCTTTTGATCTGTGGTGTTGGAGAAGACTCTTGTGAGTCCCTTGGACTGCAAGGAGATCCAACCAGTCCATTCTGAAGGAGATCAGCCCTGGGATTTCTTTGGAGGGAATGATTCTGAAGCTGAAACTCCAGCACTTTTGGCCACCTCATGCGAAGAGCTGACTCATTGGAAAAGACTCTGATGCTGGGAGGGATTGGGGACAGGAGGAGAAGGGGATGACAGAGGATGAGATGGCTGAATGGCATCACTGACTCGATGGACGTGAGTCTGAGTGAACTCTGGGTGTTGGTGATGGACAGGGAGGCCTGGTGTGCTGCGATTCATGGGGTCACAAAGAGTCGGACACGACTGAGCCGACTGAACTGAACTGAACTGAATGTGGTCAGGCAGAGGATGCCCTTGATGTTTAAATATCTGACTGTGCCCTCAGCATGTGGGTGTATGGGTGCAATGTTGATTCCCCAGACTTGCCTTATCTGATAAAATGACTTTGAACACTGGACCAGAGGGTGGGATACAAGATATGATAAGGACTCAGGATGACAGGGGAGAAGGCAATGGCAACCCACTCCAATACTCTTGCCTGGTAAACCCCATGGACTGAGGAGCCTGGTAGGCTGCAGTCCATAGGGTCGCTAAAAGTCGGGCACGACTGAACAACTTCACTTTCACTTTTCACTTTCATGCATTTGAGAAGGAAATGGCAACCCACTCCAGTATTCTTGCCTGGAGAATCCCAGAGACAGAGGAGCCCAGTGGGCTTCTGTCTAAGGGGTCGCAGAGAGTCGGATACGACTGAAGCAACTTAGCAGCAGCAGCAGCAGCAGGACAACAGTGGATGCTGAGATAGCTAGAGAGCATCTTTGAGCTTTGAATTAGACAGAGAACCCACGAGAGTGAGCAGGCCATGCGCTAGAGCAGCCACAGACTTCAGCAATAAGTACGTGGAATAAAAGACATCATCAACTAGGAAAGTAGAGAGGACCACACAGGATCTGACTCTTTCCCTTTACCACCAAGGGAGAGAAGTCATATTAGAGACAAGCAGGGGGAAGCAACTTGGTAACTCGGTTACTTCTTCCCTTCCTTTTTAAGGATAATTTAAATCATCAGATTGAATTAAACTTTAACCAAAAAAAAAAAAAAACCACTTGTTTTAACTTTTTTTCTCCTCTAGCCAGCAGGTGGCAGCTAATGAGAAGGCAAGAAAATTACATATTTTCTACACATCAAAATTAGAGTGAATGATTGTATGATTCTATTTTTTGTTTACTTATCTTAAAAAAGAAGAATTCCGTTAACCCCAATTATCTTATCATCTACAAATCCTATTTTCTTCATCTCCAAATTTGTGCAATTAATTTTCTTCCTGCTAACACCAGTTTCCTCTGCTTCCATTCTCTTTTCACCTCCACTCTGATTGCTCATCACTCCTCAACACATCACTAAAATCCTTCTTATCAAATCACCAATGAACTGCAAATTGCCAAGGCCAATGGGCGTTCCTCTGTCTTTACTTTATGAATCTCTCAGCACTATTTGGCACAGCTGACCATCTCCTCTCTCTAAAATATCTTTTTCTGGATTTTGGTATTTGCTGATTTCTTCTATCTCACTGGATGGTTCATTTCAATTCTTTCTGTTCAGTATTTAACCCAATTATCTTTTCCACACTTTTCCTGTGTGACCTTGTCTATGTCTGTGGCATTTTTAACATAACATTTATCTAGCAGTGACTCCCGTCTCTTTCCAGGAGTTCCAGACCTCATGCTTGACCGTGCCTCTTTTCCTCACACTCCATATCCAACTCATCAGCAAATTCTTTGCCCTACTTTTCCAAACCCATACACTTATTACCAATTCCAAGACCACTGCCCTCTTCCAATCTTGTTCTCTCCAAGACTAACCCATTAAGCACTGTGCTGATCTTTCTTTGCATCCCTTTTGCCCCATATTCATAATAGCCAGAGTAACATGATATTTCTATTATTTATTTAATAGGAAAATAACACAGTTACAGGAATGTTTGTTTGGTATTGTATTTAAAAAAATGTCTACTGAAAAAGTCAGTTTGCTCTCATGGAAGAAGCCTACTGTGGAGTGGCCACATGTATAGTTTAATCAGTATTTGAGGTTTGCATTTCCACAAAGCAAACACCTACGTATAAAAGCAGGCCTGCCCACAGATTATTTCTCTGAGTACAGAAAAACCCGGAGAACTATTTTAAACAAAGGGTGTTCTCTAGAAGAGATATACAGAGAGACTGACAGACCTATAGCAGAATGAGAAAAAAGAAAATGATAAAGTATCCCATAAGCACAGTGAATGTTCAACAACTATTTGTTGTTTATGATGAAAAGGCTTTCCAATAGGATCAATGCAATGCCTGGTACTGGAATTTTTTCTCATTTTTCCAGAGTTGACAGACATGAAGGAGACATTGAAAGAAAAGTTTGCATGGATTCTGTTGAGCTGAAGAGGGTAAATGAACATCTCTTTAGAAAAATGACAAGAACCATGACCATCCATCTCACAAATGTGTATCATTAATCCAATGGAAACAGTGAGAAAGAGCATGAATCAAACCAAATCTGAGGTAAAGCAGAAATGGCGCTGAGTTGGGAGTTACAGAATCTGAGTACCAGAGACAAATCTCTTATTAACGGGCAGTGTCACCTTGAGCAAGTCTTTAAGCTGCTTATAAGGTAACTGGTAAACTTCGAGGTCCTTCTACTTTGTAATCTTCTAGAATTTATATAATTGTAATCCTGCTAATGGAAATCCAACAGATGCTGCACTGATTATGGAAGATTAGTGGAATTACCTTCCCATACAAAGAAGGCACCATGCATTCAGACATGTGGCTGCTGCTGCTGCTAAGTCATTTCAGTCGTGTCCGACTCTGTGTGACCCCATAGACGGCAGCCCACCAGGCTCCCCCGTCTCTGGGATTCTCCAGGCAAGAACACTGGAGTGGGTTGCCATTTCCTTCTCCAATGCATGAAAGTGAAAAGTGAAAGTGCAGTCGCTCAGTCATGTCCGACCCTCAGCAACCCCATGGACTGAAGCCTACCAGGCCCCTCCGTCCATGGGATTTTCCAGGCAAGAGTACTGGAGTGGGGTGCCATTGTGGGGCAGCTATCCAATGGAGCTGTCCCCTTGAGGATTCTGAATTGCTGATTGACTACAACTCTTAAGTTCCCATTACTTACTTATTTATACTTCTAGAACTTACCAGGGGCCCTTTGCTTGAGGATAGAGACAGGTAAATTTTTCATTGTGTACCTCTCTGAAATAAAAATTTGGAAGAGTTACTATAAGGCATAATATGTCTTAAGCATATACATTATATACAAAATCCAGAGCATAACTTTGGTTGAAATATGTTTTCAAAAAGCACATATCAGAATACATAATAAAGCTGGCAATTTAAAAAGTACATGAGGTTGTATGATAGCTTAGATTTGCTATTGGAGAAGGGAATGGCAATCCACTCCAGAATTCTTGCCTGGAGAATCCCATGGACAGAGGAGCCTGGCGGGCTACAGTCCGTGGGGTCACAAAGAGTCAGACACGACTGAGTGACTAACACACACACAGATTTGCTATGGTTTAAAATAAGATTTTTTTAAATATATAAATTTCAATATTATCAAGAAAGTAGAAAAAATAAACAATAGTTTAGGCAACGCATTTGGCCTGCATTTGGATAGCCACTTACACTGAGGCTTACAGCTCTACAGGAAGGTGGATTTCCATGAAAAAATTAAAATGTAGGCTCTGAGAAAGCTTGTCTTTTATGGAACACTTTGGAGGAAAGTACCATGAGCTACAGAAGTATCCCAGTTAAAGAAACAGTGCAGTGATAAGCAGATGATAGCAAACAATAGATCATCTTGAATGAAAAGGTATCCTCATTAGAATGAGGCCTTGGATAAACTGGTAAATAACAAAAATTAAGATAGTTATCACTGACTTAGTACCTCCTATGTGCCAGGGCAATACTAACTGCTTTACATTTCTCAATTCATTTTACCCTCACAGCAAATTTAGGAATTATATAATGTTATCAATATTCCCATTTTGCAGATTAAGAAGTTGATGCTTAAATAGATACGACCCAGAGGGATGGTACAGGGAGGGAGGAGGGTGGAGGGTTCAGGATGGGGAACACGTGTATACCTGTGGCGGATTCATGTTGATATATGGCAAAACCAATACAATATTGTAAAGTTAAAAAATAAAATTAAATAAAAAAGAGAGATAAGGTAATTGTCAATAGTGACAAAGGTAGTATGAAATAGAAAAAAAGAATAAAACTCAGTGAAACCCATTCAAATCCTGACCTAACACTGTTTCCTTGTTACTTAAATGGCTAAAAATGTATTATTCTGTGAAGAAGCTGTATAGGAGGATCAAGCAAAAAGCAGGTATGTCACAAAGCACAGGTTTTAATAAAAACAATACTTAAAGTCAAAGTGATTTCTAATAACTTAAGAATGGAAATTCACTGCTTCTGTTCTATTAGAGCACCATATTTCAAATTTCTTATATGAATGAAAGCAAGTACTCATGTATAAATTCAAAGTTACTAAATAATGAAAGGAAATGGTTTGAGGTGCAGTCTAGTATTTTAAAAAAGCTTGGATATATTTGATTTGAAATTTCAAACACTACTCATTTTATCAAAATACAGCTTTATACATTCCATAAGAAGGCCAAGTACTAGTTTAACTAGACTAATTTTTTTTTAAACCAGAAATTTATTGAACTCAAATCTAACCAGGAAGACAATTTTGTGTGCATAAACTCTAATTTGTTAATGAAAAAGGAGATTTTAGTCATTTATAATTTTATCAAATGCTACCAAAATTATCAGTTGATAATGGAAAATTGAGTTTATTGGTTATTACAGTAAGGGTGATCACTGTCTCAATAGAATATGGTTGCATTTCAGAGAGGGGACAGGAAAAGTGGGATTTCCATGATGACTTGCAGCCTGGCTTAAGGCAATGTATTTGATTAGGATTGGGTAAAGTTCTTAATATAACATGTTAGGATTGATAGACACAGCAAGCTAAGGCTTCAAGGAGAGGATTTGAAGGGAGTCTTCAGAAGCAGTCTTTCCATTCTATCTATTGTAAAATGAACAGTCTGATATTCATTTTAAATGGGCTTCTGGGACATTCTTAGAATGAACAGTAGAGTTATTTGCAACTTTTCCAGAGCAAGAGTTGACTGGATAGTAATGTCATGCAAATTTAGATAGAAAGTTGATGGGTTTAGATAGTTTTGATTCCAGAATCATGAAAATAGAAAATTATTTTAGTTGCTTATTCAATTTGTCTTAAGAAAATTAATTCTTTATTATATCTTGTTCATTATCAATCTTTGCATAGTTTGAGGAAAAATTTCAAGAATACTTCTTGATAAAGTGTGATTGAGAAACTTTAAGTTCACAGAAACTTTTATTAAATTCTGCTCATTAATACTTATAATTGCTATTACTTACTGAGATTTTATGATATTTAAATAAATATGATTCTCATTTTGCTGTTTTCATCCAAAAACACTACCTTATGACACAGAAAAAGACTAATAAAATCTTTTCTTTTACTATTGAACTAGTAAAAGGAGAAGAGGCATAATTTTTAAAAATCAGATGGATTGGATAGATCTCGCTTCAGTTCATTTTCAAACTTCCCTGTAGCTCAGATGGTAAAGAATCTGTCTGCAATGCAGGAAGTCTGAATTAGATCCCTTGGTCAGGATGATCCTTTAGAGAAGGAAATGGCAACTCACTCCAGTGTTCTCACCCAGAGAATTCCATAGACAGAAGAGACTGGTGCGCTATAGTCCATGGGGTCACAAAGAGTCAGACATGACTGAGCAACTAACACACATTATTTTCAGACTTAATTGAAAATAAAGTTAAATGATCAATGTGATAAGAACTATAAAAAACACATAACACAACAAGGCTTAAAAAAAAAAAAAAAAAAAAAAAAAAAACATTAGTTTTTACTATTGTTAGTCCCCGAATTGGTGCCAGTACCTGGAGGGCCAGGAAAGACTGAAGATAGTCAGCCCACTCCAGACTGGTAGGTGGTGAGTTTAATAAGCAAGGGAATTTACACAAGAGGCTTGCCTTGGGTGTCTGCAAAAACCACTGAATCTCTGTATCTGCCATCAGAATCTTAAGTTTGTGTGGGTGTGTGCAAGTAGCTCAGTCATGTCTGACTGTGTGCAACCCCATGGACTAATACAGTCCATGGGATTCTCCAGGCGAGAATACTGGAGTGGGTAGCCTTTCCCTTCTCCAGGGGATCTTACCAACCCAGAGATCAAACCCAGGTCTCCCACATTGCAGGCGAATTCTTTACCAGCTGAGCCACAAGGGAAGCCCAAGAATACTGGAGTGGGTAGCCTATCCCCTTCTCCAGTGTATCTTTCTGACCCAGGAATCAAACCGAGGTCTCCTGCACTGCAGGCAGATTCTTTACCAACTGAGCTATCAGGCCTTAACTGGATTTGGTCCATATTTACTCAGACCCAGATGGTCTCAACAATACCTTACTCTCTCAAGTTTGTGTCCCTAAAAGTGATGCCCACCGTGGGAACGATGGGAAGAATGCACATTCCAAGGACAGGGGAGATGGTGAGGAGACTTGCATAGCCTGGATCTAGCTCATGGGTCAGTCCAGAGGTCATGTCCTCTCAATGACCTCCTCTAAAACCTACTGATCCCAGTAAGTATCAATAAGGAAGTGGTATTTAAGCTAATTTTGAAGGAGGTGAAAGACATTCCTAAATGAGAGGATATAAAGGTCCAGAAGCTTAAGAACATAGGCTAATTGACCAAATACATTGCCTAGGCAATTATTTTTTCCAACATTCCAAAAGTCTAATGGACTGGGAGGCTCAGCCTGACAGAAGTTGTTCTTATTTCTTTCTTTTCTTAAACTTGGTTCCTTTTCTTGGCCAGAGCAAAAAAAAAAATGTTTTAAAAAGCAATCCATTTCACTCCATTAAGCTGTTAAACTGGTTATAATGGCAATGAAAAACTCAAATGAAACTGTACATATGTTTTCTCATTGGCATTTAACACAATTATGAATTAAATAATTATATGTGACATGGATCATCTTTACATCTCTAGTGTCTAGTATAGTGCTGGGCCCATGGTGTGACTGGATTATGAAGTGACTATATCAAATGTATAAGTTCATTTGGTTTGGCTTAAAATGGAAGTTTTTGTCCAAAGAAAATATCCACTTTGAAAACCAGTTTCTATTACATACATACATACATATATATATATATATATATATATATATATATATATGTATAGGCATCTTTCAAAAGCTGAAAATGACTCTTGGTTAAAACAGTCAGTAAGGCAACCCTGGGCCTTGTAAAATTATACAGTTTTATATGTTTGTGTTAGCATAGCATAACCTTTGAGTTGCTTTTCTAATTTTACTTCCTAGACTTTTACCTTTGTTGTTGCTCTTGGGAAATATGCTTTTTTTTTCCCTTTGTCTTATATTTTGTTGTGCTTTTTTCTCTGAAACTAAGTGGGTCATACAAGTATAGAAACTTCGGCCTTTGCTTTGAAAACACCCCCTTTCCACAGGGAATACACGTATTCCAGATAGAATAAGAGTATGCTTATTACAAAGAAGTAATTTAGAAGGGATAGAGGATTTCAATAGTAAAAGCCAAATGTCCATACTTCTTTAATCTAGATGTCCTTTTGCAGACTCTGCCCTGTCACTTATCCAATCTGTGACCTTTCTATTGGTAAGAGGAGTGAACTAGAAATTTGATATATCCTCAAATCCTACATTATCAGTTGACTTTGATGGGTTGCTTCACTTCCAACTCATTACTCTGCTGCTGCTGCTGCTGCTAAGTCGCTTCAGTTGTGTCCGACTCTGTGCGACCCCATAGATGGCAGCCCACCAGGGCTCCCCCGTCCCTGGGATTCTCCAGGCAAGAACACTGGAGTGGGTTGCCATTTCCTTCTCCAGTGCATGAAAGTAAAAAGTGAAAGTGAAGTCGCTCAGTTGTGTCCAACTCTTCGCAACCCCATGGACTGCAGCCTACCAGGTTCCTCCGTCCATGGGATTTTCCAGGCAAGAGTACTCTAGTCTGGCAGAAATCATCTCTATGAAGCTGGATTCAAAGCATACAAGCTTTCCTTCCTTTCATGTCCTTGGCAGCTCTCACCAATGTATTCTGATGCTCCTCACTTCTAGGTGAGGAGGGACACAACTTCAGAAACCCTAAACAATGCAGCCTCCAGGGGCATTGGTTTCTGAAATTACATCTCTTCCACACTTAAATTTTCCTTAGTATTTTCACCCTTTCTCACATGGAGATTTCTCCGATACTTGTACTACAATATCTTTTATAATAACAATGGAGAGTGTCATTTTTCATTTGAGAAAATGTCGTTTTCTTTTCTTTTATGTATCTCACTCATTAAGACCAAGGGTAGGCATTATATTAATGGCCTGTAAGTCTACTCACTGAATATGTTTCTTTCTTTTCTTTAAGAAGTTAATAAGCACCAGAAATCTAGCCAGACAATTGGACTAACTCTGTCAGAACCACATCACTGGTCACAATTTAAAATGAGCCAGATGCAATCATGTTGCTTCAGAAATAGCTTTTGTTTGGAGGCAGAATATGGCAATTTGTTTCAGTACAAATTCAACTGGAAGGGACAATAAAAATCACTTTTGCTGCTAAGTTATATTTTTCAAATATTCTACTGATGAACATATATTCTTACATAGATTTCCCATAAACAGGGAGAGCAGAGTAGACGGGGTCAGTTTTTTAGGGAGGGTTTCTCTGCATCATGTTGATGAAGCACAGTGCCGTGTGCAAGAGTTCATTCACAAGGTTCCTGTGCTTCCCTCAACCAGAGGTAGTTAAAGCCTTTATATTTCTAATTGGGGTATTTCTTCACTATCAGTGATACATATTTAGAATAGCATAAAAGAAAAGAATAATTGGAAATGTGTCAATTAGATCTCTTACTTTGAGAGTTTAACATTTAAAGGAAAAAAATGAAAGCCACAGCACTGAATATTCCCTAACTGTATCAGACATAAAAAGAAGGTATGATTTCATTCCATATGGAATTCTTCAGCCTATTCCAATTATATTATTTATACCCAGGCTTCATAAGATTAGTTAAATTGAGTCTTAAGTATCTTTATATAAATAATATAGTCAAAGCTTGTTGATTTGAATTCAATTATATTCATTTTTGACAGTGTAATTGGTATCAGAGTTAACTCTAATGATCTGCTAAAGTTTCTTTTGTCTTCCTAGTTTTAATGGAGCTATTTAAAAGAGCAAGGCAATTGTTATCTCTGTTATCCTTAAAAAAGTATTTGGTTTAAATTTATTTGAACTAGAGAATAGAATACTAATTATCATTCACCATGTTTAAAAAGATCCTATTAGGTGGTCCACATTAAAGATTCTCTGCTAAGCCTTTAGTTTCTAGAGGTCCACCCCTTGCTAATAAGTGACCTCAACCAAAGGAATGCCTCTTTTTAAAAGGATTGTAACCTGCTGTATCATCTTCATGACTGGCTTACAGATATCTCTTTCTTTCATAGCAACTAGAATTTCTTCTCGTATGAACCTTTTGATACTAAATGTAGGCACGGCTTTGCTATCAGTTGTAAGATGGAGTAAAGTTCTAGGTGGGAGCTTTTAAGTTCTCTTGTCTCACAGAAATTTTAAAGCATATCTTTCTTGAGGTCAGTCACACTGCCAAACATTCTACCTCAATTTCTTTTTCTTTTCAGAGCTACTTTTTCCAGAAAATTGCCTTGTGGAAAAGGAGCTGCCTTTCAAAACTGGTGTGGGGGCATAAAAGCTATACTATTCATGCTAATGATGGACCATTGGAAGAGTACATGCTCACAAACTTTCCCCTGTAATCTTGAGGAAGGTGTATTTTCCATCAATTTTCACTTTTACCAGCCCTTGCTCTCTGGTGAGCTACTTTTTAATGTTCTGACTACTCTACCCTGGTTGCTAGTATCCCCATCCAGGGCTTCACAAAGACCATGTGCTTTATGGTAGAATAGATTTCTTCAAATGAGCTCTAGGAGAATTAGAGACTCTGAGGGGTAAAGTCACTTCAGATTTCACTTAACCTAACACTATATCCCATTTAACAACTCTACAACAGCATACCCCAGAAATTTGCTTTATATAAGTATATTAATGGCAACACTATATATACATTAAAATATGTTTTACTTTTGAGTTTTAGCTGCTACTTTTAGTTCTGTTCTGTGCTGAGAGAACATATCTAAATTTCCTTTTACATAGCAATTCATCAAATATTTTCTTTTCTTTATCATGCATCCACATTAAATCTGCCATTTTTCAAGCTTTTAAACTTGCTATTATTAAGGTCTATACTATCTTATGGTATTGAGGTCTCAACACATTCTTACATCAGGGTGATAATTATGAAAATAATGCACAACACACTCTCCTTCATCTTGAACTCTGTTAAATTTTGCCATTAGAAAATAGAAACTAAATACTACAGACTGTTTGTTAATCAGCCAGATAATTTAATATTAATTTTTTGGCTACAAAATTTGCTATAATTTCGTCCAAAAACTTCTGCCAAATCAATATTTTTTTTCATCATGTACTTAAGATACACAGGACTTAACTTTTGCCTATTATAGAGTTCAGCTTGACATTTCAGTCTATCAGATAATTTTGAGTATTAAGTTTGACATTGAACACATTAATGTCACTTAAATTTCTGTCACTCAAAGCATTTTATATATATATATATATATATATATATAAAATAGGGATATATTATATATCTCTAGCATATGGAATGATTCTGAAAACAAAGAAGGGACTACCCAAAAGAATGTTACCAAAAAGCCATCAATAGATGCAGAAAATCATGTGACCAAATCCAATACCCAAATTGTTATCAAACTAGGAATAGAGGACAATTTCCTCAACCTGATTAAAAAAAAATGTATATACATATATATAATTTATATATACCAAAACCTATGGCTAATATTTTACTTAACGGTGAGAAAGTAGATGTTCCCCCACCTTAAAAGTTAGGAACAAGGCAAGGATGTGCTCCCCCATTACTCCTATTCAATGTCATACTGGAAAGCCTACCTAATGCAATAAGATAAAAAGATAAAAAGTAAAAAAACTGGAAAGGAAGAAAGAAACCTATTTTTTTTCACAGATGACATGATTATCTATGTAAAAAGTATTCAAGAAACAATAACAACAGTAAAACACTTTGAACTAACTAGCAATTAAAACAAGTTGGCAGGATAAAAGGTAAACCTCCAAAAGCCAATTGCTTTCTTATCTATCAGCAATTAGAAATTAAAACTTGAAAATAAAAACACAGTACCATTTATATTAGCAAAATCCAATCGGAAACATATAGGTATAAATCTTAAAAAACTATCAGTACAGTTCTGTCGCTCAGTCGTGTCTGACTCTTTGCAACCCCATGGACTGCAGCACTCCAGGCTTCCCTGTCCATCACCAACTCCTGGAGCTTACTCAAACTAATGTCCATCGAGTCAGTGATGCCATCCAACCATCTCACCCTCTGTTGTCCCCTTCTCTTCCTGCCTTCAATCTTTCCCAGCATCCAGGTCTTTTACAATAAGTCAGTTCTTTGCATCAGGTGGCCAAAGTATTGGAACTTCAGCTTGAGCACCTCTTTCCAATGAATATTCAGGACTCATTTCCTTTAGGATTGACTGGTTTAATACCCTTGCAGTCCGAGGGACTCTCAAGAGTCTTCTCCAACACCACAGTTCAAAAGCATCAATTCTTCCATGCTCACCCTTCTTTATAGTCCAACTCTCACATCCATACATTACTACTGGAAAAATCATAGTTTTGACTACACAGACCTTTGTCGGCAAAGTAATGTCTCTGCTTTTCAGTATGATGTCTAGGTTGGTTATAGCTTTTCTTACAAGGAGCAAGCATCTTTTAATTTCATGGCTGCAGTCACCATTTGCTGATTTTGGAGCCCTCCCAAAAATGAAGTCTCGCACTGTTTCTATTGTTTCCCCATCTATTTCCCATAAAATGATGGGACCAGATGCCATGATCTTAGTTTTCTGAATGTTGAGTTTAAAGTCAACTTTTTCACTCTCCTCTTTTATTTCATCAAAAGGCTCTTTAGTTCTTTTTTGCTTTCTGAAGAAGGGTGGTGTCTTTGGCATATCTGCAGTTACTGATATTTTTCCCTAAAAGCTTGATTCCAGCTTGTGCTTCATCCAGCCCAGCATTTCTCATGATGACTCTGCATATAAGTTAAATAAGCAGGGAGACAATATACAGCCTTGACGTACTCCTTTTCCTATTTGGAACCAGTCTGTTGTTCCATGTCCAGTTCTAATGGTTGCTTCCTGACCTGCATATAGATTTATAAGGAGGCAGGTCAGGTGGTCTGGTATTCCCATCTCTTTAAGAATTTTCCACAATTCTTTGTGAGCCACACAGTCAAAGGCTTTGGCATAGTCAATAAAGCAGAAGTAGAGGTTTTTGAGGAACTCTCTTGCTTCTTCGATGATCCAAAGGATGTTGGCGATTTGTTTTCTGGTTCCTCTGCCTTTTCTAAAATCAGCTTGAACATCTGAACGTTCTCAGTTCATATATTGTTGAAGCCTGGCTTGGAGAATTTTGAGCAATACTTTGCTAGCGTGTGACATGAGTGTAATTGTGTGGTATTTTGAACATTCTTTGGCATTCTCTTCTTTGTGATTGAAATGAAAACTGGCCTTTTCCAATCCTGTGGCCACTGCTAGTTTTCCAAATTTGCTGGCATATTGAGTGCAGCACTTTCACAGCATCATCTTTTAGGATTTGAAATAGTTCAACTGGGATTCCATGACCTTCACTAGGTTTGTTCATAGTGGTGCTTCCTTAGGCCCACTTGACTTTGCATTCCAGGATGTCTGGCTCTAGGTGAGTGATCACACCATTGTGATTTTCTGGGTCATGAAGATATTCTTTGTATAGTTCTTCTGTGTATTCTTGCCACCTCTTCTTAATATCTTCTGCTTCTGTTCAGTTCAGTTCAGACGCTCAGTCGTGTCTGATGCCTTGTGACCCCATGAATCGCAGCATGCCAGGCCACCCTGTCAATGACCAACTCCCAGAGTTCACTCAAACTCATGTCCATCGAGTCGGTGATCCATCCAGCCATCTCATCCTCTGTCGTCCCCTTCTCCTCCTGCCCCCAATCCCTCCCAGCATCAGGGTCTTTTCCAATGAGTCAACTCTTCACATGAGGTGGCCAAAGTACTGGAGTTTCAGCTTTAGCATCACTCCTTCCAATGAACACCCAGGACTGATCTTTAGAATGGAATGGTTGGATCTCCTTGCAGTCCAAGGGATTCTCAAGAGTCTTCTCCAACCCACATTTCAAAAGCATCAATTCTTCGGTTCTCAAATTTCTTCACAGTCGAACTCTCACATCAATACATGACCACTGGAAAAACCATAGCCTTGTCCACACAGACTTTGGTTGGCAAAGTAATGTCTCTGCTTTTGAATATTTTATCCAGGTTGGTCATAACTTTCCTTCCAAGGAGTAAGCATCTTTTAATTTCATGGCTGCAGTCACCATCTGCAGTGATTTTGGTGTCCAAAAAAATAAAGTCTGACACTATTTCCACTGTTTCCCCATCTATTTGCCACGAAGTGATGGGACCGGATGCCATGATCTCAGTTTTCACATGTTGAGCTTAAAGCCCACTTTTTCTCCTCTTTCACTTTCATCAAGAGGCATTTTAGTTCCTCTTCACTTTCTGCTATACGGGTGGTGTCATCTGCATATCTGAGGTTATTGATATTTCTCCTGGCAATCTTGATTCCAGCTTGTGTTTCTTCCAGCCCAGTGTTTCTCACAATATAATCTGCATATAAGTTAAATAAGCAGGGTGACAATATACAGCCTTGACGTACTCCTTTTCCTATTTGGAACCAGTCTGTTGTTCCATGTCCAGTTCTAACTGTTGCTTCCTGACCTGCAAATAGGTTTCTCAAGAGGCAGGTCAGGTGGTCTGGTATTCCCATCTCTTTCAGAATCTTCCACAGTTTATTGTGATCCACACAGTCAAAGGCTTTGGCATAGTCAATAAAGCAGAAATAAATGTTTTTCTGGAACTCTCTTGCTTTTCCATGACCAGCAAATGTTGGCAATTTGATCTCTGGTTCCTCTGCCTTTTCTGAAACCAGCTTGAACATCTGGAACTTCACGGTTCATGTATTGCTGAAGCCTGGCTTGGAGAATTTTGAGCATTACTTTACTAGCATGTGAGACGAGTGCAATTGTGCGGTAGTTTGAGCATTCTTTGGCATTGCCTTTCTTTGGGATTGGAATGAAAACTGACCTTTTCCAGTCCTGTGGCCACTGCTGAGTTTTCCAAATTGGCTGGCATATTGAGTGCAGCACTTTCACAGAGTCATCTTTCAAATTTGAAATAGTTCAACTGGAATTCCATCACCTCCACTAGCTTTGTTCGTAGTGATGCCTTCTAAGGCCTACTTGACGTCACATTCCAGGATGTCTGGCTCTAGATGAGTGATCACACCATCGTGATTATCTTGGTCGTGAAGCTCTTTTTTGTACAGTTCTTCTGTGTATTCTTGCCATCTCTTCTTAATATCTTCTGCTACTGTTAGGTCCATTTTTTTCTGTCCTTTATCGAGTCCATCTTTGCAAAAATGTTCCCTTGGTATCTCTAATTTTCTTGAAGAGATCCCTAGTCTTTCCCATTCTGTTGTTTTCCTCTATTTCTTTGCATTGATTGCTGAGGAAGGCTTTCTTATCTCTCCTTGCTATTCTTTGGAACTCTGCATTCAGATGCTTCTGTCTTTCCTTTTCTCCTTTGCTTTTCATCTCTCTTCTTTTCACAGCTATTTGTAAGGTCTCCCCAGACAGCCATTTTGCTTTTTTGCATTTCTTTTCCATGGGGATGATCTTGATCCCTCTCTCCTCTACAATGTCACGAACCTCCGTCCATAGTTCATCAGGCAGTCTATCTATCAGATCTAGTCCATTAAATCTATTTCTCACTTCCACTGTATAATCATAAGGGATTTGATTTAGGTCATACCTGAATGGACTAGTGGTTTTCCCTACTTTCTTCAATTTAAGTCTGAATTTGGTAATAAGGAGTTCATGATCTGAACCACAGTCAGCTCCTGGTCTTATTTTTGTTGACTGTATAGAGCCTCTCCATCTTTGGCTGCAAAGAATATAATCAATCTGCTTTCGGTGTTGACCATCTGGTGATGTCCATGTATAGAGTCTTCTCCTGTGTTGTTGGAAGAGGGTGTTTGTTATGACCAGTGCCTTCTCTTGGCAAAACTCTATTAGCCTTTGCCCTGCTTCATTCCATATTCCAAGGCCAAATTTGCCTGTTACTCCAGGTGTTTCTTGACTTCTTTTTGCATTCCAGTCCCCTATAATGAAAAGGACATCTTTTTTGGGTGTTAGTTCTGAAAGTTCTTGTAGGTCTTCATAGAACTGTCCAACTTCAGCTTCTTCCAAGTTACTGGTTGGGGCATAGGCTTGGATTACTCTGATATAGAATGGTTTGCCTTGGAAATGAACAGAGATAATTCTGTCGTTTTTGAGATTGCATCCAAGTACTGCATTTTGGACTCTTTTTTTGACCATGATGGCTATTCCATTTCTTCTAAGGGATTCCTGCCACGGATTCCCACACCCAAAGTCAGAGGCAGCAGCCGAGAGGAGCTACCCCATGTCTGAGGTCAGGGGCGGTGGCCAAGAGGAGCAACCCCACATCCAAGGAGCGGCCGCTGCACGGGCGCAGGAGGGCCAAAAGGAGCTACTCAATTTCAAGGTCAGGAGGGGTGGCCCTGAGGAAATACCCCTCATCCAAGGTAAACAATAGTGGCTGCGCTTTGCTGGAGCAGCTGTGAAGAGATACCCCACGTCCAAGGTAAGAGAAACCCCAGTAACATGGTAGGTGTTGCAAGAGGGCATCAGAGGGCAGACACACTGAAACCATAATCACAGAAAACTAGTCAATCTGATCACATGGACCACAGCCTTGTCTAACTCAATGAAACTAAACCATGCCATGTGGAGCCACCCAAGACAGGTGGGTCATGGTGGAGAGATCTGACAGAATGTGGTCCACTGGAGAAGGAAATAGCAAACCACTTCAGTGTTCTTGCCTTGAGAATCCCATGAACAGTAAGAAAAGGCAAAATGATAGGATACTGAAAGAGGAACTCCCCAGGTCAGTAGGTGCCCAATATGCTACTGGAGATCAGTGGAGAAATAACTCCAGAAAGAATGAAGGGATGGAGCCAAAGAAAAAACAATACCCAGTTGTGGATGTGACTGGTGATAGAAGCAAGGTCCAATGCTGTAAAGATCAGTATTGCATAGGAACCTGGAATGTCAGGTCAATGAATCAAGGCAAATTGGAATTGGTCAAATAGGAGATGGCAAGAGTGAACGTCGACATTCTAGGAATCAGAGAACTGAAATGGACTGGGATGGGTGAATTTAACTCAGATGACCATTATATCTGCTTCTGTTAGGTCCATACAATTTCTGTCCTATATTCTGCCCATCTTTGCATTAAATGTTCCCTTGGTATCTCTAATTTTCTTGAGAGATCTCTAGTCTTTCTCATTCTATTGTTTTCCTCTATTTCTTTGCACTGATCACTAAGGAAGATTTTCTTGTCTCTTCTTGCTATTCTTAGGAAATCTGCATTCAGATGGGTATATCTTTTCTTTTCTCCTTTGCCTTTAACTTCTCTTCTTTTTCTAGCTATTTGTAAGGCCTCCTCAGACAACCATTTTGCCTTTTGGCATTTCTCTTTCTTGGGGATGGTCTTGATCCCTGCCTCTTATACAGTGTCATGAACCTTTGTCCACAGTTCTTCAAGCCATAGTTCTTCAAGCACTCTGTCTATCCGATCTAATCCCTTGGATTTATTTTTCACTTCCACTGTATAAGTGTAAGGGATTTGATTGAGGTCATACCTGAATGGTCTAGTGGTTTTCCCTACTTTCTTCAATTTAAGTCTGAATTTGACAATAAGGAGTTCATGATCTGAGCCACAGTCAGCTCTCAGTCTTGTTTTTGCTGACTATATAGAACTTCTCCATCTTTATCTACAAAGAATATAATCAATTTGATTTTGATATTGACCATCTGGTGATGTCCATGTGTAGAGTCATCTCTTGTGTTGTTGGAAGAGAGTGTTTGCTATAACCAGTTTATTCTTTTGGCAAAACTCGGCTTCATTTTTTAGTTCAAGGCCAAATTTGCCTGTTACTCAAAGTATCTCTTGATTTCCTACTTTTGCATTCCACTCCCCTATAATGAAAAGGACATCTTTTTGGGGTGTTCATCCTAGAAGGTCTTGTAGGTCTTCAAAGAACAATTCAACTTCAGCTTCTTTAGCATTACTGGTTGGGGCATATACTTGGATTACCATGATATTGAATGGTTTGCCTTGGAAATGAACAGAGATCATTCTGTCATTTTTGAGATTGCACCCAAATACTGCTTTTCAGACTCGTGTTGACTATGAGGGCTACTTCATTTCTTCTAAGTGATTCTTGACCACAGTAGTAGATATAATGGTCATCTGAGTTAAATTCACCCATTCCAGTTTTTTTTTTGTTTTATTTTGTTTTAGTTCACTGATTCTTAAAATGTTGATGTTCATTCTTGACATCTCCTGTTTGACCACTTCCAATATACCTTGATTAATGGGCCTAACATTCCAGGTTCCTATGCAATATTGCTCTTTATAGCATCAGACTTTACTTTCATCACCAATCATATCCACAACTGGATGTTGTTTTATCTTTGGCTCCGTCTCTTCATTCTTTCTGGAGTTATTTCTCCACTGGTCTCCAGTAGCATATTGGGCACCTAACAACCAGGGTAGTTCATCTTTCAGTGTCCTATCTTTTTGCTTTGTCATACTGATCATGGTGTTCTCAAGACAAAATACTGAAGTGGTTTTCCATTCCCTTCTCCAGTCAACCATGCTTTTTCAGAACTCTCCACCATGACCTGTCATCTTGGGTGGCCCTACAGGGCATGGCTCATAGTTTCATTAAGTTAGACAAGGCTGTGGTCCATGTGATCAGTTTGATTAGTTTTCTGTGATTGTGGTTTTCATTCTGTTTGTCCTCTGACAGATAAGGATAAGAGGCTTCCTGATTTGAGAGAAGGACTGTGGGGGAAACTGGGTCTTGTTCTGATGGGTGGGGCCATACTCAGTAAACCTTTAATCCAATTTTCTGTTAATCAGCGGGGCTGTGTTCCTTCCCTGTCCTTTGACCTGAGACCAAACTATGGTGGAGGTACTGAAGATAATGGTGAGGTCCTTGAAAAGGTCCCATGCATGCACTGCAGCCTTCAGAGTGCCCAATCCTGCAGCAGGCTACCACTGACCCACGCCCCTGCCAAAGACTCCTGGACACTCACAGGCAAGTCTGAGTCAGTCTCTTGTGGGGTCACTGCTCCTTTCTCCTGGGTCCTGGTGTGCACAAGGTTTTGTTTATGCCCTCCAAAAGTCTGTTTCCAGAGCCCTGTAAGTTCTGGTGGCTCTTTGGTGGGGTTAATGGTGATATCTCCCAGAAGGCTTATGCCAAACCCATGTCTGCTGCACCCAGAACCCCTGCACTGTGGCAGGCCACTGCTGACTAGTACCTGTGCAGGAGACACTCACACACTCAAAAGTAGGTCTGCCTCAGTCTCTGTGGGGTCTTCTGGTATACAGAAGATTTTGTTTATGCCCTCCAAGTGTCTCTGGCCAGTATGGGGTTTGATTCTAAATGCAATTTCTCCCCTCCTACCATCTTGCTGGAGCTTCTCCTTTGCCTATGGATGTGGGGTGTCTTTTTTAGGTGGGATCCAACATTCTCTTTTCGATGGTTGTTCAGCAGTGAGTTGTAATTTTGGAGTTCTCACGTGAGAAAACGAGCACACGTCCTTCTACTCTGCCATCTTGATAATCATAAAAAACTATATATAAGATCTATATGAAGAACATTGTTAAAAAACAGATTGAAGACATTAAAGAACATCTAAATAAACAGATACTTTATATTTTTGGATATAAATACACAATATTATTAATGTGTTAGTTTTTCTCAACTTGATATAGATGTAACAAAATCCCAATCCCTGTTTATATCCCAGCAAATTATTTTATGGATATCGACAAACTGATTTAAAGTTTATCTGGATAAAACCCAGAAGAGACAACACAATAATGAAGAAGTTTAGAGCATTGGTACTATCTGATTTCAATACTTACTTACTATAAAGCTGCAGTGATCAAGAGATGTGGTATTGGGAAAAGAATACAGAAATAAATCAATGGAAGCCAATAGAGGGACCAGAAATAGATCCACACAAATATAGTCAATGGATCTGACAATAGAGCTGAAGAAATTTGATAGAGAAAGTATAATCTTTTCAACAAAGGGTTCTGGAAGAACTAGATATCTATACACAGAAAAGTGAATATAGATACTGACCTTATATCTTTCATAAAAGGCAACTTAAAATGGATCACAGACCTAATTGTAAAATATAAAACTACAAACTGTTTAGAAGATAACATAAGAGAAAGCCTGAGTGACCTTGTATTTGGTAATGCCTTTTTAGATATACCACCAAAAGTAAAATTCATTATAGAAAAATTGATAAATTGAACTTTATTATAATTAAAAGCATCTGCTTTGTGACAGACATTCCTAAAAAATGAAAAGATAATCCACAGACTGATAGAAAATATTTGCTATCCACTCATCTGATAAAGCTATACATTTGTCAAGACCAATAGAAATGAACATCATAAAAAGTGAACCATAATATAAACTTAAGTAATAATAATGTATCAATACTGCTTCATAAAATTTAACAAATGTACAACATCAATGCAAGATGTTAATAATATGAAAGACTCTGGTGGAGGAAGGAGTATTTGTATTCCTGTGTACAAGGGAACTCTGTGTACTTCCTGCACAATTTTTCTGTAAACTCAAAATTGCTCTAACCAATAATGTTTCAATAAAAAATAATAAAGAATTGAATTGAAACCATGAAAATAGAATATATTGTAGATAAAAATCACTGAAATATGCCTGGAAATTACTACACTGAAATTAGCAAATATAGGAGGGAAATTAAATATTTATTCTGCTTTTCTATATGAAAGTGAAAGTGAAGTCACTCAGTCATGTCCAACTCTTTGCGACCCCATGGACTGTAGCCTACCTGGATCCTCCATCCATGGGATTACTGGAGTGGACTGGAGTGGGTTGAGAGTATTGGAGTGGGTTGCCATTTCCTTCTCCAGGGGATCCTCCTGACCCAGGGATTGAATCTGGGTCTCCCACATTGTAGGCAGACGCTTTACTGTCTGAGCCACAGGGAAGTCCACCAGGGAAGAGCCACCAGGGAAGTTTTTATATGAGCTCTACTATAATTGCAGAGGAGAACATTCTCTTTTTAGAAACATTTCAACTGACACACAGTGAAAAATGATAAAATTATAATACCACCATTCTTTGACCCTTGAATGGATTAATGGACCTAAACAAAGATCATCAGTTACTGATAGAATCAGAAAGAGGAAAAAAAACAGACTTATGAATCTCCTTACAGAAGTATACTATCTGTTCAGTAGTTTACCTAATACTAACTAAATACATTAAAAATAATTTAATCTGAATTTGATCAAACCTTTAGATGTAGTGTCAATTTATGATAAATGTAAGTACACAGAAACCTGTTTAAAATAGCACAAACCTACAACCCCAACTTACACTGGAGAGTTTTTGCAAGAAAAATCTTCTGGTTTCTTGTAGAAAAATACTGAAAAAAAGAAAGAAGATGAAGGAGGAAACTAAAGTTTAAAACAGTCCAAAACCTAAACATAATGTGACCTCCTGGAACAGATCCTAGATTAGTGGTAAAACTGGTAAAATTTGAGTAAGTCAGTACTTTAGTCTATAATATTGTATTAATTTTGAATTTATTAGTTTTGATGTATTATGATTTTGTAAGATGCTAAAATTAGCAAAAATTGATTAAAGGACATTTGAGAACACTCTCTAATATCTGTGCAGATTTTCTATAAATCTAAAATTATTTGGAAACAGAAACCTTATTTTTAAAGACACTTAAAAGTTATATCAGCCAATATTGGACATCATTTTGATTACAATGCAAACAAAGGCTGTAAAAGCTAACCGTAAGTATAAGGCATTGGGGAAATGTGAACATGGGGCTGAAAATTTGATGACATGAATTTGCAATTATAATACTAATTATTGTTAATAATTTCACAAAGGTTATGTTATTAAGGAATTTGCTTAGTGTTAAAGGTATATACAGATACATTTCAAGATGCAATGATGTAACATATATGATTTTTAATTGCTTCAAAAGAACCTGGGTGGAAGTATCCATAGGTTAACAAGTTCAAAAAAGAAAAATAGGTTATGTATCAGTTACTGTTCAAGATTAAGTTCAGATATTTAGAAATTTACATATATTTTCTCATTGTAATTCTCAATACTTTTATAATATAGACATTTTACAGTTGAAGAATCCAAGTATCATAGTTGTTAATTATCTTCCCCTAAGATACAAAACCATTAAGTAATAGAATCAAGATTAGAATCCAGATCTGTCTCTGAAGTTGGTGCCCGTTCTTAAGAAAATGATTTCTAGTAAGTGTGCTATTTCAGGACCACAAGATCTTGGCCACAGGTGAGAGAGAGAGCAAACCTTCCTAGATACCAAGAACTCATTCATAAGTGATGCCACTGTGCCACATGGGATGTAGGGAAAACTGGCTATCTTGATTGTGCTTTCTAGCAATGGTGATGGCTTACACTTCCCTAACCACATCATTATATTTAGTTCCCTCTAATACCAACAGGTCACTCTCAAAATAGTAGATGACTGAGGTCAAGGATGCAGGCTGAAGTCACTTTTTTTTTCTTTTTGCATTCTCTGAAACCAATGTGTGATTAGAATATGTGAAATGACAATGGTGATGATGATGAGAGTGATATTGACAGAACCATGTCCTAATGAGCTGGTCATCCAGATGGAAGTAAGAAAAGGGACAGACTTCCTGCATCACATCTTCCAGGCAAAGCTTGAGTTTATTGCAGTTTGGTACAGATGAATCTCGTGGTTTTAGGATGAAGCCTCAGTAGATTTCTACATGAAAAGAAATCAGATGGATGGTTCTGACAACCTATAGTGTCCATCCTATGACAAATTCTGAAATGATCTTAAATGTTTCTTATGGTAATTATTATTTGAATGTACTTGTAGCTGGCACTGATTCAAGGATTCTGTATAGCCGTGTTACATATATAACCCAATATATTTTGATAGCAAATATTAATGAGTTAGATATAAGGGATGCTAAAGGGATGCTCTGCAACTGGCTATACAACTAATTTTCATATTGTTCCCTGATAATAATGTTAATAATAATAGTAAAAAAAAATCTTATTCTGTTCCAGAGTATATAACTCTATATGCGTGCCCTTATTTTAGTCTCATAACAACTCCCTAGAAATAAAACTACTGCATCTATTTTATAAATGAACCACATAGAAAATATAATTATCTGTAGGAGGGCAAACAGCTAGAATCAGCCCAGATCGTGTCTCTGCTGTGAGGTTATTATTTTCCTGGTATTAAGGAACTGCCATCACAGTCTCTGCTGCTACATTAAAACATGACATTTCCTTGGCAGAGATACCTTATATTCTTCCTCTTCTATCTTAATGGCAAGGGGGAAATTATGGCTAAACACAGCCACACTCTCTGGGGAATGAAGTAACAATCTCAGCACTCACTGTATTATAGGTAGATTGGTGGCTCTTAAGAAATTTCACTCAGTGAAGTCTTGTTCTCTCCTGTTCTGGGATCAGAAGTGATATCAATCACAGCCATGGGAAGCATTTCTGCCAAAAAGATATCATTAGAAAAGAGTAATGAAAAAGGGTGAGGGCACCTCTGATTCTCCTCTATAAGCCAGGTGTTTAAGGCTTTGTCATCCATTTTGCAGAGGATTATGCCATGTATTGCTTTATTTCATGGTTCTGAAATTTGATCAATCTTTTCAAATCTTTTAATAGGTAATATGTATATATATTTGGTGTGTGTGTGTGCGAGAGAGAGAGAGAGAGAGACTGATTAGTAAATTAGATATGGCTGCAAATTCTCTGCCATTCCTCCAATGAGAGATGGTCTCGAGGTCACCTCCCTCTAAGTACAAGTAAGATCTGTGACTGCTCTGATCAATGAAATTAACACAAGTTACACTATCCTAGCTTCCAGGCTGAGGTCAGCTTCTACTTTTCTACTTCCTGTCTTGTGAAACACTTCCTGTCTCATTTATGAAACATTTGCTCTGGAGGAAGTCAACTGCTTTGTAGGAAGTCTGACTAACATGAGACTGCCATACAGCAAGAGCCCAAGGTTCATGAGTAGAAAGGACACAGAAGACAGATGCCCAGTAGAGAGAGAGAGGCCAAAGAGTACTCCAGTGCCAAACATGTGAGTAAAGACATGATTTTGGAAAAGAGCCCTTACATCTGGGGTACCCTGATGATGTCATCTGAATCAGAGACAAAACACTCAGTCAAGCTCTTTCAGAATTCCTAGACTCACAAAGTTGTGAGCAACATAAATTGTTGTTTTCAGCCACTAGGTTTTGGGGCAATTTGCTTTGCAACAATAGATACATTTAAAATATACTAAAAATAATCAGATAATCAGAGGTTTTTTAAAAATAGCCTTTCTGAAATAATTAGGAAAACAAACCCAATAAAGGAAATTTTGGTTGAAAGGAAGAGGTGAGCAACATTTTTCAAACTGGTAACACTCATTTGTCATAGGTAAAACTCAATCTTAGTTATTTGTGATTAATACCTGAGATTACAGTTTCTGAATTTAATGGTATGGTGAAACAAAGGGGTCAAGGGATTTATTTTACAGTTTTGATATAAAGTGGTAGTTTTTCAGAAGATAAAAGGCCTATGATGAGAACTTTTCTATGTACTATATTGCTAGTATAGTAAGGGATAATATCTCTCCTGTAGGAAAACAGACAATTTGCTTGCAGAGGGACTTGGGACATATGAGAATGCTCAGTTCCTATGACAATTATGATATAGAAGTTAGAATAATAAGTGTTTCAAAGATATAGAATGCTTGTCCTCAAAAAGGCAAAAAAAAAAAAAATGCAGAACCTGGAAATGTATATATATTTTTCATATTCTTTGATAAATATCAAAACACTGATTTTAAGTCCCATTGGTTACTGGCAGTGGCTTGAATGCATAATTTTACTTTTGCTTTATTCAATAACTTCATTAAAACAACATTAAAGATGTTTCAAACATCATAAGCTCACAACAAAAGCCAACAAAATAGGAAAGAAGATGAGCAATAAAATTTTGGAAACTGAAAAACAGAACCTTAAACTGACTTAGCAGTCAGAAAAAAAGCAGAGATATAACCTGATGTACATTGCTGATTCACCACAAAGAATGAGGGCAAAAGGTATATTTGCAAAACGGAATGAAGATGGGTCTGAAAATATACTCTTCAAGATGTAGTTAGTTCTCCTCTACAAAATATCCTTTCTGCTATCTTGTTATAAGACTAAAGGTTTACTTTTTGCAGAGGTGCAGGGTCCCCCAACTTTCAGGATCTAATGCCTGATGACCTGAGGTGGGGCTGATATAATAATAATAGAGATAAAGTACACAATAAATGTAATGGTCTTGAATCATCCTGAAATCATTCCCTCCTCCCTGGTGTGTGGAAAAATTGTCTTCCACAAAATCAGTCCCTGGTGCCAAAAATGGATGGGGACTGCTGAAAGGATCTTGAGGTTTGGGAATAGGATGAATGTAGGGATGAAGTACCAGCAACAAAGAGATGAGAACACACACATATTGAATACTGAGGCCAAATTCAACTCCATTTCTTGACTCTGCATTCAGGGAAGGCAGTTAATTCTATTCTCTCCAGACAAGAAATTGAAAGGTCTTTCTGTAGGAAATCTGACCAGTTCTAGGAGGAGTAACCTAAAATTACTGACATCAGAGGCTCCTTGAAGAAACAGACCTGACGAATCATCCTACGGCAAAGCTCTGAGTGAATAAACTCACAAACATACATACTCAAAGTGTTTTCACAGTGCTCACTCTTAAATCTGAGTCAACCAGCAAAAGAGACACAGATGTATAGAACAGTCTTTTGGACTCTGTGGGAGAGGGAGGGTTGGATGATTTGGGAAAATGGCATTAAAACATGTATAATATCATATAAGAAACGAATCACCAGTCCAGGTTTGATGCAGGATACAGGAAGCTTGGGGCTGGTGCACTGGAATGACCCAGAGGGATGGTATGGGGAGGGAGGTGGGAGGAGGGTTCAGGATGGGAAACACATGTACACCCATGGCGGATGCATGTTGATGTATGGCAAAACCAATACAATATTGTAAAGTAAAAAAAATAAATAAAATAATAATTAAAAAAAAATCTGAGTCAACAACCTACTTTCACCAGGTTCAAACTATCAGAAGAAAGATTTCCATGCAATACGTAAAGAACAAATCAAACAAAAGCAATATGTAGAGAAATGAGAATGAGAGAGGGAAAGTTATATTTTTAGCCTCAGAGAAGTAAGAGAAGAAACTGCATTTATGAAACAAGAACAGAAATTACATTACAAAAAAATAAACGCAAAGGAATTGACTTTAGATGAAATTAAGGAATGATAATGAAGCAAAGAGAAACATGGATGATGTTAACAAACTTGAGGATGAGGAATCCCAGATTACTAGAAACTCTAGATTATGGAACATTAGCATGCATAAGTCGCTCAGTTGAGTCTGACTCTTTGCGACCGCATGGACTGTAGCCCGCCAGGCTCAGGTACTAATTCATTTAATCCTTACTGTAGCCCTACAAAATGAGCTTATAATTATCCCCATTTTAGAAATAAGGAAACTGAAGCACAGAGTTCAGATAACTCACCCAAGGCACACAGCCAGGCCGTGGCAGAATTTCAGTAAAGCCACTCTTAATCCACATCCCTAGATTATGGATGTATATGCCAAATCCTTCCCCTATCTCCTCTTAGCCCTTCTCCCCTCTTACCACCTCTCTCCAAGAGTAGGGCCAAGAAGAAAGAGCAACTGTGTGGCAGGAGCTGCAGGAAATGAAATAGGATCAAAGATTCTATGCTATTTTGAGCTCAAAATAGGCAATATTCCTCCAATGCAAGAGGATACTGCTATACATGGAAACTCAATCTGAGAACAACTAGTTGAAAGGGAAGATGGCCCAATAGTCTCCAAGTTGTGGGTGAGTACAAAAAATACCTAAAGAGTCAGTAAGAAATGAAAAGGGATGTGTTAGTGTAAGTATTTGAGAATCTCTGGAATAAAAGCAAGTATCTCATATAAATCCTTCCAGGAGGACAGAGCTTCAGAAGAAAAACCAATATCTAGGATGGAATTCCAGTTGAGCTATTTCAAATACTGAAAGATGATGCTGTGAAAGTGCTGCACTCAATATGTCAGCATATTTGGAAAACAGAGCATGTGTATACCTGTGGCGGATTCATGTTGATGTATGGCAAAACTAATGCAATACTGTAAAGTTAAAAAATAAAATAAAATAAAACTCAACAGTGGCCACAGGACTGGAAAAGATCAGTTTTCATTTCAATTCCAAAGAAAGGAAATGCCAAAGAATATTCAAACTACCGCACAATTGCATTCATCTCACATGCTAGTAATGCTCAAAATTCACCAAGCCAGGCTTCAGCAATGTGTAAACTGTGAATTTCCAGATGTTCAAGCTGGTTTTAGAAAAGGCAGAGGAACCAGAGATCAAATTGCCAACATCCACTGGATCATGGAAAAAGCAAGAGAGTTCCAGAAAAACATCTATTTCTGCTTTATTGACTATGCCAGAGCCTTTGACTGTGTGGATCACAATAAACTGTGGAAAATTCTGAAAGAGATGGGAATACCAGACCACCTGACCTGCCTCTTGAGAAATCTATATGCAGGTCAGGAAGCAACAGTTAGAACTGGACATGGAACAATAGACTGGTTCCAAATAACAAAAGGAGTACGTCAAGGCTGTCTACTGTCACCCTGCTTATTTAACTTACATGCAGAGTACATTATGAGAAACGCTGGGCTGGAAGAAGCACAAGTTGGAAGCAAGATTGCCGGAGAAATCTCAATAAACTCAGATATGCAGATGACACCACCCTTATGGCAGAAAGTGAAGAGGAACTCAAAAGCCTCTTGATGAAAGTGAAAGTTGGAGAGTGAAAAAGTTGGCTTAAAGTTCAACACTCAGAAAACTAAGCTCATGGCATCTTGTCCCATCACCTCATGGCAAATAGATGGGGAAACAGTGAAAACAGTGTCAGACTTTATTTTTCTGGGCTCCAAAATCACTGCAGATGGTGATTGCAGCCATGAAATTAAAAGATGCTTACTCCTTGGAAGGAAAGTTATGACCAACCTAGATAGCATATTCAAAAGCAGAGACATTACTTTGCCAACAAAAGTCCGTCTAGTTAAGGCTATGGTTTTTCCTGTGGTCATGTATGGATGTGAGAGTTGGACTGTGAAGAAGGCTGAGCACCGAAGAATTGATGCTTTTGAACTGTGGTGCTAGAGAAGACTCTTGAGAGTCCCTTGGACTGCAAGGAGATCCAACCAGTCCATTCTAAAGGAGATCAGTCCTGGGTGTTCAATGGAAAGACTGATGCTGAAGCTGAAACTCCAATACTTTGGCCACCTCATGCAAAGAGTTGACTCATTGGAAAAGACCCTGATGCTGGGAGGGATTGGGGCAGGAGGAGAAATGGACGACAGAGGATGAGATGGCTGGATGGCATCACCTTCTCGCTGGACATGAGTTTGAGTAAACTCCGGGAGTTGGTGATGGACAGGGCGGCCGGGCGTGCTGTGATTCATGGGGTCGCAATGAGTCGGACATGACTGAGTGACTGAACTGAACTGAAGGAAAGAAAAATTGATGAGGGTAGAGCAGAAATATCCAGGATAAAAGAAGGTTTAGATTGTAGGAAGGATTCAGAAAGAGCCGGTACCAAAGGGTACTGCAACAATTAAAGATCAGCACAGCTTCTTAGGGTGAGAGCAGCCCCTCCAAAGGCAAAGCCTGGTGCACTCTGGGAAACCTTTATGGGGACAGGAAACCTTTAGAGCCAGGCCTAGGTCTGATTCAGAATCAGTTCATAGAGAGCCAGAGGACCATAACCTAACCACCAAGAAGGGAGCCCTGTAATTGTATCAATAAGTACATGGATTCCTTGTTCACCCAAGACTGGAATTAATCTTTTGATGGAGTTCAACAGAAATATTCCTCAAGAGACTGCAGCCTATTTGAGTAGAAATAATATTCATGCATGACACATACTAACATTAAAAGGTCCCTGATTGATTGGATTATTAGGTCAGAAGTTATATAAATATATATCAAAGTCAAAATGCACTCTTTGCAACAGTTATGGTATTAACAATTTACACTTTTTCAATCTTGGGCTTTCCCTTTGTCCTCATCTGTAACAACAGTAGACAACAGTAGAACAGTCTCACGGGAATTCTGTGAATATTCAGTAATATTCAATAAAATAATTCTGGCAGATAGTGTTAGTCACAAATCATGTCCGATCTTTGAGACCCCGTGGACTGCAGGCCGCCAGGCTCCTTTGTCCATGGAATTCTCCAAACAATAATACTGGAGAGAGTTGTTGTTTTCTTCTCCAGGGGATTTTCCCAAAGCAGGGATAGAACCCAGGTCTCCCCCATTGCAGGCAGATTTTTTTACCATCTGAGGCACCAGGGAAACTTGGCACATAGTAAGCATTCAATAAATATTTGCCCAGGTTATTATTATTAATATTGTCCAGTTGCACAGTTATGGAACACACTTTGGTCCCTGGTCAGCTGGGTGCATATAGCTAGGTTCATATAATGAAAAAACAGGGATATACCCTTAAATGTCAAAGCAATTCAGTTGCAAGTCCATAAAACCAGGAAAAACTCTAGATTTCATATCTGGAATCTCATTGCCTATGACAACATCTGATACTCAATGAATCCATAGTAAATAATAAGCAAAGAACTGTCATTACTCCTAGAGAAATAACTCAAAGCTCATGTCTAATATTCAGTATTTTAATACTACCAGCTTATTGCTATTATTATCTCTGAGAGGGTATCATTTTTGACAATGTTTATTTTCTGCACAAGTAAATGATGAATACATTTTCATCATACAGATTTAGTATGGTTTTTGTTTGTTTCTGAAAAATTTTTAATGAAGAAGAAATATACATAATTTCAATTTTAAAAATCAAAATAATGTTATAAGCATTAGTTTACAAGACAGTATAGTTATTCTAAGACTAAGAATAATATGTATTGGCTTAGTGATACTAAGCAATAAAAAATTCACAATGATATTCATATTCTCATTCAGCATTAAGAAACAAATATTTAACTTTTTCTTTCTTTAAGTACATAGAACTCTTAGTAAATACCTCTTATTTTTTTCTATCTGAAATGAACAATATACATTGTAAAAACAGAATGTACTTCTCTTCTGATTTGGGGACCAAAACATGTTGCAATAATTTGTATTATTTCCAATTAAAAAGGTGTAAGTCCACCAGATGCCCAATCTCAGAGTAATAACCTAAATATTTAACTGATTCTGTCTGGATATTGACTGATGTAATGAATGTTAGCTGTCAATAACCTATTCAGCTTACAGCTGAGTATCAGCTAGGTCTGACCCCCATTCTTTTAAAAACACATGTTTAAGCCAACTTAAAGGAAAAATATATTCACAGAAGAAAAAATATATTCACAAAACCTGCCAGGTGCATTTGTTGTTCTTTTCTTTTAGCAAACAAGTGAAGGGGAGCATAATTTGCCACCCTAAAATATATCTCTTTAGCATAAAGATTATTTTAGACTGATTATTTTTAAGAAACAGCAGACACAGGAGAAGGTCTGAAAACTGAGTCACAGTTACTGTTTAGTAAGAAACATTTACATTAATAAGGGAATGTCCACTTGTAAGGGTGTCTTCCTCTCTGTACCAGGAAGAGTCATTGTTCAGTCACCAAGTATGTCCAACCATTTGCAAACCCATGGATTGCAGCATGCCAGGTTTCCTGTCCTTCACCATCTCCTGGAGTTTGTCAAAGTTCATATCCATTGAATTGGTGATGCCATCCAACCATCTCATCCTCTGTCACCCTCTTCTCCTTCTGTCTTCAGTCTTTCCCAGCATCAGGGTCTTCTCCAATGAGTCAGCTGTTGGCATCAGGTGGCCAAAGTATTGGAGCTTTAACATCAGTCTTTCCAATGAATATTCAGGGTTGATTTCCTTTAAGATTGACTGGCTTGACCAGGAAAAGAAAGATGACCAAATCTCTAGAAACTCTTATTAGTGGAGAAGGAAATGACCTAAGTCTGTATAATAATCATACTCTTGTTTATTGTACTTTTCTTGATAAACTCCCATAACTGACTCTCCAACCCCTCAGCACCATGTTTTGTCTTTAGCTAGAGCTCATATTTAAAGTTATGGCTTGGGCCATTTCAGGGAGTTACTCAGTTTTCCTGGGGATTTTTCACCTATACAAGAAGTATGTTGTTCAGCCACTAAGTCATGTCCGACTCTTTGTGATCCCATGAACTGCAGCACACCAGCTTTCCCTTTCCTTTGCTATCTCCTGAGGTTTGCTCAAACTTGTGTCCAGTTGAATCAGTGATGCCATCTAACCATCTTATCCTCTGTCACCCCTTTCTCCTCTTGCCCTCAATCTTTCCCAGCATCAGCAGGAGATAGACATATTATAAACTTCTATTTTTTTCTCCTGTCAATCTTTTTATTACAGGGATGTCTCAGTCCAGAATCTAGAAGGGTAGGAGGAAAACTATTTTTCCTCCCCTATCCAAGTATATTCTCCAAGCCTTTTGTAAGTTTTGTAGCAAGTAGCAGAATATTGAGTTGTCATTCTATATAACCATCCCACAAATAACTTAATGGACTATCAGTTCAGTTCAGTTCAGTTCAGTCACTCAGTCATGTCCGACTCTTCGAGACCCCATGAATCACAGCACGCCAGGCCTCCCTGTCCATCACCAACTCCCGGAGTTCACCCAGACTCACGTCCAGCGAGTCAGTGATGCCATCCAGCCATCTCATCCTCTGTCGTCCCCTTCTCCTCCTGCCCCCAGACTATAGTGGATCCTTAATCACTTAGAAAAACAAAAATACTGTGTTAGGACTTGTTCAGTTGTTAAATTATGTCTGATGCTTTGCGACTCCTTGGACTGCAGCACACCAGGCTTCCATGTCCTTCACTATCTCCCAGAGTTTGCTCAAACTCATGTCCACTGTGTCAGTAATGCCATCGAAACATCTTACCTTCTGTTTCCCCCTTCTCCTCTTGTTAGTGTTAGGACTAGGACAGCATAAAATATATGTTGTGCATAAATGCAATATGTTCATTTTTCATTGATTTTATTTCCCCCGTGGAATACATAAATACTTTCCATAGGTCTTTGTCAGCTATATTATTAATTTTTATTTTAAATCCTTGTGTAGTTTCCTCTTGTCTTAAAAATGCTCATCTTTGCCTCTGTATATTGCCCTGAGAGGAGATATTACAACATTTACTGTCCAATAGAGCTTCCTTGACTTACTTAGGGGAGATGATTTTTCCTATTGATTTCTTTGATGTTTATTACTCATGTGTTTTCTTCAGCCACATGTTTCTGTGTTTGCATTTTTTCCTTTCCAATTGCATGGAGCTCTGTGATATCACAGAACCACAGGAATCTTTCTATTAGTTACCTTGTTTTGGGGAGGAAGAAATTTTCCTCTATCCTTCTTGGTTCTTCTGACTGGTCTAAGAATTAAATTGACATGAGACAAATTAACAGGAGAAAAATGAAACAAAGTATAATAGTGTGTATACATGCGAGAAACCTAAGAAAGCTGAGTACCTCACCAAAATGGCTGAAGCCCTCACCTTAAATATCATCTTCAGCTAAAGACAAAAGAGAAAGTTGGGGATCCTGGTTTGAGACTTGAAAGGGGAGGAAGCAAAGCACATGGAGATGGAAAACAAATGTTTGGTAAATAAATGTTTGCTGGGTCCTACAGAGACAATGGGATGGAGAGAAATTTTAACAGACTTTGCTAGCTTCTTCCCTCCCCACTGCATCTAGTTCATTTTACAGTTATCTATCTAAACTCTTTTAGGCAGGTAAGGGGAGGTAATATGAAAAACTTCCTGGGTCTTTTCTTTCTTAAAAATAACTAGCCTAAAAAAGTCCTTATGCCAAAGAGACACATTTTAGGATGACAAATTTTGCTCTTCTACATGTGTTTTTAATTATTTAATTAAATTTAATTAAATAATTTAATCTCAAAGTTAGAATGCAGTTTCCTCATTAAAGAAATTTCTCTTTATTTTAATATCAGTGTGTGCAAACTGTTTAAGACTGGTGAAAGTGAAGTCGCTCAGTTGTGTCCAACTCTAGCGACCCCATGGACTGCAGCCTACCAGGTTCCTCTGTCCATGGGATTTTCCAGGCAAAAGTACTGGAGTGGGGTGCCATTGCCTTCTCTGGTTAAGACTCGTAAACACAGTTAAATACCATTAATGCCAAGGATGATTTCATTGCATTTTCTATTTTTCTTTCATTTGTAATATCTCTGAGGATACCTTAGGCTTCCCCTGCTTATGTGGCGATCAGGTTTCAGAAGGCTTTTCCTCTGACAACAGATTAACAGTGAAGAATACAGCAACAGGGGGGCCCTGCAGGCCCAGCCTCCAATTACACTGAAGTGAATATGAAATGCAGGCTACTTCTCTTTCTCCCTCTTAGACAGGCTCTATACCCCCTTACTACAATGATTCTGCTTTCTGTAGTTGGGGGGTAGGGGGCTTCCCTTGTGACTCAGCTGGTAAAGAATCTCCCTGCAATGTGGGAGACCTGGGTTTGATTACTGGGTTGGGAAGATCCGCTGGAGAAGGGAAAGGCTACCCACTCCAGTATTGTGTCCTGGAGAATTCCATGGACTGTCCATGGGGTCGCAAAGAGTTGGACATGACCGAGCAACTTTCGCTTTCATTTTTCTGGTGTACTGGCGGTGGTGGTTTATTTGTTAAGTGGGAAGTGTCAAATGATTTGACCTTGACTTTCTCCCAGGGCTCTACCTGGCAGAGCTAAGTGTGCTCGGGCTGTCAGGGTGCAAAAACTGTGGAAAAAAATTTGTAGGAGGCTCCAAATGACTTTGAAGGATTCTGAGTGCTAAACGTGAGGCCAAGTCTGTGACAAGCTTACAAGTCAAATATGCAAACTCATTCAATCTGAAAAGGAGGCCATTATCCATATTATCCATAAAGAAAGATTATAGTAATTTAAGAAACCAGAATTTTTCCCTGTATTGTTTTTCTACCCTTTCAATGACATGGAACTATGCAATGAATAATTAACCTTGACTGTACTTAAGCAAAAAGAAATAAGGACATACAGATGCTCCCACCAGATTTCTAGTCCTAATACATAATACTCTGGGCTACTAATGCTCTTTTATCTTGTTGGCAGTAAGAGGTGGTGGTTTTTTGTGGGGTTTTTTTGTTTGTTTTTTGTTTATTTGTTTGTTTGTTTTTTGGAGAAATCTTAAAAGTAGTAACTGAAAAATTAGATGAAATTAGAATTATAACCTGAGAAGCATTCTAATAATAGCTAACTAGGATATATGAACTACTCTGGATTAGAAAATGATAAAGAAAATGATGATAAGTAGAGAAGTATTTTGAATAAGTTTAGAAAAGTATTTCAAGCTGTAATAGCTGTAATGAGCAGATACAAAGCAAGGAGAACAGATCACATGTACTCATCTTTCTGAAAGCCAACAATGGGAGATACAGTGCTGGCATCTGAGTCACTAGAACTAAGTGAATCATTAGCTTTAGAAACAAAAATTGAATTCAGCTATTAGTGCTACCATTTAGCACCTTTTGAATCTCAATTTTTCTTTCAAAAAATTGGAAATAATGCCCTGCCTGCTGTTAATGAGTTTTTGTGAAGATTATTTTAAAACATTTATTAAAGTACCCTGTAAACTATACAAACATGGAGAGCTGGGATTATAGTAGTCTTTACTGATGGGATGAATGAGAAAAGAAGCACAAACTCTAACCATAACAGCGACTTGTAGAAGAGCACTAAATTATGTCCTGTCTCATACCTGTTTCTGATTTAATTTCACATGTGTGATGATTATCCTTTAGAAAAAATGTGTAAGTTTCAGATCACTGCCATTGTTGTTTGGTACTTTTTACTCACATGTTACAAAGTAGTACAGGTTAGTGGAAAGAGCCTGAATGCAAAGGCAGAGGTTCTTGATGTTCAATCCCAACTTTGCCATCCTGTATTTGTGGGAAGTCAAACAAGCCAAATAAGTTCCTAGAAGGTGAAATCTTTCATCTCTAAAATGAGCATAGTAAAGCCTACCTCATAAAGTTGCTGTAACAATCTAACGTATATAAGGCATCTGGAAGACTGTTTGGCGTAGCAACAGGATCTTTATTATCTATATCTATTTTCAAAATGATTTCCAGACCATCTCACCTGAGCTTACACAGAAGATATTTCCAGATGTGACTAGTCTAAGACACAAGGAATTCTACCTTCAAAGTGTCCTCAGGAAAACCATCAAAGCCAACTCATTCCTTCCAAATTTATTTTTTAAGAGCTTACCTTCTTAAATGTCTTTTTCTTACTTAAGTTGTAATCAAAGAAATTATCACTTGGTCTTTCATAATTTAGAGGAGCCAGAAAGAGAAATTCTTTCAAAAGTTCCCACATAACCACCATTCATTCCCCAAAGTAAAGGTTGACTTCCTCAGCTAATGAGCTGCCATGGCTGGATTTTATTCCTTCCCTCAAGAGTTGGTGATCTTATTATACCTGAGAACAGACTCTTTATCCCAACCTCTACTTAGTCACACCTTCATTACTTCTTTCTACCATTTTCCCCTTCTACACTTATCAAAAAATTCCTCTTATTTTTCAAGATTAAGGTCAAGTTCTATCTAGTCCCATGAAGTTTTCCTGTCCCTTGTCCCCATAGTGACTTTTCTGACTCTGAATTCTTATAGTGCTTATTTTCTGTACCAATAAATCCATATCTTCCTTGCACAATAATTTAACCATTTAACCATTATTATTCAGGGCAGAGTTCTGTTTTATACATTGTATCTTCCAAGAGGATCTAAAATCATGCTATAGATAGAATCATCTTTCTAGTTTCAAATTATATAAGTGAATCAGACAGAAAAATTTTATTGAAAACAACCCAAAGCACTGTAAGTCAGATACTGATCATCAGGATGTCTCTGCTCCAGTGCTCTGATTCCATTATCCAGAAAGATGAATTAATTACACTTTCCTTTTCCTATTAAGCAATTTTCCCATTTAGCCACAAGGTCTTTAGTTATTTTCTTGGCCACTCATATTTGTTTTCAAAAATGTTAGCAAGCACTGACAGGAATTGCATGCTGAGTAGCCCACAGGAACAGACACAGCTCCTTGCCTGCAGTTGCACAAATATTCTATCTATACAATATTTACTCTGTTTTTCAAAAGAGATGCCTTTCATTCCCAAGGTTGTAAATCTAACCTATTTTTCCAAAACAAAATGACACTAAACAAGAAAAAGAAGAAAGAATTGCAGTAGTGATGAGGTAGAGGGATAAATGCATCAAATTTTCAGCATCAGCTAGGTCAAGATCTGCACACATTTTAGAAGAGACAGAAAGAAGAATTAGTGTGTAATGGATAAAAAATATAGGCTCACACTGGGCAACCACTGTCTGTTGAATGTTTTTTGAAAATAGTGTGCTTTTCCTAAACATATACTACTATAAGAAAAGTGGTTGAAGTAGATTATTTTCCCTTAAGAGGCAAAAACTCCAGTCACCTTTCCATCATCAGGTTTCTTGGACTTCTTTACCTGTCTACAAAAGGCACTTTCTATTTCAGAGTCTTGCTAAGAGCCCCCGGCCCTAGTTAGTATGATTGAAAGACAATAAGCCCTATTGAGTTCCATATGCAGGGATGGCACTGCAAAGATCTGAGCCTCAGAATCAGCATCCAGCATACACTATACTAGTATGGAAAACTGTTTCTCTAACATAACCATTTTAATATTCTCGTTTTTTCCCACAACTTTGTCTAGTCTGTAGTCACAAGAATTACTCAGCCAACACAACATAATGTTATTGCTAAATACTAAGAAAGAAAATAGCTGCGTATTCAGTTCAGTTCAGTTCAGTTCAGTTCCTCAATTGTGTCTGGCTCGTTGCGACCTCATGAATTACAGCACACCAGGCCTCACTGTCCATCACCAACTCCTGTAGTTTACGCAAACTCATGTCCATCGAGGCGGTGATGCCATCCAACCATCTCATCCTCTGTCTTCCCCTTCTTCTCCTGCCCCTAACCCCTCCCAATATCAGGGTCTTTTCCAATGAGTCAACTCTTCGCATGAGGTGGCCAAAGTATTGAAGTTTCAGCTTCAGCATCAGTCCTTCCAATGAACACCCAGGACTGATCTCTTTTAGGATGGACTGGTTGGATCTCCTTGTAGCCCAAGGGACTCTCAAGAGTCTTCTCCAACACCACAGTTCAAAAGCATCAATTCTTCGGCACTCAGCTTTCTTCACAGTCCAACTCTCACATCCATACATGACCACTGGAATAAACATAGCCTTGACTAGACGGACCTTTGTTGGCAAAGTAATGTCTCTGCTTTTCAATATGCTATCTAGGTTGGTCATAACTTTCCTTCCAAGGAGTAAGCATCTTTTAATTTCATGGCTACAGTCAGCATCTGCAGTGATTTTGGAGCCCCAAAAATAAAGTCTGACACTGTTTCCACTATTTCCCCTTCTATTTCCCATGAAGTGATGGGACCAGATGCCATGATCTTCGTTTTCTGAATGTTGAGCTTTAAGCCAAATTTTTCACTCTCCTCTTTCACTTTCATCAAGAGGCTTTTTAGTTCCTCTTCACTTTCTGCAGTATTAGAAAAGCCTAAAACAGCAGGAAAATCCTAAGACATTTGGCCAGTATTACATATCAAGGTGGGATGGATGGTCCCCAAGAACTTTCAACCTAATGAGACTCAAACATTCATCAACTCCATATTTACACCTTTCTTGGAGGGGGGTGGTCTTCTGGCACTTTCCCAATGCCTGAGGAGCTACCACACGCTGTATAATCTTCTAGTTAAACATTTATAGGAGAGAGCCTTCCTGCAAAAGCAATGTCCTCAACCTCAAGCTGTGGATGACCTTTCAGCTTCAGTTGTTTTATTAATGTATTCCAAACTACAGATAAAACTTGTGGTTACAAGATTATTCCAGGGCTCCTAACTTTTCTTTCTTGCAATCAATATGGCACTGTCCCTTCTCACTGTCCTAATAAGGAGAGAGAAATTATTATGAAAGGCAACTGAGTGCTATAGGAGATGAAAACCAACAATCCTAAATGCACAAAAAACATAGTTTCAAAACCCTTCATTTGAAATTTTAAAATTATCAAATCTCTGGAATACAGGGTCAGAGTAAAACCTCTAAATACAGGGTCAGTTCATGTTCATAAGCTATATTTCCAATAAGTCTAAAATTCTGAAAAGAAGATGAATACATAGTATAGCTGGGCATAGTATAGCTGGGCATTCATAGTATAGCTGGACTTCTAATATGAAAAGTGATATTTTAATTTGCTATTAATTACAGAAATCAGAAGCTCCATTACATACACCCCCCAAATAAACCTGTGAATAAGTATTCTAAAAGCTAATTTCTTTGGGCAAAATTGGAGATCTTACTCAGCTAAAAATGTTAAAGGATTTGCTAATTATTCAGCCATAGCCCTTTAGCCCTTTCTCCTAACACATACCCAGAAACTGTATTCTGAAAATTGGGCCAGACAAGAAGATATTCTCATCTGAATAAATATGATAATGATGACAAAGAAACTTTGGGAAAGTCTTTGATAAATCTGTGAGACAAGAAGTAAAGAAGATATAAGATGGATGAGAAGAGGTGGGGGGGGGGAATAGCTCAGCAACAATTGAGAAGGAAGAGGTGACATGTAGAAATATGAAGTATCTCAGTGGGACCTTCAGAGAGAATCTGTGACAATCATCTGTCCCTACCTCTGCAGCTTAAAATAATTAATATATGGTTGTGATTACTATTAAATTGTCATCACCCTGTTGCTATTATTTTTGAGGCAGGAATTTATGGCTTACTTTCCTTTGGAAATAAGAAAGCAGTAATTTTATCTGAAATGTAGCTCAGGTGATAACTTCGGCAACTGTAGTGTAGTTAGCTAACTTGCATACAGTACCTAAGTGTCAGGGTGGTCACTAGTAAACAGAGATGGCCTGAGTCCTAACAGCGTTCACACCAACTAGACAAAAGGAGCCCTTTCAGATCTAGTGGGTTTTTTGTTGTTGTTGTTTTCTGTTTTAAGTAAGTGTTAGTTGCTAAGTCGTGCCCAACTCTTTGCAACCCCATGGACTGCAGCCCACCAGGCTCCTCTGTCCATGAGATTTTCCAGCCAAGGATACTGGAGTGGGTTGCAATTTCTTTCTCCAGGGGATCTTCCCAACCCAGGGATGGAACCCGGGTCTCCTGTACTGTAGGCAGATTCTTTACCAACTGAGCTACAAGGGACATCATTTTAACACAAAGGTTTGGAAGGAAATGAATATTAAATAGAAAACATGTTATCTTAAGGAAATTCATCTGATGATAGTTCTGTCAGTCTTTCTGATTGATATTTAAGGGATCAATCACATGATTAAATAACACTCTTTTTAACACCAATAGGTTTTTCTATAGCTGAGTAAATTCTGAAATGTAACATATCTAGGCTAACCCTAGGATTAAACCCAGCAGAAAAATTCTGCTTTAATTCATCATGATCGAAAGTTTAGAGCCATAGTTGATGGAACTCAGAAAAATGGGTATTTAGGCATGCACAAATTAGCCTAGAGAAACTGATACTCCAGAATTTTTCAATTCCATTTGCTCAAAGTCAGACAGACATTTTGTAAGTTAGAATTTTTAAGGAGGTAAATGGCATTGATAAAAATAGGAATAAAAATATATATAGATGTTTACTATAAAAAGTGAGCAGTAGAAAAAAATAAGGCAGATCTCCAACAAAGTAATCATCAAAAGCAAACTGTCACACCATTGATATCTAACAAAGGACAGCATGGAATATGCTATAAGATAATAGTAGAAAGTAAGCTATAAAAAGCAAAGATATTTTTCAGAATAAAGGGAAGATAACATACTTGGAAAGTCTTTAGAAATGTTTCAAATAAAGCCCTGTGTTTGAGAAAAGAACAAATAGAAAGAAAATGGTTAAGAGGTCTCAATTCTCTCTCAGTCCCTCTTTCACTTTTGGACAATATTTGAGAGCTTGTATCTATCCCTGTAAAAATATGAGTGCCTACAGTTTAAAAAAATTACATCTCATTTCTTTTCACTTGCTCAATTCTTTAAAAATCATGTCAGTTATGCTCAACTTTATTAAGTTCACATTATCATATATTAAAGAGTTTGTTATCAAATATATTTGTATTTTAATGATGACAATTTCACTTTAGCAAATAAAATTTTAAGTCCAAGACACAACTATTACTTCTCTAAAATGAGAACTTTATAGAGCTGTTGAGAGAGTCAGAGATAATTATATTATGCCAGAAATGAAATGCTTCTGGTAATGGTTAGTCCTTTTGAAGGAGGTCACCATTATCTTCATTACCTCCACCATAGTTTGGCCTCAGGTCAAACAACAGGGAGGGAACACAGCCTGCACATCAACAGAAAATTGAATTAAAAATGTCCAGAGCATGGCCCCACCCATCAGAACAAGACCCAGTTTCCCCCTCAGTCAGTCTCTCCTATCTGGAATCTCCCATAAGCCCTTTATCATTCTCCATCAGAGACAGACAGAATGAAAACCACAATCACAGAAAAGTAAACAATCTGATCACATGGACCACAGCCTTCTCTAACTCAATGAAAGGATGAGCCTGTAGGGCCACCCAAGATGGATGGGTCATGGTGGAGAGTTCTGACAAAATGGGGTCCACTGGAGAAAGGAATGGAAAACCACTTCAGTACTCTTGCCTTGAGAATGCCATGAATAGTATGACAAGGCAAAAAGACAGGACACTGAAAGATGAACTACCCAGGTTGATAGGTACACAATGTGATACTGGAGAACAGTGGAGAAATAACTCCAGAAAGAATGAAGAGACAGAGCCAAAGCAAAAACAACACCCAGTTGTGGATGTGACTGGTGATGGAAGTCAAGTCCAATGTTGTAAAAAACAATATTGCATAGGAACCTGGAATGCTAGGTCCATGAATCAACGCAAATTGGAAGTGGTCAAACAGGAGATGGCAAGAGTGAACATCAACATTTTAGGAATCATTGAACTAAAATGAACTGGAATTGGTGAATAATTCAGATGACCATTATATCTACTACTGTGGGCAATAATCCCTTGCCCATAGAAGAAATGGAGTAGTCCTCATAGTCAACAAAGGAGTCCAAAATGCAGTACTTGAATGCAACCTCTAAAACAACAGAATGATCTCTGTTTGTTTCCAAGGCAAACCATTCAATATCACAGTAATCCAAATCTATGCCATAACCAGTAATGCTGAAGAAGCTGCAATTGAATGGTTCTATGAAGACCGACAAGACCTTCTAAAACTAACACCTAAAAAAATGTCCTTTTCATTATAGGGGAGTGGAATGCAAAAGTTGGAACTCAAGAGATACCTGGAGTAACGGGCAAATTTGGCATTGGAGTAAAAAATGAAGCAGGGAAAAGGCTAAGTTTTGCCAAGAGAATGCACTGGTCATAGCAAACACCCTCTTTCAACAACACAAGAGATAACTCTACACATGGACATCACCAGATGGTCAATGCCAAAATCAGACTGATTATATTCTTTGCAGACAAAGATGGAGAAGCTCTATACAGTCAGCAAAAACAAGACTCCAGAGCTGACTGTGGCTCAGATCATGAACTCCTTATTGCCAAATTCAGACTTAAATTGAAAAAAGTAGGGAAAACCACTAGACCATTCAGGTATGACCTCAATCAAATCCCTGACACTTATAAAGTGGAAGTGATGAATAGATCCAAGGGATTAGATCTGATAGACAGAGTGCCTGAAGAACTATATATAGAGTTCATGACTTGGACAGCAGGCAGGGATCAAGACCATCCCCAAGAAAAAGAAATGCAAAAAGGCAAAATGATTGTCTGAGGAGGCCTTACAAATAGCTGAGAAAAGAAGAGAAGCTAAAGGCAAAGGAGCAAAGGAAAGATATACCCATTTGAATGCAGAGTTCCAAACAATAGCAAGGAAAGATAAGAAAGCCTTTCTCAGTGATCAATTCAAAGAAATAGAGGAAAACAATAAAATAAGAAAGACTGGAGACCTGTTCAAGAAAATTAGAGCTAACAAGGGAATTTAATGCAAACACAGGCAGAATAAAAGACAGAAATGGTATGAAGCTAAAAGAAGAAGAAGATATTAAGAAGAGGTAGCAACAATACACAGAAGAACTATGCAAAAAAGATCTTCATGACCCAGATAACCACGATGGTGTGATCATTCACCTAGAGTCAGACATCCTGACATGCCAAGTCAAGTGGGCCTTAAGAAGCATCAATGAACAAAGCTAGTGGAGGTGATGGAATACCAGTTGAGCTATTTCAAAACCTAAAAGATGATGCTGTGAAAGTGCTGAAGTCAATATGCCAGCAAATTTGGAAAACTCAGCAGGACTGGAAAAGATCAGTTTTTATTTCAATTCCAAAGAAAGGCAATGTCAAAGAACGTTCAAACTACTACACAATTGCAGTCATCTCACACAGTAGCAAAGTAATGCTCAAAATTCTCCAAGCCAGGCTTCAACAGTACATAAATTGTGAACATCCAGATGTTCAAGTTGGATTTAGAAAAGACAGAGGAACCAGAGATCAAATTGCCAACATCTGTTGCATCATCAAAAAAGCAAGAGAATTCCAGAAAAACATTCATTTCTGCTTTTTTGACTACACCAAAGCATTTAACTGCATGGATCACAACAAACTGAGGAAAATTCTTAAAGAGATGGGAAACCAGATCACCTGACCTGCCTTCTGAGAAATATGTATGTAGGTCAAGAAGCAACAGTTAGAACTGGACATGGAACAGCAAACTGGTTCCAAATCAGGAAAGGAGTACATCAAGGCTGTATATTGTCACTCTGCTTATTTAACTTATATGCAGAGTACATCATGAGAAATGCTGGGCTAGATGAAGCACAAACTGGAATCAAGATTTCTGGGAGAAATATCAAGAACCTCAGATGTGCAGATGACACCATCCTTATGGCAGAATGTGAAGAAGAAATAAAGAGCCTCTTGATGAAAGTGGAATGCTTCTGCTGCTGCTGCTGCTAAGTTGCTTCAGTCGTGTCCGACTCTGCAAGACCCAATAGATGGCAGCCCACCAGGCTCCCCTGTCCCTGGGATTCTCCAGGCAAGAACACTGGAGTGGGTTGCCATTTCCTTCTCCAATGCATGAAAGTGAAAAGGGAAAGTGAAGTCGCTCAGTCGTGTCCAACTCTTAGCAACCCCATGGACTGCAGCCTACCAGGCTCTTCCATCCATGGGATTTTCCAGGCAAGAGTACTGGAGTGGGATGCCATTGCCATCTCCAGAAAGTGGAATAGAAGAGTGAAAAAGTTGGCTTAAAACTCAAATTCAGAAAACTAAGATCATAGCATCTGGTCCCATCACTTCATAGCAAATAGATAGACAAACATTGGAAAGAGTGACAGACTTTCTTTTGGGGGGCTCCAAAATCACTGCTGCAAGAGGGCATCATAGGGCAAACACACTGAAACCATACTCACAGAAAACTAGTCAATCGAATCACACTAGGACCACAGCCTTGTCTAACTCAATGAAACTAAGCCATGCCCATGGGGCAACCCAAGACAGGTGGGTCATGATGGAGAGATCTGACAGAATGTGGTCCACTGGAGAAGGGAATGGCAAACCACTTCAGTATTCTTGCCTTGAGAACCCCATGAACAGTAGAAAAAGACAAAATGATAGGATACTGAAAGAGGAACTCCCCAGGTCAGTAGGTGCCCAATATGCTACTGGAGATCAGTGGAGAAATAACTCCAGAAAGAATGAAGGGATGGAGTCAAAGCAAAAACAATACCCAGCTGTGGATGTGACTGATGATAGAAACAAGGTCCGATGCTGTAAAGAGCAATATTGCATAGGAATCTGGAATGTCAGGTCCATGAATCAAGGCAAATTGGAAGTGGTCAAACAAGAGATGGCAAGAGTGAATGTCGGCATTCTAGGAATCAGCGAACTGAAATGGACTGGAATGGGTGAATTTAACTCAGATGACCATTATATCTACTACTGCAGGCAGGAATCCTCAGAAGAAATGGAGTGGCCATCATGGTCAACAAAAGAGTCCGAAATGCAGTACTTGGATGCAATCTCAAAAATGACAGAATGATCTCTGTTCGTTCCCAAGGCAAACCATTCAATATCACAGTAATCCAAGTCTATGCCCCAATCAGTAATGCTGAAGAAGCTGAAGTTGAACGGTTCTATGAAGACCTACAAGACCTTTTAGAACTAACACCCAAAAAAGATGTCCTTTTCACTATAGGGGACTGGAATGCAAAAGTAGAAGTCAAGAAACACCTGGAGTAACAGGCAAATTTGGCCTTGGAATATGGAATGAAGCAGGGCAAAGACTAATAGAGTTTTGCCAAGAAAATGCACTGGTCATAACAAACACCCTCTTCCAAAAACACAAGAGAAGACTCTATACATGGACATCACCAGATGGTCAACACCAAAATCAGATTGATTATATTCTTTGTAGCCAAAGATGGAGAAGCTCTATACAGTCAGCAAAAACAAGACCAGGAGCTGACTGTGGCTCAGATCATGAACTCCTTATTGCCAAATTCAGACTTAAATTGAAGAAAGTAGGGAAAACCACTAGACCATTCAGGTATGACCTAAATCAAATCCCTTATGATTATACAGTGGAAGTGAGAATTAGATTTAACGGCCTAGATCTGATAGATAGAGTGCCTGATGAACTATGGAATGAGGTTCGTGACATTGTATAGGAGACAAGGATCAAGATCATCCCCATGGAAAAGAAATGCAAAAAAGCAAAATGGCTGTCTGGGGAGGCCTTACAAATAGCTGTGAAAAGAAGAGAAGCGAAAAGCAAAGGAGAAAAGGAAAGATATAAACATCTGAATGCAGCGTTCCAAAGAATAGCAAGAAGAGATAAGAAAGACTTCTTCAGCGATCAATGCAAAGAAATAGAGGAAAACAACAGAATGGGAAAGACTAGGCATCTCTTCAAGAAAATCAGAGATACCAAAGGAACATTTCATGCAAAGATGGGCTCGATAAAGGACAGAAATAGTATGGACCTAACAGAAGCAGAAGATATTAAGAACAGGTGACAAGAATACACGAGAAGAACTGTACAAAAAAGATCTTCACAACCCAGATAATCACCATGGTGTGATCACTGACCTAGAGCCAGACATCCTGGAATGTGAAGTCAAGTGGGCCTTAGAAAGCATCACTACAAACAAAGCTAGTGGAGGTGATGGAATTCCAGTTGAGCTATTTCAAATCCTGAAAGATGATGCTGTGAAAGTGCTGCACTCAATATGCCAGCAAATTTGGAAAACTCAGCAGTGGCCACAGGACTGGGAAAGGTCAGTTTCCATTCCAATCCCAAAGAAAGGCAATGCCAAAGAATGCTCAAACTACTACACAATTGCATTCATCTCACACGCTAGTAAAGGAATGCTCAAAATTCTCCAAGCCAGGCTTTAGCAATATGTGAACCGTGAACTTCCTGATGTTCAAGCTGGTTTTAGAAAAGGCAGAGGAACCAGAGATCAAATTGCCAACATCCGCTGGATCATGGAAAAAGCAAGAGAGTTCCTAAAAAGCATCTATTTCTGCTTTATTGACTATGCCAAAGCCTTTGACTGTGTGGATCACAATAAACTGTGGAAAATTCTGAAAGAGATGGGAATACCAGACCACCTGATCTGCCTCTTGAGAAATTTGTGTGCAGGTCAGGAAGCAACAGTTAGAACTGGACATGGAACAACAGACTGGTTCCAAATAGGAAAAGGAGTTAGTCAAGTCTGTATATTGTCACCCTATTTATTTAACTTCTATGCAGAGTACATCATGAGAAATGCTGGACTGGAAGAAATACAAGCTGGAATCAAGATTGCCGGGAGAAATCCCAATAACCTCAGATATGCAGATGACACCACCCTTATGGCAGAAAGTGAAGAGGAACTCAAAAGCCTCTTGATGAAAGTGAAAGTGGAGAGTGAAAAAGTTGGCTTAAAGCTCAACATTCAGAAAACGAAGATCATGGCATCCGGTCCCACCACTTCATGGGAAATAGATGGGGAAACAGTGGAACAGTGTCAGACTTTATTTTTCTGGGCTCCAAAATCACTGCAGATGGTGACTGCAGCCATGAAATTAAAAGACGCTTACTCCTTGGAAGGAAAGTTATGACCAACCTAGATAGCATATTCAAAAGCAGAGACATTATTTTGCCAACAAAGGTATGTCTAGTCAAGGTTATGGTTTTTGCAGTGGTCATGTATGGATGTGAGAGTTGGACTGTGAAGAAGGCTGAGCGCCGAAAAATTGCTGCTTTTGAACTGTGGTGTTGGAGAAGACTCTTGTGAGTCCCTTGGACTGCAAGGAGATCCAAGCAGTCCATTCTGAAGGAGATCAGCCCTGGGATTTCTTTGGAAGGAATGATGCTAAAGCTGAAACTCCAGTACTTTGGCCCCCTCATGTGAAGAGTTGACTCATTGGAAAAGGCTCTGATGCTGGGAGGGATTGGGGGCTGGAGGAGAAGGGGACGACAGAGGATGAGATGGCTGGATGGCATCACTGACTCGATGGACGTGAGTCTCAGTGAACTCCAGGAGTTGGTGATGGACACAGAGGCCTGGCGTGCTGCGATTCATGGGGTTGCAAAGAGTTGGACACCACTGAGCGACTGATCTGAAAATCACTGCTGGTGGTGACTGCAGCCATGAAATTAAAAGATGCTTACTCATTGAAAGGAAAGTTGTGGCCAAACTAGACAGCATATTGAAAAGCAGAGACATTACTTTGCCAACAAAGGTTCGTCTAGTCAAAACTATGGTTTTTTCAGTGGTCATGTATGGATGTGAGAGTTGAAGTATAAACAAAGCTGAGCACTGAAGAATTTGATGCTTTTGAACTGTGGTGTTGGAGAAGACTCTTGAGAGTCCTTTGGACTGCAAGGAGATCCAACCAGTCCATCCTAAAGGAAATCAGTCCTTAATATTCATTGGAAGGACTAATGCTGAACCTGAAACTCCAATACTTAGGCCACCTGATGCGAAAAACTGACTCATGGGAAAAGACCTTGACGCAGGGAAGATTGAAGGCAGGCGGAGAAGTGGACGGCAGAGGATGAAATAGTTGGATGGCATTACCGACCTGATATACATGAGTTTGAGTAGGCTCTGGGAGTTGGTGATGTACAGGGAAGCCTGGTGTGTTGCAGTCCTTTGGGTTGCAAAGAGTTAGACACAACTAAGTGACTGAACTGAACTGAACTGAACTGAACTAAATGGTTAGTCCACTAAACTGATAATGAATAGGGAAATATTTCTTATGAGACTTTTAAAGGTACTGTCTCCAGTATCCACCAGATACTTTCAAGTTTTGAGGCAAAATACTATAAAAATAATTTCAAAAATGCTATGTTGCCTATATTGTTGCTCCACAACTTGCTTAAAAATAGTAAATAACTAATTTTGAGCACTATTATGTGCATAGCTATGTTTTAAAATGCTCACAATATTGCTTACTCCTATCATATCATTTAAGACTGAAACTGTTGATTTAGACCAATTAAGGCTTTTCGGGTAAATACACAAACCATGGGCAATTTTCTAGGGAAACACAATGTTTATAACAGGAGAAAGCTCAAGTTAAAGTAATTGTGTAGAGCAAAAAAAAAGTCAACTGAAAATTAAAAATCAGGGGATAGTGTTGCGATGTGTATAATCCAGAGAATTGACCCTACCTTATCTATTCTCCGGAGAAGGTAATGGCACCCCACTCCAGTACTCTTGCCTGGAAAATCCCATGGACGGAAGAGCCTGGAGGGCTGCAGTCCATGGGGTCGTGAAGAGTCAGACACGACTGAGTGACTTCACTTTAACTTTTCACTTTCCTGCATTGGAGAAGGAAATGGCAACCCACTCCAGTGTTCTTGCCTGGAGAATCCCAGGGACCGGGGAGCCTATTGGGCTGCCGTCTATGGGGTCTCACAGAGTCGGACACAACTGAAGTGACTTAGCATATCTATTCTCAGGGCCAGCACTAATTAACATTTGGTCAGCAGATAAGCAGCTAGTGGACATCGTGTTTGCAGATGTCACAAAATGGAAAACCTCTAGAAGAGTGCAGAACCACCATAGTAGAATGCATGAAGTGGAAAGTGCCTTAGGATGCTGATGCTGTGCCACAAACCTAGAAGTGACAAAGTAAAACCACACAGATAGATGAAAGCCGGCTAAAGATTTAAGTCAAGAACAACTGTGGTCAGATATGTTCTATCTTAATTTCTGTGAATGAATGTGTAATTTCCTTCTCTAAAGACCTGGTAAAACAGCATCATCCTTATCCATCCATATATACATATATATGCATGAAAATAATAATTCAATGGACTGTTGGGAATGGTCCATTGGGAATAGTGCAATGGACTATTGGGACTAGACTATTGGGAATACCAAACAGCTGGAACTCTCTCACGCTGATGGTGGGCATATAAATGAATAAAACCATTTTGGAAAATATTTCACAGTTTATATACCTTATGACCTAGCAATTCTACTTCTAGGTATACGCCTAATAAAACAAATGCTTATGACCACCAAACGACATGCATGAGAAAATGTATAGCAACCTTATTTATAGTATCCCCAACTGAATATAACTCAAGTATCCATCAATAGTCAGATGGGCAAATAATGCAAATTTCATTCATAGAATGAAATACTATGCAGCAATAGAAAATAACTAATGATACATCCAAAGTGTGGATAAATCTAATAGACAAATGCTGAGTGAAAGAAGCTGAACAATAAAGAGTACATACTGCCATTATTCTATTTCTATGGGGTTTAAAACAGATGAAAGTGATCTTTGGTGGTAGAAATCAGGACAGTATAGGCATCCTTGGAACACTTTTGGAAGAGGGTTATTTACTGGGAAGGGGAATGAAGGTTTTTTCTAGTAACTGGCATGCTCTGTATAATGATCTGGGTGATATTTACAAGGATATACCCATATGTTTAAATATATGTGTGTATATATATATATATAGACAGAGATAGAGACACAGACAGAGAGAGGGAAAGAAGGAAGTGCAATCTCCTACCTGGCCTCAGATTCTGGAATCATCTTTCATGTAAGCTACAATGGGTCACTTCATTGCAGGCAAAGTCTATTTGTGTGTGTGTGTGTGTAACTGAAGTTAAGGAAAGTAAACTAGAGAAACTGACTAATAACCATGAAATTGCTATTTTTTTCACTCAGCAAAGACCAATATTTTAGCCCTTATCTACTGTCTTCTATTTGTTGTGCTTCTGTGTTCCTCCCTCAGATTCCTAGAGATTCATCTCTCTAAAACATGTGGCTGACATGTTATACTACACCTCACAGAGTCTAGCACAAAGCTGGACAGGCACATGTAAATGTTCCAATCTTGTTCACAGTAATCATAATACCCACATTTGTTGATTACCATTCTATATCTCACAAAATAATTACTCTTCCCACCAACCCTATAATATAGGTATTTTTACTGCAAGTCTAGAGATGAAGAAATTGAGACTCAGAGATGTCCTGTGAATTATAAGTGGAAGAACAAGACCTCAAATGCTGTATACAAATCTCACAGTTACTTCCAACTGTTAGAGGACTGATTATAAAACATCTACTTAGACGGTCTTTCCTGCTGCAATTTTCTTCACCATGTCTCTGCCCTGAGTGATCCATCTCATGCCCCTGCTTATCAAAACCCATGCTTATCAAACAACATGCCCACAGTTCTGTGCTAAATGTGGTCAAGGCCTCACAAAGGGCCAGTGTCCATGCAGTTCACCTGATGGTTTGCAGCTTCACAGCCATCTAAGCGGTGTGCTGTCTCTTCTCAGTGTATCCTCATATTGCTGCTAAGTCGCTTCAGTCGTGTCCGACTCTGTGAGACCCCAGAGACGGCAGCCCACCAGGCTCCCCTGTCCCTGGGATTCTCCAGGCAAGAACACTGGAGTAGGTTGCCATTTCCTTCTCCAGTGCATGAAAGTGAAAAGTGAAAGTGAAGTCACTCAGTCGCATTCGACTCTCAGCGACCCTATGGACTGCAGCCTACCAGGCTTCGCCATCCATGGGATTTTCCAGGCAAGAGAACTAGAGTGGGGTGCCATTGCCTTCTCTGATCCTCATATAAAGTCAGTTCAAATGAATCTGCTTAAGACTCTTCAGTCTTTCCCTTGGTGTAATATGTAATCTCCTGTTCAATTATTTATTTTTAAATTTGCAATGTAATTAGAAAGTTTTTATATTTATATATACATAATGATAAAGGTATCATTATGTATATATAAATATAAAAATGATAAAGGTATCATTATGTATATATAAATATAAAAACTTTCTAATTACATTACAAATTTAAAAATAAATAATTTGGAGAAGGCAATGGCACCCCACTCCAGTACTCTTGCCTGGAAAATCCCATAGATGGAGGAGCCTGGTAGGCTGCAGTCCATGGGGTCGCTAAGAGTCGGACACGACTGAGCGACTTCACTTTCACTTTTCACTTTTATGCATTGGAGAAGGAAACGGCAACCCACTCCAGTGTTCTTGCCTGGAGAATCCCAGGGATGGGGGAGCCTAGTGGGCTGCCGTCTATGGGATCGCGCAGAGTCGGACACGACTGAAGTGACTTAGCATTAGAATTAGCAATAGCAGTGATACCTTTAGTCTGAACATTTCTTAATCTATTAATAAAATTACAAATTTGAATTTTGTTCTTTCTTGACCATGTCTAGAAAGACAATTCAAGCTCTCTTAGGATAGCCAATTATTTTCTGTACTATGACTGAAGTAGACTGGTACTTTGGTGATAGTATGCTACCAATTCATGTCCACAGAGACAGCTTCTCTGGAAAGAATCATCGTCTTATTTTGTAATCTGCATTGAATAACACTGTCAGCTTTCAAATTTTTGACAGTTCCACATCCTTTCCTCACCTAATTCTACTCGACAGCTAAAATTGGACTAGATAAAACACTTACAGAACATCATCATGATTTTAGATGGCATGGGCATTTGTTTCATATGATGATCTGTCAAATATAATTCACATACAGGTAGAATACATGTGCATTTTGGCTAATTCATATTCGTCATTAACTTACTGTGAACAGCTAAACAATGCAGTATCTCACAGAAGCCTTATTATCCCATAATTATACCCCAGATTAAACCCTTGCGAGAAGTCTGAGTCTAGTTGTAGGTGCTTTTAACTTGATAATAAGGTATTTTAAAGACATAAGCTACTAATAGAGGTAGAGTGGCGACAGCACCGATCATTAAAATGGAAAGTTTTGGAGGAATGCACCTGTCACTGCAGACGTACGAGAAACCTCCCTGGGTTTCAATTTGATTCCATAGTTTATTATGTTATCGTAAAACCACAGCCTCATTTTCAGTTCAGTTCAATCACTCAGTCATGTCTGACTCCTTGCCCCATGGACCACAGCACGCCAGGCTTCCCTGACCATCACCAACTCCTGGAACTTGTTCAAACTCATGTCCATCGAGTCGGTGATACCATCCAGCCATCTCATCCTCTGTTGTCTCCTTCTCCTCCTGTCTTCAATCTTTCCCAGCATTAGGGTCTTTTCCAATGAGTCAGTTCTTCGCATCAAGTGGCCAAAGTATTAGAGTTTCAGCTTCAGCATCAGTCCCTCCAATGAACATTCAGGACTGACTTCCTTTAGGATGGACTGGTTTTTATCTCCCTGCTGTTCAAGGGACTAAGAATCTTCTCCAACATCACAGTTCAAAAGCATCAATTCTTTGGCACTCAGACCTCTTTATGGTCCAATTCTCACATCCATACATGACTACTTGAAAAACCATAGCTTTGACTAGACAGACCTTTGTTGGAGATGTCTCTGCTTTTTAATATGCTGTCTAGCTTTGCCATAGCTTCTCTTTCAAGAAGCAAGCATCCTTTAATTTCATGGCTGCAGTCACCACCTGCAGTGATTTTGGAGCCCAAGGAAATAAAGTCTCTCACTGTTTCCATTGTTTCCCCATCTATTTGCCATGGTGTGATGGGACCAGATGCCATGATTTAGTTTTCTGAATGTTGAGTTTCAAGCCAGTTTTTCACTCTCCTCTTTCATTTTCATCAAGAGGCTCTTTAGTTCCTCTTCACTTTCTGCCATAAGGGTGGTGTCCTCTGCATACCTGAGGTTACTGATATTTTTCCCTGCAGTGTTGATTTCAGCTTGTGCTTCATCCAGTCTGGCATTTTGCATGCTGTACTCAGCATATAAGTTAAATAAGCAGAGTGACAATATACAGCCTTGATATACTCCTTTCAAAATTTGGAACCAGTCCATTGTTCCACGTCTGGTCCTAACTGTTGCTTCTTGACCTACATCCATATTTCTCAGAAGGCAGGTCAGGTGGTCTGGTATTCCCGTCTCTTTAAAAATTTACTACAGTTTGTTGTGATCCACACAGGCAAAGGCTTTAGCATAGTCAATGAGGCAGAAGTAGATGTTTTTCTGGAATTCTCTTGCTTTTTAATGATTCAAGTGATGTTGGCAATTTGATTTCTGGTTCCTCTGTCTTTTCTAAGCCCAGCTTGAACACCTGGAAGTTCTCAGTTCACATATAGTTGAAGTCTAACTTGGAGAATTTTGAGCATTACTTTGCTGGTGTGTGAGATGAGTCAATTGTGTGGTAGTTTGAATATTCTTTGGCATTGCCTTTCTTTGGTATTGGAATGAAAACTGATCTTTTCCAGTCCTGTGGCCACTGCTGAGTTTTCCAAATTCGCTGGCATGTTGACTGCAGCACTTTCACATCATCTTTTAGGATTTGAAATAGCTCAACTGGAATTCCATCACCTCCACTAGCTTTGTTCATAGTGATGCTTTCTAAGGCCCACTTGACTTCACATTCCAGGATGTCTGGCTCTAGGTGAGTGATCTCACCATCATGGTTATCTGGGTCATTAAGATCTTTTTCACAAGGTTGTCTGTGTATTCTTGCCACCTCTTCTTAATACCTTCTGCTTCCGTTAGGTCCATACCATTTCTGTCCCTTATTGTGCCCATCTTTGCATGAAATGTTCCCTTGGTATCTCTAATTTTCTTGATGAGATCTCTAGTGTTTCCCATTCTATTGTTTTCCTGTATTTCTTTGCATTGATCACATAGCAAGACTTTCTTATCTTGCCTTGCTATTCTTTGGAATTCTGCATTTAGATGCATGTATCTTTCCTTTTCTCCTTTGCCTTTAGCTTCTCTTCTTTTCTCAGCTATCTGTAAGGCCTCCTCAGAGAACCATTTTGCCTTTTCTGCATTTCTTCTTCTTGCGGATGGTTTTGATCACTGCCTCCTGTTCGATGTTACAAACCTCTATCCATAGTTCTTCTGGCACTCTATATATCAGACCCAATCCCTTGAATCTATTTGTCAGTTCCACTGTATAGCCATAAGGGATTTTATTTAGGTCATACCTGAATTGTTTAGTGGTTTTCCCTACTTTATTCAATTTAAGTCTGAATTTTGCAATAAGGAGTTAGTGATCTGAGAGCCACAGCCTCATGTTACTCACCTGTAAATATTTTTTTTGGTAATAATTAGATCAGGTGGTGTTTAAATTGGGGCACAAAGCTGAGCAGGTAGTTACAAGATGAATAGATCTTTTGAGAGAATTTTCCTTGACCAACTTAGACCCAACATATCTTTGGTCCTCATATCATTGTCTCTCCTCTGAGGCAGAGGCCCTGGGGATGATTAGTTCTGCTACTGAAACTAAGAATCTGTGAGCTGGACTATGAAAATCTTCACAGGAGAATTTGCAATGAGTAAAATGCCATCTAGGGGCCCTGCTTTGTTTCTTTTCTTTTTTCCCCCAATATTGGGGTTGGATTTGAACTAGTCTCTTTATCTGTCAAAAAGCAATTTACATTTCCTCCTAATTATGGAGTCGTGCTGATTTTGCTTCTCAACGAGATTTTACTGAACCATTTTCTTCTTTAAATATTCTCTTTCAAGTCCTTACTAAAATCTCCAGAGAAGACTTTATTATCTTTATCAGCAAACCTGAGTTACCTTCTAATCTCTCTGATTTTGCTTTCCTCACTTTTCCTAGGAGATGTTTTCTCACCTGACAACTGTCTGTGCCTTAAGAAAAAAAGAATGAGAGAACATTCTGCAAATATTTTTAAGTATACAATTAAAGTAATAATTTGAGAGTTTGTTTTCATAACGTTTCATATACAACCAAGGAATCCAGGCACTGCCACTTAGATGCTTATATAACCTTGAAATGTTGTGGCTCCCTGTGCCTCACTTCTTTCATCTGTAAAATGGATAAAACATTAGTAATAAAAGTATCTGCTCTCTAAGGATTGTTGTGAGAAATAAACAAGTATCTGAGAAAATTTAATATAGTGATTTTAATGTAAGAATTTAATAATTGCCAGCAATAGATGCATTTAACAATAGAAAATACATTTAAAACACTTAGCAATTAGTTTTATTCATTTTAAATGCTTAATGTAAAGAATATTATGTAGTTGTTTTTTTTTTTCTTTCTTTGCTTTGTTTTCAACACTGGATGCTCTTAGTTTCTAAGGTATTAGAGGTTTTATCTGGCATATGGTAGACACCAAATAGATGTTAAGTTTGTAATTTGATGCAAAAAAAATGAAAAAAATTATTTCAATGTTCAAATATAAAGTCTTTACAATGTCACTAATGATTTAAAAGTGTTCTGCACTTATTAAAGGTGCATTCAATAGGAAGTCTGCCAAATAACAACAGGGATATTTACCTATGGGTATTTATTAGAGAAGAGAACTAAGCAGAAAATTCATAGTTCTGAGCATTTTGTGAGATAGTGTTTAGAATGTCTCCCTTCTAATAACTTTAGTTTTACAAGCTTAGGCATTTTTAAACAAAATGGAATAATATTGATAACACAGCTGAATAAGTAAATGCATTTAAAGACATGCTATTCTGAAATGTATTTATTAACTCAACTGCCAACAAAGTGTTGTAGGCAGAGTTTTAATTAAGACTAACCAAAGGTATAATAATCATGTCAAATTATCTGATCACTTATATATATTAACAGTATTGGTAATGATGTACCAGTTTCCTCTCTTTAAATGATAGATTACTACAGCAAATCTCCTTATAGGTAGCAATGTATGTGTGCTCAGTCACTCAGTTGTGTCTGACTCTTTGTAACCCCATGGACTGTAGCCTGCCAGGCTCTTCTGTCCATGCAAGAATACTGGAAGAAGTGAAAGTGAACGTTGCTTAAGAATACTGGAGAGATTGTCATTTCCTGCTCCAGGGGATCTTCCCAACCCATGGATCAAACTTGCATCTCTTGCATCTTCTGAGTTGGCAGGTGGATTCCTTACCACTGTGCCACCTGGGAAGCCAGGTGTTACTTTATTGTACTTTCTTTCATTAAGAATATTTATAAAGGTATTTTTACCACTGATCTTTATATGAGACTGCAATTAATATTATTCTACTTAATGGCCATTATAACAACTGAATTGACCAACAATGGAAATGATCATTGCATGAAGTATTAAGTTTCTTGACTTGGATAGATTTATAGATTTAGTAAAAATAAATAACTATTTCTAAGGAATACTATAGAAACAAAACCAAAATCTATATTGGATGGGAGTTTGAACTCAATATATTCTGAAGTTGCTTTCAACTTAGTTCAGTTCAGTTCAGTCGATCAGTCGTGTCCGACTCTTTGTGACCCCATGGACTGCAGCACACCAGGCCTTCCTATACATCACCAACTCCCGGAGTTCACCCAGACCTATGTCCATTGAGTCAATGATGCCATCCAACCATCTCATCCTCTGTTGTCCCCTTCCCCTCCTGCCCTCAATCTTTCCCAGCATCAGGGTCTTTTCAAATGAGTCAGCTCTTTGCATCAGGTGGCCAAAGTATTGGAGTTTCAGCTTCAGCATCAGTCCTTCCAATGAATATTCAGGACTGATTTCCTTTAGGATGGACTGGTTGGATCTCCTTGCAGTCCGAGGGACTCTCAAGAGTCTTCTCCAACACCACAGTTCAAAAGCATCAATTCTTCGGCGCTCAGCTTTCTTCATAGTCCAACTCTCACATCCATACATGACCACTGGAAAAACCAAAGCCTTGACTAGACAGACCTTTGTTGACAAAGTAATGTCTCTGCTTTTCAATATGCTGTCTAGGTTGGTCATAACTTTCCTTCCAAGGAGTAAGTGTCTTAATTTAGTTCTAATGTGGAGTCTATAACTTTATTGGATATTAATCTCTATTCATTTTATATAATTAGAAGGAAATCATCTATAACATGATGTTTGTTCATTATATGAATCATATATTTACATAATAGAAAAGACAGTGCTATCATTTCTTCCCAAATGCCTCCTATCTTTATACTCACAGTGCATTCATTGAAGTCCAATATCCATTTCACAATAGATTCATTTGATATTTCAGTTGTATCATGAAAGAAAGTGAAAGTGAAGTCACTCAATTGTGTCCAACTCTTTGTGACCCCACAGACTGTAGCCTACCAGGCTCCTCCACCCACAGAATTTTCCAGGCAAGAGTACTAGAGTGGGCTGCCATTTCCTTCTCCAGGGAGTTGTATCATATATATTATCAATTGCTATGACAATAGTTTTATAATCTTACACTAGTCATATTAGATCTATTAGTTTACTTACCAAATGATTCCATAAGAATATTAATAAATAAGATCAGCCCTGGGATTTCTTTGGAAGGAATGATGCTAAAGCTGAAATTCCAGTACTTTGGCCACCTCATGCGAAGAGTTGACTCATTGGAAAAGACTCTGATGCTGGGAAGGATTGGGGGCAGGAGGAGAAGGGGCCGACAGAGGATGAGATGGCTGGATGGCATCACTGATTCGATGGACGTGAGTCTGGGTGAACTCTGGGAGTTGGTGATGGACAGGGAAGCCCGGCATGCTGCAATTCATGGGGCTCGGACACAACTGAGTGACTGAACTGAATTGAACAGATCTGAAAGCCTGAGTGGTTACTTTTTCTTTGACCCTCTTTTATTATTTCCCCTCGAAGGGTTTTTTTCTTTTTTTTTTAATTCTGTTGACTCAACTAGTCCAATTTTTCCTTCTTGAGCTATTGGTACTGCTAGGGAAGCAGCATTTCCCTTTCTAAAGAGTATAGGTCAACCCCATTTCACAGTATACACATTTTCACAGTGTACACACTTATTTCAATGACTCGCATGAATTGTGTGTGTGACTCCACTGACATTTAGTCAGTTAATGTGCACTACTGAAGCAGGCCCTGCTGGTTGCTCTATTATTGTGTAACCTTCTGTATTCCTCACTACAAAGGTAAAGTAAATATCCATTTCTGAAAAGAACCGCTGTAATAGTATTTAATGGTATTTTCTGAGCATATGCTAGTGCTGTTTTTCTTTCTTGCTAAACCAACTTGCATTTATCTTCTTACCTTTCCTCCCACTGTGTATAAACAAACCTCAAGGCAAACTACTGCCATGGAAGTCCATTTACTAGCAAAGCAAAGAAAAACAAAATAGCTTTAATCTTAATTCAGCTCAAATCAACAAGCATTTATTGAGCGCTCATTTCATGCCAGATGCTGATCCAGGAATTGGGGAAACAAAATGCAATTACTTTCTATCTTTAAGGAATTTAGCAGGGGAAGTGGGTATATTTTTTAAAAAAAGGAAGAGAAAAAAGTTGCAATTTAATAAATGTTAAAAATATATCTTTAATGCAATGTATGATGGTCTACAAAACTCATTTTAGCACAGTATTTAAAAACATGGACTGTGGAGGACCATATTGCCTGGGTTTCAATCCCAACTATAACACTTGGTATGTGTGTAATTTGGGGCAAGTAACTTAACTTTTCTGTGTCCCAGATTTTTAACCTACAATGAGGATAAAATTAATACCTACAGACTCCTTTGGTATCTGCAGGTGATACTAAAATCCATAGTTCTCAAGTCCCATATGGGAAATGACATGGTACAGTCAGCCCTCCATATTCACAATTCTGCATCCATGGATACAAAGAGCTGAGTGTATTTCATAGTGTCACTATAAGTTAATATTTATATTAAACATAAAGGAGTTATTATTTATGAAGTTGTTAATATAGTATCTGGCATATATTAGGTGTAATGTAATTGTTTATTGAATACAATAATGGAGGGTTAAAAAATTGCTTAGGAGATAAAAGAAATGTTGATCCCAGTAGAACATTTAAGAGAAATACTTCAGAGAATAGACATTACTTAATAAGAGTCTTTAAAGATGAGTCATATTTTACAAAAAGGACAAGAAGGAGGAAACAAAAAAGGATACATGAGTGTGTCAAGTCCCTAGAATATCTAGTAAAGGTCTAGCAAAGGGCCTTCTACAGCTAGAAGAAAGCCTTCATTAAAAAGAGCAAATGAAACTTAGTTTGATCAGGAGGATGGGAATAAATTGCAAAAAATCAAGTTAAAAACAAAATTTTGGTGAGCAAGCAATGGAGTTTTTAAATTTAGAAAGAGTGGTGTGATTAGATTTGTTTTAGACAAGTTTCATTTATAGTATGTAAGATTAATTGGATTAACAGGGACTAGAGATAAGATGACTGGTTAAGAAATCATAGTCTGGGAAGAGACATCCTGGCCCAGAAAAGCAGGATATCAAAGCAGGCCAGGAGAAAGAGGTGGGGAAACATGGCTCCATCCTAGTAGAAGACAAAACCTTTCGCCTGGGTGAAATGATCAACCTCCTCCAGGAGAGAAGCTAACATACTCTGTAAAATGCTTAAGCAATTTCCTGATAAATGCTAGTGTTGTAAGATTTCTTCTGGGAAACTTATAAACCACCAGTCTAGCTAGTTGTCAGTTAATGACATTTAACCAGATATTCTCTTTTTTTTGTATTTAGTCTAACCAGGGTCATCTGATCATTCTTTTTCCCTGTAATAAAATGTCCCAACTAAGACAGGATCTTGAAATTAATCTTCTTAGGTCTCCTTCCTCAGAGAAAGCTTGATATAAAATTTGACACATGCCCATCACCAAATTAGCAGGAAAATAACAGACAAAGAAAGCAGAAATTTGGAGGAAAACAATGCCATTGGTTGGAAGTTTTTGAGTTAAAAGAACCTGCAGAATATCCAGGTAGAAAGTCAGAGGAGGATGAAAGTAGCTACTATTTGTTGAGTGTGCTACATAGAAGGCACCGTGACAAATATTTACTTATCTGTAAACTTAACAACAATTGTGCAACTAATATCATCATTCCCATTTCATGGATACAAACACTGAAATAAAGGGATGCTATGAAATGTTCCCAAGGCCACTTAACTAGTAGATTGCTACAGTGAGATCCAGATCCTAATACCCTGATGTTAAGGTCTATGCAAACTCTATTATGCCAGACTCAGTCTGGCATCTAGTGATTAGGAATGATTATTTATTTTCACAAATGCAATTGTTAATGAGTTGTAAAAATTATTCATGTCTCAATTAAACATAATATTAAAGGATCTACTCCATTCTCAAGTCAATTTTTTAAATTTGAACACAGGGCAGCTGTATATTAGAATATCAAGAGCATATTTTTAGAAAGACATATCCAGGTTTGATTCTGTGACTTATAACTTCCTGGGCCTTAGTATCCTCATCTGTAAGAAGGATATAATGTTTGTCTCGTAAGACTTCTGTGAGTATTTGACAAAAATGTTGCAAGTGCATGACAAATAGTAAATAATCAAGAATAACTCTTACCACCATTACAATTATTTATGATAATTTGGTTTAGAAATATATTCTGTGGGGAGACATGGCTATGATGACAGCAAAGATTGAAAGCAAATGACTTGATTGAAAGAATTTCATTTAACTTATATAAGTATAAACGTCATGTCAATGTTTATTTCCTCTCATCCCAACCCAGAAAAGATACAGAAGTCTTGAGTTATCCCATAAACTATTATCTGCTGTGTATATCTTATATTGTGATGCTGCTGAGAACCCAAATGTGAAAGACATATTCCGCCTTCTGTATTTACCGTCTGGTGGCAAAGAGAGGAGTAAACAAATAGCTACAGTGATAATGTGATGAAGCAGTTATTGGATTAATGTCAGGTCACTTCTACTTCAGAGTAATCTAGAGTAGCCAGGTTAGTTACAGGGTAGGCTGGTTTGGAAATTCAACTCAAAGGAGGATTACATTATGAGTTTGAAGCTCATGCTACAATAGATCTGAACCTCAGATTAGCCTTCAGTTTGACCCAACATTCTGATCTCCCACTGGGTATGGCATAATCTAGGGTTAGGTAAGCTTTCTATGGACATAGAATAGTTGCTCAGGATATGAGTGTTAAATTCCCCCTTTGGGTATAAAGACTCCAAGAAACAGAACTATCTGACACTGGCTAATATGAGTTGGGAGACCAAACATGAAAAGACTAAGAGGGAGTTTCTTTGGAGTCACATCATTACATATCTATTAAGCATTTTCTCTGTTCTCACCTGTGTGATAACAATAGGTTAGATCAGAAAGGGAAAAAAAAGAACATTGATCTCTGCCCTCCTATGACTTGCAATCTAGTTTAGAAGAGAATTAATATACATAAAACTAAAAAATAATGTCCCAATAACAATAAATTCAAGGCCTTTTATGGCCAAGACATGTTAACATATATTATCTTCTACAAGCATAATACAAATCTTGTGAGGTAGAAAAAAATCTCCATGTTTACAGATGAAAAGAATATCTAGAGAAAAATACCCTAGAACTGGCATTTTATAAGTGACTCCAGATGATGCCCACACATCTAAGTACCTCCACAAGAGGTACTTAGGAATTAGTAAACTTATTTATACTGTGCATCATACAGAACGACTCGGGGACCAGCTGCATTTCTCTCACTTGGGAGCTGGTAAGTGATGCAGAATATTGGGCTCCACCTCAGATGTACTGCATTAGAATCTGTATTTTAATGATGATTCTTTTACAATTAAATTCGATAGTCCTGACACAAAAAGCTATAGGCACCCTAAAACAAAAGAAGTTAAAGTAAGCTAACCTAATTGATAAAATCCTAACAGAGGAAAGAGGACTAAGGGTAAATAGGATTTGGATCAGCACACAGGAAGGGGAAGGACATTTGGAATTCAGGAAGGCAACAGCACTAAAAACACAAGATGGACCTAAATCCAGAGATTCATGAACTGGTGACGAATTTGACAAGAAGTTTTTACATCAGACCTCTCCTTTAGGAAGCAACCTAAATCCCTTGGACCAGTCTCTTTTCCTTTTATTTAGTACTGTATCCACAAATTGAGAACATAGAATGAAACTCCTGATTTTATTTCCCACACTGTAGCCATGTCAGATGCTCCCACAGGTGACCCATTTTCAAATGAAAGTGGTCTTCTGAGAATACTTCCTCGCTATCCCCAGGCAGTCTGATTTGCTATGATCTTTCAGAGGTGACTGTGGTGAGGCTACTGAAAATTTAATTATCCCTTTGGTTCTGAAACAGAAAGCACCTTTAACAACACTATTGTTTGGTCTGGAATTGTGGCTAATGTCAGACAGGCTGAGGGTGCCGAAGGACAGATTAGATTATATCAGAAGGCCCTGACCTCTGCTCCCCTCTGTGGCCGAAAAGCAGTAAGGTCAAGACAGGAAGCACTTGAAACACTCCCAGGACAAGCAGAAGCACAGGCTGAGCGAGCAGTATCAGGATAAAGAGCGGGGACACCTGCACTCAAGGATGTACAGGTTGCCACTCACAAAGCTTGAGTCCTAAGCACAGAGGTCCATACCTGCTCGGCCAGTCAGTCGTGTCTGACTCTTTGGGACCCCTATGGACTGTAGCCCACAAGGCTCCTCTGTCCATGGGATTTTTCAGGCAAGAATACTGGAGTGGGTTGCCATTTCCTCCTCCAAGGGATCTTCCCAACCCAGGGATCGAACCCGCATTTCCTGCGTCTCCCGCATTGGCAGGCAGATTCTTAACCACTGCACACCACCTGGAAAGCCCAAAGACAGAGGACAGAGATGCAAATAAAAGGCCACCCTCTGAAGGGGAAAGCAGGTTCATAGGAAGAACTCACGCTTGAACGAGATCCTTATAGGGTGGGGACACATGCAGGCTCTGCACCGAGCAGCAGCTTGGTACAACGAGCAAGGCTCACTTCAGCCCAGTGGCAGAACTCCAAATGCCATCTTAGGCTTTAACCTTGCCTGAAACTTGCCACCAAATACTCAAAACCTTGAGTGCCTTAAGTTGTTTAGTTTGTGTTCTGAATTCCTTTTATATGACAGATCGGTGTTGGGGTTTTTGTTTGTTTGTTTTTACATTTTTCTTAAACCTTCAGGTATAAGTTGGCTCTGGAAATTTAGCAAGTATACCACTTGAACTCTAAAGAATTCTGTTTTCTAGGTCCCAAGTTTTCAATGGCTAAAACCTGTGGGAATTTTGGAGAGAGATATTTAGTTTAAAATCTAGAAATTCCAACACAATGCTCTTCTAGAGGTGAAGAAAGATATTTTGAATAAAGCAAGTAGCTATTAATAAGTTTATTTTAACCAATGCAAGCTAAAGCACTAGATAGATAACAGTTGTGATGTAAGGATTAAAATGAGAGAGATAAAAGGGGACATCAACTAAGGAAGTTCCAATTTTGTAAGTAGCTGTGCATAAAATCATCAGCTCCCAGACTTGCATAAATTAGTTCTGCTCTTCCCTCTCTGAATTCCCTAGAGTTGGCAGTATCCCACCACTTCCTAAGTTAGCTCTTAAATGTCACTAGAGCCTCCACTCAGAATTACACCCTAATTACAACATACACATTTGGGGATACTTTTATGTTAAGAATTTGTGCAAATTTAACAAATGAAACCAGATGAATCAAAGCAAGGAGAACCACATGAGAAACATAATGTGAATGCAAAGATAAAAAACATTAGGCAATATTCCCAACATTTTCTCCTTTAGCATTAAGTGTTTATCAAGGCTGCCCACTGCAGTAATGGTGACTAATGTTGGTATAATGGAAAATGATTGAGTGATATATCAGAGCAGTAGCTCCACATCTGAGTGTGTACTTAACAGCTTGGCTGGTTTCAGTATGTGCCAAAATTACAGATACTGAGCTGGCAGGTTTAACTAAAAATGGTTGAGAAAGAAATCACTGAAATAAAATGCAACATAGTTAAATGATCTTAACACTACTTCCCCCTATTATCACACAAAATGACTTTGCTGCTCTTCAGCAAAATTATTTTCATGTAAAATTTCACTTAATCCATATAACATTTTCATGGGTGCCCTGCTAATTAAAGAACAAAACACATCATCCTTATACTGGTGGAGGAAAAACAGCATTCACAATGGCTTTCCATATTGTCCTGAGTCTTGGAGACTTGGTATGACCAAACCGACCATCACTAAAAACCTTGTGTGTGAGACAATATTAAATGAGGGTTTAGCTAACATTTATATTCCAGGTCCTAAATATAGTAATTGTTCAAGGTGAAATAAAGACTTTTACTTCCTTGTAGGGCATTTCCACACACATTTCAAACCAATCCTCATCTCCTCTAATCAGTGACAAAGAGGCAGGTGCCAGCTCCTTTAATTCTTTCCAACAATACAATCTAATGAAAAAAAAAAAATTCCAGAAATTCGACCTTACAGTAAATATCTACTAAACTAATTTTATTTACTTAATGATCATCATTAGGATTGTGAGGAGATGGTTGTTTGGCATCACCGACTCAATGGACATGAACTTGAGCAAATAGAGTGATGGAGATGGGAGCCTGGTGTGCCTCAGTCATGGGATCACAGTCAGACACAAACTTAGTGACTGAGCAACAAAAACAACGATGATTTTCATTATGTAATTGGGCATGCAATTCCTGGCAAGGGTTTAAAACCTAAAAGCAGTTTTAAAAGGTCTCAATATAGCAATATATATATACATACATCCTACTATGTATGTATAGTATCAAAATATATGTATGAAGGCAATGGCACCCCACTCCAGTACTCTTGCCTGGAGAATCCCATGGACGGAGGACCTGGTGGGCTGCAGTCCATGGGGTTGCACAGAGTCGGACACGACTGAAGCGACTTAGCAGCAGTAGCATATATATTTATTAGAAAATAATTATTGATAAAATCATAGTAATGAGATATATAAAACAGTACTGTAGTTCTCTAAGTTAAAAATTTAAATGCCAGAAATGCACATATAAAATAGTTCCAGTATAAGGCTGTATAATCATTCTTCTTACCCTAGTCATTGTTTTCCCAGGATTGTTACAATTTCCTAAAGATTCAATATTTGATACGATTTTTCACATTCTTTCAAACTTTTTTTTTACCAATCCTACTTTTAAAATAATTTCTTTTTTTTCTTTAGCACTTCCCTTTTGTTCACCAGTTTTGAATTTTCTAGATAAATATATCTAGTAATAATTAGAATTCATAACTTTCTAGGTGAAAGGAATGATCAAATTGACAATGTATTTCAACAAAATATTTATATAATTAACTAATGTGATGTTCACATGTTAAATGAGTAGATAAACTGTAATAATACTATCTCTGCTGCTGCTGCTGCTGCTAAGTCACTTCAGTCGTGTCCTAGATTACCTTAAAATCACAACTTTACAAAGTACACAGTATTGGTTCAAATGTATAGCTTTGTTTTTGACATCTGAAAGATAGGTAAGATAATAGAACATTCTATATGTTTAAAAGTCATCATATCCAATTCTTATTAAGCACTTAGGAGGGATCTACTTGAACATTTCATCATCTTCCACCTGGTAAATGCCTAGTAAAGATTTGAAGAAAGCAAAAATATCAGTATTCTCCTAAATTCATCAAAAAATTTATAATCTCATGTTTTGCCTATACAAAGTTGGCAAAACAAAAAAAAGTTTGTTAAGTGTAGAAATTATTTATCATTTTTACACTTTGCTGATAATTACTCTAACTTGTTTATCACAAAAGTAAGGAAGATGTATTCAGGACCACAGCTAATAAAATAAATAAGATCAAGATGGAGACAATACCTCCAAATGCTGAAAGGAGATGCTACTCCTTCCAATTAAATTCATAATAGTTGATAGGTTACATAAGATTGGAGCTCTTTTATTTATTAGATTATAGGGGAAATATTAGTCAATCCTAAAGGAAGTTAAACAGTTCACCTTTTGAAACTAGTGTATTTCAGTTCAGTTCAGTTCAGTTCAGTCGCTCAGTCGTATCTGACTCTTTGCGACCCCATGGACTGCACCAGGCCAGGCTTCCCTGTACATCACCAACTTCTGGAGCTTGCTCAGACTCATGTCCATTGAGTCAGTGATGCCATCCGACCATCTCATCCTCTGTCGTCCCCTTCTTCTCCTGCCTTCAATCTTTCCCAGCATCAGGGTCTTTTCCATTGAGTCAGATCTTCGCATCAGGTAGCCAAAGTATCGGAGTTTCAGGTTCAGCATCAGTCCTTCCAATGAATATTCAGGACTGACTTCCTTTAGGATGGACTAGTTTTATCTCCTTGTAGTCCAAGGGACTCTCAAGAGTCTTCTCCAGCACCTCAGTTCAAAAGCATCAATTCTTAGGCCCTCAGCTTTCTTTAGTGAATTTAGCAGGAGAAATTAGTCTCCTCAATTAAGGTAATCTAATCTTTTAAATTGATTAAAATGATTCCCAGTAGAGGACATGCTAAATGATTGCTTGCTTATTGAAAACAAGAACTTCAGCCAGAACCTCAGAGACTATCATTAATGTTATCTCAATTTAAGCCCTATTGAGTCCATTAATATGCTTATACAACATACTAAGAGAGAACATTGATAAGTAGAAGAGAGGGAATTTAGATATTATATATTCTGTAGAAGTTATTTTTTAAAGTGAGTCAGTTACAAGAAGCACTGAATTACTCCACAAGCATTTGATGAGAACCTACTGGTTAGACCAGCAGAGAAGGTTAGATTTTTGTTTTTTCCCCAATGAAGTACCTTTATCAGAGGAAAATCAACCTTTAACTACAAGGGTCTGCAATTAAAATACAAATCACCTAGCCAAAAGAACAGAATGTCTTTGAATATTTGTGTTTAGCCTTTAAAACCCATTAGTACTCTCTAATTTATCTTTTTTTTTTTAATATAAATAGATATGTTAATCCAGGTCCTCTGAGAAGTATATGCCAAAACAGGATTAATTGTGGAACAGATTTATGAGAAGAAACGCTTGTGAAGGGAACTGGCAAGGGACCTGAGGGAGGTCAGGAGGGCTGTTTGACCATACCCCAGTCTGTTCCTTGTGAAGGAAAGTGAGGAGGAAGGTAGGTTGAATGGAAGAGTCTTAGAAGGTAGTGCAGGTCCAAGGAAGTTTGACAAAAACAATATAAGTCTTTGATCTAAATGTCACCTTTTGGAAAAGCTCTCTATTTCCAAGAGATAGGCCTGCTTTACACGACTGAAGCGACTTAGCAGTAGCAGCAGCATCCCTGTTCTGCTTAGCCATTGGCTGGGCACAGCCCAGAGGAAATGTGGGAAACAGGCTCACTAAAAGACCAATACTTAATCATAGTCTATAATCTTATGATTAGGTATTAGTCATTTATTATATTCCAGTATTTTGCCATGGAATTCTCCAGGCAAGAGTACTGGAATGGGTAGCCATTCCCTTCTCCAGGGGATCAAACCCTGGTCTCCTGCATTGCAGGCAGATTCTTTACTGTCTGAGCCACCAGGGAAGCCCTATTATATTATATATTATATATTATTATATATAGACTGCTTCCCCTCCCCCATACGGACTTCTATTTAATAACAGGATTACAATTGGAAGAACAGAAAGGTTCAGGCTCTATTTAAGAAGGAATTTTTAGGAAAACCTAAAGATAACATGGAAGGAAAAAAAAAAAAAAACTAATGGAAGTTGAATATTTGGATAACTACAGCTTTAAAGCAAACTTTAAAGACAGCCAAACTCCAGGGTCTGAATCAAGATGGCCAATCAGGAAAATCCTGAGCTCATCTTCCTCAATGGGCACACCAAAATCACAAGTGTTTACAGAAAAACTACCTCTGAGAGAGACCCAAAGAAAGCAGACAAGGTTCTTCGCAAGTGAAGATAAAAGAAGAAAGCCATAATGAAATGGATAAAAAGTCATAGAGTCTATGTAGTAGGATCCACACCCTTGGTGCAATGACCTACCAGTGAGAGGAAAATCACAACCACAGAGGTCCTCCCTGACGAGTAAGGAGTCCGATCCCCACACTGAGCTCCCCAGCCCAGGGGTCTGGTACTAGGAAGACAAGTTTTCAAAATTTCTGGCTATTAAAATCTATGGGGTTTATATTTAGGAGAGCTGGAGGACTGCAAAACACCAAGTCTCCATTATCAAAGGGCATGCACAAAATCTCTCTTGATCCAAGTATCAGCATAGAGACAGTTTGAAAAGTGCTGGAGTCAGTCCCACTTGCTGATCTTTGAGAGACTTCTAAAGAAGTCTGGCAGCTGGGACTAAGATGCTGGGGAAAGCCAATGGTGATCTTGTCTATTATGCTGAGGCTCAAGTTAATGGACACCATTTTGGGTTTATCAGTGTGCTCACAGACGTTCCACACCACCGAGCATCACCATCAGCCACACTGGGGGCCTAGGCTGCCCACAAATGTACCTGTAGTAGTCATGCACCCCTGGGACTCACAGCCAGCAATGTCGGGGACCTATCCTACCCATAGCATGCCTGCAGAAACTGTACGTGGTGGAACCTTGCGGCCAGCTAGGTCAGGGAACAACCACACATTCCAGCACACCTGCAGCAGTCAGCCCCATCACAACAAAAAGATGCATGCAGCCTGCATAGGGAATGCCCCTGAAGCATCTCACTCTGGTGGCCAGAGAGGAGTTTGTTGCTGGATCCCATAGAGCAATTCCTACCTATGGCCACTTCACCAAGATTGAGAGATATAACACACATACCTGAAAAAAAAAACAAAAAACAAAACAAAACAAAAAAAAAACCAGGAATTCAGCAATATGAGGACACATGAATATTGAATATTTTCTAAATGAAAGAATAAGGCAAAACCTTAAAAAAAATAAACAAAATAGAGAGAAGCAACTTACCCAATACAGAGTTTAAGGTAATGATCATAAAGATTCTCTCTGAACTCAAGAGAAGAATGAACTTTCACAGTAAGAACTTAAAGAGTTAAAAAATGTAAAAAAGAACAAATCAGAGCTGAATGACTGAAATGAAAAATGCACTAGGGAAAACAATGGTAGATTAGATGATATAAAAGAGCAGACAAGTGATAAGACAAAGCAGGAGAAATCACTCAAGTTGAACAGAAAAAAGAATTAAGATAAATGAAGATAGTTTAAGGGACCCCTGAGACAACATCAAGCATACTAACATTCCATTCTAGGGCTCTCAGAAGAAGAGAATTAGAAAGGGGCAGAAAACTCATTTGAGGACATGACAGCTGAAAACTTCCATAACCTGGAGAAGGAAACAGACATACTGGTCCAGGAAGCACAGACTTCCAAATAAGATGACCCCAAAGAGGTCCACACCAGGACACATTATAATTAACATGGCAAAATTAAAATTAAAATTCTTAAAAGTAGCAGGAAAAAGTAACTAGTTACATACAAGGGAACTCAGAAAAAACTATCAGTTGACATTTTAGCCCAAATTTCCCAGGCCAGAAGTGAGTGACATGGTATACTCACAGCACTGAAATTAAAAAAAAAAACAAAAACAAACAAACAAAAGGAAACCTTTGACCAAGAATATTCTAGTTAGCAAAGCTACCGTTCAAAATGGAAGGAGCTATAAAGAGCTTAATATACAAGCAAAAGCCAAGGGAGTTTTCCACCACTAAATGATCTTAAAAGAAATGTTAAAAGGATTTTCTAAGTGAAAAATAAAGGGCCAAAACTAGAAATACAAAAATTATGAAAGAAAATATTCTCACTGATAAAGGCCAACATAATCAAAGTAGCAGATCAACCACTTAAAAAACTAGTAGAAGGTTAAAAGACAAGAGTAGTAAAATCATCTATATCTACAGTATGTAGCTAAGGAATACACAACATAAAAAGATACAAAACATTATGTCAAAACCAACCAATGTGGAAGGAGGGGCAAAGTTTAAAATGAATTCAAATTTAAGGTATTATCAACAGCTACATACATATGTAATTATATAGTATCCTCAGAGTACTCACACAGCAAAACCTTTAACTATTAAAAAGTAAAGAGAAAGGGATCTAAACATAATACTAAGGTTAGTCATCAAATACAAAGGAAGAAAGCAAAAGAAAACAGGGGGGAAAAAAAGAAAGAACTACAAAAACAAAACAATTAACAAAATGGCAATAAGTGTATCAGATTAGATCAGATCAGTCACTTGCTCCTCTCCGACTCTTTGCGACCCCATGAATCTCAGCACGCCAGGCCTCCCTGTCCATCAACAACTCCCGGAGTTCACCCAGACTCACGTCCATCGAGTCAGTGATGCCATCCAGCCATCTCATCTTCTGTCGTCCCCTTCTCCTCCTGCCCCCAATCCCTCCCAGCATCAGAGTCTTTTCCAATGAGTCAACTCTTCGCATGAGGGGGCCAAAGTACTGGAGTTTCAGCTTTAGCATCATTCCTTCCAAAGAAATCCCAGGGCTGATCTCCTTCAGAATGGACTGCTTGGATGTCCCTGCAGTCCAAGGGACTCTCAAGAATCTTCTCCAACACCACAGTTCAAAAGCATCAAGTCTTCGGTGCTCAGCCTTCTTCACAGTCCAACTCTCACATCCATACATGACCACAGGAAAAACCATAGCCTTGACTAGACAGACCTTTGTTGGCAAAGTAATGTCTCTGCTTTTGAATATGCTATCTAGGTTGGTCATAACTTTCCTTCCAAGGAGTAAGCGTCTTTTAATTTCATGGCTGCAGTCACCATCGGCAGTGATTTTGGAGCCCAGAAAAATAAAGTCTGACACTGTTTCCACTGTTTCCCCATCTATTTCCCAGGAAGTGGTGGGACCGGATGCCATGATCTTCGTTTTCTGAATGTTGAGCTTTAAGCCAACTTTTACACTCTCCTCTTTCACTTTCATCAAGAGGCTTTTTAGTTCCTCTTCACTTTCTGCCATAAGGGTGGTGCCATCTGCATATCTGAGGTTATTGATATTTCTCCTGGCAATCTTGATTCCCGCTTGTGTTTCTTCCAGTCCAGCATTTTTCATGATGTACTCTGCATAGATTTTAAATAAACAGGGTGACAATATACAGCCTTGACGAACTCCTTTTCCTATTTGGAACCAGTCTGTTGTTCCATGTCCAGTTCTAACTGTTGCTTCCTGACCTGAATACAAATTTCTCAAGAGGCAGATCAGGTGTTCTGGTATTCCCATCTCTTGAAGAATTTTTCATAGTTTATTGTGATCCACACAGTCAAAGGCTTTGGCATAGTCAATAAAGCAGAAATACCTACCAATAATTATTTTAATGGACTAAATGCTCCAATCAAAATACACAGGACTGCTAAATGGACAAAAATAACAAGGCCCATATATATGCTGTATCACATCAGCTCTAAAGACACTCATAAATTGAAAGTGAAGGGGCAGAAAAAGATATCCATTCAAATAGAAATAGAAATATAGAGTAACAATACTTATATCAACAGAATAGAATTTAAAACAACTCTGTAACAAGAGACAAAGAAGAGCATTGCATAGTTACAAAGGGATCAACTCAACATGAAGATATAATACTTGAAAATATCTATATGTCCAATAAAATCAATTAAAGATAAAATGTAAGACTTGAAACCATAAAAGTCTTAGAAGGAAACAGACAGTGCACTTTGACATTGGTCTTAGCAATATTTTTTTTTAGATCTGTCTCCTCAGGCAAGGGATATAAAAGCAAAAATCAGCAAATGGGACAATATCAAACTAAGAATTTTTGCACAGGGAAGAAAACCATTAGCAAAACAAAAAAGCAAGATACTGAGTGGGGTAAAAAAAGATGTTTACAATGATATATCCAAGAGTAGTTAATATCCAAAACACATAAAGAACTCAAACAACTTAATGCCAAAAAATACAAGCAATCAAATTAAAAAGTTGGAAGAGGAGCTGAATTGACATTTTCCCAAAGAAGACATACAGATGGCCACATGGAAAAATGCTCAACATCTCTAATCATCATGGAAGTTAAAAAATCAAAACCATGATGAAATATTATCTCACACCTGTCAAATGGCTATTATCTAAAAGACAACAAATACCAAGTGTTGGTGAGAATGTGTAGAAAAGGAAACCCTTATACACTGTTGATGGGAATGTAAATTGGCGCAGTCCTATGGAAAACAGAAGGGATTCCTCAAAAAATTAAAAATAGAACTACCGTATGATTCAGCAATCCCATTCCTGGGCATATATCTGGAGAAAACCACAATTAAAAAAGATAATATGCCCCAACGTTCATTGCGGCATTATTTACAATAGCTAGGACATGGAAGCCACCTAAATGTCCATAAACAGAGGAATGGATAAAGAAGATATGATACATATGTACAATGAAATATTATCTATAAAAAGGAACAAAATTGGATCATTTGTAGAGATGTGAATGGACCTAGAGAGTATCACAGCTATCTGAAGTCAGAAAGAAAAAGACAAATACCGTATATTAATGCATATAAGTGGAATCTAAAAAAAATAGTATAGATGATCCTATCTGAAAAGAAGACATATTTATTTTATTTTAAAAAATCACATAGTTAATGAGTGTCTGGACCAGGATATAAATGAAGGTAATGTGGTGGTAGAATCTGCACTTCTTCACTCGTACTGTTTCCCACGTTTTCATGAAAAGGAATTCTAGGTTTAGTCTACTGCAACATTTTCAGGTATCAACATGCTCTACTTCTTAGTCTTGTCTTTCTGTTATCTCCGTCATTCTTCAGGTCTCCCAGTTTTATGTGATGCTCTCATTTTACCACTGGTTCTAGAACTGCACTTTATGTAAACCAGAAGCCAGAGTAAGGGGAAGAAATGATTCCTTTAGTTTTCTGAGCAAATAATATTTGTGGGGGCTAGTGGCCAGGCCACTCAGCATGACTGTTCACCATGAACATCCTCTAGGATGCTCTGAATGCTAGCTTCATTGCCATGATGTGGTGTGGCCAGGAAAACTTGGACAAGTTGACCCACATAAGGGTCTTCCCAGCTGAGAACTACCTGAGTGCCATGTTGAATCCAACACAAATGACCTGCGGGTGACTTTTGTCATGGCATTTTTAAAAACTGCTCTTATTCATTATTCATAATATAATTTGAATAAATATAGTCTGAAAGTCAGTCTTTTCCTGGAGCTCCAGAAAAGCATCAGGCATACAGCTGACTCTTTTCAACAGGTCAGGACCTAAACAGCAAAATCTCAAAAATTCTAATTACTCTTTGCTCTGCTCTAACATAGACCAGTGTCCCAATCTACATGGACTTAATGTCAACCTCATATTTCTTACTAATACAATTTTGACTGAAAACACACAGACAGGCACACATATTCCTTGGCCAGTTTACCTGTAAAATAGTAAAAATTAGAGTATTTACAGAAGTTTTTGAAGTTCTAAATTAACTGCCATTAGTCTGACATATTGTCAGAGTATAATGGTTATATCCCTTGTTTACAAAAAATATAGAAACAAACAGTGCCAATCCAACAAAGAAGCATCTGCCCACCAAGTGCAATTTGAGAGAGATAGAAGTTACTTTTATTATTTTCATTCTTTCATTCCAAGAAAAGTTCACCCATCTACCTACCTGACAGTCAATACTTAAATGTCAAGGCATTGGCATACAATAAAGGTAGTTCATAATTGTAGCTACTCTGCCTAATATTGCATTAACTCATTAGCAACTGAGGGGACAAGGATGTAAGCTTTAGAATTATAAGGTGTGAAGTTCAAATCTCGTTTTTTGTCACTTTTTAGCTATATGACTAGGTAAAGCAGTTAATTGCTCATACCACTTAAATATGGGAATAACAGTACCAACTCGTGAGTTTTCTGTGAGGATAAAACAGATACAGAGCGCCTGTGATAGTGAGTTGGTCATGAGAGATCTACTTAGAAACTTCCTATTTGTTTATAGACAACTTGAGGGCAGACAACGCTACTGCAGTGAATGAAGTTTGAGAGAGACTAAAACTCAGAATTTATTACACTGACTTTTCATTGTTTGTGACAGCTCATGACCTAAAATGTGACTTATTTTGGTTCTTTCTAATTCAAGAAATTTATTGATTCAAGTGCAAATCTCTTTCTACCTCCAATTTCACTAGACTTGATGTCCCAAGGGTAATTTTTAGGCTCCAAAAATATTCAGTGGTTTACTTCTTATAGTCAAGACTCCATTTTTGTTCTTAAGCTTTACATCCAACATACAAACTTTTTATTCTATTTAAATTCCCAGAGAATTTTTACAATGATCACATTTATAAACTTAATCTGTCAATGTTTTAAATTACATTCATAAATTTTATATATTTCATTTCCTGTTTAAGTAATTTGGTTAACTTATAAAACAAAATTTCCCCTAATGTTTTTAATAAAACCAGAAGAATTAAAACAATAAATCTGGTGATTCTTCAATTATTTTAAGTTTCCCAATATAATACCTAATCTTAGTAAATTATAAATCTAAAGCAATTACTCATGGCATATTTTAAATTAGAATCACAGGTTAATTTTCTACTTGAAAAAGCCAAATCCTCTTTACTATTACAACAAACAAAAATGCTAAATTTGGACAATTTATTCTTTAGCATAAAAATATTAATGCTACAGATATGATTCTATCACTAATTTTATATGTTTAATCCTAAATCTTTCTGTGATTAAGGATATTAAGGAAACAATTATATCACTCTATCCATCTTCTCAGAAAGTTATTCAGGTCATTAAAGGATCAGAAATACAAGTCAGATATATAAGGTCTAGAGCTACAAATATCTAGGGTGATTTTTTTTTTCCTCACAATCCCAACTGTCAGGATGTCTTCCATTTTTAGGTACTTTATCTTAGAGTCTTAAACTGAAGAAGGAGGGTAGTAATGTAACCCATTTTCCTATATTTGAATCACATCCTTACCTCATTCTGCAATTTTGTTATATAACTTTGCAACATTTCACCTGGGCTCTTACATCAGTCAATAAAATCTGGCTCTAATTTTATGGATCCAATAACTTCATAGAAATTAGTCATTCTTTACAAATGCACTCTATCTAAGGGTGGACACTTTTCAGATTTTAAAACTGTAGCCATGGGAACTCTGCGCACCTCTTGTGGCTCTTTCCATTTATACAATATTAAGCTCATTGTCCTGCTTAAAACTAAAGGAAAGAAAAGGTTCAACTTAAATACAACCTAAAAGCACGTACAAAAATTATGTCAGATTAACCAAAGGAAAAGACATGGACTCAGATGACATGTTGAAAAGCTCTATGGGGTACCATTCACACCAGGGCAGGGAATTGTGAGTGTGCCAGGCACTGTTATGGGTATTGAAGACACATTACTAAGAAGAAAGACAAGGCTTTTGCTCTTCTGGGGCTTAAATTTAAGTAGGAAAAAAAGCCGATAAGTGAATGATCAAATAGCAAAATCAGATCATTAAGAGTTTCTTTCTTTCTTTCTTTTTTGATGAGTGCCATAAAGGCAATAAAGCAGAGCGGCATAATAGAGAGTAACAGTAGATGACTATGGAAAGAATCATTTTGACAATGGTAACCAATAAAGCCTAAGGATGTGACATTTGAGCTGCTGGATGACAAAGATTTGCTCTGTGGAAAGCTAAGGAACAGTTTTGAAGGCACTTTTCCAGGGAGGAGAAGACCAGACCAGTATGACTGGAGACAAATGAGTATGGAAAGGTGTGATGTGAGCTGAGGATGAACAGAGTGTGGGATAGAGCAAATGAGCATAAGAGGCTTTGGTAGAGCCATGGTAAGAAGTTTGAATATACTGGAAGATTTTTGAGTTTGCACCAAGGGAGATATATGTTTTGATTTATGTTTTTAAGATTCCTTTGTCTTTGATGTAAAGCCTAAATATTAGGGAAACAAGAAAGCCCAGGTGAGTGATATTGGTGGCTTAGTCTAGAGTTGAGGAAGGGAAGATAAGGGACATGGACAGTCCTGAGATGTTCCTTGGAGGCAAAATTTTCAGAATGGTTTAGATGCTGGGAGATGATGGAAAGTGTTAAGTTAAACATGATTCCTGGTTTGTGGATTGGCTGGCTAAGTAGATGTTCATGCTACTTGTCAAGATGGAGAAGATTAAGGAAGAGGAGGTGGTGGGAAAGGGGGAGGCAATTTGTGATGCAAAAGAGAGAGACAGTAACAGTGGGAACATAGCCTTGACATGAGAGAAGATGGAGGCCAGAATACAGGAAAGATGGGGCTGGGGGATAGACTAACTGGGAAAAGAAGAACTTAGTTTTTTTTTTTAATCAGAGGAAAAACAAATGGGCAGATGATAGTTAAAATTTAAGATTTCGAGGAGGAAAAATAGAGCCATTTAGGTGACTTATTGCTGATAATAATCAAAAGAAGGAATAATACAGTTTATATATTACTTTTATTACAGTCTATCCTAAAGGGAATCAGTCCTGAATATTCATTGGAAGGACTGATGCTGAAGCTCTAATTCTTTGGCCACCTGATGTGAAGAACTGACTCACTGGAAAAGATCCTGATGCTGGGGAAGATTGAGAGCAGGAGGAGAAGGGGACGACAGAGGATGAGATGGTTGGATGGCATCACTGATTCAGTGGACATGAGTCTGAGTAAACTCCAGTTGGCAATGGACAGGGAAGCCTGGCGTGCTGCAGTCCATGGTGTCTCAAAGAATCAGACATGACTGAGCAACTGAACAACAATGACTAAATTAAAATTACTTCATTTGCTAAGAAAGCTCTTTATCAAATGAAAATGTAGATAAAAGTAACATAAGCTTGATTGCTACAGTGTGTTTTCATTACAGATGTGGAAATATAGACAAGCCTTAGCACTTATTGGAGAAGGTGATGGCACCCCACTCCAGTACTCTTGCCTGGAAAATCCCATGGATGGAGGAGCCTGGTGGGCTGCAGTCCATGGAGTCGCTAAGAGTTGGGCATGACTGAGCGACTTCACTTTCACTTTTCACTTTTCACTTTCATGCATTGGAGAAGGAAATGGCAACCCACTCCAGTGTTCTTGCCTAGAGAATCCCAGGGATGGTGGAGCCTGGTGGGCTGCCGTCTATGGGGTCACACAAAGTCGGACACGACTGAAGCGACTTAGCAGCAGCAGTAGCACTTATTAGTAATCAGACTTGTTCATTGACCATTGTCTTTCAGTGATCAAAAGTTTTTACTTTTCCCTTTCTACTACATTTTGTGATGTATTTACTATAGATAACACTGCATGCAATGAGAAGATTAATTTGCTCCCGGGCAATGAAGCTTACAGCAAAGAGACAAACAGCAGTTTTGTATAATATGTAATTACTTACTAGTTTGGGGCTACCCATTGGCATATTAGAGAAAGAGCTTGCAAACTAAAATCAACACACATAATAATTGCCTCTCCTAGGAGAAGTCCCAGGAGGCCTTAACTGGGAAGACAAGTGAGGCAGGCAAGTAAAATGTCACAAAGTCCACTGGGAAAAAAATCACATTTTTTCTCTATATCATGCTAACTGTTTTCAATTACCTTTATTTCCTTTATTTAGATGGTGTTAGGTGAATAGGGGAGAAAAGGGAAAATGCTGATATAGACAGTCATCTGACAATGAAAGCTTACTGTGCCAGGCCAATAGGAAACCAAAATTCTCCAAAGAATGCCAAGACTGCTTAAATTGCCATGAGTTAATACAATGCATACCTTAAACAAAACTAAATTGAAAAAAAAAATAGCATCTAACATTTATATGTATTTCTATTTTTCAGTATTTTTAAGCTTCATTGAAAAAGACTCTGATGCTAGGAAGGATTGGGGGCAGGAGGAGAAGGGGATGACAGAGGATGAGATGGCTGGATGGCATCACTGACTCGATGGACGTGAGTCTGAGTGAACTCTGGGAGTTGGTGATGGACAGGGAGGCCTGGCGTGCTGCGATTCATGGGGTCGGAAAGAGTCGGACATGACTGAGCGACTGAACTGAACTGAATTGAAGCCATATTGACTATTGCAAATATATGGAGAAACAGATACATTCAAACAATATTCAGGAGGTAAACTCAGAGGAATTGGTTAAAAAGTAGGAGGAGTCAGAGATTATTTTCAGGTTTCCTTGTATCACCAGATGGTTGGTAGCACTAATAAATAATGTTGGGAATATAAAATGAAGGTAAGGTTTGAAGCAAAGTTGACAAGTTTACTTCTGTGTTAATACATTGAGTTTGAGGTGCCTATATAGAATGATCATTCTTCATGATTTGTCTGAACTGTGCTGATTTGTGCCTACTGTCCTGGCTTAGTTAGTAATAGCATCCTCAAAAGTCTCTTTCTTTCGGCAATAAATTATATGGTAATGCTAAACCTATAAAACTTGCAGGTAAAGATGCCCTTCAGATGGAGGCCTAAGAGTCAAAATAGTACATAAAAATCAAAACCGATCTGGGCTTAGGATTATGTATGAGCAAATAACAGGATTCTGTTATTAAGTGAACAAAGGAAAAGTGTCATTTGAGGAATGAAATAATAAATCCATTTTGATTTTAATTGTACTACGTACATCAAAGGTATCTTTGGGTAATGAATGGAAATACAGCTTTGAATCCAAATAGTCTGTGAGATAAAGACTTAGAGGCCAGATGAAGAGCAACTGATCAACAAATGCACAATTCAAACACTGAAGACCTAGGGATAATTAAGTTTCAGGAGTCAGTGTCCAGAGTCATATGGATCAAAAACCAGTAAGAGGAACTAAAGGTGTCTAGCAGTGTGACCCGGCTTCCCTGGTAGCTCAGCTGGTAAAGAATCTGCGTCTAATGCAAGAGACCCCGGTTTGATTCCTGGGTGGGGAAGATGCCCTGGAAAAGGGATAGGCTACCCACTCCAGGATTCTTGGGCATCCCTGGTTGCTCAGCCAGTAAAGAATCCTCCTGCAATGTGGGAGACTTGAGTTTGATCCCTGGGTGGGAAGATCTGCTGGAGGAGGGCGTGGCAACCCACTTCAGTAATCTTGCCTGGAGAATCCCATGGACAGAGCAGCCTGGCAGGCTACAGTCCATGGGGTCGCAAAGAATAGGATATGACTGAGCACCTAAACACACACACACAGCAGTGTGACCGACCCAGTGCTGAATGGGTGTCATACAATGATTCAGTTCAGTTGCTCAGTTGTGTCTGACTCTTTGCGACCCCTTGAATCACAGCACACCAGGCCTCCCTGTTCATCATCAGCTCCAGGAGTTCACTCAAACTCATGTCCATCGAGTCTGTGATGCCATCCAGCCATCTCATCCTCTGTCGTCCCCTTCTCCTCCTGCCCCCAAACCCACCCAGCATCAGAGTCTTTTCCAATGAGTCAACTCTTCACATGAGGTGGCCAAAGTATTGGAGTTTCAGCTTTAGCATCAGTCCTTCCAAAGAAATCCCAGGGCTGATCTCCTTTAGAAAGGACTTGTTGTATCTCCTTGCAGTCCAAGGGACTCTCAAGAGTCTTCTCCAACACCACAGTTCAAAAGCATCAATTCTTTGGTGCTCAGCTTTCTTCACAGTCCAACTCTCACATCCATACATGACCACTGAAAAAACCATAGCCTTGACTTGACGGACCTTTGTTGGCAAAGTAATGTCTCTGCTTTTCAATGTCTTACATTATCTAGGTTGGTCATAACTTTCCTTCCAAGGAGTAAGCATCTTTTAATTTCATGGCTGCAATCACCATCTGCAGTGATTTTGGAGCCCCAGAAAATAAAGTCTGACACTGTTTCCACTGTTTCCCCATCTCTTTGCCATTAAGTGATGGGACCAGATGCCATGATCTTAGTTTTCTGAATGTTGAGCTTTAAGCCAACTTTTCCACTCTCCTCTTTCACTTTCATTGAGAGGCTTTTCAGTTCTTCTTCACTTTCTGCCATAAGAGTGGTGTCATCTGCATATCTGAGGTTACTGATATTTCTCCAAGCAATATTTTTTTAATTCATTTATTTTAAATAGAGGCTAATTACTTTACAGCACTGTTTATAATAGCCAGGATATGGAAGGAACCTAGATGCCCACCAGCAGACGAATTGATATGAAAGCTGTGGTACATATACACAATGGAGTATTACTCAGGCATTAATAAGAATACATTTGAATCAGTTCTAATGAGGTGGATGAAACTGGAGCCTATTATACAGAGTGAAGTAAGCCAGAAAGAAAAACACCAATACAGTATAGTAACGCATATATATGGAATTTAGAAAGATGGTAACGATAACCCTGTATGCGAGACAGCAAAAGAGACACAAATGTATATGGTAAAGTAATTAGTCTCCCGGCAAACTTGATTCCAGCTTGTGCTTCTTCCAGCCCAGCGTTTTTCATGATGTACTCTGCATAGAAGTTAAATAAGCAGGGTGACAATACACAGCCTTAACGTACTCCTTTTCCTATTTGGAACCAGTCTGTTGTTCTATGTCCAGTTTTAACTGTTGCTTCCTGACCTGTATATAGCTTTCTCAAGAGGCAGGCCAGGTGGTCTAGTATTCCCAACTCTTGAAGAATTTTCCACAGTTTATTATGGTCCACACAGTCAAAGGCTTTGGCATAGTCAATAAAGCAGAAATAGATGTTTTTCTGGAACTCTCTTGCTTTTTCAATGATCCAGCGGATGTTGACAATATGATCTCTGGTTCCTCTGCCTTTTCTAAATCCAGCTTGAACATCTGGAAATTCACGGTTCACGTATTGCTGAAGCCTGGCTTGGAGAATTTTGAGCATTACTTTACTAGAGTGTGAGATGAGTGCAATTATGCAGTAGTTTGAGCATTCTTTGGCATTGCCTTTCTTTGGGATTGGAATGGAAACTGACCTTTCCCAGTCCTGTGGCCACTGCTGAGTTTTCCAAATTTGCTGGCATATTGAGTGCAGCACTTTCACAGCATCATCTTTCAGGATTTGAAATAGCTCAACTGGAATTCCATCACCTCCACTAGCTTTGTTCGTAGTGATGCTTTCTAAGGCCCACTTGACTTCACATCCCAGGATGTCTGGCTCTAGGTGAGTGATCACATCATCGTGATTATCTGGATCATTAAGAATTTTTTGTACAGTTCTTCTGTGTATTCTTGCCACCTCTTCTTAATATCTTCTGCTTCTGTTAGGTCCATACTATTTCTGTCCTTTATTGAGCTCACCTTTGCATGAATTGTTCCATTGGTATCTCTAATTTTCTTGAAGAGATCTCTAGTCTTTCCCATTCTGTTGTTTTCCTCTATTTCTTTGCATTGATCGCTGAGGAAGGCTTTCTTATCTCTTGCTATTCTTTGGAACTCTGCATTCAGATGCTTATATCTTTCCTTTTTTCCTTTGCTTTTCACTTCTCTTCTTTTCCCAGCTATTTGTAAGGCCTCCCCAGACAGCCATTTTGCTTTTTTGCATTTCTTTTCCATGGGGATGGTCTTGATCCCTGTCTCCTGTACAATGTCCGGAACCTCCATCCATAGTTCATCAGGCACTCTATCTATCAGATCTAGGCCCTTAAATCTATTTTCCACTTCCACTATATAATCATAAGGGATATGATTTAGGTCATACCTGAATGGTCTAGTGGTTTTCCCTACTTTCTTCAATTTAAGTCTGAATTTGGCAATAAGGAGTTCATGGTCTGAGCCACAGTCAGCTCCCGGTCTTGTTTTTGCTGACTGTATAGAGCTTCTCCATCTTTAGCTGCAAAGAATATAATCAATCTGATTTCACTGTTGACCATCTGGTGATGCTCATATGTAGAGTCTTCTCTTATGTTGTTGGAAGAGTGTGTTTGCTATGACCAGTGCGTTCTCTTGGCAAAACTCTATTAGCCTTTGCCCTGCTTCATTGCGTACTCCAAGGCCAAATTTGCCTGTTACCCCAGGTGTTTCTTGACTTCCTACTTTTGCATTCCAGTCCCCTATAATGAAAAGGATATCTTTTTTTGGGTATTAGTTCTAAAAGGTCTTGTAGGTCTTCATAGAACCATTCAACTTCAGCTTCTTCAGTGTTATTGGTTGGGGCATAGACTTGGATTACTGTGATATTGAATGGTTTGCCTTGGAAACAAACAGAGATCATTCTGTTGTTTTTGAGATCGCATCCAAGTATGGCATTTCAGACTCTTTTGTTGACCATGATGGCTACTCCATTTATTCTAAGGGATTCCTGCCAACAGTAGTAGATATAATGGTCATCTGAGTTAAATTCACCCATTCCAGTCCATTTTAGTTTGCTGATTCCTAAAATGTCGATGTTCATTCTTGCCATCTCCTGTTTGACCACTTCCAATTTGCCTTGATTCATGGACCTAACATTCCAGGTTCCTCTGCAATATTGCTCATTACAGCATCGGACCTTGCTTCTATCATCAGTCACATCCACAACTAGGTATTGTTTTTGCTTTGGCTCCATCCCTTCATTCTTTCTGGAGTTTTTTTCTCCACTGATCTCCTGTAGCATATTGGGCACCTACCATCCTGGGGCGTTCCCCTTTCAGTATCCTATCATTCTGCCTTTTCATACTGTTCCTGGGGTTCTCAAGGCAAGAATACTGAAGTGGTTTGCCTTTCCGTGCTCCAGTGGACCACATTCTGTCAGACCTCTCCACCATGACCCGCCCGTCTTGGGTGGCCCCATAAGGCATGGCTTAGTTTCATTGAGTTAGACAAGGCTGTGGTCCATGTGATTAGATTGACTAGTTTTCTGTGATTATGGTTTCAGTGTGTCTGCCCTCTGATGCCTCTTGCAACACCTACCATCTTACTTGGGTTTCTCTTACCTTGGATGCGGGGTATCTCCTCAAAGCCGCCCCTCCTGACCTTGAACGTGGAGTAACTCCTCTTGGCCCTCCTGCACCCACACAGCCACTGCTCCTCAGACGTGGGGTTGCTCCTCTCAGCTGCTCCTTTTGGATTTCCTGCTCAACTTGAAATTAAAGCCTATACTTATATTTTTTGGATTTTTAGCAAATATCAATCTCTATACTAAGCTGTGCTAGACACTAGGATCAAAAATTAAACATAGGGCTTCCCTGGTAGCTCAGTGTTGAGGATTCTGCCTGCCAATGCAGAAGACATGGGTTCAATCCCTGGTCCAGGAGGATCCCACATTCTGTGGAGCAACTAAGCCCATGCAACACAACACTTCAGCCTGTGTTCTAGAGCCTGGAAAACACATCTACTGAGCCCACATGCTATAACTACTGAAGCACAAGGCCTAAACCCAGTGCTCCACAAGAGAAGCCATCACAGTGAGAAGCCTGTGCACTGCAACTGGAGAGTACCCCCTGCTCACCACAACAGAGGAAAGCCTGTGCAGCAACAAAGACCCAGCACAGCCAAAATATATAAATAAAATAAATTAAGCATAGTAGTATCCCTACCATCAAGGAGCTCCCAATCTGGATAGCACTGAGTATAAGGTAAGGATGTCTAACCTGAGCTGTCTTAACAGCCCAAAATTAGTCTGTTCTCAACAAGGCAGGAAATACTTCTTCAGGCCATCAGCCCTCCTTGGGTTTGCTAGGTTCCATCATTTTAGTGCTGAGAGGCCAGTGCAACAAGAAAGAATACTGGATTATAAACCTTAATTTAAACTATCTAATGAAAATCTATCTGCTATTCTGGCCTAGTGGGCGAAGCATCACTTTGTGCAAGTAAATTAGCGCCTCATAGATCTGCTGGGCTTCCAGTGGAAAAAGGCAATAGAGCCCTTTAAAAACCCAAATAACTAAACCCATGTTCAATTTAATTATATGACTCAAGCCATGGATATTTTAGAGTATGACTATTACCTTAAATTCAGGTGTTCACATAGTGAAACAAAGAGGTAATAGGGAAAAGGACCTAGTGTTGATGTCATCATATTTCCTGCCAGATTCTTACAAATCTGAGTTTGTCAATGAATAGAATGTAAAAGATACATATATAACCTCATCTATCTACTTAGTTCTCTAAGAAATAAGATTTATTTATACTAACTTGGATCCATCATGTATTCTATGTTCTTATAGAAACTGTTAACTTCATGAAACTGCTATTGCAGACTAACTGTAGTTAGAACTTTAGATATCTGGAAAACATGATGGGCACCCATCACTTTCCTTCACAATGACACGATAGGTGATTCTCTTGCTCCAGTTAACCCTTGGGTAGTGTGAGGTGAGCAGCAAAATCTCATTTTATCATAGTGATATGCGTTGATCACCCTAGAAAATCCTAAACTCAATTCTCAGCAGGTTTTAATAGTGACAGGAAGAAAAGCTAGCATGTCGAAAAGGATGCCTGCCACAGCAAGACATTCAATAAATATAAATATATGAATTAAACCAGGATGCGTGTCTGCATTTAAGAACTAGCTGTGTGCAAGCAAGATCAAAATTAATAGGTGAAAAGGCTTTTTAAAAATTTTTCATGTATTTCTAAAATGATCAGTCATGTCTCCCAGGAAATTTTCACATGTGATGCTAAAAAAAATCTTTTCACATCTTCGTTCAGTTGTACAACAAATTGTGACATGTGAAATGACTCATTAAACGTCTGCTCTTCATCTAGTCGCTTTGGTCTTACACAGACATGGATATGCCCATACTTTCTAAAAAGGAAAGAAAAGCCTCTACTTTGTCCTCTGGAGCTGCCTATGGTATGAATCCACTATCCTGTGCTTAACTAGCACATATTCATCTCTAAACCTTTTCCATCTAATGGTCAGTCTGGACCCACCTGTGGACAGGAAGAGAAGTGTGGCTATAAGGAATAACACTGTTTACATTTTCCATGTCTCAGCATACTTAACATCACCGTTTAATAAATTATAAGTTTAGTTAAGAAGATTAACACCTCACCAGAATGGATCCTTGGTCCATTCAGCTCAGTGACTTTTTCTTTGACAGAAGCACCAAAGTATATGCTACGTGTATGGAAAACTAATATCTCCTTGAATTAGTAGCAAAAGTTTAGGGCTATTTCCCAAAGAGCATGCATCCCATAATAAAGTTTGTTACATATTATAGTTTTCAAAAATTTATATAAACCCATTTATAGCCTTTATTTTAAAGTTCATGGTGTCCCAGGTCATAAATTAGTGTTGCGTATAAATGAACTTCTTTTGAACTTTGAGAGTGATCCTTAGTACCAGATCATCATCAAAGATTTGATTAATTGTAATATATACATACATATATTTAAAGAGTCTCTCTATCCCTCACATAATTATCCATCTTAACTTTTATTCTTCAAAACTAGGACGTTTAATCCTTAAGTTTTGACTTTGATAGCAACTATTCTTATTCTTCAACTGTGTCCCCCTTATTTTCTTGCTCATATGAGGTACAACATCTCTATGTATTCCGTAAATATTCTAAGGGAAAGGACGTCACAGTTGTATAAAAGTAAAGGATAAGTCAAACTTTTGCCACACCTGAACAAACTCTTCAGCTTTCACTCAGGATCTCATTTTGAGATACAAAAATGTAACCTCTTTGAATTTCATTAATTCAATATGACTACTATCTGACCTCTCTTTCAAGTCTATGGGACTTAAATTTAGTGTTGATTCTATTATTAAGTTGGGTGTAAGGGTTTCCATTAAAATGACTTTTTTATGTAAAATTAAACCTGTTATTTTCTCAATCTTTCCTGAGGTGGCTGTGGCTATTTTACAGATGTCCGATGGCTATCAGAATTATGCCTCTTAGGAGGACAGAACAGCTGTGGTGTATCAGCACTCTTTTCTTCCTATCTCATCACAATGGCAGCAAACTTGAGGATTTTAGGAAGCTGTTTACCTACAAACACTGGACAGAATTCAAGAGCTCAGTGTAAAATGAAACCAAAAGTCATTATTACTTGAAAATTTATTACTAAATATTTGTAGATCACAAAGATGCTAATTATATCTATTAGCACTTTTGACTGCTTTTTGCCATAATTACTCTGTTATTTGTCATTTTTATTTTCTTAGAGAAACAGAATTACACAAGCTTTCCTATAGTATGCATATTACTCCATGTCTTCAGAACTCCTTCAAAGTCCTTTATTTCAGTACTAATAAGATTTTTAAACACTAAAGGTACCTTTGCTTGATTTTCTCCTCATTGTAGTTAGCTGTGTCTCAAGCAGCCAAAATCACCCCTTCCCTGTTCTCATCCACATGGTACATAGAGTTCAAGAAATAAACCTTTTCCAGGCAGCAAACTACTCTCTGTGTTCTGGAGACAGACAAGGAAGGCAGGGTAAGCCTCCTATTTCATATCCCCTTCTAGTCATAAAACATGCAGTTTGTCTCTGAATTCTGCCAGATGACAAAGGAGTGGAAAGAAAGGAGCAGGCACACAGGTAATAGAAACTCTGTGAATCTATATGAACTTTAAAATATATTTTGTTGTGGGAGATTGAGACTGAAAATCTGTTTTAAAAGCAATGTAACAGTCTGTGATGGTGCTAGGTTGTAAAGCTGGAAGGCTAGAAGAATCTGGTAGTAGGATCAACAGGGCGATGAAACTTTATTCAGAGCACTGCACATTTGTGCCCTCACTTGGCAGAGTGGAACATTCAACAGAAGAACAGGACAGAAAATAAAAAGATTTAACCTCAGAAGAGGGCATAATATATCTGTGGAAGATACTCTAATATATACTAATAGATGGATACAATACAGTCCTCCTATAAATCAACCTCCACTCACATGTTTAACAAAACCTTGATGCTTTTTCTTTGCTTTTCTTTTTGTAGCAGGCACTCTTCTAGGTTCTGAGGGTAAAAAAAGAGAACATGGCTCTTATAGGGGTTTCCATATAGAAGGGCACGCAACAAATTTAAAGACCCATTTGAAGTAAAAAAATGTAGGTATTGGGAGTAACCCACAAAACCAACGAGACAGGTTGGGACCTGGGACCCTTTTTTTCAGTGCTGCAATGCTTGCACCTGGACACACCTCTCCTCCAGCAACAAAATACACAGAAACTGTATGACACTAAAAGTAACCGCATGCATGCCCTGCTGGGGCAAATTCTGGACCCAGAACATACAACGAGATCAAAAAACACAACTGCCACTTTTGAAGAGCCTGGAGCAAAAATAGGGTACTGTAAATGGCCCCTGCACACACCACCACCTAAGGGGTAGGTAAACACCTAAGCCGCCCCTCCCACCCAACGCCTGGACACACCCTTTTCCTCACTCAAGCTGTCCCCCCTCCTCAGGGAGCAAGCAAGCAAGACAGCCTGCTCTTTCTTACCTTCCCTGCTACAGCAGGGACCCCATGAAAGCCTTGCCTGAATTTCTTGTCTCTCTAACCAAGAACCCTGTTTGGTAACACAAAGACAGAATACCTGGGAACTCTGCAGCCTTTGAGAATACACCTTTTATGAAGCAGAAAGAAAAAGGGGACAATCTGATTAGTTGCTGTTTAAAAGGTGTATTTATCTTCCTTAGTTCTAGTCACAGATGATTTGACATGTGCATCACTGAAGTTCATTTCCAAGTGGCTTTGAAGAGCAGTGAAATGTACTTGGAACTTGACCAGAGCTGTTTTGACTTTTCTATCTGCACCAGCAGAGAAAGATTGGTGTATAAACTATTGCACCTATGACAAACAGGATCCTAGAATATTCAATTGCATCATTTTTTTCAAAGACAAAGTGAAGTACCACTTTCTCAGTGCATACACTCTAGAGATGAGTTTTATGTCAGCCTCTGTGAAGGTTTCCCATATGACCCAAAATTCAGCCTGAATTTGAAAAATGCAATTAGCCTTGTATATTGTTATTACAGAACAATTATTAAAAAAAAAAACTATTTTCAATGTGAATTAGCCCATTTTAGGCAATGAGTGCATGAAATAAATAAAAAAATAATACAAGTGAAATTGAAGTAGGGATCTTTGGATAAAGAAAAGTCTCAGATTTGTTCATGGAAACCTAATCAGATAGTTTTAAAATATTGGCAGTTTATGATCTACAGGAATAAATGAGTGAACAAAGTTTTCTAATCTACGCTTGACCTACATGTTTTTTCAGACTTGACTCCAATCCATTCCTTACACGAAGACTCAATTTTCTCATTATTTTGCGTTACTAGTTCAGCAGAAGCCAAGAAAAACAATAACTTTGTAGTAATCAGAATGTTATTCAACTGTATATTGTTTACTTTATTGTAAATACTGGTGAACAGTGGTCAATAAATAGTTTTATATTCCTTTAAAAAAATTACTCAATATAATAATTATAACTGTTCTAATTTCTTATTTTAATAAGAAACTAACCCCCAGGAATCCAAAAATGTTTGCATCCTAATAGTTATTATCTTGTTTATGCCAACTCATAGCTTGGTAAGATTTCCTATTCCTATTGACTCCACTGGTTCTCAAAGGAAATAGAAATTCCACGGGGCTTCCAGACAGGAAAGTAGGTAATGCCAACAGGATTACAGCTCTTCACTTATACTGATGTCCATGATAAAATGTGCAAGATTTGAAGAGAGAAGCTTAAGATATATTAAACTGGGAATCATTACTGGGTCAACAGTGTTCCACTAGCCAGGATCTATTCTATCAAGTGGAAAAATAAAAAACAGAAATGCCACAAACACAGCTGTTTATGCTTGTTAATATTAATGTGATGTGATGAGATGTACAAGCTATCAAAGTTTCTCAACAGTCGGCAGTGGAGGGAGTAGATGCTGATAAAATTACCATCTATATTTCAACATTATTTTAGTGAAAATTATTTTTTTCTACTCTCAAAATAATGTTTTCCCAGAATGCATTTAATTACAGTTCCCAATTCATCAGTAAGGAATTTCAAATACAATGCATTTTGAAATAAGGCTATAAAAAGGCAATATGATTCACTCAAATGAAAGAAAAGATATTTAAATTAGATTTTGTAATGCAGTGGTATAGGCAATATCTGTTTTTATTTTTATTTTTTATTTCTCAGAGGAAATAAAGCTCAAATTAGAATTGAGAGGTAGAAAATTTTTTAGTCCATTGATCTTCAAGCATGTTTTTAATGTGCAAAAGATTTCATTTCAAACCAATCTAAAAAAGAAATCTAGAAAAATAAAGCTGTTCTTGCTTATGTGTAACCTTGCATGAGATGGCACTGTCTTTATTCTGTCTTTGCTCTCTCCCTATCCCTCAGATTCCATCTTTATTTACTTCATTAATTCCTCTTCCCACTTTCAAGTGGGAACATATTTGGACATATTTCCCCAAGTGTAGGACTTGACTCTTCTGTTCTTTCTTTCAACTCAATTTCTCAAAAGAATAGATTTACTTCCTGCCTCTACCCCTGCCCCAGCCCCAACTCTTAACCACATCCTCTAGCCAGAGAGCCTTGGAAATGTCAAGAAACCTTTCCAACACTTTATTGTCTCTGTTTCTAACTCTTTCATCCATAGATACCATGACTAGGGGTTTCTTGGAGTAGAATTTGAATCACAGGAGAAACAAAAACAGCCGATTACTTATTTGAGAATTTTGTCAAAGAAGAGAAGAGAAACCAAATATTTCCTAAAGAGCCAAGGAAGAGTTGAATTTATAACAGGCTAACTCTGTAAAATAGAATGGTAATACCCTCAACATTATACAATTCTCAGTATACTTGATCCCTGTGGTTTTATTTGGCTGATCCTTGTTTTTCTCCCCCAAATAATGTGAATCAACTTGGGTTTTACCTGTCCATGGCCTTTATATGGGCCCACTCTGTTGAGCTGGAATAGCACTAAATATAGATAGACACGGCATTCTTAAAAGTTCAGGTCAAGTATGTACCATTAATATGTTATATGGAAAACATGTCTACGCACCATAAGAAACATGTCATATGCACCACTGATTTCATTATCACATGTGGAAACTGACACTACAGGTCTTATAGGTACTTATTTACAGCTTGTCTTCATCATTGATGAGGCATGTCTTATTTCAAGCAGCTAGCTTTACTCCTTTCTGTATAGATTTCCTTCATCAACAGTAACAGGAACAATTTTCTAATTTACAAATGTTTATAGTTACAAGAGAAGAGGACAACAGAGGATGAGATGGCTGGATGGCATCACTGACTCGATGGACGTTGAGTCTCAGTGAACTCCAGGAGTTGGTGATGGACAGGGAGGCCTGGCGTGCTGCGATTCATGGGGTCGCAAAGAGTCGGACACGACTGAGAGACTGATCTGATCTGATCTGATCTGATAGTTACAAGCCGGAGAAGGCAATGGCACCCCACTCCAGTACTCTTGCCTGGAGAATCCCAGGGATGGGGGAGTCTGGTGAGCTGCCATCCATGGGGTCGCACAGAGTCGGACACAACTGAAGCAACTTAGCAGCAGCAGCAGCAGCATAATTACAAGCACTTTTTATCACAAATTATTTTACTTGATCTAACAGCAAACTGGTTAACTATACATTAAATAAGGAAACTGAGAACCAATTAATAAGTGATGAAAGTAAGTCTAAACTTAACGTCTAATCATCTATTATCCCCTCACTCTACTCTTGACAACTACATTCTGCTGAGTCACATGGAACACAGTTATGTGCGATATTCTACTCAAGAGTGTGAAAGCATAAAAGCACCCTTGAGACACCATAAAATATGTAAAATATAATAAAAACGTAAAATAAGTACAAGTGAAAGTCTGACCGATATTTCTGAGGCTCCTTTAACAAACACGAATGAAACCTGGTGGCTCAGATGGTGAAGAATCTGCCTGCAGTGCAGAAGACCCGGGTTTGATCCCTGGGTAGGGAAGATCCCCTGGAGAAGGGAATGGCAACCCACTCAAGTATTCTGGCCTGGAAAATTCCATGGACAGAGGAGCCTGGTGGGCTACAGTCCATTGGGTCGCTAAGAATCAGACACGCGTGAGTGACTTACACTTAACAATGAAACCAGACCCCTTGACATTGGCATTTTCTTGAAGCCAACATAAAGTCCACATGGGTGGCAATTTTTTTCACTATTATTTTTTCTTTGATTATTAACAATGACACCAATTTTCAAGGAATAAAAATATAAGGAACACCATTAAAATTTGCACAAAACCTGATAGCCTCTTTGCACCTTCAAGGTTTTTTCATCTTCAACTTTCTTGATTAAAATGGAAATGTTAAAAACTGCACATTTAAAGTCACTACACATGGTTATTTTAAGCCTGCAAACAAATTTTAAAGGAGTTATTAATCCTATTGATGGTAACCTTGTTCACCAGGCTGAGGCACTGTTTATCAGGTTTCTCCATTGCACAGGTACTCTTTTCTCCATTCCATAGTGTACTCTTTGAAAAGAAGTCACTATACACAGCCTACACTTATGGAATAGTGTGTTATATGCCACCTCTTCGAAGGAGGAGCATCTATATAAATTATTTGGACAACTACTATAAATGAAATTTGTTTACTCTCCTTTGTATTTATTTATTCAATCATCTATATAAGTATGGATCTACAAACATTTATTCTACACTTTGAAATATAATTCAATAGACTTTATTTTGTTGTTCAAACCTTAGCCTTTGGGAGCTCTTTCAGTTGGTTCCAGTGTCCCTTTTAGCACACCCTATTCAGTGTGTCCGTGTGTGTGTGTGTGTGTTTATTTAAACTGTCTTACTTTCTGGCACTACAAGATGTTCCAGGCTCATCTTGAGTATACTGTACTCCAGTCCTAGAATCAGCTGTTTTTCAAAGGAGTAGAACGAGTTTTAAGACAGGAATATACAGATCCAAATCCTGGCTCCATACTTACTCGCCTACGATCTTGGGCAACTTATTTAGCATCTCTGAGATTCAGGTTCCGTCACTTGTAAAATGAGAACAGTACTAACCTCAAAGGTTAGTACTAGTACTGAGCCTGGCACACTAGTGCAAAGACCCAGCGACAACTAGGTTTGACAAGAAAGCAAATGTAAAAGCCTACTTCCTAGCTTTTAAAATACTTAATAAACATTAATTCTTTCTCATTCTTCTGATCTCAGTGAACAGAGCAACCTACTTCTTCTCCACTAGAAGTCTCCCTGAATCATTGCCCATTTTCTATCAACTGAGGCAACCTTCAAAATCACTAGCCTGGAACAGTCACTGTAGTTATTAGCAATCCAGGGATGTGTCTCTCTGTGCATAAACTAAAACTTGCACAGACGTGCACACAGACACACACACAGGTACACATATAGATGTTATATTACTTCACATAAGTAAGATATTTCCAAGCTAACATCTGTCCTTGGTATAAGATATATTAAGTACTCAAAGCAGAAATTTTGAGATACTAGTATTTCAGATGATTAATTTAGAGAAAAAGGAAAAATATTTGTCAAAATGAATAGTTACCATAACAACTATATGCAAGGGTTTTGTTTTGTGGGGCTTTTTTGTGCTTGCTTTGGCAATCATTTCACCATCATTTTAAAATTTCAGTTTCCATGACAACCAAATGCAGTTAGCATTGCCTGTAAATATACTCCCCAGGTATTTTTTTCTTCAATGAATCAAGGGCTTTCATTTTATACTAAAGAGATCAAGGCTATCTGGAGAAACTTAATGCAAAATCTATCAAAAACAACCCTTTAAAATGAAAAGATGGTTAATATCAAATAAAGTAACATTATGGATGTGATCTATTTTTATCTCTTAACCATGTTTATCGAGGAGTTTTAAGGAAATATACTAGAAATGAGAAAAGCAAATTTAGCTAAATTTCTAGCACAGCTTATGCTCAAAGAAAGAAGTCTTTAGTTCTAAGCCAGACCTCATCCTGTGTTGATATTAGCTTGTATTTTTATAGCACAGCTAATCTTTTACTCAGAGATATGAAATACACAACTCTGGTCCCAGTGAACTTCACTTATCTGCAAAGACTTACAAGTAATTGAACATATTTTTGTTGAAGTTGTAATTTCATTTTTCCACTCTAGTAGTACTGTTTCAACTTCTCTTTCTCTTTTTTCACTTATTGTCCTTTAATTCTCTCCTTTAATTCTCCTATATTTTCCTCTTTCTTTGCCTTCACTTTTCCCCTTTCTCTCCTTTCTTCTCCACCCACTACCTACTATGTTATATGTTGGTAGTAATAAGCAGTGGTAACAGTAGTAAAACAGGACAGGAATATGTTTACTAAACATTTTCTTTGGGTCAAAAGTACTACTTGGGAAAAAACTCTAATCAAAATTTCACAGACATCAGGATACAAATACTTTATAGAAAGAATACTCTAAGGAGGGGATTCAATATTTACTTAACTTTCAGAATCATTTGAGAGTTCATTATCATGAATAGTTGACTGTATAACGTACTAAAGTGAAAAAAAGTGAAGTCACTCAGTCACGTCCGACTCTTTGTGACCCCATGGACTGCAGCCTACCAGGCTCCTCAGTCCATGGAATTTCCAGGGAAGAGTACTGGAGTGGGTTGCCATTTCCTTCTCCAGGGGATCTTCCTGGCCCAGGGGTAGAACCTGAGTCTCTTGCATTGCAGGCAGATGCTTTACCATCTGAGCCACCAAGGAAGCCAATATAATGTACTAGTGAGTATCAAAAAAGCATAGGACTCTGGTTCAGCAATTGCAAGAGACAGACAGTTATTGTTCTGTATGTATTTTTGTTCAGATGTGTTCTCAATAGTTAGGCCAAAAAGGTATACACATAAAAATAAACCCGTGTGTGTGTGTTTGTGTGTGTGTGTTAGTTGCTTAGTCATGTCTCACTCTTTGTGACCCCATGGACTCTAGACCACAAGGTTTCTCTGTCCATGGGATTTTCCAGGCAAGAATACTTGAGTAGGTTGTCATTCTTTTCTCCAGGGGATCTTCCCGACCCAGGGATCAAACCCAGGTCTCCTGTATTGTAGGCAGATTCCTTGCCATACATAAAAATGGACCTCAATGAGATCTTTTAAAAGACTCTAAAGCTGCTAATTTACCTGGGATCACTAAATGCTAATCAACATTGTGATACCATATGACACTACTGTTTTTCTGAGCCTTTTACAAATGCAAACTCTATAAAATCAAGCATAACATTAGGAAGCAAAGCAATCACTGTTCCATAGTTCAATTATTTTTACTGTTATCAGCTTTACCTTTTCAGAAAGGCCCTTGGTTAGTAATTTCTAGTTATATTTTTCTTTCAATATTCCTCAGAAAAATATTTTATATGGAACAGGTCTTACCCATTCACTTTGTTTTTACTTTTAAGAATGGGGGCTGGAGAAGATATAATTATCAAAAGATACAGAAACTTGGGAAATTGCAGATAATGTATCAAACTTAAAAGTTTATATGTTAAAGTTAGGATATTATTTCAGCTGTAACACAGACTCAAAACAATGATTTGAATAAGATAGAAGTGTTTTATGCTCTCACATAGCAGATTTCTGTAACAGCTATGCTACATTGTGGTTACTTACAGGCCCTGCTGCTTTGCCTTTCCTGGGATGTCATCTCGGCTCAGGATGTTATATAATTATGTTCATGTTCTAAGCAACAGATGAAGGAAGGGTTGTGAGAAAGACGTGACCCTCCCTTTTAGGATATGAGCAAGAAGTTCCACATCGCACTTCTGTTAACACTCTTTTCAGAACTTTATCTAGTTGGTCATGGAACAGCTAAAACAGATGGCTATTTCTAGGAGATAATTGGGAGACAATTGTCAATCTCTGTTAATTTCCATTTTCACTAGGAAATTGTGTGTGCACGTACATATTTCTAATTTTCCCAAAATCAAAGGAGATGTAGATGAAATCAAGATAATTATTTAATCTTATACAAATTTGGGCCTATAAATTAGATAAAACTTTCCAGGAAAACATGCCATAGAAAAATATCAAGGCTTAACTACAGCTCTAATTTATGTACATTGAAGTATGGAGAAAGAACTCCAAGCACTTTAACCTTTAGGAAAAACCCATCGCAATTAAGAAAGCTTGATTTAGTACCTGAAATAGTATAGAAAGATCCATCTTTGTAATGGATCATGGAGAAATTGGTGTCTATTCAGAGAAACCAAGTAGGAATTATAGAAGTATAGATTACTTTCAATATGAAAATCAGCTTTAGGCTTCAAAAATAGTTTCCAGACAGTGATTTCATTTCAACAATATCTACTTGGCATATTTTTAGTTTGTGCACGAAAATGTGATATCAACTTCCTAAAGAAAAATCTAATTTTCCAAAAGGGATATGGTTTATGAACATATAACTCATACTCTCAACTTGAAAATGCTTAAATCAGAGTGGTTTACCATAGCTACTACAAACAGTCTAAGATACAGTTCAATATGGTAACTCATACAGGGTTGAAGATTGGGTTATTTAGGGGCAGAACTTGTGTCAAAGATTCAGGTGCACAAGACTTAGAGCAGAAGTACAGTTCAGAAACAGCCTTCAAAGAAAGAAGGAAAGCGGGAGCAAGGATACGGTTTCAGGTAAAGTCTAGCTTTGACCTGATTCATGAGGGTTTCTCGATTTTCATCATTCTTACTCAGTAGGTCACAGAATCAGTATGAAGGTTTGATCAGTGCTAAGTGCATTTCAATTGCATACTGGGCAAAAGGGAAACGACCATTGGATGTGTCCACACACCCAGTAAACCTACAGTAAGAAGGTTTGGTCATAAGTCAGTTATCTGACTTATCTGTGCCTGAAAATCATAAATCTATAATTATATTTTTTACACAATTTTACACTTTAAATTATTTGACTTGAAAGATTATCACACTAGTAGATCAAATTATCTAAAAATGTGTAAATAGATGAAAAGTATCTATTACATAATAATATTAAAATTAATTTTAGTATTCTTACTTTATAATAATTAGTTCTTAATTTTAAGTATCCTGCAGTTGAAATATGTGTATCCACTAGGGAGAAAATTATTTCAGTTCACTGAGTTTATATAACATCTTGAACAAGAGACAAACAGTTGTTAACACTCAGAGAAATTTGTTTCTAATATGGACAATGAAGCTGAGCTCTTTTTAATACTTCAAACTTTTATGTACTTCAAAACAATCTATTCTTGTAGCTCACATGTCTATTTTTCCAACTCTCACCAGGTTGATCATTTAATGGAAACTTGAATTGAGGGTATTTTAAAAGATTTAAATATTTTCCTGCCTAGCCCTTTGATTTAATGGAATCCTAGATTATGTATTAATATGTTTCTGTCATCTTCCTTTTAAGGACCATGATTGAGTCTTGGAAGACTACATTTGTCTGTGTCCCTAATATTATGCTGTACAGTCAGTCGCTCTGCTGCTGCTGCTGCTGCTAAGTTGCTTCAGTCTGGTCCGACTCTGTGCGACCCCATAGACGGCAGCCCACCAGGCTCCCCTGTCCCTGGGATTCTCCAGGCAAGAACACGGGAGTGGATTGCCATTTCCTTCTCCAGTGCATGAAAGTGAAAAGTAAAAGTGAGTGATGCTAAAAAAAGTGAAAGACACACTAAGAGTCGTGTCTGACTCTTAGCGACCCCATGGACTGTAGCCCACCAGGCTCCTCCATCCATGGGATTTTCCAGGCAAGAGTACTGGAGTGGGGTGCCATTGCCTTCTCATGTCCAGTTTTTTGTGACCCCATGAACTGTAGCCTGCCAGGCTCCTCTCTCCTTGGGGATTCTCCAGGCAAGAATAATGGAGTGGGTTGCCATGCCCTCCTCCAGGGGATCTTCCCAACTCAGTGATCAAACCCAGGTCTCCTGCATTGCAGTCTGATTCTTTACTGACTGAGCTACTAGGGAAACCCAAGAATATTGGCGTGGGTAGCCTATCCCTTCTCCAGGACATCTTCCCCACCCAGGAATTAAACCAGGGTCTCTTGCATTGCAGGCAAATTCTTTACCAGGGAAGCTTTACCAATATTCTTTACCAATATTATGCTCCTCTTTTGTTTATTTAAACTGACTTTTGAAATTTCATAGTAGTTTTACTTGATTGTGGATGCAACTTACAAAGTCCTTCTACTAACAAATAATAAGGTGCCATTGCACACTCAGAAAGCAATCATTTCTTTATCTGAAAATTCCACTGCTGCAAATTTGTCTAACCATCCATCCATTCACTCATCCACTGAACATTTAGCAAAACTATCCCTGGTATGAAAGCCTTTGCAGAGAGGAAATCAATTGACTTAGAATTTATTGCCTCCTGTTGTGGAGAAACATGTAAGAAAAAAAGCATTTCAAGTTCTCTCATCTATATGATGAGAATAATGAATATAAAACTCTTTGCACAAAGCTGAGGAATATAGTCAACCTTGAATAAATGGTAGTACAGGTACATCAGAGCACTTAAGATAAAAAAAAAACCAAAGGTAAATCTGAACTCTGTTTGGAGGTGTATCCCTGGAAAATGAGCATGAGGATCACCCCATCTCTTCGTGAAAATCATCCGTGAGGTTGTTTGTTACTTGTTTGTGATTAGGGTGAGTATAAGGCATTGTAGATTCAATCTCAGTGGTTTCTTAAATGGCAGTGGAGCTTGGAGCATCATGGTACTTAACTATACTCTGAATACATGTTTCTACAGTTTGTAGAAACAAAAGTATTCATTAACAATTATCTGTTAAGCATTCACTGTTCCTCCATTACTTAGCATTGCTCCACATGCTGAGGATATGGGAGTGAACACAACAGGCAGACCATATCCCTGTTTTCAAGGAGCTTACATTCTGGTTGCTATGATCTCCAGACAACTAGGGTAGAAGAGGGAGCCAAGAGGATTTTTTTTTTTTAATCCCTGTAAAAAGTGGAAAAGACATTACTTAATGCCTGGTATAACTCATTTTTATGAGAGGTATCAGTAGCTATGTGGCCCTGTGGTGAACTCTGGAGCATTCTGTGTTGTTTCTTGTTTGTTTTATCAACTCCAGTTAATTTTTTATATGTCCCACTGAAGACAATTTATAAGACTTTCTTTTGACCCCTTTCTCTTATAGCATCATGAAAACCACAGAGCTAATAAATGTGAAAAAAGTAACCATGGTATATATAGTATGAATTATTACTATACTATAATCTGTGTTGAATTGTGGATTACAGTTCTATTTCAATACTTGCTGCAATTTAAAGCATCTTGAACTGATTTCTTAGAATTTTATAGTTTCTCTGACGACTTTTATGTGAATTATTAAAGACATTTGATAAAAAGTGACTTGAACTGGAATTTATATAATTATTTAATGTTCTTTGGGATTGATTATAATGAATTGTTATAGTCTATCATTAGTCCCTTCTCATACAGTTTTACTCCATTGCTTTGATAAACAGATTGCTATACCCTTTGCTGGAGAAGGCAATGGCACCCCACTTCAGTACTCTTGCCCGGAAAATACCACGGATGGAGGAACCTGGTAGGCTGCAGTCCATGGGGTCGCGAAGAGTCAGACACGACTTCACTTTCACTTTTCACTTTCACGCATTGGAGAAGGAAATGGCAACCCACTCCAGTATTCTTGCATGGAGAATCCCAGGGATGGGGGAGGCTGGTGGGCTGCTGTCTATGTGGTCACACAGAGTTGGACACAACGGAAGTGACTTAGCAGCAGCAGCATACCCTTTACCAGAATGAGTTTACTTAACTGGCTGATCTCTAGCTATTTTGGTGTTTGTATCTCTGTGTATTCCTGCTGAGCTCACATAATTTGTGTATTATGGATATCACATATACTATATTTTCATTTTTAATTTCTGTGATTGATAGTGATTCAGTCTTATTGCCAATATATTTTCTTGCATTATTTTATTTTAATATTTTGATGGTAACATTTAAGTTCTACTTTATTCTTAAATGATTTTAAATTTCAGATTTTAGTCAGTGAAGCTCTACTGCAAGACTTTATTATGAACTCCACATGCAAAGTCTTTCCTGACACATGGAGCTGAGAAATTTCCAAACTTGTAATGTTAACAGAATTATCATAGCTCTGCAATATAAGCAGGTAGTTCAATTTGTGAAGTTCAAATCCTATAAATGAGTCAAATTGATTGAGTCTGAGGAAGAAAATTCATAAATGTTTATGGTAGCATTATTTAAAATTGCTCCAACTGGAAATAACACAAATATCCATAAACAGGTAAACAAATAAATAGATTGTTGTATGTGAAGAGAATCAACTGGAAATAACACAAATATCCATAAACAGGTAAACAAATAAACAGATTGTTGTATGTGAAGAGAATAAAGCATAATCTGGCAGTAAAATGAAATGAACTACTGTTATCATGGACAGCTCGCAAAAACATTATGATGAGTGAAAGAAGAAAGAGGAAAGTAGAATACATACTCAACGATCCAACTTATAAAAGATGCAAATTAATCTGTAATGCCACAAAGCAGATCAGTGGGGCAAGGAATGGGAAGAGGGATCGACTGCAAAGGGACAGATGGGATTGGGGGAGGTGGCAGTGAAGATATTTTGTTCTATAATGAAGTGATGATTTCACTGGCATCTACAATCACCATGATTCACCCAACTGTACACTTCAAATGATTAAATTTATACATGTAAGTTATTCTTCAATTGAATCAATAAGGGAGGGAGCAGTCCTAAAATGGCAGAGGAATAAAAGGGGAGACCACTCTCTGCCCCACAAATTCATCCAAAGAGCATATGTTCAGTTCAGTTCACTTAAGTCATTCAGTCATGTCCCACTCTTCACGACCCCATTACCACAGCATGCCAGGCTTCCCTGTCCATCACCAACTGCCAGAGCCTACCCAAACTCATGTCCATTGAGTTGGTGATGCCATCCAGCCATCTCATCCTCTGTCGTCCCCTTCTCCTCCTGCCTTCAATCTTTCCCAACATCAGGATCTTTCCCAATGAGTTAGCACTTCACATCAGGTGGCCAAAGTGTTGGAGTTTCCGGCTCAGCATCAGTACTTCCAATGAACACCCTGGACTGATTTCCTCTAGGATGGACTGGTTGGATCTCCTTGCAGTCCAAGGGACTCTCAAGAGTCTTCTCCAACACCACAGTTCAAAAGCATCAATTCTTCAGTGATCAGCTTTCTTCACAGTCCAACTCTCACATCCACACATGACCACTGGAAAAACCATAGCCTTGACTAGATGGACCTTTGTGGAAAAAGTAATGTCTCTGCTTTTGAATATGCTGTCTAGGTTGGTCATAACTTTCCTTCCAAGGAGTAAGCGTCTTTTAATTTCATGGCTGGTGTAATCCTCTGCAGTGATTTTTGAGCCCCAAAAAATAAAGTCTGACACTGCTTCAATTGTTTCCCCATCTGCTTGCTATGAAGTGACGGGACCAGATGCCCTGATGTTAGTTTTCTCAATGTTGAGTTTTAAGCCAACTATTTCACTCTCATCTTTCCCTTTCAACAAGAGGATCTTTAGTTCTTCATCACTTTCTGCCATAAGGGTGGCATGATCTGCATATCTGAGGTTATTGATATTTCTCCTGGCAATCTTGATTCCAGCTTGTGCTTCCTCCAGCCCAGCATTTCTCATGGTGTACTCTGCATAGAAGTTAAATAAGCAGGGTGAAAATATACAGCCTTGACATACTTCTTTTCCTATTTGGAACCAGTATGTTTTTCCATGTCCAGTTCTAACTGTTGCTTCCTGACCTACATATAGATTTCTCAAGAGGCAGGTCAGGTGGTCTGGTATTCCCATCTCTTTCAGAATTGTCCACAGTTTATTGTGATCCACACAGTCAAAGGCTTTGGCATAGTCAATAAAGCAGAAATAGATGTTTTTCTGGAACTCTTTTGCTTTTTCCATGATCCAGCAGATGTTGGCAATTTGATCTCTGGTTCCTCTGCCTTTTCTAAATCCAGCTTGAACGTCTGAAATTTCATGGCTGATTATTGTTGAAGCCTGGCTTAGAGAATTTTGAGCATTACTTTACTAGCATGTGAGATGAGGGCAATTGTGTGGTAGTTTGAGCATTCTTTGGCATTGCCTTTCTTTGGAATTGGAATGAAAACTGACCTTTTCCAGTCCTGTGGCCACTGTTGAGTTTTCCAAATTTGCTGGCATATTGAGTGCAGCACTTTCACAGCATCATCTTTCAGGATTTGAAATAGCTCAACTGGAATTCCATCACCTCCACTAGCTTCTCTCATAATGATACTTCCTAAGGCCAACTAGACTTCACATTTTAGGATGTCTGGCTCTAGGTGAGTGATCACACCATCGTGGTTATCTTGGTCGTGAAGATCTTTTTTGTATAGTTATTCTGTGTCTTCTTGCCACCTCTTCTTAATATCTTCTGCTTCTGTTAGGTCCATACCATTTCTGTCCTTTATCGAGCCCATCTTTGCATGAAATGTTCCCTTGGTATCTCTAATTTTCTTGACGAGATCTCTAGTCTTACCCATTCTATTGTTTTCCTCTATTTCTTTGCATTGATCACTGAGGAAGGCTTTCTTATCTCCCCTTGCTATTCTTGGGAACTCTGCATTCAAATGGGTATATCTTTCCCTTTCTCCTTTGTTTCTCAGTTCTCTTTTTTTCTCAGCTATTTGTAAGGCCTCCTCAGACAGCCATTTTGCTTTTTTTGCATTTCTTTTCCATAGGGATGGTCTTGATCCCTATCTCCTGTACAATGTCATGAACCTCAGTCCATAGTTCATCAGGTACTCTGTTATCACATCTAGTCCCTTAAATCTATTTCTCACTTCCACTGTATAATCATAGGGATTTGATTTAGGTCATACCTGAATGGTCTAGTGGTTTTCCCTATTTCTTCCATTTAAGTCTGAATTTGGCAATAAGGAGTTCATGATCTGAGCCACAGTCAGCTCCCAGTCTTGATTTGCTGACTGTATAGAGCTTCTCCATTTTTGGCTGCAAAGAATATAATCAATCTGATTTTGGTGTTGACCATCTGGTGATGTCCATGTGTAGAGTCTTTTCTTGTGTTGTTCAAAGAGGGTGTTTGACCCATGAGTTCTCTTGGCAAACCTCTATTAGCCTTTGTCTGGCTTCATTCTGTACTCCAAGGCCAAATTTCCCTGTTACTCCAGGTATTTTTTGACATCCTACTTTCGTGTTCCAGTCCCCTATAATGAAAAGGACATCTTTTTTTGGGTGTCAGTTCTGAAAGGTCTTGTAGTTCTTCATAGAACCATTCAACTTCAGCTTCTTCAGCATTCCTGGTTGGGGCATAGACTTGGATTACACTGACATTGAATGGTTTGCCTTGGAAATGAACAGAGATCATTCTGTTGTTTATGAGATTGCATCCAAGTACTGCATTGCGGACTCTCTTGTTAACTATGATGGCTACTCCATTTCTGCTAAGGGATTCCTGCCCACAGTAGTAGATATAATGGTCATTGGAGTTAAATTCACCCATTCCAGTCCGTCTTAGTTCGCTGATTCCTAGAATGTTGACGTTCACTCTTGTCATCTCCTGTTTGACCACTTCCAATTTGCCTTGATTCATGGACCTAATATTCCAGGTTCCTTTGCAATATTTCTCTTTAAAGCATTGGACCTTGCTTCTATTACCAGTCATATCCAGAACTGGTTGTTGTTGTTTCTTTAGCTCCATCCCTTCATTCTTTCTCGCGTTATTTCTCCACTGATCTCCAGTAGAATATTGGGTACCTACCAACCTGGGGCAATTTTATCTCTGGTTCCTCTGACTTTTCTACAACCAGTATGAACATCTGGAAGTTCACAGTTCATGTATTGCTGAAGCCTGGCTTGAAGAATTTTGAGCATTACTTTACTAGAGTGTGAAGAGGAACTAAAAAGCCTCTTGATGAAAGTGAAAGAGGAGAGTAAAAAAGTTGGCTTAAAGCTCAACACTCAGAAAACTAAGATATGGCATCTGGTTCCATCACTTCATGGCAAATAGATGGGGAAACAGTGGAAACAGTGGCTGAATTTATTTTTTGGGGCTCCAAAATGACTGCAGATGGTGACTGCAGCCATGAAATTAAAAGACGCTTACTATTTGAAGGAAAGTAATGACCAACCTAGATAGCATATTGAAAAGTAGAGACATTACTTTGCCAACAAAGGTCCGTCTAGTCAAGGCTATGGTTTTTCCAGTGGTCATGTATGGATGTGAGAGTTGGACAGTGAAGAAAGCTGGGCACCAAAGAATTGATGCTTTTGAACTGTGGTGTTGGAGAAGACTCTTGAGAGTCCCTTGGACTGCAAGGAGATCCAACCAGTCCATGCTAAAAGAGATCAGTCCTGGGTGTTCATTGGAAGGACTGATGCTGAAGCTGAAGTTCTAATACTTTGGCCACCTCATGCAAAGATTTGACTCATTGGAAAAGACCCTGATACTGGGAGGGATTGGGGGCAGGAGGAGAAGGGGAGGACAGAGGATGAGATGGCTGGATGGCATCACCGACTCAATGGACTTGAGTTTGGGTAGGCTCTGGGAGTTGGTAATGCACAGGAAGACCTGGTGTACTGTGATTCATGGGGTCGCAAAGAGTCGGACACGACTGAGCGACTGAACTGAACTGAACTGAACCGACCTGGGGAGTTCATCTTTCAGTGTCCTATCTTTTTGCTCTTTCATACTGTTCATGGGGTTCTCAAGGCAAGAATACTGAAGTGGTTTGCCATTCCCATCTCCAGGGGACCACATCTGTCAGACCTCTCCACCATGACGAGTCCATCTTGGGTGGCCCAACATGGCATGGCTTAGTTTCATTGAGTTAGACAAGCTGTGGTCCATGTGATCAGATTGGCTAGTTGTCTGTGATTGTAGTTTTAGTCTGTCTGCCCTCTGATGCCCTCTCTCAGGGCCTACCATCTTACCTGGATTTCTCTTATCTTCAGTTTAGTCACTCAGTTGTGTCCGACTCTTTGCAACCTCATGAACTGCAGCATGCCAGGTATCCCTGTCCATCACCAACTCCCAGAGTCCACCCAAATCCATGTCCATCGAGTTGATGATGCCATCCAACCATCTCATCCTCTGTCGTCCTCTTTTCCTCCTGCTCTCAATCTTTCCCAGCATCAGGGTCTTTTCCAATGAGCTCTTCGCATCAGGTGGCCAAAGTATTGGAGTTTCAGCTTCAACATCAGTCCTTCCAATGAACACCCAGGACTGATCTCTTTTAGCATGGACTGGTTGGATCTCCTTGCAGTCCAAGGGACTCTCAAGAGTCTTCTCCAACACCACAGTTCAAAAGCATCAATTCTTTGGTGCTCAGCTTTCTTCACAGTCCAACTCTCACATCCATACATGACCACTGGAAAAACCATAGCCTTGACTAGATGGACCTTTGTTGGCAAAGTAATGTCTCTGCTTTTGAATATGCTGTCTAGGTTGGTCATAACTTTCCTTCAAAGGAGTAAGCGTCTTCCAACTTCATGGCTGCAGTCACCATCTTCAGTGATTTTGGAGACCAGAAAAATAAATTCAGCCACTGTTTCCACTGTTTCCCCATCTATTTGCCATTAAGTGATGGGACTGGATGCCATGATCTTCGTTTTCTGAATATTGAGCTTTAAGCCAACTTTTTCTCTCTCCTCTTTCACTTTCATCAAGAGGCTCTTTAGTTATTCTTCACTTTCTGCCATAAGGCTGGTATCGTCTGCATATCTGAGGTTATTGATATTTCTCCCAGCAATCTTGATTCCAGCTTGTGCTTCCTCCAGCCCAGCATTTATCTTACTCAGGTTTCTCTTACCTTCTCTTACCTGCACTCCAGCAGAGAGCAGCTGCTGCTCCTTACCTTGGGTTGTGGTAGCTCCTCTTGGCTGTGGCCCCTGAGCTTGGGCATTGGGTAGCTCCTCTCAGCTGCCACCCTGACTTTGGGCATTGGGTAGCTACTCTGGGCCACTCCTGCACCTTTGTTCAGCTGCCACTCCACAAAACAACTTATGAATGCTAGCAGAGGACACCAGGCACCCAGAAAGGCAGCCCACTCTCTTTGAAAGGGGGTAGAACAAAATATAAAAGATAAAAAGAGAGACAAAAGAGTTAGGGTCGAAGATCAGTCCTGGGGAGGGAGTCGTGATGGAGGAGAAGTTTTCAAACACCAGGAAACCCCCTCACCAGTGGGTCTGTGGGGAGTTTTGTAATCTCAGAGGGCAACATAGCCAAAAGGAAAAAAAAAAGAACCTACAGATTACTCACCTAGCCACGAGCAGCAGAGAGGTAGCCCAGATGCACACATTCGCCAGCAGTGGGGACTGAACAGGGAGGCATGGGCTGCATGCATAGGATGGGGACCCGGCCTGAATGCCCTGAGGACAATCTGAGGGAGCTAACATGAGATAGCAACCCAAACTGTGGGATAGCCAGAGAGGAAAAAAAAAAAATGAGAAAGTGAGAGAACTTTCTTGCGAAAAGCTCTGAGGCACAACCTGGCCCAGTCACAGAACAAAGGACTGAGCGAAACCAGAGAAGAGCTAGCCAGCTGCGGACCAGCCCCTCCCCCAAACAGAGGCAGAGAAGCAGGCGGGCAATAGCCAGAGTCAAAAAGCAAGAGGCAATCTCGGCCCCAGAGATGGCATCCTCCACCAAACTGTGAGCAGGCTTCCAGTTACTGGGATCCTGGACGGTTGACATCCGCCAGGAGGGTCACAGTCAGAGATCAGCTCCCCAGAGGAGACACATGGCACACCTGAGATGGCGTTCTTGCAGCGCACCCAGGAAACTGAGGGGCTGGGACTAGGGAGGTGACAAGACACACCACACACCAGGGAGAGTGTGCTCGCCAAGCACCTGGTTGCCTGAGCTCCTCGGACCTGGAAAGGGCACAAAACACAGGCCCAACTGAGTCTATGCCTTTGTGGAGTACCCAAGAACCTGAACCTGAGTGACTTAGACCTGGGAAGTGCATGAAACCCAGGGCCCACTTTAGACAGTTCCCCTGAAGAGCAACCTGGAGCCTGAGCAGTGTAGACTGGGAAAGCACACACGCCGTGAGCAGGGGCAAACCCAGTGTGGCTCAGACACTATGAGCACTCCCCACACACGCCAGTGATATTTGTTTGCAGTGTTCCTCCCTCCCCACAGCACAACTGAACAAGTTAGCCTAAATAAGTGACCACCTTCACCCCCTTGTGTCAGGGCAGAAATTAGATACTGAAGATACTTGCAAACAGAGAAGCCAAAATAAACAAAGAAGAGGGCACTGCTCTGGAAGTGAGAGGTGCAACAGATTAAAATCCTGTAGTTAGCACTGACTACATTGGAAGGGGCCTATAGACCTTGAGAAGTATAAGCTGGAACAAGGAACTATCTGAAACTGAACTGACCCCACACTGCCCTCAACAGCTCCAGACAAATTCCTAGATATATTTTACTATTATCATTTTTAAATTTTTTCAATTTTATTTTTAAATTTTAAGTTCTTTATTACTCCTTTAATTTTCATTTTTATAACCTACAATTACCTTGCAAAAAAAAAAAGGCCCTATTTTTAAAGCAAATTTCATATATATAATTTTTATAATTTTTGTGATCTTCTTTTGTTTTTCTAGTATTGTATTTTTGAGAGTCTAACCTCTACTCTACATTCTTAATCTTTGATTTTTGGTTTTTGTTATCAATTTTGTACCTTTAAGAATCCAGTCTTCAGTATCCATTTTTACTTAGGAGTGTGATTACTGGCTTGATTGCTCTCTCCCCCTTTTGACTCTCCTTTTTCTCCCCCAGGTCACCTCTATTTCCTCCGTCCCCCTTCTCTTCACTACCCAACTCTGTGGATCTTTTTGGGTGTTCCAGGTAGTGGAGAAAACTTAGGGAATTGATTACTGGCTAGATCTGTCTCTCTCCTTTTGACCCACCCCCATCTTTTCCTCCTGGCCACCTCTATCTTCTTCCTTCCTCTTCTCTTCTCTATATAACTCCATGAACCTCTCTGAGTGTTCCAGACTGTGGAGAGCATATAGGGAATTGATAACTAGCTAGATTGCTCTCTTCCCTTTTGATTCCCCCTCTTCTCCTCCTGGTCACCTCTATCTCCCTCCTCCCTCTTCTCTTGTCCGTGTAACTCTGTGAACCTCTCTGGGTGTCACTCATTGTAGAGAATCTTTTCACCATTAATCTAGATGTTTTATCATTGGTGCTGTATGGTTGGAGAAGTCTTGAGACTACTGTAAAAATAAGACTGAAAGCCAGAGGCAGGAGGCTTAAATCCAAAACTTGAGAACTCCAGAAAATTCCTGACTCCAGGAAACATTAATCAACAAGAGCTCATCCAAAAGCCTCCATACCTACACTGAAACCAGGCTCCGCCCAAGAGCCAACAAGTTTCAGAGCAAGACATGCCAAGCTAATTCCCAAACAATGCAGGAACATAACCCTGAGCATTAAAATACAGGCAGCCAAAAGTCACACCAAACGCCCAAACACCTCAAAACTCACTAATGGACGCTTCCTTGCACTCCAGAGAGAGGATATCCAGTTCCACCCACCAGAACACTGACACAAGCTTCCAAACCAGGAAACCTTGACAAGTCACTCATTCAACCCCACCCACAGGGAGGAATCTCCACAATAAAGAGAAACCACAAACTACCAGCATACAGAAAGGTCACCCCAAACACAGCAATATAAACAAGATGAAAAGGCAGAGAAATATTCAGCAGATAAAGGAACATGATAAATGCCCATCAAACCAAACAAAAGAGGAGGAGATAGGGAGTCTACCTGAAAAATAATTCAGAATAATGATAGTAAAGATGATCCAAAATCTTGAAAACAAAATGGAGATACAGATAAATAGTCTGGAGACAAGGATTGAGAAGATGCAAGAAATGTTTAACAAGGACCTAGAAGAAATAAAAAAGAGTCAATCAATAAGGAATAATGCAATAACTGAGATAAAAAACACTCTGGAGGGAACCAAAAGTAGAATAACTGAGGCAGAAGATAGGATAAGTGAGGTGGAAGATAGAATGGTGGAATAAATGAAGTAGAGAGGAAAAAAGAAAAAAGAATTAAAAGAAATGAGGACAACCTCAAAGACCTCTGTGACAATGTCAAAAGCCACAACATTTGAATCATCAGAGTTCCAGAAGAAGACAAAAAGAAAGGCCATGAAAAAATACATGCAGAGATAATAGTTGAAAACTTCCCTAAAATGGGGAAGGAAATAGCCACCCAAGTCCAAGAAACCCAGAGAGTTCCAAACAGGGTAACTCAAGGCAAAACACCCCAAGACACATATTAATCAAATTAATGAATATCTAACACAAAGAACAAATATTAAAAGCAGCAAGAGAAAGACAACAAATAACACACAAGGGGATTCCCATAAGGATAACAGCTGATCTTTCAATAGAAACTCTTCAGGCCAGAAGGGAATGGCAGGACATACTTAAAGTGATGAAAGAGAAAAACCTACAACCCAGATTACTGTACCCAGCAAAGATCTCATTCAAATATGAAAGAGAAATCAAAAGCTTTACAGACAAGCAAAAGCTGAGAGAATGCAGCACCACAAAACCAGCTCTCCAACAAATGCTAAAGGATCTTTTCTAGACAGGAAACACAGAAAATGTTTATAAACTCAAACCCAAAACAACAAAATAAATGGCAAGAGGATCGCACTTACCAATTATTACCTTAAGTGTAAATGGGTTGAATGTCCCAACCAAAAGACAAAGACTCACTGAATGGAAACAAAAACAAGACCCCTATATATGCTGTCTAAAAGAGACCCACCTGAGAACAAGAGACACATACAGAATGAAAGTGAAGGGCTGGAAAAGATATTTCACACAAATGGAGACCATAAGAAAGCAGGAGTAGCAATACTTGTATCAGATAGAATAGACTTTGAAATAAAGGCCGTGAAAAGAGACAAAGAAGGACACTACATAATGATCAGGGATCAATCCAAGACAAAGATATAACAATTATAAATATATATATATGCACCCAACATAGGAGCACTGAAATATGTAAGGCAAATGCTAACAATAATGAAAGGGGAAATTAACAGTAACAAATAATAGTGGGAGACTTTAATACCCCACTCACATCTATGGATAGGTCAACTAAACAGAAAATTAGCAAGGAAACACAAACTTTAAATGATACCATGGACCAGTTAGCCCTAATTGATATCTATAAGACATTTTACTCCAATACAGTGAATTTCAACTTTTTCTCAAGTGCACATGGAAACTTCTCAGGGTAGATCACATCCTGGGCCATAAATTTAGACTTGGAAAATTAAAAAAAAAAAATTATTCCAAGCATCTTTTCTGACCACAAGGCGGTAGGATTAGATGTCAACTACAGGAAAAGCAGAGCAAAAGCTAATAGACCTTTGCCAAGAGAACAGATGGGTCATAGCAAACACCCTCTTCCAACAACACAAGAGAAGACTCTACACACAGACATCACCAGATGGTCAACACCAAAATCAGATTGATTATATTCTTTGCAGCCAAAGATGGAGAAGTTCTATACAGTCAGCAAACACAAGACTGGGAGCTAACTGTGGCTCAGATCGTGAATCTTTTATTGCCAAAATCAGACTTAAAATGAAGAAAGTGGAGAAACCCACTAGACCACTCAGGTATGACTTAAATCAGATCCCTTATGATTATACAGTGGAAGTGAGAAATAGATTTAAGAGACTAGATCTGATAGAAAGAGTGCTTGATGAACTATGGATGGAGGTTCATGACATTGTACAGGATACAGGGATCAAGACCATCCCCATGGAAAAGAAATGCAAAAAAGCAAAATGGCTGTCTGGGGAGGCCTTACAAATAGCTGTGAAAGAAGAGAAGTGAAAAGCAAAGGAGAAAAGGAAAGATATAAGCATCTGAATGCAGAGTTCCAAAGAATAGCAGGAGAGATAAGAAAGCCTTCCTCAGTGATCAATGCAAAGAAATAGAGGAAAACAACAGAATGGGAAAGACTAGAGATCTCTTCAAGAAAATTAGAGATACCAAGGGAACATTTCATGCAAAGATGGGCTCGATAAAGGACAGAAATGGTATGGACCTAACAGAAGAAGATATTAAGAAGAGGTGGCAAGAATACACAGAAGAACTGTACAAAAAAGATCTTCACGACCCAGATAATCACGATGGTGTGATCACTCACCGAGAGCCAGACATCCTGGAATGTGAAGTCAAGTGGGCCTTAAGAAGCATCACTAAAACAAAGCTAGTAGGATGGAATTCCAGTTGAGCTATTTCAAATCCTGAAAGATAATGCTGTGAAAGTGCTGCACTCAATATGCCAGCAAATTTGGAAAATTCAGCAGTGGCCACAGGACTGGAAAAGGTCAGTTTTCATTCCGTTCCCAAAGAAAGGCAAACAATGATGAAACTACCGTAGAGTTGCACTCATCTCTGTTCAGTTCAGTTCAGTCGCTCAGTCGTGTCTGACTCTTTGCGACCCTATGAACTGCAGCACTCCAGACCTCCCTGTCCATCACCAATTCCCGGAGTTCACTCAAACTCACGTCCATCGAGTCGGTGATGCCATCCAGCCATCTCATTCTCAGTTGTCCCATTCTCCTCCTGCCCCCAATCCCTCCCAACATCAGAGTCTTTTCCAATGAGTCAAAACTTCACATGAGGTGGCCCAAGTACTGGAGTTTCAGCTTTAGCATCATTCCTTCCAAAGAACATCCAGGACTCATCTCCTTTAAAATGGACTGGTTGGATCTCCTTGCAGTCCAAGGGACTCTCAAGAGTCTTCTCCAACACCACAGTTCAAAAACATCAATTCTTCAGCACTCAGCTTTCTTCACACTCTTACTCTCATATCCATACATGACCACTGGAAAAACCATTGCCTTGACTAGACGGACCTTTGTTAGCAAAGTAATGTCTCTGCTTTTGAATATGCTATCTGGATGGGTCATAACTTTCCTTCCAAGGACTAAGCGTCTTTTCATTTCATGGCTGCAATCACCATCTGCAGTGATTTTGGAGCCCTAAAAAAATAAAGTCTGCCACTATTTCCACTGTTTCCCCAACTATTTTCCATGAAGTGATGGGACCAGATGCCATGATCTTAGTTTTCTTAGTTTTCTGAAATTTTAAGCCAACTTTTTCACTCTCCTCTTTTATTTTCACCAAGAGGCTTTTTAGTTCCTCTTCATTTTCTGCCATAAAGTAATGCTTAAAATTCTCCAAGCGAGTCTTCAGCAGTATGTGAACCATGAATGTCCAGATGTTCAAGTTGATTTTAGAAAAGGCAGAGGAACCAGAGATCAAATTGCCAACATCCTTGGATCATCAAAAAAGCAAGAGAGTTCCAGGAAAAAAATCTATTTCTGCTTTATTGACTATTTCAAAGCCTTTGACTGTGTGGATCACAATAAACTGTGGACAATTCTGAAAGAGATGGGAATACCAGACCACCTGACCTGCCTCTTGAGAAACCTATATGCAGGTCAGGAAACAACAGTTAGAACTGGACATGAAACAACAGACTGGTTCCAAATAGGAAAAGGAGTACGTCAGGCTGTATATTGTCACCCTGCTTATTTATCTTATACTCAGAGGACATCATTAGAAACGCTGGGCTGGAAGAAGCCCAAACTGGAATCGAGATTGCCATTAGAAATATCAATAACTTCAGATATGCAGATGACACCACCCTTATGGCAAAAATTGAAGAGGAACTAAAAAGCCTCTTGATGAAAGTGAAAGAGGAGAGTGAAAAAGTTGGCTTAAAGCTCAACATTCAGAAAACAAAGATCATGGCATCTGGTCCCATCACATCATGGGAAATAGGTGGGGAAACAGTGGAAACAGTGTCAGATCTTATTTTGGGGGGCTCCAAAATCACTGCAGATGGTGATTTCAGCCATGAAATTGAAAGATGCTTACTCCTCGGAAGGAAAGTTATGACCAACCTAGACAGCATATTGAAAAGCAGAGATATTACTTTGCCAAAAATGGTCCATCTAGTCAAGCCTATGGTTTTTCCTGTGGTCATGTATGGATGTGAGAGTTGGACTGTGAAGAAAGCTGAGCACCAAAGAATTGATGTTTTTGAAGTGTGGTGTTGGAGAAGAGTCTTGAGAGTCCCTTGGACTGCAAAGAGATCCAACAAGTCCATCCTAAAGGAGATCAGTCCTGGCTGTTCTTTGGAAGGACTGATGCTAAAGCTGAAACTCCAATACTTTGGCCACCTCATGTGAAGAGTTGACTCATTGGAAAAGACTCTGATGCTGGGAGGGATTGGGGGCAGGAGGAGAAGGGGACGACAGAGGATGAGATGGCTGGATGGCATCACCAACTCGATGGACATGAGTTTGCCTGAGCTCTGGGAATTGGTGATGGACAGGAGGCCTGGCATGCTGTGATTCTTGGATTCACAAAGATTCGGACCCAACTGAGCGAGAACTTACTTACAGGAACTATTAAAAATACAAACATATGGAGGCTAAACAATACACTTCTGAATAACCAACAAATCACAGAAGAAATAAAAATATACATATAAAATAATGAAAATGAAAACACAACAACCCAAAACCTATGGGATTCAGTAAAAGCTGTGCTAAGGGGAAGGTTCATAGCAATTTAAGCTTACCTCAAGAAACAAATGAAAAATCAAATAAATAACCTAACTCTACACCTAAAGCAACTAGAAAAAGTAGAAATGAAGAACCACAAGAGTAGTAGAAGGAAAGAAATAAAAATTAGGGCAGAAATAAATGAAAAAGAAACAAAGGAGACTATAGCAAAAATCAACAATTCTAAAAGCTAGTTCCTTAAGAAGATAAATAAAATAGACTAACCATTATCCAGACTCATCGAGAAAAAAAAGGGATAAGAATCAAATCTGCAAAATTAGAAATGAAAATGGAGAATTCACGAAAGACAACACAGAAATACAAAGGATCATAAGAGATTACTATCAGCAACTATATGACAATAAAATGGACAACTTGGAAGACATGGAAAAATTCTTAGAAATTATAAGTTTCCACAACTTAACCAGGAAGAAATAGAAAATCTTAATAGATACATCTCAAGCACAAAAATTGAAACTGTAAATTTTAATTTACATTTCAATGAAATTCAAACAAATTTCAATGAAACTGGAAATTGAAATCTTCCAACAAACAAAAGCCCAGGACTAGAGGGCTTCACAGCTGAATTCTACCAAAAAGTTAGAGAAGAACTAACACCTATCCTACTCAAACTATTCCAGAAAATTGCAGAGGAAGGTAAACTTCCAAACTCATTCTATGAGGCCACCATCACCCTAACACCAAAACCAGATAAAGATGCTACAAAAAAAGAAAACTACAGGCCAATATCACTGATGAACATAGATGCAAAAGTCCTTAACAAAATTCTAGCAAACAGAATCCAACATATTAAAATGTTCATACATCATGACCAAGTGGACTTTATCCCAGCAATGCAAGGATTCTTCAACATTTGCAAATCAATCAATGTGATACACCACACTAATAAATTGAAAGATAAAAACCATATGATTATCTCAATTGATGCAGAGAAAGCCTTTGACAAATTCAACATCCATTTATGATAAAAACCCTCCAGAAAGCAGGCATAGAAGGAACATACCTCAACATAATAAAAGCCATCTATGATAAACCTACAGCAAACATTATCCTCAATGGTGAAAAATTGAAACCATTTCCCCTAAAGTCAGGAACAAAACAAGGGTGCCCCCTCTCACCATTACTATTCAACATAGCTTTGGAAGTTTTAGCCACAGCAATCAGAGAAGAGAAAGAAATAAAAGCAATCCAGATTGGAAAAGAAGAAGTAAAACTCTCACTGTTTGCAGATGACATGATCCTCTACATAGAAAACCCTAAAGACTCCACCAGAAAATTACTAGAGCTAATCAATGAATATAGTAAAGTTGCAGGATACAAAATTAACATACAGAAATCCCTTGCATTACTATACACTAACAATGAGAGAACAGAAAGAAATTAACTAAACAATTCCATTCACCATTGCAATGAAAAGAATAAAATACTTAGGAATAAATCTACCTAAAGAAACAAAAGACCTATATATAGAAAACTATAAGACACTGATGAAAGAAATCAAAGATGACACAAATAGATGGAGAAATATACCATGTTCATGGATCAGAATCAATATAGTGATCAGAAAAATCAATATAGTGAAAATGAGTATACTACACAAAGCAATCTATAGATTCAACGCAATCCCTATCAAGCTACTGACGGTATTTTTCAGAGAACTAGAACACATAATTTCACAATTTGTATGGAAATACAAAAAACCTCAAATAGCCAAAGCAATCTTGAGAAAGAAGAATGGACCCAGAGGAATTAACCTGCCTGACTTCAGACTATACTACAAACCTACAGTCATCAAGACAGTATGGTACTGGCACAAAGACAGAAAAATAGATCAATGGAACAAAATAGAAAGCTGGTTAACCACTTGTAAAAGAAAGAAACTAGAACACCTTCTAATACCATACACAAAAATAAACTCAAAATGCATTAAAGATCTAAATGTAAGACCAGAAACTATAAAACTCCTAGAGGAAAACATAGGCAAAACACCCTCTGACATAAATCACAGCAGGATCCTCTATGACCCACCTCCCAGAGTAATGGAAATAAAAGCAAAAATAAACAAACGGGACCTAATTAAACTTAAAAGTTTTTGCACAATGAAGGAAACTATGAGCAAGGTGAAAAGATAGCTTTCAGAATGGGAGAAAATAATAGCAAAATGAAGCAACTGACAAACAATTCATCTCAAAAATATACAAGCAGCTCCTGAAGCTCAATTCCAGAGAAATAAACGACCCAATCAAAAAATGGGCCAAAGACCTAAACAGACAGTTCTCCAAAGACATACAGATGGCTAACAAACACATGAAAAGATGCTCAACATCACTCATTATCAGAGAAATGCAAATCAAAACCACAATGAGGTACCATCTCACGCTGGTCAGAATGGCTGCTATCAAAAAGTCTACAAAAAATAAATGCTGGAGAGGGTGAAGAGCAAAAGGAACCCTCTTACACTGTTGGTGGGAATGCAAACTAGTCCAGCCACTATGGAGAACAGTGCAGTGATTCCTTAAAAAAACTGGAAATAGAACTGCCATATAACCCAGCAATCCCACTGGGCATACACACTGAGGAAACCAGAATTGAAAGAGACACGTGTACCCAATGTTCATCGCAGCACTGTTTAGAATAGCCAGGACATGTAAGCAGCCTAGATGTCCATCAGCAGATGAATGGATAAGAAAGCTGTGGTACATATGCACAATGGAACATTACTTAGCTATTAAAAAAATGTATTTGAATCAGTTCTACTGAGGTGGATGAAACTGGAACCTATTCTACAGAGTGATGTAAGTCAGAAAGAAAAACAGCAATACAGTATATTAACACATACATATGGAATTTAGAAATATGGTAACGATGACCCTATATTCGAGTTAGCAAAAGAGACACAGATGTAAAGAACAGACTTTTGGAGTCTCTGGGAGAAGCCAAGGGTGGGATGATTTGAGAGAATGGCATTGAAACATGTATATTATCATATGTGAAATAGATTGCCAGTCCAGGTTCAATGCATGATACAGGGTGCTGAGGGATGACCCTGAGGGATGGGATCAGGAGAAAGGTGGGAGGGGGGTTCAGGACAGGGAACACATGTACACCCATGACTGATTCATGTCAATGTATGGCAAAAACCATTACAATATTGTAAAGTAATTAGCCTCCAATTAAAATAAATTAATTAAAAATAAAAAAGAATCGATAAGGGAAATGATTTCTTGAGAGAATGAAAGAAAAGTTGTATATAAAGTGAAGACAATCTAGTATAACATTAGAATTATCCTCAATATTAAAATCTTAAATTCATTAGTACTTTCAAAATGAGGAATAAAGAGGAATTTAACTCTTTCTTCTAAAAGTCTTATTGAAATGTTTCTCTTCTTTCATGTTATACACACACACAAGCACACGCACACATGCACTTTATATTTCAAATGCAAAAGGCACTTCCGTTATCCCCTTTACAGTGCTAACTCAGGTTCTAAAACTGAGATAAGAAATTATGAGCCAAATGAAAATACATGAAAGTGATGAAGAACAGAAATTTGTATTCCCCTAATCTTTCTATTCTTGAATGATACATGCAGTCTTGAGCTTTGGCTCCTATGGTGCTTATGTTGCTAATCATGCTTTTGGAGGGAGCAAATAGTCCTAAATTTCCTGTGAGCCCCCCTCAGCAGCCACAGTTTGAAATAATCATTGCAGAATTTGCTTCAGTAACCATATTGGATAGTTCAGGTTGCAGTAACGTTCTGACTGGCGACTTCTATCTCTTAGAAAATACAAAACTGAGTTGCATGAAAAAAACAGGGGTTACTGTCAGAGGCCTCCATCTGAATGTGGGTCATGTTAGCAGAGCTCCAGCACAGCTTCAGATCATCTCCTATCATGCCACTATAAGGGAAGAAACTGCACTTAGAAAAACTACTGCACTTCTGATGGAAGGATTGATCAGGGAGGGCAGAGTCACTTACAATATAGCTAGTACCTTCTTACAGCTGACTTGCACATATTTCTTGTAACAAACATCCTCCCAATTGAAATAATTAAAAATTTTCTCACTAAGGTGGGCTTGAATTGCCAGGCTGCTTTCACAAACCCATAAAGGGAAAAATTAACTCAGTGTCCCTTCTGCCTGGAGTTCTTCCTGCCAGTGTTCATCCCAGATACCTGCATGGCTTGCTCTCTCACCTATTTTGCTGCTGCTGCTCCTGCCAAGTCACTTCAGTCATGTTCAACTCTGTGCGACCCCAGAGACCGCAGGTTCCCCCGTCCCTGGGATTCTCCAGGCAAGAACATTAGAGTGGGTTGCCATTTCCTTCTCCAATGCGTGAAATTGAAGTCGCTCGGTCGTGTCCGACTCTTAGCAACCCCATGGACTGCAGCCCACCAGGCTCCTCCATCCATGAGATTTTCCAGGCAAGAGGACTGGAGTGGGGGTGCCACTGCCTTCTCCACTCACCTATTTTCACTTCAGTTCAGTTCAGTCTCTCAGTTGTGTCTGGCTCTTTGTGACCCCATGAATCATAGCACACCAGGCCTCGCTGTCCATCACCAACTCCCGAAGTTCACTCAAACTCATGTCCATCAAGTCGGTGATGCCATCCAGCCATCTCATACTCTGTCAGCCCCTTCTCTTCCTGCCCCCAATCCCTCCCAGCATCAGGGTCTTTTCCAATGAGTCAACTCTTCACATGAGGTGGCCTAAGTATTGGAGTTTCAGCTTCAGCATCAGTCCTTCCAAAGAACACCCAGGACTGATCTCCTTTAGGATGGACTTGTTGGATCTCCTTGCAGTCCAAGGAACTCTCAAGAGTCTTCCAAAGCATCAATTCTTCAGTGCTCAGCTTTCTTCACAGTCCAACTCTCACATCCATACATGACTGCTGGAAAAACCATAGCCTTGACTAGATGGACCTTTGTCTCTGCTTTTCAATATACTGTCTAGGTTGGTCATAACTTTCCTTCCAAGGTGTAAGCATCTTTCAATTTCATGGCTGCAATCACCATCTGCAGTGATTTTGGAGCCCCCAAAAATAAAGTCAGCCACTGTTTCCACTGTTTCCCCATCTATTCCCCATGAAGTGAAGGGACCGGATGCCATGATCTTAGTTTTTGAATGTTGAGCTTTAAGCCAACTTTTTCACTCTCTTCTTTCACTTTCATCAGGAGGCTTTTTAGTTCCTCTTCATTTTCTCCCATAAGGGTGGTGTCATCTGCATATCTGAGGTTATTGATATTTCTCCTAGCAATCTTGATTCCAGCTTGTGCTTCTTCCAGCCCAGCGTTTCTCATGATGTCCTCTGCATAGAAGTTAAATAAGCAGGGTGACAATATACAGCCTTGACGTACTCCTTTTCCTATTTGTAACCAGTCTGTTCTTCCATGTCCAGTTCGAACTGTTGCTTCCTGACCTGCATATAGGTTTCTCAAGAGGCAGGTCAGGTGGTCTGGTATTCATCTTTTTCAGAATTTTCCACATTTTATTGTGATTTTAGTTGTTTATAAAACAGCACCTTCTCAACAAAACATCTTTGACTACTTACTTCAAATTGAACCTTACAAAATCTCATTTTCCTACACACACACACATGCACACACACATCACTACGTCCCTTTCCTGTTTTATATTGTATCCCTCATTCCATCAAATGATAAACTTTGCATTTTAAAACATTTATTTTCCATCTTCCTTCCTCCCCCCATTAACCTCCACATTTTTGTTTTCTGATTTGTTAACTTACTACTGTATTCTGAGGTCTAGCATAGTTCCTAGAACATAGTGGGCACCAACTATATATTGGTGAAGAAATGAGTGTCTATAATATAAGAGATGATAGTTCCAATACACAGATTAGAGCCCAATTAACTAACTGACTGGTAGAAGAAAGCAGGAAGCTTTCTTCACATTTTGATATTTTTAAAGAAGCATAAAACTCACTAAAATCTCTGAGAAATTCTATGATAATATAAATTAAAAAAAAACACATCAGTGAACTACAATTTTTAAATCCACTTTTCCAAATTTATTTGACAATAATGTTCCCTTGGAATATCTCTTTATGTCTCACTGGGCAATAGTAATCAGGAAAGCACAATTTAGGAAATTTTACAGAAAAATTCTACTAATCATTTAAGAACTCAGAAGGTATAATACCAAAACAATTCTGAAAAGAATTGCTTAAGAATTAAATTTAACCAAACAAGAAGTAAATCATAAAAATTAATCAAAGCAAGAAAGGCAAATATTTTGCAGAAACAGTGTGAACTATTGATTTATATTTAAAGTTTGATAATAAATGTATATAGACATAGGGCTAAATCCATATAATTGTTGGTTAATTTTTTGAAGTTAGGTGTAGTTAAGGAAAGGATTTTGAAACAGAATAATGCAAAACTAATGATGATGTTACATGAGAATGTGGAAAATAATGAAAGTTCACTTATAAACTGTGGATAAATTCTTCAATAAACTTTGGGACAATTGACCCTCCATTTGGTGTGGGGAAATGCCCACTGTGCACACAAAAAGTAATTACTGATTAATTATGGGTTAAAATTTAACATAAAAAATCATGACAAGATGAATAAGAAAAAGAATACTTCAAAAATCTGGGGCTAATATTTTTAATGGAGTGGCAAAGAGTTGAAAACAACTGATCACACATGCAGAATGTTTTTTGAAGCAGAATGCCATGGTCAGAAACCTAATCAAAAGAATCAATTTAAGTGCAATGTTTCCATTGTACTTAACTATTTTTACATCACAAAAGTAAAAAAAAAAATCAAGTATAAACAACAATCTTTAAAATAGATGAAAAAGAATTATGCCTTTTACTAAGACAGAATTTTTGTAATTTAATAAGAATCAACACAAACACCCTCAAATCCATGTTTTTTTTTTCATAAAAAAGAATACTCAAGTAATGTGTTAAACCTTTGAAAAGAAGCTTGAATTCTTTTAATTAGCATCTATCAATTTGTCAAAATTAATGAGGTTTGTATTTCTTAGAATCAGCAAGTGTTCAGGGAAATAGGTATTCTCAAATGTATCATTGACAGGAGTGTTCTTCTTTCTCAATAAATATCCAAATTAAAACTATTTTCATCTTAACAACTCTATTTCTAGAAATTGATGCAAATGAAGAAATTAAAAATATGGAAAAGAACATGTCTACATTCAATGGAGCATTTTTTTTTTAATTCAGATACCAACTTTATTGTTGTTTAATAGCTAAGTCATGTCCAACTCTTAGCGACCCCATGGACTTAGCCCACCAGACACCTCTATGGGATTTTCCAGGCAAGAATACTGGAGTGGGTTGCCATTTCCTTCTCCACAGGATTTTCCCAACCCAGGGATCAAAGCCATGTCTCTTGCCCTGGAGGCAATGGCAGGCAGATTCTTTACCACTGAGTCACCAGGGAAGCCGCTCTCAGAAATTAACTATTAACAGTTAAAATGTGGGACAATTTATAGCATATATTAAAAATATTATCTTTGGAATTAGGACACAGCTAAACTGAATATTTAGACCTTGAACAGTCTTAATTTCTCATGCAATATACATATATACACCTGAACGTACTGATTCAATAGAATACTATGCAGCTCTTCAAAAAAATGACATCAGTCACCCCAACGTGGAAAAAGTTCATGATAGATCATTAAGCGAAAAACAACCTGGTCATTAGACGGTTTAGATATCTCATATCTAAGGAGACAAGAGTTCAATCCCTGGATTGTGAAGATCCCCTGGAGAAGGGAATGGCTACCCACTCCAGTATTCTTGCCTGAAATAAACCATGGACAGAGGAGCCTGGTGGGCTACAGTCTATGGGGTCTCAAAGAGTCAGACAGGACTAAGTGACTTTCACATGCCTAACTATTCATCAAATAGCACATCATGAAAAAATACATATTGAAGTATTAGCAATGATTGTGTCAGATAAACGGAAAGGGGAAAGGACTAGGTATAAGAGGAGGTTTTGGTTTTCTACTTTATATATTCTATAATCTTTAAACATTTTTCAACTAATGCAAATTGCTTTTACAAATAAGCAACAACAAAAATACCTCCCCAAAATATCAAGCCAAACAAGTCTATTTGTTGTATCTTTGCAACACTCTCTGAAGCTTCCCCATGAGGGCAGAGCATTTTATCAATGTTGTTCAATGTCTTTTCCATTTAAAATTAAAAGAGTAAAGTCCACCCTCTCAAAGTTAGGTATATCTGAGATTCATAGATCTCCATCTACTAATCTTTAAAAAAAAAAAAAAAAAAAAAAAACTTCCCAATATATTTTTTGAATCCTAAGGACTGAATTCTCCATCAGGTAATTAATCCTATTATAGGATTAGAATAAGATTTAATAATGAATTCAGGGGATGCTATTTAAAATCATTTTTTAAACACTTCTGGATTTGAAAGTGAAGTAAGACATTGAGTTGAGACACAAAAAGTGAGCTAATCTCAAAGTTAGAGGTTAATCCTAGGATTTTAAACTTTAATAGTTATTATGTAATTTTGTCATTTGGAGGATAAGGCTTAAATGTTTCTTCCATGTCTGTTTAAATAATCTCTCACTGCAGATGGTGATTGCAGCCATGAAATTAAAAGACGCTTACTCCTCGGAAGGAAAGTTATGACCAACTTAGACAGCACATTAAAAAGCAGAGACATTACTTTGTCCACAAAGGTCCATCTAATCAAGGCTATGGTTTTTCCAGTGGTCATGTATGGATGTGAGAGATGGACTATAAAGAAAGCTGAGCGCCGAAGAATTGATGCTTTTGAACTGTGGTGTTGGAAAAGACTCTTGAGAGTCCCTTGGACTGCAAGGAGATCCAACCAGTCCGTCCTAAAGGAGATCAGACCTGGGTGTTTATTGGTAGGACTGATTTTGAAGCTGCAACTCCAATACCTTTTTGGCCACCTGATGCAAAGAGCTGACTCATTTGAAAAGACCCTGATGCTGGGAAAGATTGAGGGCAGGAGGACAAGGGGATGACAGAGGATGAAATGGTTGGATGCCATCACCAACTCAATGGACATGGGTTTGGGTAAACTCTGGGAGTTGGTAATGGACAGGGAGGCCTGGTGTGCTGCGATTCATGGGGTCACAAAGAGTTGGACATGACTGAGTGACTGAACTGAACTGATAGCAATTCACTGAAATTTAATTACAACCCGGAAGATGATTCTTCTGCCAGACCTGGACACTGGTGTAGACTTATCCAGAGTTCATTTTAAACTGGAATACAACTCCAAAAGTATGTGGAACAATGATGTGGGTGAAGAAAGAACATCAGATTGCACAAAGAAAGGTAACCTAGTGATTTTACTTCTCTAAAAAGAGTAGCTCTATTAAAGCATCTTCTGGGGATAATTTTCTGACTAGGAAGAGAGAGTTTACCTTCCACTTGGTGACATGAATTTATTCTAGAACTATACCAAAATTTTTGGAGCTCATAGAATCAGAAACCCAACATCTTCAGAACACCATTTTTGAAATAAAATTTTGGATAATGAAGTAAAACCTTTCATATTGACTAATTTAGATAGATCATAATTCAGAGGATATTCTACATTGGAAATGTACCATTAAAATATATTTTGAATTTAAAAACTGCTATTTCATAAATCGGGCTTGCCAGGTGGAGCTAGTGGCAAAAAACATGCCTGCCAATGCGGGAGACGTAGGAGACCCAGCTTCAATCCCTGGGTTGGTAAGGTCCCCTAGAGAAGGAAACGGCTACCCACTCCAGTATTCTTGCCTGGAGAATCCATGGACAGAGGAGCCTGGTGGGCTGCAGTCCATAGGGTCATAAAGAGTCAGACATGCCTGCAGCAACTTAGCATTCATATATGAAGAGGTGAAATATTATTGTACTTTCCTAAACAAAATAAATAATCTGAAGCCACTGAATTAAGATGACAGTTTTAGAACCACTATAGTTCACTTTAATAAGATTTTATTAAAGTTGTTCCCAAACTTTCTCACTTTAATTCAATGTATGTCTTCTAAATATACCCTTTAGGAAACATGCAATCATTTAATCAAAATACTCCATATATTAACCATTTGCAGATTCTGGAGATACAAACCACATCCTTTCACTATATAGACAAGTACCTCTCCAGTGGTGACCACCATCATCTCATACACAGACTTCTGCAAGCCTTCTTCAGTAATTCCCTCTCTTCTTCAGTACTTCCTGTGGTTTGCTCTCTTATCTGCAGCCAAAGGATCCTTTAAAAACTTAACTCCCATCATGGCACTCTGCTGCACAAAATCTTCTGATAACCCTAGCCCTCTCCTTCATTCCTAAGTACAGAATAATCCAAGGACCACAATCAACCTTATGATGCAGTAGATCCAGCATTTCCTTCCCTTCCACTGCTCTGGAGGCACTGCCCTAGATGTGGTCCTCAAGTACACCCTCACCTTCTTTCCTACATGGGGAGGCTTATCCATAATATCTACTGCTTCCTCCCACTGTTCCTTTAGATCTCTGTTTAAATTTAACCTCACTATTTATATTTCATTTTTCTGCCTGATAGTATATTATACATTTGTCTTATATACTGTAAATATTTATTTATATACATTTGCTTTGTTTTTGATACTCTTGTTATTTCTCATCACAAGAATATAAACACCATTAAAATATAGGTTTTGACTGTTTTCAATATATAGTGGGTACCCAATAAATATTTGCTGAATAAATTAATGAAGATTTTAAAAGTGACCTAATGTTATTTTCCAGAGTATATGACTTTTAATATCTTTAACATTCTCTACAAGCCTTGATATGCAATATAACAATTTTTTTTTCCATAGTCAAGCTATGAAGTTCAATACTAGTCATTTGAAGGTTATGAGTATTATCACATGTAAGTTTAAGAAATTTTTTTGAGTGTAAAATCTAGCTTGGACTTTTCTTTCAGAATGTTAAAGATAATATTCTGCTTTTGGTTTCTATTATTTATTTATATTAATAAGTTAGTGTGTGACTCAGTTGTTTCAGTCATGTCTAACTCTTTGTGACTGCCAGGTTCCTCTGTCCTTGGGGATTTTTTTTCAGCAAAACTATTGGAGTACTGAAGTGGCTTGCTCTGCTGTGCTCCAGGGGATCTTCCTGACCCAGGGATTGAACCCACGACTCTTATATCTCCTGTATTGGCAGGTGGATTCTTTACTAGCACCATCTGGGAAGCTAAAAATAAGTCAGAAGTCAGTAATTTTTTTTTATTTTAGTTCAGTTTCTCTAGTCTGTCACTGAGCTTATGTTTTCTTTGTTTTTGATTTTCTAGTTTAGTTCTGAAGGTGTTAAATATGGCTCTGGGTTAGTGTATTTTATCATTTTGAAAAAATAGCCATAAACTACTTAAATATCCCTTCTGTTTCATTCTTTCATTTATTTCTTTCTAGAATCTTATTTACACAAAATTAAAATTCATCAGTGTATTCTTTTTGTTACCAAACTTTTCTTCTGTGTTTATTATTTTTTTTTTTTGTCTCTTTTTTCACTCTGAATGTGTCATTTTTAGCTGTATTTCACTAACTATATCTTTGGCTGTACTTAACTTACTTATAAATACATCCATCCATTAAGACTAATATTTAATTTATTTTTTAGTTTTAAAATATCTTTGTTTTCTTTTTCAGTTCTGCTAGCTCCATTTTTAAAATAGTGTCAAGCTATTTACTGAAATTTCTTATCTTGTCCTCTCCCTCCTTGAACATAAAAGTATAGTTATTTTAAACTACCTTGTAACTACAATTACAATATCCCAATCCCCTAAAAGTCTGTTTCTAATTTCTCTTGTTATGTCCAGTTCTCATTCATATTATCTCACAGCATTGTGTGTCTAGTTATTTTTATTGCATGCCAAACATTGGATATAAAAATTGCTTTTAGAAGTTGTCTGATGCCAAGAATGATGGTATTAATATATTTCTCCAGAGAGAATTTTCATTTGCTTTGCCAAGTTCTTGGGAACAATGGCATTCTGGGATAACCATAAACCAACTTCCGGTGTTAGGTGATTTGGTTTTAGGTTTCATTCCCTATATAAGTGAAGTCGCTCAGTCATGTCCAACTCTTTGCGACCCCGTGGACTGTAGCCCACCAGGCTCCTCCATCCATGGAATTTTCCAGGCAAGAATACTGGAGTGGGTTGCCATTTCCTTCTCCAGGGGATCTTCCGGACCCAGGGATCAAACCCAGGTCTCCCACATTGCAGGCAGATGCTTTAACCTCTGAGCCACCAGGGAAGCCCTTCCCTATATAAGAGCTGTACTATTTCTAGTGCATCTTTATGCCTAGGAATCAGAACTTTGGTGTTCCACATGAAATAGCAGAGAGCTTTTTAGACCTTTTTCTATCTTTGAGAGGTTTTAGACTTCAATTTTTTTCCCCTGAACCACACAGAACTGTCAAACAGTGGTTAGCTTTTTGATTACTTATTTGGGGATTGGATAATCCCCCTAGAAGAAATGTGCCCCTAGAGTTCAGGCTCACACAATTTAAGAATTGCTTATTCTCTTTTATTTTGATCTAAGACTTCTTTACTATCTGCTTTTTAACCCTTCAATCAAAGGTTTGTTTGTTAATCTACTTGTCAAACTTACCTATTACTCAATCTGCCACTCAAATTAAAACATGGTAGAGTTAAATGAGAAGGTGAATATAGAAGCAGATACCAGAGTTCCAAAATAGTGGGATGTAGTAAGACCAAGGATTCAAGAGTGTACATCTCAGCTGATAACAGTTTAACTCGATGATGAGTAAAGAGCAGTCTCTCAAACAATCTCTAGACACTGTGAAAATCCTCAGGAAAAAAAATGGAAGAATATCTTAATCAACTGACAAAAGCCACTTCAAATATTAAACACTTAAACAGAAAATAAAGTTAGTCATCTAGGGCGCTATGAGACTATGATACATATCTTGGCCCTAATCTATGCCTACTGAAAGCCATATATATCTCACTTCAAGTATGGCCTCAGGATTGACCCATGGTGTTCCAAAAAATGTTTAATTCCTCACTAGATGATTTTATATTGGGTTTAACATAGTATAAAATTAGAAATATATTTTATAAGCCCTTAATTAAGTTGAAGCCCCAGTTAGTGAATCTTCCATATGTCAAGAATTGTGTTAAGCTCTCTTAGATGTGCCAGCAAACTTGGAAAACTCAGCAGTGGCCACAGGACTGGAAAAGGTCAGTTTTCATTTCAATCCCAAAAAGGGCTTTGCCAAAGAATGTTCAAACTACTGCACAATTGCACTCACTTCACATACTAGCAAGGTAATGCTCAAAATTCTCCAAGCTAGGCTTCAAGAGTACGTGAACTGACAACTTCCAGATGTAAAAGCTGGATTTAGAAAAGGCAGAAGAATGAGAAATCAAATTGCCAACATCCATTGGATCATAGAACAAGCAAGGGAATTCCAGAAAACATCTACTTCTGCTTCACTGACTATGCTAAAGCCTTTGACTGTGTGGATCACAACAAACTGTGGAAAACTCTTAAAGAGATGGGAACACCAGACCACCTTATCTGCCTCCTAAGAAACCTGGATGCAGGGCAAAAAGCAATAGTTAGAACTGGACATGAAACAACAGACTGGTTCAGAATTGGGAAAGGAGTATGTCAAGATTATATATTGTCACCCTGCTTATTTAACTTATATGCAGAGTGAATCATGTGAAATGCCAGGCTGGATGAAGTTCAAGCTGGAATCAAGATTGCTCAAAGAAGTATAAATAACCTCAAATATGCAGATGATACCACCCTAATGGCAGAAAGCGAAGAAGAACTAAAGAGCCTATTGATGAAAGTGAAAGAGGAGAGTTAAAAATCTGGCTTAAATCTCAACATTCAAAAAACTAAGATCATGGCATCCAGTCCCATCACTTCATGGCAAATAGATGGAGAACAAATGAGAACAGTGACAGACTATTTTCTTGGGTTCCAAAATCGTTGCAGACAGTGACTGTAGCCATGAAATAAAAAGGTGCTTGCTCCTTGGAAGGAAAGCTGTGACAAATCTAGACAGTGTATTAAAAAGCAGAGACATTACTTTGCCAATAAGTCTGTATAATGAAAGCTATGGTTTTTCCAGTAGTCATGTATGGATGTGAGAGTTGGACCGGAAAGAAGGCCGAATGCCAAAGAACTGATTCTTTTGAACTGTGGTATTGGAGAAGACTCTTGAGAGTCCCTTGGACAGCAAAGGAATCAATGCAGTCAATCCTAAGGGAAATCAGTCCTTAATATGCACTGGAAGGACTGATGCTGAAGCTGAAGTTCCAATATTTTGGCCACCTGATGCAAAGAGCTGACTCCCTGGAGAAGACTCTGATACTGCGAAAGACTGAAGGCAAGAGGAGAAGGGAGCAACAGAGGATGAGATGGTTGGATGGCATCATTGACTCAATGGACACAAGTCTGAGCAAACCCTGGGAGATAGTGAAGGACAGGGAAGCCTGGCGTGCTGCACTTCATGGGGTCACAAAGAGTCGGACACGACTGAGCAACTGAACAACAACTTTTAGATATATTAATTACAGAGATAATATAGCCTACAGGCCTCGGTCCATACCCTAACTCTGCTTCATACCTTGTGAAAGTTACTTAATCATTGGATAACTAAATTTCTTTATGCAAAACTGGAATAATGATAGCAACTATCTCAAAAAGTTGATTTAACAAGTAAATGAGTTCATTTATTTACAGTTTTATAAATCAGGACCTGGCAAGGTAGAACGTGCTCAATAAATGTTGGTTCCTATTATCTCCAAACTAAAGATAACTCTTAAAGTTTGATGTTCTTATTCCCATTTTTCAAAGCAGTATATTCAATGATGGGAAGCAACATTTCAAATGTTACAAAATAAGTGGCAAAGCCTAGAAATGAATTTGAGTTTATCAGATTCTAAAATTTGTACTACATTCACTTTACAGCAATAACCCTATTCTACCTCAGCATATGGCCTAATTTCCTATTTGACTGAGACCAAGAATATAACACTGAATATATCAAATTCCTTCCTCTGACATCCAAATCTCTCCCTATAATTTTATCCTTTCCCCTTGTCTCTTTATTTCTTGACCTAATTTTATGTCTTAATTTTTACAACTTTATTTCCCCACTGGGATTCCTTCTACCCATAAGTATACTTGGTCCTTTCATTCTAAAACAATTAAACAAAATATACATAAAAGTAAACTCTTTCTTTTATTTCTTCATGAAACTATTTCTCTCCTTTAAAAATCCAGCTTTTTAAAAAAATTAGTCTAAGTGCCCTAAAGCACCCAATCACTAGTAAACCCTGTAATTTAGCTCCCATTTCTACCATTCAATGGAAATTGCTCTAAGACTGAATTTCCAAATCAGCTATTGTTCCTCTATCATCTACCTTTGATCTTCCTGTAAGATTTGACAGATAACACCTCCTCTAGACCTTTCTGCTATTTCCTTTTTGTGTGGCTGTGAACTACCCAAGATTTCTTCCTATTTTCATTATATTTCATTGGTTAACACTTTTGAAAATTTCTAATATTCCCTCATCTTCTAAGTGATGGAATTTCTCCCAACTCTAATCTCAGCATTCTTTCTCTATGAATTTGTGGTCACACTCACTCCTAAACCTTGACTATAAATTATACAAATGTTTCTAAAACCTTATCTTAGGATCTTCAGTTCAGTTCAGTTCAGTTCAGTCGCTCAGTCGTGTCCGACTCTTTGCGATCCCATGAGACTCACGTCCATTGAGTGGGATCTTTAGTTCTGCCCAAATCTAGACACATTTTCAACTGCTTAGAGAATTCTTTAATTATATGCTCTTCCAATCCTCAATCTCAACATAAATCCCTTAGCCTCTACACTATCATTAATAAGTGGAAGTGGAATCTTAGTTTTCTTATCCCAGCTACATACATTCTCACTTTTTCCAACTTTTTTTCTATTCTGTTTTTCCACTTGAATGGAGACACATACTGCCAGGTCTTGAGGTAAAGTATATCATCTCTATGAAAACACTTTAAAGGCTACAATGATATTTCATCGCTCTTTATTTATGTTTTTAAATTTGCCAATATTTAAGGCCCACTTCTTCTTTTTGTTCTGGTATCAGCATAAAAGAAAATAGTCATTATATTATTCTCTATTATGATTTTCCCTGACTTCTCAGATAACTCCATTTCCTTTTCCTTTCCAACAAGTGGTTTACTGTCAAATATTTAATAAGAAGCTCTCCAGAGGTGATAGATCTTGCATTTATTATGTGAAAGGTGAACTTAGAGGGCTGGGAATAATACATAAGGAAGACAGATGAAATATTGTTCCAGAGAGTTTACATTCTTGTTAAGGTTTGGGGGAGACAGAGAATAAAAATAAATAAAATAGAATATTCTCTTATAATAAAATTGCTATGTAAGAAATGAATAGAGTTATGAAATTAGAGAGTAATAGTATTTATATATAACAGAATGGCTCTTTCTTCCACTTTCTAGGTCCTAGTTTAGTTCAGTCTCAGTCATGTCCAACTCTTTGTGATCCCATGGACCGTAGCATGCCAGGCTTCCCTGTCCATCACCAACTCCTGGAGCTTGTTCAAACTGATGTCTATGGAGCTGGTGATGCCATCCAACTATTTCATCCTCTGTCATCCCCTTCTCCTCCTGCTTTCAATCTTTCCCAGCATCAGGATCTTTTCTAATGAGTCACTTCTTCGCATCAGGTGGCCAAAGTATTGTAGCTTCAGCATCAGTTCTTCCAATGAATATTCAGGACTGATTCCAGGTCCTCAAGGTCTTATTTAGTAAAGTCCTACTGCCCTAACTTACTTTGCATAATTATGAGAACAATTGATTTTTATCGGTTCTGTGAAGTTTGATGTCATTTTCAAAACTTTCAAATCAATGGACAGTAATACAAAATGGTGGAATTTAATGGCATACATAAACAGGTATAGTCTCCCCTCCTCTCCACCTCTTATCCAGTGCCAGAAAGGAAGGGATATAGTCAGAGGCATATGATTATTGACCTTTAATACTGAAAGGAAATGAAAGGTACTCCAGTGGAGAGGAAGTAATATTTTTTTAATGGTTTGAGGGTGTTCTAAGCTTTTTTATTCATTTTTATAGAATTATTTCTGAGAAATCTTTGCATAAATATCTATTATGTCATTGACAAGTCAAATTAGTAACAGAACCATAATTTATTGTTAAGCAACATTCAGCATTATGTTGAAATAACTGTCAGCTCCTCTAGGCCGCACTTAGCACGCCTGTTGCAGCGCCGCCTGCGCTTTAGCGCACCCGTCGCATGACCCAGATGACCACGATGGTGTGATCACTGACCTAGAGCCAGACATCCTGGAATGTGAAGTCAAGTGGGTCTCGGGAAATATCACTAAGAACAAAGCTAGTGGAGGTGATGGAACTCCAGTTGAGCTATTTCACATCCTGAAAGATGATGCTGTGAAAGTGCTGCACTCAAGATGCCAGCAAATTTGGAAAACTCAGCAGTGGCCACAGGACTAGGATAGGTCAGTTTTCATTCCAATCCCAAAGAAAGGCAATGCCAAAGAATGCTCAAACTACCGCACAACTGCATTCATCTCACACGCTAGTAAAGTAATGCTCAAAATTCTCCAAGCCAGGCTTCAGCAATACGTGAACCATGAACTTCCTGATGTTCAAGCTGGTTTTAGAAAAGGCAGAGGAACCAGAGATCAAATTGCCAACATCCGCTGGATCATGGAAAAAGCAAGAGAGTTCCAGAAAAACATCTATTTCTGCTTTATTGACTATGCCAAAGCCTTTGACTGTGTGGATCACAAGAAACTCTGGACAATTCTGAAAGAGATGGGAATACCAGACCACCTGACCTGCCTCTTGAGAAATCTGTATGCAGGTCAGGAAGCAACAGTTAGAACTGGACATGGAACAACAGACTGGTTCCAAATAGGAAAAGGAGTACGTCAAGGCTGTATATTGTCACCCTGTTTATTTAACTTCTATGCAGAGTACATCATGAGAAACGCTGGACTGGAAGAAACACAAGCTGGAATCAAGATTGCCAGGAGAAATATCAATAACCTCAGATATTCAGATGACACCACCCTTATGGCAGAAAGTGAAGAGGAACTAAAAAGCCTCTTGATGAAAGTGAAAGAGGAGAGTGAAAAAGTGGGCTTAAAACTCAACATTCAGAAAACAAAGATCATGGCATCTGGTCCCATCACTTCATGGGAAATAGATGGGGAAACAGTGGAAACAGTGTCAGACTTTATTTTTCTGGGCTCCAAAATCACTGCAGATGGTGACTGCAGTCATGAAATTAAAAGATGCTTACTCTTTGGAAGGAAAGTTATGACCAACCTAGATAGCATATTCAAAAGCAGAGACATTACTTTGCCAACAAAGGTTCATCTAGTCAAGGCTATGGTTTTTTCAGTGGTCATGTATGGATGTGAGAGTTGGACTGTGAAGAAGGCTGAGCGCTGAAGAATTGATGCCTTTGAACTGTGGTGTTGGAGAAGACTCTTGAGAGTCCCTTGGACTGCAAGGAGATCCAAGCAGTCCATTCTGAAGGAGATCAGCCCTGGGATTTCTTTGGAAGGAATGATGCTAAAGCTGAAACTCCAGTACTTTGGCCACCTCATGCAAAGAGTTGACTCATTGGAAAAGACTCTGATGCTGGGAGGGATTGGGGGCAGGAGGAGAAGGGGATGACAGAGGGTGAGATGGCTGGATGGCATCACTGACTCGATGGACGTGAGTCTGAGTGAACTCCGGGAGTTGGTGATGGACAGGGAGACCTGGCGTGCTGCGATTCATGGGGTCGCAAAGAGTCGGACACAACTGAGCGACTTATCTGATCTGATCTGAGCTGTCAGCTAACTTCCACAATATATCATCACAAAGAAAGGATTACCGTCTTCAATTTTTGATATAATAACTGTATGCATGCATGCTGTCGCTTCAGTCATGCCCGACTATTTGCAACTCTATGGACTGTAGTCCACCATGCTCCTGTGTCTGTGGGATTCTCCTGGCAAGGATATTGGAGTGGATTGCCATGCCCTCCTCCAGGGGATCTTCTCAACCCAGGGATTGAACCCACATCTCTTACCTCTTCTGGATTGTCAGGCAGGTTCTTTAACACTAGCATCAGCTGGGAAGCCCAAAAAACAGTGAAATAGTTACTTATATAAATGATAAGCATTCACAAATGTATTATAAATCATAGTCATGGGTTAGGCTTTCATTGTGAATTTCACAGATACTCTCCATTATGACATGAGGAGTGAAAATATTTTCCTACTTAGATAGTTGTATTTTGTACAGGTTTTCTTAGACTTCAAGACATACTTCAGGTAACTATTTTGGGAATGCAAGTAGCTGTAATATTTTTATTACCATATTATCCATTTATATACCATCTCTCTTCCTCAAGGTTCTCAAGGTGATATACAAACATTAATTGCCAAGAACTGGTAGATGTCCTTCGAGATATGTAAACCTGAAGTTGGACTAATTAAAAATCATAATCAAATCTCCATCTTACACACACACACACCACACAGACAGCCAGACACACACATGGCTTATTTACTATTTATAGACTAACCCTTTCTAGGTTGTGGACTACTCAGAAATGAGTGACAGGATAACAATAGCAGAGGCTAGCAGCATTACTCATGAGATCTGGCCCTTATTTTGAAGTGATTTGTCTATATAGGAAAACTTAAATGAGAGGATATGAAGCTAAGTCCATGAAAATTTTGATTTTTTATCAATAAAAATTATAGAAGCAAAAAATAATCAGATGGTACAAAGCTAAGTCCTTGAGAAGTTTGATTATTATACAAACACAATTCTAACTCTAAGCTTTCACTTTCAGTATAAATTATTGAAGTTCCTTCTCCATTTTAGTATTACATTAGACCCTTAAAGATGCATGTGATATTCTGGGCTTTCCCTGACATCCTCATTAATATCAGTTCATTGTTCTCTAGTGATTCTCTGCATTTGTGCTACAAGCCTAGCACACTCCTCCCTGATTACACTAGGAAGCCAGCCCTTCTCAGTTCCGGCCAGCTTTGCTGTCCAGAATTACAACAGAGTCAAAAATTAATTTTTTTTAATTAATAAATTTGGTGAACCTCCAGTGAAACTAGATCAGCATAAAAAAAGAGCAGGCAAATAACCAATACTGAGAATAAAAAGGAAACACCAATAAAGATCAGACATTAAAATACAGTACACTATAAACAACTCCACTGACAAAATTTTAGATGAAATTAAAAAGTTCTATAAACCACAACTCACAAAACTAAGAAAGAAAAAAATAGAAAACCCACATAGCACACATTTAACTATTAAAGATATTCTCATAATTTCAGGTACATGAGAAATGTCAAGCACCTATGGGGTGTCAGTACTAAATATGTCACTGTTTCCCTGGAATTATTTTTCCCTTCTGAAAATAGGAAGTCCAACTGTATTATCATTGCACAAAGAAACTTCCAGACCAATAAGGTTTCACCAGAGAATTCTGCCAAACCTGTAAGAAAGAAATAACACCGGTGTTATGTACCCTTTTCCAGAGAATAGAAAAAGTAGGTAAATTCTTCAGCTCCTTGTGAACCCATCATAATCTTGGTACCAAACCACAAAGATAACGGCACAAGAAAAGAAAAACACAGGCCAAGCTCACTGACAAACATAGATGTAAAAAGTTCTAAGCAAAATATTAGCAAAGCTATTTCAATAAGAAATGCAATATATCATAACAAAGCAGCATTTATTTCAGAAACACAATGTTGATTTAACATTAGAAAATCATTTTACTCTGTCCTTTGAATAAAGAAGAAAAATCACATTATCATCTCAATTAAAGTAGAAAAAAGTTTAATGAAATTTAATATTGATCCATGATTTAAAACAAAAATCTTGGGAAACTAAAAATGGAAGGGATATTTCTTAATCTTCTATAGATATCTACCAAAAACCTACAGGAAATACGTTACTTAATGAGTAGACATGTTTTCTCTTTGAGATTAGGAATAAAACAAAGATCACTTGAATTAAAAACTTAAAAAAAAAAAACTAGGCACCAATGATACACACATACATACATGCACACATACAACAAAGGTAAGAAGTTGTCTTCAGGAAGGTAGAAATATATCAAGTAAAAATAAATAAGATTGATCAGGTGTATTCAGAACTATGTATTAATGTAACAGCAGTAAAGATAGTTTGATGTTTGAGATCATACCAATCAATATTTACAACGGATTTAGAGGCTAACAGTACAGCAATTCAGAAAATCTGAATTTCAGGCAAAGGGGATGGAGACAAAGTAAAAGTGTCAAAAAAAAAAAATCTTACCCTAGTAACAATTCTAATCAGATGTAGGTGAATTCTGCGTGGCATGTGCCTGTGGCTGTCCCTTTAACCAGCAGGCTACTTTCATGAATATTTCAGTTCCCTATGCCTGTGGGAAGCCCACTGAGAGAGGCCTTCTTAAGTGTTATCATAAATGTTTACTTTCCTTGGAACCCAGACAAGACACAACATGCAACACTGATTCATCAACCCTGCAAGTACAGCTCCCTCGCAAATTGTAATATCTTCCTGGAGCTATGAAAAAGCTTTCTCTGTAAGCCTCAATTTCTTTATCTGTAAAATGGAGATATTAATTGTCACCCACCCAGGGCCAGACATTCTGGAGTACGAAATCAAGTGGGCCTTAGGAAGCACTGCTGCCAATAAGGCTAGAGGAGGTGATGGAATTCCAGCAGAGCTATTCAAAAATCCTAAAAGATGATGCTATCAAAGTGCTGCACTCAATATGTCAGCAAATTTGGAAAACTCACCAGTGGCCACAGGACTGGAAAAGGTCAATCCTCATCCCGATTCCCAAAAAGGGCAGTACTAAATAATGTTTAAACTACTGAACAACTGGACTCATCTCCCATGCTAATAAAGTAAAGTGAAGTGAATTGAAGTTAAGTGAAAGTCACTCAGTCATATCTGATTCTGCGGCCCCATGGACTATACGGTCCATGGAATTCTCCAGGCCAGAATACTAGAGTGAGTAGCCTTTCCCCTCTCCAGGGGATCTTTCCAACCCAGAGGTTGAACCCAGGTCTGCGGCATTGCAGGCAGATTCTTTACCAGGTGAGCCACAAGAGAAGCCCCATCCCGCATGCTAGGCTTCAGCATTATGTGAACCAAAAACTCCCAGACATTCAAGCTGGGTTTAGAAAAGGCAGAGGAGCCAGAGAACAAATTGCCAACATTTTCTGGATCATAGAGAAAGCAAGAAAATTCTAGAAAAACATCTACCTCTGTTTCACATAAAGCCTGTGACTGTGTGGATCATCATCAAAAAAAAAAAAAAAAAATCTGTAGAAAACTCTTAAAGAGATGGGAATACCAGACCATCTTCCAGTGTCCTGAAAAACCTGTATGTGGGTCAAGAAGCAACAGTTAGAACCTTGTATGGAACAACTGACTGTTTCAGGATTGAGAAAGGAGTACCATATGCTGTTTATTACCACCCTGTTTATTTAACCTACATACAGAGCACATCATGAGAAATGCTGAGCTGGTTAAGTTACGAGCTGGAATCAAGATTGCCAAGAGAAATAGCAACAGCCCCAGATATGCAGATGATACCACTCAAATGGCAGAAAGTGAAGAGGAAATAAAGAACCTCTTGATGAGGGTGAAGGAGGAGAATGAAAAAGCTGGCTTAAAACTCAATATTAAAAAAACAAACACACAAACAAACAACTAAGATCATGGCAACCGATCCCATCACTTTATGGCAAATTGAAGAGGAAAGGGTTGAAGAAGTGACCGATTTCCTTTTCTTGGCCTCTAAAATCACTGCAAATGGTGACTGTAGCCATAAAATTAGATGTTTACTTCTAGGCAGGAAATCTATGCAAACCTAGACAGTATGTTAAAAAGAAAGACATCACTTGCTGACAAAGATCCATATAGTCAAGGCTATGGTATTTCTACTAGTCATGTGCAGATATGAGAGCTGGACCACAAAGAAGGCAGAGTTCCAAAGAATTGATGACCAATCTAGATAGCCTATTTAGAAGCAGAGACGTTACTTTGCCAACAAAGCTCCGTCTAGTCAAGGCTATGGTTTTTCCAGTGGTCACGTATGGATGTAAGAGTTGGACTGTGAAGAAAGCTGAGTGCCAAAGAATTGATGCTTTTGAACTGTGGTGTTGGAGAAGCCTCTTGAGGGTCCCTTGGACTGCAAGGAGATCCAACTAGTCCATTCTGAAGATCAGCCCTGAATACTCATTGGAAGGACTGATGCTGAAGTTAAAGCTCCAATACTTTGGCCACCTGATATGAACAGCCAACCCATCAGAAAAGAGCATGATGCTGGGAAAGATTGAAGGCAGAAGGAGAAGAGGGTGACAGAGGATGAGATGGTTGGATGGCATCATTGATTCAATGGACATGAACTCAAGCAAACACCAGGAAATGGTTAGGGACAGCCAAGACTGGTATGCTGCAGTCTGTGGGGTTGCAAAGAGGTGGTCACGATCTGGGAACTGAACAACGACATTTGTTCCTACCTCAGAGGGTTATCCAGGTAACAGTTGACATATATAAAGTGTTTAGAATATTGCTTATCATACAGTAAGTGCTAAGTAGGTATTAGCTATTATTTCTTGATCACTAATACCCATGACAGGTGGGTTTATTCTTTAGTTCTGAAACAACAGTTATATCAGAATATAATCAGTATATTGGATTATTTGATCTTGTGTGGCAGAATGAGAATATCCATTGGCCAATCCATGTCAAGCTAAGCCAAGAAGAAGCTGGTCCTTTCCCAGTCTTGCTTTCCTATGGATTAACTTCAAGCATCAAGCCTCAAAGCCCATTCTTGCTGATTTCCCATCCCATGCTCTCCTATTTCAGGTGATAGGTTGATGCATGAGTGTTCAGTTGTGTTCGACTCTTTGTGACCCCATGTACTGCAGTCCACCAGGCTGCTATGTCCGTGGAATTCTCAAGACAAGAATACTGGAGTGTGTTGCCGTTTCCTTCTCTAGGGGATCTTCCTGACCCAGGGATCAGTTCCACGTCTCTGGCATCTCCTGCATTGCAGGTGTATTCTTTACATGAGCATCACCTGGGAAGCCCACTTTAAGTGAAGAGCTCCTCAAATAAAAGCTAGTGCTTTCTCTCTCTCACAGACACACACATTCTCACTTGCATAGACACATGCGTGTATATAAGATTTGCAAAACAAAAATTACAGACACAAGCTATTTGTAACAGGAAAAGGAAATCTCCCCCACACAATCACCAGAAGTCTTAGAGCTGCAGCTCTGCCTCGGCCTCCATAGGATTTCCTTTACCAATTTTTATGAAGAATCTCAGGCTACAAGTGCTGCATTTAAAAAATAGTTTTCCTTAAGAAAATTGAAGGTTATCTCTGCTTTATGAGACAGGTCTTAAAGAATATATTTGGGTATGCTTCCCCCATCAAACAAGGGACAGTCTTCTCTAAAAGTACATTCATCTCATAAAATAGAAAAATGCTCTCAGCTTGTGAATAACAATAATTTTTAAAAAATACTTTAGAATTGAGTTTCAGACAGAATTGTAAAATTTAAAGAAAGCTTGATAACATATTCTCAGAATCTTTTTTTAGGACAATTGTATGACTCCATGTTTCAAATATTTCCCTCAAAACTATTAACACATGAAAAATAAGCAGAAGACCTTTATGTTTGTCTTAATTTGGGCTTCCATTCTTTGAGATTCTTACCAACTGTGAATTTTTAAGGATAGGGAATGATTACCTGGGGAGCCCAGCGTGATAGCCATTTGTACAGAAAAGTGAAAGTTGTTCAGTCCTTTGACTCTTTGAGACTTCATGAACAATACAGTCCATGGAGTTCTCCAGGCCAGAATACTGGAGCCGGTAGCTGTTCCTTCTCCAAGTAATCTTCCCAACCGAGGAACCGGGGTCTCCTGAATTGTAGGTGGATTCTTTACCAGCTGAGCTGCCAGGGAAGCCCTTACTTGTACAGAGGGACTTGGAAACAAGCCGCTTCCGCTGCGCTGATGGCCACCGTGCAGCAGCGTTGGCCTCAGGCATCACCTTGTGGCTTTAGGGGAGAAGAAACGGTTGGAGGTGATGTTAGATGGGACCAGAATCCTGTTGTAAATGCCTAGGTTTGGTGCACTTGGAGAAAAGAGGTGGATTTCCATGAGTACTCTTCTCCAGATGGATTGTTATTCAGTGAGCTATCGGTGAGCTATGTGCTCACTCAAACAGTCATTTCTAGAGTAACTAAGGCAGAAGCTACTATTGGCTCACTGGCCCAGACATAATTTGCAGGGAACATGAGTCAACTTACATATGATTATATGAGGTCCTAATCATTGATTAAAAAAAAAAATCAGTGGCAGCATCATATGCCTTTCTCACTGTGATTTCCTACATTTTTTTTTTCAAGGTGAATATGCCAAACTCAGAAAAAATAGAAAGTAAAGCTCATTTATCTCACAAATGGAAAAAAAAAGAATTTGCAAAAGCAAAAAAAAAAAAAAAGAAGAAGAAACACTCTCTTTAACTTTCTTATGTATACATTCTAGACTGACTCTATGGTATATTTATTTCCAAAATGCTTTTTTCTCCTTTTATCTGCTTTATGTATCTTACTGTTACAGCATTCGGTATAGATTAATTCACAGAACTATAAATACTTTTCCAGGTGCAAGACTTAAAATTGATAATTATTCTTATACAACTAAGGTTTTGTAATGAAATTGCTGATAAAAACATTCATTTGAATGTACATCAATATAAATGATATAACATAACAATCATATTTATATCTACATAATACAATGTCTGATATGCAACCTATTATAGCTGATGTGTATGTGTGTGTGTGTGTGTGTATAGCCTTTGAGATATATATATAGGCTCAGGTTAGAGTTAGAGACAAAATCCAGTCAGTAGGAAAATGTCTTAAAAGTATCGCCAAGCCTCATTTGGTAACAATAGTGATGTGTGACAACACTTAATGAAATATCATATATTTTCAATTAAAATTTTATATACTGGAAGTTTACTTAAATTATTTTCAAATCTGCGGCTCAGTGAGGCATCAGAAAATGAACTATGTGCTATTTTGAAGCATTCATGTGAAGACTAAATCATTATTTTTCATTATTAAAAAAAACCACTCTTCCTCAAATAGTAAATATTGAAAGAAATGAGTGTCTTATACTACATCTATTTTTATTTAAATGATTTATCTATTTCTGAAGAGTAAAGGAAAATTAAACTTCATCAAAAGTCTTATTCATGCTTTCCAAACCAGAATTAATAGCCTGTCATTTCACTTCTGCCATCCTTTCGATTCTGTGATTATGGAAGAGCAGTTCTGTGATTTGTTTTCCATTGTGGGCAGCTGATTGTATACCGCAGGTAGTTGATATGTCTGGAAGGAAAGTTGTCCTCAGTGCATTGTGGGAATTGGGGGTACAGTTTCCTTGCCAGTTACTGAGTATCAGAAAAGGCACAAAGCACATCCAGCACCTCCTTTTACTTGTCACAGTTATAAAAGCAGTAGACATACACATTTTATAAGAGATCAATTAAATTCTTCAAACAATCCCTTTAGATGGAATTGGCAGATTCCAGGTTATCATTATGAAATCATTCAGAAAAGGAAAGTGCAATTTTACATAAAACTTTTTCATTTATTTTTATTATGTGTGTATTCTTATATATTATCAAGCTAATGACTCTAGGAATTATTAAATTAGTAGATTTTTGTGATGGTTTAGTCACTAAGTTGTGTCCAACTCTTGCGACCCCATGGACTGTAGCCTGCCAGGTTCCTCTGTCCATGGGTATTCTCCAGGCAAGAATACTGGAGAGGGTTGTATTTCCTTCTGCAGGGGATCTTCCCAACCCAGGAATTGAACCCAGGTCTCCTGCATTGCAGGCAGATTCTGAAATGTTGTTGCTGAGCTGTGAAAGACTCCGGGGTTCTTTGCCTCTGGAGGAGAGGAATTCAATCCCGGGCCAGTAACGGGCTTGATCACTCAGAGCTTTTGTGTAATAAAGTTTTATTAAAATATAAAAGAGATAGTCAAAGCTTTCAACATAGAAATCAGAAGGGGACAGAAAGAGTGCCCCCCTGCTAGCCTTTAGCAGTATGTTATATACCTATCTAGTGAAAGTGAAGTAGCTCAGTTGTGTCCAGCTCTTTGTGACCCCATGGACTATAGCCTACCACGCTCTTCCATCCATGGGATTTTCCAGGCAAGAGTACTGGAGTGGGTTGCCATTTCCTTCTCCAGAGGATCTTCCCGACCCAGGGATCAAATCCGGGTCTCCCGCACTGAAGGCAGACGCTTTACCATTTGAACCACAAGGGAAGTCTATATATACCTATCAGCAGGCTGTTAATTAGAGAAAGGAAATGTCTCAAAGCTCAGAGTGGCACTAGGCCCCTCAGCCACAACATACTCTTTGAGATAATATTGGCACAAGATGTGTCATCCCAGGCCATAAACGACTGACATGAATCTTGAAGAAAAGCAGGTTTCCAAGTAAATATATAGTTCCATTAACATAGATTAGGAGAACAATGTATGAGTAAAACATACTGGTTTGTTGAGCCCTTATCGAAGAAAGACAGAGTCTAGAGTAAATACATAGTTCATTAACATAGCTTAAGAAAAACATTTCCATAAGAAAATCCCATTGGTTAGCTCAAGGTTTGAGAAAAGTTAAGTTCAGGTGGAAACAAGTGTCCTCATGGTAACACAGAATTTTAAGAGAAATCCAATTTTGCATAGCGAAGGAAAAAATCTCTGACACTTGTTTGTTTCCTCCTGCCACTTAAGAGAGAGAAAAAAAAAGTCTGACACTTGCAGCCTATTTCCTCTGTTTGAAGACCCCTTGCCTTCCTGTCTGTTACCCTCTCAATTCTTTACCAACTGAGCTCCAAGGGAAGCCCTGCTAAGTAGATTTTGACATCTGCTTATTTCTCTATTTTTCAGTTGCATAGTTAATTTATTTAACTGCCTCCTCATTAGGAGTTCTTAAGAAATAATATCACCATTTAATTGGGTAGGTTTCATAGGCTTGGCAAAATCCATCAATTTCTATTCATTATTATTTGGTTTTCATAATACTTTTGGTAAAATTGGGCTCACATTATTTTACCAACAAAGAACCTAAAACTGAGAGAAATATATGACTTATTTCAAGTGTGTACTGCCTTTTCAAAAGCTGTAACTAAATAGAATTTTCCTATTTCTCCTAGGATGATCTTTCTACTCTACAATGTGGCTACCCATGATGGTATTTCTCCATGAATTGTACAAAATAAAAGTAAAGATAAGAGCAATTACCATTTTTCATCATTTTATTTGGGCTATTAGTACACCAATAGTTTGGATAATAGAGTAATTGCCTAATACATGGATTATTATAATTTTTAAAAATACCAAAAATAATCTGATGGTTGTGGCTAGACACTAGTCAGCTGATATACTAGTTAAGAAACATTCACAAACAAGACTAAAGGGAAACTGAGGCTGGAATACTACTGAAGACACTTCCCTTCAACTACTTGTCACCCAGCTTCTTATCTTCCCCAACTGTTATTCCAGCATCCATAATTATTTTGAACACTGAAGAGGGGTAGATGAGGTTCCTTCCTGCTCCATCACAGAATGTATTTTGTCCCTACTAAGAAGTAAGATATGTCAGTATCAATTTAAACCAGTATACCTTTATTTATGCCAAATGCATTCTGACATACGGGCTTCTGTGGTGGCTGTACAGTAAAGAATCAACCTGCCAAGCAGGAGATAGGGGTTTGATCGCTGGGTCAGGAAGATCCCCTGGAGAAGGAAATGACTGAGAAATCCCATGGACAGAGGAGCCTAGCAGGCTAAAGTTCATGAGGTCAAAAAAGAGTTGGGCACAACTTAGTGGTTAAAGAACAAACAATATTTTGGCATACATTATCTCATTTAATCCAAAGAAAATCTTTGTGAAATAAGTGAAGATAAAAACCATATTTGAGAGTGAGAGAAACCACTGAAGCTTGGCAAAGTGAAATAATTTCCTTAAGGTCTCACAGCTCATGTAAGAGGCAGGTGAGGAAAAATAATTCTTTTTTTTTTTTTTTTTAGCTCCAAATTCAGCATTTTTGAATCACATCTGTGAGACCAGATAATTTATGACCTTCCCCTGAAAATATTTTTTTGCTTCTTCTGTCCTCTCAATAGAAGTGACTAAGAGCTCATTGCCCCTGGGATATTGATTGCATAAAGGTTTTCTTTTCTCTCTCAGGTGGACACAAATGAAAAGCCAAGACCTCTTATACATTTTCCTTTCCCATCAACTAAAATGGTAATATGTAGGCTCCTTTTATGAGAAAAATGCAAGCATGAGGCCAAGTGGGATAGGAAACAGATTTTGTACTGTTTGAAGCCTATACGACTTGAGTGGCTCTTTTTAAGAAAAATAATTCAAAATTATAGATACAAATTAGACATTCAAGCAAATGTTTGTTTAAAACAGGAAGTCTCAAACATATCACAGATTAAAAAAAACTTGACAAACTATAATATGTGGAAAACATATCATTAGTATTCATTAACACATGTCTGAAATACTAGTTCTCTACATTCTCTGGCTGAATATCTTTCCCCTCTTCAGATGACAAGGATTTTGTCATATGATTTTCAATAAAGAAATAAAAAAATGGTTGTGAATCTTCTGCAATGTTTTTTCTCCCCACTCACAAACTTATGAGGAGCCAAACCTCATAAAGCACATTCATAATGAAATATGCCCTCTGGCCTCCATCTTGGATGAGTGGGCACAGTAGGTAGGATGACCCTGCTACATCTGCTGCTGCTGCTGCTGCTAAGTCGCTTCAGTCGTGTCTGACTCTGTGCGACCGCATAGACGGCAGCCCACCAGGCTCCCCCGTCCCTGGGATTCTCCAGGCAAGAATACTAGAGTGGGTTGCCATTTCCTTCTCCAATGCATGAAAATGAAAAGTGAAAGTGAAGTCACTCAGTCCTGTCTGACTCTTAGCGACCCCATGGACTGGAGCCTACCAGGCTTCTCTGTCCATAGGATTTTCCAGGCAAGAGTACTGGAGTGAGGTGCCATTGCCTTCTCCGCCTTCTACAACAGAAGAGTTTAAATAAAGTCTAGTCAGTTCTCAATACAGGAGGAGCTCATAAACAGTAGCTTAGAAAACCTTGCAGGTAACCATCTAACCTGAACTGGTGGTTCAGAATTGCAAAATGCTCCTGGTACCAAACCATAAGAGATGCACTAGCGTATATGGTTCCTTCCCTCTTGAGAAAGAGAGGCAAAGGGAAGGTTTTTCCTACAGATGCCGAGCAAAAAGTAGTCTGCTCTGAGGAGCAGTGCTAATAATGATCTGATTAGTCTGCCTTTTCATCTAATTCATTCAACAGATGCGAGTGTGCATGCAGGCACACAGGGCCTTCAAATACTAGGTAGTATGCTAAACTAAACACTGGAGACATAATCCCATCTAGGGTTTCCCAGGTGATGCTAGTGGTAAAGAACCCACCTGCCAATGAAAAGGACATAAGAGATGGGGGTTTGATTCCTGGGTCTGGAAGATGCCCTGGAGAAGGGCATGGCAATCCACTCTGGTATTCTTGCCTGGAGAATCCCACGGACAGAGGAACCTGGTAGGCTACAACCCAAAGGGTCACTGAGTTGGACACACCTGAAGCAACTTAGCATGCTGCTGCTGCTGCTGCTGCTGCTAAGTCGATTCAGTCGTGTCCGACTCTGTGCGACCCCATAGACGGCAGCCCATCAGGCTCCACCGTCCCTGGAATTCTCCAGGCAAGAATACTAGAGTGGGTTGCCATTTCCTTCTCCGAAGCATGAAAGTGAAAAGTGAAAGTGAAGTCACTCAGTCCTGTCCGACTCTTTGTGACCCCATGGACTGCAGCCTACCAGGCTCCTCCGTCCATGGGATTTTCCAGGCAAGAGTACCGGAGTGGGGTGCCATTGCCTTCTCCGACTTAGCACGCTACTTTAGAGTTTATCCTTCACTCTGAGCAGACGGGAGTATATAGGGAATTTCTATTCCCAGGTGGATAGAAGATCCTGGGGTGGAAAAAAGTTAGTACCCTGAGAAACCCTGAACAATTTATTCTTTCAGTAATTTTAAGAAATTCTTGCCTCTCGACTGCAGGTTGAAGGAACTGGAATATTACTTAGCTTTTATTATCATAGGAATTAGTACCATGCAGGCATATTTCATTTGCTGACATTTGGCATCCCAGGACCCTGTAATACAAATGAAGTCTCTGTAGCAATAATGGTGCTAGCTACATAGAATTACAGAAGCAATTTAAGCCATAAAGGAAATATCTCCTTACATGAACTCTCTAGGACAGGGCAGGGCAGAGCTACCCTATTATTTTTAAACCTGTATCATAGCAGAAAAGTTTTAAAGATGCTATAAATCCCTTCAGTAGAATTTAGGCAATCACTCACATGTCATGTCACATTTAGGGGCACATTTTCATCATTACTTATTGTGTCTGTCACAACTACTTGATATTACAAACAAAACCCTTATTTTAAAAACCTTGTTTTCTGGCATCTAATTATCCTCCCAAAGCTATAATCCTTTGTGAAATCATAATTTATTTATATAGAACTATGATTATGACTTCGGGTAAGGGAATAAACAGGAGAAACATGAAAATTTTTCATATGCTTCTTTCATGCAAATCTCTCTAGCAGAAAATCAAGAATTAAGAAAATAGAAAATGCATGATGAGTTGTGGCTAAATATATTGGTTCTAAAATTTTCTCAGAACAAGGTGCTTGAAAGTACACATCTTATTGAGGATGACTGCAAGTGTTATCTCTTTCTTTTCCACTTTAATTTTGGGGGGGGTACTTTAAAAATATTAAATTTTTTACTTGATTCTTAAATTTCACTCCTCTCATAAACATATTAATAACTTTTTCAAACACCAATTTCACCCAAATAGGTAAAATTTCTAAAGGTCATAATTATTTCAGCAGCTTTCAGGATGAATTCTACAAATTGCTTTGTAGGTCATTGACTTTCTAACACTGTATATTCACAACAGCAAAAAATGTTACTGTAGAACCTTATGTGTAATACACTTCTCTACTGATGGTAGATATACTGTGATTAACTTTTTCAATTTGAATTCCCCACCCCCAACCAATGGAAATTGGTTATAGTATTATAATATCCAATGGTATGTTTCTTCTAAATTCTTATTGTTGACACTGTTTTTGTTGTTTTTTTTAACACTACTGATCTACCCAACTTCTTGACCCTTTGCCCTTCTCTCTGGTCCCTGATATCCCTCTCTCCTGGTTCTCCTTCTGCATCTCTGATCACTCATTCTTGGTTTCACTTTCGTGCTTCCAAGCATCTCTATCACCTAAATGAGGCAATTTCACAAGCCTCCAACAGTGAATTTTTGCTTCGATGTCTCTCATTCATGCTTCTATGTTTACTTCAAATCCAGTGGCATCAGATGTTGCCACTGCATGTCAATGTTTGTCAGATCAAACTCTTCCCACCCTCACTTTCCAGTTGGTCCTTAAGATGCTTGCTCATGGACATCCTCCTCAGGGATAAAATCATGACACACTCAACAAACTAAGGAAAATCTTCTTTTTCTAAAATATATTCCATTTCTTTACCCTTTCTTGCTGCTAGTGGCTGCAGCAATCTTTTTACCTCCAGACTAAGAACAGTGAAGTCATCTTTAAATTTTCCATCTGCCTCATCATCTCAATCCAGTCTGTCACTGTATTAATACTCTCCCCTTACTTAAAATATCTCCTTTCCACTCCTATACTAGTCCCATAACTGGAGCTTTATCAAGATCCACTATTTACTTTCCTGCTGATTTCCTAGCCTCACCATTACTCACAATGACAAACAAACATGGATTGATCATCCTAAAACAGCCCGTTAAGCATGCTTGTTTCTATTTTAGGAACATGATGCAGTTGCCTACTTTCCACCTCCTACTTCTGATTTAGTATCTTATCCATCTTATTTATCCAACCTAATTTCTGACTCATCCCTATTACATGGTTTGTAATACAGTAGTCCCTCTTCTCAAATATTTTCCAACTGCTCCTTCTCTTAGTATCTTTGTTCCTGCTGCCCTTAACCCACTAAGACATAATTCTTGTCTCTACTCATTAAAACTACACTCCTCCTTCAAAGTCCACCAAAGTTTCCTGCTTCTAAGTTATATACACCAATCTCATTCATCTCTAATGTGCTATCACACCCAAGTTCTAAGCCACTGGGCACACAAAAAAATTCTAATAAATGGTTGAGGCTGCCTGGATGATGGTTTGGGGCTAGATCTCACAGAATCCTGCACCTTAGTGAATTCACCATCATTCCAGCTAAGGGAAAGAAAAAGCTGGATTAAATCTAAGTCCAGGTCAACAATCCACAGCCATATGAACTCAAGAAAGTGATTTATGTTTTCCTAAGTTTTCAATTCCTCAGAGTTAATATTGGGGTATTAATATCAGCTTTCCCTAACATACTATACTACTATGGAAATTAAACAAGATAATTTATGTGGAAGAACACTGTAAAGCATTATACAAATGTACAGAATTCTTATTAATTCATGATAACAAGATTCATGAGACACTTATTTCTAAGTCATGAAGTTAATTTAATAATATATAAAGAGGAATAAATATTTCCACTGACTAGAGAGATGAATGTGCTCTTGAGATAAAACCATACTTGGATAAAAGATTGAGGGAACTGAGTAAATAATTATAAGACTTTGGAGATATAATTCTTAAGAGATTTGAATCATTTTGAATTACAGCTTTCAGTAATTCTTTATCTTATAGGGTAAAGTGGGTAAGTGGTAGAAGTAAGAACTCTTCTGCAGATAGCCAACCCTTCTTTGGCATGGGAATATGTGTTAACTTTGAGAATATAAGATGGCTGTATTTTCTGAATTTTTATATTTTTCATGGAGTGGGAAACCTCCCACAAAGCTGCACTTTGTCACTGATAACTGAACCCTAATGATGTTCCTAATGTACAAGCTGGATTTAGAAAAGGCAGAGGAAAGAAATCAAATTGCCAACATCCAATGGATCATAGAAAAAGCAAAGGAATTCCAGAGAAACATCTATTTCTGCTTCACTGACTATGCTAAAGCCTTTGACTATGTGGATCACAACAAACTGTGGAAAATTCTTTAAAAAGATGGGGCTAACAGAACACATTACCTGACTCCTGGTGAGAAACCTGTATGCAGGTTGTGTGTGTTTGCTTGTTATGTAACGTCAGTTGTGTCCAACTCTGTGTGACTCCATGGATTGTAGCCTGCTAGGCTCCTTTGTCCATGGATTCTCCAGGCAAGAATACTGGAGTGGGTTGCCATTTCCTCCTCCAGGGGATCTTCCCGACCCAGGGATTGGACCTACGTCTCTTACGTCTCTTGCATTGTCAGGTGGGTTCTTTACCGCTAGTGCCACCTGGGAAGCCCATATGCAGGTCAAGAAGCAACAGATACGGAGCAAGGGATTGGTTCAAAATTTGGAAGTGAGTACATCAAGGCTGTATATTGTCACCCACATTATTTAACTTATATGCAAAGAACATCATGAGAAATGTGAGGCTGGATAAAGCACAAGCTGGAATCAGGAGTGCCAGGAAAAACATCAATCACCTCAGATATATATGCAGATGACACCACCCTAATGGCAGAAAGTAAAGAGGAACTAAAGAGCCTCTTGATGAATGGGAAAGAGGAGAGTAAACAAAGCTGGCTTAAAACTCAACATTCAAAAAACTAAGATCATGGCATCTGGTCTCATCACTTCATGACAAATAGATAGGGAAAAATTTGGAAACAGTGACAGATTTTATTCTCTTGGTCTTCAAAATCACTGCAGCCATGAAATTAAAGGATGCTTGCTCCTTAGAAGAAAAGCTATGACAAACATAGCATATTAAAAACCAGAGATAGCACTTTGCTGACAAAGGTGCATATAGTCAAAGCTATGGTTTTTCCAGTAGTCATGTATGGATGTGAGTCATAAAGAAAGCTGAGTGCCAAAGAATTGATGCTTTCCAATTGCAGTTCTGGATAAGACTCGACAGTCCAGACTGCAAGATCAAACTAGGCAATCCTAAAGGAAATCAACCCTGAATATTCACTGGAAGGACTGATACTGTAGCTGAAGCTCCAATATTTTGAACACCTGATGCAAAGAGCTGATTCATTGGAAAAGACTCTGATACTGGGAAAGATTGAGGGAAAAATGAGAAGGGGTTAACAGAAAATGAGATGGTTGGATGGATGGCATGATTGACTCAATAGACATGTGTTTGAGCAAACTCCAGGAGATAGTGAAGGACAGGGAAGCCTGGCATGCTGCATCCATGGGGTTGCAAAGAGTTTGACACAACTGAGTGGCTGAACACCAACAATGATAATCTGGCTTATACTGTTTTCAAGTCCCTCAACATCATATTTCCTCTAAGAATAAATTGTTTCCTTTTCTTTTACTTGAAAAGTGTGGGAATCAGATGGCCTGAGATCATACTCTAGCTCTGTCACTTACTGGTTATGTTATCTCGAAGAAGTTACTTCACACACCTCTATGCCTCCATGTCTTCTCATCTGTAAAATGGGCTTAAAGATGTACTTACATCAGAGGATATGTTGAGGATTAAGTGAATTAATGCATGAGGATTAAGTGAATTTAGTAACTACTCAATAACTTTTGTATGTTACTTTAAAATTTATTTCATTTTACTTTGTATCATAGCCATCTCTTTGAATATCTGCCTACTCAGCCATACTGTAATCACCATCAAGATACAGATCTTAATTCTCTTTGTTTGCTTCTTGGAACTTGTAATTTCAGTTCAGTTCAGTCGCTCAGTCATGTCCAACTCTTTGCGACCTGACAAACAGCAGCATGCCAGGCCTCCCTGTCCATCACAAACTCCCGGAGCCCACCCAAACCCATGTCCATCGAGTCAGTGATGCCATCCAACCATTTCATGCTCTGTCGTCCCCTTCTCCTCCTGCCCTCAATCTTTCCCAACATCAGGGTCTTTTCAAAAGAGTCAGCGCTTCGCATCAGGTGGCCAAAGTATTGGAGTTTCAGCTTCAACATCAGTCTTTCCAATGAACACCCAGGACTGATCTCCTTTAGGATGGACTGGTTGGATCTCCTTGCAGTCCAAAGGACTCTGAAGAGTCTTCTCCAACACCACAGTTCAAAAGCATCAGTTCTTCGGCTCTCAGCTTTCTTTATAGTCCAACTCTCACATCCATACTTGTATATTACTTTGGGGATAAATCCAAGACTGTTTTATGTAGCCGTCTTCTAATTAATATTTGATATTGTAATCCTTGAAATCCCTCCTTCAAGGCTAAAGTTATATCTGATACTCTTTATTTCTTCCAAACAACAGAGACATAATAAATATTCATAATTGATAAATTGCTCGGGCTTCCCTGTGGCTCAGCTGGTAAAGAATCCGCCTGCAATGTGGGAGACCTGGGTTCCATCCCTAGGTTGGGAAGATCCCCTGGAGAAGGGAATGACTACACACTCCAGTATTCTGGTCAGGAGAATTCCATGAACTGTATAGCCCAGGGGGTCGGAAAGAGTTGGACATAACTGAGTGACTTTCAAATCGTACATAACAGGCTCAACATCCTCATGAAACAAGTAATGTAGCATCTTAGTCCAGGACTTTTATCCTATATTTTCCTTTATCCTCCCTTTTGCTATATACTCTCAGTTCCTGTAGCATCAATTAGTGGTGACAAGGACCACAACAGTGCCAAGTATGTACAAGGTCAACCATAGAAGAATTACAAATTTAATCACAGAAACAAGTATTTTGAAGATAATAAAATATTAATTGGTACTTTACTAAGACTTTGCAAGAAACAAAGAAGCACAGAGAATGAATAACTAAGCAGTGTTTCCAAGATGACAGAAAACAAAGGTATGAAAACAAGGCCCTTTAGGCCCTGCATGGAGACATTAAGAATTTGAAAGAATGGCACTCAATGGAGCTCCATTTTCTTCAGAAATGAGAAATATCTTTTACCAAAGTATAGGTAATTACTATGGTATCACCCTGCAATAAATAACATTGTCACAAGACTATTATTTTCCTGATTTTATATAAACTTATTTTGATGTTACTATTTTCTAGAGAAGGATTTCTATTCACATGTTGAATAATTCCATTACATTACAGTTTCTAAACACCAACAATATAGTTCTCTAACTCTCTAGGAGAAATGCCTTTTCTAATTTTTTCTATCATACTTGGCAGATATAAACTGTATTATTTTAAAAAATTCATTTATGTGTCTATTGCACAAAATATAACACATCATCAAGTAGGTTATATGCTAACATAGGCAGAAGTCCTATGTTAATTACTCTTGTAAGTGCCCTGTACAGTGCCTGGCACATGACAGTTTTTCAATACAAATTCAGCCTGCCAGGCTCTTCTCTCCATGGAATTTTCCAGGCAAGAATACTGGAGTGGGTTGCCATTCCCTTCTCCAGGGTATCATCCCAACCCTAGGATCAGACCTGGGTCCCCAGTATTGCAGGCAGATTCTTTACTGTCTGAGCCATCACAGAAGACCAGAAGTTTAAACTACTGTAGAGTAAAATCTACTCCAGATACTAGAATACCTAAAAATGAACATTGACAAGATCTATAGTAAAGGTAATGTTTGGAATTTAAGTTCCAGTATATTTAGAGGGTCTTAAACATGCTGAGCTTTCCACTCACCCACAAAAAAGAAACAAAAAGAAAGAAAGAAAGAAAAAAAGATTACACAAGTTCAAAGTGATCATCCAGTAAAAAACTTCCTGTTAGAAAAAGAATCAACATTCTTCAGAGGAATATAATTAGCACAGGGTCCCTTTAATGTATACTATTCAAAATGTCCACAAGCAATCAAAAATTACTAGATATACACAGTAACAGAAAAATGAGAACCATATTCAAGGGAAAATGCAGACCAAAAAGAAAAATACTTGACCTCAGTTAAACCAGATTGCTAGATTTAGCAGACACAATCTTAAACATATACATAGTGTTAAAACGCAGGCTAGACAACATAATGTTGAGGTTCTATCTTTAGAGTATTGAATAAAGAAAGAAAAATACTAAACAGAATTCTATATTTAGTCAAATATTTTTGAAATAAGTATGAAATTAAAATATTTTCAAATGAATAAAGAAGTGAACAAATTGTCAGTAGCAGACATGCACTGTAAGATACACTAATGGATGTTATTCTGAATGAAGGAAAATGATATTAAGTGAAAAATTAGATCTAGAAGGCAAAAAATGAAAGAAAAAAAGCAAAACTTAAAAAAACTTTACAGAAATAAATTTTTTAAAAACCTAATCTCAGAACAGTACAGGAAATTCTTATATACCTTCTACCAAAAATATACATGTTCTCATGTTATTAACACCTTTCATTAATCTGGTAAACTTGTTACAATTAATATTACTAATTTTGGACAATTAGCCATTATTGCTTTAAATGTTTCTTCAGCTCCTTTCTCTTTTTCTTTTCCATTGGTTATTCCCATTCCTATTACTATTACATGTTTTTGTATTTGCTCATAGCTCTTAGATATTCTGTTCTTTATTATTTTTTCTCTTTGCATTTCAGTTTGATATGTTCCTATTGACAGTTACCATGTACATGTGCCTGTTTATGGTTACAGGTGTTTCTGCTTTATTTTAGTGAATGTCAGCTGTTGTTCTCTGCATTTAATTCACCTGTCTCTCCAGATTTCAGAGTGGTGGTTTGCCCTATGGCCTCAATTCCCTGATAGATCTAAGGAAAGTCATTCATTTTCAATTCTGTGTTTTGTTTTGTATGTGTCTGTGTGAAACAAGAGTGATAACTTCCAGGCTCCTCATGCTTGCACATTAGTTCCCTAGACTTATCCATCCTATATAACTATCGCTTTGTACCCTTTGACCAACATCTTCTCATTTCCCCCAAATCCCCCGCCCCTTGTAACCACTGTCACCAGGAAAAAATTGGAAAGTTTCATATATTTTATATACCTTCCCTGTGATTTAGCAATTCCATTTATAGGTTTAATGGAGAAAAATGTAAGTTTCTTTTAAGAGAAATATTTGTACACAAATGTTACAGCAGCATTATTCATGATAGCAAGAAGTTAAAAATAATCCAATATCTATTAACAACTAATAAATAAATATATGAATATGTGTTCAATGGAATAATACTTATCAATAAAGTATGTACAATTTGTGAAAATGTAGCAGATTAATCTTACAGATATAATTATAAATTGTATTTATATATAAAGAAGCAAAAGAATTAAAGATATCATCTGGTATGACTTCATTGTTTTGAAGTTTAAAATAGTATGCTAAACCATGGTGGTGGGAGAAGACAGGGGTGTGTGTGGGAAGGGAGTGGACTATTAGATGCACAAAGAGACTTTTGGACTTTAGAGATGAAGGAAATATTTCACACCTTGAGTATGGCATTCTTTACACAGGTGTGAATATTGGTAAAAACTCATTGAACTTTTTATTTATAATCTGTGCCTTTTATTGAATGCAAGTTAACTTCATTAAAGTTGATTTAAAAAACAGATTTGTCCATACTTTGTCCTGAGTCTAGACGAAAGCCTAGCATATAAGAGGTTCTTGACAAATATTTGTCAAAAGAATGAATGAATTAACAAATGCACAAATGTATGGATGCTTAAATAAATGAATATAAAACAATATATAATTCAGTTCTGGTATCAACTGCATAGATAATAATTACTATAGACTGTCAATGAAGGAAGAGCTTGGTGAGAAAGTTTAGAGGAGACAGCAAAGTGATTTCAATTGGACCTGGAAAGACACATTGATTATAAATAAGAAATGGCTCCCTTTTTTGAGAAAAGATAATCAGCATTTGAGAAATGGTATAAAGACAGGAATGAGTATGAGTATTCTTAGAATAATGAAAAGACAACTGCTGATTTGAAATCTCTCACTAGAATTAAAATAAATAATTTAATCAGTAGTTATTGTAATCAGTAATTTTAACTAAGTATAAGGGATGGATTGAATTTATGAATGAAAGAAATCAGGAAAATCTGGTATAATCTATGATAGTATGATAGTAATCAGAACCAAGAGATAAGAGCTCAAATTATGATACCAGCATGTGAGATAATAAGAAATATATATTTAATCTCTGCCCATGGTCCCTGAGATGAATCTCCTAAAAATCTGGTAAATTTCTGAGTGATAGCAGTGCTAGGAGCATCTTTTCTTCTAATATTTGGTATTTGACCCCAGTTCCTGACCCTTGGAATCTCTGGAATGATAGAAGTGTCTTTGTATAAAATGAATGATGGCTGGAGGTTCCTAGATAACTTCAGGATAAGAGTATTGGAAAGACTTATTGCATGATCAAAGACTGGAATTTTCAACTCCACATGGACCTTTGATGAGAGGAGAGTGGCTGGAAATTGAGTTAATCACCAACGGTCGATGATTTAATCAACTATGGCTATGTAATGAAACCTCTGTGAATATCACAATGAAGGGGTTCAGAGAGCTTCCAGGTTGGTGAACACATGGAGGTGCTAGGGGGTGGCACACTCAGAAAGGACATGGAAGTTTCCCGTCCCTTCCTACCTACCTCGCCCTATGTATCTATTTTATTTAGCTGTTCTGCATTGTTTTCTTTACATTAAACCAGTAACTGTAATGGAATTTTTTTTCCTGAGTTCTGTGACCCACTCTATCAAATTATGAAACTTAATGAGGAAGGCATGAGGACCTCCAACTTATAGCCAGTTGGTTGCAAATATGGGAGGCCCAGATTTGTGACTAGCATCTGAAGAAGGGGCAATCTAGTGAGACTGAGCCCTTAACACGTGGGATATCACACTAACTCTGGGTAGATGGCCCTAGAACTGAATTGAATTCTAGGATACCCAGCTGGTGTATAATTGGTCAGTGTGGGGAAAACTTCACACATTGGTGTCAGAAGTCTTGTGTGTGAGTAGAGAGAAATGGTTTCCCATTTATAGAAGTAGGAATGATAATCAAGAAATAAATGAGAAGTTTGTAGGAAATAGCGCAAGAAGTTAAATTTAGTTCAATAAATATGCCTTGATAATTTTTTTTCTTACATCTCTGCTTCTACTACCCTAGTCCCCAGTCAGCAAGTCTTTCCCTAGCAGTAGTCTTCTACTTGGTCTCCCAAGTTCAAGCCTTTTCCTCCTTTATCCCCCAGTTTCAATTCAGCTTACATAAAACACTCCAATTCCTATTCAAAACCTTCCAATGGCTTCCCAGCATGCTGACAAATTAAATCCAACCAACAAGAGCCTTCATGATCTTTGCCTAACTAACACTCCAGATTCATTTCCCATTTCCATGCCTGTAATCATCCTACTCAGGTCTGCTCACTCTAGCAGTCTTGCTGTGAGGGGAATATATTGCTGCTTTCTATATTACGGTCTGTATCTAGCAAACTTTTATCCGAAACATTCATAAGGTTTGATTCATTACTCCATTCAAAGTTCAATTCAAATGTCATTGCCCCAGGGAAGACTGATTTCATCACTGTATCAAAAAATAGGATCAAAATTATCCCTTTACTCTCTGTCCTCTTATTGTGCTTTATTTTACATCATCGACTTCATATCTTCAGGAAAGAATATTGCATAGCTATTTATTTGCTTGCTGATTATCTGACTCTTTCTCTGCATCTAGAATATAAGCTCTGTGAGAACAGGGCTCTTAATAATGACTCCCTAACAGGGCTTTTAAGTAAAAGAACAGATCAGAAAAGTCCAACTCCAACTTCTACTAGCTATGTGAATTTGGGGAAGTTACTTAAATATTCTCTCAGAATCATCATTTCTTTAATGGAGATAAGACTACTGCTATCCAGGGTTTTATGGGGATTAAATTGAAGACTGTATTTAAAGAATCCAATGTCGTGCTAGCCCAGAGTAAGCAATAAATAAATGGTAGTCCTCACAGATTAAATGTATCAAATATATTCCAGCACCTTAAAAGAGGATAAACTATAAGTTTCTTCCATTTCTAATGTAGTTGGAAAATATTCCCCATAATGCCAACGATTGTTCTTCTCAGAGTCCCATTTGTGTAGCCACTTAAGGCTCTGGGAAAACTGACATGAAAAATTATTAGCAAAGTTTCAGGGCATAAAACTTCATGTTCTCATTTGTTCCATCTTTAAAACAGACTCAGCACACATGCTTTTCCTGTAGAACAACCATTTATAGTGCTCACTGATATTGTGATTCCTTCAGGCAAACTGACTATAAACTCGTTTAAGAGAGAATGAAAAAAAAGTCTCACCTTTCATTTCAGTTATAGTTATTGGAGTTTTGGTTCAACAAGATTCCAAGTATATAAAAATTCAGTCTGGAGTGAAGACATTTACAATGCAATTGGTGAACGTACCATAAAGGGATGAAACATCACATGACCTGCTGCACAACTGATGCTTCCCAGAGCAGGTCATGCAGGGGAGTAAACATGTATCATCCACCACAACAGGAAAGCAAGTTCCCAGAACCACGCCACTGAACACTGAGAAACAAAATCTGTGCTCACTCCGTATTATGAAAACAATCTTTGGCTTTAGGAAATAGATTGGAAAACTGTGAGAAGGAAAGCCCGGTCTACTGAAGCTTTATCATTTTAAGACATTTATCTCAGCACCAGCCAAGTCATGCCTGGTCTCTGGAAACTGATTTCATGTGGCCACAAATCCTACAGAGGAATTTTATGCAGAAATTCAGGTACTCCCCGACTAGTTTTACCATCACTATTCTAAATTGTTTCACATATTACTAGTAGATGAGTCTGCCCAAAATGCACTACTTTTCCTGCCAGACCTTTCCACAGGCACATATTAGGTTTCTATTGCTTGTGATTTGAAGCTCAAATTTCTGAGGTTAAATTAGAAGGATATGAACATTTAGCTCTTGCTTATCTTTCTAACCTTATTTCCTACTACTCTCTTCAATCTTCTCTTACTTCTTGATGAATATAACTTTCCAAAGGTGCTTTTCTATTCCTGGGCATTTCTTGCCTCATTTTTCATTCTAGATGGCTCATTGGAAAAAAAAAAAAAAAAAAAAAAAAACGTAACCCACCAGGATCCTCTGTCCATGGAATTCTCCAGGCAAGAATACTGGAGTGGGTTGCCATGCCCTTCTCCACAGGATCTTCCCAACCCAGGGATCAAACTCAGGTCTCCCGCATTGTAGGCAGAGTTTTTTGTTGTTGTTGTTGTTGTTTACCATTTTGAGCTACCCAGGAAGCCCTAATAAGATAGCTCATCAGTTCAGTTCAGTTCAGTCACTCAGTCATGTCCGACTCTTTGCAACCCCATGAATCGCAGCACGCCAGGCCTCCCTGTCCATCACCAACTCCCGGAGTTCACTCAGACTCACGTCCATCGAGTCAGTGATGCCATCCAGCCATCTCATCCTCTGTCGAACCCTTCTCCTCCTGCCCCCAATCCCTCCCAGCATTAGAGTCTTTTCCAATGAGTCAACTCTTCACATGAGGTGGCCAAAGTACTGGAGTTTCAGCTTTAGCATCATTCCTTCCAAAGAAATCCCAGGGCTGATCTCCTTCAGAATGGACTGGTTGAATCTCCTTACAGTCCAAGGGAGTCTCAAGAGTCTTCTCCAACACCACAGTTTAAAGGCTTCAATTCTTCGGCGCTCAGCTTTCTTCACAATCCAACTCTCACATCCATACACGACCACAGGAAAAACCATAGCCTTGACTAGATGAACCTTTGTTGGCAAAGTAATGTCTCTGCTTTTCAATATGCTATCTAGGTTGGTCATAACTTTCCTTCCAAGGACTAAGCATCTTTTAATTTCATGGCTGCAATCACCATCTGCAGTGATTTTGGAGCCCAAAAAAACAAAGGCTGCCACTGTTTCCACTGTTTCCCCATCTAATTCCCATGAAGTGATGGGACTAGATGCCATGATCTTTGTTTTCTGAATGTTGAGCTTTAAGCCAACTTTTTCACTCTCCACTTTCACTTTCATCAAGAGGCTTTTTAGTTCCTCTTCACTTTCTGCCATAAGGGTGGTGGTATCTGCATATCTGAGGTTATTGATATTTCTCCCGGCAATCTTGATTCCAGCTTGTGTTTCTTCCAGTCCAGCGTTTCTCATGATGTACTCTGCATAGAAGTTAAATAAACAGGGTGACAATATACAGCCTTGACGTACTCCTTTTCCTATTTGGAACCAGTCTGTTGTTCCATGTCCAGTTCTAACTGTTGCTTCCTGACCTGCATACAGATTTCTCAAGAGGCAGGTCAGGTGGTCTGGTATTCCCATCTCTTTCAGAATTGTCCACAGTTTATTGTGATCCACACAGTCAAAGGCTTTGGCATAGTCAATAAAGCAGAAATAGATGTTTTTCTGGAACTCTCTTGCTTTTTCCATGATCCAGCGGATGTTGGCAATTTGATCTCTGGTTCCTCTGCCTTTTCTAAAACCAGCTTGAACATCAGGAAGTTCATGGTTCACACATTGCTGAAGCCTGGCTTGGAGAATTTTGAGCATTGCTTTACAAGCATGTGAGATGAGTGCAATTGTGCGGTAGTTTGAGCATTCTTTGGCATTGCCTTTCTTTGGGATTGGAATGAAAACTGACCTTTTCCAGTCCTGTGGCCACTGCTGAGTTTTCCAAATGTGCTGGCATATTAAGTGCAGCACTTTCACAGCATCATCTTTCAGGATGTGAAATAGCTCCACTGGAATTCCATCACCTCCACTAGCTTTGTTCGTAGTGATGCTTTCTGACTTCACATTCCTGGATGTCTGGCTCTAGGTGAGTTATCACACCATTGTGATTATCTGGGTCATAAAGATCTTTTTTGTATAGTTCTTCTGTGTATTCTTGCCATCTCTTCTTAATATCTTCTGCTTCTGTTAGGTCCATACCATTTCTGTCCTTTATCGAGCCCATCTTTGCATGAAATGTTCCTTTGGTATCTTTAATTTTCTTGAAGAGATCCCTAGTCTTTCCCATTCTGTTGTTTTCCTCTATTTCTTTGCATTGTTCGCTGAGGAAGGCTTTCTTATCTCTTCTTGGTATTCTTTGGAACTCTGCATTCAGATGCTTATATCTTTCATTTTCTCCTTTGCTTTTCGCTTCTCTTCTTTTCACAGCTATTTGTAAGACCTCCCCAGACAGCCATTTTGCTTTTTTGCATTTCTTTTCCACGGGGATGGTCTTGATCCCTATCTCCTGTACAATGTCACGAACCTCGTTCCACAGTTCATCAGGCACTCTATCTATCAGATCTAGGCCCTTAAATCTATTTCTCACTTCCACTGTATAAGGGATTTGATTTAGGTCATACCTGTATGGTCTAGTGGTTTTCCTACTTTCTTCAATTTAAGTCTGAATTTGGCAATAAGGAGTTCATGATCTGAGCCACAGTCAGCTCCTGGTCTTGTTTTTGCTGACTGTATAGAGCTTCTCCATCTTTAGCTGCAAAGAATATAATCAATCTGATTTTGGTGTTGACCATCTGGTGATGTCCATGTGTAGAGTCTTCTCTTGTGTTGTTGGAAGAGGGTGTTTGTTATGATCAGTGCATTTCTCCTCTAAATTCTTAAATATCTTGAGAATCTCTTGGTTTTATCTTTGTATTTTATTTCTACCCTTTGTAACACTACATGTTTTACAGCTCATCCATTTTATTCATTCCGTAAATGTCTACAAGCTGCCAGGTATCATGCTATGAACTGGAGTTACAATGTTGAAAAAAAAAAAGATGGAATATATTACTGATCTCATGGCAATTTTAGCTAGTGGGTCTTTGGATATTAATTAAATAATGGTGCAAAAAAATATTCTTTCATAACCATAGCAGTGAATGAAAGGAACAAAGGCTATGAGAGACTAAAATACTTAACTTGATCCAATCAAGAAGATTGGGAAGGCTTGCCTGAGGAAATGACAACTGAGATGATATAATTTGAGGAATGACTTCAAGTTTACTGGATAAAGAAGGTAGCAGAATGGAATAATACCGACTTGGAATGGAATAAGGCAAGAACAAGGGACTGATGGAGTGGAAAAATAGAGTTATGATATATAGAAAGATGAATTGGAATATTAGGTAGTGGCCAGGCGATTGGTGGGTTCATAGACCAGTGGTTCCCAAATGTTTTAGTCTCAGGAAAACTTTACTCTCTTAAGAGTTAATGAATACTTCAAAGAGCTCTTGTGCAGTATAATTATCAATACTGTCTTGTAAATTAAACTTAAGAAATTTTAAAAGATTAATTCATTCATTTCAAGTAACAAAGATAAATCTATGATGTGTTAACATGAATGACATTTTGAGTTTAAAAAAATTATGCTTATGTTTATGAAAGGAGAAAGGTGGGGAGGATAAATTAAGAGTTTGGGATTAATGTATACATAGTACTATATATAAAATAGATAACCAACAAGGATCTAGTGTATAGCATGGAGAACACTCAATACTCTGTAATAACCTATGTGGGGAAATAATCTGAAAAAGAATAGATATAGGTATATGTATAACTAAGTCACTTTGCTGTACATCTGAAACTAACACAACATTGCAAATCAACTACATTTCAATATAAAATAAAATTTATATATATATAAAACAAAAAAGAATTAGAGAAGAGTGATTTTTTGTTTCTGTTTGTGCAAGTCCCTCTAATATTTGCCTTAATAGAAACAACTGGATTCTTACATCTGTTTCTACATTTACTCTGTTGCAATATTACAGGTCAGGTTGCCATGGAAAACACCAGTCCATTGAGGGAGAATGAGAGTTAAAAAATGGTAGTATTAATAAGAAAGTAATTCTCATCTTGTACAATCCCTGATTAGATAACTATTTGTGATCCTATGGACTGTAGCCTGCCAGGCTCCTATGTCCATGGGATTCTCCAGGCAAGAATCCTGGAGTGGGTTGCCATGCTCTCCTCCAGATCTTTCCTATGCAGGGATCAAACCCAAGTCTCTTACATATCCTGCACTGGCAGTCAGGTTCTTTATCACTAGTACTCAGAGTGTTTAGTCACCCAGTCGTGTCTGAATCTTTGTAACCCCATGGACTACATCACGCCAGGCCACCGTGTCCCTCACCATCTCCTAAAGTTTACTCAAGTTCATGTCCATTGCACTGTTGATGCCATCCAGCCATTTCATCCTCTGATGCCCTCTTCTCCTTCTGCCCTCAATCTTTCCCAGAATTGGGGACTTTTCCAATGAGTTGACTGTTCACATCAGGTGACCAAAATACTGGAGCTTCAGCTTCAGCATCAGTCCTTCCAACAAGTATTCAGGGTTGATTTCCCTTAAGATTGACTGGTATGATCTCCTTGCTGTACAAGGGACTTTCGGGAGTCTTCTCTAGCACCACAGTTTGAAGGCATCGATTCTTTGGCATTTTGCCTTCTTTAAAGTCCAGCTCTCACAACCATACATGACCACTGGGAAGACCACAGCCTTGACTATATGGACCTTTGTCAGCAGAATAATGGCTCTGATTTTCAACACACTGTCAAGGTTTCTCATAGCTTTCCTGCCAAGAAGCAATCATTTTCTGATTTCATGGCTGCAGTCACCATCTTCAGTTATTTTAGACCCCAAAAGGAGGAAATCTACTGCAGATTCCACCTTTTCTCCTTCTGTTTGCCATGAAGTAATGGGACTGAATGTCATGATCTTAGTTTATACATATATATATATATATATATATATATATATATATATATATATATATATATTTAGTCTTAAGCCAGCTCATTCACTCCTCCATCACCCTCATCAAGAGGTTCTTTAGGTCCTCTTCCCTTTCTGCCACTAGAGTGATATTATCTGCATATCTGAGATTGTTACTGTTTCTCCTGTCTGTCTTGATTCCAGCTTGTAACTCATCCAGTGCAGTATTTCTCATTATGTGCTCAGTGTAGAGGTTAAACAAACAGGATGACAGCAGACAGCCCTGTTGTACTCCTTTCTCAATCTTGAAACAATCAGTCGTTCCATACAGGGTTCTAATTGTTGCTTCTTGACCCACATATAGGTTTCTTGGAAGGCAGGTAAGATGATCTGACATTTCCATATCCTTAAGAGCTTTCCACAGTTTGTTATGATCCACAGAGTCAAAGGCTTTAGTGTAGTCAATGGAACAGAGGTAGATGTTTTTTCTGGAATCCCCTTGTTTTCTCTATGGTCTAGCAAATGTTGGCAATTTGATCTCTGGTTCCTCTGCCTTTTCTAAGGTATTACACATACTTTGCTACCCCCTGGACTGTAGTCTACTGGGCTCCTCCATTCATGGGATTTTCCAGGCAAAAATACTGGAGTGAGTTGCCATTTCCTTCTCCAGGGGAACTTCCCGACCCAGGGATCGAACCTGGGTCTCCTGCATTGTAGGCAAATGCTTTACTGTCTGAGCCACAAGGAAGCCCACCTCTGAGAATAGGTATGTATAAATGCATATGCCAATAGCTTTAGTCGTGTCCAGCTGTTTGCAGCCCTATGGACTGTAGCCCACCAGGCTCCTTTGTCCATGGGATTCTTCAGGCAAGAATGCTGGAGTGGGTTGCCATGCTCTATCCCAGGGGATCTTTCCAACCAGGGACTGAACCCACATCTCTTACATCTAACCTGCATTGGCAGGCAGGTCCTTTACCACTAGCACCATCTGGGAAGCCCATGTGTACATACGTAATTCCAAAACAATACAGTTATTGTGATGCTTTTCTTAGTCTTTTTTTTCCCCTATTGATTGACGCAAAGGTGCAAGGTTTTTAAACTCTCTGAGAGACAATAAGATATTGAAAAGGCAATGAAAAACACATCTCCCAGAATTAAAAGAAATTATGAGAGGCATAAATCTCATACTAGATGAAGTTACAGGATCATTTATTTAGGTCCATCAGAAGTATCTACACGTTAAAGAAACCTAGGTATTCTACAACAAAATAAGTAAGCAGGAACAGAAAATTTGAAGGACTTTTACTGCTCGTACTTTTGATTTCGGTTAATAAAAAACTAAGCAGGCAAGCTAGACCAAACAGACTGTTGGCAGCATCCGTGGCAAGAAATGAAGGCAGTTATTAAAAGAAGTTACAAGTATTTGTCACCAACTTGCTTAGGAAGTATTCCAGATGGCTTCTTCAAATTTTATTTGGGACAAGTCAATGACACTGAAAGAAAATCAGTTAAATTTTTATTGATGAATAACATGTATGCAAAATATATAATTTTATTCCTATTTATTTTTATTTTCTTATACCTGCCTCAAGTTACTTTGTTAATCTCTCTTAAGAAAGGATTCATTTTTTGTTGAAAAACATTTTGTGGAAAAAAGGTCATTCATTCATTTATAAATGTTTTGTTGAGTCTTTCCACATATGATACAATATACTAGCTAATTATTAAATTGAAAGCAACTCAAATGTGTAAATTTATCCACCATTTGATCTCCTTAGAAAGAAATAATGAAGGTAACCCTTTCATAGGGTTAATACAGATGTATCACCTAGGATACTGTCGATATTTTCAATATCAGAATTTAAACAGAAATAATATCAGTATGTATGTCAGAAATATGCCTCAATGCACACCCCTGAACTATTGCTATGGATCATGGAATGTAAATTTTACCAGGTCACACTGACAATCAATTGCACAGACTTATCCCACACCTGTGACCTTGTAGCACAGCACATGTTGCAGAGCCAAGAATGTGTGAGGGATACAAAAATGCATGTAGATTCTGTCAACCAAAAGAGAACAAGATTTATGAAGCTGAACCCTTAAAAAATTTAGTCCAAATTTGACTGTGACCTTGCTGTTGATGTTCAGTTGCTGAATCTGTCTAACTCTTTGTGACTCAGTGGAATGTAGTATGCCAGGCTACTCTGTCCTCCACTATCTCCTGGAGTTTGCTCAAATTCATGTCCATTGTGTTGGTGATGCTATCTAACCATTTCATCCTCTTCTGCCTCCTTCACCTACCAGCATCAGGGTCTTTTCCAAAGAGTTGGTTCTTTGCATCAGGTGGCCAAAGTACTGGAGCTTCAGCTTCAGCATCACTCCTTCTATGAATATTCAGGGTTGATTTCCTTTAGGATTGACTGGTTTGATCTACTTGCAGTCCACAGGACTCTCAATAGTCTTCTCTAGCATGACAATTCAAAGCATCAGTTCTTCAGTGCACAGCCTTCCTGATGGTCCAACTCTCACATCCTTACATGACTACTGGAAGAAACTATAGCTTTGATTAGACAGACCTTTGTCAGCAAATTAATGTTTCTGCTTTTTAATATGCTGTCTAGGTTGGCCGTAGCTTTCCTTCTACGGGGAAAGCTTCTTCTAATTTCATGACTCCAGTCACTCTCCACAGTGATTTTGGAGACTAAGAAAATAAAGTCACTGCTTCCACTTTTTCCCCTTCTATTTTCCATGAAGATCAGATGCTATGTTTTTCATCCTTGAATGTTGAGTTTTAAGCTAGCTTTTTTATTCTCCTCTTTCACTCTCATCAAGAGGCTCTTTAGTTCCTCTTCACTTTCTGCCAGGAGAGTGGTATCATCTGCACATCTGAGACTGTTGATAGTTCACAGGCAATCTTGATTCCAGCTGGTGATTCATCCAGACTGCATTTCACATGATGTACTCTGCATATAAGTTAAGTAAGCAATGTGATAATACATAGCCTTGCCATACTCCTTTCCCAGTTTGGAACCAGCCATTTTTTCCATGTCTGTTTCTAATGGTTGCTTCTGTGACCCAGTGAAAATAAAATCATTAAAGCCTCAGCCTAGTACGTATGTGTGGACAACAAATAATGGTATATAATAAAGAGTAATGCAACACATATAAAATGCTACTGGAGCAAAATGTGAGGGTTAAAATAATGACTTAGAAAGAGGGAACACAAAAAGGAAATGCTTGAACTATATTCTAAACACTGAAGAGACATTTGTCAAGAGAAGAAAAATAAACAATGCTTGTCAGGTGAAGAGAAAAAAAAATCATCAAAGGCACAGTTAAGTAGAAAGCATCATATATTTCTGAACCAACAATTACTTAACCTTGATAAAGAAGGATATTTCAATTGGGACTGGAAGAGCATCACCCTGGTGGAAGGCTAAGTGAAAAATGTCTGATGATAAAAGTCCTCATGTATCAGACAAATGGGTGTGGGCTTTACACTATGTACGTGCAAGGAAAAGATTTTAACATTGAGTCCCTGTTTTAATAATATTATTTTGAAAGTTTAATATATAGAAATGAATACAAGTGAACAAGGAATAGGGTACCCATGCCATGCTTCCAGTCCCCTCGAGCCCAGGGGGAATAGAGAGGAAAAGGGAGCTGAGAGTCAGGAGATGATGAGGTAGAGTTGAGTTGTCCCATCCTTCGGACACACTTACTCACAGAACCTACCAGCTACCTTCCTATAGGAGAAGAGTAGAGGCTTCTCTCCCACACTGTAACTTGAGTTTCTCTCTACCCTTTAACAGCACCTCCCTCTTATTGGTCACCATGAGCTTCTTTTCCTCCATTTGTCCTTTATAAGTTGCTTGGCAAAAGTCCCACCTTAAGCCATTTCTTATTCTACACACTTTCTGTGAGATCGTATCCTCGCTTACAGCTTAAAAAAAAAAAAAACATGCCAATGACTTCCCAAACTATCTCTCTAATAGTTTGATATTTCACCTGAGATTCTACCTGGGCTTTTCTACTTGACTGTCTCAGACATCTCCAATGTCTGAGTTTCAGCATCTCAGAATGCTAAAATGTCATATTAGAAAGGATTTGAAGGATCATCCCTTCTTATGTCCACATTTTATAAAGAAAAAACAAAACCCAGGGATATTCATTGCTCTCCTCAAGTATGTCTTCACTATCTGAAATCAGAACAGAATACAATGCACTCATATTTTTTAAATTTCCTCCATTATTTAATTTGACATATGCATTGGCTCCAGTGAGGGTCTCTGCTGTGGGGATAGCACTAAACTGGGTACTTGAGCAAGACACTTCAGGCAGCTTATAATCGAGTAAAAAGATAGTGTGTACTGTAATACATGGCAATTATAAATGCTCCATGAGAGCTATAAAGAAAGAGCTATATGGATTTAAACAAAGGCCAGTTTGCATTTTGTTTCCATTTTTTTAATATGTAATATGCATTTATATGTTTCCCACATAAATTTAGCTACTCCACCCACAGTTACTTTTACATATCAAACATACAGTTGACAAACACATATTCCCTTTTCAAAGGAAAGCCACAAATTAACTTTAGGATCATAGCTGGAGTTTTGTGTTTTTCCGCAAAAGGATCACATAGATATTAACTTCTCTGAGACTGGGGAAATTCTGGGGTGGAGACAGATACAGAGAGTAGAAAAGCAATTCAAGCCCAGAGCAGCTGGTGTGTTTAAAAACTGCACAATAGATCATGAAACAAGTTGCCTGGACTACTTCTCATACTGCTGCAACACTTCAACGTAGCCTGAGATTCAGAAAACAACCTGTTTGTTTATTTCAACTGCAATAGCCATGAGACAGCCCCGGTCATGGAACTGTAGTATCCATAGTAGTTCTTTCTGTCTTCTCTTAGACTTCTCCGGGTTCAGAACTCTTTAAGGAAGCAAAGCGATATGTAGAGCTCAGGAAAGTGAAATGCATATCACTAGAAACCTTTTCAATTGCAGTCTGTAGAGAGAATGCCTATTAGAAAAGATGTTACTGCATGAGATCCCTAAAGTCCTCTTATGGACTGTGAGTGATGATAATGAGGAACAAGAGTTCAGCAAGATCCACTGAGAATCTAAATCTTAATAGAAGTCTGATTGGCATTTTCCTAGGTTATACCCTCTGGTTCAGAAAAAGGAGGAAAATTATGACAGTGAAAAAGCAACAGCAACGCTCCCAGGGTCCTCCAGAGCTCTTGTACCTGCAAAATTCAAAGCAGAAGAAAATGACCGCAGATTCATTTCAGGGCAGTAGGAGAGCTACTGGGAAAAAATGCCTTGAGTCTTAGTGAAAAGACTGGAAAACAAGCTTCAGAGGGGAAACTATAGGCAAGAATTCTGAAAAATTATCCTTCATGAAATCAATATATGTAACATATATATACAAAGACATCATAATATGTAGGACTAAAGAATCTAGAGACAGCATAGTTTTCAAACCTTATTAAGAATTTGAATCATGGGGATAACATTAAAATGCAGCTTCTGATTTGGTAGATCTGGGCGGGTGGGCCAGGGATTCGACACTTTTAGCAAGCTTTCAGGTGATGATGCATGTCCCATAAACCCATGGGCCACACTATGAATAGCAAACAGGAGGAAAGTTCATTAAATTAGAGGTCAGAATACCTGGATTGCACTCTTCGCCCCTCTCCCCTAGCGACACACACAGTCACCTACTTATAAACTTCGTAATCTGCAGCCAGAAACCCAATCTCTCTGAGCCTCCATTCTTATAAAATGGGATACTAATCATATGCCTGAAATACAGCCTCATTGAAAATAATGAATGAGACAATACTTTAATTATAAAGCAATATATAAATAAAAGTTATAGTTATTAGAAGAAACAAAAATATGAAAATACATATTCTCTCAAAAGAAAAGACACCGAGGGTAATGATATACTATACTAGAAAGCTTTTGTTTCTGTATAAAACTGAAATAAATTGCTTTCCATCTCTGGAGACAGCAGTTCTAAGCACCTACAGCAGCAGTTCTCAAACTCTGCTGCCCATTAAAATCACTCAAAAAGCTTTTTAAAAATATCTCTGCCTGGTCACTTTCCATCTTGCTTCAGAATTCTGATGCAATTGGTCTACCAGGGGACCCAGACACTAAGAATTATTTTTTAATTCAAGTAATTTTAATATGTAATCAGTGTTGAGAACCACCGGCCCTTGAGACAAATGCTCATTGAGGAAAACTGGCTGGGAAAGTGAGAGAAAGTTGACCAGGTGACTGCAGAAAAAGAAAAGAAGGTCTGGATGAGTATCCATCAGTGTGTACCTCCCCACTGAAGGAAAACTGATTTCTGCACTGAGAAAATATTCAAAGAAAATCAAGAAGAGCTGGTGAAAGTGATAATAAGGCTTATTTCTCATCTGGATGGGAGGATCAAATGAGATAATGCCTGTGAAGGTACTTGAATGTCTGTGAAGTGCCATAAAAATATGTAGTGTTTTCATGAACAGATTCATCAAATAACTCTTAAACCTAAGCAAGTAAGATACAATAAACAGAACTTCTTTAAACCAGTCTCCTTCAGAATCCATCTAATACAATGTTTTGCAAACTGATAAAAATTTACAAAGGTATATGTATGGTATAAGCTAAATAGAATCTCCAATTATTATCTGCATTGTTGCTATTCTTGTTCTTGACCTTAAAGATTACTCAATTTATCAAATTAAAAAATTGTACTCTTGAGATTTCAGTTTTGAAACAAAAACAAGTTTTTGGACGCCTCTTAAAAATTAAATTCTGAAAGAGATGGGAATACCAGACCACCTAACCTGCCTCTTGAGAAACCTATATGCAGGTCAGGAAGCAACAGTTAGAAGTGGACATGGAACAACAGGCTGGTTCCAAATAGGAAAAGGAGTACGTCAAGGTTGTATATTGTCACCCTGCTTATTTAACTTCTATGCACAGTACATCATGAGGAATGCTGGGCTGGAAGAAGCACAAGCTGGAAACAAGATTGCTGGGGGAAATATCAATAATCTCAGATATGCAGATGACACCACCCTTATGGCAGAAAGTGAAGAGGAACTCAAAAGCCTCTTGATGAAAGTGAAAGAGGAGAGTGAAAAAGTTGGCTTAAAGCTCAACATTCAGAAAACAAAGATCATGGCATCCGGTCCCATCACTTCATGGGAAATAGATGGGGAAACAGTGGAAACAGTGTCAGACTGTATTTTTCTGGGCTCCAAAATCACTGCAGATGGTGACTGCAGCCATGAGATTAAAAGACGCTTGCTCCTTGGAAGGAAAGTTATGACCAACCTAGATAGCATATTCTAAAGCAGAGACATTACTTTGCCAACAAATGTTCGTCTAGTCAAGGCTATCGTTTTTCCTGTGGTCATGTATGGATGTGAGAGTTGGACTGTGAAGAAAGCTAAGCGCTGAAGAATTGATGCTTTTGAACTGTGGTGTTGGAGAAGACTCTTGAGAGTCCCTTGGACTGCAAGGAGATCCAACCAGTCCATTCTAAAGGAGATCAGTCCTGGGTGTTCATTGGAAGGACTGATGCTGAAGCTGAAACTCCAATACTTTGGCCACCTGATGGAAGAATTGACTCATTGGAAAAGACTCTGATGCTGGGAGGGATTGGGGGCAGGAGGAGAAGGGGACGACAGAGGATGAGATGGCTGGATGGCATCACCGACTCGATGGACATGGGTTTGGGTGAACTCTGAGAGTTGATGATGGACAGGGAGGCCTGGCGTGCTGCAATTCATGAGGTCACAAAGAGTTGGACACAACTGAGCAACTGAACTGAACTAAAAATTTAAGTGACTGGCAAGCAAAATTTTAAAAAATAAATTTAGAAACAAGCAGATATGTCACAAGAGGGTTCCCTCTTCTCCACACCCTCTCAAGCATTTATTTTTTGTAGATTTTTTTTGATGATGGCTATTAAAATAATAGAAAAAAGCAAGATAAAAATGTAAGTGACTAGAAAGCCAAAATTAAAAAAAATAGAAACAAGATAAATTTACATAATAAGTGGGTATCAAAAATAAAAATCCAATAGAAAAAAAGCACCTACCCAAAAGAAGATTGTAAATAGTTGACACAGCATTCTCTAGTCTCCACCATGGCACACAAAAAAATCGTAGCCCTTTGTCATGAGTATCTAGGAAACCATGGCAGGTCTTACCCATAAAAAATAATCTTAGATGGAAAGTCCTTCAGGGTTGTCAGGGACTTTGAAGCTTGGCAAAAGTAACAGCATTGAAACACAAATCAGCTAGTAGGGTAAATAGCCCTGGGGAACAAGCAAAACTCAAAAAATGTAAAATTATGTAAATACAGGTTCGTAAAACTCCCTGTATGTTTTCTTTCTTGTTTTTGGAATTCAAGGACGTTTGTTTGGTGGTGCAGAATGAATTGCAAACAGCTAATACTTAACGTGGAGTAGGAAAGGACAACCCACTTCAGTATTCTTGCCTGAAAATTCCATGGACAGAGGAGCATGGCAGGCTACAGGTCATGTGGTCACAGAGTCAGACACGACTTTGTGATTGAGCACAGCACAGTACTTATTGAGGGCTCTGAGTTACACATGGTGTTTTCATATGACATTAATTCTTTAAATTCTTGCAATAGCCTTATGGTTGAAGTAGGTATTATTATTATTATCATTACCCTTGTTTTACAGGTAAGGAAGCTAGGGTAAAATCAAACACTTGTTCAGTATGCCAGGATTAAAACCTAGACAGCTTAATCCAAGAGACTATACTACATTATACTGACTCTAACTTGATAGGATATTATTCCCAGATGAACCTATATTAACCAGTGAAATATAAAGGACTTGTTTATGGGAAGGACTTGTTCTGATTTAATGAAGTTGACCCCAACATGCTATCAGCTGATGCTCTTTATTTCTTGCTCTTTGTTCAAGCTGTACCATCTACAAGTATAGCACTTTTCCCAGTGAATTTAATTTTTATATATCTATTTCTCCTCATTAGACTACAAACTATTATCATAGATGATCAGACTATGAATGTCACTTTTCTAAGAACTGTGTCTTGTTCATTTTTGTATCAGCAGCATCTGACAGAATATAAATTTGAAGAATATTCAGTATTGAATGGACCATTCAGGAGTAGCTAGCTAACTAAGCGAGGCTAAAGAAATCGTAAACTGATAAAAGTTAAGAGCAAAGATTTAGAATTAAGCATTAGCCCAAAACATGATAAATCACTTGGTAAGGAGAGTGTAAAGACAAATTAGAAAAGAACCAAGGTAAAGGTATACACTTACATAGTTTGGCTGACTTAACGCCAGTATTTAGAAGGAAATATTTTGAATAAAGTATTTTTAATTTAAAAAAATCATATATATTTAAAAAAATCTCTGAAAATGAAGAGAATAAAGGAAGAACAAAAGGAAAGAAGGTCAGATAAAATAGAAAGAGCCTTATGGTTCATTTATGCATTCTTCAATATTTATTGACTGTGTATCAGCTGTTTCTCCAGGTTTTGCATAAAACAGTTGTCCGTATAAAAAGATAGATTTCTCTGTTCAAGGATCTTATGTACCAATAAGGAGGAAAATAATAAGACAAATATAATAGAGGCATTGAGGCAGTGGTTAAGTGCCATGAAGTCAAAAGAAAGTTGCATGAAGATAATGCAATAAGGTAAGATTGCAGAGAGGAATATAGACACTTGGAGTGTTAATGGACACTCCTACAAAGAAAGTGGCATTGAGCAAAGTCTTGTAGGGTGAGAAGAAAATGTTCAGATGAAAATCTGTGACAGTAGTTTTGGCAAAAAGAAGGGCAAATACAAAGGCCCTGAGGCAGGAACAAGCATGTTCCTGTCTTTGAAAGCTTTGATACCTTTGAAGAAGAGGAAAGGCCGCTGTAGCTGAACACAGACGAGTGTTCAGAGCAATCCAAACAGAGGGCTTTTGGAAACCAAAGAAGGTGGGTCACGTCAGTTACTGATGAAACATGGAAAATAGGGTGGAGCTAAGGTTTATAGTAGGCTAACTAGGATGTCACAGATGTTTTTAAGAGTGCAATTTTATTAGAACAACTAGGAAGGCCGGCTTCTGATTTGAGGGACTCCCAATAAATGAGTTAAGTGACAAGAAAATGAAGACATCCACGGCTTTTTGATGATAAAGAAAGAAGAGAGACTGGAGTCCACTGAAATGCAATCAAGAGAGATGATCACCAATCAAGATCTCAAAGGATTTAGAGGATATGATTCAAGACATAAAGAGAAACCATATTCAGAAGGAGAGGAGTTTTTGTACTGTAAAGAAAGGGGGGAGTAATAAAAAATATATATACATAAAATATAAATATTTTATATACCTAAGATATAAATAAAAGTAATAAAAATACGATAACTGAAAAATGTGAGGTGGGAAGGAAAAATCAGAGGCAGCTCATGGCTTCCAGTATTTTATTTTCCTCCACTAAAGCAGATAGTACAGTCATCTCCAAATCTTTAAAATAAAAGTGTTTGGGGTAGATGTTAGCAGCTGAACTATCTCTAAAGAATGTCTAGCTAGATAACTTTTGATAAACAGAAACAGTTTAAAGAACTACCCATGATTACTTGTCAAATGTTTCCATGAAGTCCTAAACTAATATAATTTTGGAAAATGTGTTATAAAATTATTCTGATTTCTGCCTACAAAAAGAAATAACTATTTTTCAAGTACTTAGTATGTGCTAGGCAATGTGTTAAACACTTCACATGACAGTTTTCATAAGAACTCTATGAAAGAAATATAACTATTATCCTCATTTTACCGATAAAAGAAAACAGGCTTGAAGAATTCAACCCACAAGCTCAGAATAGCTGGTGAGAGAGTAGAGTTTTGAATACCAGTTGCCTTCTTTCACAGCTTATCCACATTTATCTTCCCCAGGTATCTCCCTAATGCCATAGACTAGAACATCCCAGCTAGTTCAGATTATTTTTTTAATTTTTATCTATGTTCCACACTACTATATGTAAATGGATAACTTATAAGAACCTGCTGTAGAGCACAGAGAACTGTACTCAATACTCTGTAATGGCCTATAAGGGAAAAGAATATTTAAAAAATAAAGTATATATATATATATATATATATATGCTGCTAAGTCGCTTCAGTCATGTCCGACTCTGTGCGACCCCAGAGACGGTAGCCCACCCGGCTTCCCCGTCCCTGGGATTCTCCAAGCAAGAACACTGGAGTAGGTTGCCATTTCCTTCTCCAATGCATGAAAGTGAAAAGTGAAAGTGAAGTCGCTCAGTCGTGTCCGACTCTAGCAACCCCACGGACTGCAGCCTACCAGACTCCTCCATCCATGGGATTTTCTAGGCAAAAATACTGGAGTGGGGTGCCATTATATATACACAAATATATATGAAAGTGAAGTCACTTAGTCATGTCTGACTCTTTGTGACCCTATGGACTGTAGCCTGCCAGACTCCTCTGTCCATGGTATTTTCCAAGCAAGAATACTGGACTGGGTTGCCATTTTCTTCTCCAGGGGATCTTCCTGACCCAGGGATCGAACTCAGATCTCCTTCATTGCAGGCAGACTCTTTACTGCCTGAGCCACCAGGGGATCTCATATGTGTGTGTGTGCGCGCGCGCGCGCATGTGTGTGTGTGTGTGTGTGTGTGTGTGTGTATTACCGATACTGATTCACTTGCTCTACACCTGAAACTAACACAGCATTGTAAATCAACTATACTCCAATAAAAATTTCTTTTAAAAATTTTATCTATGTTAAGGACGTAAAACTCAGTTTTCTTATATTAATTATCTAGTAAAACTATATCAAGTCCATAAGTTAGGGCAGTCTTCTGGATTTAATATCTAACATTTAGTACAATTAATTTTAGACACATTCAATAATAAAGACTATAAGTAGCACCAAGACATCTTCAAGCTTAACTATTTTAACCTCCGAAATGCATGACTCTCTTACAATTTAAAGTTTACCATGTATACATGTTCTTTACTTCTAGAATTAAAGAAAATCCCAACTGGCTACTATAGTTAATCCTTTGCCTTGCATAAAAAGAAAAGAACAAGCCTCTATTTCAAACAAACTTGTAGTGGTATGTGCCATTCAGATAAGTTGGTTTCAGCTGCAAGTTTGAATAACCTTTCAGTAACTGACATAATAAAAGTAAAGTAAGAGATATAAAAATATATGGCATATGTATATACATGATGCATAGTTGCTGAAAAAACAGAATAGCACAATTGAGGAATAAAACCTAGCGATCTTTATATCAAAGCGGTTTGGAAAATTCTTGGCAAGGAATTTGGTGTTGGAGCAATGGTTTTCATTCTGAAATCCAATATTCTTCCTTTTTACTTTGATGATTTAAAAGTCCTAAATGAGGGTTTGGATAAGGATGGTTGTGGAGAATCAGAGAATGAAGTGGGTACAAAGAGAAAAAGATTGAGGAACTGCTGAGACCAGAAATAAACATTTACCTTTCAAGTGGAAATTGAGCGAGGTAAACCCCGCTGGAGAGAGCACGCTGCACATAAATGTGAAGAGCAGAGGTGGTTAATGAACAGAATGACTCACCTGATGTATTTTTCCAGCAAACGGAATTTCTGAATCAAGCATCTTTTGTTATGAGCATCAAGAGAATACAAAGACAGTCTAAATCCAACAAAGGAAATCATTGATTCAAAAAGAATAGATGAAAACTTATTGATAACGAGTCCCAGAGCAATTCAACCTCAAAAATATTTGGCTGTATATACTAAATGTGGCTCAGCTCCTTAAGGAATATCATGCCCAAAGACTCATCCCAGGATTTTATCATTAGCAAATGCTCTTTAATTAGAATGACTTTTATTTGTACTGAGGTCACAGTTATAAAAATGTATTCTCCCTAGGGGAAAAAATGTATTGAGGGGCTACTCCTAGTATTCAGTCATGTGTTTGGAAGTTTTGCTTACATCTAATATTCAACTCAGCAGCTTCCAGATGTGTCATGTTGCTTTGGTTTTATCTATCCTTGTTACCCAAGGGCATTTGGGCAAACTAAATCTCAATCTACTGTAATTGAGAGAAATTAGGGTCTTTGTCAGCAGTGGTAAAGAATCCTCCAGCTAAGCAGGAGATACAGGTTCAATCCCTGGATTGGGAAGATCTCCTGGAGTAGGAAAGAGCAACCCACTCCAGTATTTTTGCCTGGGAAATCTCAAGGACAGAAGGGCCTGGTGGGCCACAGCCCATGGGTCACAAAAGAGTCAGACACAACTTAGCAACTAAACAACAAAACAAAAGGTCTTTATAGTACTGATGAGTTTCAAGTTAATTTGAGACAGTGGATAATTTTCATGGTTTCAGCTGAACGTTACCTCATGCTTCATCTAGACCTTTACAATACAATGCAGGTTTTCAGACTTTGAGAAACACAATATGTGTGGATTCAAGTTACATCTTTCTCCTTTTCATCCTTTTATCTATCAGCCTTGAGTTTAAAAAAAATGATTATTTTCTGAAGGGCAATGGAGGGGGCATGTAGGAGAGCAAATCACAAAAGAAAGAACACTTAAATAGGGATAGTTACTCTAACTTCCCTGGTGGCTCAGATGGTAAACCGTCTGCCTATAATGCGGGAGACCCAGATTGGATCCCTGGGTCCGGAAGATCCTCTGGAGAAGGAAATGGCAACCCACTCCAGTACTCTTGCCTGGAAAATCCCATGGATGGAGGAGCATAGTAGGCTACAGTCCATGGGGTGGCAAAGAGTCGGACACGACTGAGCGACTTCACTTTCACTTTCACTCTCTCTCTAACAGAAGAGAAAAGCTCCACGGTTTGTGCTAAGATTGCTTATGCTGTCGTGTTTAATTCCATTGTAAAATACATATCAATGCATCCCATAATCCCAGTATATTCATGAAGAAGTCAGGCAAGCACCAAGGAAGGAAGGAACAAGGAAATGTTTCTTCATTGTTGTCTAAAAAGCAAGATACAAACTGCAGCTTCTGCTGCAGATACTCACTTTCCTATCCCCTATAGATAGTCTAAATTTAACTTCAGGCAGAACATTTTAATTTCTCCATATTAGTCAATTTCTATTAACTATCCCAAATCTTAGGGACATAAAATTCTCCATAGGGAATTCACTGTTAGACGAGGATTGCTAGCATTCATTCCTGGTTATCTAGACGACAGCAGTGGCAGTTAAGATCAAGGGCCCTCTCCCCTCCCAGCAGGAGGGGGCCACATCCAACCAAACTCAGCTTCCTAAGGCCCCAAGGTCTTCCATGCTGCAGTGTAGCTGGCTTTCTCGACAACTTTTTAAACAATTGACACCTAACCCAAAGTTTTCAGTGACCAATAATCAGATAATTCTCATTCACAAAACCATTCTTATGCCATATAAAATAATGCAATAGGCAAGGTCCCTTCCCTGAAATGCCAACCTCAGTAAAGGGCTGAATTAAACACTGTACAGCTCTCTAGGAATGATGACTGGAAGCCCATGCCTGGTCTCTCCTAGACTGCCCCGTGCACTTTTTTCACTTTGCAAATTTTAATTTGGATATTTTCACTGTAATAAACCTTAACCATGAGTATAATTGCTTTTGGGAGTTCTGCCAGTGCTTATAGAAAATCACTGAATCTCTGCTTGGTCTTAGGGACCCCTGGTCAAACTGACCCACACTTGCATGTTTAGCAGTCTGCTGATTCCATGTTAAAAAGGACAACAGGAAGGTTGGAGGACTTGCACCTCTCCTTTACCACCCTTGACTGGGAGTTTTCCTTGTGTATTCTGCTCCTTATTCCATGCCAAACTCTGTGATACTATGGAATTCAATGACAAGACATGCAGAAAGCATAAGTTCTTATTCATTATATCACACATTGCTAAGACATTTATGAACAAAGATTAAAGGAATTTTATGCTTTTTCCAATTTCATTATTTGAAATTTTTAATTGAAAATTTGAGCCTAAAACAAAATTCACTTTGATTTCTTTCAGGATTCTGGTATCATTGAGTTACATAAGATAGTCTTTATTTTCTGCCTATTACCAACTTCTCAAACCCCCTGTTGGTTTAAAATGCATAAAAATACCAGGCATGAAGAAACAATTAAGAAAGGTAAGATATAGAATATGAGAAGAGCTAAAATAATAAATAAAATAAATATGGGCATGCCAAAACCTACAGTTTGTTACACATTTATTTCAGTAATTTATTAATTCTATGAAGTTTTTAAATATACCATTGTGCATTGTGAGATTCCAAGAAATGGTCTATATGCAGATTTTCTATAAAAACAATTACCATTAAAAAACAGATAAATCTCATCTCTAAGATATGTGTTACACTGATTCACATACTTGCAAAATACAGTTAAAACAATGTTACAGTCTATGAAGAACTTGGCCACTTATCTGTGTCAATGTGACAAAGATGATGCATAGATTATTTTTAGGAGTAAATTGGACAATTGCGACCAGCAAAGATCAAGGCCACATTATGAACTCTGTTAAGTTTGTCTCTGCTTCCATTCTTATGTTTTTTCTTTGTCCCAGCCCCTTATTATATAACTACATCTCTGTTCTTCCAGTCATCCAAGTATCTGCTCACATGGACCTATGCACAGCAGGCAAACTGAACCCCCTGCTCTCCAGGTATGAATGGCTGCCACGTAAGGAACATAGGAGGCACTCAGTGTTGATCAAATAAACAACCCAATAGTCTTCATTTAACATATATATATATATATATATATATATATATATGACTATATATGAAAGGGCATATCCCTTTCAGGGAGACATTCCTCTTAACTCAAAACTCAAGATGATAATCAGTTAACTACACATCACTTTGTAGACTGTTGATCTTTTGAGACAGAATAAGTAAATTCTGTGTCTTCTATGAGGATATGATCTTTTTGCACCTTATATATCAAAATAGACTAATAACATAGTTTTCAAAATTTTGTAAACAACAAAAAAGAACTCTTGCTTTTGTCACAGTTTAGAATGAGGTATTTATTTAGTGAATGTAAGCAATAGACAGCTGAAGTAATTTACACCTAACAGAATAAAACCTATTTTAATTGCAAGGATTGTTGTTGGTTTTTTAAATAAAATCTTACAGAAGAACTCCCTTATCCCTCTGGTACTTTATTTCCATTCACATTTGTGAAACTTACCACATTCTATTCTATATTAAAACTACTCACGATAGTATGATATTTCTTATAATGGATTTCTTGAAGATAATGGCCTCAATTCTGTGTAATCCTAGAAGAGTTGTAACAGTACTTAGCAGATGGCAGTTGGTCTGTAAATATTGGTTAACCAAACAATTTATTTCTTCCTAAAGGAAACTTGGTCCATGTGTTTTGATATATGTTTGTCTGTATACATGTATTTATATATGTGTTTTCTCTTTTCCCTGTACAAAAGCTCAGATTGAGTATAACTGAGAATCAAAGCTAACCTGTGAGATACGAGTAAGTTTTACTTCAAGGTTCTTTGTAGATAAAGCAACCTATTATCTCGACTACTTACCACTCCAGGTAAGCAGTTACTACCAGCAGGTGCAACCAAGAGGGCCTTCGGCAGATGCCAGCTGTCCTCTCCCTCTTGATCACCTTGTAATTACTTGCACTCTTGACTGGTGCCCAAACCTCTGGATCATAGCGTACCATCTGGACTTCTGTCCTCCTCCAAGGTCTGCACTAGACCACTGTTTCGTTGTTAATTAGTGACACTGACTAGAGCCAAATCTCCTAACTGAGGATCACCGAGATGTTTTTTTCCCCAACCTTAAAAATTTCCAAACATGATTCATTCTCAACTTCATCCTAATTTTCAGTTTAACATACATTATTTGTGCCTGAAGAATAAATCTTGTTAAAGGTTTGCCCAGAGAAATAATCCTTCTCTAATCGTTCAGGGATTGAAGTTTTAAAAAGAAGACACTGTAAGAGCAAACAAACTTACTGAAGGTTAAAGTTGGGGCCGGAATGTTCCAGACTTGCCAGCCAGGCCCGGCCAACAGCCTGTGACTTTCCACACATCAGCAAGTTCCCCTCATAAAAGGTTTACAGCTCAAGCCAGGCTGACTGCAGACAGAGTTAAACCAACACAGTACAAAAAAGTGAGCGGAAAACAGTGTGAGACCAATTAAGCCAAATTGGTAATGAAAGCAACAGCTGGATGTCAACATGTTCTGCTCTGTTAATGGCATGTCAATAGGGTGATTTTTAAAGAAACCGGTGCTGTCTGAAGGAAAGGAGAGACCAGTGCCCTAATGGGACAAAACAGGCCTGGACAGCACCAGAAGCATTCCGGCCCACTCACTTGGGGAGGCCACCTGTGCAGATGAAAACCCATTCAAGAAACTTGTCTCTCTTCTAAAGCCTCCCACTGAACTGTCGCCACAGGGAATAGCATCCTTCCACCTTAATGCAGAGCTCATTTGACAAATGATGTTATGACAGAGGAAGACAGCCAACACAGTCTGCAGTTCACTGGGAAGGCAGATAACCTAGGTTCTGAGATCAGCACTGTTATTCCAACCTTGGTCCCTGCTACAACTCAAACACATTGTCTGCAAGAATAAGAATATAATAACACCTTATTTTTTGCCTGCCTTACAGGAGTATCTCCAAGATGACATGAGAAGTTATACACAAAGACAGTTCAGAAATTACAAATATTGTCCAGAAAATAAGGACCTTTTCTTAAATGGCTGGATGGAGTGTTCTTGAAAACTGGTTTCACAACCGTTCAAGAGCATATACAGGTGAGTCTAATGTTGAAGCACCTTGCTTTCTCTCCTAGTACAGGCAAATCCAGGGCCTCATCACTGCTGAGAAATTGTAGATCATATGTAGTATCACCTGTTGGTTGCATGCATATGTGTTAGATCTTTTAATCTAACAAGCCTGTGAATTAGGTACTATTATTCCACCTTATGGATTACAAAATGGACATGAGTTTGAGTAAATTCCAGGAGACAGTGAAGGACAGGGAAGCCTGGTGTGCTGCAGTTCATGGCATCGCAAAGAATAGAACATGACTTTGCAACTGAATAACACAGAGAGGCTGAGTAAGTTGCTCAAAGTCACACAGCTATTTAGTTGCACAAGTAGGACTTGAACCACAAAGCCTTTGCATTTAACCACCATGCTACATCACATCATTTTGCCCATTTAAATGCAACAGAATTTTGAAATAGGATTAAATTCCATCAGGCAACAGCAAAATAATATGTGCCAAGGGCCTAAATAAGGACAAGTTACCACAATACAGCTTGGGGTAATTTGAATTTCCACCCAGTAAGTCAGCTTTAACTTAGATGGCCAATCCAAGGAGGTACCTCACACCCTCCTAAAATACGGGTCCTCTCTGGGAAAATGGGATTTTCCATAAAGATATAAAAGAAGCCCATGAGAGAACATCAGCTGTGAGCAACAATCAAGCCCAGAAAAGGAAACATTCCAGTTCAAAAAAGTATCAGTTAACAGAGATATTTTCTACCACCTTCCAATCCTGCATGCCCTCATTCTAACCTTATTGGAGCCAAAGGCTACCTAGAGAGAAGGGATTTTCCAGGAAAGAGTACTGGAGTGGGGTGCCATTGCCTTCTCCGAAGGAATAGATGAGGAGAAGTAAAACTTCCATACAGGGATGGAAAAAAGAGAAAAAATATCTCCACCACCTACCACTGCAGGCCCCCAACTGAAGGAAGGGAGTATGAAAGCAGAATTAAGTAAGGAATTTTTATTTCCCTGGAGGTAACATTTTAATTACTGGTCTTGTGACCAGCTGTGACCCAGAATTTTTTTTTTTTTTTAATGTACTGTTTGGGGAAAGTAGAGAAACTCAGGAAACGTTCTACATTTTCATTCAAAGTCAGGAAAGACAGGCTTCTGAGGGAGTTTGGAATTAAAGAGAAGAAAAACATTAAGTTGCTTTATAAATTACCCTACTCTTTTAAAATATTTTGTTACACTTTCCTAGGCTTAGAAATGGAAATGTCTAGGGCTTCAGAAATAATTTTTCCAAAGTAGACATGAAGCATGGTTTGAAACCTGCTAGGTGTTTCAGAGGAAGAATGCTTGTGGGAAGAAAAGTAGGATCAGGAAGAACCTTCTATGTTAACACATCCCCAGGCCAGGCCAGGTCCTTTGAAGTTCTCTGTATGTGGAACTTCTTTCTTGCTCTCAGCCCCTAGCCTGAGGCTCTGATAAAGCAGCCAGCCTGTCTAGTGCCTCCTAAATGCCAAGTATCTTTAGGTATCGCTCTGATTCTTTCCTCCTTCCCCTTCTTCCTCCTGTCCTTTGGAGAGTTGTACTTTTGTCTGTGAGATGCCAAGTGTAAAATGGACCATGTAGTCACTTCCCCAGCCAAGAATATATCCTCATAGACCTGGGTAGTCATGCATCAGGGATTGCAAAAAAAAAAAAACTGAGGAGTTACAAATTAAAAAGAAAACTAAGCACAAATAAACACTGTACCATTTTGGTGAAGGGTGATAGGAAATCTAAGCAGCACATTGCCTAACATTTGCTGGTTCCCCCTTAGCCTTTGGGCAAATGGCAAGTGGACATATTTGCATGCAAAAAATAAAGAAAACTGAATGAATTTCATTTGCAGAAAGTGAAACAATATCTTGCTGCTGCTAAGTCGCTTCAGTCGTGTCCAACTCTGTGCAACCCCATAGATGGCAGCCCGCCAGGCTCCCCCTTCCCTGGGATTCTCCAGGCAAAAACACTGGAGTGGGTTGCCATTTCCTTCTCCAATGCATCAAAGTGAAAAGTCAAACAATAGCTTACATGTATATATATGCCCTAGGCAACTTTAGCCATAGGTTATAACAGAAATCCAAAGGTGTAATTTATGCACATAACTGTTCATTTTTCCCACATAGGCAATTTGATAATTAAATTGCTGTTGTTGTTGTTTAGTTGTTAAGTTGTGTCTGACCCTTTGCAACCCCACGGACTGTAGCCCACCAGGCTCCTCTGTCCATGGGATTTTCTAGGCAAGAATACTGTAGTGGGTTGCCAGTTCCTTCTTCAAAGGAATTTCCTGAGCCAGGGATCAAATCTGTGTCTCCTACATTGGCAGGCAGATTCATTACCACTGAGCCACCAGGGAAGCCCCTTCATAATTAAATAGTCATTACCAAAGATATAATTTTAATAATTTGTTGACATCTAAAACCTAATGAATATCAAAAGACAATCCTCCTGGAGAGTCAGCCTGCTATTATCCTTGGGGCCAAAACTCTGAAGCCAAGGGCCAGAAGCCTTCAAAACTTGTTCCAGACTTCCTTCAGAACCAAGATTAGTATTGATTTAGTGTTCTTGTAGCATAAAATCAACAAAATGAGAATAAAATCTCCACAGTGGGAATAAAAAGCTACATCTATTACTACCCTATTATATCCACGTCATCACTATTTACTTCTCATGGCAGCTCTATGAGGTAGTCAGTATTATCCTCGTTTTACAGATGAGGATACAGGTGAGAATACTGGCACTCAGAGAGGTTGTGTCATGCTCAGTGGTGGCGAAGCCAGAGCCAAAGCTCCTGAATGCCAATGGGGTAATGGAACACAGTTGTGAACAAAGGAGTTAAGTGCAACATGCAAATATGCATTTCTGCCCTGTTCCTATTGTCATCCTATTTGCATATAGCACTAGAGATGCTCCATGATCACAGAATATAGCACTAGAGATGCTCCATGAGCACAAAATTTGTGTCTCTGAATCCAAATTTCCCATTTTGTAAAGACACGGGTCACTTAATGATTACTATCCACCCTAATGTGCTCACCTTGACTAATCACATTTGCAACAACCTATTTCCCCAAAAAAGTCACATTCTGAGGTCTGAGGTACTGGAAGTTAGGACCTCAACATGAATTTTGCAGGATCCAAGTCAATCCATGACAGAAGAGAACACACACACACACACACACACACAGGGTTTTCAGCAAAGTACAGAGTTGAAAGTCAGTTTTGGCAGTGGTTCCAGGTTTAATAGGAAACAGTCCAATATCAGCTTCATTACAAATTTTTTTTAAAGCAATCTAGAAAATGATATCAGTAAATCTCGAGCCAGAATTTATTTTAATAACCTAAGAATCAATTAGTTTGGCTGAAGTTTAAGGTCATGTGGTGAAAAGAGGCAGGTGAGAGAGAGAGGTAGCCAGACCTAGAAGGCCTGATGTGCCTAACAAAGGATCTGAGGCTTCATCTTTTCTCAGATTCCTAACTTTTCCCCTCAAGTATTCCCTCAAAGCAAGGGAGAGTGGCAGGACATCTTAATAAGGTCTAAGGATATAGTCTCAAAAGGGCCCACCACCGTACAAAATGTCTGTGAAGTCTTATGCTTCATCCTAACATTTCACCAACATTTGCCTTAAGCTCAATAATTAAGTACATTTTATTCTAAGAGTGTCCTTTATCACATCTTCAACTAAAAACTTTCTCTGAAAAACTGCAGCATTCTCTTTTAGTCTCCTGGAGTTAACTTTAACATATCTTGAATGACCTATTTAAAAGGAAAGTGACAGACTAGAAGACACTTTTGCTTAAAACTGACAAGGGACTTATTTATAAAACTAACACCAATATGCTCCTTCAAAATAGAAGAAAAAAGAAACCAACAAAATCCCTGTGGAAAAATGAAGACATGTATAAATATGAATTTTATGGTAAGAGGAATCCAAAAAGCTAATGGGTATATAAGTGAAAGTGTTAGTTGGTCAGTTATGTCTGACACTTTGCTACCCCATGAGACTACTAGACTCCTCTGTCCATGGAATTCTCTAGGCAAGAATACTGGTGTGGGTTGCTATTTCCTTCTCCAGGGGATCTTCCCTACCCAGCAGATTGAGCCTGGATCTCCTGCATTGCAGGCAGATTCTTTACCATCTGAGCCACCATGGAAGCCCCAAGGGATTTATAAAGTGTCTTTATTTCCATGAAAATGTTTCTGAGTGCTCCATTCTTGATCTTTAATCAACTATAATCTGTTTGTTCATTACTACACAATCCCTGACTATTTCTGTTACTATGGTTTCATAATGTATCATACTATTGAGCAAGAGAAGTTCTCTGTTTTCAACATGACCATATTAAACCACATTCCTATTGATTAGTCTTGATAACCCTGTAAAAGCATTAGAATGATTTTGGCAAATTACTTCAAAAATTCATACTAGAAATTTTAATGCAATTGAACTGAATTTACAGATTGTTCATTTCCTCACCCAACATTTGTTGAGCACCTGCCATGTACATGACAATGCTAAAGTCATCAGAGACACAGATATGAACGGTGGTGTTTTTGTTTTTTTTTTTTCTGAAAGTTACTCCTGACTTTGTGTGGACACTGTTGATTTTTTATATTGATACTTTATCTATTAACATAAATGGCAAATAAAATAAAGGGAGCAAGCTTCCCACAAGACATCAGTGCCCTGGGCCAAGACAGAGAGAAGTTTCCAAGGAACAAGTTGTCATTCTAATGAGTATAACAAGACTGGACAGTCCAGTCCAGACTATAAAGTCATACACTATCTATCTCTTATCTATCCTTCACAAGCAAAAATAGTTGATACTCCTAGGATAAAATTAACTCACAAGCAAGAGTAACCAGATATTTAAGCAGAACAACTACAATTTAAAGGAGAGAGAAAAAGCAAAAGAGAGCAACAAGCAAAAAAGCAAAAGAATGAACAACCTATATCAGATGAGTAACAAATATTGATAAGACAGTGTAACATTTTAAAATTAGCATTTAAAAATACCCCAAAAAAAATAAGTGAAGATATCAGTAACATCAAACAGGACACACTGGAAATACAGTTTCAAAGATATAAAGAAGTTAATAGGCAAGATATATAACAAAATGCATTATATTAGGAAAACAAAATTGTATCCTTGAAGATGAAATCAAGGTACTCTTTCAAAAGTCATCAGGAATGGCAAAACAGACCAAAAATTTCAAAAGAAAATTTAAGATATACATAATAGGTGTCTGCAAATGGTAAATATGTAGAAGAAAATGAAATAATAATTTCTAAAACATCAGTGAAAATTTATCAGAATTAAAGGTTAAAATAAGAATAGCAAGGAGAGATAAAGTCTTTCTAAGTAAACAATGCAGAAAAATAGAGGAAAACAATAGAATAGGAAAGACTAGATATTTCTTCCAGAGAAGGCAATGGCAACCCACTCCAGTACTCTTGCCTGGAAAATCCCATGGGCGGAGGAGCCTGGTAGGCTGCAGTCCTTGGGGTCGTTAAGAGTCGGACAGGACTGAGTGACTTCACTTTCACTTTTCACTTTCATGCATTGAAGAAGAAATGGCAATCCACTCCAGTGTTCTTGCCTGGAGAATCCCACGGACGGCGGAGCCTGGTGGGCTGCCATCTATGGGGCCGCACAGAGTCGGACACGACTGAAGCAACTTAGCAGCAGCAGTAGCAACAGAGAGTTCTTCAAGAAAATTAGAGATACCAAGGGAACATTTCATGTAAAGTTGGGTACAATATAGGGCAGAAATGGTATGGGCCTAACAGAAGCAGAAGATATTAAGAAGAGGTAGCAAGAATACACAGAACTGTACAAGATCTTAACGGCCCAGATAAGCATGATGGTGTGATCACTTACCTAGAGCCAGACATCTTTGAGTGTGAAGTCAAGTGGGCATTAGGAAGTATAACTACAAAGCTAGTAGAGGTGATGGAATTCCTGCTTAGCTATTTCTAATCCTAAAAGATGATGCATGTTGATGTATGGCAAAACCAATACAATATTGTAAAGATAAAAAATAATAATAATAAAATTTTTAAAAAAGATGATGCTGTGAAAGTGCTGCACTAATTAGGCCAGCAAGTTTGGAAAACTCAGCAGTGGCCACAGGACTGGAAAGGTCAGTTTTGATTCCAATCCCAAAGAGAGGCAATGCCAAAGAATGTTCAAGCTACCGCTCAATGGCATACATTTCATATGCTGCTGGTCCTGCTGCTGCTGCTGCTAAGTCACTTCAGTCGTGTCTGACTCTGTGTAACCCCAGAGACGGCAGCCCACCAGGCTCCCGTGTCCCTGGGATTCTCCAGGCAAGAACACTGGAGTGGGTTGCCATTTCCACCTCCAATGCATGAAAGTGAAAAGTGAAAGTGAAGTCTCTCAGTCGTGTCTGACCTTTAGCGACCCCATGGACTGCAGCCTTCCAGGCTCCTCCATCCGTGGGATTTTCCAGGCAAGAGTACTAGAGTGGGGTGCCATTGCCTTCTCCGATTTCATATGCTAGCAAAGTAATACTCAAAATCCTCCAAGATAAGCTTCAACAGTATGTGAACCAAGAACTTCCAGATGTACAAGCTGGATTTAGAAAAGGCAGAGGAACCAGAGATAAATTTGCTAACATCTGTTTGGATCATAGAAAAAGCAAGATAATGCCGTAAAACACCTACTCCTACTCCTACTTCACTGACTACACTAAAGCCTTTGACCGTGTAGATCACAACAAACTGTGGAAAATTCTTCAAAAGATGGGAATACCAGATCACCTTACCTGCCTCAAGTGAAACCTGTACGCAGGTCAAGAGCCAATAGTTAGATTCAGACATGGAACAATGGATTGGTTCCAAATTGGGAAAGGAATATGTCAAGGCTGTTTATTGTCATCCTGCTTATTTAACTTATATGCAGAGTATATCATGAGAAATGCTAGGCTGGAAGAAGCACAGCTGGAATCAAGATTGCCAGGAGAAATATCGATAACTTCAGATATGCAGATGATACCACCCTTATGGCAGAAAGTGAAGAAGAACTAAAAAGCCTCTTGATGAAAGTGAAAGAGGAGAGTGAAAAAGTTGGCTTAAACTCAACATTCAGAAAACTACGATCATGGCATCTGGTCCCATCCCTTCATGGAGAATAGATGGGGAAACAATGGAAACAATGATAGACTTTCTTTTTTGGGTTCCAAAATCACTGCAGATGGTGACTGCAGCCATGACATTAAAAGATGCTTGTCTTTTGGACTCTGTGGGAGAGGGAGAGGGTGGGGTGATTTGGGAGAATGGCATTGAAATATGTATAATATCATATACGAAACAAGTCGCCAGTCCAGGTTCGATGCACGATATTGGATGCTTGGGGCTGGTGCACTGGGACGACCCAGAGGGATGGTATGGGGAGGGAGGAGGGAGGAGGGTTCAGGATGGGGAACACATGTATACCTGTGGCAGATTCATTTTGATATATGGCAAAACCAATACAATATTGTAAAGTTAAATAAAATAAAATTTAATTAAAAAAAAGATGCTTACTCCTTGGAAGAAAAGTTATGACAATCCTAGACAGCATATTAAAAAACAGACACATTACTTTGCTGACAAAATCCATCTAGTCAGAGTTATGACCAGTTGTCATGTATGGATGTGAGAGTTGCACCATAAAGAAGGCTGAGCATCAAATAATTGATGGTTTTAAACTGCCATTGGAGAAGATTCTTGAGATTCCCTTGGACTGCAAGGAGATCAAACCTGTTAATCCTAAAGAAAATCAATCCTTAATATTCATTGGAAAGACTGATGCTGAAGCTGCTGCTCCAATACTTTGGCCACCTGATGTGAAGAGCCAACTCATTGGAAAAGACCCTGTTGCTGGGAAAGACTGGGAGAAGAAGGGAATGACAGAAGACGAGATGGTTGGATGGCGTCACAGACTCCATAGACATGAGTCTGAGCAAGCTTGGGGAAATGGTGAAAGACAGGGAAGCCTGGCCTGCTGCAGTTCATGGGGTTGCAAAGAGTTGTACATGACTGAGTGACCAAAAAGCAAATTGAAAAAAAGAAAAATTTCTAAAATTTTCCAGAATAAAAGTAGCACTCACAAAGATAAAGTATCAAATTGATATCCATCTTAACAATATCTGAAACTAGAAACAAAACACAATGGAATAATACATGTAAGGTGTTGATGGAAAAGAATGCTGAAACTAGAATTGTATATTTTAAACAATATTTTGTTGTAATGGCTGAATAAAGACATTAATAGATATACATTAGTCATGGTTCACTTCCTCCATGGTCATAAGTCTGTTTAGATTCACACAAAAGGAATAAGGAATTATTTCTTGAAAGGAAGAGTGTCAAAGTCTCACTGGAAGAAGAGCTGCTGGGATTTTTGGAAAATATTAATTCGAAATGCCCCACCATGCAGAAAGATATATAAAATATATCAAAAAACAAGATATATAAATCTGTGGAATATGCTACCATTTCTGAAAACAAAAGGTAAGAATTAAGTTTGAATAAGGAAACTCTGGAAAAACACACAAGAATCTAATAAAACCAGTTAAATTTTGTAGGGGGAACTTGAGGGGATTGCATGGATATAGGTAGCTAAATGAGGCCAGGTGAAAGAGATATTTCACTTACTTTGTTTTTTCACACTTAGGAATGTGGATGATTTGGGAAAATATTAAAAATAATAACTGATAAACACATCAACAGATGCACACATTTACACACATGCATATCATTCTTCTCTGGTGTATATATATCAGTTGTATGCGTACCTGGTGGCTCAGCAGTAAAGAATCCACCTGCTAATGCAGGAGACACAGGAGATGTGGGTTCAACCCCTAGATCAGGAAGATCTCCTGGAGGAGGGCATGGCAACCCACTCCAGTATCCTTGCCTGGGAAAGTCCATGGACAGAGGAGTCTAGTGGTCTATAGTCCATCGGGTCATAAGGAGTCTAACACAACTTAGTGACTTAACAACAATATCATTTTCCACAAGTATAACTATGTAGGTTTATGTTCTTTTTAAGTTTTAAGACGCATTTACATATGTAAGCCTTCCTTGTTACCCCCAGTCAAAAATCATATTTTGGGGTTCAAAAAACTACCTTAAATGTTCTATATGCTTTAGAATAGAAAATTGACTTTTCTACATTCATACTTTGTATGAAGGTCAGTGATACACACCCATAGTATAGGCTTGGAATAATTCTTTTTCATTGCATTTGATTTCTCACTGTGAAGGTTAAGGTTATCAGTTGATTTTGAATGTTTAGTAATAATTTGTTTAGTAATAATTTCTCTCCTCTCCTAATAACTGGAGAAGGCAATGGCACCCCACTCCAGTACTCTTGCCTGGAAAACCCCATGGACAGAGGAGCCTGGTAGGTTATAGTCCATGGGGTTGCAAAGAGTCAGACACGACTCAGAGACTTCACCTCACTGCTCCTAATAAACAATATTTATTTAGTGTTACCTGAACCTAGCTATTTGCTAATCATTTAAAATGCAATGTATACTTTAATCCTTACAATAACATTATAAGGAAGGAGCTATTAGTTCCATTATAAGGAAAGAACTATTACTACTATTGTATGTAGTGGCGATAATGCCTGTAAAAGGTTTAATAGGCTCCAAAAGTTAATCTCTAAACTCAATTGCAAGATCACACATTCTAATACCTGGAGTTAACACTCATCTGGAAAACTCTTTAGCAAACCAAGAGATCATTTAGTCAGAGGTAACTTTAAGGAGTACTTAAACCCATCTCTTCATAATAATGATAGAAAAGGAAATTTAGGTCAGAGAAACAAATTATCATGCAAACCCCACACAGCTTCTATGAGTAGAATCCTGGTCTACTGACTCCTAACTATGTACTTCCCACTACAGCAAATGCCCTGCTTTAGAAACAGAAGAATTCACGTGTCACCTAATAACCCTGCCTCAAAAACCTGTGACAGGTTTTGTTCAAATCTACTGCATTTTGAGGTACATACACTAGAGCTGCAATAGCTGAGTTGGAGGCTGATTAGCATCACAAAGAGAAAAATGGCCCACTTTTCCTTGGCTATAAAAAGAGTTCTAATTATGTTAACATTTAGAAAACATTATAGGTGGTATAGGAAGCTATTAAACATTCATGGAAACTGAAATGTCCCTAACCTAGGAATTCCTTTCAGTTATGCAGATGAAGAACACTGCAAGAGAAAGGCATTTCAGATACCCCCACTGTCTTTTTGACCTCAAGCACTGGCTTCCTTGGTGGCTCAGTTGTAAAAAATCCGCCTGCCGATGCAGGAGATATGGGTTTGATACCCCTGTCTGGTCCAGAAAGATACCCTGGAGAAGGAAATGGCAACTCACTCCAGTATTCTTGCCTGAAGAAACCGATGCAGAGAGGAGCCTGGAGTGCTATAGTCCATGGGGTTGCAAAGAGCAGAACACAACTTAGGAACTGAACAACAAAAACAAAGGATACCACCAAGCAAGACTTCAAGCAAGAGCTGTTCTTATTCACTAAGGCTAACTTTGAACATGCCTACTGCCCAGTTTGTCCTATACGTTTGAAGAGTATGACCCAGAAAGAGGCTTTCACTGGCTTTAAATATCTGATCATACATGGAACAATGAGTTAGCACCTTCTCTGGATCTGGCACACTCTGTAGGCCAGCATGGGGTGAGGCAGAGCTGAATCAAGCACAGTGGCTCACAGCACTAACCACCAGCACGGTGTGGAGCAACTCAAAGTCAACGCCAATGTCAAATGTTTTCTACTTTACAGTCCCTTGATTCTTCAACAAACAGTTGTGCTTTTTTTTTTTTTTTAGCTTTACCGCGTTAATTATTTAACAATTTTTTAAAACCTCCACATTTTTGTTTTCATATAACAATCATTGCTGTTGTTGAGAAGGTAAGAAGCAGACTTCCAAAAACTAACTTCACATTAAAATCCCTTGGTTAAAGGCTTTTACTGTTCCACCCATAGTATAGTATATAGTATAGTGAGGTCGCTCAGTCGTGTCCGACTCTTTGCGACCCTGTGGACTGTAGTCTACCAGGCTTCTCCATCCATGGGATTCTCCAGGCAAGAATAGTGGAGTGGGCTAGCCAAAGTTTAGGGCTGTAATAGAAAACATGAAAAAAAAAAAAAAAAGCATCACGGCACCACAAGAGAAATCAACAGGAATGGGAAGAAACTATAGTAGAAACTAACTTCTGATAGGATAATTCATAGTGCTTAAATTGTTTATGCCTAACTGATTTTATTGTCTATGCCAGGTTTTCACCAAGCCAAGATAAAGTTAAGATTTTTTCAAAGATACTGCCTTAAAAGAAATGCATCCAAGGTGCTAATTTCTAATGTTAAGAATCAACACTTAGCTGAGCTGTGTGAATAATAAAAGCACCTGATATTATACATATCTCTAACAAAACATTGTTTAGTATTCCTGATTTCCAAGACCTTAAAACATTTCTATGCTGATTCTCTCTGCTTCCAACAAATAGCATAAGACTCAAGCACAGGGTTAAAAGAGAACCTCCCCTACTACCCGAACCAATACAAGAAAGTACCCTTGGCTGAACCAGTGACGCATTAGAAGTATCCATCTCCTGGAGCTTCAACTGACATTTCCCTGTTCAATTTGCAGATTTTCTTTTAATGCTTTTCTTACAATAAGGCCCATAGTTGTTCTTTTTTAAATCAGTTTTCATTATTCTGATATGATACTGATATACACTGCCATGACTTCACATTCTCATATTCTCCAAAGGTGCAGCAATATGTCATGAATGGGTTTACACTGTGAAGAAGGAAATCTAAGTACTAAAGTCAATGTTATCACTTCACAGCTGATTCTCAATCAGTAAAAAACTCTCTGGATAACACTTTCAAATCTATAAAGTGGGGTTAATTTTACTCTGTCCTAATTTTCTGTCCAAAGTTTTATAAACCACAGCTTTATATGTGAATGTGAAAGCCCTCTGAAAACCATAGATGATAATAAATTTGTAGTGCATGTGTACTCAGTCACTCAGTGGCGTCCAACTCTTTGTGACCCTCTGGACTATAGCCCACCTGGCTCCTTGTCCACAGAATTTCCCAGGAAAGAATACTGGAGTGGGTTACCATTTCCTTCTCCAGGGGATCTTCCCTACCCAAGGACTGAACCCAGGTCTCCTGTGTCTCTTACATTGACAGGTGGATTCTTTACCACTGAGCCAACTGGAAAACCCAGTAAATTTGTAGAGCACTATCTAAATAAAAATCACAGTTGTAATTAAAGTTATTAAAACAAACTGTCACTTCATTAGTGATGCTTCCCACCTGGCCTATACAGAGTATATTAGACAGAGCTCTCCAGAGAAATATCAGAATGAGCAAGGTGCATGTGTGTGTGTGTATACAGAAAAACATTTTTCTTAGGCCCACATGCTTGTGGAATTTGTTAAGTTAAAATCTGCAGAATAGTCTAGCAGGCTGGAGACACAAAAAAGAGTTACATTGAAGTCCAAAGGCAGCTCGCTGGCAGAATTCCTTCTTCTTCCATGAAGGTCAACTCTTTCCTATTAAGGCCTTCAACTGATTGGATGAGGCCCATCTGCTTTACCCAAAGTCTACTGATTTAACTGATAACCTCATTATCAAAGGGACTTCCCTGGTAATTCAATGGTAAAAAAAAAATCTTCCTGCAATGCAGGAGCTGCAGAAGATGCAGATTTGATCCCAGATCAGGAAGATCCACTGGAGGAGGGCATGGCAACCCACTCCAGCATTCTTGCCTGGAGAATCACATGGACAGAGGAGCTTGGTGGGCTACAGTCCATGTGGTCACACAGAGTTGAACACAACTGAAGCAACTTAGCATGCATGCACAAACTCATCTTAAAAATGCATTCACAGGAAAGCCCAGACTAGTTTTTGGTCAAATATCTGGGGACCATACTGAATCAAGTTGACACATAAAATTAACCATCACAGAGAATTACTATCCAGATCTACTTACACAGAAAGTTCATTGAAGAATAATGACTTTTAAATTTTCATCAACCCATGTCTATAAGATTTTGCAAGGATAAATACAAATAAAAATGCTTGTTGAATAAGTGGTTGGAAATTAGAAATGCATCTAGAGTAACATGGTTTCATGGTAACTTTCATTTTCCTAAATAAATCTATAAATATCAAAACTAAGAGGAAACATACAAAAGGTAAAGCTATGGATATTCAAAGGGATTGCTGTCCAAAATAGCCAAGATAGACCATGCAGAACACTGGCTTTTCCTTTCCTTGCTTTCTTCTCAGGCTCTGAAACCACCATCTAATCTGATGCTGGCCTTCTTTGGTACTCTTCACTAACCTTTAAGTTTCATCCAGAATTTCCCTAATTTATTGACTACCACTAAATGAACTATACATAAGTGAAAGTGAAAGTCACTCAGTCATGCCTGATTCTTTGTGATCCTATGGACTATAGCCCACCAGGCTCTTCTGTCCATGGAATTCTCTAGGTAAGAATACTGGAGTGGGTAGCCATTCCCTCTACAGGGGATCTTCCCAATCCAAGGATTGAACCCAGGTCTCCTGCATTGCAGGCAGATTCTTTACCATTTGAGCCACCAGGGAAGCCTGTAGTTATCCTGCAAAAAAACAATCTACCACATATTAGAACATGGGGGAATTAAAAGTCCAGTAAAATTCTATGTGTCTTATAATATTCCTATAAATATTGGCTTGCAGGGAAAGTAAATAGAATCTTGTGATGTTCAATTCTTCTATTGCTACAAATTTCTAACACAACATCATTGGTTGTCTATTTAATTAACTATACCATGCTTTCTGACTCAGCTAGGTTTGGAAAATTATAATTTATTAGATACAATTTATAAACATTTTGTGCTAGCTAGCTGTAAAATCAAGTACTACCATATGTCATTTTAAAAGTGCAAAATGTAAAAGGGAATAATTAACCTAAAAGTTAGTTAAGTGTTCACTGTATTTCATGCTCTGCCAGGTAAACTGATGAAGTGTTTAGACCTGGTAAATCTGCCCTTGTATTTGTGCTGGAATGACCATTACAGTTGGTTATCTCCAAGGAAACAGTTTGCAAATCTGCTCTTTGATAACTGGATGCCCAGGTAAGGAGGGGAAAAAAAAAAATCTCTCAAGGAACATTTTTTAGACATTTTCCCTTGCATGGTTGCTGTGGTGAGGTGAAATAAAAATCATATTTAGATTTATAACTTCTGGCTCTAAGTTCCCCTTCAGCCATATACTAGCTGAATGACTTGGCTATTAAGACAAATAATATTTAAATCCTGCATTGCACCTATGGCTAATGGAGATATAAGAAATATCAGTGTCTATTGTACAGGAGTATTTCCCTGGCTCAGATGGTAAAGAATCTGCCGGCAATGCAGGAGACCTAGGTTCGACCCCTGGGTCAGGAAGATCCCCTGGTGAAGGAAATGGCAATCCACTCCAGGATTCTTGCCTGGAGAGTCCCATGGACAGAGGAGCCTGGTGGGCTATAGTCCATGGGGTCGCAAAGAGTTGGACAGGTCCAAGCAACTAATACACATTCCCAAGGAACAATTTCCTATTATAAACATATATGGTTTTTAATTATCCTAAGGTAATACTGTGGTTCAGAGCTTAACTATCAAATACCTCACAAGACAAAAAAGTCTCATCGCATCATTAGGGAAATTATTCCAACTTTCTGAGCCATTTTGACCACTGATTTTTTGAAACTCTGATTTTAAAAAATGATTATGAGGTAAATGTACTAACATCAACATTCCATTATAAACCTTTATGCTAATTTGAAACTCATTTTAAATCATGCACATATTAATCACTCCAACCTTCCCCTATAGGGAAAAAAGGGTCTTCTAAATTGACAAATAAGGTTTTAATCTCATTGACAATCATAATACCAACTCACAGGCACAATCAAAAAATAAGCCTAACTTCTATTTCACCTCTACACTTAAAATCTTTAGTGTCATATTTATCAATATCTAATTTTTTGTAAATTTTGTAACATTTTACTTTTTGTTTGTATCAACAGCAACCCACTCCAGTACTCTTGCCTGGAAAATCCCATGGACAGAGGAGCCTGTTGGGCTGCAGTCCATGGGGTCGCAAAGAGTCGGACATGACTGAGCGACTTCACTTTCACTTTTCACTTTCTTGCATTGGAGAAGTAAATGGCAACCCACTCCAGTGTTCTTGCCTGGAGAATCCCAGGGACGGGGGAGCCTGCCGTCTATGGGGTCTCACAGAGTTGGACATGACTAAAGTGACTTAGCTTAGCTTAGCTTATGCATTTATTACATACACTGTTGACCCTTGAATAACACAGGTTTGAAATGCATGGGTATACTTATAATGCAAATTTTTTTACTAGTAAATACTACAGTACTGCCCCAACCACAATTAGTTGAATTCACGGATGTGGATCCTCTGATACAGAGGAATCACATACAGGGAAGGCTGACTAAAAGTGATATCATATTTTCACAATGGATCAGCATCTCTGACTCTCATGCTGCTCAAGGATCAACTATATATCAACATATTATGAATTAAATATATATACACACACACATATCAACAACAACATATAGACATACACACACATACTAGGTATATCAAGATACTAGATTATATAAATCAAAGCAAACTATATAGAAACAGTCTCTGCTTGCAGGGAGCTTACTTTCTAGGATGGTTATCAGATGTTAAAATTGCAGAACAGTGAGTGCTATAGAACATATAATAAATGTATGCTGAATATCTTTTATCTCCAAATCCACAGAAATAAATCAAATGCAGAAATAAATCAAATGTACCCCTCAAGACCTAGTACAAATGCTACATTCTTCATGAATACTTTCCTGATATTTGATCCAATTGGAAGTCACCTTTTCCTCCTCTCAACTTCCATAGTAGTTTATTATTCATTTATATATTTTTTCCCTCAACATATATTTAATAAACACTCACTCTATACCAGGAACCTTCCCAGGTGGCTCAGTGGTAAAGAATCTGCTGCAATACAGGAAATGCAGGCCCTATCCCTGGGTTGAGAAGATACTCTGGAGAAGGAAATGGAAACCCACTCCAGTATTCTTGCTTGGGAGATCCCCATGGACAGAGGAAGCTGCCAGGTTATAGTCCATGGGGTCACAAAAGAGTCGGACACAACTTAGCAACTAAACAACAATAATTCTATACCCAGAATGACAATTCAAGAGAAACTTGCTTAATAAATGAGCCAACTAGTGCATGGATGTTAGACAACTAAGTAACATTTATCACCCACTTACTAAAGACCGGAAGTGATGCTAAGCGCCCTCTGTGCACATTTTTATTCCATTGTATTCCAATGTGGTAGAGATGGCAGTGAAAAAACAAACAAGTCTCCTTTGAAGCTGGTGTTCCAGTGGGAGAGTCAGACAATAAAATAAGCAAAAAATGAGTATGTAAAATTTAAGTGAGACATAATCACTTAGTGTGAAGCGTCATGAGAAAAGTAAAGTGTGTGGTACTGGGATGGGGATGATGGTGCTGTAATTTTAGATGAGGGTTTAATTTGAATGGAGTTCTGAATAAACTGAAAGAGCGGAACACAGGGCAGGTATGAGGGAAGAACATTCCAGAAAGAGGGAAAAGCACATGTAAAGTCCCTGAGGCCAGAATATGTGAGTGTGGCTAAAGAGGAGTGAGTGCGTGGGAGAGAGAGTAAATGAAGTCAGAAAGAGAGCTAAGAGGCAGATTCTGTAGTATTTTGTACGTCAGGTCAAGGAGCTTGGGAGGAAATCATTATGATGCTGCCTTAAAATTACAAAATGTTTACATTTCAAGTAGGCAGATGTGGTAGTGTATAACATAGTAGGATGAATAAAATTATACCTGCATCCAAACAAATAAAATCTCTTCTCTCCCCGAAGCGAAGTCAACATGTGGATTCCTTCTCCAAATCAAGTTACTAACATTTCCCTGAGCCTGATTTTTGTTTTGTGGAATGAAGATAGAACTGCCTGAAGGCAGGGATGAAAAAATACAGTCCTAAAAGCCAAGAGTTAAACCTTAAAACTGCCACAAGTTATATGAAATCCCTTTCATATGAAACACACCTTATGCAAGAAAAAGTATTCCCTATGCCAGAAGCAGAAGGGAAAAGAACCCGGCTGTTAACTATATTGTTATAAGTCACATATCTCAAGAAAGAATGAGTTCATCAGAAAATGAATCAGTCATCAAGGAGTTTGAGAGAAAGGAAGGCATGAATTATCACTATGCTTCCAGCACTGACTGGGAAACAGAGTGTCCTAGGAAGATAAAATGAAGCAAGCATGCCCAATTCTGCTTATTGTTGAGACAGATCTATCAGACTGATGCCCTGAAACATAGGAGCTATCCAGCCAACTCTCCTTGTTCTGATTTCATGCTCACAAGCTACCTTCTGATAATCTAGCCTCCCAGGATGTTTCTCTACAGCAAGAGAATGTTCTGGTGTACTGGAAAGTTACATTTCTTTCTATAAATTACAGCATTGGCATTCTGTATTTCATACTTCATTCTCCTGTGGATTTAGCTGATGTGAATCAGCATGCCTAAGTCCAATAAAGCTTTGAGACACTGACACTGTCTGCTTTCTGAATCTGTGAGGCTTAGGGGTCAGACCCTGTGCTGTGATGAGCTCAGCAGGTGATGCCTCTCCAGGGACTGCTGTTAACTAGCTAGCCACACATATTATTTTTTAACTTCTCCATTGCCTAATTCACAAGGGTTGCAGGACTGACATGAAATAATGCATTCGAGAGCTGTAGAGTTCTTTTGGGGAACACTGAAAAGATGGTAAAATAAATAATCTAAGTGTGGAATATGGACCTTCTACATCTGGCTATTTGGAACCATCTGTGGTATAGAAGAAAAACCTTCCAATCTAGGAACAATGGGTGTGTCTGCCCCAGGAAGAATGTAAATCTCATAGGGAAAGGTTCAGAAACTGAGTCATCTTTCCTTGTCTGAATACTTTTATTCCAGAGATAGAAATTCTAAATTTTCCTTTTAAGAGTGCAACATTCCAATACAAAAATTTGGAACTACTAGTGATTCTTTCATAAAGTATATAGATATTAAAGTATATAGAGATATAAGTATGTAGCACATTGTATGTGACAGGTAAGGGGCCCAGCTATATATAACCCTGTTGGACCCTGTGAAAAATAGTAATTCAGAGTCACTTGTTCAAAAATCAAATAAAAATGCCATAAAATATATTAAAATATATAGATTTTTCTTTTCTTTCATGGTCTCTCTCTTCATTTGTCTTGGCGTTTTTCATTTGCTACTTAATGTCATTCTAAGTAAAGAAGAAATAATCTTAAAAAAAGTTAGCATTGATTTTATTGTCCATTTTTATATTGTACAATGCCAACCCTGAAAATATAAGAGCACTCATCTGCACAATCATCAAAATTAAACAATTCATATCTCTCACAGGTCACATGTGCACATATATTTCTTTCTTGCTAGACCAAAGAAAGCACTGAACCAAAATAATTCAGCTGTTTTTACTTCTACCAATGTTCTCTGCCTTTAGTTTACTGATGAATAACGTCAGATTGACAAGTAAAAGAACTATGAGGTCTTTCCTTTTTTTAATGTCATTATTTTCCATGTAAGTAGTTAAATACAAGGAAGTAACATGAGTAAGAATGAATATGATAAGGTTTTTGGTCACTGTATTTCTTAGAATGTCATTGCCTTCTTTCTGCCTTTGAAAAAAGTTCTGATTTGAATAAAAATTGTGGTCTCTTGGGGTTGTCAGCAAGCCTGACACTTCTCACACTTAGCCAGTCATAGACATAATGAATTTGATGTAATGTAGTTACCTTGTACTGACTTAGCGTCTCACTGATCTCCCTTGCATCTGGGTCCACTGGGACTCTTGCTCATGGGGCCCTGCAAATGGCCTGAGCTTATGCAGCAACAAGGAACAGAGAGATCACGCACATTATGTGGGTCTCTTCTGCTTTCAGGCATGCTTAAAATATCAGGAATAATAAGAAATTATTAAGAATTATAAGACAGCATATCGTTAAACCAAGCATGGGTTTGTTCTGACCAGGGTGGCTTGATCAACTGCCCAGGTCACAAGGCCATGAAGCCAGCCCTGACAGGCATTGCTTTGCTAAGTTACTTCAGTCGTGTCTGACACTTCCTGACCCTATGTCTGTGGCCCACCAGGTTCCTCTGTCCATGGGGATTCTTTAGGCAAGAATACTGGAGTGGCTTGCCATGCCCTCCTCCAGGGGATCTTCCTGATCCAGGGATCAAACCCTCATCATTTATGTTTCCTGCAATGTAAGCGGGTTCTTTCCCACTAGCACCACCTGAGAAGACCCTGCTCTAAGTAAAAATAATTAAACATTTGTAACAACTATAAGAGGTTAGCACTATAATTATCTACCACTTCAGAAAGAGGAAACAAGCACAGAGAGGTCAAGTAGCTCATTCAAGTGTTACTAAGATCTAGTAAATGGCAGAGCTGGGATTTGAATCCAGGCTTTTAAATTCAAGATGCCATGTTCTTAACCAATACACAATGTTGCTTCTAAAGACACCAATTTTAAATTCAGCTCCAAGTTTCCTTGCTCTTCTCCACTTCTTCACTTTCTAAAAATATAAAAGGCAATTCATATTCATCATTTTTTAAAAAACCCCATATATTGTGTGCAATTATTGTCATTGCCTATAGTTTACAATAACTGGTATAAAGAATAATAATAGTTATCACTGAATGCTTTCCTCTGGGCCTAGCAATTTAATAAGGTGGTTTCAGTTTTTACCTGTGCTTCCAGTATTCTTGACTGAAGAATTCCATGGACAGAGGAAGCTGGCGGGCTACAGTCCATGGGGTCGCAAAAAGTCAGCCACAACAGAGCACATCAGCACACAGATAAGAACATAGAAGTTTAGAGAAATTAAGTAACTTTTGTCGGACTTGGGTAGTAAGTCCCAACTTGGCACCAACATCCAGAGGTTTACATACTTTGTCATAGCACTATAATTTTCCTGTTGCCCATTTTAAATGTGACCAGGTAAGCAACAGGGATCAGAACTATATGGATAGAGTTGATTCTTGCCAGATTTCTGTTCAGTCCCACATGTTCAAAATTAGAAGTATAATTCAATTGCAAGAAGTGTTTGATATTCAAATATGTACCCCAGTGCAAACTTGCTGTTTTTCTTTAAGAGAGTCTTCCTCTGTGTGTAGAAAGTTCAAATAGATTTAGCCTAGGATGAAATGCCAGAAATACAAAGACACAAGAGCTTGAGATGCTGCCCTTGGAAAAACTATTATCACTAACTGATAATCTCTAAGCAAACAGAGAGAGTAATTGGATAAGCTCTCTTAATTGAATCCAATAGAGAAAGGAGCTTAAGTCCTGCCTTGTTCTTGATGTCCATTAACACTACATAATTCTTTGGACAACCTTGAGATCAAAAGAGACGGGCATAAAACTGGAAAGCTCCCAGAGAAGTCTCAAAACCAGTTTTCTTTCTACTTAGAAGCTGTTTGCAGAAAACATAATTGTTACGGTAGATCACAAAATTAAATAACAGAAGCATAATCAGAATAAGCATCTCCCAAAATCTTACTAAATTAGGTGACATAAAAAGAGAAAGAAAACCTAAAGAAGTAATTTTGGTTTAGGACATAAAATTAACTGAGGAGCTAAGGGACTGTTAAAGTCCAGAAGCCTTGTGCAATGATGAAAGACTTTTAAATCTCTGGCAAATTTTCAAGACACATAACCGAAAATTAGGACTGTTTTTCCTAACAGATTTTTAATTAGAAGAGGAGTTTATTCAGAAGTAGCTGAATCCTTTCACCCTCAATTGTATATTCTGCAATTAACTAAGATCCATCACAGAACACTTGGTTCTTCTATTGCTGTTCACCTGAAGGAAATCAACCCATCAGAGACATTTTCAAAATAACTGAAGACCTAAACTCATTTTAAAAAACAGGAAATAAAGAGATAACAGAAGCACACCTTCTAGTGAAAAAAAAAAGGCATTTATTCCTTTAAGGAACCACACACCTCCTATTTATGTTTTTGTTTTTGTTTTTGTTTTTTAACAGAAGCTGTTTTAACTTGAGTTCCTCCAGAAGAAAAGAGCCACAGACAAAGGATTACATGCAATAGGAGTTTGACAGAAGTGTCGGGTGTGTGGGCTTCCTTGGTAGCTCAGACAATAAAGAATCTGCCTGCAATGCAGGAGACCTGGGTTTGATGTCAGGAATGAGGGATAAGGGAAATTAAATAGGGAGTAAGGGAGAATACAAGAATACACTATGGAGTTGGCTTCTGCCACTATGGGGAAAAAATGGTGCTACAATTGAAAGGAGCAAATGAGAAGCCATATGAAATATATCTCAGGATGTGTCTGTCTAGGAAAAAAGGCAGGCATTTATTCACTGGTCAAAGGACTCCCCCCACTAAAACACACAATCACGCGCATGCGCACACACACACTTCAAGATCAACACTTGTGAGTGCCATTGGGTTCCTGTGGATGTCACATATCCTTGTGAAAGAGAAGCTACAGGTCAGGCAGCCAAAGGCATGCACGGGGCAGACCCGAGATGGGTGCTGTCAGGATGCTCCTGCCTGAAGCTGGGTAAAGCCAGCATAGAACAGGCCCCTGCAACCGCAGCAGGAGGTGTGATAGACAGGTGTGACCGAGAGGACATAAATGGTTCCAAGAGGAGCCTGATAGAGTAAACATGCCTACTTCAAACCAGTTTCCATTCTTGAGTTCTAAGCAACTGTTTTAAATTTGGTGGCACAGATAAACTCTACTACTGTCTTCTTAAAGTAATAATAATGATGTTTCACATGACTCACAAGCATACCTTGAAGTGGGTTTAAATTTTCTCCATTCCCAACTGCCTCACATCCTGAACTCTCCCCTTCTAATGGAGAGTGAACCTCTATGGAGTGCACATTAGCCCCCACAGGTTTGTGGCTAATGCTATTCACTCACACACCCTCCTGGTTAGTGATGCCTCCCTGAATTGCCAAAACTAGCAGTCTTCCCTCTGCCTAGAGCACCCTCTGTGTCCCACTGCACTGGTGTGGTTAGGCACCCTGTCCCTGAAGATAAACAGTTTTTGCCTCCTCTGGCATTTTTTTTTTCAGCTTCTTCTATTTCTCTGCATTGACTCTTATCGTCCCTTCCAAGCTTACTTTCTCTCTCTCCTCTCTAAAGGTCTAATTTCCCCCAAGATGCCACTCTCTATCCTCAAAATTCCCTCAGTGGTAACAATAGCATCTGTATCCCCACCACAGAATGTCCTTTTACCCACTCCCAATTGTCCAATCACTCCTTCAGCTGTATTCTCTTTCTTTGTTTTTTTTATTATTAACTTATTGCAATTGGAGGCTAATTACTTTACAATATTGTGGCGGGTTTTGCCATACATTGGCATGAATCAGCCATGGATGTACATGTGTCCCCCCATCCCAACCACCCCCCAACCTCCCTCCCCATCCCATCCTCTGGGTTGTCCCAGTGCACCGGCTTTGAGTGCCCTGTTTCATGTATTGAACTTGGATTGGTCATCTGTTTCACATATGGCAATATAAATGTTTCAATGCTATTCTCTCAAATCATCCCACCCTCAGCTTCTCCCACAATGTCCAAAATTCTATTCTTTATATCTGTGTCTCTTTTGCTGTCTTGCACATAGGGTTGTCGTTACCATCTTTCTAAATTCCATATATAAGCGTTAGTATACAGTATAGGTGTTTTTCTTTCTGACTTACTTCACTCTGTATAATAGGCTCCAGTTTTATCCACCTCATTAGAACTGACTCAAATGTGTTCTTTTTAATAGCTGAGTAATATTCCATGTGTATATGTACAACTTTCTTACCCATTCATCTGCCAATGGATATCTAGGTTGCTTCCATTTCCTAGCTATTGTAAACAGGGCTGTGATGAACACTGGGGTACACGTGTCTCTTTCAATTCTGATTTCCTTGATGTGTATGCCCAGCAGTGGGATTTCTGGGTCATAGGTCAGTTATATTTCCAGTTTTTTAAAAAGAATCTCCACACTGTTCTCCACAGTGGCTGTACTAGTTTGCATTCCCACAACAGTGTAAGAGGATTCCCTTTTCTCCACACCATCTTCAGTATTTATTGTTTGTAGACTTTTTTTTTAATTTTATTTTATTTTTAAACTTTACATAATTGTATTAGTTTTGCCAAACATCAAAATGAATCCGCCACAGGTATACATGTGTTCCCCACCCTGAACCCTCCTCCCTCCTCCCTCCCCATACCATCCAGTCCAGGTTCGATGCACGATACTGGATGCTTGGGGCTGGTGCACTGGGATGACCCAGAGGGATGTTTGTAGACTTTTTGATGGCAGCCATTCTGACCAGTGGGAGATGGTACCTCATTGTGGTTTTGATTTGCATTTCTCTGATAATGAGTGATGTTGAGCATCTTTTCATGTGTTTGTTAGCCACTATTTGTATGTCTTCTTTGGAGAAATGTTTGTTTAGTTTTTCAACCCATTATTTATTGTTGTTTTTTTTTTCTGGTATTGAGCTGCATGAGCTGCTTATATATTTATAGAGCAGTCCTAAGTGTGGAAACCAACATCCCAAGAGCAGCTTGTTCTAAGTAAACCTGTGACCTTGTCTCTTGAGCTTTATCTCCTTCTGTGTTTCCTATTTCTACAAATGACACGTTCATTCTTGCAGCCTTCCAGCTCCTAAATTCTGTTTATCAGCACCTCACACACATTTACTCTACATATTTACCAAAAAGAAATAGTATATGATTCACCTCCTTTTAAGTAAGTCAATGGAAAATGCACTCAAACTGTAAATGCCCTGGAGTTCATTTATATCTTTAACAGTCCCCAACCTGGTGACCCCCTCAGTTCTAGAAAAGTCTGGCAAAACAAAAGGTAAGGTCCAGAAGAGATTCATCCACTCAGGACCAGCCAAAAGCTAGGCTCAGTTCAGTTCAGTTCAGTCGCTCAGTCGTGTCCGACTCTTTGCGACCCCATGAATCACAGCAAGCCAGGCCTCCCTGTCCATCACCAAATCCCGGAGTTCACTCAAACTCATGTGCATGGAGTCGGTGATGCCATCCAGCCATCTCATCCTCTGTCATCCCCTTCTCCTCCTGCCCCCAATCCCTCCCAGCATCAGAGTCTTTTCCAATGAACAATTCTAAAACTTTTTTTAAAATACACCGTCATATAATTCTGATTTTTTACATACCTGAGTAATTAAATCATTATTGTGCATTCCTTTTAAATGTTTTCTTTATTGTCAAAAAAGTCATATAAAATATATTATTTTAACAGTTCAGTGGTATTAAATACGTTCACATTGTTGTGCTGTGTAACTCTCACCATCATCTATCTCCTGATTTTTTTACCTTCCTAAACTGAAACTCAGTTCAGTTCAGTTGCTCAAACATGTCCGACTCTTTGCAACCCCATGAACTGCACCATGCCAGGTCTCCCTGTCCATCACCAACTCCCAGAGTTTACCCAAACCCATGTCCATTGAGTTGGTGATGCCATCCAACCATCTTATCCTCTGTCGTCCCCTTCTCCTCCCGCCCTCAATCTTTCCCATCATCAGGGTCTTTTCAAATGAGTCAGCTCTTTGCATCAGGTGGCCAAAGTATTGGAGTTTCAGCTTCAAACTGAAACTCTGTCCCCATTAAATAGTAACTCCCAGTATCCCTCCTTCCTCGTCTACTGATGTACTTTCTGACTATGAATTTGTCTGTTCTAGGTACCTCATATGAGTGTACTCAAACAGTATTCTTCTTCACTAATGTATTAGTATATTGGAATGCATTTTTAGAATTAACTTAATATATGTCTTACAAACAGATTGTACCTTCTTTTTTCTCCTGCGTTACATAGTAGATCTTCATCAGCCATCTACTTTATATACAGTAGAGTATATACGTCAATGTATACTTTTTTGCTTCTCCCTTTTTTCACACTCCACTCACATACCTTCCTTCCTGCTTCCTCCCCAAGTTAACAATCTAAATGTATCCTTTAATATTTGTGTTCCATGCTCATGTAGACATGTATATATTCACATATACACATGCATATGTATATACATACTGACCCATATCTAAGCTTTAGTAATACATTATAAAAATTGGATGATTACAGTATTTTAGCTATTGTTCTGTGTAATTTCACAGAAATCTTTCAAAGTACATAGTATAATTCTCATTCATTGTTTTTTGTGATTTGGAAGCACAATAATTTATCTATCCTTCTTATTACTGATGGATATTTTCCCCACTCTGAATAATGCTGATGTAAATAAACTTGTAGACAATTATATGAACTTAAACTTTTCTTTATATAGAATATATTATCAGGAAAGGGATTACTGGGCCATAAGCATATGTGTACAATTTTATAGCTGCCAAGGGAATTGTTTTTGTGTTTACTTTAGTAGTTTATCAGCATGCTGTTTTTCCCACTCCTGGTAGCAATAGATTTTATATTCATCTCAATATTTGTCAGTCTGAACAGTAAAATGTGAAATCTATTACTTTATCTTTTCCTGACTACTAACGTGTGTATGCATATTTTCATGTATTTTTTATGATACAAATTTTTAGTGTGTAAAACATTTTTTTTCGTACTCATTGCTACTTTTCTATCACATCTTTCTCATCAATGTTTGAGTCTTTTGTACAGATAGCAGCTTTTCCATCTAGTTTACAAGTTTTTTTCAAATTTATTGTTGGTTTATTCACTTCATTTATGGTATCTTTGTCGTAATGAAAAATTTGTAATTATATATACTTAATTCGCTTTCATTTTTCTATGTATTATTTCTGCTGCACTGAGTCTTCTTGCTGCACCCAGGCTTTCTGCAGTTGTGGTGAGCGGGGACTGCTCTTCAGTACAGCGCATGGTCTTCTCATGTGGCAGCTTGCTTTGTCACAGAGCATAGGCTCTGGGGCAGATGGGTGGGCTTCACAGGCAAGCTGACCAGCTGTGACCAAAATTAAACCATCATACAATTTAATGTTCTTGTTTTACTCTATGAAGGTAGAAGGAGAAAAACAAATGATGGCCAATTTTTCAATTCCATCTCTGTATCGTAAAAGACAGATGAGGAAGAAGAACTTCAGAATAGACCTAACGAAACTCCCACTATGAAAAGAAAATGTTGAGCACCCAAGAAAATTAAGAAAAAGAGTGAAAAGCAAAATGCACGAGGGGAATTGGTAGCTCAGGATTAGGAGAATTTAAAAGCCCACAATACAGGTAAAAGATAAAATAAAGTATAAATCTTAGTATGATATATTTACATTGATCATATACTTATTTATTCATTCAATTAGTAATTATCCATTAGGCCAATTCACTATATTTCAGGCCTTGTAATAGCTACTAGGGATACAGAAAATACTCCTGACTTCATGAAGCAATTATCTTTCTTCCTTCTCTTCTTGTTCTGTTTCTTCTTTCATTAATAAACTCTTCCTAGCATAGGATCTGACACATAACAACTGCTCTATAAATGTTCAGATAAAGAAACCACTATCTTAGGGCTAAATATTATTTAAAAGAATATAATAAAATTTTAAACAAATTAAGTAGGTGAAAAGAATAAAGAACACAACTCAAGACAATTAAGTCAAAAGAAAACAATGAAAAATGTTAATTGTTTATTTAACAGACATCTAAAAATACATCTACTCTGTAATCTATAATAGGTTAAGAGCTATCCATAAGGTTTGTATTTTGGTTCTCTCTTAAAAATTCTTATTTATCTTCTAAGATGTTGCAAATTTTCATGCATTATGAGCAAATTTTCTTTTACATTATTGAGGATAGTCATAAAAACTTCTTTAAAATACTTCTTTAGTTCCAACATTTTGGTCACCTTGCAAGTCAGTCTTCATTGCCTCCATTGCCTGTCTTCTCTCTTCAGAATTGATCACATCTTCCTGGTTCTCAAATGTTAAATAATTTTTAATTATGTCATAAACACTATTGTGGAGACTTGGTTCCTTGTGTTTTTCAATAAGTAATTAATATGTTGAACTCAACTGGTAAATTCTGTATTTTAAGAGATAATTCAAATTTCAATTCAGTTCTTTTGCCCTCTGCTTGAAAGCCTGGAAGTTTTTCCATTCACACATGATTGAGGGATTAGTCAGATATTTAGGCAAAGTTTCTCTAGGCAAAATTTAGAGCTTCCTGTTTGTTCCTTTTTCTTTCTTGAGATTCCTTTTTCCATTTTCTGGCAGCTGTGGTGGTTTCAAACTATGTTCTCTGGCTCTTCAAAACTGAAAGCTTTTTCTGTTTCTACCCTCTCTATCAGCCTCTCAAATCACTGGGCACAGTTTATTCACAGGTTAAAATCTATAAAAGTGGAAAAATCAGATCAGTGTGTTTATCCCTCTTCCATACAACTCCTCTAAAATACACTTGCTTTTGTTTCACTTTCTAGTGCCATGGTTTTCATATTTTACCCAGAATTTATAGTTGCTATCTATGGAAGAGTCAATCTGGTAGGAGCTTTGTCAGTCACATAAGAAGCAGAGGTCTCCAATACATTTTAAAAGTTTTAAAGTTACAGGTAAAATAAAATATAAGTATTTAAAATGTGAATATTTTAACTCTAAGCACTTTGCGAAACAAAGAGGTATAGATATAAGAGTACAGATGTGAAAAATATAAAATCACTGAATAAGGAAATTATGTCTATTTGTTGTATTTTAAGTCCAACTGTGAGTTCAAGCATGCCTCTGTTAACTGTAATTATATTTTGCAGTTGAAAAATGACTTCTAAGGTTATTAAGGCAATTATTTTCTCATAAAACATTTTGGAGGCAAAAAAGCAAAAGTTGGAGGTGTCTGAAGAAATCAGTATTAGTATCTATTAACTTGGCTTAAAAGTATTCCTTTGATTAAATTTCGTAGTTTTCTGCCAAAGGAAAGAGAAGATTGAAGGAAAGAGAGATTCAGCTATTTCCTCACAATCATTTTTTAATCACTTCATAAAAACAAATTTATAGTTTCCTTAGCATGAGCCATGAGGCCACTGCAAACTATACATCCTCTGGGTGACAAAATAAATCTATATAGCCATTTTATTGATCCATATCCCAAGCTGCACAAACTTTTAAACTGAGAGTGACATTGTTGGATTTTATAGTATCTTAAAGGAAACTTAGGTGTAGATCTAGATATGAACAGTAAAACAAGTATAGTCGGTTTTATTTCTTGAGCAGAAAACTTAGAAAACTTCTTTGACACAACTAAATGCAAATTGTTTCTCTACTCTTCTAATTTTCTTAAAAATTTTCTTAAAAATAACCTCACAAAAAAGGTACAGTTATATTTAATTTTTTAATATCCCTAATTAAAAAGTAAGAAATCACCAGGAAGCTAGGAAGGGATTTGTCTCCTTTAGCAGCGGATCTCTCCTTGGCAATGCTGCTGCTGCTGCTGCTAAGTCGCTTCAGTCGTGTCCGACTCTGTGCGACCCCACAGACGGCCTCCTACCGGGCCCTTCTGTCCCTGGGATTCTCCAGGCAAGAACACTGGAGTGGGTTGCCATTTCCTTCTCCAATGCATGAAAGTGAAAAGTGAAAGTGAAAGTGAAGTCGTGTCCGACTCTTAGCAACCCCACAGACTGCAGCCTACCAGCTCCACCGTCCATGGGATTTTCCAGGCAAGAGTACTGGAGTGGGGTGCCATTGCAATAGAGGCCCATAATTTTATTTCAGACAGCAAACATTTCCCCTTTTGAAGGTTAATACATCAGAGTCATAGGCCAACCCTGATCCCAGCAGACCAGAAAAGGCAGCCTCAGTCCAGGAAAGATCACTTCCACTGTCCACTAGACTGCTGGTTTGAATAGCTCAAGATTCCCCTCCAGTGCCTCCAGCTTCCTTAGAGTACAAGTCATGGCAAGAATAGGGAAGATCGCTGGAGACTGTCTGAGTCTAATAAACTATCTGGGAATTTTAGGGGGGTTTTGTTGTTGTTGTTATTAATAAAGATCTTTATTTATGAGAGATTTTAGTACATGAAATTGGCTTCCCTGGTGGCATTACTGGTAAAGAATCCGCCTGCTAGTTCAGGAGATGAAAAAGACTTGGGTTCAGTCACTGGGTTGGGATGACCCCCTGGAGTAGGAAATGGCAACTCACTCCAGTTATGCTTGCCTGGAGAATCCCATGCACAAAGGAGCCTGGCAGGCCACAGTCCACAGGGTTGCAACAACTCAGACACAACTGAGCACACACACACTATTACTACTCAGTACATGATGGAAATTTTAGTTTTAACCCTAATTAGGACAGCATTTTAGATAATTTCAATGAAGTCTAGATCTTGCATCACAGAAATGACCTCTACTTCTCTAATCCCCAATTGTACCTCACTGATTTCTCCAAATATAGGTAATTAAACATACAGTCCATCTGAGTTTTCTACAATATATTTGACCTTCTAAGAATTCGGGAGACTTAATTCTTACAAATTCTCTCCTTGCGGCTTTTCTCTGGCAGGTTACCTTGCCCTTTGAGGCTACTTTAATAACTGCACAAAATTTTTCAACTTAATTTCTTTTGTGGCAGCCAGTCCAAGATGCATCATTTGTTTGCCACTTTTCCAAGCTAATGACCCAGTATGAGCAGGCCAATATCAAATTAGTACCATGAGGACGAGCTATCTTTCTAGCTCCATGCATGGGGACCAGGGACATTGGCTTTTTTGTATACCACTATAACTCTAGCATTTAGACCAATGCCTGATGAATAGCTGCTTATATTTATTTGATGAATAAATTAATAACTAAATTAATAAGCTAAATAACTCAACATCTCCTAAGAATCTGTATTCAAAAAAGAAATGGAATTGTCCTTGTTCTTCTTCTCTTCCTGAGAATTGCACTCTGAAAGTCATTAGGTGGGACAAGGTAATGTAGCTGTCCACACTGGAGGGGATGGGATGGGAAAGCTGCCATGATAACAGCTGAGAGAGACCCTGAATAGAGAGAAATATGGCTACACCCAAAGGGTGGATTGTTGTTAGACATAGAGGGTCAAAGATCAAACAAGGTGAGGCTGGCACCCATGAAGGAGATCAGACCAAGCAAGGTGAGGAGAGCAACACATAGGGATGGTCCAGAATGGAAAAAGTAGCATTCCAACAGGGGGACGAACCAGCGGGTGGTGTCAGAAGTGAAGGCAGCCTCCAGAGGTGAAGGCAGAGCAGGAAGGGGAGTCACATTCTGACTGGGTATTCATTAGAGAGGGGAGTCAATCCTGTGCAGATTGTCAGAATTCACACATGGAGAGGAGCAACATGGTTGGGCAACAGAGCCCATGGTGAAAAGGGCATCCGTGCCTAGGGGCGGCCTGGCAAAAAGTATGAAAAGACAAGCAGGCTCATAAATAATCCATGCTGGGAATGCATCTTATAATGAAGAGGCAGAGCCCAAGAGAGTTGAAGAGTATGTCTGTGATAGAGAAAAATATGCCCTGGGGTTTTGGACTACTATACCGAGGGTGGATGGGGGGAGAGGGAAGTGAGGAGGGCAACACCTGAGGAGAGAGTAAGAAGAGATAGATTGGTGAACATGCAGGCAATAAGCAAAATAAGTAAATATGTTAGAGGCATTGGATCTATGCTTCTCATTATGAGAGAAAAGTGTTACAAATGTGGAAAGGGGAAAACTAGAATAAACTCTTTATTTTCTTGGGCTCCAAAATCACTGCAGATGGTGACTGCAGCCATGAAATTAAAAGATGCTTGCTCCTTGAAAGAAAAGCTATGACAAACCTAGACAGCATATTAAAAAGCAGAGACATCACTTTGCTAACAAAGGTCTGTCTAGTCAAAGCTATGGTTTTTCCAGTAGTCATGTATGAATGTGAGAGCCAGACCATAAATAAAGCTGAGTGCTGATGAATTGATGCTTTTGAACTGTGGTGTTGGAGAAGTCTCTTGAGAGTTCCTTGGACTGCAAGGAGATCCAACCAGTCAACCTTAAAGGAAATCAGTCCTGAATATCCATTGGAAGGATTGATGCTGAAGCTGAAACTCCAATACTTTGGCCACCTGTTGTGAAGACCTGACTCACTGACCCTGATGCTGGGAAAGATTGAAGGTGGGAGGAGAAGGGGACAACAGAGGATGAGATGGTTGGATGGCATCACTGACTTGATGGATGTGAATTTGAGTAAGCTCCAGGAGTTGGTGATGGACTCGGAAGCCTGGTGTGCTGCAGTCCATGGAGTTGCAAAGATTTGGACATGACTAAGCAACTGAACTAAACTGAGAATAAACTCTATGCTGCTGGACTGAAATTAGAGGCATCTATATAAACTCATGGCTTTTAAAATAGGCATAGATAAAGAAATTTAGATGTTGATGTGTGCACATGTATACATATGTAGTCTACCTACTGCATGGGCTTGGGAGCATTGGCACCTCAATAATCATAAACACATCTAGCACCCAAATCTTGACTTCTAAATACCATTATTCACTACAAGGAATTATAGTTCCTTGAAGAAATAGCTGATTTCTGGGCAAGCTGAAGCAGGGCAAGCATAAATTGAGAACACATTGTGTAAGGAAGTAAGAAAGTACTCAAAGAGGTTAGAGATATGTCAAAAAGACAGAGAAATCAGATAAAAAGGGACTCTACCTGGCCAAATTGGGGAAAAATCAAACATAAAAATAAATAATGACAACAATGACTAATAGCTCAAATAAAATAAACAGTTTAAATTTATCTATACAGATAAAAATAAATAAGAAATGACTAATTTGAAAGTTTAATGAGGAACATTATATTTACACAGTTCAAAGTGCTTTCTCATGGTTTCCTTGTTAGCTGCAAAAGGGAAAAGATAAGTGGAAAAGCCTGACAGACATCTCCAGACTCAAATGACCAAAGCTAGCATCACTAATTTTGAACAAGTCAAAACTGTGTACCCTGTGGTAGGATAAAAAAAATCACTTCTGTGTTATTCTTGCCAAAAATGCATAACCTGAATCTGGTCATAATGAAAAACCTAAATTGAGACGCATTTAACTGAAAAAAAAAAAAAAAAGTAGACTATATTCAAAAGTACAAAGGTCATGAAAGTTAAGGAAAGATTATCGTAAGACCTAATGAGAATAAAGAGAACCGATAATGAAATATAACAATGATTTTGAATTTGATCATCCTACTGTATAGAATATATGGGGACAATTGTTTAAATGTGAATGCATCTGATGATTAGATAATGTTGTAGTCATAGGGTTATGTGAAAAATCATTCCATACACTAAGCTAAAATATTCCGAGGTGACTGGGCAGCAAGTCACCAGCTTGAGCTCAAAAGGTTCAAGTGAAAAAAAGACATGTATCCTGTACTTGAAACTTTTCTGTAAATTTATGATTGTTTCAAAATTAAAAATACATATTTTTAGTAAAACTGTGAAACTTTATTTAAAAGTTTTAATGAGGGAAAATGAAGATATATAAACTCACTGTATTGGGTCCCCTCCCTCTGTGTTCTCTGCAGAAATCAGACTGATCAACACACAGTAAAATGTGGTTGAGTCATCCAGAAGTTCTCTTTCTCTGTCCTCCTTCAGAACCTACTGTCTGCAGCACACATCTTTACCTTGTAGCCTATAGTGTTTTTATATATATATATATATATTTATATATATACATACACACATCATATATGTGCATATATGTGCATGCTACATAATATATTAAACAATATAGATGGATTTATCACTGGCACCAATTTATACATAAATTGTATAAATATAAATAAATTGTATAAATACAGAAAATAAATTTCCTACATTTAAATGTGTTAATGCAAAAACTACTCTACCAGGGCAAAGTTATTTAAAGAAAATAAAAGCCAAATTGTAAAATATTGCTGCTGCTGCTGCTAAGTCGCTTCAGTCGTGTCTGACTCTGTGCGACCCCAGAGACGGCAGCCCACCAGGCTCCCCTGTCCCTGGGATTCTCCAGGCAAGAACACTGGAGTGGGTTGCCATTTCCTTCTCCAATGCATGAAAGTGAAAAGTGAAAGTGAAATCGCTCATTTGTGTCCAACTCTTCATGACCCCATGGACTGCAGCCTACCAGGCTCCTTCATCCATGGGATTTTCCAGGCAAGAGTACTGGAGTGCTAGAGAACCACAAAAAAATTGCATTAAACACTTGAATGCCTTTCTATTTAGGTTAATGTGGTAAAGCTAGTTTGCTATTCTGGAACTCTTTTTTTTCCCTTTCCTCCTGGGCTCACAGGCAGACTTCATTTCGTACAGCACTTGTTAACCTAGATTCCTCAATGACTATGTGGAGCAGAGAGCCCTCATTCCCCATCAGCATTTTATCTTTAAATGAGAAAAAGTAAGTTTCTGCATTTTAATTCACTGAGATTTTCTCCTTCCATAGCAACTGCTACCATCACCCAAACCAGTGAATGTTTTTACTCTCAGATCTGATGCGGGGACCACAGCTGACTGTGGGGGACTGTTAAGTCCCTGAGTTTACTTATAGTGAAGCATTTATAGGACTAACCAGCCATTCTCCTGCTAATACTAACTCCTTCTTAAAGAATGAAACTCTCCAATTGTGCTGATGAAATTATTCCTTTTTCTCCACCTATCAAAAGCTTGCTTCCAGGAAGGGAGTGAAGAGGAATCAAATAGAACAAGCTGCCAGATTCCTCACTATCTACCCATCCACCTGTTAACACCTATGGACAGAAGCCTCTAAAATCTACTGGGTGCAGAGTGTCAAATCTAGTGCATGAGAAAATGTACACTAAGTACGATGTCATTACTTCAGATACTTCTGGAATAATGTCAGTATAAGAGCAGAAGACCTAGAATGCTGTGGTAGCAAACAGCAGAAGACTTAGTCTGGTCTAGTTATGAGGAGTCTTCCCAGAGAAAAATCACTGCTAATCTCTGAAATCCTCTATATAGGTTGCTTTCCTGAATTGGGGTTTTTGCTGATCCATCTTTTACCCTATGTGGGATTCTCCATGGTATCTGACAAGCCATTTTATCCCCACTTTCTATTGTTTTCCTCAGTTCAAACAACTTGCCGTTTTCCCATCTGTAAAGTGGAAATATAAATGCACATTTCACAGGTAGGTTTAAGACAAAGAAGTATGCGGAAATACCTCCAAGCTAAATGACACACAGTAGGCAACAACAAATGTAATTTTATACCTTAAGGCCCCAGGTTTCTTCAATATGATGATCTAATCGAGCTACCAGACAAACATGTGCATTGTGTCAATATCTTATTCCTCACCCACTTAGGCAGTTTATTTTGATCTTCTGTCATACACTTAAAGAAAAATAAATATTTGAGTATTAAATGTGTGGTTTCCCTGAACCTTACTCTTCCTGCTTCAATTCTTCTTTTAGTTGAACTTGACCATATCTTTGTTCTCCCACATTAGTGAGAAATATAGGTATCTTGGCTCAGGTTAAAGCCTTTGCCCACCTCCCTGTGTATAAAGTAATGACCTTGTCAACCCAGAGAGCCACCGTCAGACCACAATCATCATCATCACCATTGCCATCATAATATTAATATTAGAGCTATATTTTATTGAATTTTTACTAAGTATCAGGTGTGTTCTAGGTACATATAATGCTATTTTTACATCATAAACTCTAAAATAGTTTGTAATATTTACATTTTAAGAATGAGTGTATCAAAGCTTACAGTGGTTGAAGTATTTGGCCAGGATAACACAGTTAGTTAGCAGAAGTGGGATCCAACCTGAAGTCTATTTGCCTCCAACAGCTATGTTTTCCACTAAATTAAATGTCTTTCTACAAGACCTTTCAAAATGCTTTCCTGTAACTTTTTTATTGCTACACTTTTGAGCCACAATCATAGTGGCATTTAATGTACCAATTTGATATACCACTGGATCATCAAATATCAGTGCATCAAAATGCCATGAACTGGGAACCTGAGGATAAGGTCAGGAAAAAGCAAAATAAAAGCCTAAACTATAAAGATGTGTACCATTTTGGAAATTATAACATAACATTATATTAGTACTAAAGAAAGATGAGTACATTGTGCTTTAATAACTGATCCTACTATTACTTAAAATCAGTTTGTTTTTCAAACTATTGCTTTTCTCCTAGTTTTAGTTTACTGGCAATTGGATTTCCCTATTGGAAGAGAATATGCTAATCAATTGAATCAGATACCTAGTTCTGTTCAATAGGGATCAGATCTTCAATCTTTGTGTGTGGGTGTTATATGAAATGCACTCTAGAAGGGACTCAATTTCTAGGCATAAATAATTGACCTTCATGTTGATTATTGGTTTCCTGTGTTTGACTCAGTGTCCCAACGAGCTGGTGGCTCAGGAGTAAAAATTCTTCTGCCAATGTAGGAGACACGGGTTAGATCCCTGGGTCAGGAAGATCCCCTGGAGAAGGAAATGGCAACCCACTCCAGTATTCTTGCCTGGGAAATCCCATGGTCAGAGGAGCCTGGTGGGCTACAGTGCATGGGATCACAAAGGGTTGGACACAACGTAGCGACTAAACAACAACCCCACAAACTGCACCCTGAGGAATGAGTAAAATTGATTCCTTAAGGTCAAGAAAACCCCTTCTGTAAGCCACAGCAAGCATGAATCCTCCAACTACTGCTCCTTCAGAAGACTGCTGAATTAGATATACAACTACTTTCCACCCAGGGAGGAAAGCTAGGAGTATGTTAAGCAACAAGACATTCCCTGAGGTCTCAATGTCTCGCCTAAATGCTTTCTTGATTGAGTACCATCCAAGGATTCCCCTCACCCCAGTTCTTTTACGTATCCATTACAAAACATTTCCTTTTCACAAGCCCTTAAACCATTTCTTTCTAGTTTCATTTGGATTTCCCTTTATTTGGAAGGGAAACCTTGCTCCCTTGTTCTGGTTTTGACATTAGTCTTCCAGAACTCTTCATGATTTTCTTAAGGAAATGCATTTGTAACTTGCTGCACTGACTTTATAAGTTTGGCCTCTGATGAGATACTTGAGCACATTGCCTCAACTCACCCAACCCTAAGGAATGGCATAATTGTATGAATTACTCTTCTCCAACTGATTCATTGTGGCCAAATGTCTGCCACTTGGACTTTACGGAGCCAAGTTTTTCAAATAATAACTGAAGGTAATCAGAGAGAGGAAGTGAGTCGGCACATTGATATTTACAAAATACTGCTACATTTCATAAAATCTCCCTTAGGACAGATTATCTAGAGATTACTCTCAGGCAGAAATGTATTGAAATTATATAAATTAGATAAATCTACAGAGATAATTACTGGAAATAGAAATATTCTTTTTTGTTCACCTATATATTTCCCTATCACCGAAGAGGCATATTTCTTTAAATTGTGGAGTCAGACTTCTTCCTTATCCATGTGTATTTGAAGGGAGACTACCATTGATTCCTATGCCAGTTGCTTATACAGTTAGTTCCCTATGTATGAACCTTCAAGTTGTGAGCTTTCAAAGACGTGAACCTGTGTCCACATGTCCAATCACGTAAGTTAGTTCATGTGTCTGGCACACATCATCAGGTGCACACATCCACTACAAGTGGGTGTGCTTTTGTGTCCTTTTCTGAACAGTACTGTATAGAATATAGTAGTATCTTTATTTCAAGCTAGATCTGCAAGAGAACAACTTCATTGAACTCCTCACTGTGCAACCTGAAGAGTTTACTAATGACGACCTGATGGAATTGGAGGCCCCAAGAAAGGATAAGGAGAGACCAGAGGAAGAAGTAACTGAAGAACTGAAGAGATGCTTGATGCAGGAGACAGAAAAGGGATTTTCTTATTTGCAGAGACACTGTTCGTTTTTGAGGCACAGGACCCAAAATGCAGAACTGTACACAAGTGCTGCAGCAGCTGTTCAAAATGCAATCCAGTGCTACCGTGTCATCTGTGACAAGAGAAAAGGGCTACTGCCCAAACATCACTGGATCATTTTTTCAAGAGGGTAGACAGAAGGAAGGAACCAGACCGTATGCCATCAATGTCAGATGTGAGTGAAATTGCAGCTTGCCCTCCATCTCCTGCTGCTGATGATCCATCAGCTCTACCATCTCCCATCTCCTCTCCCTCCTCCAGTCAGTAAATCATCTTGTCTGTTCACAAAATGCCAGCTTCTGTATGCCAGTTATTGTACTGTACTATTGTATCCTTCAAGGTATTGCACCATAAGATTAGAAGTGTTTTCTCTTTTTTGTGTTTGTTCATTTTTGTTATGTATTCTTTTGTATGAAAAAGTATTACAAACTTATTACAGTACAGAACTATCTAGCCAACTGTGTTAGTTGGGTACCTAGGCTGACTGCTGTACTTGAAAACAAATTTGACTTACACACATGCTCTTGAAAAAGAACTTATTCATATGTAGGGGAGTAACTATACTACTTATTTTATCAAGCTATCTGTTAATATAGAATTCCAAGGACTATATAGTGCAAGGTGTCACAAAGAGTCGGACATGATTGAGCAACTTTCACTTTCAATCACCACAAAGAAATATATGTGGTCTTTGTTGAAAATTATATTAAAATCTGGTAGAATAAAAAATTCTATAATCTAGAATATTTAACTTTAAAGTTAAGAATGTTATTAAATGTATAATATGAAAGGATTTCTAGTTTTCAAAAACTAAAATTCCCTTTCCCAAATGTATTTGACATTAAAATATTACTAACTATAATCTGTTTTTGAGGCAAATAATTTCTTATACCCTTTCTATGTATCAACATCACTCAACAAATATGTATTGAATCTTAATTACATATAATGCTCAGATATGGGTGCTAGAAAGCCTACAAAAATGAGTAGCCAGGTTTCTGCCCTCAAATATCTTGCACTGTTTTATATATCAATTTTAACTATGTGAGAAATTTCATTGTTTTAGATATTTCTGACTAAGTATAAGATGGCAGGGTGTTTATCCTACCAGAAAAGATAAGGATCTCATGGAAAAAAAACAGAACATTCTGGATTTTTCCAGGATATATTTTGCCCTCTGTCACAATAGGCAATTACATAAAAGCATCATAGGTCCTCTTTATCCTCCCTGCAAATATCTATAAGATAAAGCCCAAATGCCTTATCATGGCATGAGAAGGCCATCACAATTTGGACTTCCCTGCATTTTAACTCCAATGACTTCAACTCAGGAGTATATTAAAACCAGCAAGGCTGAGGCACCAACCAACAGGAAACAAGCAAGAGCATCCCTGGAGCAGGGTCTTGGAGGTCTCCTTCAGAGTTGAGCAATTACCTGTTTAGTCTTTAGATTTGGGGGGTGGATTTAAGGAATGAGGAAGGCAACCAGTTTGTCAGTGGGAATATGACACAAAGGATTTGAGGCAGTAGTAATTTATAATGCAAATGAAAGTATTTCAACACTCTAGCCAACAGTTAAAATGTGTGCCAGGAGACTATCAGCTTGCTTCCAGCTGTACCTTAACAAGTAACCTTCACTCCTGTCAAAGCAATCTAGTTAGTATTCCTGAATATTTTATCTCTAACCAGCTAATATCCTCTAAATGTTTTATACCCAACTAGTTAATATTCCTTAAATGTTCCACACCAATAGCTCCATGAAGCATTCCAGAGATGTTTCACTGCAATGGAGTTCCCTTTGCCTGAAATATCCTTCCCTCTGACCTCTCACCACCAGGATAAATACATTTCAAGACCCTGCTCAGGCTTCACAAAGAAGACAGTGCTTAAACTTGGTGCCCAAAGGCTCCTTTCTTAGTGCTCCTGGTTTTCCCCAACTGGTTCATCAAATGACAACATTAAAGACATCTTTTCTATGCCCTAACCCTAGACCACATGATGGTAACTTAGCGCTTATTTGATTAAATTTTTCTTCATTTCTGGATTGTTAACTCCTAGAGTATGATCTCCTACTCAACTTTGTATCCCTGGTGCCTAGCAGTATGTGTGTGTGTGTGTGTGTGTATATATATATATATATATATATATATATATTTTTTTTTTTTTTTAGTCACTCAGTCATGTCCAACTCTTTGCGACCCCATGGACTGTAGCCTACCAGGCTTCTCCATCCATGGGATTCTCCAGGCAGGAATACTGGAGTGGGTTACCATTTCCTTCTCCAGGGGATCTTCCCAACCCAGGGATTGAACCTGGGTCTCCCGCATTGGAGGCAGATGCTTTAACCTCTGAGCCACCAGGGAAGCCCACATATACAACATATCCTTACTAAACATCAGGTCAATGAAATCGGAATCTCTTCCTTTAAACTTTGCCTATCGGCTGAATAAAAGTAAATTAGTGCATTTGCTCAATGCTATTAGATCAGTGATTCTCAAGCTTTATCACACATCAGAGTAGCCTAATAAAACACAGATTCCTGAGAGCTATCCCCAGGTTCTGTTTCAGTAGGTCTGAGAACAACAGTGGCTCTAACCGTGACCCCAGACCAACAGCTTCAGCATCACCTGGAAACTTACCAGAAATTGAAACTTCTAGGCCCCTACCCCAGACTTATTGAATTAGAAACTGTGGGATTTGATACAGGAATCTGCTTTAACAGGCCCTCCAGGAACCAATTAAAGATTGAATATCAATAGAATATTATATCCTCTGTATTAGGGATGATGTCTTCTCTATAGTACCACAGGGTATAGTGTTTTGAGTATGATAGCTTTTTTTTTTTTTAATTTTGTTTTGTTTGTTTTAATGTTAACTGATTTTCCAACGTGCAAAGTGGCAGATCCTCAGATTGGTATGATGGGATAATTAGTTTCCACAGACTCCTCCCCAACATTTTCAATGCAATTCTTGCCCCTAGCCACTGCCAGTTTTCATGTGCTAGATCTTCCTTATCATTAGAATATGTTATGTTGATTTGATCAATAGGAATATTTTACAGTGGTGCAACTGACAAAGACCTGATAAGACTGTTAAATACCTAATAAAATTTGATTCTGGAGATAGTCTGAGTCCATATAATAAATTGAAACTTGAGAGATAAAATAATTGTGAGCAATAATAACCTTAATATTTATAATACTGCCACATATACCCACCCCAGAATAAAAATATTGATTCTCATTTCCATTTAGTAATAAAAATATTGGATAAGATAGCTAAAAGAACAACTGTGGGTATATTGTTATAGCATTGATACAAAAAGAGATTTTGTTCACTAGGATTTTCAGTGATGATTTTTCTCACACTTCTCAAAGGGATATAGTAGTCTCAGAGGGTGTGTGCCAGGATCAGGACTTAGTTTAAAACCTGCCTGTCCACAGTCCTTGGCTTCCTTACTATGTGTAAGGAATTAAATAATTTATTAGTAATCATTTTATATTCAAGCTGTTCAGACCAAATTGCTTGCTTAGTTGTGATAACATGTTAGATTAAGGGTAGGACATTGGTTTTAGACTAGCCCTGAGTTCAAATCCAAGATCTCCTTCCTGTGCAGAATTAGCCATTTCATCCTTTTAATGCCACTATTCCTAAATGTTACCTTCCTTAATAAAGAAACCCTAACAGCTATAATGTGCACTCAGCTTATATTCAACTCTAAATTGAATCTAAATTCTACACCACTAACTATATTGTAGATATTTTCACCCTCAATATGTCTGTTGTCGATCTTTTGCTTGACTACTCACTAATATCTAGTTTTTTGTTTTTGTTTTTTTTCCCTTTTCTGGATATATCAGTCTACACTTGTTAAGCCCCATGTAGTTAACTGTGGAAATATAATAATTCTGGCTAATGTATATTTGAACAAAAGTGACACACATTAATTCTGCGCTGAGTTGGTAAAAAAAAAAAAAAAAACCTGCACAATTTTCCAATCTCTCTCTTCTCCTTCCACTGTGATCAGGAGGAGACTTTTTCTTGATAATACAGGGCCCACCAGATCAAAGCCGCCTGGTCTGCTAAGTCGCCACATGGAAGGTAGCTGCTATGGAAAGGCACTGAGAACAGAATTAAACAAGTGCTGCGGGAATATATTTTTATGAAACACAAAGATATGCGGGGAGAAGGCAATGGCACCCCACTCCAGTACTCTTGCCTGGAAAATCCCATGGATGGAGGAGCCTGGTGGGCTGCAGTCCATGGGGTTGCTAAGAGTCGGACACGACTGAGCGACTTAACTTTCACTTTCCACTTTCATGCATTGGAGGAGGAAATGGCAACCCACTCCAGTGTTCTTGCCTGGAGAATCCCAGGGATGGGGGAGCCTGGTGGGCTGCCGTCTACGGGGTCGCACAGAGTCGGACACGACTGAAGTGACTTAGCAGCAGCAGCAACAAGATATACAGATCATTTATTATGTATTATAAGCTTAACCTATCTCAACTAGCACAATGTCTCAAAACAAGCACTTCTTTTTTAACCATAAGCACATTCAGTTCAGTTCAGTTCAGTCGCTCAGTCATGTTTGACTATTTGCGACCCCATGAATCACAGCACACAGGGCCTCCCTGTCCATTACCAACTCCCTGAGTTCAATCAAACTCACGTCCATCGAGTCGGTGATGCCATCCAGCCATTTCATCCTCTGTCGTCCCCTGCCCCCATCCTCCTGCCCCCAATCCCTCCCAGCATCAGTCTTTTCCAATGAGTCAACTCTTTGCATGAGGTGGCCAAAGTACTGGAGTTTCAGCTTTAGCATTATTCCTTCCAAAGAACACCTAAAGGAGATCTCCTTTAGGATGGACTGGTTGGATCTCCTTGCAGTCCAAGGGACTCTCAAGAGTCTTCTCCAACACCACAGTTCAAAAGCATCAATTCCTCAGCGCTCAGCTTTCTTCACAGTCCAACTCTCATATCCATACCTGACTACTGGAAAAAACCATAGCCTTGATTAGATGGACCTTTGTTGGCAAAGTAATGTCTCTGCTTTTGAATATGCTATCTAGGTTGGTCATAACTTACCTTCCAAGGAGTAAGCGTCTTAATTTCATGGCTGCAATTACCATCTGCAGTGATTTTGGAGCCCAAAAAAATAAAGCCTGCCACTGGTTCCACTGTTTCCCCATCTATTTCCCATGAAGTGATGGGACCAGATGCCATGATCTTCATTTTCTGAATGCTGAGCTTTAAGCCAACTTTTTCACTCTCCTCTTTCACTTTCATCAAGAGGCTTTTTAGTATAAAAGAGGTAATAAGCACATTACCATTTCCAAAATCATATTTTCTTTCAACTATACTAAAAGGTGAATTTTAAATCACTTTTTGTGTTTTTCTTAGCTCCATGTTTTGCTGTATCCCATCATTTACAAATTAGAAATGTTTCTCGATTTTCATAAATTCCTAGATCCTGAAAATTAATAACTGACTTTTTATTCTGCCTCTAGATGAGAGACAATTTAATCATTTTGAAAATTTAGTAAACTTTTATCTGTAGCACTTGCTTTTTAGGAACCTTTCTTTTGCCCACTCCAAGAATGTCCTGGCCTGGCTTTCAAAACCCTCAGTTTTACCTCTCACTGTAATCCCACTGCACTTCTCAGCACTTACTCCTGCCTCCATCCAATCTCCTGGGACATGCCACTCCAGTTATGCCTCTGTACCTTTGCTCTCTGCCTTCTCCACCTCCTCAGCTGTCAGACTGAAATCCAAATCCCATATTTCCATGAATCCCTTCCTGATTTTTCTAACTTTGCTGATATCCCCTCACTCGAAACTCTTTTTTCATGAAGAAATATGCCTTATAGTTCACTGTCTAATACTTCTCCTCAGGTCATAGTCATGCTTTTTACTGCTTCTGAATATGTGACAGTATTTACTACAATACAAACACTAAGTGCTTAATATATATTACCTACTTAAACTCATCATTAGGCTTTCATCTGAAATTCAATTTCTTCCAGGGGAACTAACTAGAAATATACCCCTTCCTTTTCATCACAATATCTCAGATCCTGGAATCTTCCATCAGAAAAGATGGCTGACAGAACAGTCATTTGTTCATTAAAAAAAAAGAAAAGAAAAGAAATTTTACCTTAAATGGTAGTTTTTGAAAACTTCACATTCTTAGTAGAAAATTAGTGACCTATAGCATTTCTTAGTATTTGCTTTCAAAAGTGAATTCAATTATTTTCTAGTTATATATTGTCAGGCAAACTTTGTAAGCATTGTCAGATTAGTTCCATAAATGAAACTGGATTGCTCAGTTACAGTAGAGAAGTGTTCAGATGATAATGTAGATAACATAGGTGGTTTTATTTGTATTACTTTCATTGCTTTCTCCTAAAGTTATGCGGAATATAATTGGTATTCTTCTGTACTCAAAAGGATTCTCTTCTGAATTATGTCTTCCAATGATGATTAGTAATTATTATAGCTTTAGTTTGTTTTAAATGCTTTCCAATTAAGGGTTCTCAGTAATTAAATTCTACTGACCTAGTTTTCACATCCCTGGCTTATAATCCATTTCATCTCCTAGGTTTATAATAAGCAATTACACAGGCAAATGATAAAATAGCAAAAGAAAAAAGTAGAAAATCCAAATAAATCACAGATCATCAGTCACCAGATTTATAAGAGGTAGTTGTAATTTGATCATGAGGGACACTCTCTAAATGCAATTACAACACTACCAAGATGCCACCGTTTCCTCCTCATTAGGACACGCTAGTCCTTTGTAGAAACATGCTGAGTATTTCACGTTCAAAGCTTCTCTTTTAAATCTGTTCACTAATGAGTTTCAGTGGGTTGTTGCATTTCTCTAAAATACTTTTCAAACCTCAGTTGTGCTGCTAATGAAGATTACTGCTCCAACTTTAAAAAAATATAGGCCTAAATCCATTGCTTAGAGCAGTCATTCTTGGATGCTTAATTCTCTCTTTAGCTACAAATGTTGTCAAGAGACTTTTTAAAAAATTGGTTTATTCATCAAATATTTATTGACCTCCAGTGCTATGTACTTAGGACATAGGAGTAAATCAGATATATAGAGTCTCCCCTGCTTACATGAAATTTCTCTAAAGCTGCGCTGTCCAACATGGGACAAATTTAATGTATTACATATTAAAATTACAAAACTTTGAATATGTTGTTTTAAACATGATATAATACTCAACGGACATGAGTTTGAGTAAACTCTGGGAGTTGGCCATGGACAGGGAGGCCTGGTGTGCTGCAGTCCATGGGGTCACAGAGAACTGGACATGACAGTGATTGAACTGAATTGAACTGAATATTAAAACTAATTTCACCTGTTCCTTTTTGCCTTTGTTAACATAGGTAATAGAAAATTTAAAGCTACATAAATGGCTCGCATGTGCATCTTGCATTGTATTTCTAGTAGATGGTGACTCTCTAAAATCTTCAAGAAGACAGATCATCAAATAAGTAATTACAACAAAAGGTGATGAGAAATTAGGTGAGGAAAATAGGAGAAGCCCTATAATATTAGGTAGCAGAAGCCCCTGAGTCATGGTCAGATATTAGGGTCCTTCTTGTGACCAGACTCACATCAGAGGAGTTCCAGAGTTGAATGACTAATTGGCTAATTTAATAGATTCTTCTTTTGCCCTCCCCTGGCATATTGCATATACTATTTTAGCACTTATGACAGTTATATTTAAGGTATTTTAATTCAATAACAAATACTTATTCAACTAAACACTCTCTTACTTGTCTTGCTATCCTTAAAACATGCCAATACTCCTAACAAGTTGTGGATATGCATTAAGTGATGAAAAGTGCTCTCTGGGGAACTGTGAACCAAAGCTAACAACCTGGAATGTCTTTGTACACAAGAAACACTGGTGTCACTCACCGCAGTATACTGCCCTCCCTGCTCAAGAACTGGGATATTTTGTTAGTCACTTCCTACAGATGTCCAGCCTGGTGGAACTGATTTTTAATGATACTATTGTCAACACCTGATGATCCACTGCTTCCTAGATCCTTGCACTTGGAAACAGTCTGCTATCTAATGTGAAACATAGCAAGACAGTTGTTTTGCTGGAAGTCATACACTAGTAACAGATCCAGTCTCACATCCATAAAGAAAATTGGACAGTGCTCCTGCATGGTAGACTTTCATCTCGCCTGAAGCTTGATATATCTTTGACTGACAGACTACCAGAGGATGTGTTGGCTTCCTGAATATGGTTTATGTCCTTGCCTAATATTGTATCACCTTGTGTGCTGCTGAGGTGGGGAAAAAAATCAATCACTGCAGTTAGTCTGTATTTCAGAAACTCCACGTTTGTCTGGCAGGAGTTTGCATGAGGCCTCTTTCTTCCCCAGTCTTTTTCATGCTCCCAGTTTTTATAAAAGGGAACATGATACTCTTCAAAAGATCGTAGGCAGGTCCCTAAAAAGCACTGATCAATGAAAATAGCTTCAGTGTGATGATTTCAAAGTGATGAAGTTCTTGTATCTTTATACAAGCCCTAGGAGTAATTTTCTTTTTTTTAATTAACTACTGAGGAACATTGGCCCTAGAAACAAATTATTAAGCAAAGAAAACAATTTTAATACTTTAACTAGTCAATTTAAATAACTTATTGGTTATTTTGTGTCGGATAAACAGTGCCTCAATCAATTAACCAACTGACATTTAATGATCGAGTTCATGCTGGGCCAGCATTTGGCAAATACTAAAATACATGTAAAAGGTTTAAAATATGTTTTTTACCTTTATTGGAATTAAAAGCTAAGCCAACTCAAATAGAATAGCTTGTCAGTTCACATACATATTAAACCTTTTTGAAGAAAAAAACAAAAACCTAAAATTTCTCTCGTGGTAATTGGTGAAGAAAAAAGGTATACATATGTCTACCTTGAGACGAAAATGCAACTGTCACTGATATTTACAATATATCCATCCAGCCATTATCAATACCTTACACCCTGTTGTATCACTTCTCCAAATTTATTTTCAGGTACAATGACTATAAAAGGTACCTCCATAAAATACAGTTCCACAGCAAAATAACTTTGAGTAGTAGTAAACATTTCATGTATTACTTGGAGATTAATATCTTCCTAACACTAAAGAAACTTTGTTTAATCAAACAATTCTCAAATGTGTTTGGTTATAGCCCCAGTTTATTACACAATACTTAATAGCATCCCAAGGGACACTTTGGATTCACTTTTAGAAACTCTGGTTTTCTTAATGCATTAAACCAACAGCCACATAACTAGATGACCGAAGGACAGAGAATATTAGGGGTGGGTCCATTTTTTCTGGATAGAGTAGAATCCAAATATCTCTCAGATGGTCCTACATGCCTGCAGCACAGATCCCAAGTAGGTACCTCTGATAGAGGAGAAAGGACCTCAGAGTTCACAGTGCAAAGCAGTGAAAGAGTACGGAAATAGAAACAGAGTGAATAAAGACAGATGTTGCTAGTTCACAACTTCTTTAAAGTCAATTTCTTTCTTCTGCTTTCTCTCACTTCTAAATCTCTGATCTCAGAGGAAAGAACATCATTTTCAATTTAATTCAACAAATTAAATTCTCACTAGGTTAGGAGCCCAAATGTGCTGCACAGGACACTAAAAACTGAGTAGCTGTCTCTCTCAGATAGTTGAAAAACATGACAAAATGTCAATACACATTGTTTAAAGTGATTGAATCAAATGAATATAAATCTGTGCCTTTTCATTATAAAATTTAATTTACAAAAAAAAGGAATCTGATAATCTCCCAACTTTCCCATTACTAAAAAATGCTAATCAAACACATAGCCCTTAAGGGTAGGAAAAGCCTGCATGATGAAAAATCATAACATTTTAAATCACAAAATTCAACACATCAAGTAAGAAATGTCGAGCCAGAAAAGAGAACATGGAGAAATTCTGACTCTCCTTTCCTAGATGAATTCCTCCAGATACCATTAAGGAAATTATGCTGTGATTTCTCCAAATGTATTGACATAGTCTATTGCATTAGGCTAAAATAATATGCCTTCCTATACTAGACTGTTTGGCTTCCCTGGTGGCTCAGAGGAAGAAACTACTTGCAATGCAGGAAATGCAGGAGACATGGGTTTGATCCCTGGATTGGGAAGATGCCCTGGAAGATAACATGGCAACCCACTCCAGTATTCTTGCCTGGAGAATCCCATCGACAGAGGAGCCGGGCACTACTCTACAGTTCATAGAGGTGAAAAGAGTTGGACAGGACTAAAGCAACTGAGCACACATGTTAGATTATTTATGATGGATTCCAATGCCTTGCCTACTGGAGCATCAGTGAAATGTGATGCTCAGTTATTTAATAGCCTTTCTAAGCAGTGAAGAATCTGATAGCCAATACTGTGAGCACAGAGGACAAAAGGGAAAGTATTTTAAATTTCATACATATGAAATATCTGTTCAGATGATTATTTTAAAGAAGTGAAAAACGTGAGGAGAAAACATAAATATGATCACTTCTTACATTACCTGAGACTTCAGGTGGAATGTATAAAATGAACAAGTCATGAAAGGACTTAAGGAAAGACTAGTTAAACCTTTGGTGAAGTCCAGAAAAACATCTGCATTGCCAAGAAAGAGGTGTCTGAAGGCTAGGGCAGAATCTTTGGGGATCATAAAGAGAAGTCCTTGAAGGTGCAGGGCAGAATATGAGAGACCCCAGCTGAGGTGTAAGACAGTGCTGATGGCCATCGTGGTGGCCATATTGAAGTTGCTTCAGCTCAGAGTAGGCAGAAGATCCTTGGAAGACTGAAGAGTCCACAGTTCTGAAAGTTTCATTCAGAATCTCAATACAACCCTTGCGGCTGGCTATGATGGGGGCAGGATTTCTAACCATCTGTGAATCTAAGAGAAGTAGCAAGTTCAGAGCAGATAAAGAAAGCAAAGGCTTAAGGACATTTTCTGGAGCCTCAAAGGTTCTGAACTCAGTATGAACAGACAATGAAGTTGTATTCAAACTCTCTCAAATATTCTCTCTTTTGAGAAACTAAAAAATTTGCAATTATTCATTGAGTTACTGTATGTATAATTCCAGGGCCCTGTGATGACTCTTTCAGATGTCTAGCTCCTGGTTGAACCCTCCATGAACTTTGCTATCATTAGGCAAAATATTCGAGTTTAATTGTTGTTATAAATTCTATTAATAGCACAATTTCATTGTTGTAGTTGATCTCCACATGTTGAATTCTTGTTAGCCTCTTCTTTTGGTTCTTTTGTAATATTATTAGAGTTTCTCTTTTTATGCCCTAATTTGATGACTTAGTTTCTAGGAACAGATTCATTGTGTGAAAACTTTGCATTATCACTTTATTTGAAACCAAGTTCTGATTATTTTCTGGTATATTCTGATATTTTTCAACAACTTTTACTTTTGAAATAACATCTGCTTTAGTTGTTTTTCTTTGTTAATAAAATATTCTAAAAACTTTATGGCAGCTATTTTTGATCTACAATCCTTGCAAACACACACACACAAACATACATGCACATATACACACATAACTTTTACCAGATAATTGGATTTAATTGATATTAAGAACAGTTTATGGTATTGCATTTTTTGAATACTGATGCAAATGGATTGGAGAAGGCAATGGCATCCCACTCCAGTACTCTTGCCTGGAAAATCCTGTGGACAGAGGAGCCTGGTGGGCTGCAGTCCATGGGGTCACGAAGAGTCGGACACGACTGAGCGACTTCACTTTTACTTTTCACTTCCATGCACTGGAGAAGGAAATGGCAACCCACTCCAGTGTATTTGCCTGGAGAATCCCAGGGACGGCGGAGCCTGGTGGGCTGCCATCTCTAGGGTCACATAGAGTCGGACACGACTGACGCGACTTAGCCGCAGTAGCAACAGCAAATGGATTATTTAAAGTTGTTGTTGTTGTTGTTGTTTTTTACTTTTGCTGAAGGCAGGTAGATATAAAGAGGGTATGTATTAGTCAGTTATATCTGACTCTTTGCAACCCCATGGACTGTAGCCCACCAGTCTTCTCTGTCCATGGGATTCTCCAGGCAAGAATACTGGAGTGGGTTGCCATTTCCTTCTCCAGGGGATCTTCCTGACAAAGGGATCAAACGTGGGTCTCCTACACTGCAGGCAGATTCTTTTTACCAACCGAGCCACCAAGGAAGCCTGGTATAAAGAGAACAGATAGCAATATATAAATTATATATAAATTTATATTTATAAAAATATATAAAATTATATATAACTAGAACAGATGGCAATAGAGACAACAATCTATTTCTACATAAGCAAGAAAAATGTGAGATGAGATCAGACACAGTTTTAATGGAAACGTCACAGCTAAAGTCATGTTTCTATTTGAGAAACTAACATGTATAGACAGAACAGTGACCAAAATCCTTAAGAAGCAGAACTCAAGACAACACAAAGCCAGGTTCTAATTCTGGGTCTATCCTATATGGACCTAGTGGTCTCATGGCCTCATCTGTAAATTTGAGACTATAAAATCTGCCCAAGAGGGTTACCATAAAAAATAAATGCATAAAAGATGTTTCTGATAGAGTCTAAGCTCTATCAGAGCTTAGATAAGCTCCACTCACCCATCTACACTTAACATGGCCATTTCCATTAGATCATTATTTACTTGCTTTGAAAGTAAGGAGTAGGAAATAAGAAAATTTTTAAATATTATAGACAATCAAGAGGCTTCCCAGGTGGCACTAGTGGTAAAGAACCTGCCTGCCAATGCAGGGATGTAAGAGACACAGGTTCGATCCCTGGGTCGGGAAGATCCAGTATTTTTGCCTGGGGAAACCCACAGACAGAGGAGCCTGGCAGGCTACAATACATATGGTCATATAGTCAGACAGGACTGAAGTGACTTAGCACAGCACACAGCACAGACAATCAAGATGAGGATCATCTGATATTACACAAGATATAGAGATGCTAACTCATTGCAAAAGTCCCTGGTGCTGGGAAAAATTGAGGGCAGAAAGCTAAGAGGGCATCAGAGGATGAGACGGCTGGATGACACTCATGCAATGGACATGAACTTGGGTTAACTTTGGGAGATGGTGAGGGACAGAGAGGCCTGGTGTGCTGTAGTCCATGGGGTCGCAAAGAGTCAGACACAACTGGGCGACTGAACAACCAACAAAAGACATGCTATATAGCCTTTAAAACGCAGCCTCCTTTGCAGGCAAATATCTGACCTTGCATTTACTATATACTAGCAGTTCTCAGAGAACAGCTGACAAGACTAGAGTAAATTTCTCCTTTATGCTTTTACAACCAACCCCTGTGGCTATTATTTAGCTTCAACATTGAGAGCAATACACTTCTGTTTGTTCTAAGCTGAAACACACAAAAAAGAAAGATAGAATCAAGAGCCATTTGTTAGTCACCATTCCAAAATTCAGACCTCATGAATAAAAGAGATTTAGGAAAAACACAGCGCTCAATTTCTTCCCATCTATACTAGATAAGATAACAGATGAATTCAGACTTTGGAGAAATCTATGGCTTATTCATTTTCAGTATTGTTCATTAAGAGAGTCCCGTGAGTGGAAGCACTAGAATTTCACAGGTTTATCTCTTAAAAGTCACACATTGATTTGAAATAGCAGCTTCTTTCTGTTAGCTTAGATAAAACTGGCTGTATCTAGAAGAAAATGTTAGAGTCTATTATTCAGTATTAATTAACTGAATATTAATTATTGTTCTTATTGGTTCAAATCAATTTAACATTATTTTAATTAAAAGTTAACCCTTTGATGCTTAATTAAATTTCAACATTTTAATGGAGTTGAGGTAGTAACACATTGTTTTTGACTCATATACTATTTGCTTTCAATTCTCTAAAAACAGACAGCTTAGAAGGAAGAATCCCCATTCTTTAAAGATAAGTATATACACCATATAGGTTGTCTAAATTATCCTCATTTCCTATGGCCAATTTTTAAACAACAATGTTGACTTTTATTTTAAGTTCTCATTGAACAATAGCTAGACCCCACTCATTGAAACTGGACAGGGGCACAACATGCATAAAAGGGCTTCTCTTCTCCCTCAGATGAATTACATCTGGAGACAAAATCACTATCACAGAGATGTTCATTCTTCCTAGACACTAAAATCACTTCTATTGCTGGCGGATGCTACATATTTAGAAACAGAAATTTAAGGGCACTGCTTAGCATTCAACAAGTCTAATGAACTTAGAAAATTAATTAAGAGAATAAATAAGACCAAGCTGGTAAAGCCTATATAATTGTGTTAGGTCATCTGTCAGGGAGCTATTTCATTAAGGCAGGTAATCAGTTCCAGGTTATATAGAAGATGCAGCATGGATGGTATAAGGTTGCATGTAACCCAAAGCTGCTTTTAGGAAAGCAGTTCAGTTGTTCTATCAGTGGTGCTGGCTGACTGTACACAGGTGCTATCTGAGTCTTTCCATCATAGACTATCAAACTGGAATCCACTTCAGAGCTTACCTCTTCATTTTACAGATGAGAATTCCAGAGAGGTGATGTGGTTTATACAAGCTCAGAAAGCATACATGTATGGAAGTTGTATGTACAGTAAGATCAAAAAGATTCAACAGTGGGGTAAAAGTGGATCTAATGAGTTAGATACAAACAAAAGACTTCAAACAACTGTTCATATTGGAGTAGGAATATGTACCCTGGAAAAAGTACAGATTTCAGTGTAAGAGGGACCTAAAGTTCTTGTGGCTGAAAGCACCCTCCTGTCAGGAACATCTTTTACATTTGAAAATGTGGCTTGACCTTGATGGGTAAAGGGTTTCAAAAACCAGCTTCACTGTCTTCCACAGACCATGACATATGTTCAGAAGAACTGTTGACCACCCTTCCAATCACTTATGCATTATATCCAATATTCTTGTGAAAAAGAACTTCTCTGACCTTCATGTGTAACTTTAGCATCCATAATACCATTATGCCCACAGAGCTGCACTTTCTCTCCTTCTACACACGTATTACAGCAATCTGTTCCCCTTTCTCATTCTGCTCATAAACAGAAAGGAACATATGGGTTTTATGATTAATATAATGAAAAAAATACTGAATCTAAGGACAATTCACATGAATCTAAGCAGACATATATAGTCAGCTTGACTAATATTGTTAGAAACACAATCCTAAAAGTTTTAATGATCCTTTATGGAATATAAATGAGCTCATTGTAGCTCAGACGGCAGAGAATCTGCCTGCAATGCAGGAGACCTGGGTTCGATCCCTGGGTCAGGAAGATCCTCTGGAGAAGGGAATGGCAACCCACTTCAGTGTTCTTGCTACAGTATTCCGTGGACAGATCATGGGGTTGCAAAGAGTTGGACACGACCAAGCAACTAACACACACACATGGGATATAAGTGTCTATGAAAACACTATCCTGAGGTAAGGGCACACCTGCCTTTAAAAACAGGAAGACTATAAGACAGGATTTATAAGATTCAAAGAAAATAAAGTAATACAGTCAAAATCTCAATGGGTACGGAATGGTGCTTTAACTACAGTTTAGCAAAGGAAGAAAAAAAATAGAGAACTGTTGAGCTTTTCCCATACAGAAACCATTTTACAAAACTTAAATTTCATTTCCTTTAAAATTGTTTCTCCCTGTAAATGACTAAAAGTCAATTCCTGTACCTCTCCTAACTACACAACTGAAGACCTACCTGACTGAGCTCTTTACACTTTTCAACTTCAGCCCATCAGGTGGGGTAGTATCTTAAGAGTAGGAGTCGGTGAGGAATTAACTTAACTGCCTGAAGCCCATTACCCTTCGTGTTCCTGAGTGAGCCTTTGCGTAGCCAAGCCACAGTCACCAGGTCACCTTCACCATTCATCAACTCAGAGTTACCAGTTTACAGTCACCCATAACCAAGCCATAGTCTCCATTCACGAGGTTACTTGTACCAGTAACCAATCCACAGTCACTAGTCATTGAACCACTCCTAGCTGAAACTAGTTACCAAGTAAGCCATCAGTCCGTATTGTGTTTTATCCATTGGGTTAACTTTACCAGAGGCTGGTGTTTTTTTTCTGTATAACACCAGATGTTTAAATCTTTCATTTTCTAACAGCCACATAGATGCCATACCACACTAGTGACATCCAAACACAATTCACATATAACTCCCTTAAGGTCAGAGCAGTGACCTATGTACTATAAAAGGAGTCTGCCATCCTGATTTGCTGGTCTTCTTGTCATTAAGATGCCAGGTTTCAAGGGTAGTGACCTCCCCAAAGAGCATAGTAACTTCTCTGAGACAAAATAGAATGCTGAATTTGGACTGCCTGGGACCAAGATTGAGAGGTCCAGTAGAAAGCAGTATTGTGCTCAAATTGAAGACCGCTGTACTCCACATTCTCCCTGTGCCATGTATCAGACTTCTAGGACACATGGTAACCTAGTGGCCAGACGTGTCCTTCCCACAAGCTTTACTTAACCCTGGAATTTGTTTTAACATGATGAAGTTCTGAACATTTTAAAATCAAAGAATTTCTAGCACAAAAACAGACACATAGATCAATGGAACAGAATAGAGGGCCTAGAAAGGAACCCACACTTATATGGAAAATTATCTATAACAAAGGAGGCAAAAACATACAATGAGGAAAAAACAACCTCTTCAGTAAATCATGTTGGGAAAACTGGACATACAAAAGAATCAAACTGGACTACGTTCTTACAACGTATAGAAAAATAAACTCAAGATAGATAAAGACTTAAATGTAAGACGTGAAGCCATAAAACTTCTAGAAGAAAACATAGGCAGTACACTGCTTGACATCTGTCTCACAAACATTTTTTGATATGTCTCTTCAGACAAAGGAAACAAAAGCAAAGATAATAAATATAGCTACCTCAAACTAAAAAGCTTTGCACAGTAAAAGAAAATATCAACAAAACAAAAAGGCAACCTACTAGATGGGAAAAAAAATATTTGTAAGTGATACATCTGACAAGAAATTAATATCCAAAATATTTTAAAAACTCATTCAACTCAACATCAAAAAAACAAACAACTCAATTTAACAAATGGGCAGAGGACATGAATAGACTATATAGCCAACAAGCACATGAAAGGATGCTCAATTCTGTAATTGTCAGGGAAACACAAATCAAAACCACGATGAAATACCACCTCACACCAGTCAGAATGGCTATTATCAAAACAATAACAAGTGCCAATGAGGATGTAGAGAAAAGGGAACCCTTGGCCTCTGTTGGTGGGAATGTAAATTGGTGTAGCTCCTAAGAAAAACAGTAAGAAAGTTCCCCATCAAAATTAAAAATAGAACTACCTATGCTCTAGCAATTCCACTCCTGGGTATTTTCCAAAAACAAACAAAGGTAAAAACAGAAAATTAAAGACATGTGAACTTTTATGTTCATTGCATGTATAGATATATGTGTGTGCATATATATATGTATATATATATATATATGCACACACATATATATATGTATTTATACATGTATATATAAAACCCATAAAAAAGAATGGAATCTTGCTATTTGTGTGACAACATGGATAGACTTAGAGTGTTTTATGTAAGTGAAATAAGTCAGAGAAAAGCAAATACTGTATGATTTCACTTATATGTCTAACTAAAAAACAAAATAAATGAATAAACATAACTACAACAGGAAAAGAGTCATAGATACACAGAATAAACTGGCAGTTGCCAGAGTGAAGGAAGGTGAGGCCAGAGAGAAATAGGTGAGGAAATTGAAAGGTACAGACTTTCAGTTACAAAATAAATGACTCACTGGTGTGGAATGTGCATTGTGGGGAATATAGTTAATAATTATATCTTTGTATGATGACAGATGGTAATAGGATTTATCATGGTGATCATTTTAAAATATGCAGAGACACTGAATCATTATGCTGTGTACCTGGAACTAACATCATGTTGTAGGTCAAATATTGGAGTGGGTAACCTTTCCCTTCTCCAGGTGATCTTTCAAACCCAGGGATCAAATCCAGATCTCCCACATTGCAGGCGGATTTGTTACCAGCTGAGCCACCAGGAAAACCCACAAAGATATTGAATCACTATACTGTGTACCTGGAACTAACATAGAGTTATAGGTCAAATATACTTCAAAAACAAACAAGTTCATAGAAAAAGAGATCAGATTTGTGGCTATTAGAGATGAGGGGAGTAGAGGGGAAATTAGACAAAGGCAGTTACAAGGTACAGATGTCCTGTCAAAAGACAAATAAATACTGTGGATGTAAGGCACAACAGGATAAATAAAAACAACTTTATATTATATATTAAAGTTATTAAGAGAGTAAATCCTAAGAGTTCTCATCACAAGGAAAAAGCACTTTTTAAAAAGCACCTCGTATCTACACGAGGTGGATGTTCACAAAACACTGTGGTAATCATTTCATGATGTATGTAAGTCAAATCATTACTCTGTATGCCTAAAACTTATTCAGTGCTATATGTCAATTATATCCCAATAAAATTGGAAGAAAAAAACAAGGCAAGGGAGATTAAAATAAAAAAGATTTGGAGAATCTTTCACAAAAGTTCAGATGTATAGCTTTTCTTTAAAAAAAAAATGACTAAATAGTAGAAAACAAAAGCAAGAGCAAACAAGCAAAACTGGCCGTGGCTAAACAGTGGCTGTCACACTTCAAAGCCACATATCCAAAAACATAGTTCTTTTGTTGGCTCCGCTCTGAGCCTCCCTCCTTCACTTTCTACATTGTTATATCTGGCCTTATAAAGCATTTAACTTTGAGGACTCAGTCAAAGAAAATATAAACATTAACAAAAGGTAAAATCAGCCTGAGAACATATCAGGCATCCTTGACATAAAGGTAGGTCACTGACTTAAGGGTATCCCATCCCCACTCAAGAGAAACAGATCCACCTTTGCTGATCCTGATTCTTTAAGACCAAGAGTAGAATGGTCTTAGTCTGGGGTGCTCTGAACTTTCAAGAAAGGAAGCTCCAGATTCAGTGTCTTGGGGTAGGTATGCCCTCAGCAGAAGCTCTCCCTGCATGCCTGCCCATTGATGACCTGTAAGGGGGGCTCGTAGCTAAGCCCATAGATAAACCAACTGTGTCAGGCCTGTTCTCTTGCTTGAGATGATCCTAATTTCATCAAAGATGACAATCCAAGATAGGCCAGTGTTCCAGAAGGCTTTTGTCTATGTCAAAGGCATGAAGTGTTAAGAGTTCATCAAGTTTGAATTGGGAGGCAGAAAGAAAATCCAAACCCCTAAGTCTGACAGCATGGAAAAAGATATGTAGAGAATTCAGAGTAGAATGCAGAATAGAAGAGACAATAATGGGGAAGTGGGTGTCATAGTCATTAGTTCAGACTGCTATAACCTACAGACTGGGTGGCTTAAATGGCAAATACTTCCTGCAATACAAGGGGCTGAGAAGTCCAAGGGTGGTGAGACCCAATATCTGGTGAGAACCCACTTTTTAGTTTGCAGATAGCTGTCTTATTATTGTATCATCACATGCAAAGAGTAGAAAGCAAGCTCTTCTAATAAGGGCATTAATCCACTCATGAAATCTCCAACTTCGTAACATAATTGCTTACCAAAGGCCTCACCTTCCAATATCACAGCTTTGGGGGCTAAGACTTCAACATATGAATTTCACAGGGACACAAACATTGATAACATTGGGTGAAAGATCTGGTCATTGTATTTGATAATTAGAAATACCCTGATCACAGACGCACATTGGGAACAGAAAGAAAGTGAAGTCACTCAGTCGTGCCCAACTCTTTGCGACCCCATGGACAGTAGCCTGCCCCAAGCTCCTCCGTCCATGGGATTTTCAAGGCAAGAGTACTAGAGTGGGTTGCCATTTCCTTCTCCAGGGAATCTTCCCAACCCAGGGATCGAACCCAGGTTCGATTGTAGACAGATGCTTTACCATCTGAGCCACCAGGGAAGTCCTGGTGGGTTGGGAACAGAGGACCATAATAAATAAAATCGTTATGTCCAGCTGACCCAGGGCAGAAACACTGCTATCCCAGGCAGGACCTGAGAACTGAGGATTGATAGCAAGTGATATCTAAAAGAAATGCCCAATCAGGCTTCATGGACAGTATATTCTTCTGAAACACAGGGTTAAACATTTCTATCTAGCTCCATGTAAGTTTCAAGATTCATAGTGAATAGGAAAAAAATGATATTTTGTTTGACTTAAATTCATTCATGGTAAGAAGATTGAAAATATTGTTTAAGGCAATGGGAAAAAGAATCCTCTGCTTCTAAATGATTAAAATCTACTTTTATACTTCTTTGTTCACCAATAACCAAGTTTCTGATTTAAAATTTGTGATTTTACATGTAAATATTATTGAATTGTGTGATAGGTTTAATATTTTTTAATAATGGTTTTTTAAATGTCTAAATTAAAAAGAAAAATCACAAGGCCCATTTGGCCAATGGTCTTATCAAACAGTACTTATGTATACCACCACCACCCCACCACTCCCAGCTTCCCTTTAATTCACAAGTTACATTTCCACCTACTTTTGTTAATTATGAGGTACACATTACCATGTAATTTTGAGTGTAAGTAATTCTAACTTTTTACGAGCAAAATATGTAAAATATTATGTTAAAACTGAGACTTGCCATATTTATGATAAGTAAACATGTGAATTTATCTTAATCAGTATGCCTGAATCCCTGTTCCTCTCTCTCATATTAGAAATAAGGAATAATATAAAATTGCCTCTAATTAGTTGCAGATTTTTTGCCTAATCTTTTCTAATTTCTCAGTCAGATTACTCCCTCCTTCCCCCTTCACCCACATACTCTTATCTCATAAGTTTTACTTTATTTAACAATAAGTTTAGTATGTGACAGGTATCAGCATGATAATATATATATAAAATATATATATATGTACATAAAAAATAAAGAACAAAACACATATACATGCCTCAAGGAACATAATCCTATAGAAAATATATTCAAATGAAAGTAGTTTGTGCATTAGTTATTTATCTTCTTAACAACAAATAACAGTGTCTAGTACAGTATCAGTGTGCTGGAGATGGGGTAAAAATGAACAATCATTGTCTATGACATCATGGAGCTCATGATCTAGTTGGAGTGATGGTGATAGACAACAAATACATAGAAAATAATGTGTATTAAGATTGAGTGAAGCTTCATGAAGGTAAGTAGTACGCTTTAAAAACAAGTGAGAGATCCACTCAGAGATGGAAATCAAAAGGATCAAGAAGGGACAAAATCTAAAGAAAATCAGGAGAGCCAAGAGAAAAGAGATAGTTATATATTCAAAATTGAGGCTCAAGAAAAAAGAGAAGCTGGGAGATTCCTATTTTTAAGGACCACTCATTAAGAAAGTTTCACTGGAACCTTGAAAGTGTATGAGAGAAAACAATGTGTAAGTCTTCCCAGGTAATAACTATAAGTCAGAAATATAGAAAATTAAATATGAATCTAAGGCTATAGTCCACATTTGGAGGCAGGGAAGACAAAGGCTACTAAGAGATAGATAAAAACAACATTGAAAGAAGAAGGAGATTCGGAATACTAATGTTCCATGAAAGCCAGTAGGGAACTTTGACAACACAATGGATTCAGAGATTAAGTGGACAATGATGTCTTTGGAGGGAAGAGTTATAATTGATACGTAGATATAGAATTCAGTTTCAAGCATTAGCAGGAGGAAAAGTGAACTTTTTCCCCCTCTATATTCACTTCTTCCATTCAACAAGGGAAAAGTCACTGCACTAATTGTTCATATTCAGAATTATGATCTGATCATCTCTACTGATAGGCAGACTCATTCTACTTCAAAGTTTTAATCTCTTCCACTCCATAAATTAAGATTGTCCACTTGAATGAGTGTACCCTCTTAAGAAATGGCTATTTTTCTTCTCCTCATAAACAGAAACCACATAAAATAATCACCACTCAAGATTCAAAGGATAGCTATTAAAATTAGATTTATGGAGGCAATGAAGGGTTCTGTTTCTCTTTGAGCCTAAGCTATTTGCTCTACCACAGTTGATTAAAAGATATAAGAAATCGTGATTAAGAGTGATCAGCCAGGTATTAATTTGCTGTTTTGCATTATCATTTATGCAATATATTTTGACAACTCAGGATCTATGAATATCCTACAAGATTTGAGGGTTCCTGAGTCAAACACAGTCAAAATATTACCAAAACTCCTAATAGTAGAATGAATAATAAGCAACTAAAGATTCTGAAAGTATACTATTTCCTTATTGACTATATGGCATTTTTATTTCTAGAATTTCTATTTGGTTCTATTTATACTTTGTATTGGCCTGGCGTGCTGCGATTCATGGGGTCATAAAGAGTCAGACACGACTGAGTGACTGAACTGAACTGAACTGATACTTTATATTTCTCTACTTAGACTTCCTAATTTTTAATTTAGTGTGAGCATGTTTTCCTTTATGACCTTTAGTACAGTTATCAAAAATAAAAATAAAAAATTGTGCTCAGTTATGTTCAATTCTTTGTAACCCCATGGACTGTAGCCACTAGTCTCCTCTGTCCATGAGGTTTTCCAGGCAAGAATATTGAAGTAGGTTGCTGTTTTCTTCAGGGAATATTCCTAACCTAAGAATCAAACCCCTGCTTCCTGTGGTTCCTGCAATGTAGGTGTATTCTTTACCACTGAGCCCAGGGAAGCCCTACAGTTATCATAGCTTCTTTAAAATATGTGCTTATTGTTACCTCTGGGTCATTCCAGAGTTGATCTGTTAGTTTCAGGTTGGTAAGTTGTAGAGACTAGACTCTGTTATATTCCTCTGGAGAATATTGCCTTTTTGTTTTAATTTGGTTTTTGCTTTGTAGTTTTCTTGGCATACTTAAATAGAAAACTCTGTCTCTTGCTTAGTATCTCAAATCTTATTTCAGATCTTTTGTCCTTAGCTAGCTTACTTGTAGTCTTTTCCATCCATATATCAAGGGTCAGCCAAAGTTTTGGACAGAGTTTATATACAGAATTTGGATCTTCTTCTTACTGGCTCTCTCCTTTCCAGGATGCCCCTGTCACTTTTCAGCAACAGTGATTGCTTTGAACTCTGTCTTCTAATTCTTCAGGTTAACTGCCTCAAACATCTCCAAATTTAGATAATTTCTAGATTCTTCATCATTGTGACAGCGATATTCTGAACCCAACGTAATTTAACTGACCTCGTTCAAACATAGTTCTTAAGAAAGCTTCTCATTAGTACAAAACATGGTAAGACTGTTATCTCCCTTATCCTAGACAGAATATTTTACTTCATGGTGCTCAATTCATATTTTAATAGCCATTGGCTCCTTTTAAGCTTCAGACTAATTAAAATCTAATTATAGAAAAATATTCAAAAATAAAATGGCCATTCAAGAAGTAATTAATTAGATAAAATCAAGTGAATGAAAAGATCTTAGCAAGCTGTCATATTTTGTACAAATGAGTACATGAGTAATGGAGACATTATCATTCCCTACAAACACAATTTATAACATCAAATTTCTGGTAGGGAGATGTCCATTACAGACTTCAGCGGTACATTGTATTTTGTGATGCATATCTTAGTTTCCCTATTAACTCATTCCCAGAGATGGAAAAGACCAACTTGAAGAACAAACCTTCCAAAGATACTTCTTGATGCCATGTATTTTAGAGCAGCTTCACCACATATACACAATCAATTATATGCTATCTTACATAATCCTCTAATGGTCGGTGAGGGAGAAAAAATTCCATTCTGATTTGAATGTATCTTTTTCCATTAAGTTTTATTTGTCAATACAAGTGTAACATGAATACACTTCACCCTAAAAGAGGGCAATATTCAGTAAGTGTAGTGGGCAAATTTTACAATTACTTACCTCACTTTCAACAAATGCGCCTATGTCTAGTTCTGATAACATAAGAAGCACATAAAATAATTGTTCTCTGTGTAAAGAACACAGCACTCTTCATTACAAATTTTAATAAATTATAAAACTTAGAAGGTTCAGATTTGTATATGTCAGGTTGGTTACTTTTTCACTTTGTATCCACCTCAGACTAAATAATTCCTATCCTTCCATCTTTTTCTAACATTATATTTTAATTTTCTCAACATGTCTGCTGTGCTTGGTTGCTCAATCGTGTCTGACTTTTTGCGACCCCGTGGACTGTAGCCCACCAGGCTCCTCTGTCCATGAGGATTCTCCAGGCAAGAATACTGGAGTGGGTTGCCATGACCTTCTCCAGGGTATCTTCCCAACCCAGGGATCAAACCCAGGTCTCCAGCATAGCAGGCAGATTCTTTACCATTTGAGCCATTGGGGAAGCCCCTTCATAGAATGCCTCATGTCTAAATTTCTTAAATATTTAGCATTATGGTGTCAAAGTGGGCACAGGGCTCCAATAACAGGTGTTTGATAAGTGCTGGCTTTTCTAAGAGAATCATCACACTGGGCTTACATACTGTTCTGCAGCCCATGAATCCCAATGTTAGGTTCACTTGTAAATGAAAGGAATGCAAGAATTTCTATTTCTTCTAGTAGGAAGGAAGATCAATGAAAATATTTCACAATCATTTTGCTTCCATAACTGGATGAAGTAAAATATTTGCCTTAACAATATTTATAAGAAGCAGCATCATTTCAGAAAATTTATATGTAAACATAAAAATTCCTAAGAGGTCCATATGCCTAAAGCACTGAACATTTGCACAATGATTTCAGACTCTCTATTGGAGACTAATCTTACATTTTGATCATCATGTAGCAATTCTTATGATATTACAGGAGAGGGAAAAAAACCCAATAAGTCATTCTAATAAATTATGAGAAATATATGTTTTATTCACTAAAAGAAAAATACTATTTTTGTACATACAAAATATTATTTGGGAAGCACTTAGGATAAAACCAATTATGTACAGCCAAAAAATAAGGTTGGCAAATAAGAAAAAAGATAATGATAAATAAATAAAATATATATATTTGCCTATCATGTCTAAGCTGAGTCTATCAACAGGTAATAATCCAACTGAGAAAATAAATTATTGTTTTAATAAGACACAGTCACTGACTTGAGTGGCCAAATTTGACTGTCTATGACCCAATGTGGCAATGATTTAACAAAACCTCTTTTCCTACTTCATGAGAACTTGACCTTTGATTTACTCCCTATTTTGTTTCTCTACGGACCAGATAAAGGTAGAATGCCAATTCTGTCATAAGACAATACTGATTGTGGTAAAATAACCCCTGATTGATAGACCTCATCTGGACTGGGAGGAATTGCAAAGAAATACTACTCATTCCTAATGAGGACGTCCCATGCAGACACGTGATTTGGGTTTCCCTAAGAATGATGACTGTTATGTCCAGACATGGTTCTTTAATTGCCCCTGGAAGCAATGCCCATGAGATAAAATGAAATATTTGGACACTTCTGGAACATGAGACATCTAAGTAAGGGAGGTTCTGGCAGTTATCCAACATGAATCTGTACCTGAGCTATCATCTAGAAGGAGGTAACTCCCAGCTGGCTGCATGAAATGTTACAAGGACTCCTATAGAAATATCTAACTTTGCTCTGTTAGCAAGATATGGTTCCTTTCTTACATCTTCTTTAGTAGACTGATGTCAAATATGGTTTATGGTAGTCTTGTGGTCTGCATGTTTGTTTATGCAAACTTTAAAACACATACACATTTAATCACTGCACACTGGAATATGTTATAGATATAATGTGCTCAGGATGTAAGCTTTAAATAAATATGCCATATAAAAAGATCTGATATATATTTTCTCTATGTTTGTGTAAGTTATCACCAGTAACATACCAACTGTGGATTCACTGTCTTTAGAGAAAAGAAATATAAACAATATCAGCTAAAACTGGTTTTCTTTTTATGATGACCACACATCTACAAATTCTAAACAATGTCAAGGATAAACTAGTCTTCCCCAGAGGGGCAAACTGATTCCCACTTCCATACCTTTGTACACACTATGAATACATCATTCAGCTTTCAAGGGGATATATGTGTTTTTGTGTATATGTGTGTGTGTGTTAGTTGTTCAGTCATATCTGACTCTTTGTGACCCCATGGACATAGCCTGCCTGGCTTCTCTGTCCATGGAATGCTCCATGCAAGAATACGGAGTGGGTAGCCATTGTCTTCTCCAGGGGATCCTCCCAACCCATGGATCAAACCCAGGTTTCCTGCATTGCAGGCAGATTCTTTACCATTTGAGCCACCAGGGAAGCCCATATATACATATTCAAGGTGTAGGTAGGCTTGCCAAGGTGTTAGGAACCAAAAGAATGATTATTAGCAGAGTTATTTCTGTCTTATAATTGCATACTTTTCTCCTTTTATCCATTTTTGTGAAGCAGGTCCCCAGCAGTCTAAACAACTTGTAAAATACCAGAACATCCTCCACCACTACCACCAAGATCTTTAATACCGGAACTTTACAGGTGAGGTGAGCCAGGGAAGAAACCAGGCAGTGTGGCTTCAGCAGGTGTTCACAAATCAACCTAGGCCCAAGTGGGGTGAGACTATTCTATGTCTACAATATGTTTTGGCCTTTGTGTGCATGCTAAGTCACTTCAGTCATGTCCAATTCTTTGCAACTCTATGTAGCCCACCAGGCTCCTCTATCCATGGGATTCTCCAGGCAAGCATACTGGAAAGGGTTACCGTGACCCCTTCCAGGGGATCTTCCTGGGATGTAACTTGCGTCTCTTACATCTCCTGCATTGGCAGGTGGGTTCATTACCAGTAGTGCCACCTGGGAAGCCCTTGGCTTTTAATAAAAAAAAAAAAAATTTGTAAGAAAACTGTACAAATGTTAAGTAATCTAAAAGTTTCTGTAGCTAGGTATGGAGAGTCTTGGTATAAAGGTAAAGTTCTGAGACCTTTAACTGCAGTGTCTTTTTTTCTGCCATTAGAGATCTAATTCATGAACTCCCTTTGATTCTAATATATTGATATAGAAGCAAAATCAAAACAACATATATTAGAGGAGGAGGATCCACTCAAAAACTCTTAAAAGAGAAAATAAAAACATAGATGTTTGCCTTTAAAATAAAAGACTTCTTTATGTCTACCCAGATCAGTTTGACCAGTCTGCCAGTGAGGTATAAATTCCCTGTTCACTATCTTTTACTCTAGGCTGATGTCTATGAAATTCAGTGGCGCTTGGTCTTATGATCTCAAGAACTCTTCTTGGCTTTCAAAGTTTATGCCTTTAATTGTTGACAATAAGTAGAACCTAGAAAAATTAAGATTCATTAATAAATTCATCCTTATTCTTAGAAAACACACATCACATATAATGCCATAGTAAGGTCCCTGAGGGATAGTCAGAGAGAATATTTGGAAGAGAGTGTTTCAGGAAGACTAAGTCAAAGCAGGATATTGTAGTTGGGAAAGGAATCCTCTGGACTCATTCTATCCTTTCTCAGATTTCTAGGTCACCCTTCAGGAGCCACCAAGGGTGTAACATCTGGCCAATGAGCCATCCAGCCACTCTTTGGCTTCCAAAGTTGTCCTGTAACACAGGAATATGCATTCTTGACTGAATGACTTCCTTTCAGCAGACTAGCTCAGAACCTCACTGCGCCTTTTCTCTCCATTCTTATGGCTGCCCATTCTCCTGAAAGATGCTTCTCCATCCTATTCTCCAGCGGCCAACCCTTATTTTTTAGATTCTTTCTCATTTCTTGTCCCTCTTAATACTATTGCCCAAGATCTTTCTTCTTTATTCTCCTCAATACCCTCGTGCTGAGTTGATATATCTGCAGTTGGTCCTAGAGGACAAACAAAAGAAGAGAGTTCTATTAAAAATCCTTAATAAAAGGCCAGTTAGTTCCTCCAAAATATTTACATAGGAAAAACTGTCTATTTAACTGACTTGGTAAGGGAAAAAAATATGTTTGCTTAACTGGGGAAACAGCCTCTTCAGTGCAATGCATTTCCACTGCCTAATAAAGGATTAATGGCACACCTCGTGTGGAAGTGCCTCTTAAAAGCCTCAACCTATGCCTGTAAACTTTAAATTGCTGTTTTCAAGAATCTACTTCCTGCTGAGCTGCTTTTGTTCCCTTCAGGAAGCCTCCCTGATCTATTATGACCACTGCATGCTTCTAATTTTCCTGAGCATACAGTCATTTCTAAGAATGACTTCATACATCTTATACAGGGCTTTTAAAACAATTATTGAAAGAAAAGTGAGTATTTAATAGCAAAAGGTACTTCTGAGGATTTTCCATAATGGAGGTGATCTCTTAATTAGACGTAGCCTTCGCTATTAGTGGTAATATTCTTTTGTAAGCCTGGCTTTTCCTATTGTTGTCATGCAAGATGAAAGATGAAAATATGTGATTTCCTAAAGATTCACATTTCCCCTTTTAAAATATAATATTTAGAGGTAGGCACATTCTGGCTCACTCTTATTTTGGATATCTTTTAGACATTGGTACAACAAAGAATTTACTAACTTTTTCCAGGTCCTAAAAGCTTGAAATAGTTATAGGTGGAAGATTATAATTTTTCTACCCTACAGAAAACGTTTTCATTTACTTTGGAAGAGTTTTAGGAAACCAAAAATGTATCTTACTTTTACAGTCTCTTTTTCTTAACAAACTTTTAATTAATAACATCAGAATCATCTTTTCTCCTGTTTTTGTTCAACAATGAAGATAGAACTAAGAATAGCTTTTATATTCTATTTCTTTTTATTTCAAAGGTGCAGCAGTTACTAAGCGAAACAAAATGAGCTGCCTCAGCCATTATATATTTTAATGTTCTTAATTAAAAGAGGGAAGAAAACTTTCTCCTGAAAAGAACCAAAACATCAATGCTTCCTAACACACACACTGTAAGGCACAGAAAGATCATTTGTTTTTTTTAAATCCTAGTCTAAATTTAATTCTTAAAAATGAAATCCTAAAATCCTATACTTTCCAGTTATAAGGCTTGGGTTAGGCTTATTTAAATTAATGCTGTTCCAAGGTAATTTAAATAAAAACAACCACCTCACTGATCTTTATGATCTATGTCACTTCACAAATCCAGTCATTGATGGATGAATAAACTTGCCTATTCTATAGTCTTAGATACAGTAGTTTCAAAGTAATAAAAGTAGTATAGCACAACTATATTTGCCCCTGTGTGAGTTTAAACTGAGGCTTCTTAATTTTATTTCTCCTAAATTAAATAAGGAGAGATGCAAATAAGGATAAATAATGGCAAAAGCAATGAAGCAGTAAGGTAATGGCCTGGCCAAATTTGGGGTAAATATTTATTCATTGTCATTCTCACAGAAAATGTTTCTGGTGCCTAAACTCCCTGAGCCATGTGGGTCTGGCCATCTGAACAAGCCTCTTCAGTCATAAGGCCAGTATTTAACCTGATTACACCTTTAAGCTCATTTCTTTTTAATGTGGTTTTAGAAGAGGCCTTTAGAAAAATCAGACCATTTGTTGGACACTGATTACAGAAGATGTGTATTGGCAGAGTTAGAAGGAGAAAGGACACAAGTGTTCCAACACTGGGTTTTGCCACATATTAAGTCTGTGACCTTGGGAGAAACAATTTAAAAAGTCACATGCAGGAGTTACTACATGGTATGCTATGCATTGCTAAAGATCCAACTATTGAATGCCACCAAATCATTTAACTATTCAGTGTACTCAAAATAATAAAGCTTAGAGTGATTGTGAGAATCAAATAGAAAAATAATTTATGAGAAGGTGATTGGTAAAATATACAGGAGCAGCCATGGTCCCTTATGTTCATAATTTTGACCATTAAAAAATAAAAATTTCACATGAAAAATAATTTTATTCACCACAACAATGAAACCAGTATGATCTCAAAATGTGTATTTGGAGACCCACTAGGGAATTCTTTTTAAAGCAAATCCTTCTTTTACTGCAGGAGAAATGCCTTCTTACCACTCAAGCTATTAAAATGGACAACTGTTAATACACATGCCTTACCCTTGCTGTATGAATTTGGGGTACCTCCCACTAAGAGTTGTTGTTAGGCAGAGTTTATTTCTCACCCAAGTGACTTCTGGGCTGGGATATGTTTTCTGCTTTGGTCAGTGGAATGTTACAATGGTAGCAGAGGTTAAATGTGCATGCATGGATTGGCTTGCCACTTACCTCTGCCTTCCCACCATCAGCCACAAGAAGAATGTGCCCAGGGAACCCAGGTCAAGAAAGAAAGAAAAAACGTGCAGCAGACTGGAACTTGAAGTGCATGCTTACACAGATCCCCTCCAGCTGAGATCCCCTCCATGGGCCCCATGGGCCCATGAGGTTCATGATGTAATTCTCTGATACTTTAAGGTTATTACACAGCAAAACTGACATGTAAAAGCTATCCAAATCCTAGGGTCCCTATAAAACAAATAGAATATAGACCTTCTTTACACAATTAGATTAAGAGTGTTTTGAGAAAGGAAAATGGATGTGAAAAATAAAAGTAGCTCTCAAGGCTTTGTCTATTCTGGAGATAAAGGTAGGGATGCCTTAGTAGGTTCAAAATGTGGTTTTGAAGAACCCAAGATAATATAAGGAAAGATCAGTCCTATTCATTTCCTTTAAAAATAACACCTGCACTAATTGATATTCCCTTCAGCTATACATGAGAGCACTTGTTTTCCCTTACCAAAACTTGATAGATCAGATTCATTAACTTTACACATATCTGTTAAGTCTAAAATTCATGCTGCTCTTGCTGCTGCTAAGTCACTTCAGTCGTGTCCGACTCTGTGCGACCCCATAGATGGCAGCCCACCAGGCTCCCCCATCCCTGGGATTCTCCAGGCAAGAACACTGGAGTGGGTTGCCATTTCCACCTCCAATGCATGAAAGTGAAAAGTGAAAGTGAAGTCGCTCAGTCGTGTCCGACCCTCAGCGACCCCATGGACTGCAGCCTACCAGGCTCCTCCTTCCATGGGATTTTCTAGGCAAGGGTACTGGAGTGGGATGCCATTGCCTTCTCTGAAAATTCAGCTACTTTGACTTAATTTTCATATCATTGGTCACCATTTGTATTTGTCCTTCTATAAATTCTCTTTTCATATAATTTCCCTTGTACTGGATGAGATCTACATCAAAATTACACTACAAATATGCTTTCCTCCAACAACTCAGCTGTCAGCAGTTCAATCCATAAATAATATGTCCTCAAGACTGTAAAGATACATATACAGGAGCTTCTAATAGTATAATTTAAAATAAGTCACAAAAATCTTGGGATTTGGAAAGAAGTTCTAAATTTTCTTTTTTTTTCTTATCACAGGGATAAAGCATATTCTTTAACAATTTTCTTTTGTTATTCAAATATTCAGACTGGCAAAATAAAAATAAACAATACAATTAGAAAAACCACTATATTAGTTATTCTGTTGTTGAGTAGTCTTATTATATAACCTATATAATTTTATTTGTATTATTTTACAATCTATGCTTTTCACTTAAAAACATATGATAATTTTTCAATATTAACAAAAAGTGTTTCTATAATATCATTTTTAATATCTATAGAACTTTCCTCTGTTATGTAATTCCTTTAGCTAATCATTTCATTTTGGCATTTATATTTTTCTACTTTTTCACTATAAAAAATAATGCTTTAATATTATTGTCAACAAAGGAATCACTAAAATTTTATCCACAATAGTAAAGGTATCATTGATATTTTATGCACAAAACTAAGGTGAACAGAATGATTTTGGATGCCCTGCTCAATACAGGGAAAAAATTAAAGCAAAAAGAAATTCATGTAAACTTCCTAGGACTGTCATCCAAATTACCCTAAAAAGAACTTTCCCAAATCAGGCAAGGAAAATTATCATTAAAAAGAAACTTTAAAAAACATGTTTGAACAAATACATTGGTTATGGCCAAATTATAACCTACCTGCTTTTGTGAATTTCATGTATATTATATACAACAGATTAAACTATTAGACATTGCCATTATTTGACAGTCACAGACCCGCAGAATGAAAGTACCCTGCTGGCTATAGTATATAATTAAATAGATTGTTTCTAAGAATAAAAGTCATCTATCAAATATTCATAGTGATGACTAGTTATCTTTGATTCTGTGATATGTTTTGGATCATGGGTATGATTTGTAGGTCATTAAGATTTATTTTTGGGGGCTCCAAAATCACTGCAGATGGTGACTGCAGCCATGAAATTAAAAGACGCTTACTCCTTGGAAGGAAAGTTATGACCAACCTAGATAGCATATTGAAAAGTAGAGACATTACTTTGCCAACAAAGGTCCGTCTAGTCAAGGCTATGGTTTTTCCTGTGGTCATGTATGGATGTGAGAGTTGGACTGGGAAGAAAGCTGAGCACCGAGGAATTGATGCTTTTGAACTGTGGTGTTGGAGAAGACTCTTGAGAGTCCCTTGGACTGTAAGGAGATCCAACCAGTCCATCCTAAAGGAGATCAGTCCTGGTTGTTCTTTGGAAGGAATGATGCTAAAGCTGAAACTCCAGTACTTTGGCCACCTCATGCGAAGAGTTGACTCATTGGAAAAGACTCTGATGCTGGGAGGGATGGGGTGCAGGAGGAGAAGGGGACGACAGAGGATGAGATGGTTGGATGGCATCACTGACTCAATGGACGTGAGTCTGAGTGAACTCCAGGAGTTGGTGATGGACAGGGAGGCCTGGCATGCTGCTATTCATGGGGTCGCAAAGAGTCAGACACGACTGAGTGACTGAACTGAACTGAAGACCTGGATAAGAAATGTGATGTCTAACTCTTTTATTGTATATGAGAAAATAAGTTCCATAGCATTAATTAATTTCTAGGAGCACATTCCAGCATGATGGTCATTTCTAAAAGTTATAAAAAAGGAAAAGTCAAAATTGGGCCATTTTCCTCATTCAATAAAACTGCACAAAACTTAATTATGGGGGGAAAAACCACACTTCGAATCCTTTGTAAAATGTGACTGAGTAGGAACTTTATAAATATTTGTTGATATGACCACTATATATATTATTTATGAGCTTTCTTCATGGAACAGGAAAAATAATTAATGCAACTAAAATATTTACCGTGACTGGGTAGTCTGTATTTCTTTTACCAGAAATCTGAGACAGAAAAACAATCTTTCCCTTTTGGCCTAACCTACTTATATTGACAGAAAAGCTCATGTAACTGCTGTCTTCAGAGTACTTTTTGATAAGTGTGAATGATTTTTAAAAACACTAACCTTTACTTGCACAACAGTAACCAAGATAAAGAGATAATTCCTTAGGTATTAACTAAAAGAGAGAGTGAAAGGAATGGATGTTGGAAGGAGGACTACAAAGCAGCAGCACCTGGTTCCCAAAACCTCAACTTCCTGGTGTGATAAAAGCTCTTGCTTTCACCACCAGAGCTCCCGGGGCAAACACGACTGACTTCCTGTAGACACATACCTCTTGGTCCATGCTCATGCCAGTGTCTTGTCCGCACCATTCCTGAGACCAGAACCTCAGTTTCACTTCTTGACAAAAATCAGAGTACTCTACCCTTCACAGAGTAACCAATGCCCTCTGTTGTCCTTCTTGGTGCCTGGTTTCCATTTCAGAAGCTAGTCATTTTGCAAAGGCCACAGCAGAAACTTCAAATTGACAAATAGGTCATTTCTTGACAGCATTCTGCTTAGTCAGGGAAAATCTACTTCAAACTTAGCTTGTATCCCATTATTACACCAGAGTCCCATAATATATGGGAATTAGAATGTAATATCAGAGTTGAAAAAAATCACAATTAGAGTCAATGCACAAACTTTTAAATATCAGTTATCTATCCATGTGGAGAGGTGCTCACAGTATGGGAGGTATATGAGAAACAAATCTGAGAAGGTAAACAAAAGATGAAGTCTCCCCTTTTACTCTGTGAAATTCAGTCATAGCAAATCTAGAAAAGTTCAAAACAGTTAAATTGTAATTTTGACTTTCTAGTCTCTGCCATACATGCTATTGAACTTGAGAGGTAAATTTCTATATTAAGCAAGCCCTGTGTCCTCACACAGACATATTCCTGGGTCATAATTTAGCTTCCATGTTTGTTGGTTTGAATCAGGTTCCAGAGTCTGTTGCTTTACAGATTATTTGCTCTATTCAGTGTCCTCAGCCTCTGGTGTTTGATGCAAGTCAAGTCTGACTGAGACTCTTGTTCTTCTCATTTCTTTAAAATAGATTAGTTAACGCCACTCCAGTTCACTGGACTAGTTTCAACAAGTGTGAAACTCAAGACACGAATCTCAGATCTTTTCCTCTGTAAATTTATGAGTAGAAATAGAAGATGGACAATGGCTATTTCTAAATCTATTTAGGATCATCTACTGCTGCTGCTGCTGCTGTGTCGCTTCAGTTGTTTCCGACTCTGTGCGACCCCATAGACGGCAGCTCACCAGGCCTCCCCTCCCTGGGATTCTCCAGGCAAGAACACTGGATTGGGTTGCCATTTCCTTCTCCAATGCATGAAAGTGAAAAGTGAAAGTGAAGTCGCTCAGTCGTATCCGACTATAGCGACCCCATGGACTGCAGCCTACCAGGCTCCTCTGTCCATGGGATTTTCTAGGCAAAAGTACTGGAGTGGGGTGCCATTGCCTTCTCCGAGGATCATCTAAGCACCTCATTATTCACTGAATATTCATTGGAAGGACTGATGCTGAAGCTGAAGCTCCAAGACTTTGGCCTCCTGATGCAAAGAACTGACTTATTAGAAAAGACTCTGATGCTGGGAAAGATTGAAGGCAGGAGGAGAAGGGGTCGACAGAGGATGAGATGGTGGGATGGTTATCACTGACTTGAGGGACATGAGTTTGAGCAAGCTCTAGAAATTGGTGATGGACAGGGAAGCCTGGTATGCTGCAGTCCATGGGGGTCACAGAGTTGGACATGACTGAATGACTAAACTGAACTGAAGTACCTCTAGAAAAGAATATGACTCTACCTAGATCTACAGTCTCCATCTTAGTCTATTTATTCTCAGTGTATAGAGAATAAATAGCAGACATTCAATAAATGTCATTCTACATATTTTCTTCCTCTAGGTGTTATCATGAAAAGGCACGAATCTCTGAACAGGCACATGGGTTATGTCTAGAAGAAGGGCCTGTATTAGCATTAAGCTACTGTATTTCTTTGACAATCTCTTTTCCTATATAAAAATCTGTATGAGAAATGATTGGAATCACTCCCAGTCTATTGCCCTAACCTATCTCTGCTGCTGCTGCTGTTGCTTCAGTCGTGTCTGACTCTGTGCGACCCCATGGACTGCAGCCTACCAGGCTCCTCCGTCCATGGGATTTTTCAGGCAACAGTACTGAAGTGGGGTGCCATTGCCTTCTCCATCCATTTCTACCCCCCCAAAAAAAAGACTAAGCAAAAAGCAAAGCCCCCATAGTTCATTCCTTTTAATTTAAAAATAGCCTATATCAAACTGTTTGATCTCCTTTGGGGGGCTCATTTTAAGTGGCTATAATTTCAAACTAAAGCTAGAGAAATGAGAAAATATTTGAGTTATTAGAAACATTTAGATTGTCTTCTGACAATGGCCATTATTATGAGGTTTTTTAAAGTATAGTTGGTTCACCATATTATATAAGTTTTAGATGTATTCACAGTGATTCAGTTTTAAAGATTATACTCTATTGATAGTTATTATAAAATATTGGCTATGTTTCCTGTGATATACAATATATTTTTGTGGTTTATTTTACACATAGTAATTTGTACCTACTAATCCCCAACCCCTATACTGCCCCTTCCCTCTTCCCTTTTCCCACTGGTAACCACTAGTTTGTTGTTTATATCTGTGAGTCTGTTTCTTTTTTGTTATTTCACTAATTTATTTTCTTAGATTCCACGTATAAGTAATAACATACAGTATTTGTCTTTCTCTGTCTGATTTACTCCACTGTACATAATAACCTCCAAGTCCATCCACATTGTTGCAAATGGCAAAATTTCATTCTTCTTTTTGCTGGGTAGTATTCCATTTTGTGTGTGTGTGTGTGTGTGTGTGTATAATTCACCTTAATAATTCAACCCTCATTGGACTGCCCATGATAAGATAATCTGAAAGTCAGTTTCCATATGAACTAGATCATTTCCCCAGTTTTGTGGAATTCTTTAAAAAAAATTAAAAAGATAAATGGAACTTTGTGCTACAATAGGGTAATCTTCAACTATTTAGTACTTTGGTTGCTCACAAGGTATTAGGATTAGATAGTTCTTTTGAAATGCATCCTTATGAATATTTCTATACTATTTATTCATTAGTATTCATTAATGGAGTCCATGATCATAATCCAAATAATTTTTAGGAAAGCAAGGAGTTGGAAGGTCATATCACTGCTAAAATGAAATCCTTCAAATTTTAAAAACTGTCAATTTCAAATTTTGAAAATCTCAAAGAATATTCAAAAGAACCAGTAAAATATAAATAATAGAATTTTGGAGCTGCAAAAAGCCTTACATTTCTCTAAGAAGAGGAAAATGTGAAAGCACTTAGAAACTGTAAAGTATCACACAAATCTATAAAATATGTATTGTCCTCATCTATTGGTATATAAAGTCCCACATTTTACAAGTAACAGAATAGATTGAGTGATTTACAAGATTCTTCAAAAGCCTTTGCAATGCTTTCCAAAAATAATTAGGACCATTAGCACCCACCCTCAGGCAAATTCCCATTAACTAATCCACAATTACTGGTCAAGCTTCAGCAGTTTTTCTAGCCATTCTCATTTAACTCAACAGTCACAATCATTACTAAACTAGCCCAGAGAATATAATATTATGCATGGACCAGACTTATTTTTTTTTTTCAAATTCCCCACAATTGCATATTTTTTCAAAAAGGAAATGAAACAGAACATTTATAGTATATGCTCTTTTTCTTAATCTGGCAGATAAAATTCATTTAGGTTCTAATATATTTTATTTTATAACCAAGAGCATTTAGCTATTTAAACATATCAATCTAAAATTAACCCCACACTACAAGCTTTTAAGAGAATCCCGGTCAAAGACCAAAAAAAAAAAAAAAAAGCAAATTTTACATTAAGAACTCAGCCAAAGATGATATTTGAGTAATGAGTTGAAAATGGTACAACACTCCCTGGAGCAATAGTTTTCAAATGTATTTTTATTCATACATTTCTTTCTTTGAAAGAAACTTTCCATAAAGCCAAGGAAAATAAATAAACAAGGGGTTTCTCCAATTGAAATATAAGTAGGAAGTCCAGACAAAGCTCTTGGGGTCCCTGACAAGGGCTCCACTGAGTATAGTTTGAAAATCATCCTAGAGGATAAAACCCAAACTCCCTAAACAGATATTTTTGGCCCATTCTAATCCAACTTCCACCTTTCTTTTCAATCCCGAGACTTAATAAGCAAAGAGTGCTCTGTAATTAGGATATGAGAGCCAGTTTTTTCCAGTCTCTGTGTAGGCAAATTAGCATATTAGAAATGTACAAACGCAACTGGGCGGCAACAAGGAGCGGTATAAAGAGAGTAACATTAGGGAACAGAAGACTGTTTTGAGTCTATTCCATGTGGCATAGAGTGAGTCTCTACATTTCTGGACTTCAGGTGACCTAGTTGTCAAATATATGAATACTATTATTAAGATATATACTTTTATCAGAAGGCCGGACAAAATCATTTCTTAATATTTCTTCACACTCTAAGATAGACAACTCAATTCTATAAATTATTTTTAAATGATAGTTCATGATAAGGCACAAAAGCTACAATAGCAAACATTATATAAGACAAAGTCCTTATATTTGGAGAGAGTAAGGTGTGGCCACAGGACTGGAAAAGGTCAGTTTTCATTCCAATCCCAAACAAAGGCAATGCCAAAGAATGCTCAAACTACCGCACAATTGCACTCATCTCACACACTAGTAAAGTAATGCTGAAAAATTTCCAAGCCAGGCTTCAGCAATACATGAACCGTGAACTTCCAGATGTTCAAGCTGGTTTTAGAAAAGGCAGAAGAACCAGAAATCAAACTGCCAACATCTGCTGGATCATTGAAAAAGCAAGAGAGTTCCAGAAAAACATCTATTTCTGCTTCATTGACTATGCCAAAGTCTTTGACTGTGTGGATCACAACAAACTGTGGAAAAATCTGAAAGAGATGGCAATACCAGACCACCTGACCTGCTTCTTGAGAAACCTGTTCAGGTCGGGAAGAATAAGTTAGAACTGGATATGGAACAACAGACTGTTTCCAAATAGGAAAAGGAGTACGTCAAGGCTGTATATTGTCACCCTGCTTATTTAACTTATATGCAGAGTACATCATGAGAAACGCTGGGCTGGAGGAAGCAGAAGCTGGAATCAAGATTTCTGGGAGAAATATCAATAACCTCAGATATGCAGATGACACCACCCTTATGGCAGAAAGAGAAGAGGAACTAAAGAGCCTCTTGTTGAAAGTGAAAGAGGAAAGTGAAAAAGTTGGCTTAAAGCTCAACATTCAGAAAACTAAGATCATGGCATCTGGTCTCATCACTTCATGGGAAATAGATGGGAAAACAGCAGAAACAGTGTCAGACTTTATTTTGGGGGGCTCCAAAATCACTGCAGATGGTGATTGCAGCCATGAAATTAAAAGACACTTACTCCTTGGAAGGAAAGTTATGACCAACCTAGACAGCATATTAAAAAGCAGAGACATTACTTTGCTGACAAAGGTCCATCTAGTCAAGGCTATGGTTTTTCCAGTGGTCATGTATGGATGTGAGAGTTGGACTGTGAAGAAAGCTGACTGTTGAAGAATTGATGCTTTTGAACTGTGGTTTTGGAGAAGCCTCTTGAGGGTCTCTTGGACAAGGAGATCAAACCAGTCAATCCTAAAGGAAACGAGTCCTAAATATTCATTGAAAGGACTGATGCTGAAGCCGAAACTCCAATACTTTGGCCACCTGATGCGAAGAACTGACTCCTAAGAAAAGACCCTCATGCTGGAAAAGATTGAAGGCAGGAGGAAAAGGGGACAACAGAGGATGAAATGGTTGGATGGCATCACTGACTTGATGGACATGAGTTTGAGCAAGCTCTGGGAGTCGGTGATGGACAGGGAAGCCTGGTGGGCTGCAGTCCATGGGGTCACAGAGTTGGACACGACTGAGCGACTTCACTTTCACTTCTCACTTTCATGCATTGGAGAAGGAAATGGCAACCCACTCCAGTGTTCTTGCCTGGAGAATCCCAGGATCAGGGGAGCCTGGTGAGCTGCCGTCTGTGGGGTTGCACAGAGTTGGACACAACTGAAGCAACATAGCAGCAGCAGCAGCAGGGCTTAATTAAAGTCATAAAGTTAAGGAAATAAAACTTGAGCCCATACATAAACAAAAATAAAAGCAAGGACTTTGAAATAAGAGTTCAACCCAGAAAGGCTCAAGCATAAACCTGAGGTACTATCCCCATATGTCCATGGAATGAAATCTAAAGCCTACCCTCTCTGCAATACTGGGGAGGATAAAGAGAATAAAGTCTTCACCAAGATGGTAGAGAGAAATTCAAAGTTTATATCAAACCCTGATATATTAATATTAGCAGTACTGAATACAGATGATATCTTAAGTTCATTACATACTATTTTCATTTACTCACAACTAATGCATTAACTCTCTACCAACTAATTGTTTTTTTGCCTCCCTATAAGTTTTAATTAAAGAAATTCTGAAATTTTGGTAGGGAGACCATTGCAGATATGATTGTTGTCCCAGAATGGAGAACTCCAAATTAATGACACCCTTTATGGAATATTGCTTATTGCTTCTACAGTGCCACTTTTTATTTGTGTATTCTATGTACTAACTGGACTTCCCAGGTGGCTTAGTGGCAAAGAATCTGCCTGCCAATCCAGGAGATGTGGCTTCCATCCTGGGTCAGGAAGATCCCCTGGAGGAGGAAATGGCAACCGACTCCAGTATTGCCTCTGAAATCCTATGGACAGAAGAGCCTGGCAGGCTGTAGTCCATGGGGTCACAAAACAGCCAGACATGACTTAGAGACTAAACAACAGCAAACAACAATAACAATGCACTAATTAAAATCATCCTGTATACTCAACAACGTTTCAATAACTGCTTAGTAACAGCAGAACAGCTCATAACCACTGTAGACAGTACTATGGGTTTAGCCAGTCAGGATGCTAAGCATTTAATCATCTTGATTTGCAAAGATTGAAACCCTGTCAGTACAAAAAAAGAAAAATGATAAAAGGGTACTAAGCAAAAAGAGGCAAAGTAATCATCAATATCTGCTTTCCTTTAAAGTTGTATCTTCCCAGAAAATATCATTATAAATCAGGGTTAAATATGGAGGTGAAAAGGTGTTACATGAAGAGGAGGCTCCCCGGAGGCTCAGCAGTAAAGAATCCACCTGCAATGCAGGAGCCGGAGACATGGATTCAATCCCTGTGTCAGGAAGATCACCTGGAAGGCATGGCAAACCACTCCAGTATTCTTGCCTTGAAAATGCCATGGACAGAGGTGCCTAGTGGGCTACAGTCCATAGAGTCGCAAAGAATCAGACAAGACTGAAGCAACTTGGCACACACATGCGCGCGAGCACACACACACACTCACACGAAGAGAACATAAAAGGGAAAGAAGATCTGGCTTTGCTATTTATTCCACAACTCCTGTTGGACTTTGTCATGTTGGACTCATCTATTAAATGAATTGATCCCAGGCATTTCTGAGAACAGGCACTGTACGGCTGACACTTGTTTACAGAAAATGATGACTTTTATCATGCACACACCAGCAGAGCAGAGAAAGACACACAGCATTCACAGTCTGTCCTCTGCTTTCACTTATAGTATTTCAGGTGATCTTCCAATTAGTCCAGTAATCAACATGTCTTTACAGAGTGTCATATGGCAGACAGGTGCTCTGGACTATGGATGCTGCAGTGAACAGGAAGACATGATCCTTTTGATTGTGTTCTGAGTTTTTCCCATCAATTAGGTATGGGTTTATGAACTAGTAAAAATTAAATGTTTAACTTTTAAAACCCTCCCTTTCTACTATACCACATTTCTGTCACTAGGTCTTTGTTACCTCATAGACTGCAGAACTCCAGGCTTCCTACTTCACTATCTCCCAGAGTTTGCTCAAATTCATGTCCATTGATTGAGTCAGTGATGCTATCTAACCGTCTCATCCTCTGTCGACCCCTTCTTCTCTTGTCTTTAGTCTTTCCCAGCGTCAGGGGGCTTTTCTAAGGAGTCACTTCTTTGCATCAGGTGGCCAAACTATGGAAGCTTCAGCATCAGTCCCTCAAAAGAATATTCAGGACTGATTTCCTTTAGGATTCACTGGCTTGATCTCCTTGCAGTCCGAGGGATTCTTAAGAGTCTTCTCCAGCACCACAATTTGAAAGCACCAATCTTTCAGCACTCAGCCTTCTTGATGATCCAACTCTCATAATCGTACATGACTACTGGAAAATCCATAGCTTTAACTACATGGATCTTTGTCAGCAAAAAGATGTCTCTGCTTTTTAATACATTGTCTAGGTTTGTCACAGCTTTTCTTCCAAGGAGCAAGTGCCTTTTAATTTCATGGCTGCAGTCATCATCCACAGTGATTTTGGAGTCCAAGAAAATAAAATCTGTCACTGGTTCCACTTTTTCCCTATCTATTTGCCATGAAATGATGGGACCAGACGCATGATCTCAGTTTTTTTTTGTTTTTTTTTTTAATGTTGATTTTCAAATCAGCTTTTTCACTCTCCTCTTTCACCCTCATCAAGTGGTTCTTTAGTTCCTCTTCACTTTCTGCCACTAGAGTGGTACTTTGTTGTGGCAAAGGGTCTTGCATAGTTCAATGAAGCTAAAAGCCATGCTATGTAGGGCCACCCATGACAGATGGGTCATAATGAAGAGTTCTGACATTCTGGGTTACACAGACACAAAAGGTCTATATCCCTAAATAAGGGTTAAGAATCAAAGGCAGAAATTAGAAATATTTTTAGAGTAATTGTTTATCCTTTAATGATTTTGTGAGAAAGTAGAATTATTAAAATGAACCCCTTATTGGTCACCATGCATTAAGAGCAATGGGTAAGGGGTTTTCCAAGATGACTCTAGAGAATCTATGAGGTGGAACAGTAGGCATTGACTTCTGTCAGCAGAGTAACAGGCCTGGCATTGCTGAACCATAAAGAGAGCTGTGTACTGTTTCTCTAAGTCTGCTGCACACTCCACAAGTCCCCAAAAAACAATCTGATGTTAAATTAGAAAATGACAAAATTCTCCTGGCATTCCTCTTTCTTTTGTTCACAAAGTCATGGAAGGAGTAAGTCAGTGATGAGTTGCCACGAATGCTGCACCAGGTCACAACACTCCTTGAAAAAAAAATTACTATAATGTGACAATCACTGTTCCAGTGACTGAAGCTAGAAGATTGCTGAGTATAATTTGCTGAACAACTGCTTCAGAAAATCAAGGTGCTTCTCCATGAGGACAAAATCACTCCTGATCTTCCAATTTGACTAAAAAGTATACAAGGCTTACTTCTGTGGAAAGTACACTGTGAAGCCTCACAGAGGCCAAGCCTCCATCCCTACCCTGGTTATGAAGTCAAGTTCCTCATCCTGATGCCTGTTTCTTCTTTCAACTCACTTCAGCCTTATAAGTAGTCATGGACAAGAATTATTTTTCATGCTAAATGCTAACACAATTAATGCAGCAGATGAGTCTGCTCCCTCACTATATGCATGTTTGTGCACTTATTATATAACATTAAAAGCATGTTAAATGTTTACTACTTTGCCAGTCACAGTTTTTATCTTTGCTATAAAATCCTTAAGGAAAAGCACTGCCTGTAGGGAAAGACATTTCTTATATTCAAGCAAATAGGCTTCTTTCAATGGCAAGATGGCACAATGGATGTTATTCTCTCACTTATCAAATTAGGCTTCTTCCTTTAAAGAGAAACCATCTACTCGAAGTAAAATCCTCTAACACTCCTCAGCTTGAAGCAAATGTCCTCTCAACTGTGAACTCTCTTTGCATAGAGAAAGTGACAGGGTCAAATAGAATAGGGCAAAGCAGTGATTACTTACAAAGTTTAAGAATAATTTCTTCAGCCCAAAAATGCTTCATCATAGAAAGCAGCGACTTTACTTAAGCATGGTCCCATTTGAAAATGCAGGTGAAAGTCTTGGACAACAAGGGATCTGTCTCTGTGATAGCAGTGGGTGCAAAGAAAGGAGATGGATCTTCTCCAAGGTGCTGAAAAACAGGTGCAACAGAAGAAAAACCTCACCCCGTAATTCCTCTTGTGACATAAGCTATTCTTATGTCAACTGATTGACAAGTTGAAAAGAGGGTTTTCTGCTGCTGGATTGGTGTTTGGACTGAACACAAAGTAAGTTAGAGAAATTCCTAAAGAACTCCACCCCCAGAGTTCATCAGCAATCAGGCCCAGCTTCCTTTATTCCCTCCTGAATCCAAGAAAAGTGTAAGCGATGCTTTAGCTACAGACTACCAAGCATCTAATTGTTTTCCATTGGTTCAGAGCCCACCTACAAAGGTTTATAGGTGGTTTGTCCTTAAAGACCATCAGAACTAAGGCTGTAATTTATAGCCCCATCCAATTATAAAATAAAATTAACTGTCTATCTTACAAATGACTGAGTTAAAATTTCCATTAGAATGTCTTAAAAGTTGCTGTAATACAAGAACCACTAGATGAAACAAAGATTCATGCCTGGATTGTCCTTTAATAAAGTTTCATTATTTCTTCACATTTATGAGAATCAAAGTTACAGTGAGAACTGACAGCTCTCAGGAGTTTTAACAAACTACTGTTCAACTCCTGAGGAAAATGAGGACCTCAGAGTCCTTTCCCCAGTCTCATAGTGAATTATGAATTGGCTGACCTACACTAGTACAGCCTTCAACTTAAAAAAAAAAAATTAAAAGGCAGGAGAACTTGGGAATAAATCAGCCATCCCCTGAGGACACAGAACAGAGATGAAAACTCACTGACTTCTTTGAGTTCTCCCAGTGTGACTAGGACAAAGAAGCAAAGAGAACAAAGGCTAAAGGAGGTAATAAAAACGGTAGCTCTGAATTTTAACTGTCACACCGCAAAGCAAAGCTGAGATTGGAGAGTGATCTGGTGTGATTTCTGTCATTGCAAAGGTTCTGAGTTGCCAGACAAGCCCTATACAGCAATTGGCTTTAACCAGTGGTGTGTATCAGAGTCACCTTTGGATATCTTTTAAAAAACCGATTGTATTTTTGACCCTATATCACTGAAAGGTCACTGAGTCTGAAGTCACTGAAACGGGGGTAATTTTTCAGAGTTCCTTAGAGGACTTGGAGGCACTGATTAAGAACTACTGTGATAGAGGACGATTTCCAGAACAGTGCTTCTCAAACTTCAATGTGCTTGTAAATAATTCCAATACCACCCCTAAATCTCAGGATCATCGTTAAAATATTCTGACTCAGGGGGTCTGGGATAGGTCTGAGTTTCTACATTTATAACAAGCTCCCTGGTGACATCCATACTGCTGGTGTGGGGACCCCACTTTATGAGGCAAGTGAGCAAGCTTTATATCCCAACTTCAGATCAGTGGCCATGGGGTGGATGTAGGCAGCCTGGGGCTGGTCCATGTGCAGTTTGTGGATCAGCCACCACAAAAATCACCTGAGGTGCTTATTAAAATTATTAAAGTCCACTTATTAAAATTCCAGGGCCTCACCCCAAACACATCCAATCAGAGCCAGTTAAATAAGCCCCCTGCATAATCCTACATACACATTAAAATCTGAGAACCACTAAGAGTTAGAGAATGGATAATTAAAAGAAATACGAGTCCCATAATCATTCAATAATGAATCATAACTTTAAATACATTATTAATTTAATGCATTTTAAGCCTTCTCTAATTTCCAGTTAAAACTGTAAATAGAGGTAGGAGTTTGAAAACAATAGAATCACCCTGATACATAACTTTAATATATATATATATATATGTATATGTATATATATACATATGGGGCTTCCCTGGTTGCTCAGTGGTAAAGAATCCACCTACAATGCAGGAGACATAGGTGCAATCCCTGGGTTAGGAAAATCCCTTGGAGATGGAAATGGCAACCCATTCCAGTATTCTTCCCTATATATATATACATGACAAAAAAAATCTGAAGTATATCATTAAGCTTGCCTATCTCTACATTGGCTATGCTATCACCTATGAAACTATCCCCAGAATTGTCATACTTTGGGGTCACTTATCAGCTACTTTGGTCTATTTTCCCAGCTGTTTTTTCTTTACCAACACCTGCTAACTCACTTCTTTGTCTTACCTGAATATTCTATGTATTCTCTATCCCTGCCAGAGAAAAATTACCTTTAATTTCATCCAGAAAATACTGTTCTGCAACTGGTGTTCTGAACTCCAAATCTCTAAATGTTATTTCTGACACTTGAATATAAATTCACAAAATGGGAGAACCAAAATATTTTTCTTCTTGGAAGTAGTAATCAAAAGGAAATGTCATTTTCTTGCTTATGAAAAAAATTTAAAAATCTGCATTTGCAAAAATTTGAGTATTAATAATTAAAGAATTTTAAATCAAGGTGGTACTAGGCATTAGAAAACAGGGACCTAGAAATTATGTGTTTAACTGGATAATACAGGACTTAAAAATTTTCTTCCCCCCATATACAAGTTGGAATTTTTAGGGTCATATTTGCATGAAATTTCATTATTCTAAATATATTAAATTAAATGTATATAATACATACACAAATAATACATTATGCAAAATCTTCTATGTATCTTTAAAATACTTTTCATGTAACTGACTATTATAGATTTGAAAAATATCTTGTAACAGATAATTCCTCACAATTTAATATGGAAAATGTTTGATGAGGCTATATCATGCTCATTCATTCGCTCTTACTTTTGGTCATCACATTTCCTATGTTCATATGCCTTACTAATAATAACAGTAGAGATTACTGTGATGAATGGGCAAGGGTCAGAAAGCAATAGATCGACTCTACGAGGAAGAAGGGCATTATGAGTTGCCCATGACTGCTTCAATAAATTACTATAAACTTGGTAGCCTAAATCAACACAAATATTATCTTACGTTTATAAACATAAGGAGTCCAAAATGGATCTTACAGACTAAAATCAAAATGTTGACAAAGCTGTATTTCTTTTGGAACAAATTAAATTTTAAAACAAATAAAACACTCTGCAAATCCTAGTCTTAAAATGAGGGACTTCTAGATGCAGGGGAATGTCTGGATGGTAGTCCCAGCTGAAGCATTCATGGTTCCTTTAGGAAATATTTTATGGGGAACTGTTAGCAACACAACAAAATTCTTATAAAGTGCTGTCCATTCTTCAATATTCTGACTCAAGCATGGAAATATTCTCTCTTAAGATCCCATAGCACAGTTGGGTCAAACTTAGAACATTAAAGATTGATTTTATAAAATTTTTAGGACTTTTAAAGTATTAAAAACAAAGAACATCTAAATGTTTAAATAATTTGCCTTAGATGATCTGGTTTGATCTCTAAAGTTTATAACAGAAATTTGACTTTTGCTCCCTCCTAGATCCTGGTGAATATTAAGTAGACAATCATCGTGGCCGTCACTCAAGAGCTCACATCTAGACATGTGCCCTTCTCCAAGACACATAAGCACTGCTGCCAATGTACCTGTCAAAGTCCTCCTCCAAGTTCCCTGAGTAAACTTGTGCCTTCACAAGGTGAGAGACACCTGGAACTATCATTCTCAACTTCCCTACCTTCTAGCTGTAACAGTCCCTCCACCACTACCATGCACATACTAATACATAAGTCTCTCACATCCGGTTAAGTTCTTAGTCCTACAAACTGACATCAAGATCAACGAGCTACTCTTAATCAAGTTTGGCAAGGACTGGTTAATCAAGATTTTGGTACAAAATAAACAGTATAACTTTAGAGCAGCCCCTATAGAGAATGAACACATATTCAGTTTTGCTCTTTAGATTCCTTTTCTCTTATTTTCTTAGAGAAGGTGCTGCTGCTGCTGCTGCTGAGTCACTTCAGTCGTGTCCGACTCTGTGTGACCCCATAGACGGCAGCCCATCAGGCTCCCCCGTCCCTGAGAGAAGGTGCAAAAGTTCTCAAAAATCAAAACTGCTATAATGTAACTCCTGCCTCTCTCACTAGCCACCTATATCATCAATGGAGATGGAAGCACAATTGGAATTTGTGAGGGCCTTGCATTCAAAATAACAAATTTCCCCAGGGCAGTAGACCTCTACATTGACTGTATATTGGAATCACCTAGGGAATTAAAAAAAAAAAAATCCCACTCTCTGAGATTCTAATATAACTAATCTAGTTGCTTCCCAAATCATTCTAAACTTCAGCCAAGGTAGACAGCTACTAAGCATGAGCAGGACTGGTCTAACTTTGCATATTGCTAAGTTAGTTGAATATTTTTTTTTATGAAAGGTCATTCCTAAGTATTGTAGAATGTTTATCAGCATCCCTTCCCACTTCTCAGTAGATAGCAGTAGATTGACTATACAGTTCAGTCACTCAGTCGTGTCTGACTCTTTGTGACCCCATGGACTACATACAGCATGCTAGGCTTCCCTGCCCATCACCAACTCCCGGAGCTTGCTCAAACTCATGTCCATCAGTCAGTGATACCATCCAACCATCTCATCCTCTATCGTATGCTTCTCCTCCTGGCCTCAATCTTTGCCAGCATCAGGTTCTTTTCAAATGAGTCAGTTCTTCGCATCAGGTGGCCAAAGTATTGGAGTTTCAGCTTCAACATCAGTCCTTCCAATGAATATTCAGGACTTATTTCCTTTAGGATGGACTGGTTTGATCTCCTTGCAGTCCAAGGGACTCTCAAGAGTCTTCTCCAACACCACAGTTTAAAAGCATCAATTCTTCGGCACTCAGCTTTCTTTATAGTCCAACTCTTACATACATCCATGACTACTGGAAAAACCATAGCCTTGACTAGACGGACCATTGTTGGCAAAGTCATGTTTCTGCTTTTTAATATGCTGTCTGCTGCTGCTACTGCTAAGTTGCTTCAGTGGTGTCCAACTCTGTGCGACCCCATGGATGGAAGCCCACGAGACTCCCCCGTCCCTGGGATTCTCCAGGCAGGAACACTGGAGTGGGTTGCCATTTCCTTCTCGAAATATGCTGTCTAGGTTGGTCATAACTTTTCTTCCAAGGAGCAAGCATTTTTTAATTTCATGGCTGCAGTCACCACCTGCAGTGATTTTAGAGCCCAAGAAAAGAAAGTCTGTCACTGTTTCCATTGTTTCCCCATCTATTTGCCATGAAGTGATTGGACCAGATGACATGATCTTTGTTTTTTGAATGTTGAGTTTAAGCCAGTTTTTTCACTCTCTTCTTTCACTTTCATCAAAAGGCTCTTTAGTTCTTTTTCGCTTTCTGCCATAAGGGTGGTAGCATCTGCATATCTGAGGTTACTGATATATCTCCCAGCAAACTTGATTTCAGCTTGTGCTTCATCCAGCCTGGCATCTCACGTGATGTACTCTGCATATAAGTTAAATAAGCAAAGTAACAATATACAGCCTCGATGTTCTCCTTTCCCGATCTGGAACCAGTCTGTTGTTCCATGTCTGGTTCTAACCACGGCTTCTTGACCTGCATACAGATTTCACAGGAGGCAGGTCAGGTTGTCTGGTATTCCCATCTCTTGAAGAATTTTCCACAGTTTGTTGTGATCCTCACAGTCAACGGCTTTGGTGTAATCAATAAAGCAGAAGTAGATGTTTTACTGGAACTCTCTTGCTTTTTTGATGACCCAACAGATGTTGGTAATTGGATCTCTGGTTCCTCTGCCTTGTCTAAAAACAGCTTGAACATCTGGAAGTTCATGGTTCATGTACTGTTGAAGCCTGGCTTGGAGAATTTTGAACATTACTTTGCTAGCATGTGAGATAATGCAATTGTATGGTAGTTTGAACATTCTTTGGCATTGTCTTTCTTGGGATTGGAATGAAAACAGATCTTTCACAGTCCTGTGGCCACTGCTGAGTTTTCCAAATTTGCTGGCATATTGAGTGCAGTACTTTAACAGCATCATCTTTTAGGATTTGAAATAGCTCAACTGGAATTCCATCACCTCCACTAGCTTTGTTTGTCGTGATGCTTCCTAAGGCCCAGTTGACTTTGCATTCCAGGATGTCTGGCTCTAGATGAGTGATCATACCATCATGCTTATCTGGGTCATGAAGATCTTTTTTTCATGATCTTTTTTTATGAAGATTGTCTCTACTTGTACAGACAATCAAAGACATCTCCAGACATTGCTGAATTTCCTCTGAGGGGTAAAACTGCCTCCAATTGAGATTCACTGCCCTCTTCAGTCTTGATCCTTCTGAGTTCAGATGCAGGCAGTAAATAACCATCTGATAGGGAGTAAGGCTACTGCACTCATGTCAAAATGTCCAGGTTAGAATCTAAGTTTTCAACCTACCAGTTATGTGAATGGGACAAATTTCTTAACCTCTCTGAGACAGTTATGAAATGGAGCTGATAAGTGCATACAACTTACAAGGTTACTGTGGTATGAGCTAAGACCAGTAAAGCCCCTTAAAGAATACAGTAAGTACTCACTGAATGTTAGCTTCTACTGTTATTGGTAATTGTCTTTCCCAAGTTTCACATCCATAAGGGAAACACACAATGCTGAGACTCTCTCTATAAGTTTTGACTGTAATTTGGACAGTATGAGGCAAATCAGAGTCCTGGAAGATGATGACTTAAGTATCAAGCCTGTTCTGTCTGATAGCCCAGATGGTAGCAGTTTTTGATCAGCTGATTACATGGCCAGTCAATAAAAAAAGACAGGCCATTCCCTATTTGTCTATCAGTTCCTTGAATATAGAGAAATGACTATATTCAATGACTTTCCTAACCTACTTTATACAGATGTGCACACACACACACAGTCTCCACCATACCATTTCTTTCTTTGACTTATGAACAATATTAACTCATTCATATAATCAAAAACAATTTATTGAGTACAAATGAGATTCACCTAGGCAGAGTAGTCAAATATCTATTGAATCACACATGATAATTGCTATTATTTATCACATACATATAAACCTCCATTTTCCCAGAGATTTTTGAATTTTAAAATCTAAAATATGCTTATATTCACATTCTAAACAACAAATAACTTTAATATATAGTTGCTTGACTATAATAAATCCTATCCTTTAAATTACAATCCTGATTGAGATTTAAATGGAACACAAGAAAACTCCTGTGCTTCATCTCTACACACAACACACACAATTAACTAACTCGAGTGGGTAGCCTATCCCTTCTCCAGCGGATCTTCTTACCCAGGAATCGAACCAGGGTCTCCTGCATTGCAGGCAGATTCCTTGCCAGCTGAGCTACCAGGGAAGCCCAATTAACTTCTAGTTATCAAATATATGTTCTGGTATTTCCACATGAAGCAACTTTCTGATTCTCTGGACATCAGCTGAGTGTCCTGTAAGTTAACCCAATTCTAACATTATGTACCTGGAGACAGAATTAGATCCCACAGGTTAAGGACTCAACCCCATAAAATTGCTCTCCCAACTCCAGACATCAATCACAACCTCACATTACTACCAGTGCTTCTGATGCCTCAGCTATAAACTAGGACTTCCCATAACCCTGTCCTTGGATTCAATCATTTGCTAGAATGGTTCACAGATGTCAACAAAACAATTTACTTACTAGATTAGTGGTTTACTATAAATGAGGACTCAGGAACAGCCATATGGAAGTGGTTCACAGGGCAAGGGATGGAGGAAGGTGCACAGAGTTTCATGCTCTCTCCAGGCATGTTACCAAGCCTCCAGCACCAATACATGTTCACCAATCTAGAAGCTGTTGAAATCTTATTCTTTTTGGTTATTATGGAGGCTTCATTACATAGGCATGATTTATTAAATCAGTTGCCATTGGTGACTGATTCAACCTCAACAACTGCAACAGTAATTATCCAAAAGAAATAATAATCAGGGAAACATAAAACACTGAACAACAATTGCATATTAGTAGGGATGAAGATCGCAGCTTAAAAATTCTAGCAGTCTTATCTTAACCTGGAAGAAAGTAAAATGTCAGTTAACTTTAGACTTTTATAAACATGCATGTTAAAACAGCTAATCACTTAAAAAATAAAACAGAATATATACTTTCAAACAAACAGAAGGAGAAAACTAATGGAAAACAACAAGGAACCTCAATTAATGAAATAATGATGAGAAAGGAAAGGTGAAAAAAAGAAATAGAATGCATCATATATAAAGAAAGTATCAAATCAAAGGGAACTCATAATCAAAAATCTATTTTAAAACTAAGATAAAATAAGGTCTTTAGAAATTACATTCCTTCAGAGGAAGAACAAAAAGAAAAAAACTACTCAAAAAGAAAATAATTATAGAAATTCATAATCATACATGGCTGTTTACATACAAAACATAAGTTAAAGTCTATGAATTACTAAAAACTAAGAAAGAAACACTTCTCTTAGAATTTCTGAATGTTCCCAGAAAGAAATTTTTGAATCAGTTAATACAGATTATTGCTAAAATGTTTTACTTTGAATGTACAGAATTCTTTCTTCTATTCAAGAGCTTGATATTTAATCATAGAGATGACTCAAAGACCACAATTTCTATAAATAATGTAATTCTGTAAAACATCTAACTCATTCCAAGATCAAATATAGCATAGGTCTCTTTGATTATATTTTAATCCAAATAGCTCTCCAGGGTAACAGTGCATAATTTGATACAAAGAATGTTTTTTAACCCCCTTGTATTCCCAATCATACACTTGAATAATATTTCAGAAACCAAAAGAATCTCTGCTCTGGCACTTTTTTCTATTTCTCCTTGGACAAGAAATATGCTGAATGTTTTAAAACATGACTATTTCTGTACACTCTGGGTTAAAAACAGAGATTATCTTTTCCAAATTAGAAGGAAGGAGATTTACTATTGCTCTTAAAAAAAAGAAATTCATTTCCCAGCATGCATCAGTATCTACTATACTGTTTGAAATTTACAAATACCAATGCATGTGCTGTATTTGTGACTTTCAAACTTGTGTGTTTATAAAAATTTATATGATATTTCTTCATCATACAGCTTTCTGATGCCTACCTCCAGAAACTCTGATGAGGGCAGATGAGCCAAAGAAAGAGAGCTGCATATTTAAAGACACCCTCCATGTCTAAAGTGCTAGTCAGCTGCAGCATCAGCACCATTTAAAGCTTGTTAGAAATGTAGAATTTCAGGCTCCACCCCAGACCTTGAGTCAGAATCTAAATTTTATCAAGATTCCCAGATTATTCATACACATATTGAAGATTGAGCAGCAATGTTTTAAGCATAGGAGTCCCTGATGTAATTCAGATAAGGACTAGAAAGAATTTCTAAAGTCTGATGAATTTAATTTATTGGTAGAATCAATATTCTTAAACTGAAACTTATATTTTAGAACAGAATTTAAGTCATTTTCTTCAACTATATATGACATGGAAACAATGCCCTCCCTGTAGTTAAGTTGTGCATTAGGGACTTGAAACAATGATAGGCTTTGCTGTAAGTAATGGAGAGGTGGAAAACAGAGACAGGAGTTTCTCTCTCAAGTAAAAGCAGTCCACACATTAGAAGACCAGAGTTGTTATTTCAGCTTCATGCTGACATCGATGACCCTGGATCTTACCTTTTTCCCTCATCTAAATGGTTTCTACATCTCCAGCGATCAGGTCCAAGTTCCAGCAAGTGGGCCAAAAAAGGGAGCAAAGACAAAAAGGCATGCCCTCCCTTTCAAAGTGTGTTTATGAAAAATTCACACAATATTTTGCTTCCATTTCAGTGGCCAGATCTTAGACATATCCCTAATCAATGGACAAGGAATGGGAGAAATGTAAGCTTCAGGATGGAAACACTACCATCCTCAATATACCAGAGATTCTATTAATTAGGGAGGAAGGAGAGAATGGATGTTGGGATAGGCAACAATTCAAAACATCTGACATGTAATACAACTTGTATTTACAAGTGACCTGCTCTACAGTTTGAGAAGACATTGTGAAATTTAATGCTTTGAAGAAAGTTGTGAGGTGCATCATGGGGAAAAAAAGAAAATGTGGAAGGGCCCTTCCAGAGGCACCTTCTGCATGGTGGCACTTTCTGGAAATATAAAGAGCATAGCTTGCATGCTTTGCAGTGGTCCTAACCCAGTGACCTGCTTATTAGCCCACCTGTGCAGAATCCATCTCTGATTTGGCCTGATGTTTTGCTTTGTTTCCCCACTTTTACAGCAAGTGTTTAAAAGTCCACAATTAGTAATTCAAGCATCCTAGTTTTAAAATATTAATAGCTAAGGAGTGGTTATAGGCTACCAGTCATTCATTAGTGTGAATTGGCTTAATTATGTTAATTTTCTAATGACTGACAAACATCAGCTTCTTTGTAGAAAGGAAACTATAACTCATGGCTAAGTGAGGTAAGTAAATCACTTTAGAGGACCGAACCTTTGTTCTGTTTCTCAGTTGAAATGGTACAAAGGCATAGCTTCAAAATTATTAGAGACCAGAAGGAAAGGGACTTGACAGTATTGGAGTGGGGTGCAGAGAGAAAGGTAGATTGATGGAAAAGTAAAACTTAACTATTTATAAGATTTGCCTGAAATTGTCAGGGTACCAAGAATTGGTAAAAAAAAAAAAAAAAAATCCCCTTCTCTCTTTGGTAACATAATACTCTTAGTTACCAGGGTACATGACATAGTGTTCTCAGCTAATATTAAAAGCACACGTGTGTGTTTGTGTATGTGTGTGTGTGTGTGTGCGTGCATGCTATTTTCAGTCATGTCCGACTCTTTGTGACCCCATGGACCATAGCTCACTTGGCTCCTTTGTCCATGGAATTTTCCAGGCAAGAATATTGGAGTGGGTTGCCATTTCCTACTTTAGGGGATCTTCCCAACCCAGGAATTAAATCCTGTCTCTTGTGTTTCCTGCATTGGTAGGTAGATTCTTTACCATTAGCACTACCTGGGAAGTCTCTTGTGTGGGTCAATTGGCAGTTCAGTATATCTTCAATGGTAGGTTACAGATAAACTAGCATATATTGTATTTTATAGAAAATGCATAGAGTCCCAAGCAACTGAAGGGGAAATAAAATTTTTCTTCATAGTGTGTACCTAAATTAGGAATTGCCAAATCCAAGATTTCCAAACCAATATATCCGTGCTGTGGTTGTAGTCATTGCTGTTGAAGAACTCGTTTACATACACAGTCATCTGTAGAACAATACAAAACATGGAAAGAGGAAAGCAGCTCTGCCTGAAGCAGAACCCAGGAATCCCGATCTCCAGCTCTCTCTGAGGTCCCCAAATACAAGGCAGACCTTGAAAACCACTGTTCTGAAGCAAAAGGCACAGTATCTCAAAATAACACAAGGGCTCAGAATTCTTAGTAAGAAATATAAATACTGCCCTTGCATCTGCAACATCTGCATAATACATTGTATGTGGATAAAGGCGTGGTTGCTGCTGCTGTTGGTATTCACTTAAGAATGAACTACTAGTGTACAGATTGAATCGAATTTTATACTTTCAAAGAATTTTCACTTATATTAATCATGAATAATACACATCTTTTATGAGGAAGATAGCACAGGTACTACTGTGATCATCTTATTGATAAGGAAATTGAAATTCACATACTTTAAGTGACTTTAAAAAGGGACATTGCCAGAAAGTGATGGAGGTGGAACAAGAATTCAGATCTTTGGACTTCTCAACTCTGGCTCCTCTTTATAATCACCAGAGAAACTAATTTTAAAAATCAAGGACTTGGGGAGAATGGCAAAGGGATACTTATTAAATATCCCAGAGCCTTTCCCCACTCCAACTAAATCTGAAAGAACAAATCTAAACAGCCACCATCAACAGCTGCAACAAAACTAGGAGTATACAGAAACCAAAAATATGAGTAAGGAAGGGAGGGAAACCAGCAGTTGCAAATATATACGTTAGCCCCATGTATGGGGAGGGGAGAAAAAGAAGGCAAAGCAGCTTCTAATGGCTCTAAGAACCATAGTGCCCCAAAGTACCAAAACACTCACTGTGACGCCAGCCTGGAAGCAGAAACTAGGAGGGCTTTTACTCTCATCATCTGAATGTGGGGGGGTGGGGACCATTGAAAGATTAGATGGAGCACAAGTCATCTGAGCCCTGAATTTTCAAAATGAATAAAAGGAAGCTCCCATGCAAGATAAAAGCCCACCTTAAGAAGAATGCCAATTGAGCAGGGCAGGTACAATAGAACAAAGGAAAAAGAAAATTTAGATAAAAATGGAAGAAGGGTGCAGAGAAGTCAGATCTCAAAACTACTATTTTTTTTTATCATTTTGTGAAATCAATAGAAAAGGTAGTTATAAATCTAGTTTGAATCTAGAAAAGCTATTCTGTTTAAATATAGGGAAACATTCTCTTAAACATCAGCAAATAAGAAAGTATTATTAATTTCCATACAAAGTTACTCTTAAAAAAGTAAGGAGCAGAATATAATAACGCTGTCTAGAAATATACATTCACAAAACTCTATCTTAATATTTTAGTAAAAAAAGTAAAACTGTTTTTAAAAAGTTATAGAAGCTATGAAAGAAGAACATAAAAGAGAATTGGAAACATGTAGAAATGAGTTTACTGGGAAATGGAAGCTATGCAAGAATAGGGGACATAACTCAGTAAGGAACATGAATAGAAGAAATATCATTTTAGGAAAGACTAAAATTGAAATGATTCTAAAGTAAATGAACAAAATGCATATGTCTTAAGAGAAAGAGAAAATGGAAATCAGGGAAGTTTTAAAAATAATAAATATAAATAAGATTCAAAATATTCTTGAGAAAGAGACAGCTATAGAAGATAACCAAAGAAGATTTGACATATTGTTATAAGAGACCCTGAAGAAAATTAAAGCAAAGCAAAAAAAAAAAAAAAAGTAGTACAAAAAGCTAGCTACAAATCAGGAAAACTTCTCTGAAGTTAAAACAATAATAAAATAAAAGTGCTTGAAATTTTGATTGAAAAGTTGTGCCACATGTATGGGAAAGTCATCACAGGACAGTCATGATGTATTCTAGTAAAATAATTGTACTTTAACACATGTATACCTGAGGCGGATTTTTTTTGATATTTGGCAAAACTAATACAATTTTGTGAAGTTTAAAAATAAAATAAAAATTAAAAAAAAAAGAAAAATGGTCAAGAATTATCCAAAAAAAGAAAAAAAGAAAGAAAGAAAAAAAGAGTTTTGCACATATGAAGTGTGCCCCACTTCCCAAAATCACCTGTAATAAAAAGAAAATCAGGTTGTCATCAGGCATTTCGACTTTAAGTCAGAAGAAAATGAAGCAAAATACGTAAGATACTTATGGAAAAGAAAATGTGAACCAGTGTGTATTAGTCAGACAAACATAACTTCAGGTAAAAAGTGCACAACTATTACCAACCTGCCAAAACAAAGAGGAAAACAACAGCTGCCACAAGCCTCAAAAAACAAAGAATACCACTTCCTCCACTAAAGAAATCTTCAGACAACCACAAGGATGAGAAACTTTGATGCAAGATCTGGCAGTGGATATTAAATATATATTTATCTGTAGAACTAAGATAAAGTGATAATTACAATGAAAAAAGTATCATATGTGACGATACAGTTTCTGACTATAATAAAATGGGACATAGAAGAACAAAAACAGGGCCATACATGAAAAGGAGAATGAGCTTACTGATTGCCTTTTGATACTATTTGGGAGTGAAGCTATATTATTTCAAGTACATGCTGGAGAAAGGGAGGAAGGAAAAAGTTACTAGTAATGATCTTGATTTCTAGTAGTAGGGAACAGATAGAAAATAGAAGAATAAGAAAGAATGAACCATTCACAGACACTACAGCAGATGAATCTCAAAATAATAATACTGAGGGCAAGAAGCCAGAAAAAAAAAACCAGAGTATAGAATGCATGACTCAATTAATATAAAATTCTAGAAAATTTAACTAATGTATAATAATAAGAAAGCAGTAAGTGGTTGAGTGGAGACAGATGGAGGTGGTGGCAATGAAGGAGCAGCAGGTAGAGATTACACAGATCACAAAGGAGCAGGAGCAAAGAGTTTGGGTGATAGATGGGTTCATTTTCTTCCTTGTGCTGATGAGTTCACAAGGTATACATATATAAAAATTTATTGAATTGTAAACTTTAAAGTGTATATTTTTTTATATGTCAGTTATACCTCAATTGGAGAAGGAAATGACAACCCACTCCAGTATTCTTGCCTGGAGAATCCATGGACAGAGGAGCCTGTCAGGCTACTGTCCATGAGATCGCAAGAGTTGGACACGACTTAGCAACTAAACTACTACAGCCTCAATAAAGCTAAATTTAAAAGGTAAGAGAAAGGGCTCTACTCAGTAGCAGTAAGTCATGAGTAATTTAACACAAACAAAATGGCATTTATTTTGCTCCTGAACCACATATTTGCGCAGCTCTTGAAATTAACTTATCTCTACTCCAATCTTTGTCAGCTGGAGAAATGCAACAATCTGAAGACTCATTAAGAAGTCTGGTGGTTAATATTGTCTATCCGCTGAGGTTGTTGGTCTGAAAGCCTACAGGCAACTTCTTCCTGGAACCTGGACTTCCTCAGAGATGGCTGGTTCCAAGGGTGAGCATTCATGAGAAAGCTCAGCAGAAGCTGCATCGCTTTTCATGACCTAACTTCCAGAAGTCACACGGTATCATTTCTGCTTCATTCTATTTATTGAGGTGCACACAAAGTTCTGCCCAATTTCAATGGAAGGAAAATAGACTGCCTCCTGATGGAAAGTGACAAGTTTTTAGAAGCACACATGGCATTGGAAACATGTTTGTGCCCATTTTTTTGGAAAATTCAATGTGCCTTAATGGGATAAATAAATGAGTACTGATATTAATGTAATTAGGAACTGAGAGTTCAGGGCATGAAACAAAGAAGATTCAGACATAAAGTGATTATTAAAGAAAAAACAGCACACTTCTGAATTTTAAAATATTTACATATTTCCCAGCTTGCAAGAGTCAGACACGACTTAGCAACTAAACTACTACTACTACTAAACTACTACTACTACGAAAAATGAGCAATTCACTAAGAATAAGCATTCCTAAAATTCAGATTTGTATCTCTAAATAAATTTCTACATAAAAGGATCTAGGACTCCTTTGAGAAATGGCTTTTTCCAGGACTGTTAAATATAAGCCTTTAGCTGTACCTTAAACTTAGTGCTGTATGTCAATTATATCTTAATAAACTTGAAAAAAAAAGAGATGAGCTTCCATACCAGAAAGCAAGAATGCTACCAGTGACTACTAGGATAGTGCCCAAGGGTCTCAGAATTTAAAATGAAGAGGCTGCTCTGGCCATTGTTGAGACAATGTAAGAATAAATAAGAAAAATAATTACAAAATAATAAAATATATCAAATACTTTTAAATTCACACATTTATAATAATACTATAAAAATACACCCAATGTTGGAAAACCACTTCATTATTTGAAAACTGGTAAATAAAAGAGAATGAATCAAGCCTTTTTTTCTTTCTTTACTGTACAAATTATATCTCACAGGAAACAAATAGTTGATGATGGAAAGCTTCTCATTATAGAAATGTTCCAGCTAGTAACTAAAGAATAAATAACTGTAGTCAAATATAGACATTTCATAAACCTTAATTTTAAAAAATGAGTTTAAGTGTTGATAACCAAAGGCTGCTAATATCACCAAAAGAGGAACAACCAGAAATGTTTTGCCTAATGATGGATGTAACCAACAACATCTATGAAATAGTCTTTCTGAAGTGATCCAATCTAAATTATCTCAAATGCATAACTCTAAATATCAATTTACAGGAAATACAGGGAACAGAGGAATTCATTCATTGAAGTCACACATAGACATACTCATACCTCATCATGACATGGGAGAAAATCATACAGGCTGTCATCTAAATGACTGATGGATTTCAGAAGTCATAAATCTTATGAGAAAATTGATAGACTCTTAATGTATAGGAATACAGTAAATATATAAATACAAATATCCTAAAATAATATATATCCTGCCTGGAGAATCCCAGGGATGGGGGAGCCTGGTGGCCTGCCGTCTATGGGGTCGCACAGAGTCAGACATGACTGAAGCGACTTAGCAGCAGCAGCAGCAGCCTATAAGAAGAATGGCTAGAATGCATTGAAATGTGTTCTATTGGGTTTTCCTTCTGTGCTTAATTGTTTACAGAGCTGTTTAGAGAAGGATATATTAGTGTGGTGAAAGTGTTAATCATTCAGTGGTGTCCAAGTCTTTGCAACCCCCCAAAGTAGCCTGCCAGGCTGCTCTGTCCATGGGATTTCCCAGGCAAGAATACTGGAGTGGGTAGCCATTCTGTCCTCCAGGGGATCTTCCAAACTCAGGCATCAAAACCAGGGTCTCCCACTTTTCAGGCAGATTGTTTATAGTCTTAGCCATTAGGGAAGCCCAAGTGTGGTATTCAGGTGCAAAGTTATTCAATGACAAGGTGACTGAGGCATTTGCCTGAAGAAAATATGCAAAAAGCTTGTATCTGGGGCATTTTTGGCTACAAATAATTCAGCTAAAGTACTCTTCATCATTTTCTATAGTAATGGTATTTGGTTAATAGCACAGTGTGTTATTTAAAAGCCCATCTTGATTAAATGCCTTGCACGATGGTTGAAATTGAGAAACACTTGGGATGTGGAATGACTCCATACATCATACTCATGGAGAAAATAAATGCACTCTGTTTTTCTTATTGTGCAATTTTAAGATATATTAATATTGCTCTCCCTACTAACCAAAACGAATAAAACCCTGAATCTCAACAAACCATCTTTTATTAACACTATTATTCAAAAGCACTCCAGCAGGTTATAGCACAAGAACAACTTTTCCCAAAAAAGCATCTAAAATATAGTATTGAGAAGACAGTCCTCAAAATATAGAATATCATATATTGCAGTCCTTAGTCAGCTAGAAATAAGGTTTTTTTTTCCCCTGAAAACTTATCAGCTATTGCTGATGCATGTGTCACAAAGACTGGTTGAGAACTTACTTTTCATAGAGATAATCAAATAGGCACAATATCAATCAAAATCTCAGAAGCAGGCACATATCCAGTAAATATCTAAGTGACAGACTCAGAGCATTGACACCCAGGGACCCAGCTCTTTCCAGGAGCTGGTGACCATCTCATTTCAGAAGGCTAGAGAGTACTTGGGTCTGATATCTTAGTTCAACTCTCATCCATTTTTCCCAATCTCAGTGCCCTTAACTAATAAAAACATTGATGCATCTCTCCATATGATATTCAAAATCTCACTTGGAGACATGAACAGAATCTTAATTTTCCTTCAAGGACCTCTGCAGAACCCTTCATGAAAGCTGTACTTTTTAGGTAAACTGTGTCATCAGCAGTTCTGTTTTTGTCTACAAAAGAGAGCATATTAATAGTGGACAGTGTTTTACTTCCTTGAACTCCAACATCTGCATCTGTAACAGAGGACTCAGATTACCTGTCCTACAGGAATAATTGAAGGTTAAAAAGAGACATGCCATATCCTACACAAAACAAGTCCTCAGTCAATATTAACTCCAATTTACCCACCGTGATTAGAACTGTCCCTAGAGAAAATGAACACAACCCTTGTTATCAAAGTGAAAAAGTGAAAGTTAGTCACTCTGCTGCTGCTGCTGCTGCTAAGTCGCTCAGTCGTGTCCGACTCCGTGCGACCCCAGAAACAGCAGCCCACCAGGCTCCTCTGTCCATGGGATTCTCCAGGCAAGAATACTGGAGTGGGTAGCCATTTCCTTCTCCCAAGGATCTCCCCAACTCAGGGATCAAACCTGGGTCTCCTGCATAGCAGGCAGATTCTTTACTGTCTGAGCCACCAGAGAAACCCAATCAAATGCCTTGTTAATTCAGAAAGCATCCCTCTAAACAGGAACATTATTTTCTTGAGATACTATTAGGTGATTCACAGAGTCACTAAGAAGAAAAAAAGCAATATCTGTGGTCAAATTAGTTTGGAAAATGCTGGGTTAAAACCTGTCTTCATGACTGCTAGAAGTTGTTCAACTGCTAATGTACACTGTGGCTCCTTGAATGAAACACAGAGTGTGTTACTTTTCCCAACATTTTGGTCAGTAACCTTTTTGTCAGGAACACTTATTTACACGTGAAGAAACTAATATTCTGTAGAACACACTGTGGCAACTATGGGCCCTGAGACCCAGACTGACAAGACCAGCGGGCAATCATAGTTGCCTCAAAGGATAACAATGCTTTCCTTCCATTTTTTTCTGTGCATGGGATTACTCTTAAGCAATATGAAGATGAAACACCCTCAACAAGCAATTCACTATAGAGTTACTGAGCAATTTTTTATTTTTCGCTATCAAGTTACTGAGTGATTTTTTATTTTACATATGGATAACCAAAAGTAAGCTGTCCAATCTTGTGAACAATACTGTGTATAATTAAAGCATCTACTGCTTGACAAATAAACATGACTTCTAAAGGTACAGTGGTCATTTTGGTCAGAAATATAATTAGCTTGACAAAAAAGGAATTCAATGTTTTTCGTACTTTTAACAGACTGTTTAAAAGCAGGTTTGGAGAAACTTAGGGTCACAGAAATTCAAATTTTGTATGCACTGATTCAGATGCATAATAAATAGTCATTCTGGAAAGGCAACTTTTATTTGGTTCAACAAATACCTGCTGCATACCCTCTATATATATAAGGTACATGTGCGTGTTCAGTCACTCAGTCGTGTCTGACTCTTTGTGATCCCATGGACTGTAGCCCACCAGGCTCCTTTGTCCATAGGATTAGATCCTTGCCAGGATCTGTCCAGGCAAAAATACTGGAGTGGGTTGCCATTTCCTCCTCCAGGGATCTTCCCGACCCAGGGGTCAGACCCACGTCTCCAGCATCTCCTGCACTGGCAGGCAGAGTCTTTACCACCAAGCCACCTGAAAAGTCCCACATGTGTAAGGTACTGGTTAATAAGGGCTTCCCAGGTGGAGCAGTGGTAAAGAATCCCCCTGCCAACGCAGAAGACACAGGAGGTGCAGGTTTCATCCCTGGGTCAGGAAGATCCCCTGGAGTAGGAAATGCAACCAACTCCAGTATTCTTGCCTGGAAAAATTCCATGGACAGAGGAGCCTGGCAAGCTACAGTCCAGGGGGTCTCACAAAGTCAGACATGACTGAGTAACACACACACTTGTTAGAAAACCAATAATGCTGAGGGAAGGCATGCATCCTTTTGAATAACAAATCATAATGAGTCTAGACTGTGAACTTATATACTGAACAAAAGCTTGTTCTGGCCTTTCAGGTAATCACGCTCTTTGAGTCTCTTCCATGCCTAAGATTGTGATATGGTACAACATTTTAGTTTCAATTCTGCTTAGCAATGCCATTGTAAATACCATTTTAACTAGTGCTCAGATGGAACAGAATATGTGTCCATTGCCAAAGCAACTGCTTAGTGCACAGTCCTGCAGTTCAGTTCCAGAGCAGCCGTGGTCTACTTTGGAAGAAATGGTGAAATGGAAGTGATTTGGATTGGAGTGGCTTCCAGTCCACACACTAAAATGGTTGTCATTCAAATTAACCATGCCCAGATGATCCCATGTATACTCAGGAGGCTGAATCCAACCGAGCTCTGTAGATGTCTCTGGAACCCATGGTAAGCAGAATTCCAAGGTTGTCTCCAAGATTCTTACCCTCTGTCCCCACATTATACATTCTCTTCCCCTTGGTCATGGGTGAGTCTGAATATGACTGATTTCACTCCCATGATTAGGTTATATTATATGACATAGGTGAAGGGATTTTTCCAGATGTAATTAAGGTTCAAGAAAGAAATGCAAAAAGGCAAAATGGTTGTCTGAAGAGGTCTTACAAATAGCTGAGAGAAGAAGAGAAGCTAAATGCAAAGGAGAAAAGGAAAGATATACCCATTTAAATGCAGAGTTCCAAAGAATAGCAAGGAGAGATTAAAAGAAAAAAAAAAAAAAGCTTTCCTCAGTGATCAAGGCAAAGAAATTAAAAAAAAAAAAAAAAAAAAGAATGGGAAAGACTAGAGATCTCTTCAGGAATATTAGAGATACCAAGGGAACATTTCATGCAAAGATGGGAACAATAAAGGACAGAAATAGTATGGACCTAACAGAAACAGAAGATAGTAAGAAGAGGTGGCAAGAACACACAGAAGAACTATACAAGAAAGATGGTCATGATCCAGATAACCACAAAGTGTGATCACCCACCTAGAGCCAGACATCCTGGAATGCAAGTCAAGTGAGCATTAGGAAGCATCACTACAAACAAAGCTAGTGGAGGTGACGGAATTCCAGTTGAGCTATGTCAAATCATAAATATAATGTTGTGAAACTGCTGTACTCAATATGCCAGCAAATTTGGAAAACTCAGCAGTGGCCACAGGACTGGAAAAGGCCAGTTTTCATTCCAATCCCTAAGAAAGGCAATGCCAAAGAATGCTCAAACCACCGCACAACTGCCCTCATCTCACACGCTAGTAAAGAAATGCTCAAAGTTCTTCAAGCCAGGCTTCAACAGTACATGAACCATGAACTTCCAGTTGTTCAAGCTGGGTTTAGAAAAGGCAGAGGAACCAGAGATTAAATTGCCAACATCCACTGGATCATGGAAAAAGCAAGAGAGTTTCAGAAACATGTTTACTTCTGCTTTATTGACTATGCCAAAGCCTTTGACTGTGTGGGTCACAACAAACTGTGGAAGATTCTTAAAGAGATGGGAATACCAGATCACCTTACCTGCGTCCTGAGAAATCTGTATGGAGGCAAAGAAACAACAGTTAGAACTGGACAAGGAACAACAGTCTGGTTCCAAATTGGGAAAGGAATACGTCAAGGTTGTATATTGTCACTCTGCTTATATGCAGAACACATCATGCAAGATGCCGGGCTGGATGAAACCCAAGTTGGAATAAGATTGCTGGGAGAAATATCGATAACCTCAGATATACAGATATGCCACCCTGATGGCAGAAAGTGAAGAAGAACTAAAGAGCCTCTTGATGAAAGTGAAAGTGGAGAGTGAAAAAGTTGGCTTAAAACTCAACATTCAGAAAACTAATATCATGTCATCTGGTCCCATCACTTCATGGCAAATAGATGGGTAAACAGTAGAAACCGTGACAGACTTTCTTTTCCTGGGCTCCAAAATCACTGCAGATGGTGACTACAGCCATGAAATTAAAAGATGCTTTCTCCCTGGAAGAAAAGCTATGACCAACCTAGACAGCATATTAAAAAGCAGAGACATTACTTTGCCAGCAAAGGCCCTTCTGGTCAAAGCTGTGGTTTTTCCAGTAGTCCTGTATGGATGTGAGAGTTGGACTATAAAGAAAGCTGAGTGACGAGGAACTGATGCTTTTATACTGTGATGTTGGAGAAGACTCTTGAGAGTCCCTTGGACTGCTAGGAGATCAAACCAGTCCATCCTAAAGGAAATGCGTCCTGAATATTCATTGGAAGGACTGATGCTGAAGCTGAAACCCCAATACTTTGGCCACCTGATGTGAAGAACTGACTCATTGGAAAAGACCCTGATGCTGGGAAAGATTGAAGGCAGGAGGAGAAGGGGATGACAGAGGATGAGATGGTTGGATGGCATCACTGACTTGATGGACATGAGTTTGAGCAAGCTCCGGGAGTTGATGAAGGACAAGGAAGCCTGGCGTGTTGCAGTCCATGGGGGTCACAAACAGTCGGATAAGACTGAGTGACTGAACTCACTGAATTAAGGTCCTAAGTAAGTTGTGACTGAATTAATCAAAAGAGGGCTTATCCTAGGTAGCCCATTGTGAGCCCATTAAAAAGGAATGGATCCTTCCTAAAGGAATCGATTGGAAATGAAAGAGATTTTCTTGATAGCCTTAGAGAAGTAAACTGCCATATTGTGGAGAGGGTGAATTGGCATTTTAAAGGGCAAAATAGCACCTTAGTTATATACAGGCTTTGAAGCCTGATTGCTTGGCATTGAAGCTTGTTTCCAATTAACTCCAGACATGTTAATAGTTCCCTCTGAGCCTCAGGTTCCTCAACTATAAACTCGGGTGACACATGTCTGGCCTGCCATGTAAGTTTGTTGTGAGAATTATACATATGAACATAGATGGAGCACTTGGAAGAGTGACTTCCACATTAAGTTCCTTATAAATGGAAACTGTTCTTATTTTGTGTTCCTAAATGCCATTGTGAGGACACAACCAGATATTATATCACCATGCCAGGAGAATTCTCCTTTGAGCACCAAGATCTCTTTATCATCCACCTCAAATCTAAATTCTGGAGTACCTCAGGACTCTGTAAAGGCTTTTCTCTTCTTTAGCTTGGTTATTTCTTTCCTGAATGATCTCATCCTTTACTACTGCTATATATCATTTATGTGTCATCAACTTCAAAATGTATTTCTCATACACAGATCATTGCTCTCATCTTTAAACATACACATATACCATTACCTATCTGATATATCCACTTTGATGGCTCATAGGTATCTCAAATGTAGCATGCCCACACCTAAATCCTTAGCAGCCCAACCCTGTTCAATCTCTTTTCCTCAAGGCTTTCCCTTCTTAGTAAATAGTATGATGGTCCATCCTAGATGCTCAATCCAGAAATCCAGGAAAATTTAGGATTTATTTCTCTCCACAATATATCATATTCAATTCATTAAAATTTTTCTCCAAAAGATAACATAATCCATTAACTTCTCTTTCCACCATAACATACCTGTGAGACTGCTTCAAATCCTTTTTAAAACAATATGAAGCCATTTAATTATTATTTTCATGTACCAAGTCTGTCTTCCCCTGCAAGACTGCTCTGATCACTTTTTACAACCACTTTGTACTCTACCACTAGCAAAATGCCAATCCCACAACAGATACTGAGAAAATATTTGTGGAATGAATGAATGAATGAATGAACACATCATAGTTCTCCCCCATGACTGTGTTCTGGTGAGAACAACAGAATTAACCACTCAGACTGAAAGCAGAAATGGCAAAACTACTAGAATATTAATGTCATAAAAAGTTTGAGATTCATATATTTCCACATTCAACTCCAGATATAAGAAGATTGCTTACAATCTGAACCACAGAGCTTCACGTCTGATCCCACTTTCTATTGCTATCACCAGTGGCTATCATGTCTTGAATCCTCTTCTTGGACATAGCTATACTTAATAGTTCTAATTACACCAGGTAAATGCCCGATACTTAGAGCAAAGGTGCCAATTCTACTTATGTATTAATCAATAGTCATAACCTTCGTTGTTCTTGTGAGGAATCATTCCAGACCCTAAAATGGTTATGTCCAATATCCTGTGCCAAACTCATTCTTTTATTTTTTCTCATCCCCTGGCTTCTATATTTGGCCTTCATCATTCCACTTTGCTGAGGTAGTTCTCCTAGCAAATATCATGAAAAAGGTTGGAAGTGCAATCCAAGCAAAGACTTTAAAGTTTCAAATCTACATGAACCATTTTTATTTATACCCAAACCAAGGAACAAGGAAGGGCTTACATACAAATCATTTCTGTGGGAAGACATGCCCACAACTAAATCCTTAGCAACATGACCCTTCTTCAATCTCTGATGAAACCTCTTACCCACAGGCATCTTCCTCAATAATATCCCATAAAGCCTCTCCTTACCAGGACCATGTCCTGAGCTTCTTTCACTGAAAATAAAATTCTCATTTCAGCCCTCATTGCCCTCTAGTTATCACTCTCTCTCTTTCCCACCAAAGTCAGATTTTTAGGAAAAGATTTAAAGACATTTCCACATGTAATACTTTGTCCTCAAAACACTTCCTCTCCAAAGCAGCATAAATCCAATGACTGACTGATATAGGATATAAAGACCAGATCACTTATGCCAACTTTAAGCAACTCAGAAGGGTCATCCTAGCTTCAGGATTCTCAGTGTATCAGGTGAAGCCTTCAGTGGGCCTTCATCATAACCTAAATTTTCCCTCTGATCTATCTGTCCATTTCCTTTCCTTCTACAGAGTTGACCTCAAGAATATTTTTAATACACTCCCCGCACTTCATGAATCCAGTCTGAAAAAAGCCTTCAATATTATGTTGTTGTTCAGTCACTCACTCATGTCTGATTCTTTACAACACCATGGACTGTAAAACACCAGGCTTCCCTGTCCTTCAGCATCTACCAGAGCATGTTCAAACTCATGTCTATCAAGTCAGTGATGCCATCCAACCATCTCATCCTCTGTCGTCCCCTTCTCCTCCTGCCTTCAATCTTTCTCAGCATAAGGGTCTTTTCCAATGGGTCAACTCTTCGCATCAGGTAGCCAAAGTATTGGAGTTTCAGATTCAGCATCAGTCTTTGCAATGAATATTCAGGACTGATTTCTTTTAGGTCTGACTGGTTTGATGTCCTTGCAGTCCAAGGGCCTCTCAAGAGTCTTCTCCAACACCACAGTTCAAAAGCATAAATTCTTTGACACTCAGCCTTCTTTATGTTCCAACCCTTACCTCCATGCATGACTACTGGAAAAACTATAGCTTTGACTAGATGGACCTTGGTCGGCAAAGCGATATCTCTGGTTTTTAATATACTATCTAGGTTGCTCATAGCTTTTCTTCCAAGGAGCAAGCATCTTTTAATTTCATGGCTGCAGTCACTGTCTGCAGTGATTTTGGAGCCTAAAAGAAGAAAGTCTGTCACTGTTTCCTTTGCTTCCCTATCTATTTGCCATTAAGTGACGGGACTGGATGCCATGATCTTAGTTTTTTAAATGCTAAGTTTTAAGACAACTTTTTCACTCTCCTCTTTCACCTTCATCAAGAGGCTCTTTAGTTCTTCCTCATTTTCTGCCATAAGTGTGGTGTCATTTGCATATCTGAGGTTATTGATATTTCTCCTGGCAATCCTGGCTTGTGTTTCATCCAGCCTGGCATTTTGCATGATGTACTCTCCATGTAAGTTATATAAGCAGGGTGAGAATACACAGCCTTGACATAGTCCTTTCCCAATTTTTATCCAGTCCATTGTTCCATGTCCAGTTCTAACAGCTGCTTCTTGACCTGCATACAGGTTTCTCAGGAGGCAGGTAAGGTGGTCTGGTATTCCCATCTCTTTAAGAATTTTCCAGTTTGTTGTGATCTATACAGTCAAAGGAGAAGTCAATGAAGGAGAAGTAGATTTTTTCTGGAATTCACTAGCTTTTGTGTGATCCAACAGATGTTGGCACTTTGATCTCTGGTTCCTCTGACTTTTCTAAAACCAGCTTGCACATCTGGAAGTTTTCAGTTCACATACTGTTGAAGCCTAGCTTGGAGGAATTTGAGCATTACTTTACTAGCATGTGAAATGAGTGCAGTCGTGCAGTAGTTTGAACATTCTTTGGTATTGCCCTTCTTTGGGATTGGAATGAAAACTGACTTTTCCCAGTCCTGTAGCCACTGTTGAGTTTTCAAATTTGCTGGCATATTGAGTGCAGCACTTTCACAGCATTATCTTTCAGGATTTCAAATAGCTCAACTGGAATTCCATCACCTCCACTAGCTTTGCTTGTCATGATGCTTCCTAAGGCCCACTTGACTTTGCACTCCAAGATGTCTGGTTCTAGGTGAGTGATCACACCATTGTGGTTATCTGGGTCATTAAGATCTTTCTCATATAGTTCTTCTGTGTATTCTTGCCACCTCTTCTTAATATCTTCTGTTTCTGTTAGGTCCATACAATTTCTGTCCTTTATTGTGCCCATCTCTGAATGAAATGCTCACTTAGTATCTCTACAATTTTCCTGAAGAGATCTCTAGTCTTTCCCATTCTATTATTTTCTTCTGTTTTTTTGCATTGATCACTTAGGAATGCTGTCTTATCTCTCCTTGCTATTCTTTGGAACTCTGCTTTTTTCCTTTTTCCTTTGCCTTTCACTTCTCTTCTATTCTCAACTATGTGTAAGGCTTCCTCAGACAATCATTTTGCCTTTTTGCATTTCTTTTTTGGGGGGATAGTTTTGATCACCTGCACAATACATAAGCAATTTGTGCCTCCTGTACAATGTTACGAACCTCCATCCATATTCTTCAGGCACTCTGTCTATCAGATCTAATCCCTTGAATCTGTTTGTCACTTCCACTGTATAATCATAAGGGATTTGACTTAGGTCATACCTGAATAGCCTAGTGGTTTTCCCTATGTTCTTCAATTTGAGTTTGAATTTTGCAATAAGGAGTTCATGATCTGAGCCACAGTCAGCTTCTGGTCTTGTTTTTGCTGACTGTATAGAGCCACTCCATATTTGGCTGCAAAGAATATAATCAATCTGATTTCAGTATTGACCATCTGGTGACATCCATATGTAGAGTTATTCTCTTATTTTGCTGAAGAGGGTGTTTGCTATGACCACTGCATTCTCTTGGCAAAACTGTTAGCCTTTGTCCTGCTTCATTATATACTCCAAAGCCAAACTTGTCTGTTACTCCAGGTATCTCTTGACTTCCTACTTTTGTATTCCAGTCCCCTCTGATTAAAAAGACATCTTTTTTTTTGCTGTTAGTTTTAGAAGGTCTTGTAGGTTTAATATTATGGGTATCCTTTAATTTTCATATCACTCTTAACAAATTTGAAATTTACACACTTATTATGTGATTATCTGATTAAAGCCTTTCTTCCCCATGAAAACTGTCATTTTTTTTTCACTATTATATTTCCCATACCCAGAGCAGTGTATATGTCACATGGAATATGCTTGGTGAATAGTCAGTTCTTGTACTAGAATGGTAAATGAATAAATGCCTGTTTATTCACTATTAGGAATCCATTTATTTAAATTAAGTTACTGGGTTTCCCAATCAAAATGTGATTGACCCTTATATTTAGTCCGTGCATCCTAGAACAAGCACATAATGGGACTTTCCTAATGGGAAAAAGCCTTTAAGAAAGGACTTGGCACTATGTTGAGCTTAGAAAAGACCTAAACGCTAATGGAAGACCAACTATCAACATCAGGTAGCTGAAAGATTGAAAAAGCATGGGTTTTGGACTCAGCCAAACATGGATTTGAAGTTGGACTTTGTCACTACCCAGGTGATCTGTCATAAGAATTAAAAGAATTCCAGCTGGAAAATACTGGGCATAAAATAACGATGATAAATATTTGTATTTTGTCCATATAATCCCTATCATCCTCCAACTACATTGTAACTTTTTCTGAGAAGAATGCTGCCCATTAAATCACTTTATCTGAATATCCACTGAGGATAAAAGTAAACATGAAAATGTTTTTTGGACCCTTCAATTATTTTGCTCTTTCTTTGAAAATCCTTTCCAGTCTCAAATTTATTTCAATAAGCTAGTCATCACAGAATCCTTGAGATGGTTGCTATTGGATCTGGTTTAAAAGCAATGAACTGAAACAAAGTATCATGGTAAAACTATGCAAATTGACCCAAACTTAAATCAAACTAATAGGAAGACTTTTCATCCACTGCCAGCTAATTTACTTCATGCTTCTGGATATCGATTCTACTTGGAGTGGTGGGAAATCTGTCATGCTTAAGATGCCATCTGTTCCAACTGCCAATGAAAGTTCCTTCTTTCTTCCAAGGTCTGTTGGCCAACAGCTCATCTCTTATTTCCCATAGTTTTTTGAAAGCTTCATTAGGTTCCTAGTCAACACTAGACAAGAAATCCAATCTATTTATTTTCATTACTTCAAGCTTCCCCTCAACCACAGACACAAAAATCAATGAAGAAGGGAGTGTGGGGACATGTGAGCTTTGTGGAAAAGATATTGGAATTATAGACAAACAACAAGTATAGAAGTCTCCATGAGGCTACAGAGCAAAGAAGGGATTAAACAGCAAATATCAGTTTGTTAGAGGAAACGGTCAGCAAAATTTCAAAGGAAAGTATGTTTCTGGAAAAATTAGACCAAGCAATCTTCCCCACAAACCTATGGAAATTCTGTTTCTTGGAACACTACAGATGTGTCAAATGCTGTGGCCTGTGCTGTAGTAATTAAATACTCGTTTGTATTGATTCACACATGAATTGGTGATGCACTTTTCATACTGATATTATGGAACTAAATGAATGAGGGGTTTAAAGAACTCAACTAGGAATGAACTAAGTCTAACTCTAAATAGTCAAATCCAGCGAACATCTTAATGGTTGAGCAATTTTTAAATTATGTGAACCCACTTATTTCTTTAACATAAATTCACTTGATTTAAAATTTTTCAATCTTTTCAGGATACACATGATGTTCCAATGTTGAACAATGTTCACTGATTCCTCAGAAGACAAAGAAAAATAAAACATGTTTCTAATCCATGGGTTTTTAGACTTTCCACCTTTCTGTTGTATCTGTCAATATAAAATTGACAGTATAACTAGCTGATAATACCTAGATTAACTGTGGTTGGTGAATTTTTTTTACATATACTTGGAAGAGTGAAAACAATTCACCTAGTGTTAAGGCTTTGGGGTTTTTTGGAACCCAGGTCAAAACAGGAAGAAGTAGATTTGAGCTGCTGCTGCTGCTGCTAAGTCACTTCAGTCGTGTCCGACTCTGTGTGACCCCATAGACGACAGCCCAACAGGTTCCCCGTCCCTGGGATTCTCCAGGCAAGAACACTGGAGTGGGTTGCCATTTCCTTCTCCAATAATAAATCAAAGTTAAGACATGCAAAGAACCCAGCCATTTACTTAAACAAGGTGTTCATTCTCTTTGGAATAAATAAATGCTCAGCAGTATATGTTCTAGAATGCCTTCTCTGGACACATATCTGCTATTTCAAGTCTCTGAGCTCATTCCCTGTAATATCTCCATGTTTCAAAAGTATCAGAGAGGGACAAAGCTCAAAAGTACTCACAACAACTTTTCTTCAGTCAATTCATTCATATTTAACTAATTTTTTATTTATAATATAATAAACATTCATTATAGAAAGCTGAAGAAAATTCTATTCACTCACCTTCTTCCTTGCAGAAATAAGATCTTGGTGAATGCATATAAATCCTTTTCTGTACATACAGACATAGATACATAATATTTACTGACAAAATTGAGAATAGATAGGAGAATGGCATTGTAATATGCATTTTTTAATGTATCTTGAGAACTTTCCTCTTACACTAAATGTTTAAATGCTAAGATTTTATATATTTTCATATACTCATCAACAAATATTTATTATAAGATAGTGCAAAGTACAAAAAAAAAAAAAATACACAGCAAGATAAGAAGGATAGGGAGAGAGTGGGGACTTGGGAGATAACTAGAGTTCTCAAAGAAGATGTCACTGATCATGTGACATTTGAGCAGAAACTTAACAGTACAGTGCTGTAGCTCTGGGCAGAAGGGTGCCTAGCATGTTCAAGAAATTACTGGAATGTCAACAGAGTTGATATGGAGTGAACTGAGGAGAATATCAGGAAATGAGTGAAAACAGGAAATAAGAAATGTCAGATGTTGCCATAGAAATGCCAACTAGGGGGGCAGACTATGTTAAGTTTTTTGGTCATTGGAATGACTTTAGTATTTACTCTGAGTGAAATAGAGAGACACAGAAGGGTTTTGAGCAGAAGAATCCCTCCCCCCTCCCACCCCTCTGTGGTTACTGGAGGAGAGAGGGGTAGTAGAGAAAACAAACACAGAGAACATGGGGAAATCTAGAGCAATAAGCCAGGTGAGTGTTAATCATGGCCCGGACCAGGAGAGTAGCTGTGGGGATAGTGAGAAGTAATTGGGTTCTGGATAGATATTAAAGTGAAATAGATATTAAATAGATATCTGAATAGATAATAAAGTTGCTCAGTCATGTCCAACTCTTTGAGACCCCATGGACTATACAGTCCATAGAATTCTCTAGGCCAGAATACTGGAGTGGGTAGCCTTTCCCTTCTCCAGGGGATCTTCCCAACCCAGGGACTGAATCTTGGTCTCCCACATTGCAGGCAGATTCTTTACCATCTGAGCCACACGGGAAGCCCAGGAATACTGGAGTGGGTAGCCTATCCCTTCTCCAGTGGATTTTCCCAACCCAGGAATCAAACCAGGGTCTCCTGCTTTGCAGGTGGATTCTTTACCAACTGAGCTAAAATCTATTTACAAAAACAGATGGTGGCTGAACTGACTTATAGGTGATAATTTGCTAATGCTTTCATCTAAGTTGTCAAATTGATGGACACTGAGTTGTAATAACACTTCCAGAAAGACAGGAATCAGTCAGAATTTTAGCCATGTATGTTCTCACGCACTTCAGCCCTACTGCTTTTTCATTCATTGGTAACTGCACCCTCCCCAATCTACCTACTATTGTTTATCTCTCAGTTTTCAGATACAGTGTGTTTATAATCTGGGTGTTTGTGTGTGTTTTGCCTCCAGAGATTTCAAGTGTCAGTGGGAGAGACAGACTGTAACAGATTTACTCACTCTTGGCTGAAACTGGAATCTTGATTGATTTTTGAGTATCCCTATCTTGTATTCTTTGGATAAATCCTACTTATGGTGCATTATCCTGCTGTTTTTACATATTGCTAGATGTTTCTCCAATGTTTTATTAAGGATTATTACATTAATGTCCATGAGGGATATAATTATATAGTTTTATTTTAATGTCTTTATCTTCTGGTTTTGTATTTAAGGTAATACTGGTCTCACAAAAGGAATTAGGAAGCTTGTTCTCATTAATTTTCTGAAAGAGTTCATATAGAATGTATATAATTTCTGCCTCATATGCGTGAAACCATTCACCAGTGAAGCCATTTAGCCCTGGAGGTACGTTCTAGAATATATAGGTATTCAATATCTTCTTAAGTAAGTTTTGTGTTCCTGTTTCTGTCAAGGTATTTGACTATTTTATCTGTTTCTTAATATTTAACATATTATATAATAAGATTAATAATATTATTCTCTTAATGTGTATAAAATATACAGCTGTTGTTTTTATTCCTGATATTGTATTTTATGGCATATATTTTTTTCCTGCTAAACCTAACTAAATGTTTATCAATTTTATTGATATTTTAAAGAAACTAGGTACCAGTTTCATTTATTTCTCTCATTACTCTTGATTTTCACACTTATCTTCATTATTTCCCTTCTTTTATCTATCTCTGATTTAACCTTCTTTTTTTTTGTAGCCTCTCAAGTTGAAAACTTAAATGATTTTTGACATTTCCTATTTTCTAATATAAGCATTTAAAGCCATAGACTTCCATCCAAGCATTGCTTTACACTGTGCTTTCCTTTTTATTAACTTCACATTTCAATTTTCAATACTTCTTTGACTCATTGATTTTTTAAAACTACATGGCACAATTTTTACATATTTTGACATTCTCCAAATATCCTTATGTTATTGATGTTTAATTCTGTTTTGGTCAAAGAATATGTTTAGTGTTATTTTAATAATTCCAAATTTTTGAGACTTGTTTTATGACCATATTATGGTCTTTGCCAGTCCAGGTTCGATGCACGATACTGGATGCTTGGGGCTAGTGCACTGGGACGACCCAGAGGGATGGAATGGGGAGGGAGGAGGGAGGAGGGTTCAGGATGGGGAACACATGTACCTGTGGCAGATTCATTTTGATATTTGGCAAAACTAATACAATTATGTAAAGTTTAAAAATAAAATAAAATTTAAAAAAAAATAAAAATAAAAAAATAAAAGCATTCCCTGTACATTTTTTTAAATGGCAAAAAATAGTATTCACATCTTGGACTGGAGTGTTTCATGAGTGGCAATTAGTTCAATTCAGTTGATAGTGTTGTTTATGTCTATTGGTTGACTTTCTGTTTCCTTGCAATATCAAGTACTGAGAAAGGAATCTTGAAATCTTCAAATGTAATTCTGAAATTGCCCAATTCTCCCATCAGTTTTTCTTTCATAAAGCTTTATGTTTAGCTATTAAGTATATAAACATCTAATTGTTATATATTATTGATTCATTGAAACTTTTATCATTGTGAAATGTCCTCCTTCTAGTCCTAATAAAATTTCTATACTTCGATATTAATATAGCCATTCTAACTTAATTATAGTGTTTATATGAAATGTTTTTTCCATCATTTCCTTGTAACCTATCTGTGTTTTATATTGAAAATGATTTACTTCCAAACAGCATAAATTTAAGTATTTTTTTAGCTTTTTTTAATATTTTATTTTATTTTTTAACTTTACAATATTGTATTGGTTTTGCCATATATCAACATGAATCTGCCACAGGTATACATGTGTTCCCCATCCTGAACCCTCCTCCCTCCTCTCTCCCCGTACCATCCCTCTGGGTCATCCCAGTGCACCAGCCCCAAGCAACCAGTATCGTGCATTGAACCTGGACTGGTGACTCATTTCATATATGATATTATACATGTTTCAATGCCATTCTCCCCAATCATCCCACCCTCTCCCTCTCCCACCTAAATTATTTTGAGGTATAATTTGCATATAACATTATATTAGTTTCAAATGTATAACATAATGATTCAATATTTGCAATAAGTCTAGTTAACATTAATCACCATATATAGTCACTAATTTTTTCCCTTGTAATTAGCACTTTTAAGATCTATTCTCTTAGCAACTTTCAAATATGCAACACAGTAATTAAGTATTGACTTTTTTATCCAGTCTGATGACCCATGCTTCTATTTAAAATATTTAGTACATATACATTTAACATAATAATTGAATATAAAGGAAGACAGTCAGTATTTGCTTTCTTTCTTTCTTTTTTTAACCAGCTATGTTAACTGGGAAACACAGACTCAGTATAGTTGGAAATATGATTTTTATTCATAGCTTCAACTTGAAATGTTTTTCAAGTATGATGAAAGAAGAATGGAAAAAATACTAAGGACATACAGAAGAAATTTAGTAGGATGGAACAAAGGTTAAGCAGGCTTAAGGGCATGGAAAAAGTTGGATGAACAATGGATTATAGGACTTAATAATGTGAAAATATTGTTGGGTCCAAGGTTCTGAAGGAGTAAATGTCAAAGTTAAAAGTACGTGTGTAAGGTTTTAGAAAAGGTTTAATTATTGATAATGAAAACTTTTAGGTTGATACATAATTCCTCATTGAAAGTTCAAGGAGAGGTAAAGAATGTGATTTTGTGGCATGTTGTAAATACTAGAACTTTAAATTTAAAATGTCATTTCACTTTAATAAAGTAATTCATAGAATATATTTACTATAGTAATTTGATATGTACCATAAAACATATTAAACATATGTGACTATTTCAAGAGATAAATATTTTACATCATTTTCTTCCATCTTAAATTTGTATTTTTATTCCACTCCTCCAACAAAATTTTATCAGTGATATATGTTCTTATGTTTGAAAGTTCTTATCCTATTTATATTTCTGAAACAATAATATGTTTCTAAATTAATTTGTTAAAATTTTTTGTAGATTTAGTTATTGTATAATTATTGGTAGTAAATAAATTGGTCAATGTGCTACAAGTGTGCCACAAAATTGAATAGCTATTAACTATAAAATCTTAATAAAAACACATTTCTTAATAAGATGGATAAGCCTTTAAACAACACATCATTTCCCCGAGCTAGCTATGCTTATTATTAGACTGCAAGAAGGTTTAACATCAAATATATTCCTACATTTTTGTTTGTTTTTCATAGTTAAGCAATGAAAACACTTAAGTAAATAATTAGATGGAAACAGAAGAAGGATGGGTAAAACCATCCTTTATACCCAGGCCAATCTACGTGATCTCCTCTGGGTGAGTCTCAACTAAATGCTAGAAAACTTTGCATCCTTTTCTGGTTCATGGCTTTCTGATGACCTGAATTATTTAATCTAGTGGCTATGTGGTTCTCTTCACAGGAAGCAAGTGTTAAGAGCTGGTACCTGTCATCTTTCTGGTTATACATCTGTCAGGATTCCAGGAAACTTCTGGTGACTCAGGCTTCTTAACAACCAGGTTGTAGGGCTTCCCAGGGGGTGTCAGAGGTAAAGAAACAGCCTGCCAAGGCAGGAGACATAAGAGGCGTGTGTTCGATCCCTGCATCGAGAAGATCCCCTGAAGGGCATGGCAACCCACTCCAGTATTCTTACCTGGAGAATCCCGCCTGGACAGAGGAGCCTGTCAGGATACATTCCATGGGGTTGCAAAGAGTTGGCACGACTGAAGCAATGTAGGATGCACAGGTCCTGCAGTAAAATGATTGCAGGCCAGCCTCAAATATATGACTGAGGAAGGTGTTTTATGTCCTATACTATACCACTGTCTCACTATGCTTTGGCTGATGAGGAAATCTTTAAATTATCTTGTATTCACTGTGTCTCTCTTTTTGTGTATTTAGGGAAATAATTAACTCTAAGATGCCCCCCAACACCTGATTTTTACCTTAAAACCTCAGTTTGCTTACAACAGGAGAGAAAATATCTCTTTTTCCCCTTCTAAAGTCTCATCTAGGACTTTCCTGGTGGCTCAGACTTTAAAGCATATGCCTACAATACAGGAAAGCCAGGTTCAATCTCTGGGTCAGGAAGATCCTCTAGAGAAGGAAATGGCAACCCACTACAGTATTCTTGCCTGGAAAATCCCATGGGCAGAGGAGTGTGGTAGGCTACAGTCCGTGGGGTCGCAAAGAGTCGGACAGGGCTGAGCGACTTCACTCTCGCACTCACTCACTAAAACTCTCACCTGGGATCCCTATAACAAAAGATGGATTAATCAGCAAAACACATAGAAATTTGCTTAATATAAGTTTTATTTGGCCCAGATGCCTTTGTAAGAAAATGAAGACCTGAAATGGTTAAACCTGAGCATTTTTCTCTTAGGTTGGATTAAGAGTGGAAAGCCATGAAAAGATATGAGGCTACCTTTTAAATTAGAATTTTATGCCCTGATTCAGGGAAGGTCAGAAAGCCCATGCCACTTCTCAGATTCTTTCAGCATAAGATATGCAGTATGCCAAAGTACCATATTCGGGGGTAGGGTTCCTGAACTCCATCACTTAATACATTCTCATTATGATCACAATTCTGTATTTAAGACATTCCTTTAGATCTGAAACAACCCAAATTTTCTGTGACCTACTGTTACTAATGGTGCCTTTTACACAATTCTTCACTTATGGAATGCTTTTGAACTTCAGGGAGACAAAATCTCAAATGCCTAATGAGACTTTTGTGTGTGTGTGTGTGCACTAAATCTTCTCTATATCAATATGAGTCTCATGTAGCTTTCTTTTTCTTTTTACAAAATTCCTTGTTTATCTTAACAAAAAGCAAAACTCAGGAAAAAGCTAAACACTCATATCTTTCCCTTCCTTTGACATTTATTGAGGGTAAAGTCTCTTATGAAGAGAACTCGAAGTTTTCAGCTTCCTTACCCATGGCAGTTTCAAAGGACATTCATCCATTTTTTCCTTCTACACTCACATATCCTTTCCAGTAGCTGAGCACACCCTTAGCAAAAAAGAGATTTTTCTTCAGTACCCAGTAAGAACTTATTCACCTCTTCATGTGTCTAAACCTAATCCCATGATAAGCTTCACAGTATAGTTAAATAATTTCAGAAGTTTACAGGCAACAAGCAAACATGTAAAGGGAAATCTAGAATACTGTTAAGTTCTAATACACTAATTTCCAGGTTTGCATCAATTTAATAGGTTCTCGGTTACCATATCAGAAGGAGGAAAAAAAAAAATGACTAATCAAAGTAGACTGAAAGCCTAATGAACATCATACCAGAGGACATGGATAAAACAAATAATGAAATTCCAAAGAAAATTATTGTAGGTCATTTCTGAAACCTTCCCTATTATGGCTAACTGGACAAACATTCAGTCATGCAAGGAGCATGGTGAACTGCAGCCAACCCACTGACCAGAAGCCAGGCATCCCAGGCAAGGGGCAGGTGGCTACACCCACCACTGTAGCTGTGAGTGGCAAAGCCCACGCTTTAAAATACATACATACATACATACATACATACATAAAACAACAGGTAAAAGATTCTTGAATCAACTGAGTACTTTAGAAAAAGCCTCATACTTCTAAATAATATTCTGATATAATCTCTGGATTATAAAGAGAAATAATAATATAATTGGAAGAATTTTAAATTGGAAAGTGGCTCATCTGAAATTACCACAAATAGTTGAGCACTACCAAGACTCTTGAAAAAGAAGAATAATCTGAAAGGAAAAGTCTTACAACATTGCAAATTAAACAAGAGAGTGAAGATGACCAAGAGCACTTGAAACAACACATTCTATTTTCAAATGTATTCTTCTTACACTCTGAATTTTAACACATAACAAGAAACCAGAAATAATTTGGACATTAGATAAAAGAAAGTCTGCTGCTGCTGCTGCTAAGTTGCTTCAGTAGTGTCAGACTCTGTGCAACCCCATGGACTGCAGCCCACCAGAGTCCTCCATCCATGGGAATTTCCAGGCAACAGTACTGGAGTGGAGTGCCATTGCCTTCTCCCAAAAGAAAGTCTATAAAGGCTCAAAAAAAGATTAAAAAGGCTAATGAGATGTCCTACTTGGGACCCCAGTGATAGGGCATACATCCACAAATAGCTGTTTCCAGTGATTATTTTAGGAGCTCAAAATGAGCTTAGCATAATTGTTTAAGGCAAACTTTGACATTTCTATTGATCTAATTTCCATTCTTTCTGCACAAAACCATTCCATTTTACCCTCAAGTGGTCCCCCAGAGTAAGTTAGACCATAATTGAAACTGGGAATACCCATGACCCTTTCAAATTTGCCTGATTCTGTCTCTGAACCCTTATCTATCTCCATTAGACTCTTACTAAAAGAACTTAAAAAGTATGTTTTCCTTCTACATGACTCTATTCTGAGTATTAAATTACTGTATTACAGCATTAAATTACTAGGTAGAGACATTTTTTTTCTTGTAAATGAAATTGTAAAATTCAGTTCACTTAAGAAAGAATTTACTTTTAAAAGTCTAATGAACTAGATAAAGTTAGGCTATAATGAACACATCCAAACTCATTCTATGAGGCCACCATCACCGTGATACCAAAACCAGACAAAGGCAACACAAAAAAAGAAAACTACAGGCCAATATCACTGATGAACATAGATGCAAAAGTTCAACAAAATTTTAGCAAACAGAATTCAGCAACACAGCAAAAAGCTCATACACCATGATCAAGTTGGGTTTATTCCAGGGATGCAAGGTTTCTTCAATATACAGAAATCAATGTAATATACCATATTAACAAATTGAAAGATAAAAACCATATGGTCATCTCAATAGATGCATAAAAGCCTTTGACAAAATACAGCACCCATTTATGATTAAAACTCTTCAAAAAATGGGCATAGAATAAACCTACCTCAACATAGTAAAGGCCATATATGATAAGCCTACAGCAAACATTATTCTCAATGGTGAAAAACTGAAAGCATTACCCCTAAGATCAGGAACAAGACAAGGGTGTCCACTTTCCCAACTATTATTCAACATAGTTCTGGAAGTCCTAGCTATAGCAATCAGAGAAGAAAAAGAAATAAAAGGAATCCAGATCAGAAAAGAAGAAGTAAAGCTCTCACTGTTTGCAGATGACATGATACTGTACATCAGATCAGCTCAGATCAGTCACTCAGTCATGCCCAACTCTTTGCGACCCCATGAATCGCAGCACACCGGGTCTCCCTGTCAATCACCAACCCCCGGAGTTCACTGAGACTCACGTCCATCAAGTCAGTGATGCCATCCAGCCATCTCATCCTCTGTCGTCCCCTTCTCCTCCTGCCCCCAAAGAAAGCCCTAAAGATAGTATCAGAAAATTACTAGAGCTAATTAGTAAATTTAGCAAAGTTGCAGAACACACCATTAATACACAGTAATCACTTGCATTTCTATATTCTAACAATGAAAAATCAGAAAGAGAAATTAAGGAATCAAACCCATTCACCACTTCAACAAAAATAATTCAACATCTAGGAATAAACTTATCTAAGGAGACAAAAGAACTGTACACAGAAAATTATAAGACATTAATGAAAGAAATCAAAGATGACATAAACAGATGGAGAAATATTCCATGTTCCTGGGTAGGAAGGATCAATATTGTGGAAATGACTATACTACCAAATGCAGTCTACAGATTTAATGCAATGCCTATCAAATTACCAATGGCATTTTTCACAGAACTAGAACAAAAAATTTCACAATTCATGTGGAAACACAAAAGTCCCCAATAGCCAAAGCAGTCTTGAGAAAGAAGAATGGAGCTGGAGGAATCAAGCTTTCTGACTTCAGGTTATAGTACAAAGCTACAGTCATCAAAACATTATGGTACTGGCACAAAAACAGAAATATAGACCAGTGGAACAAGATAGAAAGCCCAGAAATAAACCCATGCACCTATGGGTACCTTATTTTTGACAAAAAGGAGCCAAGAATATACAATGAGGCAAAGACAGCCTCTTCAATAAATGGTGCTGGGAAAACTGAACAGCTACATGTAAAAGAATGAATTATAACATCTTGTAACACCATACACAAAGATAAACTCAAAATGGATTAAAGACCTAAATGTAAGACCAGAAACTATAAAACTCAGAGGAAAACAGGCAGAACACTCAGTGACATAAATCAAAGCAAGATCCTCTGTGACCCACCTCCTAGAGTATTGGAATTAAAAACAAAAGTAAACAAATGGGACCTGATTAAACTTTAAAGCTTTTGCACAGCAAAGGAAACTCTAAGCAAAGTGAAAAGACAACCCTCAGAATGGGAAAAAATAATAGCAAATGAAATAACTGACAAAGGATTAATTGCAAAAAGAGAAAATCAGCTCACACAACTCAAAGCCAGAAAAACAAACAAGCTGCCAAAAAGTGGGAAAAAGACCTAGACATTTCTCCAAAGAAGACCTACAGATGGCTAACAAACACATGAAAAGATGCTCAACATCGCTCATTATTAGTGAAATGCAAATCAAAACCACAATGAGATATCACCTCACACCAATCAGAAAGGTCATCATCAAAAAAGTCTACAAACAATAAATGCTATAAAGGGTGTGGAAAAAAGGGAATGCTCTTGCACTGTTAGTGGGAATGTAAATTGATAGAGCCACTATAGAAGATGGTATGGAGATTCCCTAAAAAACTAGGAATAAAACCACCATATGACCCAGCAATCCCACTCCTAGGCATATATCCTGAGAAAACAAAAATTTAAAGAGACACACATGTCCCTTTGTTCATTGCAGCACTATTTACAATATCCAAGACATGGAAGCAACCTACATGTCTATTGACAGATGAATGGATAAAGAAGTAGTGGTATATATACACAATGGAATATTACTCAGCCATAAAAAGGAACATAAGAGTCAGTTCTAGTGAGATGGAGAACCTAGGACCTATTATACAGAGTGAAGTGAGTCAGAAGGAAAAAGATAAATACCATATTCTAACACATATATACAGAATCTAGAAAAATGGTACTGAAGAATTTAGTTACAGGGCAACAATGGAGAAACAGACAGAAAATAGACTTACGGACATGGGGAGAGGGGAGGAGAGGGTGAGATGTATAGAAAGAGCAACATGGAAACTTACATTACCATATGTAAAATAGATAGCCAATGGGAATTTTCTGTATGGCTCAGGAAACTCAAACAGTGGCTCTGTATCAACCTAGTGGGGTGGGATGGGGAGGGAGATGGGAGGGAGGTTCAAAAGGGCGGGGACATATGTATACTTTTGGCTGATTCATGTTGAGGTTTGACAGAAAACAGCAAAATTCTATAAAGCAATTATCCTTCAATAGAAAATAAATTAAAAATATAATGACACTATAAATCTAGGTTTTAATTTCTATGTCTTCACATTTCACTCCTTCTAACAGCCCCATGAATAGACAAGTTCCCTCTGGCCTATAAATGAACAGATCTATAGATACATGCTGTACATTCTAAACAAAACAATCAAAATGCAGATAGAGGCCCATAAACCCGTTCCATAAACTTTCTCAATGTCCACTAAAACCAGAATTTATCACAGGAAGAAGCAAACACTTAATTCTGTCATACACTATGACCTTATATATATCCTGTTTTCCTTGGGGGAGGGAGCGAGTGAGAAGGCTATCAGAGTAACGACTAGTGAAATAGGTTCTTAGCACCATGAATATAGGCTTGCTTTCCAAAACTAATCCAATAAATGCTTTCCATGATTTTTAACTTAGTGAGTGAGCCTATTAGAAAACAGATCAGCATATATCTACATTAGAACCTAGCTATGAGCTATGATTTTAGGACTCTTAATTACTCTTGCTGCTGTTATACCTCACAAAACTGAGCCCAATACAAATAAAATATTTTACCAATGAATCTCTATTTACACTAGGGATTTCATGGAAAGCTAACTAAAAGTATTCAGAGGTAGATGATCCACAAGAGTAGACAACTATACTGAGATCACTGGGTCAAGTAGACAATTTTCTAATATGGATAGCTTTTTTCCAAGTTCTTTATGTCACACTTCATGACTGGGAGAATAGATAATCATGTACTACTGTTTTGTCTCCTTTGCTTATCACTGATTACGTTGTCCTTTACTTTGTACTGGCTTGATATGACCTACTGCTCAGATGGGACTTCCCAGGTGGCACTAGTGGTAAACATCCATCTACCAATACAGGTGGAATTAAGGGATCAGGTTTGATGCCTGGGTCGGGAAGATCCCCTGGAGGAAGAAATGGCAACCCACTCCAGTATTCTTGCTTAGTGAATCCCACGGACAGATGAACCTGGCAGGTTTTGGTCCATAGTGTCACAAAAAGTCAGACACAACTGAAGCGACTTGGCAAGCATGCAGGCACTATTCAGATGAATTCCTAATGATCATTTTGCTTGGAGGTGTAAGTTAAACCTTAGTCACACTTTGCTATTCAGATGTTGTTTTATTACAGCTGGCGGCTGCGACCAGTGCACTAAGCGCAGGCAGCTGTGACCGGCACGCTAAGCGCGGCTGAGAGGAGCTACCCCACGTCTGAGGTCAGGGGCAGAAGCCGGGAGGACCCCATGCCCGAAGGGCAGCGGCCAAGAGGAGTTACCCCACGTCCGAGGTCAGGGACAGCGGCCGAGAGTGCCAGGCTGCGACGGCCTAGGAACAGCCGAGAAGGGCTACCCAAGTCCGAGGTCAGGGGCAGCGGCCAGGAGGACCAACCCCATGTCCAAGGAGCAGTGGCTGCGCGGGCACAGTAGGGCCTAGAGGAGCTTTCCCATGTTGAAGGTGAGGAAGGGTGGCGGTGAGGAGATACCCCTCGTCCAAGGTAAGGAGCAGCGGCTGCACTTTGCTGGAGCAGGCGTGAAGAAATACCACACGCCCAAGGTAAGAGAAACCCAAGTAAGACAGTAGGTGTTGCAAGAGGGCATCAGAGGGCAAACACACTGAAAGCATACTCACAGAAAACTAGTCAATATAATCACACTAGGACCACAGCCTTGTCTAACTCAATGAAACTAAGCCATGCCCATGGTGCTACAAGATGGGCGGGTCATGGTGCAGAGATCTGACAGAATGTGGTCCACTGGAGAAGGGAATGGCAAACCACTTCAGTATTCTTGACTTGAGAACCCCATGAACAGTATGAAAAGGCAAAATGATAGGATACTGAAAGAGGAACTCCCCAGGTCAGTAGGTGCCCAATATGCTACTGGAGATCAGTGGAGAAATAACTCCAGAAAGAATGAAGGGATGGAGCCAAAGCAAAACCATTACCCAGCTGTGGATGTGACTGGTGATAGAAGTAAGGTCCGATGCTGTAAAGAGCAATATTGCATAGGAACCTGGAATGTCAGGTCCATGAATCAAGGCAAATTGGAAGTGGTCAAACAAGAGATGGCAAGAGTGAATGTTGACATTCTAGGAATCAGTGAACAGAAATGGATTGGAATGGGTGAATTTAACTCAGATGACCATTATATCTACTACTGCGGGCAGGAATCCCTCAGAAGAAATGGAGTGGCCATCATGGTCAACAAAAGAGTCCGAAATGCAGTACTTGGATGCAATCTCAAAAACGACAGAATGATCTCTGTTCATTTACAAGGCAAACCATTCAATATCATGGTAATCCAAGCCTATGACCCAAACAGTAATGCTAAAGAAGCTGAAGTTGAATGGTTCTATGAAGACATACAAGACCTTTTAGAACTAACACCCAAAAAAGATATTCTTTTCATTATAGGGGACTGGAATGCAAAAGTAGGAAGTCAAGAAACACCTGGAGTAACAGGCAAATTTGGCCTTGGAATACTGAATGAAGCAGGGCAAAGACTAATAGAGTTTTGCCAAAAAATGCACTGGTCATAGAAACACCCTCTTCCAACAACACAAGAGAAGACTCTACACATGGACATCACCAGATGGTCAACAACAAAATCAGATTGATTATATTCTTTGCAGCCAAAGATGGAGAAGCTCTATACAGTCAGGAAAAACAAGACCAGGAGCTGACTGTGGCTCAGATCATGAACTCCTTATTGCCAAATTCAGACTGAAATTGAAGAAAGTAGGGAAAACCACTAGACCATTCAGGTATGACCTAAATCAAATCCCTTATGATTATACAGTGGAAGTGAGAAATAGATTTAAGGGCCTAGGTCTGATAGATAGAGTGCCTGATGAACTATGGACGGAGGTTCGTGACATTGTACAGGAGACAGGGATCAAGACTATCCCCATGGAAAAGAAATGCAAAAAAGCAAAATGGCTTCCTGGGGAGGCCTTACAAATACTGTGAAAAGAAGAGAAGCGAAAAGCAAAGGAGAAAATGAAAGATATAAGCATCTGAATGCAGAGTTCCAAAGAATAGCAAGAAGACATAAGAAAGCCTTCCTTAGCAATCAATGCAAAGAAATAGAGGAAAACAACAGAATGGGAAAGACTGTAGATCTCTTCAAGAAAATTAGAGATACCAAAGGAATATTTCATGCAAAGATAGGCTCGATAAAGGACAGAAATCGTATGGACCTAACAGAAGCAGAATGTATTAAGAAGAGGTGGCAAGAATACACAGAAGAACTGTACAAAAAAGATCTTCACTACCCAGATAATCGCGATGGTCTGATCACCCACCTAGAGCCAGACATCCTGGAATGTGAAGTCAAGTGGGCCTTAGAAAGCATCAGTTTGAGCAAAGCTAGTGGAGGTGATGGAATTCCAGTTGAGCTATTTCAAATCCTGAAGGATAATGCTGTGAAAGTGCTGCACTCAATATGCCAGCACATTTGGAAAACTCAGCAGCGGCCACAGGACTGGAAAAGGTCAGTTTCATTCCAATCCCAAAGAAAGGCAATGCCAAAGAAGACTCAAACTACAGCACAATTGCACTCATCTCACACGCTAGTAAAGTAATGCTCAAAATGCTCCAAGCCAGGCTTCAGCAATACATGAACCATGAATTTCCAGATGTTTAAACTGCTTTTAGAAAAGACAGAGGAACCAGAGATCAAATTGCCAACATCCGCTGGATCATGGAAAAAGCAAGAGAGTTCCAGAAAAACATCTATTTCTGTTTTATTGACTATGCCAAAGCCTTTGACTGTGTGGATCACAACAAACTGTGGAAAATTCTGAAAGAGATAGGAATACCAGACCACCTGACCTGCCTCTTGAGAAATTTGTATGCAGGTCAGGAAGCCACAGTTAGAACTGGACATGGAACAATAGACTGGTTCCAAATAGGAAAAGGAGTACTTCAAGGCTGTATATTGTCACTCTGCTTATTTAACTTATATGCAGAGTACATCATTAGAAACCCTCGGCTGGAAGAAGCACAAGCTGGAATCAAGATTTCTGGGAGATATATCAATAACCTCAGATATGCAGATGACACCACCCTTATGGCAGAAAGTGAAGAGGAACTAAAAAGCTCTTGATGAAAGTGAAAGAGGAGAGTGAAAAAGTTGGCTTAAAGCTCAACATTCAGAAAACGAAGATCATGGCATCTGGTCCCATCACTTCATGGGAAATAGATGGGGAAACAGTGGAAACAGTGTCAGACTTTATTTTTGGGGCTCCAAAATCACTGCAGATGGTGACTGAAGCCATGAAATTAAAAGATGCTTACTCCTTGGAAAGAAAGTTATGACCAACCTGGATAGCATATTCAAAAGCAGAGACATTACTTTGCCATCAAAGGTCCGTCTAGTCAAGGCTATGGTTTTTCCAGGGGTCATCTATGGATGTGAGAGTTAGACTGTGAAGAAAGCTGAGCACCAAAGAATTGATGCTTTTGAACTGTGGTGTTGGAGACGACTCTTGAGAGTCCCTTGGACTGCAAGGAAATCCAGCCAGTCCATTCTGAAGGAGATCAGCCCTAGGTGTTCTTTGAAAGGAATGATGCTAAAGCTGAAACTCTAGTACTTTGGCCACCTCATGCGAAGAGTTGACTCATTGGAAAAGAGCCTGATGCTGGGAGCGATTGAGGGCAGGAGGAGAAGGGGGCGACAGAGGATGGGATGGCTGGATGGCATCACCGACTCGATGGACATGACTCTGAGTGAACTCTGGGAGTTGGTGATGGACAGGGAGGTGCTGAGATTCATGGGGTCGCAAAGGGTTGGGCACGACTGAGCGACTGAACTGAACTGAACAGTGTGCTTGTGTGAATGAATGACATACCCTGCACAAAGCAAGTAAGGAGCCCTGCTCTGCGGTTCCATGCTGATCTCATATGGCTTACTGCAGAAATCTGTCGGGGGTTTATACTAACCTGCCAATGCCAAAAGGCACCCAATATCTCCTTCAGGGACTGACCAGAAATGGGCAAGAGTGTGGACTAAACTCTCCTTTCTTGGTCAAACTTTCTGGTCTCTTTGACCATTTCATAACTTCTTGGGTATTAGAACTATTAACCTATCTGTCGGATCATAGACATTCAAAGGACCTTTGATCTATGCTGTTACTATATACTGTTGTTGCTGTTGCTAAGTCGCTTCAGCCGTTTTCAACTCTGTGCAACCCTATAGACGGCAGCCCATAGGCTCCTCTGTCCCTGGAATTCTCCAGGCAAGAATACTGGAATGGGTTGCCATTTCCTTCTCCAATGCATGAAAGTGAAAAGTGAAAGTGAAGTCACTCAGTCATGCCTGACTCTTAGCAACCTCATAGACTGCAGCCTACCAGGCTCCTTCGTCCATGGGATTTTCCAGGCAAGAGTACTGGAGTGGGGTGCCATCGCCTTCTCCAACTGTATACTGTTACTTAGGTCCCAAACTTGGATTGGTAGTCAGGAAGCGCCTAGCTTCACTAGGAGTCGGAAGTTTAGAAGCTAGATGGAGCTCTAGCTTCACGAGCATCTCTTAGATTAAAGTTTACTCAGATTGGAAGTACAATGAGTTTCTTCCTTTGGTAACACTATCTCTTAGTGGACCAGAGGAGAATTTTCAGTGACTTTTGTCCCAACTCCTTAGATATTCTTTCTGTGGAATCTGTGGGAATGAAATGGAAGGACTGGCCCTAATAACTCGAGAACAAAAGTCACTTTTTCCTCACTGGCCAGCCCTTCACCATCTCTTTTGCTATCGCTTATACTGGTGTGAAGATGTTTGGAAGGAACATCTCAGTTTTATGTTCATACCCATCTTATTGTGGTCAGGAATATACTCAGGGTCGTGCACAGGCACTCAGGTGACAAATGTTTCCCCCCAGCGATCTTAGCTTGGGAGGCATTCCAGAAGGTTACTCTGATTGCACCCTAGGTGGCATCAGAGGCAAGCAAGGTTTTAAGGGTGAGGAACTGGACATCACTCAGGGATGCCACCAGGTCTACCCCTGGTGCATCTCCACCCCACCTCCATGGTAGAACTGGGAGGGACGAATATGGCACCTGCATTGGAAAGGGACAGACTAAGTCCAACCAGGGAAGAAAAGCTTCAGTGTAAAGTCTGTCTACACCCTTATCTAGAGCAGGGAGGGGCGCCTCTGGTAGAAAGAGGCACTGGTCGCTTTTTTTCTCTCTTACAGATGGGAGCTAACAATTCCAGCCTCACTCCTTTGAACTGTATCCTGAACAACTGGGATATATTTGGTCCCCAGAGCTTAAAGAAGACATTCCTGATCTTCCTATGTGAAACTGCATGGCCACAGTATTCATTGGAGGACGGCGAACAGTGGCTGGTTGGAGGGTCTCTTAATTATAATACGTTTTACAATTAGACCAGTTCTGTAGAAAACAAGGGAAATGGGTAGAAGTAGCATATGTGTTGCCCCTTCTGTCTGAGAGATATGCCAGACTTATGTCCTAAGGGTATAGATTTGGGTGTGAAACCTTCAGCTCCCTCCTGTTCTCCTACTTTGCCCCCATACCTGGGGCTCCAAATTGAGCAAGCTGAAAGTCAGGGACCACCCCCTTCCCCCAGGAAGGGTTACCTCGGTCTCAGTAAAAACCCAAACTGAGATTCAAACAATCCAAGTAAAGGTCCAAACAATCCCTGTCTCAGTATGACCTCAGACTACTCTGGTTTCAATAGAAACTCAGACAATCAAAGTAAGAGAAGCTCAGACAGCAAAAACTAAGGGGTGAGACGAGATGGGGGACAGGAAACAAAGAGATACAGAAAAGCAAGTTTCTCCCATCTATCCCTGGGATCATATGCACAGAATAGCCAGAGAGGCTGAGGAACAGCCACAGAAGCTGTTGCCTCTTCATGAAGCACCCACTGGTAAAAATAATCAGTCTATGAGAGTTAATAAGCCCTTTCCTTATCAAGAAATACAAAGAATCAAGGAGGATCTGGGAAACTATTTAGAGGATCCAGAAAATATATTAGAGCTTTTAAAGGTGTTACTCTGCTTTATGACCTTACTTGGAAGGATGTGATGTATATCATGGGACAATTGCTGACTCCTGGCTCAAAAAGTCGAGTTTTGGGGAAAGCCGTTGCTTATGGAGATGAATGGCTTGGTAATAAATCAGTAAGCAAGAGGGAGGACGAGATAGCTGCCCTCCCCACTGGGAATGAGGCAGTCCCAACTATAGAACCAGACTGGGAATATAACACAGCTGAAGAAAGATGGGATCAGAGTCATTTTGTCAGATGTATTCTTGAAGGACTCAGGCAAGTGCGTGCTAAGACTTTCAGTTCAGTTCAGTTCAGTTCAGTCGTTCAGTTGTGCCCAACTCTTTGCGACCCCATGAATTGCAGCACACCAGGCCTCCCTGTCCATCACCAACTCCTGGAGTTCACTCAGACTCATGTCTATCGAGTTGGTGATGCCATCCAGCCATCTCACCCTCTGTCGTCCCCTTCTCCTCCTGCCCCTAATCCCTCCCAGCATCAGAGTCTTTTCCAATGAGTCAACTCTTCACATGAGGTAGCCAAAGTACTGGAGTTTCAGCTTTAGCATCATTCCTTCCAAAGAACACCCAGGGTTGATCTCCTTCAGAATGGACTGGTTGGATCTCCTTGCAGTACAAGGGACTCTCAAGAGTCTTCTCCAACACCACAGTTCAAAAGCATCAGTTCTTCGGTGCTCAGCTTTCTTCACAGTCCAACTCTCACATCCATACATAACCACTGGAAAAACCATAGCCTTGACTAGATGGACCTTTGTTGGCAAAGTAATGTCTCTGCTTTTGAATATGCTATCTAGGTTGGTCATAACTTTCCTTCCAAGGAGTAAGAGTCTTTTAATTTCATGGCTAAGACTTTAAACTATGCCAAATTGACAAACATAGAACAGGGGGAGAAGGAAGCTCCTGGTAAATTCCTAGATAGACTGAGAAAAAGCCCTTTGCAGATTCACTGAGATTTATCCCTAAAGTGAAGAGGGAAGAGTGATCTTAAAAGATAGGTTTCTCACGTAATCGGCTCCAGATATCCATTGTAAGCTATTAAAACAGGTGTATGGACCAAATTAGTTTTTAGATAATCTGCTGCAACTGGCTCAAACAGTCTATTATGGTAGGGAATATGAGGAAAAGAAAGAAAGGCAGAAAAAGACAAAAGAATAAGTGGAAGCTCTTGTAATGGCTGTCAGAACCATTCTTAAACAGCCTGAGAAACATGCCAAGAGGGACCCAGGTGAAAAGAGATGGGCTTGCTATTACTGTGGAAAGGAGGGGCACCTCAAGCAGGAGTGCCCTTAGGCATCTAAGCCGCCCCCAGCTCCATGTCCGGTCTGCAAAGGACCACACTGGAAGAGAAATTGCCCCCAGAGGCATATGTTTCAAGGGTCAGATTCTCAAGACAATCAGGACTGAAGGTGCCCAGGGGCCCCCACACAATCTCCCATCCAAATTATACCTGAGGAAACCCAGGTATTAATAACTGTCAGGGGGTGGGGGGGGTCGGGGAGGCGGCAATCCATCAATTTCCTTTTAGATACTGGGGCAACTTACTTTGTGCTTACTGAAGCCCTTGGCCTACTTTCTTCCCGATCCACTTCTGTAGGGGGACTGTCTGGACAAGGCAAAAGGTATTACTTCAAAATTGTTCTTTAAGCTGTAACTTGGACTATGCTATTTTCACACAAGTTTCTGATCACACCAGAGTCTTCCTCACACCTTTTGGGGAGGGATATACTTTTGGGTGAATTCCAGGAGTTGGTGATGGACAAGGAGGCCTGGCATGCTGCAATTCATGGGGTCACAAAGTGTCAGAAATGACTGAGTGACTGAACTGAACTGAACTGATACTGAGCATGGTCCATGCCTCTGTTTTCATGAATATGGAGCCCTCCATTTCTCTCCCTTTAATTGAACAAAATGTAAATCCTAGAGTGTGGACTGATGGAAAATCTGTGGGTCGAGCACAAAATGCTATTCCTATAGTTGTCAAGCTCAAAGACCCACACTTATTTCCACATAAGAAGCAGTATCCACTGAAACCTGAGGTTAAGGATGGGTTAAAACCCATCATTGAGAATTTGAAGGAGTAGGCGCTATTAATTCCCTGTAACAGTCCATGCAACATTCCTATTTTTGGGTATAAAGAAATCAAATGGTAAATGGAGAATAGTTCAAGATTTACAGATAATAAATGAGGCTGTAGTTTCTTTACACCCCGTGGTGCCTAATCCTTATACTCTATTGTCTGGAATTCCTGAACTAGCCAAATATTTCTCAGTAACTGATTTAAAAGATGCCTTCTATTCAGTGCCTTTGGCGGAGGAAAGTCAATTTCTATTTGCCTTTGAAGACTCTATGCAGCCAGCTTCTCAGTTAACCTGGACAGTTTTGCCCCAGGGATTTCATGACAGCCCTCACCTATTTGGGCAAAGTTTGTCACGGAATCTACAAAACTTTAATAGCTCCGAAGCAGTGGTGCTACAATATGTAGATGATATTCTGCTCTGTGCTGAGACAGAGGAAGCTTGTTCACAAGCCTCAGAAGATTTCTTAAACTTTCTGGCAGGCTGTGGTTACAAGACATCAAGAGAAAAGGCTCAGCTTTGTCAACAATCTGTTAATATCTGGGCCTAATCATATCAGAAGGGACTAGGGCTGCCGGGGTCCAGCCCCGGCTGATCCAGGGTATTCGAAGTGGGGACGGCGTCAGCGACCTATTTATTTATAAATATTTATCAAAGATATAAAGAGTAATAGAATGAGGATAGCTCAGTAGGAAAATTCAGTGGAGAAAAGAGGCTGAGTAGCTTGGTTTACGCGGGAGACCAATAAAACTTCAAGACAAGAAGTTTGCACCACTTACGTAGGCCGCAGGCGTCCTTCCGTTCTCCCGAAAGAGAGGAGACACTGAGGCCTCCCCGGTCGGATCTTAGAAGCCCAGGCATAATTAGCAAGCATGGCAGGTTCCGTGCTCCAGATGGAAACTCAGCCAGAATTTGAGAAAGAGAGCGACATGGGGAGACCAAGTTTTGGTGAACAAGGCCCGCACTTTATTTTCCAAAGTAGTTTTTATACCTAAAGTTGTGCATACAGGATAATGGGGGAAGGGGTGGAGTCATGCAAGGACAGCAGTTCCTGGTCCTAATCGAAGCCAGGCTTTCAAACTTATCATATGCAAAAGTTCAGGTGAATTACATCATCTTCTGGCCAGGAGGCCTGTTAACATTTTAAGAAACTTATCTTTCTCTAAAGGTGATTATTCCAAAGTCAGGCACCAGCCTCCAAAAAAGCATTGGACAAAGCTGCATTCCTATAGGGCAAAGGTGAGGTGGGCTCAATCAAGAAAAGAATTAACTCAAGGGTACAACGTTACAAACATTGAGGCTACTACTTACATTTCTATACACCCATTATATCAATCAATACACTGCCAAGGACACAGTAGGTAAGGAGTATGGAGACTTAGCAGCAAACATTGGCTCAATAAGTGAAAAACCCTTCACCAATACAATTTCTAATCAATCTTTTAACTACTCAAAAGAATCTGTGTTTAGACAGTTTAGAACATCTCCTGCCTCTCACAGTTGGGAGGCTCTGAACAATCACATGTGGCCAGAAAAACCTATTCAGGCAGGCTAGAGGATTTCCAAAGGAGTTTGTAGGTTGAAACACTGTCACACCCAGGAATTATTAACTGGAGCTGTAAGCTAACTCTTTTTTCAGAGAGAGGTAGTGGGGGACAGCTCCCGTAAAGTCAGAGGTATAGGTGAGAGCACAAAGCCGAAAGTAGGCAGACTGGTTTGGGGGTAGATGCTCGAGAATTTCCAGGGAGACTCCTGAGGCTCGATCCCGCCTTTACGTGTGCCGAGCCTCCTTCCTCATGACCTTTGCCATGGGCAGAGCTCCTGCTCCCAGCAGTGATAGAATTCCAGTTGAGCTATTCCAGATCCTGAAAGATGATGCTGTGGAAAGTGCTGCACTCAATATGCAATATGCAATATGCACTCAATATGCAATATGCCGGCTCCCGGCATAAGGCCATAGGCCCTGAGAGAATTAAACCTATACTAAATCATCCCCTACCTATGATTTTAAGACAATTGAGAGGATTTTTAGGAATCATAGGCTACTGCCGCCTTTGGGTTTCAGATTATGGGGAACTTGCCCGGCCTTTATATGAAATTATAACTGAGAAACAGCAGGCCCAAACCAACAAACTGGTTTGATCTCCAGATAGTCAAAAGGCTTTTAAGGCTCTTCAGACTGCTCTCCTGCAAGCTCCTGCTTTGAGCTTGCCGACAGGGTCAGAATTTAATTTGTTTGTCACTGAAAGAAAAGGTATGGCCTTGGGAGTTTTGACACAACCCCAAGGGCCTCACCAGCAACCTATTGCTTATTTAAGTAGAGAATTAGATGTAATTTCACGTGGGTGGCCACACTGTCTAAGAGTAATTGGGGCAACAGCTTTATTAACACCTGAAGCCTTAAAAATAAATAGTGGGTGAAATCTTACTGTACTGACTCCTCATGATGTGAGTGGAATCTTAAATTTCAAGGCTAATACTTGGATGACAGACAGTAGCTTCTTAAACATCACTCATTATTGTTAAAAGGACCAATAACTAAGCTTAAAGTTTGTGGAAATTTAAATCCTGCCACTTTCCTTCCTGAGAAGAAAAATGAAACACCTGATCTCAATTGTTCCCAATTTCTCACTTTAAACTATGCAGCTCGGGAAGATCTAATGGATACCCCATTAGACAATCCTGACATGGAAATATTTACAGATGGCAGTTCTTTTGGTCGGGTTGGGAAGTGTAAAGCAGGTTACGCCCTGGTGATGGCTGAACAGGTTTTAGAAGCAAAATCTCTCCTCCAGGGAACCAGTGCTCAGTTAGCGGAGCCTGTGGCTCTGACCCAAGCTCTAGAGTTAAGCAAAGGGCAGCAAGTAAATATCTACCGTGATTCTAAGTATGCTTATTTGACTTAATATGCTCATGCTGCAATATGGAAAGAAAGACATTTTAGAACAGCAACAAGAGAACCTATTAAGCATTTCAGAGAGATTGAGAGACTTTTAACTGCTATATATTGTCCTAAAGAAGTAGCTGTTATGCATTGCAAAGGGCACAGCAGGGATGGGAGTAAAGTAGCCTAGGGTAATCAGCTGGCTGACTGTCAAGCCAGAAAAGCAGCACTTTAGGAAACCCCTGACTGCAGACGCCTTTGATCTGGACAGGTCCTATGGAACAGGAAAAACCACAATATACTGAGAAAGAATTAGAAAGATAAGAGAAAAGAGAAGCCAAGACTCCTGAAAAAGGATGTCTAGTATCTACTGCCCCTATATGCTGGGAACAAACAGAGCCATCCCCAGAAGCTAGCCAACAACTTAATTATAATGATTGGAAACAATTGTGATTTTTGCCTCAGGAAATGTGCAATGTAATCATTCCCATGTTTTCCAACCCCAGTTCAGGTCCTCCCTTTGCCTGGGCAGGCACTGATTGAGACTGGATATCTCAGTCACGTTGGCTTGCTCCAAACGGGACCCATTGGATATGTGGCTCTTACCTGTGGGCATGGCTCCCCCCTGTATAGATAGGGAGATGCGCCCTAGGTCTAGCTTTTACTCACTGCCTCATACTTTCAGAGCTTCCAGAAAAGTCTGCTAATTTACCACACCTTAAAACTCGGTGGGCAAGGCCTGTATTTCACTGGTATGATTATTTGGCTTCAGTGTTTGTTCTGTCTTTGGGAAACTACAGATGTTATGCTATGAGTATTATGCTTTGACTAATTTTACTCAGGCATTACAAGAGTCTCAAAAAGCTATTTCAGCTCTTAATGCTGAACAAGTACAAATTAGAAAGGTGGTTTTACAAAACAGATTGACCTTAGATATTCTGACAGCTGCACAAGGAGGAACTTGTGCCATTATTCATACCCAGTGCTGTATGTATATACCTGTTATGAGCAATAACGTTACTCATTTTACTAAACACATGAACAAGGTGATTGAGGCTATGGATACTCCTGAAGCCTCAATTGCCTTACTTTGGTAGAAGTTGACTAGTTCCCCATGGTGGAAAGCTATCTTAATTATAATAATTCTGATTGTTCTGTTTTTTTGCTGTTTGCTCCCTCCATCTGTAACTGTGTAGCTGGATTTGTTTCTAGTCACATGAAGGCTTTTAAGTTACAAATGGTTGTCCAAGCTCCTACAAGTGCCGCAGCTTCCTCCAACTATTACTGGGGGCCCCTGGATCAGAGACCCTCAATGTGAGGCTTAGGACAATATGTTACCTCAACAATTTAGGGACAATGCCCCTTACAGCTCGGAAGAAGTTATGGAATAAGAACGACACCCCTTTCCCTTACAACATAATTCTCCTAAAAGAAAAGGGGGGAATGAAAGAGTCAATTCTTAGGCAGGTTGATAAGAAGTCCAGGGGTCCCCAAGGAGAGAGGGGTCTGGAATTCTCAAGGAGGAGGAAAGGACAAACTCCCCCCCCCCCCACCCCCGCCACCCCCCCATCCTCTAAATTCCTTAGCCTTTAGTCACATAAAACATTTTCATCTTTAAGCCTCTTTAAACTGATGAATACACAACAACCAACTCAGTTAAAATTGTACTAAGGATTATATAGCAACAATGTATCCTGCTTGAGGACAGTTTCTTCCTCCTGAAAAGCTTCTGGCTAATCCTGTTATTTTAAAATGTAAATTATGGGAGTGGGTCTAGTAAGATCTTTACAACCTCCAGACATTCTGTTGATACATTTTAAGTTCTGCCAAGAGAACGCACTGGTCATAGCAAACACCCTCTTCCAACAACACAAGAGAAGACTCTACCCATGGACATCAACAAATGGTCAACACTGAAATCAGACTGATTTTATACTTTGCAGCCAAAGATGGAGAAGCTCTATAGAGTCAGCAAAAACAAGACTGGGAGCGGACTGTGGTTCAGATCATGAACTCCTTATGCCAAATTCAGACTTAAATTGAAGAAAGTAGGGAAAACCATTAGACCATTCAGGTATGACCTAAATCAAATCCCTTATGATTATACAGTGGAAGTGAGAAATAGACTGAAGGGACCAGATCTGATAGACAGAGTGCCTGATGGACTATCGATGGAGGCTCGTGACATTGTACAGGAGACAGGAAGCAAGACCATCCCCAAGAAAAAGAAATGCAAAAAAGCAAAATGGTTGTATGAGGAGGCCTTACAAATAGCTGTGAAAAGAAGAGAAGCGAAAAGAAAAGGAGAAAAGGAAAGATATACCCATTTGAATGCAGAGTTCCAAAGAATGGCAAAGAGAGATAAGAAAGCCTTCCTCAGCAATCAGTGCAAAGACATAGAGGAAAACAATAGAATGGGAAAGACTAGAGATCTCTTCAAGAAAATTAGAGATACCAAGGTAACAGTTCATGCAAAGATGGGCCCAATAAAGGACAGAAATGGTATGGACCTAACAGAAGCAGAAGATATTAAGAAGAGGTGGCAAGAATACACAGAAGATCTGTATAAAAAAGATCTTCACAACCCAATAATCACGAAGGTGTGATCGTGCCCACTCACCTAGAGCTGGACATCCTGGAATGTGAAGTCAGGTGGGCCTTAGCAAGCATCACTACGAACAAAACTTACTAGAGGCAATGGAATTCCAGTTGAGCTATTTCACATTTTAAAAGATGATGCTGTGAAAGTGCTGCACTCAATATGCCAGCAAATCTGTAAAACTCAGCAGTGGCCACAGGACTGGTAAAGGTCAGTTTTCATTCAATTCCCAAAGAAAGGTAATGCCAAAGAATGCTCAAACTACCGCACAATTGCATTCATCTCACATGCTAGTAAAGTAATGCTCAAAATTCTCCAAGCCAGGCTTCAGCAATATGTGAACTGTGAACTTCAGATGTTTTAGCTGGTTTTAGAAAAGGCAGAAGAACCAGAGATCAAATTGCCAACATCTGCTGGATCATCGAAAAAGCAAGAGAGTTCCAGAAAAACATCTATTTCTGCTTTATTGACTATGCCAAAGCTTTTGACTATGTGGATCACAATAATCAGTAGACATTTCTGAAAGAGTTGAAAATGCAAGACCACCTGACCTGCCTCTTGAGAAACCTGTATACAGGTTAGGAAGCAACAGTTAGAACTGGACATGGAACAACAGACTGATTCCAAATAGGAAAAGGAGTACTTCAAGGCTGTATATTGTCATCCTGCTTATTTAACTTATATGCAGAGTACATCATGAGAAACGCTGGGCTGGAAGAAGCACAAGCTGGAATCAAGATTGCCAGGAGATATATCAATAACCTCAGATATGCAGATGACACCACCTTTATAGCAGAAAGAGAAGAGGAACTAAAGAGCCTCTTGATGAAAGTGAAAGAGGAAAGTGGAAAAGTTGGCTTAAAACTCGACATTCAGAGAACGAAGATCATGGCATCACTTCATGGGAATTAGATGGGGAAACAGTGGAAACAATGGCTGACTTTATTTTTCTGGTCTCCAAAATCACTGTGGATGGTGTTGTAGCCATGAAATTAAAAGATGCTTGCTCCTTGGAAGGAAAATTATGACCAACCTAGACAGCATATTAAAAAGCAGAGACATTACTTTGTCAACAAAGGTCCGTCTAGTCAAGGCTATGGTTTTTCCAGTGGTCATGTATAGATGTGAGAGTTGGACTCTAAAGAAAGCTGAGTGCAGAAGAATTGATGCTTTTGAACCATGGTGTTGGAGAAGACTCTTCAGAGTCCCTTAGACTGCAAGGAGATCCAACCAGTCCATCCTAAAGGAGATCAGTCCTGGGTGTTGGAGGGACTTCTTGAAGCTGAAACTCCAATACTTTGGCCACCTGATATGAAGAGCTGACTCATTGGAAAAGACCCTGATGCTGGGAAAGATTGAGGGCAGGAGGAGAAGGGGACGACAGAGGATGAGATAGTTGGATGGCATCACCGACGCAATGGATACAGGTTTGGGTGGACTCTGGGAGTTGGTGATGGACAGGGAGGCCTGGTGTGCTGCAGTTCATGGGGTCGCAAAGAGTAGACATGATTCAGTGACTGAACTGAACTGAACTGAACTGAATAATTAAAAAGTATATAACTCCCTTGCTAACACTAGGGAAGGAAGCACTCTTTCTGCCCTCTTCTGATGTCTATGTCAGACGCTTTCTCTATCTCTTTTCAGTTAAGTTCAGTTCAGTCGCTCAGTCGTGTCTGACTCTTTGTGACCCCATGAATCGCAGCATGCCAGGCCTCCCTGTCCATCACCAACTCCCGGAGCTCACCCTGACTCACATCCATTGAGTCAGTGATGCCATCCAGCCATCTCATCCTCTGTCATCCCCTTCTCCTCCTGCCTCCAATCCCTCCCAGCATCAGAGTCTTTTCCAATGAGTCAACTCTTCGCATGAGGTGGCCAAAGTACTGGAGTTTCAGCTTTAGCATCATTCCTTCCAAAGAAATCCCAGGGCTGATCTCCTTCAGAATGGACTGGTTGGATCTCCTTGCAGTCCAAGGACTCTCAAGAGTCTTCTCCAACACCACAGTTCAAAGGCATCAATTCTTCGGTGCTCAGCCTTCTTCACAGTCCAACTCTCACATCCATACATGACCACAGGAAAAACCATAGCCTTGACTAGACGAACCTTTGTTGGCAAAGTAATGTCTCTGCTTTTGAATATGCTATCTAGGTTGGTCATAACTTTCCTTCAAGAAGTAAGCGTCTTTTAATTTCATGGCTGCAGTCACCATCTGCAGTGATTTTGGAGCCCAAAAAATAAAGTCTGACACTGTTTCCACTGTTTTCCCCATCTATTTCCCATGAAGTGATGGGACCAGATGCCATGATCTTCGTTTTCTGAATGTTGAGCTTTAAGCCAACTTTTTCGCTCTCCATTTTCACTTTCATCAAGAGGCTTTTTAGTTCCTCTTCACTTTCTGCCATAAGGGTGGTGTCATCTGCATATCTGAGGTTATTGATATTTCTCCTGACAATCTTGATTCCAGCTTGTGTTTCTTCCAGTCTAGCATTTCTCATGATGTCCTCTGCATATAAGTTAAATAAGCAGGGTGACAATATACAGCCTTGAAGTACTCCTTTTCCTATTTGGAACCAGTCATTGTTTCATGTCCAGTTCTAACTGTTGCTTCCTGACCTGCATACAAATTTCTCAAGAGGCCGGTCAGGTGGTCTGGTATTCCCATCTCTTTCAGAATTTTCCACAGTTTATTGTGATCCACACAGTCAAAGGCTTTGGCATAGTCAATAAAGCAGAAATAGATGGTTTTCTGTCTCTTTTAGACTTTAATAAACCTTTATTACACAAAAGCTCTGAACAATCAAGCCTTATCTCTGGCCCCAGAGTGAATTCTTCTGCTCCAGAGGCCAAGAATCCCAGCATCTTTCATTGTTCAGCAACAACCTTTCATGGTGATCTGGTCACTGATCTGGTTCAGCATTTTATAGAAAACAAAGCACTGTCCAGATAACCATAGGACAACCAAGCATTACCTAGCTTCCCCACCCTTGGTTTACAAGTTAGTTTGCTGGGTGAAAAGGTTGACTGCTTAGAGAATATGAAGCTAACTGCAAAATTCACATGTGTCCAGTATCCTATTATAAAAACAAATTAGTGACCCTGAATAGGCAAAACTCACAAAGTCAAACTTATTTATTCAAATCTGTACCTCAGAGGAATGACTGACCAAAAGAAGAAACTTAAAGAGGAAAAAACTACATTTTGTCCTACATTTCCTCAGCCTAGAAAAGTTTTGCATTTCTTAATTAAATAGAGTTTTTTCCAAGATGGGCCATGAGTAGAAGGACCTTCTTAATATCAGCTATGAATTACCAAGACATCCAAAAGAATAGATGGCCTGTAATTGGATGACAAAGGAACTCAAATTTCTGGGATTATTTACTATTATTTTGTCTGCCATAGGATCAATTAGTCTATGCACATAGAAAGCATTTTCTAAATGCTTGTTGAAATGGAAAGGAAAGAGATTGTGAAGCTAATCAAACACAAAGAGATCTTAATTTTTTATGTATTAAAACTTTGGTTTCTGTAAAATATAAACTAAACATGCAATTGGAATTGTGACTCCCATGTAATAATCTGAGCTATAAATACCATGGATTGTATCTTTTATGGGTCCTTTTCTTTTAAAATTGTGGACCCTTGCATGCATGTAAAACTCTCTTATTTCCCCTGCCCAAAATCGTGTATGAGTCAGTTTGTTGTAAGTAGGGGCAACATGTCAACTTCATATTGCATTTTAAAATACAATATGAATATGCTACTTAACTCAATAATTGCTAGCTTTGAACATTTTTCTCCTATATAGTCAAACTGATGTGAAAATGACAATAATCAGAACAGAAGAAGACAAAACTGGAAAGAGAAGAGGATTAGAGAGGATATATTCAATTTACAATTTTATTTTTAAAGAGAGTCTTTAAAACTGAAAATGTTTAAGGAAATATAGGTTTAAATTTGGTCAATAATTGCTTGCCCAAACTCTTTCCTTGATGTCGCTGACTTGTTTCATTCTTTTCCTTCTGTTTATTTATTTCTAAATTTTCCTTTATGCATTAATACAATATAGTTCTCTCTTGACAACCATATTCAGTTGGTCCCAATTTCTAACGATGTTTCCCACATGGAGTCCTTCAATTGCAGGCTCTCTTACACTAACCTAGTTTAGGCCCTCAGCACTAGCTGTCATCATTGTGTGTGTGTGTGTGTGTGTGTGTATGTGTGAGTGTACTTAGCCGTTCCCCATTGATGATAGCCTACCAGGCTCCTCTGTCCATGGGATTCTCTAGGCAAGAATACTGGAGTAGGTAGCCATTCCCTTCTCCAGGTGTGATCTTCCCCAACCAGGATCAAACCCAGGTCTCCTGCATTGCAGGCAGATTCTCTACTGTCAGAGTTAAGTCTCATGGTGGCTCAGAGGTTAAAGCCTCTGCCTCCAATGCGGGAGACCAGGGTTCGATCCCTGGGTTGGGAAGATCCCCTGGAGAAGGAAATGGCAACCCACTCCAGTACTCTTGCCTGGAGAATCCCATGGACGGAGGAGCCTGGTAGGCTACAGTCCACGGGGCCGCAAAGAGTCAGACATGACTGAGCAACTTAACTTTCTCTACTGTCTGAACCACCAGGGAAGCTCCATATACAATATATATATATATATGTTTCATTTCCACAACTGCTTCTTTAATATCAGGTACTTGACCATTATTTAATCAACTGTAGACCCAAATATGCTATATACATAATAAGTGTTCAATAATTATTTGTTGAATTAGAGGTATAAGAGACTATAAAATCTACTAAACTAACCTAATGCTTGAGTGCGCATTTAGATACAAATATTGGACTTTCCAGGTGGTGCTAGTAGTAAAGAATTCACCTGCCAATTCAGGAGAATTTTAAGAGATGTAGGTTCAATTCCTGGGTTGGGAAGATTCCCTGGCAGAGGGCATAGCAACCCACTCCAGTATTCTTGTCTGGAGAATCCCATGGACAGAGAAGCCTGGCAAGGCTACAGTCCATAGGGTAGCACAGAGTCAGACTCAACTGAAGCAACTTAGCACACATGGATATAGATATTGTATATTAAATTTCTGGGTATATCAGAAATTTGATTGACTAAAGAAGACTCAGATACATTTGCAATAGGCCAAGATGTTATTTTCAGTTCAGTTCAGTTCAGTTCAGTCACTCAGTCGTGTCCGACTCTGTGACCCCATGAATTGTAGCACGCCAGGCCTCGCTGTCCATCACCATCTCCTGGAGTTCACTCAAACTCACGTCCATGGAGTCGGTGATACCATCCAGCCATCTCATTCTCCGTTGTCCCCTTTTCCTCCTGCTCCCAATCCTTCCCAGCATCAGAGTGTCTTTTCCAATGAGTCAACTCTTCACATGAAGTAGCCAAAGTACTGGAGCTTCAGCTTTAGCATCATTCCTTCCAAAGAACACCCAGGTCTGATCTCCTTTAGAATGGACTGGTTGGATCTCCTAGCAGCCCAAGGGACTCTCAAGAGCCTTCTCCAACATCACAGTTCAAAAGCATCAATTCTTCGGCACTCAGCTTTCTTCACAGTCCAACTCTCACATCCATACATGACTACTGGAAAAACCATAGCCTTGACTAGACGGACCTTTGTTGGCAAAGTAATGTCTCTGCTTTTTAATATGTTGCCTAGGTTGGTCATAGCTTTCCTTCCAAGGACTAAGCGTCTTTTAATTTCACGGGTGTGTTATTTTACAATAAGATTAAAAACATCATCTGGAAAATGAATAAAATGGAAATCTTGTCTTCACTGATCCAAATCACGCTTTCCCAAGCAATCATGTCATAAAAACATTAAGCACTTCTGTTTCACTCAATTAATAACTAGAGCAAATATTTATCAGACTACATACATCAGACTGCATATATTTCAAGAGCTAACTGAAACTGATATAAGCAATTGGATAGGTATTTGTTTGTTTAATTTATTTAAGTGATGGTTACTCATGGCCATACCCCATGGGTTCTGGAATCAAAATCCTTAGATTCAAATGCCTGCTCTACCACGTAGTAGCTGTGTCATTTTGAACAAGCAATTTGTTTTTTAAATCTCACTAAATCTTACTTATTTCACATGAGAACCAATGGTAAGATTACATATACAGTTGACCCTTGAACAATGCAGGGGTTAGGGATGAAAATCCAAGTATAACCTTATAATCTCCTCCTATACTCCCCCCCACCCACCGACCCACCACACCACTGCAGTTCTACAACCGAGAATTCAACCAACCATGGATGGTGTAATACATATCCTTTTTTTTTTTTTAATTGCATATAAGTGGACTCGTATAGTTCAAACTCATGTTGTCCAAAGGTCAACTGTAGTTGTTGTGAGGATTAAAGGAACTATAAATGTAAACAACTTAGAGTATATGAACCAAAGAAGGTTTTAGTAAATGATAATTATTTTTATTAAAATCTATTTTTATTTATTTCAGTATTTGTTTTTCCTTTCCAACTTTACTTCTTCCTGGCTGTCATGTGACTTCTACTCAAATTGCCATTTTAAGAAATAAACTTCTAGACAACACACCGGCGGCCTCCCTGGACAATACTTTCACCACAGCTTGGATTTTTACTGTTTAGAGAATCAGACACATTAATACAAAATTATAATACCAAGCATGGTCCTGTGAAGAAGAAAAAGCAGTAGGAATGGATTACTCTTGAGCAGCTTAACAGTTAAGGGCAGTAGTAGCTTGAAGAAGGAAAATTTTAAGGGAAAATTGTGATAGGACAGTCCAGGTTCGATGCACGATACTGGATGCTTGGGGCTGGTGCACTGGGACGACTCAGAGGGATGGTATGGGGAGGGAGGAAGGAGGAGGGTTCAGGATGGGGAACACATGTATACCTGTGGCGGATCCATTTCTATATTTGGCAAAACTAATACAATACTGTAAAGTTTAAAAATAAAATAAAATTAAAAAAAATTAAAGATACTTTAGTCATGGAGGGAAAGCAGCAAATGGAGAGGGTTGGCAGGAGTGAAGGGGAGATTTTAAGAGAGGGGAGTGAATTAAAGGCAAAGTGCAGGAAACGGCTGCTAGAGTAAAATTCTGGTAAATATGGGAATGAATGGAATCAGGAAAACAAATGAATAGATCCGTTTTAGAAAGAAGACAGACATATTCCCAGAAATGAGAGGAAAAGAGTGAATAGATGAAGATGTGGAGAAAACATTAGTTAGAGAAAGAAGTTGAAGAACTAACTTGCCAGATAAAATATGGGACACCTAGTTAATTTGAATTTCATGAACACTGAATACTTTTATCTTCCTGACCCAGGGATCGAACCCAGGTCTCCTGCATTGTAGACAGACACTTTACTGTCTGAGCCACCAGGGAAGTCACTTTTTAGTAAAAGTATCTTCTAAATATCATGTAGGAGATACCTATACTTTTGAAAATGATTGATTGTTTATTTGAAGATCAATTTTAATTAGGTTCTTTATTTTTCTTGCCTAATATGACAACTCTATAAAGGGGTACACTTTTTCATGATCAGTGAAACCAGCTATATGAAAATTTACCCAGATAAAGACTTTTGAAGACATGGATACATGAGAATTGAAATGAATGTAACAGCCATGGTAAAGAAAAGTTTTGTGATCTATTCTGGATAGAATTTTTAAACAGTTAGGTGGGAAACACTGATTTTTTAAGTCAAATGTTGATCATCCCTGGTGTTAAGAAATTAATTCAAATACTGAAGGTTCTTTGCAATTTTATCTTCCAGTAGGTCAGCATCTAGCATTACTCTTCATTATTATTCTCCACATCTAATTTCCCTCAATTAAGAGACCAGAATCTGTTCCTTCAGCATCCCTGACACATAAGAAAATATAATTCTTTTGGTCATAACCCCAAGTCCAAGCAGCGCATTTAACTATTCTCCAGAGTATGCTGTGCTCTGATTCAAAGGCTTTCCAGTATTCTTCTAAAAATCACTTTCTGCACTGTTTCCTAATGCATTGTTTCATTCTGCCTGGAAATTTTCCTTTTCATCAGGTGGCCACTTTGAAACCTTTCTAGCTACCTACCTGATTCTGCTGATTCTGGTTAATTAACAGCTTCTAGTCTGACCAGTCCCAAGCATCTCTATAATCATAAATGTTCCCTCTTGCATCCTCATCCATTGCATCACATATCCTGAAAGCCCAGGTTTTAAAATATCATATCTCCTCACACCTCCATCCCTAGGATCATCACTTCAATGTCTGGCACAAGGAATTAATTTCTTCAATATTTGCTGGCTACCCAGTCACCATACCTCAGGATGTCAAACCACCAGTCAGTAACAGCTTTGTTATATTTTAAAATTTCCATTTAACGTCAAAAGAGACATATTTAATAGATAAAGTTCAGAAACTATAGATGTAGAATGAGGAGATATACTGAAACTCTCAAATCACATCACAGAATATCTCCATGACTATTTGTCATGTAAAACCCTAATTATAAATGAACTATCAGGATAGGCTACCCACTCCAGTATTCTTGAACTTCCCTCGTGGCTCACTTGGTAAAGAATCTACCTGCAATGCAGGAGACCTGGGTTCAATCCCTGGTTTGGGAAGATTCCTTGGAGAAGGTAATGGCTACCCACTCCAGTATTCTGGCCTGGAGAATTTCATGGACTCTATAGTCCATGCAGTTGCAAATTGTTGGACACAACTGAGCAACTTTCACTTTCACTATCAAGGAAGGTAGCCCTTGAGAGATTAAATTCTGAGAAGACTCTTAAGTCCAATTTGGTTTAAAAGCACCTGATTCAACCTACCCAACGGTTCTTGTTTTCGTTCATATCTTCTGGTAACTTTGTATTAACATTCAGTTCAGTTCAGTTCAGTCGCTCAATCGTTCTGATACTTTGCGACCCAATGATTGCAGCACGCCAGGCCTCCCTGTTCATCACCAACTCCCCGAGTTCACTCAAACTCACATCCATCGAGTCAGTGATGCCATCCAGCCAACTCATCTTCTGCTGTCCCCTTCTCCTCCTGCCCCCAATCCCTCCCAGCATCAGAGTGTTTTCCAATGAGTCAACTCTTCGCATGAGGTGGCCAAAGTACTGGAGCTTCAGCTTTAGCATCATTCCTTCCAAAGAACACCCAGGTCTGATCTCCTTTAGAATGGACTGGTTGGATCTCCTAGCAGCCCAAGGGACTCTCAAGAGTCTTCTCCAATACCACAGTTCAAAAGCATCAATTTTGGGCACTCAGCTTTCTTCACAGTCCAACTCTCACATCCATACATGACTACTGGAAAAACCATAGCCTTGACTAGACGGACCTTTGTTGGCAAAGTAATATCTCTGCTTTTGAATATGCTATCTAGGTTGGTCATAACTTTCCTTCCAAGGAGTAAGCGTCTTTTAATTTCACGGCTGCAATCACCATCTGCAGTGATTTTGGAGCCCAAAAAACCAAAGTCTGACATTGGTTCCACTGTTTCCTCATCTATTTCAATGAAGTGATGGCACCAGATGCCATGATCTTAGTTTTCTGAATGTTGAGCTTTATGCCAACTTTTTCACTCTCCTCTTTCACTTCCACCAAGAGGCTTTTTAGTTCCTCTTCACTTTCTGCCATAAGGGTGGTGTCATCTGCATATCTGAGGTTATTGATATTTCTCCTGGCAATCTTGATTCCAGCTTGTGCTTCCTCCAGCCCAGCGTTTCTCATGATGTACTCGGCATATAAGTTAAATAAGCAGGGTGACAATATACAGCCTTGATGTACTACTTTTCCTATTTGGAACCAGTCTGTTGTTCCATGTCCAGTTAGAACATGTTGTTCTAACTGCTGCTTCCTGACCTGCATATAGGTTTCTCCAGAGGCAGGTCAGGTGGTCTGGTATTCCCATCTCTTTCAAAATTTTCCACAGTTTATTGTGATCCACACAGTCAAAGGCTTTGGCAAAAATAGATGTTTTTCTGGAACTGTCTTGCTTTTTTCATGATCCAGCGGATGTTGGCAATTTGATCTCTGGTTCCTCTGCCTTTTCTAAAACCAGCTTGAAAATCTGGAGGTTCACAGTTCACGTATTACTGAAGCCTAGCTTGGACAATCTTCAGCATTACTTTACTAGCGTGTGAGATGAGTGCAATTGTGTGGTAGTTTGAACATTCTTTGGCATTGCCTTTCTTTGGGAATTGAATGAAAACTGACCTTTTCCAGTCCCGTGACCACTGCCAAGTTTTCCAAATTTGTTGGCATATTGAGTGCAGCACTTTCACAGCATCATCTTTCAGGATTTGAAATAGCTCAACTGGAATTCCATCACCTCCACTAGCTTTGTTCATAGTGATGCTTCCTAAGGCCCACTTGACTTCACATTCCAGGATGTCTGGCTCTAGGTGAGTGATCACACCATCATGATTATCTTGGTCATGAAGATCTTTTTTATACAGATCTTCTGTGTATTCTTGCCACGTCTTCTTAATATCTTCTTTCTGTTAGGTCCATACCATTTCTGTCCTTTATCGAGCCCATCTTTGCATGAAATGTTCCCTGGGTATCTCTAATTTTCTTGAAGAGATCTCTAGTCTTTCCCATTCTGTTGTTTTCCTCTATTTCTTTGCATTTATCACTGAGGAAGGCTTTTTCATCTCTTGCTATTCTTTGCAACTCTGCATTCATATGCTTATATCTTTCCTTTTCTCCTTTGCTTTTCGCTTCTCTTCTTTTCACAACTATTTGTAAGCCCTCCCAGAGAGCCATTTTGCTTTTTCACATTTCTTTTTCCTGGGGATGGTCTTGATCCCTGTCTCCTGTACAATGTCATGAACCTCCATCCACAGTTCATCAGATACTCTATCTATCAGATCTAGTCCTTAAATCTATTTCTCACTTCCACTGTATAATCATAAGGGATTTGATTTAGGTCATACCTGAATGGTCTAGTGGTTTTCCCTACTTTCTTCAATTTAAGGCAGAATTTGGCAATAAGGAGTTCATGATCTGAGCCACAGTCAGCTCCCGGTCTTGTTTTTGCTGACTGTATAGAGCTTCTCCATCTTTGGTTGCAAAGAATATAATCAATCTGATTTTGGTGTTGACCATCTGGTGATGTCCATGTGTAGAGTCTTCCCTTGTGTTGTTGGAAGAGGGTGTTTGCTCTGACCAGTGTGTTCTGTTGGCAAAACTCTATTTTTCTATGCCCTGCTTCATTCCGTACTCCAGGGCCAAATTTGCCTGTTATTCCAGGTGTTTCTTGACTTCCTACTTTTGCATTCCAGTCACTTATAATGAAAAGAACATCTTTTTTCGGTGTTAGTTCTGAAAGGTCTTGTAGGTCTTCATAGAATTGTTCAACTTCAGCTTCTTCAGCGTTACTGGTTGGGGCATAGGCTTGGATTACCATGATATTGAATGGTTTGCCTTGGAAATGAACAGGGATATTCTGTCATTTTTGAGATTGCATCCAAGTACTGCATTTCGGACTCTTTTGTTGACCATGATGGCTACTCCATTTCTTCTGAGGGATTCCTGCCCACAGTAGTAGATATAATGGTCATCTGAGTTAAATTCACCCATTCCAGTCCATTTTAGTTCTCTGATTTCTAGAATGTCGACACTCACCCTTGCCATCTCTTGTTTGACCACTTCCAATTTGCCTTGATTCATGGACCTGACATTCCAGGTTCCTATGCAATATTGCTCTTTACAGCATCAGACCTTGCTTCTATCACCAGTCACATCCAAAACTGGGTATTGTTTTTGCTTTGGCTCCATCCCTTCATTCTTTCTGGAGTTATTTCTCCACTGATCTCCAGTGGCATATTGGGCACCTACCGACCTGAGAAGTTCCTCTTTCAGTATCCTATCATTTTGCCTTTTCATACTGTTCATGGCATTCTCAAGGCAAGAATACTGAAGTGGTTTGCCATTCCCTTCTCCAGTGGACCACATTCTGTCAGATCTCTCCACCATGACCCACCCATCTTGGGTGGCCCCACACCGCATGGGTTAGTTTCATTGAGTTAGACAAGGCTGTGGTCCATGTGATTATATTGACTATTTTTCTGTGATTATGGTTTCAGTATGTCTGCCCTCTGATACCCTCTCGCAACACCTACTGTCTTACTTGGGTTTCTCTTACCCTGGACATGGGGTATCTCTTCACAGCTGCTTCTAGCAAAGCGCAGCCGCTGCTCCTTACCTTGGACCAGGGGTATCTCCTCACCACCGCCGCTCCTGACCTTGAGCGGGGAGTAGCTCCTCTTGGCCCTCCTGTGCTGGTGCAGCCACCGCTCCTTGTATTAACATTAATGATACTCAATCCCATAACATATAATTGAACTATTCATGATGCATTAATCTTCTCTTTAGATTACTAGGGGCTTCCCTTGTGGCTCAGCTGGTAAAGAATCTGCCTGCAATGTGGGAGACCTGGGTTTAATCCCTGAGTTGGGAAGATTCCCTGGAGTAGGGGATGGCTACCCTCTCCAGTATCCTGGCCTGGAGAATTTCATGGACTGTATATACTCTATGGGGTCACAAAGACTCAGACATAACTGAACAACTTTCACTTTCACTTTGGATTAGTAGAAAGTGATGATTCATCTGCAAGAAAAATCAAACTTTTATTATATCAGGCCTTAAAAAAAAAATCATAGATTTTCAAGACATTTGAATACTGTCCTCTTTATCTTTACCCTTTTCATCTGAATGCCAAACTCAGAGAAATGCAATTAAGGTATACATATTTTAGAATGCATTTTAAATCAAATGTCAATAATACCAGGTGGCAAAATTTCATTTCTCAAGTTTTTTGAGAGGAATTACAATAATTTGTAATTGTATAAAATACATCCAATTTAACATATCTAAAACATTATCTAGTAAACTTAAAATCAGAACCTTAGAAAATTTTGTGTGAAAAGCAGCATGAAGTGTCACCAGGTTCTCACGTCCAGCATCCACATCCATCAAGAGTGGTGTTACTCCAGTTACACATAGGTGTCATGCCATTTAAATGACATTTTCTTGATGTGGAAGAAATAAATTTTTAATTTCAAGTTATCTTTTCCTGTGTGTGCAGGGTGGAATATGAAAGAGAATCTGTTATCAGTTCATATTCATATATACTAGAATATAATATAGGTTATTTGTTTAACATGAAACTATAGTTGTATTTAAGTGAAATAAGCTATCACCAGTAGGCGGCTGCAAGAGCTCCGACATCATATAAGCACTTGTAAGAAAACTGGAATGAGGATCGTCAGGGATGAGGGACCTGGGTTTTACTCCCAGGTTTACCATTATTTCATTATGTAGCCTTAAGCAAGTTCATTTATTTCTTATGGACCTCAATATCCTCAAATATAAAATAAAGACTTGGGTTAAATCCATGGATTTTAAACATGGTTTTAAAATTAAGAAAGCTAGTTTAAAACAAAATCTTACCAAGAAATAAAAACAAATATGATAAAAGAAAAAAATTTTGGTTGAATAGTGGAGATGAAAGGGGACAGCCCCAAATCATCCTCAAACTTTCTTTTGATAATGCTTAACTCTCACTCCTGGGAAACTCACACACCTTTATTATTACATATATTTTTATTCATATTTTAACTATAGCACTATGTAAACTCTCAAATAATCTCTTTATTTATCAGGTAGTTATTACATTAGATGCAAATATACTACAATAAAGATAATATCTGATACTGCACTGAGTTAATATAAATTTAATAATAGTGGTTCAGGATTCAATGTTGGGGCCAAAATAAAACCCTGGAGATGACCTATAAATATGAGAGCTGATTATCATTTTAGTTAAGGGAAATTTTGAGTTGGTCAGATATGATAGGTAAGGAATACACAGCAAATGAAACTAAAGAAGAGGCAAGGCAGACTTTGTCAAGAAAAGACCACAAGGGAGCATCATGAGAAAAAAGTAGGCTTGGCCCTAACTTTTGTGGGGTCCATCAAACTGTAAATTCAGGCCCACATATCACATGCCTAAATATTTAAGAGTTACTAAACAACAGGTTTTGGGGCTTCCCAGATGGCTCAGTGGTAATGAATCCACCTGCCAAGCAGGAGACACAGGTTCAATTCCTGAGTCTGGAAGATCCTCTGAAGAAGGAAATGGCAACCCACTCCAGTATTCTTGCCTGAGAAATCCCATGGATAAAGGAGCCTGGTGCACTCCAGTTCATGGCATCGCAAAAAGTCAGACAGGTCTTAGCAACTAAACAAGAGCAATCAACAGTTTAAGTCAAAATTATGTAAATCATTACTTTTTTCCCTACATGTGAGAATTTTCTCAACAAATGCTAGAAACAGTAGTAATTTTTAATAATAACCACGTCGGTGGTGGTCAGAAACTATGACCTTCTGCCTAGTCTCCCTAACCCTCATTACTACAAATGTGTCTACGTCGATGAAGCCATAACTCTGATGTTAAATTCCTTGATCCCCATATTACTTAGAGGGGATCTGTTTTCCTGATTAAATCCAGATGGATATGCTATTTTTATGGAAAATATTCTAGGATAATAGAATCTTAAGAATAGGAACTAGAATTGGTTCTTTGATTAAAGACAGTAATGACACTACAATGATTCAAGGTTGGAGAATTGAGAAGACTCAAAAGACTTTTCAGTGTACACTCACCTAAAGTATATGAAAAGAGAGAGCATGTGGTAAAAGGAAAAAAGTGAGCACTGGAAGCATAAGGGCTGAGAGATTTCCAGGCACAATTGCCCAGGTTCCTGTTTCACCAGCACAGGAGCAGCTTCATTTCTGGATTCTGAACCTCCAACAGTGATGTGGATATAAGTGAGTATTCTAAATAGCTTCAGGAGAGATAAGGCAAGAGTTTCCAGAGGGATCTTCTACACCCTATTCATTACATAGACGAAGCCCAGCTATGGATCTGGCTAAATCTGGGGTAAGTTATCAATATGCATATCCCTGAAAACTATTTTTAAAAAGCTGATCCTCACCAGCATCAAGAGAATTTTGAGCTTTTAACAGCAAATAAAAGATCACTCATCTCACACACTAGCAAAGTAACACTCAAAATTCTCCAAGCCAGGCTTCAACAATACATGAATCATGAACTTCCAGGTGTTCAAGTTGGATTTAGAAAAGGCAGAGGAACCATAGGTAAAATTGCCAACATCTGCTGGATCATTGCAAAAGCAAGAGAATTCCAGAAAAACATCTACTTCTGCTTTATTGACTATGCCAAAGCCTTTGACTGTGTGGATCACAATAAACTGTGGAAAATTCTGAAAGAGATGGGAATACCAGACCACCTGACCTGCCTCTTGAGAAATCTGTATGCAGGTCAGGAAGCAAGAGTTAGAACCGGACATGGAACAACAGACTGGTTCCAAATAGGGAAAGGAGTACGTCAAGATGCAGGCACTCTGCATATGAGAAACACTGGGCTGGAGGAAGCACAAGCTGGAATCAAGATTGTCGGGAGAAATATCAATAACCTCAGATATGCAGATGACACCAGCCTTATGGCAGAATGCAAAGAAGAACTAAAGAGTCTCTTGATAAAAGTGAAAGAGGAGAGTGAAAAAGTTGGCTTAAAGCTCAATATTCAGAAACCTAAGATCATGGCATCCAGTCCCATCACTTCATGCCAAATAGATGGGGAAAAAATGAAAACAGAGACAGACTTTATTTTGGGGGGCTCCAAAATCACTGCAGATTGTGACTGCAGCCATGAAATTAAAAGACGCTCTTTGGAAGAAAAGCTATGACCAACCTAGGCAGCATATTAAAAGGCAGAGACATTACTTTGCCAACAAATGTCCATCTAGTCAAAGCTATGGTTTTTTCAGTAGTCATGTATGGGTGTGAGAGTTGGGCTATAAAGAAAGCTGAGTGTCTAAGAATTGATGCTTTCAAACTGTGGTACTGGAGAAGACTCTTGAGAGTCCCTTGGACTACAAGGAGATCCAGGCAATCAATCCTAAAGGAAATCAGTCCTGAATATTCATTGGAAGGACTGATGCTGAAGCTGAAACTCCAGTACTTTGGCCACCTGATGTGAAGGGTCAACTCATTGGAAAAGACCCTGAGGCTGGGAAAGATTGAAGGGGGGAGGACAAGGGAATGACAGATGATGAGATGGGGCATCACCGACACAATGGACATGAGTTTGAGTAGTCTCCAGGAGTTGGTGATGGACATGGAAGCCTGGCGTGCTGCAGTCCATGGGGTCACAAAGAGTTGGACGTGACTGAGCAACTGAACTGAACTGAGTAAAAGATCACTAGTTAGCCTTCTTCCTCTTAACCTTGCCTAAGTATCAATACCAGACTTTCAGATTTCTCAGAGATAAGCAGAGGTATGTCCCAGTCCCACTATAACATAACTGTATCTTACAAAGACCCTATTGGCACTGGATAATAAGATACTGGTAGTCCATGACAAGCAGTAATAACACCAAAAGAAAAACTGCTTTTCTGGAGGGACTGCAGAGATCCATGTCACTATCAGGACTTGAAAGATGTGGGCAAGGTTATACCTATCACATATCCATTCCACTCACCTATTTGGGCTATGCCGAAGCCAGATGCATCTTAGAGAATTATAGTAGATTATAATAAATTAATCCAAAGACAGCTGCTGCTCCAGGAAATCAACACAACCTCTATTACTTGATGTGTAGCTACAGATCTGATTTTTTTTTCTCTCTATTCCTTTAACAAAGGAATAGTGTATTGCTACTCCTTATTTTAGGAATATATTAACTTTCCAGCTTACTGCTTTAATCTAGGCTATAAAGAATTTGGTTATTTGGCCATTCCATAGATCATGACAGCAGTTCAACTCACTGAGTGTTGATTGACCTGGTGAGCAGAAAGTAGATTCTTTACCATCAGAGCCACCAGGGAAGCCCCAACAAATACTCTAGATCAGTATTATTCTAAGTGCAGTCTCCAATGGAGACTAGAAAATTTTATGTGCTAATTTTCAATGAGTTAAGTAGAGAAATTTAGACTAAGAATTTATGTTTTATAGCAGTTTGACAGCATGATGTTATGCTTGTTCTGTGCTTAGCCACTCAGTCGTGTCCAGCTCTTTGCAACCCCATGGACTGTAACCCTCCAGGCTCCTCTGTCCATGGGGATTCTCCAGACAAGAATACTGCAGTAAGTTGCCATGCCCTCCTCCAGGGGATCTTCCCGACCCAGGGATTGAACCCAGGTCTCCCGCATTGCAGGCAGATTATTTACCATCTGAGCCACCAAGGAAGACCATAATTTTATGCTTATTGAACCCAATATTTAAAAGTAAACTTTTATTTTCTGTCTTTATCATCTTATTCTTAGTTATTCATTTTTACTCATTTTTACAAAAGTAGCAGTCTGAAATGGATTGCAAATTTAAAAAGAGAAAACCATACCACAGATAGTTAGGGAAGTATTGCCCAAAAACTGCAATCAAACTACGAGGAACCTGTCTTCATACAACTCGTGAACTAAGAACATTTTTTTACATTTTAAAATAATAGTGAAAAACCAAACCAAACAAACAAAAAGGAAGAACATGTGGCAGAGAATGCTACATGGTCTGCAAAGCCTAAAATAATTACTCTTTAGCTCTTTACAGAACATTTTTCTAACCCCTACCACAGATACCTTGGTAAGACACACATATGAAAAAGCATAAGAAATAAACCCCTCAATACTTTAGGATTCTGTAACTTCAGTAAGGTTTCTGGAGTTTCAGTGCATGTCAATATACCAGCTCTGAGGTGAAGGACAAGTTGGTACATCTGGCATCCACTACCACCAAGGCCTATTGGGCACCTGAGTTTTAAAGGCAACGTATGTCAGATTTGGTCATGAACGTGGCTTGGACACATTTACCAAGTAATTAGTAAGATTTCTAGTTGTTAGTTGAGCCCAAAGAGCAGGCTCTGCCATGGTGCCACACTTCTGTGTAAGCCTTTCTGCCACTCGTGCCATATGATGTAGCAGCCTCAGTGGAACATGAAGCACCTGTGATAGGGATGGTATATGGGGCCTTTGGCAGGACCTTATTGATGAATTACTCTGCAGACCTGGGATACTAGAGTAAATTGTGCTCTTTCCTACAGAAAACCACTCTCCTGTACATGGGCCCTGAAGAGCTGATGGTGGCCACAGAGTTACTATGTAAACTGAACTACTCATTATAAGCTGAATGCTATATGAACCACCAACTCATAAAGATTGATGTGACAGCAATCCATCATCAAGTAGAAGTGGTATGTGCAAGACTGGGCTCCAAAAGAAAGGCTTATAGGAGCTTCCACGAGCTAGTGATTTAGACTCTTGTGGTGCCTGTTCAGGTTGCATTGCCTCTTCTCCTTTACCTCATCTCATGTCCTCATGCAAAAGGGAGGGGCATATGTATACTTATGGCTGATTGATGTTGTTGTACGGAAGAAGCCAGCACAACACTGTAAAGCAATTATCCTCCAATTAAAATACATTTTAAAATAAAATAAAAATAATTTTAAAAAAGACTCCCCTATGACCACTTCATTGAGAAGGGAAACTAGTTGGGCATGACTTACAATTGGTTCCAGAAGATAATCTAAAACTATTCAAAAGTAGATGGAAGTAGTAGTACTGAAGGAAAGCTATTTAAGGGACAGCGTCCTTGAGGTAGGCTTTTGAGCAGTTACAATCTTAAGTTAGGTATGCCTCAAAGATAAGATTACCTGGAAAATAAAAGTATAAGTCTACACTTATCTATATGTAGTCACTTACAATTTAGCTAAATGACCAGAGATTTGAAAATAACGAGACTCAAAAACTGGAAAAGCTGCTTGGGAGAAGGGGCATGTGGATGAATCTTTCAAAATGGGCACAAAATGTGGAGGATATTCATGTGACATGCAACAATACAAGAGAAAACACAGCAGAGGAGACACAACAATTAGATGGGCAAAGTGTCCCATTCTATGAAAATCAACCATGGCTGGAGATTAAACATATGAGTTTTCATTCCCCGTAGCTGATATAGCTATATCCACTGCTGAAGGAGCACTTTATCAGCAACATGGATACCAATTCTGAGTCTCCACAAGGCAAAAAACTATGATATACTTGCTGAGGGCAAAGGGGTTATGGATAGTGCAAGTGGGAAATTATGAATACTAACCACAGCCAGTTGTACTCTTGCCTGGAAACTCCCATGGACAGAGGAGCCTGGTAGGCTGCAGTCCATGGGGTCTCTAAGAGTCAGACACGACTGAGCGACTTCACTTTAGCTTTTCATTTTCATGCATTGGAGAAGGAAATGGCAACCCACTCCAGTGTTCTTGCCTGGAGAATCCCAGGAACAGGGGAGGCTGGTGGGCTGCCATCTATGGGGTCGCACAGAGTTGGACACGACTGAAGTGACTTAGCAGCAGCAGCAACCACAGCCATTTGACAAGTTGCAGGAAAAAAATGGCTAGTAACTGTCCATATTTTCTTTATTCTTTTATATATATATATATATATATACACACACACACATATGTATTTGTATAAATTAAGTTTCTCATATATTCTCAATTATGAAATTAAAAATATGCTCATGGTGGTCAACTCTGTATTTTAATATCCAAGTCATAGATTATCAGAAATGGATAGAGTGGCAGATGAGCCTTCCTGCCTTATCTTTGGGGAAAATGAATGTGTCTGTACATGAATTAAGGTGAGTTGCCTCACAGTAGTTGAAAGCAAGGCATTATGTTTGTCTTTACTCAGAACTTAAATATTTAAGAAGAAATGTTACACCTGGATGTTGCATTGATACAAGGGTGATTGTATTGAACTACCATTTGTCACTTCAGCACTGCCCCTATTCCTCTCCTATGCATTGCAGAGTAGTAGCCAGGAACAATATATTTTAGAAGTCTCAACTTTGTATGGTTCTGAATTAGAGATGGATGGTGAAAGAAACTCATGTGATATTTTGCAGGCAGAATGGAGAAGAAGTCATTATTCTTGTGGGTTGTTGGTAACAAGATTCATGGGTACAAGGAGAATATCCACTGACTTCCCAGGCATACCAGGTGCATCCACATTGTCGCTGCTTGCTGGTTGCTAGAAGCTTTCTTAGAGCTACTGAGATTGCAGCAAATCCCAATTAATCCTTTAAGAATAGTATGCCTTAGAGCCTGCAGCTGGTTCTTAATGACTATTTTTCTGACCTTCAAGCTACAGACTTCCAACATCCACTGTTTCAGCTCTTCCCACAATCATGGCAACTTTAATTCCTTTCATTGATGTTTTTTCTCATAATACCTAGAATGGTTCCTGATTAAACCCAGACTGATAGAAATTACTTGTCTTTTCTTTTATCTATGTAAGTTTGCCCTCAAATTCTCTCTGATTTCTAAATCTGTGACACCAGCAGTATCATGTCTCACAAATCTTTATAGCACTTGGAGTTGACAACCGTCTATTTTGAAAATATAGGGCAAGATATGGAGAAGTAGTTTTCTGAGGCCTAAATGGTACTGGTCATGAGAATGGATGCTCATTGTTTCAGTATGAACTGTGCCAGTATGAGTCCTGCATCCCAGGTGACAGAAATAACCACACTTTTTTAGATAAATGTACTCTGTGTGTGTTTCCATGATACACGAGGCCCTCTAAAATGCAGGGCCTTATCCCAACCTGAAAGCAGTTCTAAGAGCAAGGAAAACTAAGAAGTAAACTTGTGTAGATGCTATATATTCTGGTCTACATGTTAACATCACTTTAAAAACTATCACAGTCAGAAACCAGGATGCATTGTTTACGTATTTATGTAAAGCCACTGAAATACAGGGAGTGATTTATTCATGTTGTTCCATATATAGAAGCAACCTACACAAAATTAGTCACAAGAGCACTAAGTCACACTCTCTGTCACTTACATCAAAGGCCAAAGGAACATGCTCAGTGTGATTCATTGATGGTAAAAAGGCCTACAGATTGTATTAAGCCTTCTAGAATTATGTATTAGAAATGCTTATGATAAATATGCTCAAAATAGTCAACTGAGAAACCAACCAACTGACATATATGCTGCAGTGCATTTGTTGGACACTTCCCACTGAATCAGAGTTATCTAAGCCTACACAGAAGACATCAATTGCCATCCCAGCCATAAAGAAGATTTCAGATTCATTTTAATCCTAAGATTAAACAGATAGAAAAGATGCTGAGAGATCTTCAAGTTCATCAAGGTTAGACTTAAATTGCTCCAAGGAGAACAAAATTCAATCTCTTTAGACTCTCTAGGGAAGGGATATTCAACTTCCCCTGCTACCATTCTCACTATTTGGATGTGACTTTAACCTAAATCAGTTCCATTGCTATTTCCTGTCCTTTGTTCCCAAGTACACAAGGACAGTTTGTATTCTCTTTGTCAATGAATGGTTTGAGACTGATTGATTTATATATACATAAAATACCTATGTGATCCTGAAGCCTACATTGATTTCTTCAACAGTCAATTTACGAGTACCTCCTAGGTTATTATGGTTGCTGTGCTAGATATTAAGAAACAAAAGCAAAGAAAAGGAGCTCATAATCTAGATTGTGAACCAAAACACTGCCTTTAACCTTTGGAGCTCTTTATGGTTTATAAACTCTTTTCATTCTCTTGATAATATTTGAACTCATAAAATCTTCTAATATCTTTCAGGATTACTCTATCAGTAATATGACATGAGACATAATGAAGAGGTGAGGGTTCTTGAATGTTAGCCCATACCTTTCAATTCTTTATTCAAGGCTCCTTTTATTATGCCTGTTTTATGAAATTTTTATGAAAACTTTTCTTCAAATGAAAACTGAAACAATAGCCCAGCATATTTGAAATCCCAGTCTGGGCCCAACTGCTGCATTTAGTCAAACCAGATATCAATCTTGCCACCCAATATATTCATCCTGTACACTGATTATTAAAAAAAAAAAAAAAGCACACTCGTCCAAAGTTTAGTGAATATTATAGGTTTTCTGAACATTTCACGGGAAAATGAAAGAGAGGGTGCAGATTATTTACTATGACTTAGTAAAGAACTGCATTCAACAATTTCCCCAAGTTTTTTGATACCCACTTAGCCAATCAGTGGTCCTTTCTTTCCTGTTGGCCACTCCCTCTGGCTTTCCTCTAGCTTCCTCTGCCTTGAAACAGCACATGCACACAGCCAGCTCTAAAATTCACACTACCCACAGGTGACCCTCACTCCTTTATGCAGTGGTCCAGAAAGGTGTAGTCAATTTCCCATTTTGACCCGAGTGCTTTCATTAGAGGTTATCTGATTGTGAATAACAAAACATACCCTCAAAATTTCTTTAACAACAATACGAGTTATGACCACTTTACTTCCATAAGGGACTAAATCAGATAGTGAGAAACCAAGTCACAGGTTACTTTGCAATGTTTCTAAGACCCAATTCTGTGGCTGCCCCATTACTATCACCTTCTGTAGAATAGTTTTATCTTTTCCCAGTAGAATATATTTCCCTATGGAAGGCAGAAAGCACTTTACTTTAAACATCCACCAGAGATTGACAACAATTTCCATATCCAGTGAGAGAAAATCTGATTGACTCAGCATATGCCAGTCAGGTTATATGTCCAGTAAACCATGGCTAAAGTCATATAACCCATTCTCTATCCAGAAGAGGGTGATACAGATCCACTATCAAGAAGGGCATTGGAGAAGTCCCTGGTGGTCCAGTGGTTAGCACTCCCTGCTTCCACTGACAAAGGTGTGGGTTCAATCCTGGTCAAGGAACTAAGATCACACAAGCCTCATGGCAGGGCCAAAAAAAAAAAAAAAAAAAACTCCGGGATGCAAATGGTACTCTTAAACATATACTTAAGTCATAATTCAAAGCCTATAATTCTGAATTTGAGATCAATATTTATATAGTCAGTCAATCAGTGCTTCAATAAACAAATACAAATTTCTGTTCTACAGAAAACTTCTCTATAGAGAAGAAACAAAACCCAACTATGTAGCCTGGCCAATGACAACTTGTCTACTGGAGAGTAAAGCATATATACAACTTAAGATTGACCATAGTGCTTCTCTAATACTGCTGCTACCGCTGCTAAGTCGCTTCAGTCGTGTCCGACTCTGTGCGACCCCATAGACGGCAGCCCACCAGGCTTCCCTGTCCATGGGATTCTCCAGGCAAGAACACTGGAGTGGGTTGCCATTTCCTTCTCCAATGCATGAAAGTGAAAAGTGAAAGTGAAGTCGCTCAGTCGTGTCCGACTCTAGCGACCCCATGGACTGCAGCCTTCCAGGCTTCTCCATCCATGGGATTTTCCAGGCAAGAGTACTGGAGTGGGGTGCCATTGCCTTCTCCGCTTCTGTAATAAGGATCTGTTATTTTATTTCTGTGAACCCTATGAAGTTCTTTATGATATTGTTTAAATATTGTTTGTAGTTTGTTGAGTCTAAAAATATATCCTATTCTAGATTATCTAGATAAATCCTTTCTTAAGTCTGATTGGTATTAATGTGGAAGGTGTGAAATGACCACCTAATTATTTAATAAAGTGTTTCTTACATTGAAATCCACAGATATATTGGGGGAATTTTGAGGTTATTCAAGTTTAAAAAGCATTGACATAAGATGAAAGTTGATAAGGCATTGTCATTTATCAAATCCCTCATATAAACCATATATTTTTAGAAAGATTTTATAAAATTTCACACTTAACCTTAAAATAATCACTTGAAGTTGGCAGTATTATCCTCACTTGTAGATAGTGAAGCTGAAGTCTATAAAAGCTAAGCCAGTGAGAATTTGCTATATGACACAGGGAGCTAAACCCAGTGCTCTGTGACAACCTAGAGGGGTGGGATGGGTTGGGGGTGGGTGTTTCAAGAGGGAGGGGACATATGTATACCTATGACTGATTCATGTTGATGTATGACAGAAACCAAAAAATACTGTACAGTAAGTATCCTCCAGTTAAAAATAAATTTTAAAAGTGCTCAGCAGTTTGCCCAAAGGTCACAGAGATGGTAAAGTTGAAGCCATAATGCTAACCAGAGTAGGTCTCATTTGTGTCCTTCTACAACACGCTGACTTAGGAGAGGGAACAATTACGTGCTCCATACTTTTATTTATGATATCTAGGTAGTTAGGAGGTAATTCTGACAGAATCAGAAAAGCTGAAAAGCATGAGGTACATGTAGAAAACAAAATATACTTGAATCCAGTAATGTAGCAAGGATGGAAGAAGTACTGCCAGATTTAGCAAACAAAAGTACTCAGTTAAATTTACATTTCATATGAATAATGAATCATTTTTATGGTATGAATATTTCCCATGCAGTATTTGGGATATATTTATACTAATACATTCTTTATCTGAAATTCAGATTAACTGGGCATATTGTTATCCAGCAACCCTCCATGAAAAGAAGTAGTTGAGGGTAAGCAGAAGAGGTAGGAAGTGGTAGAGATAAATGGAGCCAAAGGCTGTCAACTGACTAAGATTAGATTTCATTCTCCAGACATAGGGGAATCATTTGGGGTTTCTCAGAAAAACAGTGATATGATTGGATTTGTGCTTCAGGAAGATTAATCTGGCTGAGACAGGTAAAATTAGACAGGTAAAAATTAGAGACATGAAGAGTTGTGGTAGCAATTCAGAAGGAGGTATAGGGGCTGAATTGTGCTAGATGCAGTGGGGTAGAGGTGCCAGGGCGGATTTGAGTGACAGAATGGAGGTAGCATGATCAAACTGGGTAATCTCAAATCGGCTAGTGAAATTTGTCTATGTGGATTTGTAGAACTAACACCTTCAGGGAAAAAAAATATATATGTACCACTGTCAATATTCCTATTTTAAAACAAATACTTGAAATGCCTTTTGGATTGTTTCCCCCCACATTTGGATGACATTTTCTTCAGAAGCTATATAAATAGTTGAGACTCAATCTGGAGTTCCTCTGTAGAGTTCATGAAGTAGTTTTTCATCATGACAGTGAACCCAGAGCACACACTCAAGAGGTCTATGATGGATTAAGGACAGCTTTGAGCTGCCAGCGGGGATGAAAAACAGAAGAAGACTGAAGACTGCAGCACACCAGAGAGAAGTGTTACCTTTTGGTTGTTTTTTCATCAAGCTTGAAGTTTATCATTTGCTCCAGGACTCAATGTTTTCCACACGGGCACAGTACTTTCTAGTTACAGTGGAGGTACTCTCCAGAGGTCACCTAAGTTATCCATCAGGCCCAGTCGCCAGTTGTCACATGAGTATCATCCGGATACACACGCACTCTGAAAAAGAGAACAGAATGTGTTGGCAACAGTAGAATTTTTAAATCAATTTTAAATATTTATTCAGCTAATGTTTATTGCATACACACTATGCTCTACAGCAAGCTTAACAATTTAAAGCCCTTATGCCAAATCTGTGTTGTAGACTGTTTTTATAAATAAAGTTTTACTGGAACACAGTCACAAATACTTAGCTGCTTTCAAACCCCAATGGCAAAAACAGATGTCATGCCCTGCAGGATTAGCAAACTTTCCTAGAGACAAACAATAAATATTTGAGATTTTGTGGAGTCATTTGGTCTCCATCACAACTACTCTATTGTGCATTGTCAAACAAAAGTGGCCACAGACAATATGTAAGTGAATGGCCATGGCTGTATCCTCATACAATTTTATTTGCAAAAACAGGAGGTCAACCTGCAACCATAATTAGTCACTCCTTTGTCTAGACCATAGAATTATCTCCGAGAAAAAGCAATAATAAAATCTCCAAGAACTGGCTTTGTATTTTCAAATAACATTGGCTCAGTATTTTTATTTCTCTCCATTACTCTAGAAACAGAGGTTTGATAAAACATATTTTATTTCTGTTTTTCCATATCATGACTTACCTATATTGGATAATACAATTTCAACAGATCACAATTAAATCTCAAGTTCATGTTATTCTATTTTTTTCTCATTCAAATATTTATTTTATTATTATGTCTGTTGCAATAGAGAAAAGAAAACATCTTCATGCACTTCTCAAATTCATTTGACAACACACATTTTATGGTGTTTTGTTTTTATTTCAACATATTCTTGAGTAAATTGAATTTTTTTAAAACTGAGTTTGGATGTAGATTCCTCCTTATGAGGGACAATTGCTGGTAACTAGAGAGGAAAATATAATACCATTTAAAAGGTACACTCTGAATTTATCAATTGCTACATCTAGGTGATATCTGTTATACATGGAATAATAATTTATTAGTAAAAACCCAACCAGATACAGAAACTACTACAGTAATTTAATCAGGGGAACTTTAAAGAACTGTTAACTAGCACAAAGAAGATAAACATTTTACTAGTGAAAGGTAAAAGAACACCAAAGAATACAGGAAAACAAACATGAGATGCAGCCACTACCCATAGGGTTGAAGAATAGTGCCTAAGGAAGTAATAAACCCAGAAATGACCTTCACCAGGGTGAGATTCAGATATCACTGGAAGGCGGGGCTATGGCCCAAAAGATGGTCAGGTTTGCTGAGTTCCTGCAAGCTGAGGCTGGCAAACAAGAAAATAACCATTCAAACAACCACTCACAGGGGTGCCAGTTCGGAGAAGGCAATGGCACCCCACTCCAGTACTCTTGCCTGGAAAATCCCATGGGTGGAGGAGCCTGGTAGGCTGCAGTCCATGGGGTCGTGAAGAGTCAGACACGACTGAGCGACTTGACTTTCACTCTTCACTTTCATGCCCTGGAGAAGGAAATGGCAACCCACTCCAGTGTTCTTGCCTGGAGAATCCCAGGGACAGGGGAGCCTGGTGGGCTGCAGTCTATGGGGTCGCACAGAGTCGGACACGACTGAAGCGACTTAGCAGCAGCAGCAGCAGGGGTGCCAGTTAGACTTTTATGGAAGCCACCCATGAGGGCACCCACAGGACCTCCTAGAAAGCTGCCCACTGGGGCTTACTTGGGAACTGCCTACTAGGTTCCTGAGAAAACTATGTAGAAAGCCATTGATTGCCCAAGAGAACTATTGTGGAAACTGGAAGACGTGTTCCTAGACACCTATCCAGGGCCCTCTACTAAAGAGACCTAGAATTTGTGACTGACACAAATAATAATTTCATTTTGTATATATGGCCTGCAAAGCATCATTGCATCAATGCACTACGTTCTAGTAAGAATCTATTTCCATGTCTTGTATTTAAAGTCACCCACGTGCAAGGCAACTATTAATAAGCCTGGATGTACACTTGCATCTGGATGTAGTGTAGATGTATATTGTAAACTGCATGTTTGTGTCCGCTCAAATTCATATTTTGAAATCCTAACCTCCATCCTGCAGTGTGATTGGAAAGCAAGTCACTATTCCCAGAGTTTAGCCACACGGCAGGGCATGCAGTGTATTAATGTCCTGGGATCGAACCTGTGTCTACTGCAGCGGAAGCATGGAGTCTTTACCACTGAACCCTCAGGGAAGTCCAGGCCAATGATGTCTAAATTTTCATCTTTGCTAATGCATTTTCCTCTGACTTATTGCCCCCAACCCTTCAAAATAAAACATTTGATGAAATCCTGCCCAGCCTTTAAGGTTCAGTTTAAAGGCACTGCCTTCATTGTCTTCCCTATATTTCCCATCTAAAGCAGTTATCTCTCTTTTGTGCTTAGTCACTCAGTAGTGTCTGACTCTTTGCGACCCCATGGACTGTTGCCTGCCAGGTTCCTCTATCCATGGGGATTCTCCAGGCAATAATACTGGAGTGGGTTGCCATGCCCTTCTCCAGGGCATTTTTCCCAACCCAGGGATCAAACCCAGGTCTCCCACATTGCAGGGTTCTTTACTGACTGAACCACAAGGGAAGCCCACTGAGCCACAAAGGAAGCCCAATCTCTATTTTGGGGCCCCTAATATTATGTGTCAGTTTCTAAGTATTGAGTATATAGGTAAATAAGATAAAACTTGCCATACAGAGAGTCTTTGGTAGTAGATGAGATAGACAATGATGAAAGAAACGTTAGAAAAACCAGAAGAATAGGACCCCCAAAACCAGTGAGGAAATGTTTCCTAATAAAATGAACGATCATCAATGCCAAATGCTACTGAGAAATACAATAAGATAAAAACTGAAAACAGACCATTAGTCTGGCAAAATAGGAATATCCTTTCTAAGAGTTACTTTGGCAGAAAGGTGAAAACAAAAGCCTAATTGGAGAATTGGTGTGGATCAAAGACAGAATGACAGATGAGGAAGAGATAATAGCCAAAATTTTATTTGGCTATAAAAGGGAGAAGACAAATGGGGGTGTTTGCTTAATAAATATGGGTCCTTTACTATACTTTAAAGTGATATACTTTACAGCATGATTTTATATTTATGGGAGTGATCAATAAGAGAAATAAAATATTAAGATTCAAAAGAGAAGCCCTTGAATAGGCAAGAGAGAGTGATATCTAATACACAAATACAGAAACTGTAGGTTAGAATAGGGCTAGTCTGATCCGGAAACAAGAGGGAAAATATTGGAAATAAAAGCAAAAATAAACAAATAGGACCTAATTAAACTTAAAAGCTTTTGCACAACAAAGGAAACTATTAGCAAGGTGAAAAGGCAGCCTTCAGAATGGGAGAAAATAATAGCAAATGAAGCAACTGACAAACAACTAATCTCAAAAATATACAAGCAACTCCTACAGCTCAACTCCAGAAAAATAAATGACCCAATCAAAAAATGGGCCAAAGAACTAAATAGACATTTCTCCAAAGAAGACATACAGATGGCTAACAAACACATGAAAAGATGCTCAACATCACTCATTATCAGAGAAATGCAAATCAAAACCACTATGAGGTACCATTTCACACCAGTCAGAATGGCGGCGATCCAAAAGTCTACAAGCAATAAATGCTGGAGAGAGTGTGGAGAAAAGGGAACCCTCTTCCACTGTTGGTGGGAATGCAAACTAGTACAGCCACTATGGAGAACAGTGTGGAGATTTCCTTAAAAAACTGGAAATAGAACTGCCTTATGATCCAGCAATCCCACTGCTGGGCATACACACTGAGGAGACCAGAAGGGAAAGAGACACGTGTACCCCAATGTTCATCACAGCACTGTTTATAATAGCCAGGACATGGAAGCAACCTAGATGCCCATCAGCAGATGAATGGATAAGAAAGCAGTGGTACATACACACAATGGAGTATTACTCAGCCATTAAAAATTTAGAATACATTTGAATCAGTTTTAATGAGGTGGATGAAACTGGAGCCTATTATACAGAGTGAAGTAAGCCAGAAAGAAAAACACCAATACAGTATACTAGCGCATATATATGGAATTTAGAAAGATGGTAACAATAACCCTGTGTACGAGACAGCAAAAGAGACATGAATGTACAGATCAGTCTTTTGGACTCTATGGGAGAGGGAGAGGGTGGGGAGATTTGGGAGAATGGCATTGAAACATGTATAATATCATATATGAAATGAGTTGCCAGTCCAGGTTCGATGCACGATACTGGATGCTTGGGGCTGGTGCACTGGGACGACCCAGAGGGATGGTATGGGGAGGGAGGAGGGAGGAGGGTTCAGGATGGGGAATACAGGTATACCTGTGGTGGATTCATTTCGATATTTGGCAAAACTAATACAATATTGTAAAGTTCAAAAATAAAATAAAATTAAAAAATAAATTAAAAAAATAAAAAAGGCCGGAAAAAAAAAAAAAAAAGACTACAGAGATGCAGGTATAGTAAGAGATTTGGGAAGGGATAATGAGGTCTATTTGGAGAGATTTTAGTTTTTCAGTGAAGTAAAGAATAAGGGATTAGAGGAGTATTAAGAGTTTGGAGGAGAGGGAGGTGTGAGTCTTCATAGAAAATAAGGTGAATTTTCTAGGCTTACCATGAGGCATCAATGAAGTGTTTGAGCGTTTATTAATAACATTCATTAGGCAACATGATTGTGTCTTTTTCTTCAGACACACTTTGATGCGTGGGTGCAGAGGGTAAGTATTAATATCTAGAGAGTTAGGTTTAATGAAGGAAGAGGTATTGTCAAATAATTATGACAGGACAACTGAAGGGAAAAGAGTTGAGGCTGTAGTTGGGAAAAGTTGTGGTAATGGAGCACAGATTCTAAGCTAGGTGATCAGGGAAGTGAGCACAAGAGAATAGTAAAGAGTATGTAAAAGATAGTGAGTAATAGAAGGCCCACTGAGGTAAAAAAAAGAAAACAACAGTTGAAAATGAAGCAGTGGAATGGTAGAATTATTCCTAATGACAAGATCTAAAATATGATTGTAGAAGTGGTTAGCTGGTGTGATGTAGAGTGGAGAAAAAGACTCTTGGGAGTGGGATTCAAAGAAATGTAGTCCTATTTAATGGTACTCATACTCTGCTCAGTACTGTATACAGAGTTGTACATCTGTATTCCCCAAATTTTAAGTTTATAGCACCTTTAATATCTTTGCAATTTTTCTCAAATCACTCAGAGGCAAAAAACAAAGACCTAATAGTTCTGTTTATTAAGTAGTTGGGTCAGAATAACGTAAGCATTTAAATCTTATCAGTTGTTTGGAAAATGCACATAAACTGAAAGAAAAAACAATATTGGGCTAATTAAATAGATGGATAAATTACCATAATTTAAAAAGCATAGCCCTAGGAATTAAAGTTTGAGTAAACTCCGGGAGCTGGTGATGGACAGGGAGGCCTGGCGTGCTGCAGTCCATGGGGTCACAAAGAGTTGGACACAACTGAGTGACTGAACTGAACTGAACTGGGTATTCCTTGGCAGTCCAGTGGTTAGGATGCCACACTTTCACTCCCAAGAGCCCAAGCTCAATCCCTGGTCAGAGAACTAAGATTCCTGCAATCTTTAATCTGCTCAGTGTGACCAAAAGAAAAAGGAAAGAAAGGGTAGCCCTCACCTCATAGAGAAAATTGGTCTCTTGATTGGCTTAGAAATGGGATGATACACTGCTGGTATTCTCTATAGGCTGTGGCACACATTACTAGGAACCTAGGTTCTAGCAGGACTTATGCTGAAGCTGAAACTCCAATACTTAGGCCACCTTATGCAAAGAACTTACTCATTGGAAAAGACCCTTATGCTGGGAAAGATTGACATCAGGAGGAGAAGGGGACAACAGAGGATAAGATGGTTGGATGGCATCACTGACTCGATGGACATGAATTTGAGTAAGCTCTGGGAGTTGGTGATGGACAGGGAAGCCTGGCATGCTGCAGTCCATGAGGTCTCAAAGAGTTGGACACAACTGAGCGACTGAACTGACTGACTGACTGCAGCTCTGGTTGAGGGATCATATCTGGTCCATATGTCCATATATGGCATGCTGCTGCTATTGCTGCTAAGTCGCTTCAGTCGTGTCCGATTCTGTGCGACCCCAGAGACGGCAGCCCACTAGGCACCCCTGTCCCTGGGATTCTCTAGGCAAGAACACTGGAGTGGGTTGCCATGTCCTTCTCCAATGCATGAAAGTGAAAAGTGAAAGTGAAGTCGCTCAGTCGTGCCTGACTCTTAGCGACCCCATGGACTGCAGCCTACCAGGCTCTCCCATCCATGGGATTTTCAGGCAAGAGTACTGGAGTGGGTCAGAAGTCTAGAAATTATGTTTGTTAGTTTTATGCTTGGGATATATAAAGGAGAACAGGATTCAAAAAGAAAAACAATATGAATATATTCATGCAGGAAGATTTTTACTTTTCTGTTATTTTTCATTAGCAATAATAATAACAATAACGATGACAGTGATAGCTTTGTGATCCTAACCTTTTTGAATAACTCTAGTCTTCTCCCTCTCTAACTACCACGTCCAACTGTTGCCAAGACCCAGATCCATGTTTTCCTCCTAATTGAGGTCTGAACTCTATTCTCTTTTGACATTTAAAGACTTCTTGGCTTTTAACTTAAAGACTCCCATAAAACTGGCTAATTTTCTTTTCCAGGATTACCTCTGTACTTTCTTGCATAAGTAACTTTATAGCTGAGTTCTTTTCTTCTGGAATGTTCCCATCCCCATCTCCAACTGTCAAAATTTTCTCATCACTTAGGAACCAATCTCTAATTGTCTTTCACATGAAGGGTTTCTGTTGCTCCACTAAGTAAATATACTCTTCCCGTACTCTGATCTCCTCCAACTACATTTCTACTTTGCTTCTGTCAATTAATAGTCTCCATGGGTATTATATTCCTTTGTCTACTATTTTGAGAAGGCAATGGCTGATAAGCAACTTACAGACCAGGGCTATATGTTAGGTAGATAGCACAGTACACAGGGTGCTGTATTAAATCTGATGGTTGGGTATGAGGCCCAGCTGCTATACTTGCCAGAGGTTCTTTTCAGGCCTTAATTTCTGATTCAGTGAAATACAGATAATATTAACAGCTTTGCACACAAATTGACTAACACACTGTATTAGTTCACAATATGTGCCAAATAAATATCGGCTTTTTTCTTTACATCTTTAGAGTCCTCTTGCCTCCAACACAAAAAAACGTTCAATATTTGTAATTCATTTGCTTAGAAACATAGCTCATGATAAAGGGAATTCAGTATCATATAGGGAATTCAGTATCATTAATTGAACAATCCTATTTCAATCTGTAGTATAGCAAAATCTTAAAATGACTAATTTCAAAATCTTAGTTTTTTCAATATGAGAAACAAAATATGAATTAATTTAGTGTTCCCAACTTTGTGTGTGTGTGTGTGTGTGTGGAGAGACAGAAAGAGAGAGAGAGACAATGTAAATGAAAGACACATGGAAGAGGGAAGAGGGAACTTAATCCTAAATTACAAACTTGAACCATCATTTGGCTTTTGTATTTACTTTTCTCAGTCCATTCAGTACTTTTTCTTATCTCTTCAGTTCAGTTCAAGTTTACATGGAAATATGTTGGTTCTTTTTTTTTTTTTTACTCTATTCTAAACTTTCTACCTTTCTTTTCTTTGTATTTGTCCCCCTCATTTTGCATTGTCTCCAAATCTAAAGCAATTACTATCATCTACTAATAAATAATTTGGGGAAAGTGAACATTTCACATTGATATATCTCTTTTTAAATGCAGGTTTTCATGTGTCAGATTTTCTTTATACGGGATAAATCTGTAATCTCATCCCTACCTCGGTATCAGTTCAGTTCTGTAGCTCAGTCATGTCCGACTCTTTGCGACTCCATGAACCGCAGAACACCAGGCCTCCCTGTCCATCACCAACTCCTAGAGTCCACCCAAACCCATGTTCATTGAGTCAGTGATGCCATCCTACCATCTCATCCTCTATCGTCCTCTTCTCCTCCTGCCCTCAATCTTTCCCAGCATCAGGGTCTTTTCAAATGAGTCAGCTGTGATTTTGGAGCCCAGAAAAATAAAGTTAGCCACTGTTTCCCCATCTAATTGCCATGAGTGATGGGACTGGATGTCATGATAATAGTTTTCTGAATGTTGAGCTTTAAGCCAACTTTTTCACTCGCTTCTTTCACTTTCATCAAGAGGCCTTTTAGTTCTTCTTCACTTTCTGCCATAAGGGTGCTGTCATCTGCATATCTGAGGTTATTGGTATTTCTCCTGGCAATCTTGATTCCAGCATGTGCTTCCTCCAGCCCAGCACTTCTCATGATGTACTCTACATATAAGTTGAATAAGCAGGGTGAAAATATACAGCCTTGACATACTCCTTTTCCTATTTGGAACAAGTCTGGTGTTCCAAATCCAGTTCTAACTGTTGCTTCCTGAGCTGCATACAGGTTTCTCAAGAGGCAGGTCAGGTAGGTCTGGTATTCCCATCTCTTGAAGAACTTCCCACAGTTTATTGTGATCCACAAAGTCAAAGGCTTTGGCATAGTCAATAAAGCAGAAATAGATATTTTTCTGGAACTCTCTTGCTTTTTTGATGATTGACTGGATGCTGGCAATTTGATCTCTGGTTCCTCTGCCTTTTCTAAAACCAGCTTGAACATCTGGAAGTTCATGGTTCACGTATTGCTGAAGCCTGGCTTGGAGAATTTTGAGCATTACTTTACTAGCATGTGAGATGAGTGCAATTGTGTGGTAGTTTGAGCATTCTTTGGCATTGTCTTTCTTTGAGATTGGAATGAAAACTGACCTTTTCCAGTCCTGTGGCCACTGCTGAGTTTTCCAAATTTGCTGGCATATTGAGTGCAGCCCTTTCACACCATCATCTTTCAGGATTTGAAATAGCTCAACTGGAATTCCTTCACCTCCACTAGCTTTGTTCGTGGTGATGCTTCCTAAGGCCCACTTGACTTCACATTCCAGGATTCCCTACCTACTTGATATTTATTTCCATAATGACAAAATATATATTGGCTTTTGAGAAAATAAAAACCACACTTATTGAGTACTTGGATGCAATCTCAAAAATGACAGAATGATTTCTGTTCATTTCCAAGATAATCCATTCAATATCACAGTAATCCAAGTCAATGCCTTGACTAGTAATGCTGAAGAAGCTGACATTGAATGGTTCTATGAAGACCTAGAAGACCTTCTAGAACTAACACCCAAAAAAGATGTCCTTTTCATTATAGGGGACTGGAATTAAAAAGTAGAAAGTCAAGAAACACCTGGAGTAGCAGGCAATTTGGCCTTGGAGTACAGAATGAACCAGGGCAAAAGCTAACAGAGTTTTTCCAAGAAAACACACTGGTCATAGCAAACACCCTCTTCCAACAACATAAGAGAAGATTCTACACATGGACACCACCAGATGGTCAGCACCAAAATAAGACTGATTATATTCTTTGCAGCCAAAGATGGAGAAGCTCTATACAGTCAGCAAAAACAAGACTGGGAGCAGATTTTGGCTCAGATCATAAACTCCTTATTGCCAAATTCGGACTTAAATTGAAGAAAGTAGGGAAAACCACCAGACCATTCAGGTATGACCTAAATCAAATCCCTTACGATTATACAGTGGAAGTGAGGAATAGATCTCCCTAGATATGATAGACTAGATCTAAGGGACTAGATCTGATAGAGTGCCTGATGAACTATGGACAGAGGTTAGTGACATCATACAGGAGACAGGGATCAAAACCATCCCCAAGAAAAAAAAATGCAAAGAAGCAAAATGGCTCTCTGAGGCAGCCTTACAATAGCTGTGAAAAGAAGGGAAGTGAAAAGCAAAGGAGAAAAGGAAACATATGCCCATTTGAATGCAGAGTTCCAAAGAATAGCAAGGAGAGGTAAGAAAGCCTTCCTCAGCGATCAGTCCAAAGAAGCAAAGGAAAACAATAAAATGGGAAAGACTAGAGATCTCTCCATGAAAATGAGAGATACCAAGGAACATTTCATGCAAAGATGGGCACAATGAAGGACAGAAATGGTATGGAGCTAACAGAAGCAAAATATATTAAGAAGAGGTGGCAAGAATACACAGAAGAACTGTACAAAAAAGATTTTCATGACCCACATAATCACAATGGTGTGATCACTCACCTATCCTGGAATGTGAAGTCAAGTGGGCTTTAGGAAGCATCACTATGATCAAAGCTAGTGGAGGTGATGGAATACCAGTGGAACTATTTAAAATCATGAAAGATGATGCTGTGAAAGTGCATCATGTGATGTGAGAGTTGGACTGTGAAGAAGGCTGAGCACCAAAGAATTGATGCTTTTGAACTGTGGTGTTGGAGAAGACTCTTGAGAGTCCCTTGGACTGCAAGGAGATCCAGCCAGTCCATTCTGAAGGAGATCAGCCTTGTGATTTCTTTGGAAGGGATGATGCTGAAGCTGAAACTCCAATACTTTGGCCACCTCATGCGAAGAGTTGACTCATTGGAAAAGACTCTGATGCTGGGAGGGACTGGGGGCAGGAGGAGAAGGGGACGACAGAGGATGAGATGGCTGGATGGCATCACTGACTTGATGGACGTGAGTCTGGGTGAACTCCGGGAGTTGGTGATGGAGAGGGAGGCCTGGCGTGCTGCGATTCATGGGGTCGCAAAGAGTCGGACACGACTGAGCTGCTGATCTGATCTGATCTGATGTATAATATCATGTCATCTGCAAACAGTGACAGTTTAAAGGAATATTTTGAAGCAAAATGACTGCTATTATGCTCATCAAGATACTTAAAGCACTCATTTAAAATCTGGACTCGGTGGATTCAATCATTCCCAGAAAGAATTATGAAGTGTTACTGCAATGGCACCACACTCAGATCACTTGCTCTTTCCCGTAGGGATGACCTCCTAAGCACAGCCTTAGATGGCAAGAAAAAAAATAAAAAATCAGGAAAATTATTATATCAGCTTCTCAACCTGATAGAGCTTTATAATGGCAAAACTACTTTGGAGTAATTCCTACCTTTAAACTGCTGCATGCAGAAAGTTAATAAATGTTAATTGGAGAACTGAATAAACCAGCATTTGGTGACTGTGCTCCACGAGTGCATCTAGAAAAGCCTTTACCCTCAGGACCTTGTTTGGCTAACCCCTCATCTAGTAGATCTTTCCAGATCTCATCAGTGATTGCAAATTTTATCTCTTTGGATAAAAGGAAAATTCTGCCAGTTTTTATGTTGACAAGTGTATCTGTGGAGATGTTTCACTGCCAAGAGTGAAGGCTGGATGTGAGGAAATTTCATTAGGCACACAGTTCCATTAAAAAAATTAAATGAACAGAACCATCTCTCCTAAGCATAGTCTTTAGCACGGATCTGGAAATGATTCAGTTGTTATTCTTGTTTTGATGAAATTGCTTTTTTTTTTGTCCAATAAAACTTCAATGTAATTCGTTACCAAAGCTTTAGTTCATGGCATTTAGCCGAAGGGTTTGTCAACAGAATTTCACTTCTTAGATGTGTTTGGAAGCTTTGAAAACAGGTTTTTACCACTTGGAAGTCTCCAGAGAATGTCTAGAGGCATAAGTATTAGTCTCTATTTCAAAATTCATCTTATATTAAGCTTGAAATTTCCAGGACTCCCTTGGGTACTAAAATATGTAAATGTATGAGTGTAATACCAGATGATGTAATTAAAGATTCCATGACTGAAAGAGAATACCAGTTTAAAAGAAAAAGGGTATTTTTTTCATTAGTAAAAGGATAAAGACAGCTAGAAACATTGCAATATATTGAGTTTGATGATAATAATAATATAATACAATTTATTAAATTAAAATTTGAAACCTGGTCTGTTATAGTATTTGCTCTGATGAAGCAGTTGGGTTTTACAGAAAGAAGAAGAGTCTGCCTCACTACAATGCATTCACCTAGATGTCCTACTTTCTACTTGCATGGTCTTCTACATGATCTTGATTCTTTCTCAGAACCTCATATCCTTCATTTTGAAAGTGCAAAAAATGTCTAACTCCCTCACAGGATTGCTATGCTCACAGGTAATGCACCTGCACAGAATTTGCACCTAATGAGACATTCAATAAATGTCCATTGCCTCCCCTTGCTTTCCTGACAGAACCTCAGGCCCTGGATAGAAAATATATACATGGCCTGGTATTTTCTGGCATTTACTCAATCATTTACCTTACCAGTGACAATCATTATAAACTATATTAGCAGAAACAGTCACATGTCAGATACATAGGCCTTATATTAAACTCTGACTTGGCTCATAGGCTCAGGATTCTGTGGCTGCTTATATAGAAACAAGCTTTGAATCTTTATATAAGAAAATATAGAGGCCTGGAATGCCTTAGGAAAAAGTTATGTACCCAAAATTAGATCTGTCCTCCAGTCTTATTTTCATCACCAAGTGACTCGGCAACTTTTACCATCACTTTCAGTTTTTGAGATTCAATTTCTTCACCTGAAAACATGATTGAAAATTTGTATCAATTAACCCTTAGAGTACAGAAAGCTAGAAATCTACACAACTCCAAGGCAGTGGGAGTAGCAGAACCACAAAAATCTTCCTGCTCCTCTGAGTAATTCTGTTTTTATCAGCAAACATTTGGAAAAAAAGATTTTCTAAATCAATCAAGTGACTCTCAGGTTTTCCTCATGCTGAGAATCAAGATGTCATGGAGACTGGGGTGCAGGGGCTAGATAAATTCTCTCTGGGTGATACCAACAGGGCAAAAGGTAGGAATAAGGTTTCTATATAACAGATATAAGAGAGTGTAACTAAGAAGGATGAAGGTCAGTACACAAGCACAGGTAATATGACATACAAGGTTATAAAGTAAAATTATATAAATATTTATCATTTTGTATATATAAAAGGAGTCTGAACAATAAGAAAATTCAATAACATTTAACTTCTTTTCTTTGATTGGAACCATAGGTTTGTTATCTAATATAAGATAGGCTTCAGCACTACATGAACCAAGAACTTCCATAAAAGTTCCATGTTTAGAAAAGGCAGAGGAACCAGAGATCAAATTGCCAACAACCATTGGATCATAGGAAAAGCAAGGGAATTCCAAGAAAATACTACTGCTTCACTGAGTACACCTAAAGCCTTTGATTATGTGGATCAAAACAAACTGTGGAAAATTTAAAGAAATGGGAATACCAGACTACCTTACCTGTCTCCTGAGAAACCTATATGAAGGACAAGAAGCAACATTTAGAACCAGACATGGAAAAATGGACTGGTTCAAAATTGGGAAAGGAGCACATTACGGCTGCATATTGTCATCCTGCTTATTTAACTTATATGCAAAGTACATCATGTGAAATGCTGGACTGGATGCATAAGCTGGAATCAAGATTTCCAGGAGAAATATCAACAACCTCAGATATGCAGCTAATACCACTCTAATGGCAGAACACAAAGAGGAACTAAAGAGCTTCTTGATGAAGGTGAAAGAGAAGACTGAAAACACTGGTTTAAAACTCAACATTCAAATAACTAAGATCATGGCATCCGTTCCCATCACTTCATGGTAAATAGATGGAGAAAAAGTGAAAACAATGACAGATTTTACTTTCTTGGCCTCCAAAATCACTGCAGATGGTGACTGCAGCCACAAAATTAAAAGACACTTGCTTCTTGGAAGAAAAGCTATGACAAACGCAGACAGTGTATTAAAAAGTAGAGACACCACTTTGCTGACAAAGATCTGAATAGACAAAGCTATGGTTTTCCAGTAGTCATTTATAAATGTCAGAGTTGGACCATAAAGAAGGCTGAGAGCCAAAGAATTGATGCTTTCAAACTGTGGTGCCAGAGAAGACTCTTAAGAGTCCCTTGGACTGCAAGGAGATCAAACCAGTCAATACTAAAGGAAATCAACCTTGAATATTCATTGGAAGGACTGATACTGAAGCTCCAACATTTTGGCCACCTGATGCAAAGAGAAAACTTATTGGAAAAGACCCTGATGCTGGGAAAAATTGACAGCAAGAGGAGTAGAGGGTGACAGAGGATGAGATGGTTGGATAGCATCACTGAATCAATGGACATGAGTTTAAGCAAACTAAGGGCAATTAGTGAAGGACAGGGAAGTCTGGCATGCTGCAGTTCATGGGGTTGCAAAGAATCAGACATGACTTAGTGACTGAACAACAGCAACATAGATTAATAGGCATGCATCTTTCTTTTCATGAATTTGTATGGCTTATCCAAAACAAGGACTTAGGCAATTTTGGCTCAAGAAGTAAAGGTGTGAGAGCACCTTTACTTGGTGCTTTAAATGGCTTTAAATGAGTGAGGATGTAGATACTATAAGCGAATTTTTCATGTCATCCCTAGCCTATCAGCAGTAGCCTATCTCTGAACTTTCATCAGCTATAGAAAGGGCTTCACAGAGACCTTCTTTCTCCTCAGATTGAACTTTTGAATAAACTTTTGAAGCCTTGAGGATGACTACTAAGAATGTCCTGCTGCTGCTGCTGCTGCTGCTAAGTCGCTTCAGTCATGTCCGACTCTCTGTGACCCCATAGACAGAAGCCCAACAGGCTTCCCCTTCCCTGGGATTCTCCAGGCAAGAACACTGGAGTGGGTTGCCATTGCCTTCTCCAATGCATGAAAGTGAAAAAATAAAGTGAAGTCGCTCAGTCGTGTCTGACTCCTAGCAACCCCATGGACTGCAACCCACCAGGTCCCTCTGTCCATGGGATTTTCCAGGCAAGAGTACTGGAGTGGGCTGCTACTTGCTAGCAATAATCCATCAATCTTGTGCCCCAGATTCCTAACGGATGTTCATTGGGGACAATGAAAGCCATGGCTATTAATCAGGTATAACTTATTTTTTAAAGGGTATTTATTTGACGGAGCTGCTATCAAGAGAGAATTTTCATGCTTCTTCTCTTTAAAGATCTGCAAAACTTTCCAGATATATACAATACATCCCTCATATAATTCTAAAATAAGATGCCTAAGAGAATGAACCAAATCTGGAAAGAAAAGGAAACTGTCAGTAGCATAGGAACTTCTCTTAAAATAGTTTGTTTTTCTGTTATAGAAAATTATCAGCCCAATAATCACCTTTGTAGGAACTTGAATAAAGCCAAGGCCCATCCGTAGCAACTTTTATTGAAATTTGGTCACTCTCTGCAAAACCACAGACTATTATGCCTCAGAATGATGGAAGAAAAGACTCCAGAAAGTCAGGAGCGGATACATAGAGATCCAGAATCATCTTTTAGTCCTAGCAGGAAGTTTGTTTTCATGGAAGGATAAATGCTTTAACTACTGCCTATGAAACAAGGTTCTGATATTCTCCCATATTATGTCAGAACATGAAAGAAGGAGGCAGAAGAATTTAGAACTAGGAATCACGATGTTTTCCTCTGCCTCTAGCTATCTGTGCAAGTCACTTTCTTTATTTAGCCTCTGTTATCTCAACTATAAAATGAAAAGGTTAAATTATGGCCCCTAATGTTTCACCCAGCTTTCAGTGTCTGTGATGTTCAGGCCACCTCTGTTTGGTAGTGACAAGAGGAACCTAAGGGCCACATAAGAAGAAGTCAATTTTGTCTCAGAAGGGAAAATCTTCCAAAAATATCATCTCCTTAACTTCTATTTTACAAAAGTAATTTTTTGTTTGTTATATTTAACAGGGCAATCAGCACCAATGAATCCATTAACCAAACTGAAAGCTAGGACCCTGACAATGATATGAGATTTTTTTCTTTTCCCAAGAAGGTATAAGGCATACTTTTGGATTCAGAGTTATCAGTGACTTCACAAAGAGGTTTCCCAGGTCTTGCTAAAACGCACGTGGTCCTTACAATCTTAACCTAAACAGTCTCGGGTTGGATCCAGCTGCCAGTAATTTGCTCTATGATCCTGAGCATATCCCTTAATCTGCCCAGACTCAGTTTTCTCTACTCTACATACTATGATATTAGGATTAGTTTCATGAATCCCCAAAATTCTATGATTTATTAAAACAACAATACAAAAGAATGACTGTAATTTGCAATGGAGAGATATTATATCTATGACTTTATTCTAACCTTATTTACCTTCATTTCTTTTAGAACTGTTTTCCAAATATGACCGAACTGCTAAATTACAAACACATTCACTCAGTGAATAAGTAATTCTTACAGCACCTAGAGCAGTATATGACATATAGGCCCTAAGTTGTGTTGATTGAAAGCAAGGAAACTATAGAATAACAATGAGAAGCTTTGACTACTACATCAATTCCAACCAAATCCTATGAAATCAAAGGCTAGAAACTTTTTAATTGGAAATTTAAAAAACAACAATCATTCTGAGATATTCAGTTACTTATGCATCAATAGTGTTGGGATGATCTACAGATGAACATAATTCAAACTAAATGGACAGGACCCAAGTCTAAAGTAATTTGTCCCTTCAGATCCAAGCAGCATAGAGGAAATTTCATATATATTCAGTAATTAGGTGAATTTCTAGTCAGTATTTAATTATTGGTTTATGACCAAAGACAGGTCTCAGGTCTATTTTAAGTATTCTATTTATTTCTGGAAATCGCTGCTGTGGTGCACTTTGGGTGCTATTGCAAGGGAAAGAGAAAGAAACAGCCCTGAGTCAATGGCCATAAGATTCTGGTTCCTCATCTAGAGTAATTTAAACCCATTCCTGTTCTCAGTATGCAACTGTAGAATGGTGTCAATTAAATTTTCTCCTACGTGCCTACCTTATGAGTATTAATGGGTTACTGTTGATTATTAACAGGTAGGGATACTAAATGGTATGTATAGTTGAGAAATAGGAAAAGGAAGGAAGCAAAACAGCCGGATGAAAAGATGCTCCTTTCAGCATGTGTTAAATGTTCTACTGACATCATCTTTGCCTCTTCAAAGACATCCTAAAACGATGAATGCAAAAAAGGGAAGGGACTGAAGAGGAACCGAGGAAGGGTGCTTGGCAAAGGGAGAAGAGAAATGACATGCCATCTGTGGAATCGACAATTATCAGTATGGTTGGTGACAATTATATTCTGACTGCAATCCACTATTTGCATACAGACAAACATTCATCAGTTCAGTTCAGTCACTCAGTCGTGTCCAACTCTTTGCAATCCTATGGACCCCAGCATGCCAGGCCTCCCTGACCATCACCAACTCCAAGTCTACCCAAACTCATGCCCATTGAGTCAGTGATGCCATCCAACCATCTCATCCTCTGTCATCCCCTTCTCCTCCTGCCTTCAATCTTTCCCAGCATCACAGTCTTTTCAAATGAGTCAGCTCTTCGTATCCTCCAGTGGCCAAAGTATTGGAGTTTCAGCTTCAGCATCAGTCCTTCCAATGAACACTCAGGACTGACTTCTTTAGGATGGACTGGTTGGATCTCCTTGCAGTCCAAGGGACTCTCAAGAGTCTTCTCCAACACCACAGTTCAAAGCCATCAATTCTTTGGCACTCAGCTTTCTTTATAGTCCAACTTTCACATCTATACTTGACTACTGGAAAAACCATAGCCTTGACTAGATGGACCTTTGCCAGCAAAGTAATATCTCTGCTTTTTAATATGCTGTATGGGTTAGTCATAACTTCCCTTCCAAGGAGTAAGTGTCTTTTAATTTCATGGCTGCAATCACCATCTGCAGTGATTTTGGAGCCCCAAAAAATAAAGTCTGCCACTGTTTCCACTGTTTCCCCATCTGTTTGCCATGAAGTGATGGGACCAGATGCCATGATCTTCGTTTTCTGAATGTTGAATTTTAAGCCCACTTTTTCACTCTCCTCTTTCACTTTCGTCAAGAGGCTCTTTAGTTCTTCTTCGCTTTCTGCCATAAGGGTGGTGTCATCTGTATATCTGAGGTTATTGATATTTCTCCCGGCAATCTTGATTCCAGCTTGTGCTTCATCCAGCCCAGCGTTTCTCATGATGTACTCTGCATATAAATTAAATAAGCTGGGTGACAATATACAGCCTTGGCGTACTCCTTTCCCAATTTGGAACCAGTCTGTTGTTCCATGTCCAGTTCTAACTGTTGCTTCCTGACCACCATATAGGTTTCTCAAGACGCAGGTCAGGTGGTCTGGTATTCCCATATCTTTCAGAATTTTCCACAGTTTATCATGATCCACACAGTCAAAGGCTTTGGCATAGTCAATAAAGGAGAAATAAGTGTTTTTCTGGAACTCTCTTGCTTTTTCAATGATCCAGCAGGTGTTGGCAATTTGATCTCTGGTTCTTCTGCCTTTTCTAAAACCAGTTTGAACATCTGGAAGTTCATGGTTCACATATTGCTGAAGCCTGGCTTGGAGAATTTTGAGCATTACTTTATTAGTGTGTGAGATGAATAGAACTCATAGCTCTATTTATGAGTTTTAGTAGTTAATTTACTCTGAAAGCACCTAGGATACATTTATTGTGATTTAAATACTGTACCTAAAAGATTTATACATATCATTAGGAAACAAACAATGTATTTCTAGAGGAAGTAAGTGGTAAAGAAGTTATTTTGTAGCAAATGGATAGCCTTTGAACCATCTTCAAGTGTGCTGGGAGAGACAGAAGAAAAAAGAGGAGGAAGGTTTTATTAAAAAATAAATAAATAGTGACACGAAGGCACTGAATTTCATCTTTGTCAAAGACAACAGTTATATATGTACCTTATCAATAACCTCAGATATGCAGATGACACCACCCTTATGGCAGAAAGTAAAGAGGAGCCTCTTGATGAAAGTGAAAGAGGAGAGTGAAAAGGTTGGCTTAAAGCTCAACATTCAGAAAACTAAGATCATGGCATCTGGTCCCATTACTTCATGGGAAATAGATGGGGAAACAGTGGAAGCAGTGTCAGACTTTAATTTGGGGGCTCCAAGATCACTGCAGATGGTGACTGCAGCCATGAAATTAAAAGACACTTACTCCTTGGAAGGAGAATTATGACCAACCTAGACAGCATCTTAAAAAGCAGAGACATTACTTTGCCAACAAAGGTCCATCTAGTCAAAGCTATGGTTTTTCCAGTGGTCATGTATGGATGTGAGAGTTGGACTGTGAAGAAAACTGAGCGCTGAAGAATTGATGCTTTTGAACTGTGGTGTTGGAGAAGACTCTTGAGAGTCCCTTGGACTGCAAGGAGATCCAACCAGTCCATCCTAAAGGAGATCAGTCCTGGGTGTTCATTTGGAAGGATGATGCTGAAGCTGAAACTCCAATACTTTGGCCTCCTCATGTAAAGAGGAGACTCATTGGTAAAGACCCTGATGCTGGGAGGGATTGTGGGCAGGAGGAGAAGGGGAGACAGAGGATGAGATGGCTGGATGGCATCACCGAACTGATGGACATGAGTTTGAGCGAACTCCGGGAGTTGGTGATGGACAGGGAGGCCTGGCGTGCTGCGATTCATGGGGTCGCAAAGAGTCAGACACAACTGAGAGACTGAACTGAACTGAACATGGCAAAAATATAAAGCCATAATAGGAGCTCCATCTAGAATATCTTGAAACTTCCCAGGGTGGAGGAAAGAGGACAGAACATATATATCATCATACAGTATACACACTGAAAGAAAAGCTATAAGGATTCTAATCATCAAGGAAAGAGTAAAATTGGAAGAATAAAGGAACCAGATCACACTGAATTTCAACCCAGAACAGGAATACTTATTATTTTATTCAGAGATCACCTAGGGGAAAATTCTTTAATTTTACATATAAATTACTTATATTAAACATAGATAAATATACATGTTCGCTCTGTGTTTTTTTCTCCTACTAAATTTAACACAACTCTCAACTGTACCTGTCATGCAAACTCAATGTTAGAAATCACATCTTGCTAATAACCCACAGCTTAAGCAAAATAAACTCTGAAACCTCTTGGTGAGCTTTATAATCTGCTGGAGATTCACTAAATATTTTTAAAATAATAGCAAAATAAATAAATACAAATGAAACTCCCAATCATTTTTGTCAGGAAGAGCAAAGCTCTCCAGCAAAATACAGAGAGGTCACTTTAATAAACTGCAAGAAAAATTTTCAGACAAACAAATAGCTACTAAAGCAACAATGAAAATGAATCTACAACTTCCAAAGAAGCCAAGTAACTCATTTCCCTTCTGAAAGGATTGGGTCTGTTCAGCAATGCCTCTAACATAGTAAAGATGCATAAAAAAGATGCAATTATATTTAGCAATTTGGGAAGATCAAAACTAAACCTTTTATACTAACTTGAATCTGTATTGTAAGCACCTAGCAGAGCAAACAAACAGAAAGAACTGTTTATCAGACTAAAGCTGCAGGGCATATGGCAACATAGCAGGCTCAGGCTAACAGCAGATTTCCAAAGGACAGCCCCATAATGGAATTCCTAGTGGGACGATCAAAGAGGTAGAACAATCAGCCAGGCATGACTGCACATAACAAATCCATCAAGACCTATGATATCCCCAGCAAGACAAATAGCAAGGAGCACAGAGACTTAAATGGTATTTGAGAAAATTTACTATTCCCCAGCCTCCAGCAGGATTGAGAAACAATACCATTCAAATTCCCATCCATTCCAACAACATAATCAAAATACTCTTTTCCTTAGCCAGTTGAATTTACTATCTAATATTTATTTATTTTTAACTGCATCTATGTATAGCTATAAAAATAAAAACACTTTTGTATATGTTTTAACATATCTCTGTTACTGCATCAAGCAAAATCAGCTTGACAGATTTTTATGAAATTTGAAGAGTATATTTTGAGCAACATGATTTTAAATATAGGCTATGGAGCATACCTGAAATTTGCTTTGGGGTCCTCTAGGGGGCAGGCAGGCAGTCATTTATCAGAGAAGTTGAAACAGACGTGAAATGAGAGGCCCATAAGACTGCGAAAGGGAGTAATGAGCCATAACTATGAAGATGCATTAATATGCCAAGGACAGAGAAAACAATCAGTAGTTTTAAATATGAGTCCCAAAATGATCATCACAAAGGCAAGTGTGGTTTCCAATCTAGCCACTTCTCACCTGGGTAACTCTAAGTAGAATAGCTCAAGCCAAGCAGCATTGGTGACTGACTTAGTTAATTGTGATTAATACATTTTTCTTCAGCAGTTCTGAGGAGGCATTTTTGGAAAAACTCATCTGTGTGGAGAGAATCCCACCCTCCACCCCAAGTCAGAGTAAAGAAATTCTGGCCCTCTCACCTCACACTAATGAAAAGGGCTTCAACAGAACACTTAGGAGCACTGATTCCCCAATTACAAGGCCTTGGAACCTGGTGTCTGCCACTCTGCTGCAAATGTAATGGTCCAAAGGCAAGCTGCTTAGCCACTGGCTACAAGTCAAAGGAATGGAGGATGAGAGGGTTCAGTCCAAACTCCCAGAATTTGTTGGCACAATACATACATAAGCATTTCCTGTGGACCAGATATATGCCAGGTACAAGAGAGAGTGAGCGAGCCTGAATGTTATCAACTCCTCTCTGAGTGGGTAACACACTTGAGCAGAAAGAAATTATAGGCAACACCTGATTTTTAGTGCCTGTGTCAGGACTAAGTTATCAGCTGAAATACAGAAATATTTGCTATTATCAAGGGAGCTACAGGTACAAGATCTGCAGTAACTTGGGGAAAGTAGAAGAAGGTTTCCACTAAAGAATATTTGAGCATCCCATGAAAGGAAGGATTAATTTTAAACACCTGTCAGATCTAGAGGACAGAGCCAGCTTTTGAGAGTCACCACTATGCAGAACTTACTAGAGTAGTCATGGACCACTCAGATTTTCATCCAGAGGCAAGGAAAGAACTAGCTCAAACAAATATTTTTAAAGGGACAGAGTGCCGGGAGCCGGCATATTGCATATTGAGTGCATATTGCATGTTGAGTGCAGCACTTTCCACAGCATCATCTTTCAGGATCTGGAATAGCTCAACTGGAAGTCTATCACTGCCAGGAGCCAGCGTGAGGAACTCCTCCCGTGGCAAAGGTCATGAGGAAGGAGGCTCAGCATACGCAAAGGCGGGATCGAGCCTCAGGAGTCCCCCTGGAAATTCTCGAGCATCTACCCCCCAAAACCAGAGTCTGCCTACTTTCTGCTTTGTGCTTTCACCTACACCTCTGACTTTACGGGGGGCTGTCCCCCACTACCTCTCTCTGAAAAAAGAGTTAGCTTACAGCTCCAGTTAACAATTTCTGGGTGTGACAGTGTTTCAACCTACAAACTCCTTTGGAAATCCTCTAGCCTGCCTGAATAGGTTTTTCCAGCCACATGTGACTGCTCAGAGCCTCCCAACTGTGAGAGGCATGAGATGTTCTAAACTGTCTAAACACAGATTCCTTTGAGCAGTTAAAAGATTGATTAGAAATTGTATTGGTGAAGGGATTTTCACTTGTTGGGCCAATGTTTGCTGCTAAGTTTCCATATCCCTTACCTGCTCTGTCCCTGGCAGTGTATTGATTAATAAAATTGGTGTAAGTAGTAGCTTTAGTGTTTGTAACCTGGGACCCTTGAGTTAATTCTTTTTCTTGTTATAGCCCACCACACCTTTGCTCTGTAGGAATGCAACTTTATCTAATGCTTTTGGAGGGTGGCTCCTGACCGATCACCTTTAGAGAAAAATAAGCTTTCTGAAGAAAGGGTCTTAAAATGTTAACAGGCCTCCGGGCCAGAAGATGATACAAATCACCTAAGCTTTTGCATATGATAAGTTTGCAGGAAGAAAGCCTGGCTTGCTGCATGACTCTACCCCTTCCCCCATTATCCTCTATGCATAACTTAAGGTATAAAAACTACTTTGGAAAATAAAGTGCGGGCCTTGTTCACCAAAACTTGGTCTCTCCATGTCGTTTTTTTCTCTCACCTTCTGGCTGAATTATTCAGCCTCTTTTCTCCACTGAATTTCCTCACTGAGCTATCCTTATTTCAGCCTCTTTTCTCCACTGAATTTCCTCACTGAGCTATCCTTATTCTATTACTCTATATCCTTAATTAAAGTTTAATTAAGCAGTTGTTTCCTGATCCTCGCCGACGCCGTCCCCGCTTCGAATTCCCTGGATCCACCGGGGCTGGACCCCAGCAACAGAGGAATAAATATATAGTTGCTTAATGGTTATAACCCAAGAGGCATGGTGGTTCAATACACAAAATATACTATGTACACATAAGCAACAGTAGAATGGCACACTCACATAGACATACAACGTGTGATTAGAAAAGGTGATTTAGAAGCAGAAAACAATTTAAGAGGCACTAGTTGTCTGAGAATTATACTGCTCATGGACTTATGAAAGCTCCCAACTGTCTAGTAAATCACATTTCCAGCCCTTGGCCTTAGAGTTGAGACTAGACTACCTGACCCTGTGAGTCCACTTCTCTTCCTCTCAAATCTTATTTCCTGCACATCCTTTGGCACAGCCAAGAAAACCATTCATTTCTACTCTCATTATTTGTGTCCAATTTCCTATTCTGCTACACCCAAAGAAATACTTCTCATTGTTCAAAGAAATATCAGGACTAGGGAAGATCTGGCTACTCATCTTTTGTGCCTGAGGTCTATGTGTTTCCATGGCTGCTAATTTTCTCACCCTATCAAGGTTCTATGGTTCTCAAATCTGACTGCATACTACCAGAGAGCTTTTAAAAACAATACCACTTTAAAAATAACTCCATAATAGTTGAATCAGAATCTCCAGGGGTTGGTGGTGAGCAGAGGTGTTTTATTTTGTTTCTGATTTTTTAAAAGCTCCCCCAAGTAATTCTAATGTGCAGCCAGAATTGAGTCTATACTGGCTGAGGTACAACACAGCTAATCAATTTCTTAATGTGGAAGAATGTATAGGTTTTCTAAGCTGTTCCCCTGAGAAATGTTAATAAAATGTCAACTGAGGTTGTGCAGGCTTTCAGTATTCTCTAATAGGTGAGAGTGGAATTGGACATGGCTATGGATAAAGCACTGGGCCTAGGAAAACAGAAAGCAGAACAACAAAGGGGGAAATGGTTGTGCCAGAACAGTGGTTCCCAACGATGAATATACAGCAATATCACTAGGCACCTAAACCACTTTATGCTGGGACCTCAGCCCCCCAGACTATGAGCTAATTGATTCAGTGGGCTCAGATACCATGTGGTTTTTTAAAATCTCCCTAAATGAGTCAAATATACAGTCAGGACTGAGAATCATTGCCCTGGAGGGGAAATAAGGTTAGTGTTCCCTGCACTGGGTTATCAAATGCAGCAGATTCTTCTATGAAAGATCATTCCTTAAAGAACAGAGAATCAGCGAAGACATTGTACTTATGAAAATATTGTAGCTTAGGGGATTTTATGTTCAAGTATGGGCCCTGTATCACAATTAATTTGTTCACAGAAGGTTTGCTGCTGCTGCTGCTAAGTCGCTTCAGTCATGTCCGACTCTGTGCGACCCCATAGACAGCAGCCCACCAGGCTCCCCGTCCCTGAGATTCTCCAGGCAAGAATACGGGAGTGGGTTGCCATTTCCTCCTCCAATGCATGAAAGTGAAAAGTGAAAGAAGTCGCTCAGTCATGTCTGACTCTTAGCAACCCCATGGACTGCAGCCTACCAGGCTCCTCCGTCCATGGGATTTTCCAGGCAAGAGTACTGGATTGTGGTGCCATTCACAGAAGGTTTAGGTTGTCCATAATTAGATATTCAGAAAAGAAAGAAACAAGGAGTTCTCAAGAGGTCTTCTTTGCCTATTTCCAGTAAGCAGGGGTTCCCTAATAAAAGATGTAGACTCTATAGGATTCCTTCCCCTTGCTGTGAAGTAGATTACTGTTCAGAGGTATTCACTTCTCTCCAATATCTCCATAGCCTGAAAGCACTTTTCCTAATCTTGCCTTCAGCCTTAGCCACATGACTCTGCCAGTGGAATGTGAGCAAGCAAGACATGGTAAGGTTTGGCATGTGCTTGAGAAATGGGACTTCATTTAATCCACCAGGGACATGATAAAATTGTCTTGATTATCTTTCTGGCCCAAGGAGGATGAGAGACACACTGAGCAGAGCAGACTCAGCCCACCCACAGACCTGTAGTTGGATCCTCTCAGCTCCTGGGACCTGAAGCAGAGCTGCCTAGGAAAGCAATCTGAAGATGGACAAGCTAAATAAATGCTTACTTTGTATGTGGCTTTTACTTTTTGGTCATTTGATATGTAGTCATACTGTGGCCAAAGCTAACTCATATTTGCTTTCCATGTCTTCATTAACTTAAAATGTGCTCCCATCCCTAACATGCTTTTCCAAATTAGCTCAAAATCTACTTGTTTAAAAGCATGTTCCTGTAACATGTGGGAGGTGATTTTATTATCTCCTTTCCTCATCATCCCTGCAAACAAATATGGTATTAGGTTTATCTTTTGGAGGATGTTCCATGAAACACTTCCATCAACAGAAAGGACTCTAGTCCAGGATTGAGGTCAAGGCCTTACCAACCAATTGCTGGGTTCATCACAGAACTATCCTAAGAGTCTAAATTTAGAAGCAATCAATGTGACTACCGCTAGGACAATACTTAAGTAATTTGTAATTTTCATAAAATAAACTGTTATCTCACATTCTAAAAATACTTTAAGAAATATAAGCAGGAGGCAGTCTATATCAACAAAGCAAGATATCAAACTGCCAATAAGGTATGGTTTCAATGGTATAAAATAAAATAAATATATAAAATCTGTAAGTATACCAAAATGTTAGTGGAGATTATCCCTGAACAAGGGCATTAAGAGTGATTATTTTCTTTTTTAAAGCCTTTCCTGTACTTTCTAAATTTTCTTTAATGAACAAGTTTTAACTTCAGGAAAAAACAACTCTAAAAAGGGTAAGAAAGAAAACAGTCCCTGAGGGACTCATAGCTCTGAATAACACATAATTCAAAAGGGGAAACAGTTGACAAATAAAACTTATTCAGCTAGCAAAATGACACAAAACTGACCTCTATCAGTTGGTGACAGTCCTCTACTTGTAAGGATCCCTGATTTCTTCTTGGGTCTCTCTTTCTGCATGGCTACTGCTAGAAATAAGTTTGTTTGGTCTCTCAAATTCTGCACAGTTCTTCTATATACTGAGTTGCCTTCTCCTTAGAATAAGAAGCTGTTCAATACAAACAAATAAGGTGTTTTATTTGTATTTGTCTTCATTTAACTTTTCCAGTTCCACTAAACTGCATGAAGCCAAAGTTTTACAGCTCGTCAATATATGAATCGCCAGTCCAGGTTCGATACAGGATCCTTGGGGCTGGTGTACTGGGATGACCCAGAGGGATGGTACAGGGAGGGAGGTGGGAGGGGGGTTCAGGATGGGGAACACGTGTACGCCCGTGGCGGATTCATGTTGATGTGTGGCAGAACCAATACAATATTGTAAAGTAATTAGCCTCCAATTAAAATAAATAAATTTAAATTAAAATATATATATACATATGATGAAGTGAAAGACTTAATAAATGTTTAATTTCACATTAAGCTTTGGATTTTAAAGGCCACTATTTATACTGTAATATTTGTTTTTGAATGGTTGATCCTGATTATACCTAGTGTTAGTGTAGTTGCCCAGTCATGTCTGACTCTTTGCGACCCCTTCGACTAGAGCCCGCCAGCCTCCCCTGTCTATGGAATTTTCTAGACAAGAATACTGGAGTGGGTTGCCATTTATTTTTCTATATAATTGAAACCATTTTATATACTCAGTTTGACATCTTATTTCATTAATATGGATACTATCCTAAAACTTAATAAGCATATTTTTGAACCAATGGATTACAAGTTTCTTTCATTGGAAAACTCCATTACACTCATCTTTGTTATCCTTACCACTTAGCAAAGTGGGCGCACACTGTAGGTGGGGTTGACATTAACAGTGCTCAGTAACATCTGGTTTTCTTCTGTACCTGAGGCCTGAAACAAATCTTGTTTAACAGGACCCTTGCAGTAAGGTGAGGCCAAGTGACTTGTTTTGGCTATTAAGCTATGCTGGGACATGACACTTATCATTTTAGAACTGAAGCAGTGAAAAGTCCATGAACTATCCTCTTAATCCTCTTCCATGGCTACAGCAACCAGGAAGCCCTATACTAAACTACAGAGATGCAGTAAGATGAGGATGTCAGGAGTCCTGACTCACTCCTTGGAAAAGTATGTGAAGAAACTGCTGAGCCTGCAGCAGATTTTTCTTGAGCAAGGAATAAATGTTACACATTAAGCCACTGGGATATCAGGATTTATTTGTTCCTGCATGACAGCCTGAAGGTGAAAGTTGCTCAGTCGTGTCTGACTCTTTGCAACCCTATATACTGTAGCCCTCCAGGCTCCTCTGTCCATGGAATTCTTCATGCAAGAATACTTGTGTGGGTTGCCATTGCCTTCTCCAGGGGATCTTCCTGACCCAGGGATCAAACCCAGGTCTCCTGCACTGCCGGCAGATTCTGTACCATCTGAGCCACCAGGGAGCCCAGAACACTATAACCGATCCTAATATTGCAAGCATTCTTGAAAGCTGATCTGAATTTAATCACAAGCTTTTAATATTCCACTGTTTAAATATGCTTCCTGATAAAACCAAAAAAACCTATACTTTTGGTTTTTGGGTTTTTTTTCTGATAAATGTTTCAGCACTTGCTAAACTTGGCAAGGATATAAGATAGACTCTTCTGTGCAGGCTACTGAATAACCATAGCCTTAGAGGTTGTAGAAAGGATATGTAACCTGTTAAGCTCATGCTCTAGGCCTTGTGTCTCATTCGTGAGCTGCAAGGGAATTTCCCAACCAATTCCCAACTTGTACTTACATCTCTGGTAGTGGTCTCTAGACACTGTGTGGCACTGAATTAGGTAGAAGACCTAAGTTGTTAGATGGATCATTCTTCAAACACACAGAAATAAAGAATGAGACTTGGTACATCTTTTTTTTTTTTTCCTTTTTAAAGGAAGAAGGTAAATGCCAGCTAAACTTGCTTACACTGTTGCAAGCTCAAGAACTACAGGAACATGGCACTTCCTTATAGCTATATATCTGTAACTTTCTCTTCCTGGGAATGGTCCTCTGCATTAAAACAAGCCTTAGTAATTCAATCCATTTTTCCAATAGTGAACAAGATATATAAAAGATCCCAGACACATGAGTCATAAGCATGTGCAGCTAAAAGACAAACATGTTTGAAAATCCCTTTTTCTGAAACATTGAGTTTCCAAAGCCTTGTGTAGACATAGCCCTTTTACTGGAGCAGTGGATTTATAAACCCATCAGTAAATAGGTGATTGAGTTTAGTGGTTGCTAATTGATTCAGTACCAATTAATTTAGACAAAATAATCAAATCGCTTGTTTATTTCAGGCTTAGTAACAATAAAAAGTCTAATACTCCTTTAAAAACATGGTACATAGAAGCACCCCCACGTTCAGTAACTAAATAGAGCACCATTATGTATTTCTGTCTCCAGCTGCCTTGGCATCTGTTCTAACTCCTACCTTCCCCTTCCCCTCTAATTTTTTGAGTTCTTTGGGCAGTGGTAAGTCTCAGCAATGCCAAATCCTATATTTACTTTTAGAAACTGTAACAGCAGGAGCTTGCTGAATTTCACCTTCAGGGGTGTCATAGATGTTTCCAGCTTCTGGGGTCTGTTCATCATCTCCTCTGCAGTGTCCCCACTTATACTGCCTACTAAAGCTCAAGAAAGTAAGTATTTAATCTTAGCACACCACCAAAGGGATGAAAGCTACTCTCTATTGTTGGGGGCCGGCGTGAGGCACTCCGCCCATGGCAAAGGTCATGAGGAAGGAGGCTTGACATATGCAAAGGCGGGATCGAGCCTCAGAAGTCCCCCTGGAAATCCTCAAGCATCTACCCCCATAACCAGAGCCTGCCTACTTTACTACTTTGTGCTCTCACCTACACCTCTGGCTTTACGGGGGGCTGTCCCCCACCACCTCTTTCGGAGAAGGAGTTAACTTAGAGCTCCAGTTAATAATAATTCCTGGGCGTGATAGGAGTGTTTTAACCTACAAACTCCTCTGAAGGTTCTCTAGCCTGCCTGACAGGCTTGTCCGGCCACATGTGATTGCTCACAGCCTCCCAACTGTGAGAGGCACGAGATGCTTTAGACCTTCTAAAAACAGGTTCTTTAGAGAAGTTAGAAAACTATTAGTATAAGTATAGTGGGCTGATTAGAAATTGTATTGGTGAAGGGTTTTTCATTTGTTGAGCCAATGTTTACTGCTAAGTCTCCACATCCCCTGCCCTTACACACATTAATGAATATATAGAAGAAATAAGTATTAACCTTTGATATAAATCACGTTAGACCTTAGGCTAAGTAAATTCTTTCCTTAACTAAAACCCACTACACCCTCACCCTATAGGAATGTAACTTTATTTGGGTGGCGTCTGTTTTAAGAATAATCACCCCTGGAGAAATAAGTGTCCTGGTTGACTGACCGCTGTCACAAGGAGAGGGTCGTAAATTGTCAGTATATTAATTTCAAATAGGACAGCAAAGAATTTAAAGGAACAAGCTCCCACCAAACAAATTCTAAGGCAAGGCACAATCTGAAAGAGTCTAGGGCAGTGGTTTCTTGAAGACATCATACTTTTTTGTAAGCTGGAGTTCAAACTTCAAGTCAGAAGGAATGAAGACCAAAATGTCATATTAAATGAGAATAAAAAGAAAAAGAAAGCATTTAAATAAATTTAGGGACCTATGTTCTCCCCTCATAGATGGAGATGTATTCCTTGTAATGGAAATTACATGATTGTTCAAGGGGCCACAATCCTGTTAAAAAGGCCCACCTCATAACTTTATAATGGTGTTATCTACAAAAATTCTACTCACTAATTGGACAGATGCAGAAACTTGCCAATTTATCATAAATAAGATAGGAAATATTTATCTAAGGCAATGATGTTCTCAGGACTACTATATTATAATCCCAGTTTGTAAAATATGAATAAACAACATTCCAGGTATATAGAAAAATTATCCAACTATGATCATCTAAAATTATCAACTATGATCAGCCTGTCATCAGGCTGACAGAGTCAGATTATCTAGCTAAAACAATATCTGTCTCAAAGATTATTTTTTTTAATTTAATGCTTCAGGTACCTGTTTACCCCAGTCTGTACTCCTAGTAAGCGCAAACAGATTGTACACATGTTCTGCTTCTCTAGTCCAAAATACTTATCTGCTGTCAGGTGTGAGAGCACAATTATTACATAATTGTCAAATAATTAAATCACTCCCAAAGAGAATGGATGTCTCTGAATATCAAAGAATTAGGCCTTCCATACCGACTTGTCCATTAAAGAACTCCAACTTTCTTATCTCTGTAGTGTTTTCTTTTGAAGTGTTAAGGGCATGTGGATAGAGCTCAAGAGGGGAAGACGTGTTCCAGTTCTAACAACTACTGACCTACTTACAACAAACATTTTACAGATAGAGAAACTGAGACTCTGAGAAACTTTTTCTGAAAAAGCCAACTCAGCATGCTAACGATGGACATGGAAGCCACACACAAATTTCTGACACCTGAGATAAGTTGTTTTTCTAGCTCTCTGTACTACTAACTTCATATTTTCAGATTCTATCTACTCCTCAGTGCTGTATATGATTCCTTGCTTTTCAACCCGAATTCAACTTCCCTCCACCACTCCTACCCAACCCCTTTGCTTCCACAACCACATCACTGATCACAAGGAAGGCTCAGAGGTTAAAGTCACACCAGGACTTACTAAGTTGAAATCCACTAGAAAACAGCACAATGCAAGCTACCTCAGAATGGTTGAGCACCTAAACTCAATGGGCATGACAACAAAGTGCCAAAAATGAATTATAGGTGCCATTTTTTTCCAACAAATGAGTGGGCTACACAGCATCAAATACATTCAATTAATGTATTTATCCAAAAGAAGCAATTCACTTTCAGCTATGTATGTATGTATGTATTCTATCAGGATTCAGGTAGTTTCCTGTAAAGGAAATGATATATGTCTTTATTGGTCTAGACAGCAATTAAAGTCTTCTTCAAAACTGAAAAGACTTTTACAGCTAAAATTTCCTCTGTGCCTGTGTATTAGGGGAAAACAGATATCTTATTCATTCACTTTTCCTATTTTCTTTCTCCAACTTTTCCTTTTGGAAAATTTATCTCTGTCCCCATTAGTGATTCTCTCTCCTTCTGCAGAGGACTTTCTTAAGTTGTCAGCAGACCAAGAACAGCATTAACGACTTGATCAGAGAATTAAGAAGGCCATAACTACCCTAGTGTGAAAGATTAGGGATGTGAGAACTGAGAAGGAACCCACCAACCTCTCTGCAACTTCTCAAGAGAGCCCAGCCCTTGGAATTCAGGCCATCACCCTGTCACTCTGTCTCAGGCAACAGAGTATTTGACTCAACTCAGCAAACTTTTGTTGAGTGCTTGCTACACATACCTACTCTATTCCTCTTACTCTTCCCTCCCAATTTACCAGTAAAAATCGACTCAAAATAATATGTGTAATATTTGGTGTTAATATAGTATATGCACACACACACACACACACAAAACATAGTGCATGGTGTAAGATTTCACATTTCTGCCATTAAAATGTGACATAGTATACTTTTGTGTGTCCATCTGTTTAGCAGCAAATGAAGGTATATGCTATGGATAACACTGAATTTCACAGGGAGCTTTTTCAATCAAGAAGAAAGGTACATTGTCACTGGGTGCTCATTTTACTTCAGATTTGTGTGTGCTGTAGTTTGCTAAGATTTTAACTCAACAGTGATAACTATAAGAAGTCCCTGATAATAATGGCAATATTTAAGTCATCTCACTCCACATGCAAAAGCAATCTTGTAGGAGATGAGACACAATATTGTAATTAGAAACAGATGGATTCAATAAATATTAAAAAGTAAGTATATATATATATTCATTTAGCCATTTTTTTCTCGGTAGTACCTGCAATACAGGTTCATCCTAACATCTGACCCATGAAATTAAGATGATAAGGAGTTATTGAAAGAGAATATGGAGAGAATTTAAAAGTCATGGCTTTTTGAAATTCCAGTGTGATTTTTACAGTTGCAAGTTGATGCTTCTTCCCCTCCGCACACCTAAATGGTAAACATTTAGGTGTGGGGAGGGGAAGAAAAAGAAAAAAGAAATAACTGGCAGAGGACAAATGAATGCATTTCAGTGAGTCCCATTTATAACTCTATGAGTTACATTTTGTTATTTTGATAGACTCAGACTTCAAGATCAGCTGTTCCAGACAATGATAAAAAGCTCAATTTTTAAACTATTTTCCCTGCACATTTTTTTACATTTTAAAGTTGCTCAGTTGTGTCCAACTCTTTGCAACCAATGGACTATACAGTCCATTGAATTCTCCAGGCCAGAATACTGGAGTGGGTAGCCTTTCCCTTCTCCAGGGGATCTTCCCAACCCAGGGATCAAACCCAGGTCTCCCACATTGTGGGCATATTCTTCACCAGCTGAGCCATAAGGGAAGCCAAAGAATATTGGAGTGGGTAGCCTATCCCTTCTCCAGGAGATCTTCCCAACCCAGGAATTGAACCAGAGTCTCCCGCATTGCAGGGGGATTCTTTACCAACTGAGCTATCAGGGAAGCCAAAATTCTGACACTTATAGTTTGTTCCTCCTGCCACTTAAGAGAGAGAGAAAAAATGTATCAGACGACACTTGCAGCCTATTTCCTCCATTTGGAGACCCCTAGCCTTCCTTCCTGTTACCCTTTCATTCTCCCCTTTTCTTTTAGGAGAATTATGTTGCCTAGGAAAAGGGGCATCGTTTTCATTCCTTAACTACTTCCCAGCTGATAAGGGGCGTCATCCCTAAATTGGTGAGGCAACATATTCTCCTAACCCTCATATTGAGGGTCTCTGATCCAGGGGCCCCAAGTAGTAGCTGGAGGAAGCTGCTGCAGTGGCAGGAGTTTGAGCAACCATTTGTAACTTAAAAGGCTTTATGTGGCTATAAACAAATGCAGTCACACAGTTACAGATGCAGGGAGCAAACAGCAAAAACAGAACAATCAGCAAAGTTTAAACTCACATTATGTCCACGGTTAAGGTACAAAGTGTTGCACCAGTCCATTTTAGGATTATTAGATGTCATCAGATTAAGAAGAGGCATCATATATGATTGTTGCTGTCGAAGGTATTCTCAGACTTGGAGAGAGTCGTTTCCTTGAAGTGGAGATGCCCACCATGGGACGCTTTCCACTGATGAAGAGGGGAGCACTCCGCAGAGCCATCAGTTAGACCAATTGTGGAATGCAGTGTAGGAGTGAGCCTAGGACAGGAAGGCATTATCTTGAGGATCAAATGGCAGACTCAGGATTTTTGGAGTCAGCAGAAGCAGGCTCACATAGACTATCAGGCCCATCCAGATCAAGTTCAAGGGAAGTTGAGATGCTCACTGTCCTTGCAGGACTCCAAATGGTATGAAGAAATGTGGGAAGAGTCCATTAGTAGCCACCATGTCTTGGGTCCTCTGGATGACCTACTTTTCCTTCAGCAGCTCCAGCTCCCAGCAGTTCCTGAGGAGACCAAGATCCTGTTAGTGTGAACTGGAGCCACAAGGTCCCAAAGCTGAAGCCCCAGTGGGTCCTGAGGAGACCCGGCTTCCATTATCATCGACTCACCCTTGGGTTGTCTGGAAGCCCAGACTGTCTGCAGGGGCTCTGCCCCAAGGGTTCCACAAGCCAAAGCCCCAGCGGGTCCCTATATTTCCGAGTTATTTACAACCTGTTTGACCAATCTGAGCATTTCTTTTCATTGAATTGATCAAACAGGTCAAATTAATTCAGTACCCCGGACCCCACTTTTTCTTTTAGAGACAACTTTCTCCTCTTCATCACAAAGAAACTGTAATAAACTCCATCTTTAATCAAGTCCATCTAGTCCTCTGCTGCTGCTGCTGCTGCTGCTGCTGCTGCTGCTGCTAAGTCGCTTCAGTCGTGTCTGACTCTGTGCGACCCCATAGACGTCAGCCCACCAGGCTCCACTGTCCATGGGATTTTCCAGGCAAGAGTACTGGAGTGGGGTGCCATTGCCTTCTCCCATCTAGTCCTCTACTAGTCTCAATTTTGCCTCCAGGGATCTGGAGCCGCAGGAAGCAGGCCAGATGAGCTCTTGATCAGCTAATCGTATAAACTAATCTGACAGAGATGAATGCTTTTTAGGAAGGTTGCTGTTTAGCCTTTTGGAAAAGGGATGCGAAAAGTAGCCCGGGTTTGGATATTAAAATTACTTGAAAGTTGGGAAGACTTTCATATGACTCTCATGGTAGATAACTATTCTTTAAATACTTTTCAATAAATAATAACAATAATAATGATAATGCATGAGTCCTAAGTCGCTTCAGTCATATCTGACTCTTTGCGAACCTATGGACTATAGCCCATCAGGCTCCTCTGTCCATGGGATTCTCCAGGCAAGGATACTGGAGTGGGTTGCCATGCCCTCCTCCAAGGGATCTTCCTGACTCAGGGATTAAACCCATGTCTCTTGTGTCTTCTGCATTAACTGGCAGTTTCTTTACCATTGGTGCCACCTGGGAAGCCCAATAATGATAATGCATAACTCCATTTTTTTTTAAATTTCACTAGAACTAAACATTGTACATATTCCCTAAACTAGGAGACAGTATCAATCAGCCTTTCAGAATTCTGCTCACAAAAAGAAGCTGCTACTAAGCTGATAAATCACCAGTTTTTTTCCCAGGGTTTGGTTTAGGGAATTGTTTCCATCTGTGAGTGGCAAAGATTCCCGCTTAGAAAATTCTCCCTTCTTCTAACATACTAAAAGCACCCCTGGAGTGCTCTAAGAACAGACAGCTGGCCTCAGGGCTTGTAATGCTTTTCTAAGTTATAACTCTCCTCAGAGGCCCTAGGGCAGGGTGCACTCTAGTGATTTGTAGGCTTGCTGGTCGCCATTCTGCCAGCTCAGGTGAAAGACATATCTAAATTTTCCCAGCAGCCTTCTGATTCTCCCTGTGTTAAAGCCTTGGGGTGTGTGTGTGTTTAGAAGATAACAGCTCAGGGAATATATGCAGGTCCCCAGTGTCAGACTAAACTCAGGGCATAGCAGAGGAAGAAAACAGCTAGAAATCTGGAAAATGTGAACAAAGGTAAAGGCCAAGTTCAAAGGACAAGAGTAAGTCAAGGGAGAGTCAGGGATTCTATCCTTGGTGAAGACTGAGTCAAGATCAAAGCTGGACATATAATGTCCAGAAATGAACTCAGGACAAGGCAATGGGCTCAAACAGGCACGGAAAAGGAAAACAAACATGAGAGTGAGGAAACTTGGGTTTTGATTTCACTTTACTCTGGGTCTCAATTTTTGTATTTCTAAAATGAAACTGTCTCATTTAGATATTACAAGTCTAAGGGAAGTGAAGTCGCTCAGTCATGTCCGACTCTTTGCGACTCCATGGACTGGGGCCTACCAGGCTTCTCAGTCCATGGGATTTTCCAGGCAAGAGTACAGGAGTGGGTTGCCATTTCCTTCTCCTGTGAAGGCCATATAAACAAAGTCATACACTCAGCACTATTTAGAGACCAAAGCAGAACAATGAACTGGAACCAATTAAATAATCAGAAAAAAATACAGATGAAAACAACAGCACTTTGAAACCAAGTAAAAGTCTGCCTCAGAGAATCTCTCACAGGCATCTTTGACACTCTACTGGGCATTGTTGAAAGATCCTAGAAAGAAAAACCATGCCTCTTTCCCTCTAGGCGGTTGCATCTTTGATGGAAAGAAAAGGTTCACTTCTATATGACCATATATATATATATATATATATATGATGTATATATATATACTAGTTCAGAAAAACAATAACTAAAATGGCAAAAGATAACACTAAAAGCATTCCTGGGAGAGAGTTTAGGACTTCTCCAATTACGGTGTCCACATGGTTGATCTGCTTTAGATGTATTGCTTTCCAAGGAAACAGCTGGTGCTAACTCCCAATCTTAGTATAGTCAAGTAGAAGCTTGGGTTTACCTGGCATTTTCAACTGTCTGAAGCTTAAAATCTTTCCATTAACTTTTGTAGCCCTTGTCAACCTCCAAATATATTATATTGATTAGATCTTATTTAAAAAAAAAAAAAAAGGAACACTAAACCAGACTGTAACCTCAGGTATCATGCCTGGACAATAGCAAGATACCACTGGGCATATAGTGTAGGTCTAGGTCAGAAGTGGGTCCTGCCCAATAGAAGGCAATCATTACCACAAACTTAGAAAGACATTTACTCCCCTCTACTATTAATCAACAAGCCATTGAGCATATACTCTGCTAAGAGTGGGACTGAACAGAGTTCAGGAATCAAGGCTGAGAGGCTAGAAATAGAGCTGAGTCCCATCATGTGAAGATGGAGCTCTGAGGAGGGAAAATAGCCTCCTGCCAATTTCGCTTTTATCCTAAGCCTGCAGCACTGATTATGGCCGCAAGAATGTCAAAGGCAAATTAATTCTGCTCCTGACAGGCTTGGAAAAAGAAGCTAGAATTTCACATCAGGTGAGAGTTCCCTCCAGAGTTTCACAACACTGGTGAGAGTTTCGCATTTTTTTCCCTTCATGGTGTCCCCTTCCTAAGGCAAATAAGAAGTTTTCCATTTGTACAAATGGCAACAAAACTCTAGCATCAGAAATACTTAGAGAATTAAGGATTCTAGTTACTTTTCAAGTTCATCATGTTTCTGTTGGTCCATGATCACACTTGGAATCTCAGAAAATCTCTCCATTGGAAACCCCATCATCTTTCACAGACTGCCTACTTGCAAACTTGTCAGCCACAATACACTAAAGGGAAGTTTTCTGAAAAGATTTGTTTCGCTGAACTTTTTAACCAAGCAAGAAATTCAATATTGTGAAATCGAGAAATCATACTGGTTTAAAGTTACCAGTGACCTTACAACAAAGCTAACCCAGCATCAATCACAGCTTCTTGGGTTAAAGATCTTCTGATTTGGGGATTTGCCATCCACTGAATACATCTTTCTCAATCAGTCAATAATTTGCCCTCTGCTGAGAATGATGCTCTTTTGTGATATGTTTCCTCTTCTGTGCAAGCTACTTGCTTTCTGCTGGTCTGGAGCCACCTACTAATGAGTTGCACCTTTGTTTCTTGTTGGAGCCATTGGCCCTCTAACCTGATGATTTTGCATATGACAGAGATTTATAGCTTCCTCCAGCTCCTACCCACATCCCACCCAAAATACTGGGCATTGAAAATTGGTACTGAAAATCTGGGAACTTCATCTCTTACCCTTAGTTAGACAGCATCATAGACTGCATCTACTCTATTTGAAGTGAGACAGTGCCTTAATTCCACAAGATACAGTCACTGAAGTTTCACAACTGTCCTAGAGATATCAGAGATACTATCTGTTCCACTATACCTCTTTTTGTGAAGTGAATTGTGCTCACCTCACAACTTAGGTATCATGACATATCTCTTTCCTTTCCATATTGTGGTGAAGTTTATTAGAACTAGAAATGATCATCTGATTCAAGCTTAGCCAGTTGGATGCTTTCTCGTGGAATTTTAGAACAGGACGACAGAGCCTCTGGCCAATCTGTGCTGGATACTTGAACATGGTGGTCATCTAGTACACTTTCTATGTTATAAGAGTAAATAATTCTAAAGAGATATAAGGAAATTGGTGGATACAAAGCTGAACTGTAATGCAAAATGCAAGAGATAGAGAAATCAACATTTACTGAACTTTTGCTCATGTTGCACATACAATGTGGGTCACCTGGGATGCTGTGTTCATTGTGGTCTTTCAAGCACACAGGCTAATGGGAGATTTATCTTGACACATGTTTTCCAGATTACTGAGACAGGGAAAGGAAAGGTAGAAAATTGCACACCAGCTCTAGTTTCCACCCCAAAGTGACAATGTCACATCTGCTTACATTTCATTAGCAATACCAAGTCACCCTAACTTCAAAGGACATGAAAAAGTGAAATTCTACCATGTTCCCAAATGGAAGAAAAAATCAGTATGACTTCGATGCCATCCTTAGGCTTTTTTCCCTCCAAATTAAAAAAAAAAAAAAAAAGTCTTTTCTTGGCTTCCTGTTCTTATCTGAAACTGTTCTTACCATGGTCATTAGTGAGTGATGTTTGTTAAATCCAGTTAACACTTTTCAGTCCTTATTTTACCTTCTCTTCCATCTCTCTCTCTCTCTCATTCTCTCTTTCTCTCACTTGCTGCAAAAACTCATTCCCTAAATACATCATTTTCTTCAGCTTCAGCTCCAGTGCTATCACTGCTTCCCTCCAATATCCTTCTTATTTCTTTTCCTTTCCCTTCTTTTCACATCCATACAACCAAGTTCTCCTTGTGACCCATTACTCCCTGGTGAATTGTACCACATTCTCCAGTCAATGCAAATCAAAATATGGGAGTCGTCTATAGCTTCCTCCTTTCCTCCTTCTACCCTGTATTTTGGTTAGCAGGTCTTTGCTATGATTTCTCAGTTGATTTACCATAAGAGCCTCCTAAAGTTTCTCCTGCCACCAGCATTAAGCCCATGAGTCTTATTCTGCACAAATGATTAGGGTCATATTTCTAATTACAATTATGTCACTCCCTTGCTTAAAATTTGAATAGTTTCTAAATGCTGAAGGCTATTGTCAAAATCCTTCAGGTGCTTTATAAGGTCTTCAATATCTGCCCATGATTACTTCACCATTATATTTATTGCCTTGACCCTCTGCATCTGAGTCATGCTCTGAATGACCTATATTTCTCAGAACTGCCCTTGATCACTCAATTCCTATGTCTTTCAGCATGGTATTGAATAGACACCTTTCCTTCCTAATCAGGTCAATTCCTCTTAGACTTGGCTCACTAATTCTTCCTTCCAGGAAGTCTTCTGGGATGCTCCCAGTCCTGATCAGAATCTCCCTGCTGTATGTTCTAAGAACAACTTGCACTTACCTCAGTCTCAATGGTGAGTTATTACAACTGTTTTTCTACTTGGCATTTCATCTTTCTTACCTACTATGAGTTTCATACGGGAAGATTCAGTTTTACTGATATTTGTATACTCAGAGTCTAATACAATGCCTGACACATATTAGAAGCTCAATAAATAACCATTAAATAAATTAATAAATAAAGCCCTATATTCTTATGACCACTAAATTTAGAAACTGTGCTCAGGGAGGCAGAAAGGAGCAAAAATATGGCATACATATAGGGGTTTCACTGATGGCTGAGCAGATAAAGAATCCGCTATATATATATCAGTTCAGTTCAGTTCAGTCACTCTGTCATGTCCAACTCTTTGTGACTCCATGAACCGCAAAATGCCAGGCCTCCCTGTCCATCACCAACTCCCGGAGTCCACTCAAACCCATGTTCATCAAGTCGGTGATGCCATCCACCATCTCATCCTCTGTCATCCCCTTCTCCTCCTGCCCTCAATCTTTCCCAGCATCAGGGTTTTTTCCAATGAGTCAGCTCTTCGCATCAGGTGGCAAAAGTATTGCAGTTTCAGCTTTCAACATCAGTCCTTCCAGTGAACACCCAGGACTGATCTCCTTTAGGATGGACTGGTTGGATCTCCTTGCAGTTCAAGGGACTCTCAAGAGTCTTCTCAACACCACAGTTCAAAAGCATCAATTCTTTGGTGCTCAGCTTTCTTTATAGTCCAACTCTCACATCCATACAAGACCACTGGAAAAACCATAGCCTTGACTAGACGGACCTTTGTTGGCAAAGTAATGTCTCTGCTTTTTAATATGCTGTCTAGGTGGTCATAACTTTCCTTCCAAGGAGTAAGCATCTTTTAATTTCATGGCTTCAGTCACCATCTGCAGTGATTTTGGAGACCAGAAAAATAAAGTCTGACACTGTTTCCACTGTTTCCCCATCTATTTCCCATGGAGTGATGGGACCAGATGCCATGATCTTAGTTTTCTGAATGTTGAGTTTTAAGCCCACTTTTTCACTTTCCTCTTTCACTTTCATCAAGAGGCTCTTTAGTTCTTCACTTTCTGCCATAAGGGTGCTGTCATCTGCATATCTGAGGTTATTAATATTTCTCCTAGCAATCTTGATTCCAGCTTGTGCTTCCTCCAGCCCAGCGTTTCTTATGATGTACTCTGCATATAAGTTAAATAAGCAGGGTGACAATATACAGCCTTGACATACTCCTTTCCCAATTTGGAACCAGTCTGTTGTTCCATGTCCAGTTCTAACTGTCGCTTCCTGACCTGCATACAGGTTTCTCAAGAGGCAGGTCAGGTGGTCTGGTATTCCTATCTCTTTCAGAATTTTCCACAGTTTGTTGTGATCCACATAGTCAATGGCTTTGGCATAGTCAATAAAGCAGAAATAGATGTTTTTCTGGAACTCTCTTGCTTTTTCAATGATCCAGCGGATGTTGGCAATTTGATCTCTAGTTTCTCTGCCTTTTCTAAAACCAGCTTGAACATCTGGAAGTTCACGGTTCACACATTGCTGTAGCCTGACTTGGAGAATTTTAAGCATTCCTTTACTAGCGAGTAAGATGAGTGCCATTGTGTGGTAGTTTGAGCATTCTTTGGCATTGCCTTTCTTTGGGATTGGAATGAAAACTGACCTTTTCCAGTCCTGTGGCCACTCCTGAGTTTTCCAAATTTGTTGGCATATTGAGTGCAGCACTTTCAAAGCATCATCTTTCAGGATTTGAAATAGCTCAACTGGAATTCCATCACCTCCACTAGCTTTGTTCATAGTGATGCTTCCTAAGGCCCACTTGACTTCACATTCCAGGATGTCTGGCTCTAGGTGAGTGATCACACCATCGTGATTATCTGGGTTGTGAAGATCTTTTTTGTACAATTCTGTGTATTCTTGCCACCTCTTCCTAATATCTTCTGCTTCTGTTAGGTCCCTACCATTTCTGTCCTTTATTGAGCCCATTTTTGTATACACACACACACACACACACACACATATATGGCTGCTACTCAGTAGTGTCTGATTCTTTGAGACCCCATAGACTATAGCCTACCAGGCTCCTCTGTCCATGGGATTTCCCAGGCAAAAATACTGGAGTGCATTGCCATTTCCTCCTCCACTAGAGGCTAATATATGCATATGGCCTATATAATTACCTCCACAAAGTAATTATCCAGCATTGATACCCTTTCTTGGATCTCTGGGTAGTTCATGCTACACTCTATCCTTCTGTGATACCTGCCTTTCTTTTACCTTTGAGATTCAATTTGAGGGACAGATGACTTGTAAGGGTTCGTATTGCTTATAACTGTGTGTCAGCTTGCTATTATAAACTAAACATATCTATTTAAGGCCTATGTATTGGTTTCCCAGGACATGCAAAACTGCTGCCCTCAAGGAGTTACAGCCTAAGCAGGGAGCTAAGTTCTAGGCTGCCTGAGTCCAGCTCCAGCAGCCAGATATTCAACCTGAAGAGATGGACAGTGTTGGCGAGAAAATGAGGCAGCCTCTCAATTCTCTTGGACTGCCTATTTTTTCAGAGAAGGCAATGGCACCCCACTCCAGTACTCTTGCCTGGAAAATCCCATGGACGGGGGAGCCTGGTGGGCTGCAGTCCATGGGGTTGCTAAGAGTCGGACACGACTGAGCGACTTCACTTTCACTTTTCACTTTCATGCATTGGAGAAGGAAATGGCCTATTTATTTCAAGTTTAAGATTTTCTTTTATACTTTTACAAAAGCATTAGGTCAGAGGTTTGACATTCCCCTCACCCAGATTTATTATCTCCATAAATCATTGTTCTCTTCCGAGTTCCTGCTTCAGCGATTCTCTCAGAATCAGCTTTACCATCTATTATCTACTTCCTCTTATGTGTCCTATAGTTAACTTGTGATTACATTGTAACTCATGCTACATTCTTATCTTTCTAAATCCTGTTTGCCCCTAACATCCTGAGCTCACTATCTCTTAAAAAGGCTTCTAGCTATAGTATCTCTAAAGTTCCTAACCTCTATAAGCTATAGTAAAATATGCTAACATTACAACATTCCTTAAATCTTCAACTTCTAACTTTTAATTATTTCTAAACCCTAAATTCAGTAAACTCCTTTGCCATAAACATTTTCCTCACAAATAGGCTTCAGATAGCAATCCCTCCCATGGCCTCAAGCTGCGGCCTATGTACTCATCCTGGAACACTCTTGTAAAAGTCCTTGAACAAATGTCAGTGACTAACTTTATGCATTATTTTCTGAGCACAGCTGCAGAAGGCTTTGCACCTTCTCATGCTCCTCTCAAGAACAATAAGCACCTTAATATTCCTTATCAGTCAACTCAGCCGAGGAGAGGAAAAAACAAGTCAGAATCACAAGGCCTAACTCCTTCATCCTGGATCCGTGCGTGTGGAACAAAGAAAGGGGGTTGGGGCCGTGCCTCCATTTTGTCAGTAATGCCTAACGTGGCTCCCAACACTAGGCTTGAGGGAAAGAGCACTTACTATAAAGAAACAGCATTGTAGAATAGGAAACAGCTTGAGACCTGAAGTCTACACATCTCAATCTTAGTCTCAGCCCTTCCTTAATATCACAGAACACCTGACCAGCATTTACCTCCCTTTTCTATGACTTCACTTTCTACTTGGCAAAGTGTGTAAAATAATAAGATAATATTAAAAGATAAAATGTAGGTTATGATAATCCCATGAAATTTAATCAATATGAAAGTACTTTATAATAATAGCTATCATTTACGGCAAACTTTACTGCACATCACCTAGACCTTAATTTTATATTCACATTATTAATTTTATCTAATTGGCTACAAGCCAATGTAGCATTATAAACTCCATGATACAGATGGAGAAATAGTGGTTCAGAGAGGTTAAGTAACTCCTCTAATATCACAGAGTAAACAGATCATACCAGGATTCAAACCCTGATCTGTACCATCCAAAGGCCAGGGATGCTAACCATTATATTACACTGCCTACCCACAAACAGTCATGTAAATGTAATTCATACACTCAATTGTTCGTATATAAGCACTAAGATAAAGTACAGCCCATACTATAAATAAAAGTTGACAGTTAATCAAGTTGTTTAGATTTTTCCATCTGTAAAATGAGTGATTTGGGTCACATTAAATGAGACACACTGAGACCCAAATGAGACTGTGTATCAAGCACTCTGCACAGCAGAGAGTACACATTCAAAAATAAGTACATATTCAGTCATTATTGTTATTAGATTGTTGCTAAGTTTCTTTCTCTATCATGTTTATAGAATTCTGTGACATTCCATTCAAAGGGCTAGGGGAACAAAGCATGAGATTTATATCAGATACAAACTCATAAACTACTCATTTATGGAGGACCTGAGGTATTGGAAGTTTTGGGGGACTCTAAGGAATTCATGTTCAGAGAGGTCACCACAATTATCCAGGAAACTTGTTACCATTTTGCAGGTGTTGAGAATCTTCTCCCTACTTTTTTAAACAGCCCAGGGTCAGAATTAATTCTCCAGCTAAGAGCACAATATGTTCCTGCTTTTCCCTGGACACAGTGCTACAGGAAGGGTAACTGAACATTTTGTTTATCTAGTATGAAGAGGGCAGTGGAATTGGCCTGGTTTTGACCACCCTATTCCAAGAGCACCAAAGTATTAAAAAAAAAAAAAAAAAAAAAAAACCTTTAAATTCTCATTTGTTGTAGACCATTGGCCACCACCACCCTTCTTTTGTAATAAGCTCAGCTTATGAGGTACAACAAGCAAGTCAGAAATAAACAAGCATTGCAGTTCACTTGGAGAAACAGGTAGACAAGAAGACAAAAATCCAGGGAGTAAGCCAAGATTTTAGGGCCTAATATACATCAAAATCTAGGGGATACAGCATGAGTCATGATGAAAGTTAATGCTATGTAGGTGGAGTCTGAAAAGACAAGAGTTAACATGACATACATCTTCTTTTATAGACCAGTCTAGTTAACCCTTACAATCTTGGGGGCATAGATATAATTAAACTCAGTTCATAGATAAAGAAATTGAGCTTTGGAGAACTCAAGTGACTTTTCAAAGGTTCAGTTCAGTTCAGTCACTCAATTGTGTCCGACTCTTTGTGACCCCATGAACTGCAGCATCCCAGGCCTCCCTGTTCATCACCAACTCCTGGAGTCTACCCAAACTCACGTCCATTGAGTCGGTGATGCCATCCAACCATCTCATCCTCTGTTGTCCCCTTTTCCTGCCCTAAATCTTTCCCAGCATTAGGGTCTTTTCAAATGAGTCAGCTCTTCACATCAGATGGCCAAAGTATTGGAGTTTCAGCTTCAACATCAGTCCTTCCAATGAACACCCAGGACTGATCTCCTTTAGGATGGACTGGTTGAATCTCCTTGCAGTTCAAGGGACTCTCAAGAGTCTTCTCAACACCACAGTTCAAAAGCATCAATTCTTTGGTGCTCAGCTTTCTTTATAGTCCAACTCTCACATCCATACATGACTAGTGGAAAAACCATAGTTTTGACTGCTGCTGCTACTGCTGCTAAGTCACTTCAGTCGTGTTCAACTCTTCACAACCCCATGGACTGCAGCCTACCAGGCTCCTCCGTCCATGGGATTCTCCAAGCAAGAGTACTGGAGTGGGTTGCCATTGCCTTCTCCATAGTTTTGACTAGATGGACATTTGTTGGCAAAATAATGTCTCTGCTTTTTAATATGCTGTCTAGGTTGGTCATAACTTTCCTTCCAAGGAGTAAGCATCTTTTAATTTCATGGCTGCAATCACCATCTGCAGTGATTTTGGAGCCCCCAAAAATAAAGTCAGCCACTGTTTCCACTGTGTCCCTGTCTACTTGCCATGAAGTGGTGGGACTGGATGCCATGATCTTAGTTTTTTACAAAATTACTAAGAGATTCAAGGGAGGGTAGACAGATAATTAAAAGTTATTTACTACTACTACTACTAAGTCGTTTCACTCTGTGCAACCCCATGGACTGCAGCCTACCAGGCTCCTCCATCCATGGGATTTTCCGGGCAACAGTACTGGAGTGGGGTGCCATTGTCTTCTCCCATAAGTTATTTACAATTATTATTTAAATTTTTAAAGAAGATTTAAATAAAGTGATATGAGAGAGTAATTAGAAATAAGGGTAATAGTAGCTAGATGGAGTCTATTAGCTATATATTATTGCATAACAAATTACCATAAATTTGGCAGCTTTAAAAAAACATGTTTATTTTCTCAGTTTTTGTGGACTAGAAGTCTATGCATGGCTTATCTGGGTCCTCTTCTTAGGGTCTTCTGAGGTACCAAGCAAGTATCAGCAGGACTATATTCTCATATAGGCTTCACTGAGGAAGAATCCACTCTCAGCCTCATCCAGGTTGCTTATTTTCTTCAACTGTAGCACTGCTAGTCTTTGAAGGGAAGCTGCCCTAAGTTCCTAGCCACATGGACCTCCCAGTATGGCTGCTTATTTCATCAAGTCAATAAGGAAATTCTCTAGCAAAACAGATTCTTAAATATCATGCAAGTCATAGTCCATTCCCTTTACCATATACTACTGGTTAGATGCAAGTCACAATCCATCCACACTTAGAGCAGGGGCATGGACAATGAATACTGTGCTGTGTGCTTAGTTGTTCAGTTGTATCTGACTCTTTGAGACCCCATGGACTGTAGCCTGCCAGGCTCCTTTGTCCATGGGACTCTCTAGGCAAGAATACTGGAGTGGGTTGCCATGCCCTTCTCCAGGGGATCTTCCCAACCCAGGGATTGGAGCCAGGTCTCCTGCGTTGCAGGCAGATTCTTTACTATCTGAATCACCAGGGAAGCCCAGAAGGAATTATGAAGGCCATCTTAGAGTCTTAGCATTTAAAGATTCTATCCAGTAATTTTACATAGCCTTAATTGAAGCAAAATGTACTAGCTAAAGCATAGTTCTACAATATATGCATAAAACAGACACATCTGGGCAAAATAAGAGAAAACAAAATTCTGTTATTAGCTGTCCTATATACAACCAAAATATTTAAGAGGAAGTTCTTTAACAAATTCATTTTATTTATGTATTTTTCATTTTCTTGCAGGCTATTTTGAGATGAGGTAGAGCATCCTGAAGGGCATTCTGTTATATCAACTCTAGGATCTCCTTTTGCTTTTGTAGAAGTCTGCTGATTTTCATTTTAATCAAACCCTGAGAGAATACTGGTTCCACAATACTGGCTCCCCCTCTAGAACTACACTAGAAAACAAACTTCTAAATTTTAATTTCTAAATCATCTTAGAAATTTTAAATACCAGCCAATGTATTTAGAGTATTTCAGCCTCATGACAATTTGAGCACAATCTGAGCACACCTGGCTGTTTCTTTCTTTTTTAATCTCAGTTTAGCATAAATCAAGCTTATATGAGGAAATGACAATTCTATGAGTAACTGAGCCCTCAAGGTCATACATACCTCTGCAACTGAGGGACTTCTAGTCTGATACCTACTATTCTCTTATTACCCTCAGATAATTTGATAATTAAATTATTTGAATGGTGTCCCAAAGAAATTCAAATATCTAAGGATCTTCCTTCAAATAAGTACATTCTAAAGAATATTGCTTAGACAGCAATAAATTCATGAAGGCAATTTGGGACTTTAAAAATATCACTGCATTGATTTTCTTCAAATTTCCTGGGTGAGGAAATAATCTTTTACTAGGGAGAAACTGTCCTATTGTTGAGAATTTAAGGGGAAAAGCCTGTTTGATATAAGATTGGCCCTGAGATCTAACCCCAAAATCTTCTGAACTTGCCTAGTTTCTTTTTTGTAATATTTGGATAATATCCACCATAGGATTCTTATAAAAATTTGTAGGATTTTTATAAGAATTAAATAATAAATATAAATGTAACAAATATAATAACAAATAAATTAATAAAATAATCAATAAATGTAATAACAATTATAAAGTATATGAGATTGTGACTGGTACCACCTAAGATTTTAAAAATCTATAATTATAGCTCCTCATAGCTTGAAATTGGATAGGACTACACAGAAAGCCCTGCATTTGCAGATGGGATTTTGTCTATTTAACTGGCTGTTATCTTCAACTCGAATTGGCAATTTATCTGACTGTCTCATACCTGGCCTACCTATATCCATTATTTAATTCCTTTTTCTTCTTTCTTGATTTCTGATAACTCTTCCCACCAACTACTTACCTTTTTCTGTATTCCTACACCCAACACACCCAAGAAAAGCTTTTCTCCTCTGGCCTCAGCCATGCTCATTGGAAAGCCCTCTGCTGCCCCCATCAGTCATTGTGAGGAAATGCCCATAGCCTCCAGAGAGGTTCAGTCACTCAGTGGTGTCTGACTCTTTGCAATCCCATGGGCTGCCGCATGCCTGTCCGTCACCAGCTCCCAAAGCCTACTCAAACTCCTGTCCATTGTGTCAGTGATGCCATCCAACCATCTCATCCCTTATCCTCCCACCTTCAATCTTTCCCAGCATCAGGGTCTTTTCCAATGAGTCGGTTCTTTGCATCAGGTGGCCAAAGTACTGGAGTTTCAGCATCAGTACTTTCAGTGAATATTCAGGACTGATTTCCTTTAGGATGGACTGGTTGGATCACCTTGCAGTCCTGGGAAGGGCATAAAATGCACTCCCAACCCACAGAGACTGAGCCAGAACTGTGTCTGAGTGTCTCCTGTAGAGGCAGTGGCCTGCCGCAGAGACAGGGGCTCTGGGTGCAGCAGACCTGGGTATGGCATAAGCCCTCTTGAAAGAGGTCGCCATTAACTCCACCAGAGAAGTGCCGGAATTTACACAGGACTAGGAAACAGACCCTTGGAGGGCACAAACAAAACCTTGTGTGCACCAGGACCCAGGAGAAAGGAGCAGTGACCCCACAAGAGGCTGACGCAGACATGTCCATGAGTGTCCAGGAGTTTCCAACAGAGGTGTGGGTCAGAGGCGGCCTGCTCCATGGTTGGGGGCACTGATTGCAGCATGGGACCTTTTGAAGGAGGCTGCCATTATTTTCATTACCTATGGTTTGGCCTCAGGTCAAGCAACAGGGAGGGAACACAGCCTCACCCATCAACAGAAAATTGGATTAAAGATTTACTGAACATGGCCCCACCCATCAGAACAAAACCTCCAGAAAGACTCTCTCCCTATAAACCATGAATGTTTGGTTTGCATTAGGTTCCAATAAAAGGAAAATTAATGTGAATGTTACAGTAGCAAAAATATAGAAAATCTATTGTGTTCTATGGTAGACACACATTTTTATGGGTAGACAGTGCCATTTTATCCTGAAGTATATTTTTTAGTATCACATAATGGAAGAAAAACTCCTAATTCAAGCAAATCCTTTAAGTACAAAGAAGGCAGGGCCTTTTGATGAATTCTGAGAACATATTCTATAGTGGTCTTAGATCTATTTGAGCTGCTATCACAAAATATAAAATATCATAAATCTAGGTGGCTTAAACAATGAATATTTCTCATAGCTCTAGAAGTTGAGAAGTCCAAGATCAGGGTGCCAGCAGTTTTGGTGTCTAATGGAGCCTGTTTCTTGGTTCATAGACAACCATCTTCCTACTGTGTCCTCACATGATGGATGGGATAAATACCTCTTTTATAAGGGTATTAATTCCATTTATGAGAGCTCTCTCCTCATGGCCTAATCACCTCCCCAAAGCCCTACTTCTAAGTACCATCACATTGGGGATTAGATTTCAACAAATGTATTTGAGGGAACAAAAACATTAAGTCTATAGCACCCTTTGATTAAGTAAAATAATGATAAATTTGTATTAAGTAGAATTTGTAGCTCCATCCTTTCCAAAAAAACAAAGAGAAAACAGAAAATCATGCAGAACAGTGATTAAGAACTTAGAAGTCAAACAGACCTGATGTTGATCTCAAAAACCAGCAACTTTGGACAAGCTACTTCAACTCCCTAAACTGGATTTTCCTTTAGTAAATGGAAGTAATAACAATATCTACTTCATAACATTATTGCAAGTATTAAATTGATATTATATTCAGGCAGAAAGAAAATGATAACAAATGGAAATAAAGATAGACAGAAGGAGTAAAGAGCACTAAAATGGCAATAAAATGAAAAAAATATTATTCTTTTATTTTTAATATATTTTAAAAGACAATCAAATGTTTAAACACAAATAATAGTAAGATTAAATATGGTTTAAAGCAGTTGCAAAACTGCACATGAAGAAAATACAAAAGTTGGATGAGGAGAAAAAGATGTATACTATTGAAAAATTCATGCAATGTTAATTAAGTGGTATAATTTTACCTGAAGTTATAATGTGATAAGTTAAAGATGTATAATATAAAACCTAAAGCAAATACTATAATAAAGAGTTATATATATCCAATTAATAATTCAGATAAAACAGAATCATAAATATATTAAGTTAATCCATCAGAAGGATGATAATGGGGGAAATAAGGAATTTTTAAAAAATGGATGAGACAAACAAAAAGCAAGTAGCAAAGTGATCGGTTTAAACCAAAACATATCAATAATTACATAAAGATTTTTAAAAGATATTTCTAAACATCCTATGGATCAAAAAACAAAAATCAAAGAGGATATTAGAAAGTACTTGAAACTGGATCAAAATAAAAACACAACATATCAACGTCTCAAATTTTGTTGTTCATTGATTAGTAGCAAATTTATGGTACTAAACCCTTATTTTAGAAAAGATGGACTTGATGACTTTAAGCATCTAGAAAAACAAGAACTCAAATTAATCTCAAAGTAATTAGAAAGAAAGTATAAGTATCAAAGTAAAAATTAATGAAGTAGAAAAAAGGAAACAAATAGAAAAATGAAACTGAACCAAAAGTTGGTTCTTTGAGGTCATTTAAATTGACAGACCTCTAGTCAAACATACTAGAGGAAAAAAAGACAAATTAGCAGCATCAGGAATGAAAGATGTAACAATTCTATAGATTCTATAGATATTAAAGAACAATAAGGAAATATGAAAAACTTTATGCTTTGAAATACACAACCTTCTTAATATCACACAAAAAGAAACCAGTATCCCGAGTATTTCTATATCTATTAAAGAGACCAGATTTGCAGTTAATAACTTTCAACAAAATAAACTCCAAGTCCAGATGACTTCAATGGTTATTTCTACCAAATTTTTAAGGAAGAAATAATATCAATTCAATAAACACCCTTCCATAAAATTAAAGAAGAGGGACTACCTAAATTACTTAAAATAAATAAAATTGTAAGTAATTAATAGAATACAATATATAGAAAGAAAGTATATCATGACCAAATGGGGTTTAGCCCAGAGATAAAAGTTTAGTTTCATAATCAAAAAATGAATCAATAAAAAATTTTTTAGAATCAATAAAATTTATTATCTTAACAAAAATACACATGATTATCTTAATAGATATAAAAAATCATTTCCTAAAATCTAACACCCACTCCTGATTTAAAAAAAAGAAACTCTCAGTCAAATTGCAATATAAGGTAACTTTCTGAATCCAAATAAAGGGCATCTATCAAAAACTTAGAGCTAATACTTAGTGATGTTAAAATAGACTCTTTTCCAAATATTAGGAAAAATACAAGGATGACCACTTTCAACACTTCTTTTATACATTGTACTTAAAGGTCAATTTACTATCATAAGGCAAGAAAAAGAAACAAAATGAATGCAGATTAGAAGGAAGAAATAAAACCCAGTACCTGTGAATGTGACCTTTTTGGAAATAGGGCCTCCTTTGCAGATGTAATCAAGTTAGGATGAGGTCAAACTGGATTAGGGTGAGTTCTCATTCAATGACTGTCAACCTTATAATATGGAGGAAATTAGGACAGAGATATGCAGAAAAGGTTATGTGAAATGGAGGCAGAAATCAGAGTGATGCAGCTACAAGCTAAGACACACCAAAGATGGCTGTCAACTACCATCTACGTGTAGTATGATTTCTATAGCTCTTCAAGGGAAAATCTGAAATTCAAAGAGCAGAAAATCAATAGAGATTTATCGATACTCTATGCCAGGCACTTTATACACTGCATCATTTAATTTTCTTGATGATCCAAGGGAGGGATTAAATTGTCTCTAAACAGACAAGGAAACTAAACTTCAAAGGAATTAAGTAACCTACATGAATGAGAAGTAGAATTTGTATTCAAACTCGTTTGCCAGACTCCCGACCATTCAGTTTGTAATCAACAAAATACTAAATTGAATTAATCTGATTCCTGTGTGCCCACTTAAAAATACCTGTCCACTTTGAAAGGATGGGAGAAGTGGCAGAGGATAAATAGCTTATTAAATAAATGCTCATTGATTTTCATCATTCAATTATGACTGAAGTTGACAACTAAAGCCCAGGCAAAGTGCCCTACACCAAGCTCTCATAGCAATATATATTTATTATAAAGCCAAAGACATAAAATTTTTGAGTTATGAGGAACTACATGCATCTTTAGTACAATGACTTATTTTATACCTAAGGGGAGGAAAGTCCCCAGACAGATGGAATTACCTGCCCAAACTCAAAAGAGACAACTCAAAGCTCTTGACTCCTGCTCTACACTGAATTTCTTAATGGAAATTTGGCAGAACTCCAAAGCTACGTAAACATTTTCACCAGTCTTTGATCTCCACACGTGAAAAGAAAATAAATAAGAAAAATATTACAGGACAGAAAACTAAGAATAAAAAAACCTTAATAAGGATAAATTATTATAATCTAATTGTTTCCAGGAGGATACATCAAGTCTTTTGTAGTCCTGTTTTGTATTCATCTTTGCACTTAACAAGACAGACATGATATATATTCAAAGCAGAGACTAATGTATCCATTCAACATAGACAAAATTATCACTATATAGATAGTTTTTCCACTGATAACTTTATTATTAAAAATCACCTCAAACCAGATTAAAGACTTAAACATCAGATTTGAAACCATAAAACTCCTGAAAGAAAACATAAAGAAAAAACTTTTTGACATAGGTCTTGGCAATGAATTCTTGGATATAACACCAAAAGCACAGGCAACAATAGCAAAAATAAACAAGTGGGATTGCATCAAAGTGAAAAGCTTCTGAACAGCAAAAGAATCAACAAACTAATAGGCAACCTATGGAATAGGAGAAAATATTTGCAATACATGAGTATTTGGAACTATAAGATATGACATATAAAAATAAATGAGTATATCAAAATTTATTAAATATCTTTAATGAAACCAGTATCTAACAATTAGAAAACAGTTAAACTGTTTAACTGTTTGGGGGATTTTAAAAAAATCCCTCAAACTGGTGTCCATATTAGAGGAGACAGTGTTTCTTTTGTAGTTCTAATATAAAATAAGACCACACTGAACATTCCATATTGGAAAATATACCTAATAAAGGAATGTATATAGTAAAGGATTATTATCCAAAATTTGTAAGGAACTCTTACAACTCAAAAGTTAAAAAAAAAAAAAAAATAGTTGATTAATTAAATCAATCTAAGAAAAGGGCAAAGGACCTGAACAGACATGTCTGCAAAGAAGATATACAGATGGCCAGCAGGTTATGAAAAGGTGCTCATCATCACTCATTATCATTAATCATCTGGGAAATGCAAATGAAACCCATAATGAGATGGTTTTTCACATTTAAGATTGAGACTGTCAACAAAACAAAAAGTGTTTGTGAAGATATGAAGAAAAGGGATCCTCATATACTACTGGTAAGAATGTACACTGGTGTAGTAACTATAGAAAATAGTACAGAGGTTCCTCAAAAAGAGAACTACCATATGAATCAGAAATCTCACTTTTAGGTATATATTCAAAGGAATTGAAGATCTTAAGGAGATACCTGCATTCCCACATTATTTTGCAGCATTATTCAGAATAGCCAAGGCATGGAAGCAAACTGTCCATTAATAGACACATGGCCAAAGAAAATGTGCTAAACATACAGAAAGAAGGCTAACAATAAAAGAAATCATGCTCTTTGCAATATGAATGAACCTGGAAGATATTATGCTAAGTGAAATAAGCCATACACAGAAGGATAAATACTACATGATCCTATTTACATGAGGGATCTAAAATAGCCAGACTGATAGAAGCAGAGAGCAGAATGGTGGTTGCCAGGTATTGGGGGGAGGGGCAAGCCAGGAGGTCAAAGGTTACAAAGTTTCAGTTAAGCAAGATAAATATCTTAAGAGATCTATACAGACCATAGTTGGCAGTACCTATAGTTAAGAACTGGAAAAGGGAATGGCAACCCCCTCCAGTATCTTGCCTGGAAATTCCATGGACAGAGGAGCCTGGTGGACTATTCTCCATGGGGTCACAAAGAGTCAGACACAGCAACTAAACAACAACAGTTAACAATAGGGCTTCCCTAATGACTCACTGTATTTTATATTAAAAATTTTGCAGAATATAGAACTTATGTTCTCATAAAAGTAATAGTAATAAAGAAGGGGGGATCTTTTGAAGGTGATGGACATTATGGCATAGGGTGTGGTGACGGTTTCACAGGTGTAGCCTTATCTCCAAACACATTATATAAGGCATTCTGAAAGCTCATAACACATCAGCAAAGTGTTTTTTAAAATTAGCAACTATAAAGTAGTGTGCTGCATAGTAACAGTAATAATAATGATGAATCATTTTTGTATTATTCTTTCTCCTGTCTCAGCAAAGTATTTTTGCTCTAAAAGACAACTACAGAAATTGTTTTTCTCTTGCTATGAAAATAGGCATTATGTAATGAAAAGACCATTTGGCTGAGGCCCGGACACCCAGGTTGTAGACTGGGCTGAGTCAATACCTTTATTACTTTGGAAAAATTCCTAAAACTGCTCTGCAGCTCTTTCCTGAGGAATTAACATGGTGTTGCATGTCAATTACATTTCAAAAACAAACTCATAGAGAAAGAGATCACATTTGTCCATAGGAGAGACAGAGGGATAGGGGTATGGGGAATTGGATAAAGGCAATCAAAAGTTACAAACTTTCAGTTATAAAATAAATAAGCACTAGGTATGTAATATACAACATGATAAATATAATTAACACTGTCGTATGCCATATCTGAGGCTTCCCTGATGGCTCAGCTGTAAAGAATCCACCTGAATGCAGGAGATGCAGGAGACACAGGTTTGATCCCTGAGTCAGGAAGATCCCCTGGAGATGGAAATGGCAACCCACTCCAGTATTCTTGCCTGGAAAATCCCATGGACAGAGGATCCTGACAGGCTACAGTTCATGGAGTTGCACAGAATTGGACATGACTGAGCAACTGAGCAGGTACAAATGTGTGCTGTATCTGAAGGGTTTTCCTGGTGGCTCAGTGGTAAGGAACCTGCATGCCAATACAGGAGACTCAGGTTTGATTCCTGGGTGGGGAAGATCCTGTGGAAAAGGAAATGGCAACCCACTGCAGTATTCTTGCCTGGGAATTCCCATGGACAGAGGAACCTGGCAGGTTACAGTCCTAGGGTCACAGAAGCAGTGGACATAACTTAGCAACTAAACAACAACAACATGCTATATCTGAAAGTTAAGAAGGTAAATCCTAAGAGTTCTCATCATAAAAAACTTTTTTTTTTCTATTTCTTTAACTTTGTAACTACGTGAGATGATGAATGTTGACTAAACTTATTGTGGTAATGATTTCATGACATATATAAGTCAAATCATTAGCTGTACACCTTAACTGATAGTGTGTGTGTGTGAATGCATGCTAAATCACTTCAGTCATGTCCGACTCTTTGCAACTCTATGGACTATAGCCTGCCAGGTTTCTATGTCCACTGGATTCCCCAGGCAAGGATACTGCAGTATGTTGCTATCCCCTCCTCCAGGGGAATCTTCCCGACCCAGGGATCGAACCCACGTCTCCTGCAGCTACTGCATTGCAGGCAGATTATTTTACTGCTGAGCCACTGGGGAATCCCCAAACTGAGAGAGTTCTCTATATTAATTATATGTATCTCAATAAAAGTGAAAGAAAAAATATTGTGGTTAACCCATAGATTAATGGATATGTATGGTGTCTTCTGGCTCTAAAATTCTAGCATTTTGTAAAATACTATAAGCTTCCCTCTGGCAAAAAAAAAAAAAAGGAGCTAACATTATATTACAATAGCTTATTAATTACACACACTCACACATACACACACACACCATGGAATATATCAGTATCTCTCTTCTGAGCAACAACAGAGAAATAACCCAGTATCCCAGGCCCAAGGATGGAGAGAGAGGTGCTGTCTGAGATTAAGACAATTGTTTCTTACATGGAATATCAGCTCCCACATACCACCTGAGCACTTAAGCATGTCCCCCTGCCCACTGATGATAATAACCAGAGGGAAAGCAGTTATAGAAGTATCAGGTTGCTAGCCGACAAGGGGCAATGTCCACTACCACTCCCAGTTCTACAGAAAGGAACTAAGCAGAGCCATATACAAGCATCCAAAGCAACAACTAGACCATGATGTCATGTCCTCTAGAAGCCCTGTCTCTGTTTCCCTTTTTGGTTTCACATCAATTGCTGACCTCAATAAGACTGCAGCCATGAAAGAAATGGAGCATCTGCAAAGTTCCACACAGGCAGCTTAGCAGCTGAACCCTTACCTACAACGGACACTCACAGCCCCACTGCCATCACAGGTATCTTCTGGTTAAAATTAACAAAGCTTCTTTTATCTAAAAGGATCTCACGTTCTGTGAGATTTTCCTCCCAAACCTATGTGGATGGGACTGCCAGGATGCATACAAAGAAAACCACTGTACCATCCCTAATTGGCCAACACAGAAATGAATGTGGATAAAAGCATGCTGGAAAAGGGCAGGATTCTAATAATCTCCTATTATTTGGGGATGTTTTGCCAGCTGGCAGAGCCAAATCCACGCACATTCTCAGCCAGTTCTCATCTTTGGGATGCAGTGAGGTGAAAACAAAGGGATCAACCTGGATTTCAGATTCATTCAAATGAGCAGTTCACATTCAGTGTTCCCAGACTCGCTGTGGGCCTCCTTCAGTTAACAGACCGAGGTCTAATGCCTGAAAACACAAAGGGAACCTGGGCCAGTGTAGTGCCAAAGTTAAAATTTTCAAAATCAGAGCATAAATGTCTAAAGATCTAACCTACAAAATCATTCTACACATATGAAAAGTTTTATGCAAAATATATTTATTGCAATATCTAAAATATCCCATAATTAGAAACATTAATATCCCCAAATGATGTTTAATTAGCTATGTAATATCCATTTCACAGAATATTTTGAAGCTCTTGAAAATATTTACATTGAATTTATAATAATACAGAAAATCCATGGATTAAAAAAGGAGATACAGAATTGTAAATACATAACATTATGTCAAGTAAATGAAAGAATAAATATTTTGAAAAGTTAAAAACAAAGTCTAGAAAGAAAAAGTACCAAAATGTTAGAATAGAATTAACAGTGTTTTTTCTTTGGTTGGTAGGACTCTAAGTGACTTTTTTTGTTTGTTTCATTTTCCTTTATTTTCTAACTATTTAATGAAATATCTGATGTCTCAATAACAGAAAAGAAATAAAAAGACTTTTTTTGAAGTTTTCGACCAAGTTCTAAGCTAAAAACTAATTAAGCTTTCCTTTTTTGTATGTATCTTGATCAGGCCTACAAATTACAAAGATGCCTGGCACTGGGATCATTTCTAAGGCTACAGCCACCTCGAACCTACCTCCAACAACTTAGGAGAGGTTTAAGTTCAGGTCGTTCTTCAAGGTACCAAGAGAAAACTCATTACCTAGTGCTACTTTGACCCTGCTGCTAAGCCTTGAATTATAGACTATTAGCACTATAGAAATAGCTTAGCGAGGTGTGGGTTTTTTCAAATATATATAATTGTATTCACTTATTTTTGGCTGTGCTGGGTCTTCGTTGCTGTGTGGGCTTTTTCTCTAGTTGTGATGAGCAGGGGTTACTCTCTAACTGCTATGCACAGGCTTCTCATTGCAGTGAATTTTGTTGTGGAGCATGGGCTCTAGGGTGCATGGGATTCAGTAGTTGTGGCTCCCAGGCTCTAAAGCACAGACTCAGTAGTTCTGGTGCATGGGCTTAGTTGCTCCTTGGCACGTGGGATCTTCCTGGACCCCAAGGATCAAATCCTTGTCCCCTGCCTTGGCAGGCAGATTCTTTACCACTGAACCACCAGGGAAGTCTGAGGTATGTTTTTGATCAGACTGCTTTTAAGAAGATAAGCTAATAATAGCTGGGCTGCAAGTAGAGATAACCATAGGCAAACTGAAGAGAAAGAGCAGCAAGCTCTATAATTTCAGATGTACCTGCCTGCAGCTCATGTGCCTGACAATGAGCCGCTACACATCTAAATGACTGAACCTCTCAGTTGCCTTTAATTTTGCACTATTGTATTATAGTGACCAGCAATAAGTTCCTGGTAGTTAAACCATATCTAAGCTGATAACTGAGCTAGCGAATAAAGAATCTGTTTGAATTCACATGGTGACTCTAGAGTTTAAAAAATCCTGCAGAAAGAATACTCTAATCTGATTTTTCTTACTCTTTTTTTAACTGGGTGGACTGTGATCTGTGATTATATACAGGTGTGAATTGGCTTATTATAGTTGCAAAAAAAAAAAAAGAAACCTATTTCAATAAAATAGGTGAATTTATAATAAGGTTATAAAGATGTTTCATGGAAAAAAGAGAAGCAGATACATCTCAGGAACAAACAGGAAGTGTAAACTACAATCTATACGGAACCTAGAAAGACTTCCTCCTAGTTTAGTTCTCCATCTCTCTGTGCTTCTGCCTCATTAATTTTTTTTTATCTCTGTTTTTCCCATTTATTGGCTACAGACCTTATTTACAGGTCCAATCACCCAAAGAAAGACTGACTCTCTCTCCCTTTCTCTCTATAAAACTTAAAATAATGTGACAAATCTAAGACTAAATATATTTGTTACTCCAGTGAGAATAAAACATATGTATTCATTTATTAAAAGAAAAAGTCTTCTATATTTTATCACAAGGCAAAACCCACTATATACTGTAAATGTAAATCAATCATAAATATTAATTTAGAAAATTTAAAAATTAAATGATAAATTGCTTTCTTACTATAAAAACAAGTCAGAATCTGTGATCTCAGTATCACACTGATTAAATAAATGGCAAAAAGCATAATATATGGTGAAAAAAGAATAAAGTTTTAAAATAGTAAAGGTTATAATTCTCAATAAAACTATAATAATATGAATACCTATATGTTATTAAAAACAGTATTGATATTCACAAATAAAAACTAGTGAATATTCAAGGAAGAAAGAGAAATATGGTAAAAGAAGAAAATAAATACAGGAAGACTATGCTTTCTTTCAAGTATCCATGTAAAAATTCAAAAAGCTATTAGGCCATGAAAAAATTCAGTGAAGATATAATCAGTTCTGATGGGAGGATGATTTGAGAGGCTTCACAGATGAAGCAATGGCAAAGTGGGCTTTGAATTAACCCAAAATATAAAGCGGCAGCCCCAAATAACAGAAATAAATGTGCAAAACCCAAGACAAAACTTACAACTCCTCCTCCAATTTATAGCCCCCAATTTTCCCCAAAACCACTGCAGATGGTGACTACAACCATGAAATTAAAAGACACTTGCCTCTTGGAAGAAAAGCTATGACAAACCTAGACAGCATATTAAAAAGCAGAGACATTACTTTGCTGACAAAGCTCCTTATAATCAAAGCCATGGTTTTTCCAGTAGTCATGTATGGATGTGAGAGTTGGACCATAAAGAAGGCTGAACGCTGAAGAATTGTTGCTTTTGAACTGTGGTGTTGGAGAAGACTCTTCAGAGTCCCTTGGACTGCAAGGAGATCAAACCAGTCAATTCTAAAGGAAATCAGTCCTGAATGTTCATTGGAAGGACTGATGTTGAAGCTGAAGTTCCAATACTTTGGCCAACTGATGCAAAGAACTGACTCATTTGAAAAGACCCTGATGCTGGGAAAGATGAAGGCAGGAGAAGGGGACGACAGAGGATGAGATGGCATCACCGACTCAGTGGACATGAGTTTGAGCAAGCTCTGGGAGATGGTGAAGGACAGAGAAGCCTGGCATGCTGCAGTCCATGGGGTCGCAAAGACTTGGACATGACTGGGTGACTGAACAACTTCCTCTTAGGCTTCCCAGGTTGAGTAGTGGTAAAGAATCTGCCTGCCAATGCAGGAGACAAAAAAGACCCAGGTGTGATCGCTGAGTCAGAAAGATTCCCTGGAATAGGAAATGGCAACCCATTCCAGTATTCCTGCCTGGAAAATTCCATTGACAGAGGAGTCTGGTGGTCTTCAGTCCATGGGGTCGCAAACAGCTGGACACCACGGAGTGACTAAGCACACACAGCACAATTTCCTCTTAAAAGAACAAAAAAGTTAAACCTTTCAATCTCCCAAAACAGAAGCAACACATGTGAAAGATGACATAAAATCTGTTCTGTTTATATATATAATCTTTCTGCCTATGTTTTAATCAAGTCCAGCTTTTCTTTTAAAATAACACCCAAATGTTAATAGGGAAAAATTGTTTTAGGTTTTGGCACTTCTATAAATTTAGGAAAAAATACATAGTATTGAGAAAGTCAATTCCTAAACAGGTTGATAAAAAGTCTGGGGGTCCCCGAAGAGATAGGGGTCTGGAATTATTAAGGAGAAGGAAAGGACAAACATCTTTTTTTCTCTACATTCCTTAGTCTTAGTCACATAAAAAAAAAATTTTTTTTTTTCTTTAAGCCCAGAACTGATGATTATACAACAAGCAACTCAGTTTAAACTCTGTACTAAGGATTATATAACAACAATGTATCCTGCTTGAGAACAGTTTCTCCTTCCTGAAAAACTTCTGGCTAATTCTGTTGTTTTAAAATGTAAATTATAGGAGTGGGTCTAGTAAGATCTTTACAACCTGAAGGTCAGGAAGGGCGGCGGTGAGGAGATACCCCTCGTCCAAGGTAAGGAGCAATGGCTGCGCTTTGCTGGAACAGCCATGAAGAGATACCCCACACCCAAGGTAAGAGAAACCCAAGTAAGACGGTAGGTGTTGCAAGAGGGCATCAGAGGGAAGACACACTGAAACCATACTCACAGAACTAGTCAATCTAATCACACTAGGACCACAGCCTTGTCTAACTCAATGAAACTAAGCAATGCCGGTGGGGCAACCCAAGATGGGCGGGTCATGGTGGAGAGATCTGACAGAATGTGGTCCACTGGAGAAGGGAATGGCAAACCACTTCAGTATTCTTGCTTTGAGAACTCATTGAACAGTATGAAAAGGCAAAATGATAGGATACTGAAAGAGAAACTCCCCAGCTCAGTAGGTACCCAATATGCTACTGGAGATCAGTGGAGAAATAACAACAGAAAGAATGAAAGGATGGAGCCAAAGCAAAAACAATACCCAGCTGTGGATGTGAGTGGTGATAGAAGCAAGGTCTGATGCTGTAAAGAACAATATTGCATAGGAACCTGGAAGTCAGGTCCATGAATCAAGGCAAATTGGAAGTGGTCAAACAAGAAATGGCAAGAGTGAATGTCGACATTCTAGGAATCAGCAAACTCAAATGGACTGGAATGGGTGAATTTAACTCAGATGACCATTATATCTACTACTGCAGGTAGGAATCCCTCAGAAGAAATGGAGTAGCCATCATGGTCAACAAAAGAGTCCGAAATGCAGTACTTGGATGCAATCTCAAAAATGACAGAATGATCTCTGTTCGTTTCCAAGGCAAACCATTCAATATCACAGTAATCCAAGTCTATGCCCCAATCAGTAACGCTGAAGAAGCTGAAGTTGAACAGTTCTATGAAGACCTACAAGACCTTTCAGAACTAACACCCAAAAAAGATGTCCTTTTCATTATAGGGGACTGGAATGCAAAAGTAGGAAGTCAAGAAACACCTGGAGTAACAGGCAAATTTGGCCTTGGAATATGGAATGAAGCAGGGCAAAGACTAATAGAGTTTTGCCAAGAAAATGCACTGGTCATAACAAACACCCTCTTCCAACAACACAAGAAAAGACTCTATACATGGATATCACCAGATGGTCAACACCGAAATCAGATTGATTATATTCTTTGCAGCCAAAGATGGAGAAGATCTATACAGTCAGCAAAAACAAGACCAGGAGCTGACTGTGGCTCAGACCATGAACTCCTTATTGCCAAATTCAGACTTAAATTGAAGAAAGTAGGGAAAACCACTAGACCATCCAGGTATGACCTAAATCAAATCCCTTATGATTATACAGTGGAAGTGAGATATAGATTTAAGGGCCTAGATCTGATAGACAGAGTGCCTGATGAACTATGGAATGAGGTTTGTGATGTTGTACAGGAGACAGGGATCAAGACCATCCCCATGGAAAAGAAATGCAAAAAAGCAAAATGGCTGTCTGGGGAGGCCTTGCAAATAGCTGTGAAAAGAAGAGAGACGAAAAGCACAAAGGAAAGGAAATATATAAACATCTGAATGCAGAGTTCCAAAAAATAGCAAGAAGAGATAAGAAAGCCTTCCTCAGCGATCAGTGCAAAGAAATAGAGGAAAACAACAGAATGGGAAAGACTAGAGATCTCTTCAAGAAAATCAGAGATACCAAAGGAACATTTCATGCAAAGATGGGCTCGATAAAGGACAGAAATAGTATGGACCTAACAGAAGCAGAAGATATTAAGAAGAGGTGGCAAGAATACACAGAAGAAATGTACAAAAAAAGATCTTCATGACCCAGATAATCATGATGGTGTGATCACTGACCTAGAGCCAGACATCCTGGAATGTGAAGTCAAGTGGGCCTTAGAAAGCATCCCTACGAACAAAGCTAGTGGAGGTGATGGAATTCCAGTTGAGCTATTCCAAATCCTGAAAGATGAGGCTGTGAAAATGCTGCACTCAATATGCCAGCACATTTGGAAAACTCAGCAGTGGCCACAGGACTGGAAAAGGTCAGTTTTCATTCCAATCACAAAGAAAGGCAATGCCAAAGAATGCTCCAACTACCACACAATTGCACTCATCTCACATCTCACTAGTAAAGTAATGCTCAAAATTCTCCAAGCCAGGCTTCAGCAATATGTGAACCGTGAACTTCCTATTGTCAAGCTGGTTTTAGAAAAGACAGAGGAACCAGAGATCAAATTGCCAACATCTGCTGGATCATGGAAAAAGCAAGAGAGTTCCAGAAAAACATCTATTTCTGCTTTATTGACTATGCCAAAGCCTTTGACTGTGTGGATCACAATCAACTGTGGAAAATTCTGAAAGAGATGGGAATACCAGACCACCTGATCTGCCTCTTGAGAAACCAATATGCAGGTCAGGAAGCAACAGTTAGAACTGGACATGGAACAATAGACTGGTTCCAAATAGGAAAAGGAGTACGTCAAGGCTGTATATTGTCACCCTGCTTATTTAACTTATATGCAGAGTACATCATGAGAAACGCTGGGCTGGAAGAAACACAAGCTGGAATCAAGATTGCTGGGAGAAATATCAATAACCTCAGATATGCAGATGACACCACACTTATGGCAGAAAGTGAAGAGGAACTAAAAAGCTCTTGATGAAAGTGAAAGTGGAGAGTGAAAAAGTTGGCTTAAAACTCAACATTCAGAAAATGAAGATCATGGCATCTGGTCCCATCACTTCATGGGAAATAGATGGGAAACATTGAAAACAGTGACAGACTTTATTTTCTTGGGCTCCAAAATCACTGCAGATGGTGACTGCAGCCATGAAATTAAAAGATGCTTACTTCTTGGAAGGAAAGTTATGACCAACCTAGATAGCATATTCAAAAGCAGAGACGTTACTTTGCCAACAAAGGTCCATCTAGTCAAGGCTATGGTTTTTCCTGTGGTCGTGTATGGATGTGAGAGTTGGACTGTGAAGAAGGCTGAGTGCCAAAGAACGGATGCTTTTGATCTGTGGTGTTGGAGAAGACTCTTGAGAGGCCCTTGGACTGCAAGGAGATCCAACCAGTCCATTCTGAAGGAGATCAGCCCTGGGATTTCTTTGGAAGGAATGATGCTAAAGCTGAAACTCCAGTACTTTGGCCACCTCATGCAAGAGTTGACTCATTGGAAAAGATTCTGATGCTGGGAGGGATTGGGGGCAGGAGGAGAAGGGGATGACAGAGGATGAGATGACTGGATGGCCTCACTGACTCAATGGACATGAGTCTGAGTGAACTCCGAGGGTTGGTGATGGACAGGGAGGCCTGGCATGCTGCGATTCATGGGGTCGCAAAGAGTCGGACACGACTGAGCCACTGATCTGATCTGATCTGAATTTTAAAAGTATATAACTCCCTTGCTAACACTAGTGAAGGGGGCATTCTCTGTCCCCCTTCTGATGTCTATGTCAGAAGCTTTCTCTACCCCTTTTCTTACTTTAATAAAACTCTGCTACACAAAAGTTCTTAAGTGATCAAGTGGTCCCTGGTCCCAAAGCTAAATCTTCTTCTTCGGAGATCAATAATCTGACACTGTTCACCGTAAGCTATCTGTCTATTCTCTAAGAAATGATGTATTTTAGAATTGAAAATCTGCCAGATTCTTTTTTGCATAGTAAATAAGGAAAGCAAGATATTTACCAAAATATACATGAGATATCATATTTTAGTGTCTCTGAAAACATCTTAGTTTGCCTTTTTCAGAGGCAATCTGAATTGACAGTGTTTTCAATTATGTAAAACAGCAAGATACTGGAAACATCTCTCAGTGAAGTGCAAAGTTAAAACATGTCAAGATTCTTCCCAAATCAAGAAAATCACTTTAGGATTTGCAAAGACAAATTCATATAATCCTCTTGATTTTTAATCTACTGAAATCAGTGATTGAACAAGAAGTGCCTTTACTTCTGCATCTTTCAACAATAGCTAAGTCTTTTGACCAGTAATTCTTAACTACTGCCAGTGAAGAACCCCTGGCTGCAGAAATGAATGTATGCATATTACCGGGCTCCAGAGCTACGGTCTGAACCCTGACTCCATTCTCCAAGGGCAAAATATTTCTTTGAAGCATTCTTTTTATCTAAAAAATTGAAAAAAAAATGTTTTTATGTTCCATATAAGAATATTAAAATGTGTGTGTGTGTGTGTGTGCTCACTCAGTCATGTCTGACTCTTTGTGACCCTATGGACTATATAACCCACCAGGCTCCTCTGTCCTTGGGATTAACCTGGTGAGAATACCGGATTGCATTGCGACTTGCCACTCCAATATTAAAAAGTACAGTATCAACAAAATGTGCACTTCAGAAAGATATCTTACGCTTATTTTGTGATTCCTAGTACCCTCTGGTACACCTTCACCTATTCCCAGTTGTTTCAATTCTAGAAACTGAGCTTAAGATTTTAAAGAGATTTAAAAATCCTCAGTAATAATTTTTTTTTAAATTTTAAACAAAAAAGTAAAATGGGACTACCCAAAAAAAAAAAAAAAGAAGCCCTCATAATAATGGCTAATATGAGCTGGTGCTTGCTACATCAAAATCATCACCTCATTCAATCATTACAACTACTCTATGAGGAGGGTGTTATTTTTTACTATTATTAATATACTTCTATGACAGAGTGCCTGATGAACTATTGTTGGGGGGTCGTGACATTGTAGAGGAGACAGGGATCAAGACCATCCCCATGGAAAAGAAATGCAAAAAAGCAAAATGGCTGTGTGGGGAGGCCTTACAAATAGCTGTGAAAAGAAGAGAAGCGAAAAGCAAAGGAGAAAAGGAGATATAAGCATCTGAATGCAGAGTTCCAAAGAATAGCAAGAAGAGATAAGAAAGCCTTTTTTCAGCGATCAGTGCAAAGAAATAGAGGAAAACAACAGAATGGGAAAGACTAGAGCACTCTTCAAGAAAATTAGAGATACCAAGGGAACATTTCATGCAAAAATGGGCACAATAAGGGACAGAAATGGCATGGACCTAACAGAAGCAGAAGGTATTAAGAAGAGGTGGCAAGAATACACAGACAACCTTGTGAAAAAAGATCTTAATGACCCAGATAACCATGATGGTGAGATCACTCACCTAGAGCCAGACATCCTGGAATGTGAAGTCAAGTGGGCCTTAGGAAGCGTCACTACGAACAAAGCTAGTGGAGGTGATGGAATTCCAGTGGAGCTATTCTAAATCCTGAAAGATGATGCTGTGAAAGTACTGCACTCAATATGCCAACAAATTTGGAAAACTCAGTAGTGGCCACAGCACTGGAAAAGGTCAGTTTTCATTTCAATCCCAAAGAAAGGCAATGCCAAAGAATGTGCAAACTACCACACAATTGCACTCATCTCACACACTAGTAAAGTAATGCTCAAAATCTCCAAGCCAGGCTTCAGCAGTATGTGAACCGTGAACTTTCAGATGTTCAAGCTGATTTTAGAAAAGGCAGAGGAACCAGAGATCAAATTGCCAACATCTGCTGGATCGTTGAAAAAGCAAGAGAGTTCCATAAAAACATCTATTTCTGCTTTATTGACTATGCCAAAGCGTTTGACTGTGTGGGTCACAATAAACCGTGGAAAATTCTGAAAGAGATGGGAATACCAGACCACCTGACCTGCCTCTTGAGAAACCAATATGCAGGTCAGGAAGCAACAGTTAGAACTGGACGTGGAACAACAGACTGGTTCCAAATAGGAAAAGGAATACGTCAAGGCTGTATATTGTCACCCTGCTTATTTAACTTATATGCAGACTACATCATGAGAAATGCTGGGCTGGAAGAAGCACAAGCTGGAATCAGGATTGCCAGGAGAAATATCAATAACCTCAGATATGCAGATGACACCACCCTTATGGCAGAATGTGAAAAGGAACTAAAAAGCCTCTTGATGAAAGTGAAAGTGGAGAGTGAAAAAGTTGGCTTAAAGCTCAACATTCAGAAAACGAAGATCATGGCATCTGGTCCCATCACTTCATGGCAAATAGATGGGGAAACAGTGCAAACAGTATCAGACTTTATCTTTTTGGGCTCCAAAATCACTGCAGATGGTGACTGCAGCCATGAAATTAAAAGACACTTACTCCTTGGAAGAAAAGTTATGACCAACCTAGATAGCATATTTAAAAGCAGAGACATTACTTTGCCAACAAAGGTCCATCTAGTCAAGGCTGTGGTTTTTCCTGTGGTCATGTATGGATGTGAGAGTTGGACTGTGAAGAAAGTTGAGCGCTGAAGAATTGATGCCTTTGAACTGTGGTGTTGGAGAAGACTCTTGAGAGGCCCTTGGACTGCAAGGAGATCCAACCAGTCCATTCTGAAGGAGATCAGCCCTGGGATTTCTTTGGAAGGAATGATGCTAAAGCTGAAACTCCAGTACTTTGGCCACCTCACGTGAAGAGTTGACTCATTGGCAAAGACTCTGATGCTGGGAGGGATTTGGGGGCAAGAGGAGAAGGGGATGACAGAGGGTGAGATGGCTGGATGGTATCACTGACTCGATGGACATGAGTCTGAGTGAACTCCGGGAGTTAGTGATGGACAGGGAGGCCTGGTGTGCTGCGATTCATGGGGTCGCAAAGAGTCAGACACGACTGAGCGACTGAATTGGACTGAACTGAACTGATGATAGATAAGGAAACTGAGGCTCAAACATGTAAAAATTTGCCCAAAGAGTAGGACACAACTGAGCACACACAACCACTAGCTAACTTATTTCAAAGTCTATGATCTTCACCATGGTTTAATGTCCTTGTGGTTGTTGTTTAGTCGCTCAGTTGTATCTGTTAGGTAGGTAGAAAAGGGAAAAGGAGTCCAAAATGGCAGTGGCTAAAAGACAAGGGAAAAGCCCACAAAAATAGAACAAAAGAAGATCCGAGGACCGGAGTGAGGACCTCAGGTAAAACAAACATCACTCTTGGCTGGCCCAATTTACATAGGACAGGCCCAGGGAGAGATAAACATATAAAAAGAGGAGCCAAAGCTAGCTTTCTCTCTCTCTCTCTCTCTCTCTCATGCACTGGGGCACTCTTCTTCGCGTCTTTGGATCGACGTGCCCTCACGTCTCAGAGATGGATTTTTTTGTTATCTTTTAAATAAAATAGAGCTATTAACACTGAGTTGTAACACTGATTTGTCTATAACACGGTCTTTTTGTGACCTGAGAGTTATAACACTGTCTATCCAAGACCTGAGAGCTGTGACATGCCAAGGGGGCTTTAATGTCCGTCACTCTAAATCTTTGTTGTGATGAGACAAAGAACCGAGGAACATACACTCGCGTGACATATCCAACTCTTTTGCAACCCCATGGACTATATCCTCCAGGCTCCTCTATCCATAGGATTTCCCAGGTAAGAATACTGGAGTGGGTTGCCATTCCTTCTCCAGGGGATCTTCCTGATGCAGGATCAAACCCACATCTGCACTGGCAGGTGGACTCTTTACCACTGAGCCACCAGGGAAGCCTGTCTATGTCCTACTACCTTTCTTATAGGCATGGTTTAAAATTCTTCAATTTAATAAATAAATTTTAATTTTTGAGATTGTATTTTAGCCAGTAATATGTACATAATGTTATTTGAATAAACATCTGTCATGAGTTTTGTACCCTCCATTCCTGCTTCCCCTCAATAAATAACATAGATTGATTAACCATCATAAATGAAATGTGTATGGTATTTCACAACTCAAGTGTACAAGAACACTCAGAAAACACTGAATTAGTACCCCAATTTTGTGAATAAGAAAGCAGACCAAAAGTGGCTGAGCAATTTTTCTAGCATCTTACAACTAGTAGGAAAAATGAATTTCTGCAAGCAGCCACTTCCAGAGCAGTCCCCAAATAAAATTTCTCTTACTTCCACTGCCACATCTTAGCTACCATTGTGGAGCATAAAAGAATACTCTTCTCAAGCAACCCCTTGCCTTTCACGGTCACTTACGTTTATTTCTCTTACCTGTGCGCTGCACCAGCACTGTCCATTTCAGTAGCACATAAACCCAGTCAGTTCAAATGCACAAAATTTTCTTATTTCAATACAAGGAAACAGCAAGGAACAGGCAGCACTTGCTTTTCATCACCCTCTGTTTACTTGAAATGGTTTCATAAAGCCAATGACTTCATTGTGAAGTAACTACTATGTTCTCATGGTAAAAAAGAAAACAAAAGAAAAAAAGTATTATAATGGAAAAACAATGACATCAATAAATAATAGCTATTACCAGAAATATGTCATAGACCAAACTATACTGTAACTCTAAATTTTTTATTATTTAATTCTAAAGTTATCCTTCAAGTCCTATCTAAAAAGCTTAAATTTCTGAATCAGTGGTTACACAGAAGATTCCAATGGACATTCAAACACAAATGTTCCACTGCATCATATTTTATCACATCTACTCTGCTTCCTTAGGTCTATGCTTCCCTGTACAGCCAAGTGTCTTCAAAGAGCTGACTGTGCTTGTTTTTTGTTTTGTTTTGTTTTAATTTTCACTCATTTCCCAGTTCACTCCTTTCTAGTCGCCAGACTAAAACACCTTTCTCTTTTCACCAGTGAGCTCCATATTACTAAAATCAGTTGTTGGTTTTATTGCTCATATGACTGAACTTCTTTGCATTTGACAATGTTGGCCAATGTCTCACTCTAGAAACACTGCCCTTTTTTGGCTTGTGGAAAAAATATTCACCTGGTGTCTTCTCCCTACATCTCAAAGATTCATCCTTTTCTTACAATCATTAAAAGGGTTGATTTCTTAAGGCTTATACCAGCATGTTCTCTTTTCATGTTCTTCTAGGAAATATAATTCCAATCAAATATTCTGAGACAAATAAATTCACAGTTCTAGGGTTGACCTATTCTTTGAGCTCCAGACTTATATATCCTACTGCTGCTGTTCCTGCTGCTGCTGCGTCACTTCAGTCCTGTCCAACTCTGCGGGACCCCATTGACAGAAGCCCACCAGGCTCCCCCGTCCCTGGGATTCTCCAGGCAAGAACACTGGAATGGGTTGCCATTTCCTTCTCCAATGCATGAAAGTGAAAAGTGAAAGGGAAGTCACTCGGTAGTGTCCGACTCTTAGCGACCCCATGGACTGCAGCCTACCAGGCTCCTTCATCCATGGGATTTTCCAGGCAAGAGTACTAGAGTGGGGTGCCATTGCCTTCTCTGCAAATCCTACTGCTTACTTGATATATCAATATTACTTGGTTATGCTAGATGCACCTCATAACCAACATGTTCATTATCAAACTAGTAATCTTCCCCCTCGAACTCAGTCTTCTAGCAGCTGTTCCAACTTTAGCGAATAGCTTCATCCTGCCATTTGTACAGGCTAGAATACTAGAAATCATCTTGACACCATCTTTTCCCTCACCCTACATACAGGTAATCCATTACAAAATACTGTCCATTTTACCTCAAAATGCCATAAGCTGCTCACTTTTTTCTGTCTCCACTAACACCACCACAGTCCAAGTTGCCATCGCTCCTATTAGGACCACTGCAAAAGTTTCTTACCTTTTCTTCCTGCATCCACTCCAGCCCCATTCACCCTTTCCACATAATGGAGTCAGAGTAATTTCTGCAAAAATCCAAATCTGATCACATCGTAGCCTATATTAAATCATTTAATGGTTTTTCATTCTACTTAAGAAAAATTCAAATCCTTCTTATAGTTTATTAATGTCGTGCATGGTCTGGCCCCTGCCTCCATAATCATCTTCATTGTGCATCAGTCCTCCCCTTGATCTCATTTTAGCCACCTCAATTTTCTACCAATTTTGCTGTTTCTGACAACAGGCTCTTTGACCATTGTATTTTTTTCTTCATGGAACATATCCTTCCTCCATCTTCTTCTATATTACCTTACAACCAGGATCTCTTAGCCGTCCTCAGACCTCAGATCTGGGATCACTTCTTCTGAAAAGCTTTCCCTGTACATCCCCGTCTCCACTCATCCACACAAACACAGGTCTAAATAAGCTTCTGTTGTTATGTGGCCCCTAGAAACATTTATTTCCATTTAATTTTATATAATTTCAAACAGCATGAGCATTTAATTAATCTATACTTGACACTAAGCCTCAACAGAATACAAATCAGGGCCTTGCCCACCAGAATAATTCTAGAACTTATCATATAACTAAGCATATATTTGATGCTTAAAAATATCTATTGAATTAATTAATGAAACCCACAAACAATATATTAAGATCAAATAATTATTTTCAAACAACTTTTCCCACATCCTGAGAATTTACGATTGATTTAGGTGATGTCTCCTTTTAATCTTGATAAACTTTGTGAGAGAAATAGGATATATTCAAAGTTATTTCAGTGAGCTTAGAACTGAATTGAAATACACGTACTACAGAGTGGGGATATAGAGAGGTTGTGTCATATTTGCTCAGATTTTTTTCAAATTTCACATTTCTGCATTCCTATGCTTCAGCTCCTTAGGGAAATTTGTTCTTGCATGTCCTTACTCCCAAATTCATTGGAGAACTATTAGAAAGCATAACAATTTTATTTATTGTGCACTGATTATGCTTCAATATAACTATGCTTTTATTTAAAAAATAATAAATCTACCCTCAAGTTGTTCCTAATCTAGGAGGGGAAGTATAATTCTGAGTTCATATACCCAGTACCAAATAGCATATAAAAATATGTACTTAAAAAGAAAAACAGAAACAACTCAATAGAAAAAACAAAAGAGCAGAGGATAACAGTAAGTAATTTCAAGAACACCAAATTCAAGACACCACATTATCCATATGCAACACACACACCTGCTTGAAGATGTCCTTTTCCTACCACATGATTCCAGCTCCACTACCAGAAAATGATCCGCTTAGTTGTTCTTCTTCTCAGCCACTAAGAAAGCTTGATCTGGCCAAGTTTGATCTCTTACTACCGTCAGCAAAGGAAAATAAAAGTTCCCGGCCTAAGACAAAGGGAGAACACTCTCTCTTTAAATTTCTTCACATTCTCAATATAAATACAGTATACCTGACTGAGACTGTATTCTAGTAAATACAAAAAGGCACATGGATTTTAAACCTTGTTCATTAAATATGAACCCAATGTGTACAATACCCGTACTATGTTAGCATGTCTGATTCATCTCCAAGTTCATTTCTCTCCTGTTCTTTTGACACGTATTTAGTTATTCCCTATTTTGTGACAACATGATACTGTCCATATTTTTTTACTCTTTTTTCTAAACTTGATCTTTACAGTGTTGCTTTACTTCAGCTTACCTAGTTTTACATCATCCTGCCTTCAAGATGCTAACTTTTTCAAACATACTCCCATTTACATTTAATATTTACATGCGGGTTTCCCTGGTGGCCCAGTGGTAAAGAATCTGTCTGCCAATGCAGGAGACATAAGTTTGATCCCCAGGTCAGGGAGATCCCCTGGAGAAGGAAATGGCAATCCACTCCAGTATTCTTGTCTGGGAAGTCCCAAGGACAGAGAAGCCTGGAGGTCTATAGTCCACGGGGTGGCAAAAGAGTTGGACACAACTTAGCAACTAAATAAACAAACAAAAAAAATTATTGGGAAAATGATGATTCATTTATTTTCCCATGCATGCAGAAACTTCTCAAAGCAGAAACTGATCTGACACATTCTCTACTGTCCCCAATCTCATTTTTCTAGTCTTCAGCTGACTCAAGGATATTCTATATGACAACTTGTGTCCTTATTGCTAAATATCTTTAAAAGGAAAACTATGTATACTGCCCACAAGTCTCACATCTTAATCACATGCCAAATGGTTTCAGTCCAACTTCCAATCTGACCAACCTCCTGAAAGGGCTTTCTTAGAAGGTCAGCATTCACCACTTAATAGAATAAGTGGTCTTTTCTTTGGCTTTTAGTTCACCAAATTCTGTATCTTTTGTCACTATAATAGACCTTTCATTTTAAAGGTATAGCTTCTCCTGACTTTCTTGGTGATACTCCATCTCATTTTTTCTAACCTCTCTAAATTTTTTCTTCATTTCCCACACTAGATTTTCTTTTCAAAAATTGTTAAGTACTAAAATTCTATCCTTAGTCCACTTCCTTTATTCTCTGCTTTGTCTCCTCAAGAGATCACTTTCACTTTTGTAGCTTCAACAATCACCTGCATGCTGATGACTCAACAAATATAATTTCTCACTTTGATTACTATCCTAAGTTTCACATCTCTTTTTGTAAGTACCTTTATTTGAATTAAATACAGGCATCTCAAAGTTCATCCATAGAGACCTACTCTCTCTGCCATATTTATCTTAAAAGTAAGCCTAATGACAGCATTTATCTTGCTGAATTATTAAGGTAACCCTAGTTGCTGTAATAGACAAGCCTAGATATCTCAGTAGCTTAAGGCAACAAAAATTTATCAGTCACCTCAACTGCAATATCAGGGAAAGTAAAAGTTGTGATGCTCTGATCTTCTCTACACATTCATTAAGGGACCCAAGAAAGAAGGAAGATGTGACATATTAAAATACCTGGGGTATCATCCTTATTTAGCAAACAAAAAATAAAAGGAGAAGACCTAATTTCCTAGGAGGTTTTGTTTTGATGAGCCAAACCTGCAATGATATGTATCACTTCTGCTCACATTCCTTTACCTTAAAATCAATCATATGGCCTAATTAAAAAAAAAAAAAAAAAACTGGGGAATGTAGTCCAGCCTTACATACAGAAGGAAAGAGAAATGGTAAAGAGATAACTGGCCTTTGCCACAGCTATGAAGATTAAATTGACACATGGCTAGCATTTAGCTTAACATATAGTAACACAAAAATTGACTTCTCATGCTTGTGTTGTCATCTAAACTAGAATTCTCATCTTTCATTTTTTATTATCACATGCCAATTGGTTATTAGATTATAAAATTCTGTTTTACAATTATTTCTTAAATTTAAATCTTTCCCTCCATTTATATTGCCTTATCTCCATGAAAAAAATGAAAGCGTTAGTCACTCAGTCGTGTCCAACTGTGCGACCCCACAGACTGTAGCCCACCAGGCTCCTCTGTCCATGGAATTCTCCAGGCAAGAATACTGGAGTGGGTAGCCATTCCCTTCTCCAAGGGATCTTCCCAATCCAGGGATTGAACCCAGGTCTCCTACGTTTCAGGCAGATTGTTTACCATCTCAGCCACCAGGCAGTACTTCTCAATTTTGGCTGCAATTAGAATTACACTGGTAGTTTTAATAAAGTTTTGATATCTTAAATACTTAATTTAATAAATCTGGATTGGGCCTAGGCATCAGCATTTTTTCTAGAACAACTTCCTCAGTTCCTTCTATTTTCCTTCTAAGAACTACAGAACTAAGGCAAACAATGGCTTGAAAATAAAATGAACTGATGTAGTTGTTTTGGAAAAAATGCTGATGCCTAATTCCCAAACCAAATTTATTAAATCAAGTATGTGAGATATCAAAACTTTACTAAATCCATCCATGTAATTCTAATTAACAAAGTTGAGAAGTGCTGCTCTAATCCAACTTCCTCCTTGCCACACCCAAGAGGATCTCATTGAAGTACCAATTTAATCATGATCTGCGCTGCTGTTGCTAAGTCGCTTCAGTCGTGTCCGACTCTGTGTGACCCCATAGACGGCAGCCCACCAGGCTCCCCCGTCCTTGGGATTCTCCAGGCAAGAACACTGGAGTGGGTTGCCATTTCCTTCTCCAATGCATGAAAGTGAAAAGTGAAAGTGAAGACGCTCTCCTGCTTAAACACTGGTTTTGAACTTCCATTGTGTAAAGTATGGTGTGCACATCTGAATAAGCTTCCAGGATGATTCACTGGGGAGAAAAGATGTTTATCTGTATGTTCTATTTCATGCTATTTTAATTACTGTGTAAATTTTATAATGTTAATTGTTTATTAATACAGTAGAATCAAGGCATTTACTTACTTAAAATTTGTTACTGACTCTGAATTATCTATAGCAGTGGTTTCCTATGTAGAATGTAAGTACCTGAGGGGATATGCATGTTGATTCACTTTGGCCTAACACTTATTGTGAAATCTCACTAGGATTTTTGGACAGTAGAAAAATGGTAGAGCCTATCCATTGTAGTATGTAGAAATCTAACAAGTTATACACACACACACACACACACACAAACACACATACACATGGAATATATATGGAAATAGATACAGGAACTAAAAATAGGCTGAGCTAAAAATAAACCAACCTCAAAGAAAAGAATAACATACAAACTTAGAGCCAGATGGAGGGAAAAAATACATTCCCATAAAGTTTGAAAAATCTCAAGCTTTGGCCTACTTGGGACAAAAAAGTCTGCATAATATATAATATGGAGAGATAAAGAGATAAAATACATAAAATATATATTAGAACACAGAGAAGATAAAGTGATGAGGTACAGGATAGATATAATTAGAGTCACAGAAGGAGAAGAGGAGATAGAGGTAATATTTCAAATGATAAAGCTGATGGTTTTCCAAACTAAAGTGAAAAATGAAAGTGAAAGTCACTCAGTTGTGTCCGACTCTTTGCGACCCCATGGACTTTATAATACATGGAATTCTCCAGGCCAGAATACTGGAGTGGGTAGCCTTTCCCTTCTCCAGAGGATCTTCCCAACCCAGGGATCAAACCTAGGTCTCCTGCATTGCAGGCAGATTCTTTCCAAACTAAAAGAAATACATAAACCCTCAGATCCATGATATAAAATTTTATTTCAGTGGTACAAATAAATCTAAATTTAGACTAGGATGACATCAAAGTACAACACCAAAGACAAAAAGAAGGTCTTAAAACTAATCAGAGAAAAGACACACAGTTGACTTCTAATAATTGAAAGTCAGTGGAAATATAGTTTAAATATTTTGAAAGAAAACATTATTTTTTTATTGAAGTACAGCTGATTTCCAATATTGTGTTAAATATGAATCTGTGTCTCTTACTTCTCCTGCATTGGCAGATGGGTTCTTTACAACTAGCACCACGTGGGAAGCCCAATTACTGCTGTACAGCAATGCAATTCAGTTATACATATACATACACTCCATTTTATATATTCCTTTCCATTACAGTTTATCATAAGATACTGAACATAGTTCTATGTTTGCTGCTTATCCATTCCATATATAAAAACCTACATTTGCTAACCCCAACCTCCTACTCCATCCCTCCCGCAACCCCCTACTCCATGGCAACCACTAGTCTTCTATGTCCATGACTCTGTTTCTCTGTAATAGATAAATTCCTTTGTGTTATATTTTAAATTTTACATATAAGTGATATCATATGATAATTGTCTTTCTTTTCTTGATTCATTTCACTTAATATTATAATCTCCAGTTGCATCTATGTTGCTGTAAATGGTATTATTTCATTTCAAAAAAAAAAAATTCTTAACCTAAAGTTATACATGTATCAAATACTTAGAAAAGAAGGGCACAATAAAAATAGTTTCAGATTAAATAAAGGTCAGATAATTTACCAACCGATTCTTAATAAAGGAAATTCTAGAAGTTACATATCCATGAAACAGAAAGCTATCCCAGAAGAATGGTCTGATATGGAGTAGAGAGAGTAAGAAAATAAATTGAGAGAATCTAAACACTTCCTGCACAAGCTGGAATGAAGATTTCCAGGAGAAATATCAATATCTCAGATATGCAAATGATACCACCCTTAAGGCAGAAAGTGAAGAAGAACTAAAGAGCCTAAAGAGGAGAGTGAGAGTGAAAAAACTGGCTTAAAACTCAACATTCAAAAAAACAAAGATCATGGCATCTGGTCCCATCACTTCATGGCAAGTAGATGGGGAAACAATGGAAACAGTGACAGACTTTATTTTCTTGAGCTCCAAAATCATTGCAGATGGTGACTGCAGCCATGAAATTAAAAGACGCTTGCTCCTTGGAAGAAAAGCTATGGACAACATAGATAGTGTATTAAAAACCAGAGACATCGCTTTGCTGACAAAGGTCCGTCTAGTCAAAGCTACAGTTTCTCCAGTAGTCATATATGGATGTAAGGTTTGGAACATAAAGAAGGCTGAGTGTCAAAGAATTTATACTTTTGAACTGTAGTGTTGGAGAAGACTCTTGAGAGTCCCTTGAACTGCAAGGAGATCAAACCAGTCAGTCCTAAAGGAAATCAGTCCTGAATATTCATTGGAAGGACTGATGCTGAATCTGAAACTCCAATACTTCGGCCACCTGATGCAAAGAGTTGACTCTGGAAAAACCCTTATGCTGAGAAAGATTGAAGGCAGGAGGAAAGGGGGATGACGGAGGATGAGATGGTTGGATGGCATCACTGACTCAGTGGACATGAGTTTGAACAAGCTCTGGGAGATGGTGAAGGACATGGAAACCTGGCATGCTGCAGTCCATGGGGTCCCAAACAGTCAGAAACAACTGAGTGAGTGAACAACAACAAAACACTAACTGTGCAAAATAATTATAAGGCTACCATGTAGAACTAAAATGCTGAACCAATAGCATAAATAGTAGAGGAGTGATGACTCAAAGCATTTTAAGTAAGTAACTATTTGGTGAAAACAGAAGAATTTAAGATCCATAAGGTCAATAATCTTCGGCTTCACCAGTGGTTCGCTGGTAAAGAATTTGCCTTCAACACAGGAAACATGGGTATGATCCCTGGGTCAGGAAGATTCCCTGGAGGAGGGCATGGCAATTGACTCCACTATTCTTGCATGAAGAATCTCATGGACAGAGGAGCCTGATGGGCTATAGTCCATAGGGTCGCAAAGAGTCGGACTCTACTGAGGCGACTGAGCACACATGCACACAAATTCAATAATCTTATTATCTTTCCTCTCTGTTGTATATTCAGCACCTAAAGAATGCCTAAAACAATAGACAGTCAGGGAAACTCTACTGAATTAATATAAATTTTGTTTAACCATTGTCTAAGTCAAGGTTCTCCAGAGAAACAGGATATATTTCAGGATCATCAAATATTTCATTAAAAGGAATGAAATAAACAGAGATCTAGATAAAGATCTTCAATGGATGCTAACATCACATATATAAAAAGAAACAACTAGATATTTTTTGCACATCCTTACGAAAGTAAACACTAACATCTTGGAAGTAGTCTTGCTGAATATATCAAATTTAAATTTGATCAAGTTTCTAGGTGTAACCAACAATTTACAGGAGAAATAGAGATCAGAGAAATATGCAAATAAAACCTCATGAATGTAATCAACAAAATCTACCCTATAAACAAATAGCTCAGTTGCTACAACAACAACTAAAACAGGGGAAAAAATGCAAGATGTAAAACAGAAAGAGCAATACTGTACATTAAAAGGAACTTGAGAGACATAGTAACCAACTGCAATGTATAGACATTATTTCAAGTCCATTATTTGACTCATTATTTACAAATTATTAAATGAGATGAAAAAAAATTGAACATTGGCTATTTTACTATATTAAAAATTATAATTATTACTTATTTATGGTACTATAAATATGATGCAGCACTTTTTAGTGTGACCATTGGGTTGTAGTTTTAGAGATGTGTATTGAAATATACAGCTTCCCTGGTGACTAATATGGTAAAGAATCTGCCTGCAATGCAGGAGACCCAGGTTCAATCCCTGGGTCAGGAATATCCCCTGAGGAAGGGAAAGGCTACCCACCCCAATATTCTTGCCTGGAGAATTTCATGAACAGAGGAACCTGGAGGGCTACAGTTCATGGGGTCAAAAGAGTCAGACATGGCTGAGTGACTAACATATAGTAATAATTGATATGACATAATGTCTGAGATTTGCTGCAAAATACTCTGGGAGATGAAAGGAGCCAGGAAGTTGGCAGGGAAGTTGAGTTTTGGAGGCTGGATAAATAGTTCATTACACTAGTCTCTATGCTATTATATATGCTTATGTTATACATTTTCTAATATATAAAGTTAAAGAAAACAGAGAGAAGTAATTCTTTTACCTGATAAGTCTGTCAAATGGAAATAAGGAATTTGTAGCTTCCTATGTGTGATTAAATAATCCTTTTTCTGAAATCTCCATTCTAATTGCCTTGTCCTTGTAAGAATGCAATTGGGCTTATACAAAAATTAACAAAGCAGCATTCTCAAATAAGAAAAGCCAAAACAATTTTAGGAATTAAAACTTGACACAGTCACAGACCTGTGTTTTATACTAACACTTCAACACCTTCTCTCTTTCCCTGGTTTCCCTACTTAGGTGACCCTGGCTTTCCATCAACACCCCATTAAACAAACACCTGCAGTAGGATTTTCTCTACTCATTGCAATGTGCCCATTAACCCCTTCTATCCCGGACCTCTCTCTAAAGATAATTAATGTGAAAACCTTAGACTATAATTGTATAATCACAATCTCAATATTTAAACTTCTATATGGCACCCAAATATTTTATTTATATATTTTGTAATAGGGAACTAACATGCATCTCTTTTCTGCAAAAGAAATACTGGCAGGCCTTCAAGAAATAAGAGAAACAAAATCAAGATGACTAGCTTAACCTTTTTCCAAAAGGCATAAAATAGTTTGTACTTCAAATGACAATATTATTCATGTAAGAGCATCACACTTTCTGTTGATTCAGATCCGAAAAAAGGGTTAGTTGCCTCTTTCAAGGGCTTCATCGGCTTTAATGTACAGAGCAGGTTAGCTATACCACTAACTATAGTCACTTGATCGTAACAGTGGGGAGGTACTCTCTGAAGTTTAACGGGGCAGCTGTTCAAAGGTTAATCCAAGTTAACGACTCATTCTGGTCCTTCTATATTTTGCTTGGAATGAAAAGTGTATAAGAACAAAGGAGAGAGGGGTATTTTCTTTTTTAATGTTCTCTAGCAAATTCAGAACAAGATTTTAAACTTCTTTAATCACTTTCCTTAATGTTGTTTTTAAAGTGTGTTTAAATACTTGTCCTCATCTTTTTGTTCTAAACTTTGCTCTTATCAAAGCTGCACCTTTTTTTAGTCAGTGCATATTTTCTTCCTTGTTGCACATATCATATTTCTCTTACTGAAGAAAGAATTCTGAGAAGAAAGAGAAAAAGATGCAGGGTCACATCTCTCCCTTGCTAATCTGCACTTAAAAGGTCTTCCCACCCTCTCTCATCCTATAACTATTTATGCCTAAGAAGCACAAGCCTCCTATGTTTCTACTTCTGGAGAGTTGTATACCAAATTCTCTAAGAATAGAGAAAAATGACTCTTTCTGGTGGCTCAGGCAGTGAAGAAATTGTCTACAATCCAGGAGACCCAGGTTTGATCCCTGGGTCGGGAAGATCCCCTGGAGTAGGAAATGGCAGCCCACTCCAGTATTCTTGCCTGGAGAATTCCATGGACAAAGGAGCCTGGCGGGTTACAGTCCATCATGTCACAAAGAGTCAGACATGATTGAGCAACTAACACATATTTATTAAACTAGGAGTTACTAGATGATCTTGAATACAGTTTTTAAGGGATTACATGGCTGAGAGCCAACAGCAATTTTTGGCTTTCTTAAAGGAATCAGATAACAACATTCATTTTACACCAATTGTTCCTAGGCATTTGGATTTTGCCGCAGGTTCTTTTTTAAATATTTAATAGCTGTTAAAAGTATCCTGGAGAAGGCAATGGCAAGCCACTCCAGTACTCATGCCTGGAAAATCCCATGGATGGAGGAGCCTGGTAGGCTGCAGTCCATGGGGTCGCTACGAGTCGGACGCGGCTGAGCGACTTCACTTTCACTTTTCACTCTCACGCAATGGAGAAGGAAATGGCACCCCACTCCAGTACTCTTGCGTGGAAAATCCCATGGACAGAGGAGCCTGGTAGGCTACAGTTCATGGGGTTGCGAAGAGTCGGACATGACTGAGCGACTTCACTTTCACTTTTCACTTTCATGCACTGGAGAAGGATATGGCAACCCACTCCAGTGTTCTTGCCTGGAGAATCCCAGGGACGGGGGAGCCTGGTGGGCTGCCGTCTATGGGGTCGCACAGAGTCGGACACGACTGACGCGACTAGCAGCAGCAGCAGCAGCAGCAGCCACAAAAATATCCTGATGAACCTAGCTGTGACAGGTATTAACTCTTTAGATACTTACTTTCAAGGATGTCTGGGGTCTCAAGAAAGGGGATTGAGTGGCCTGAGTGAGAGGAAGGTAGGCACTTAGGGGAATAATAGTTATGAACTTATTTCAGTATTTTTATAGCCAATACAGCTATATGCTGTTGAATATAAGCCAATCCTGGAATTTACTACATAGGTAAACTTTTAAATGAGGACCAATATATGGCATCAACTTTTTTTTTTACCAAATAAGGATGTTAAAAAGATGAAAACCCAAGTACTACCTACTATAAATATCATTTCATAAAAAGTAAATTTAAAACCACATAAGTAAATAGAATATAATCCCAGAAAAAAAGGCAGTTTTTAATAGAGTAAGTTTACCTTTATAAAATGCATTGATTTTATTTTTTGTAATTTCTCTTCTGACTCAAGAAAATTTAATCACTGACCTACCTCTGTCCACAGAGAAAATGTCACCTGATACTTTTTTAAGTCATCAGTTTTAAGTTAAGAAGTATCTCCCTCTAGAGGAAAATATATGGACAGAAAATTTGAATGGGTCAAAAACCAGAAGAAAAATTCATTTCATCACAAAGTTATTAAATATTTAGCACTGTTCATTGAAGAAATGCCAAATATGACCCATCTTCTGTCTACTTTATGGTTTACTTTCTGCTCACAAATCTAGTGTCAAATCTAAGGATTCATATACCCCTTTCACCTCAACCAAAACATATTTATCCATTTGTTTATTGCTGATTCTTTATAATGCATAATCAATGCTTTCATGCCACAACTAGAAAACAACTATCTTTCACAGAAATACTATTTCAGTACACACACGTGAATTCATGGTAGCACAAGTTTAATAGTTTTAGTCTGGAAAGTACATAAATATAACCCAATGTCATTCAAAATAAAATTTAATAGTGAGTGGGGTATGCTTTCTGTCTAGCTAGATGAATTACTTCATTCCAAGTAAAAGCATTTTCAAAAACAAAAAATAAAAAAGTTTTCACATGTTTAATTTAAAAGCAGTTCTTGGCATTCGTTGACTTAGGTTAAGATTTTCTCAATATTTTGAAACCCTACTAGAGGACCATTTTTATATTAATTGGTTTTAAAGTATAAACACATTTCTGTGGAGAAGCTTAGAATTCTTATTCTTAAAGAGAAGTGAATACACATAATTAAAGAAAGTAAATTTCATATGATACCCACAATTATATGCATGATGGCTAATCTCTTATTGCATTATTAGAAGCACATTCTCTACTTTCTTACTTAGGATTAATGAGACTCAGACTTTTCCTGTTCTATAACTGAATCTGTTCTAATGCATGTATCAAAAATATACTTTACTAGTCCCTATATTTTTTTTCTTTTTATTTTATTTAGTTATTTAGTGTTTTTGGGGGGGAAGGCTAATTATTTTACAATATTGTATTGGTTTTGTCATACATTGACATGAATCTGCCAGGAGTGTACATGTGTTCTCCATCCTGAAGCCCCCTCCCACCTCCCTTCCCATCCCATCCCTGTGAGTCATCCCAGTGCACCAGCCCCTAGCACCCTGTATCATGCATCAAACCTGGACTGCTGATCCTTTTCACATACGATAATATACATGTTTCAATGCCATTCTCCCAAACCATCCAACCCTCTCCCTCTCCCACAGAGTCCAAAAGTCTTCTATACATCTGTGTCTCTTTTGCTGTTTCGTGTACAGGGTTATTGTTACCATCTTTCTAAGTTCCATATATATGCATTAGTATACTCTATTGGTGTTTTTCTTTCTGACTTACTTCACTCTGTATAATAGGCTCCAGTTTCATCCACCTCATTAGAACTGATTCAAATGTTTTCTTTTTAATGGCTGAGTAATATTCCATTGTGTATATGTACCACAGCTTTCTTATCCATTCATCTGCTGATGGACATCTAGGTTGCTTCCATGTCCTGGCTATTATAAACAGTGCTGCGATGAACATTGGGGTACATGTGTCTCTTTCAATTCTGGTTTCCTCGGTGTGTATGCACAGCAGTGAGATTGCTGGGTCATATGACAGTTCTATTTCCAGTTTTTTAAGGAATCTCCACACTGTTCTCCATAGTGGCTGTACTAGTTTGCATTTCCACCAACAGTGTAAGAGGGTTCCCTTTTCTCCACATCCTCTCCAGCATTTATTGCTTGTAAACTTTTGGATAGTAGCCATTCTGACTGGCATGAAATGGTACTTCACTGTGGTTTTGATTTGCATTTCTCTAATAATGAGTGATGCTTTTGAACTGTGGTGTTGGAGAAGACTCTTGAGAGTCCCTTGGACTGCAAGGAGATCCAACCAGTCCATTCTGAAGGAGATCAGCCCTGGGATTTCTTTGGAAGGAATGATGCTAAAGCTGAAACTCCAGTACTTTGGCCACCTCATGCAAAGAGTTGACTCATTGGAAAAGACTCTGATGCTGGGAGGGATTGGGGGCAGGAGGAGAAGGGGACGCCAGAGGATGAGATGGCTGGATGACATCACTGACTCAATGGATGTGAGTCTGAGTGAACTCCAGGAGTTGGTGATGGACAGGGAGGCCTGGCGTGCTGTGATTCATGGGGTCACAAAGAGTCAGACACGACTGAGCGACTGAACTGAACTGAATAATGAATGATGCTGAGCATCTTTTCATTTGTTTGTTAGCCATCTGTATGTCTTCTTTGGAGAAATGTCTGTTTAGTTCTTTGGCCCATTTTTTGATTGGGTCATTTATTTTTCTGGAATTGCGCTGCAGGAGTTGCTTGTATATTTTTGAGATTAATTATTTGACAGTTGCTTCGTTTGCTATTATTTTCTCCCATTCTGAAGGCTGTCTTTTCACCTTGCTTATAGTTTCCTTTGTTGTGCAAAAGCTTTTAATTTTTATTAGGTCCTATTTGTTTATTTTTGCTTTTATTTCCAATATTCTGGGAGGTGGGTCATAGAGGATTCTGCTGTGATTTATGTTGGAGAGTGTTTTGCCTATGTTTTCCTCTAGGAGTTTTATATCATGGCTCAGAAGAATCAATATAGTGAAAATGAGTATACTACCCAAAGCAATCTATAGATTCAATGCAATCCCTATCAAGCTACCAATGGTATCGTTCACAGAACTAGAACAAATAATTTCATAATTTGTATGGAAATACAAAAAACCTCGAATAGCCAAAGCAATCTTGAGAAAGAAGAATGGAACTGGAGGAATCAACCTGCCTGACTTCAGGCTCTACTACAAAGCCACAGTCATGAAGACAGTATGGTACTGGCACAAAGACAGAAATATAGATGAATGGAACAAAATAGAAAGCCCAAGATAATTCCATGCAACTATGGACACCTTATCTTCAACAAAGGAGGCAAGAATATACAATGGAGAAAAGATAATCTTTTTAACAAGTAGTGCTGGGAAAACTGGTCAACAACATGTAAAATAATGAAACTAGAACACTTTCTAACACCATACACAAAAATAAACTCAAAATGGATTAAAGATCTAAATGTAAGGCCAGAAACTATAAAACTCCCTATATTTTAATGCAAAAAAAAGGTTTGCACCAAGTTTTATCACTCATTACCATTTCTTTTCCTCACAATGACTTGATCTTCATCTTCCTCCTCCTTTGGAAAAAAAGTGTTTCAAAGGGAACTGTGGTAATTCTCTTAATGTTTAGTACATTAGCAAAGATTCAAGAAAATGTGTCCCTTACAATTTGCTAGCATGTAAGATCATAGCATCTGGTCACATCACTTCATGGCAAATAGATGTGTAAACAGTGGAAACAATGACAGACTTTCTTTTTCTGGGCTTCAAAATCACTGCAGATGGTGACTGCAGCCATGAAATTAAAAAACTCTTACTCCTTGGAAGAAAACTTATGACCAACCTAGATAGCATATTAAAAAGCAGAGACATTACTTTGCCAACAAAAGTCTGTCTAGTCAAGGCTATGGTTTTTCCAGCAGTCAAGTATGGATGTGAGAGTTGGACTATAAAGAAAGCTGAGCACCAAAGAATTTATGCTTTTGAACTGTGGTGTTGGAGAAGCCTCTTGAGAGTCCCTTGGACTGCAAGGAGATCCAACTAGTCCATCCTAAGGGAGATCAGTCCTGGGTGTTCATTGGAAGGACTGATGTTGAAGCTCAAACGCCAATACTTTGGCCACCTGATGTGAAGAGTTGACTTATTTGAAAAGACCCTGATGCTTGGAAAGATTGAGGGCAGGAGGAGAAGGGGACAACAGAGGATGATATGGTTGAATGGCATCACCAACTCAATGGACATGTGTTTGAGTGAACTCCGGGAGTTGGTGATGGACAGGGAGTGCTGGCATGCTACAGTCCATGGGGTCGCAAAGAGTCAGACATGACTGAGTAACTGAACTGAACTGAAGATAATGTTTACAAGTTGCTGATATCCTAGTGTGCCCATTTCTAACTCCAGGATATTGACTACCATAATCTGGTAACATTCCCATAGTCTAGATATTGAAACAAAGTGATATTTTAAAAGCCTTATTAATTAGATACTCTACAAAAGCACTAATTATGATTGTTGTATTTTGGAAATGACTAAATCCACATACAGAATAAGAGTTACCTAAATTTTACTATAAGGTTAATTTGGGCATGCAGCTTATACTACAAATTCTAAACACGATTTAATGGGATTCTATTTTAGAGAAAGAGTCTTCTCTGTGATAGGTATAATACTAACTTCAACGTTGAACAGATAGATATTAAGGTCTAAGTTTCTTTTCTGATCTTATTAATAATCTCCTTCCTTCCTTTAATTAATAACTGAAGAACATCTGTAGTTGAATGCTTCAACTACATTGAAGGTTTCCCTGTCCTTCACTATCCCCCGGAGCTTGCTCAAACTCATGTCCATTGAGTCAGTGATGCCATCTGACCATCTCATACTCTGTCACCCTCTTCTCCTCCTGCCCTCAGTCTTTCCCAACATCAAGGTCTTTTCCAATGAGTTGGCTCTTCGCATCAGGTGGCCAAAGTATTGGCGTTTCAGCTTCAGCATCAGTCCTTACAATGAGTATTCAGGGTTGATTCCCTGTGGGATTGATTTTTTTGATCTCCATGCTGTCCAAAGGACTCTCAACAATCTTCTCCAATGCCACAATTCAAAAACATCCATTCTTTGACACTCAGCCTTTACTTTATGGTCCAACTTTCACATCTGTACATGCCTACTGGAAAAAACTATAGCTTTGACTATGTGGATCTTAGTTAGCAAACTAAGTCTCTGCTTTTTAAGATGCTGTCTAGGTTTGTCATTGCTTTTCTTCCAAGAAGCAAGTGTCTTCTAATGTAATGGCTGTAGTCACATTCACAGTGATTTTGGTACCCAAGAAAATAAAGTCTATCACTGTTTCCATTGTTTTCCCATCTATTTTCCATGAAGTGATGGGACTAGAAGCCATGATCTTCGTTTTTTGAATATTGAGTTTTAAGCCAGTTTTTTCACTCTCCTCTTCCACCTTCATCAAGAGGCTCTTTAATTCCTCTCCACTTTCTGCCATTAGGGTGATGTCATTTGCAATTCTGAGGTTACTGATATTTCTCCTGGCAATTTGATTCCAGCTTGTGAGTCGTCCAGCCAAGCATTTCACATGATCTACTCTGCATATAAGTTAAATAATCAGGATGACAATATACAGCCATAATGTACTCCTTTCCCAATTTTGAACCAGTCCATTGTTCCATGTCTGGTTCTAAGTGTTGCTTCTTGTCCTGCATACAGGTTTCTCAGGAGGCAGGTTAGGTGGTCTGGTATTCCCATTTCTTTAAGAATTTTCCATAGTTTACTGTGATCCACACAGCCAAGGGCTTTGGCATAGTCCAATGAAGCAGAAGTGTTACTGGAATTCCATTGCTTTTTCTATGATCCAACCAATGTTGGCAATTTGATCTCTGGTTCCTCTGCCTTTTCTAAATCCAGCTTATACATCTGAAAGTTCTTGGTTCAAGTATTTTTGAAGCCTAGCTTGAAGGATTTTAGGCATTACCTTGCTAGCATGTGAAATGAGCCCAACTGTGTGGTAGTTTGAACATTCTTTGGCATTGCCCTCCTTTGGGACTGGAATGAAAAGTGACCTTTTCCTGTCCTGTGGCTACTGCTGAGTTTAGGAATCTTCTTTCTTTTCAAATAAAATATTACAGCTACATCTCTAAAAAAAAGTAGGTTTAATTTGGAGAATGAACATCCTACAGAGGCCATTGTTACACATCACAATTCTTCATCATCTCAACATTCCTACATGGTAGGTATTATGTTTAGAGATAAGAAAAATAAGGTGTGAAGACATACTACGTTATACATCTAATGAGTGTCATAGTCAGGATTCACATTAATATCTGTTTGACTCCTGGGTGGAAATTAACAAGATGGCTCCAGCCAGGCTCTCTCGCCCCACACTCTCATACCCTCTCACCCCATTTTCTGTAAACAATGACTTTGTACAGTTGTGTAACAGTTGAGATCACTTACAGCACTGCTCATGTGCATCATGAGGTACTTGCTTGATCACGAGCTTCTTTGTGCAGTATGACTGTATGAGCTTCACCTGAAAAAGCCCAGAAGGGTTGTGTGTGGTTATGTTGTGTTATGTTATGTCTGCTGCAATGGCTGCTGCTTCAGCCAGGAGAGGGGCTATGTTAGGGCTGCCATGCCAGCCAGGAGAGACTAAATGTGTCTGCATTTCCTACGGCTCCTCACATCTTCTTCTAGTCTCTTAGCTCGAACCTTGCCTACCATGGCTTCGGTGAACAGTGCACACAGAAAGATACAGCAAGACAACCTGCATCTGAACAGGATCAGCAATACAACTCCAAAGCCACCACCCTGCCTCACTCCTCCCACTGCAGGTACTATATCTTCATCAACAATGTCCCTGAAGAAAATTTTTTTTTTTTTTTAATAATGACTTGTTATTAACTATCCTAGGATAGGGATACTTATGTTGTTCTACTCTGAATGTGTCTATGCTTTAATTTTTAAAATTAATATGCAATCCTTTCCATCTATAGTTCGTGTTCTAAAACTGTGTGTGTGTATATCTAAAGACAGAAATTCAATAAAAGATATCAGGTTCACAAACATTAAGAGGAGAACGCATATTCAGGCAATTTGTCAGGAAGTGTTCCCAAGAGTAACAAATAAGAGAATGAGGAGAGGAAAGCAGGATAGGGAAGATGAAGAAGCCATACAAGGGTATGATTCAATGTGAAGTCCTAGCCTCACTTTCACTACGAGCATCAGCCTCAGTCTGCTAGAGCTAAAAGCTCTAGACTGTAAATTATACATCACAGTTTGTCCCAGCTGGAGGTACAGGAGCTAGACTTTAATCAATAATTGGCTAAGGGTCACTCCAGAAGGATGTGAACTCCTAGGTACTTTCAGTTCTGTGTGAACTGTTAATGCAGTTCTAGTGGCCGGAGAGCAAGTTTCCAAGAGAATCCTGACATAAACCACTAGAAGTTCACACAACTTGGGAGGGTAGGTAGAAAATTCTGAGGCAATTTGGACAGAGGACAAATATTGAAAAGATAATGAGAATTACAGTTACAAAGGAATGACAAAATGCTATTACCATTGCAGATGGTTTGTTTATTAAGGATATGTTAGTATACAAATAATGCTTTACTTGTCTGAGGATACTACAATTAAAGATTAAGTGTGAGGATTGAAATAGAAATGGGAATTTCAAGGTTACAACTACTGAGAAATCCAAATTAATACATACCTAGGCTCTTGCAGGTATTGTAGAGCAGAAGTGGTAAGAGTCACCATCACTGCCTTGTTTACATTTTTAGAGGAAAAGATAGAGGTGAAATTTAAATCACAGTTGTGGTTTTACCATGCAGGTAAACACTCAGCAAAATGGTAGGGGTAAAGTGGCCTTTAAGGCCCTATGAAATCTGGCTGTACTCTGCCAACAGAGCCTTTACTCCAGTCACACTGCTGATCTTCTTTCTGTCCTTGAAAACTAAAGCTATCTCACTCTAAAGTCTTTGTACTTATTTCTCTTACTTCAGTCTGCCCACTTGTGCCTGGCTCTTTCCTCATGCTGGGTCCCAGCTCTAAAGTTTCATTCTCAGAAAGGCCTTCCTGGACTACACTCAGTCCTTACCAAGCTGCCTGCTTCATTTACTTTTCAGAATGTGTGAATATCTGAAATATATTCAGCCCTTCACTTGCTTATTGTTTGTCTCTCGCCCAACAACAGAATATAACCTCCTTGAACACAAGAACCAAGACTGCAATACCTAGAACAATGCTAGAATCTAGAAGACCAGAGATAATGTTTGTTTAATGAATACATTCATTATTATTCTTATCTCTATTCTCAAGGATATTATGATCTGATGAGAGAACAAAAATAAATACAACTGAAGTAAGATTTCTAAAGTTTCATGGCTCCCCAGGGATTTCTTTTATGGTGTTGAAAGCAGGGCATGATCAGAAAAATACGCTTTTTCCCACCAATCCCTGGGATATAACATAATGTGTCCCACACTTATTTTTATGCAAATTTCTACAGGAGAATTCTAACATCTATACACCTACCAGCATCTGTATCTATATATGCTTACTTCTGTCTTGTTACCATGATGCCCCTGTCCATGCAGATGAAAAATGACTGTTAGGGAATCTGTATTCAATATGTAGAATTAAGATTCTTCCTGTTCAAAGGCAAGTTAAATTCAGTATAGCATTTTTAATTTAAAAAAATGTATTTCATGTCAGAAAATTATTCATATTGATTTTTTTTAATGCTTTTCTTTAGCCATTTTCCTTTTCTCAGCTTCCAGCTCAAAATTCTGGCATTCTGATGCGTTAATTTTAGCTACAAATGCCTAGTCAGAATTTTAAGAATAATCAGTAGGTTGGCTAACTTTCAGGAAGAAATACTAGTGGTGTTTTCAAGAGGCCGGCAGGATGTCTGCAATTATAAAAATGGAGGAAATAAAATCAACAGGATGGTAAAATCCATTGAAGGACAGCTTGCATTTTATAGGAAAAGATGTAACTTCATTTAGTTTCAGTCTTTATATCTTGCAAATGTACTTAGCACTCCTACATCCCGTGGGTCTGAGCGTCAATATTTATGTGCTAGAATATTTCATTGCCTCATAAACCAAGAGGTAACCAACTATTTTTACTCTCTGGAAAAAATGTGTTATACCTGGTAGTTACAGGCAGCTCTACTTCTGACTCATACTTTTATGCATCAACTTTCGGGAAGATACAAAACTAGATAAACAGAAAGTTTGATCTTTTTTCCTCTTGTTCGTTGTATTAGATATTAACCATATCTAATTTAGGTAAATGTGACTCACAAAACTTCAATTATGGAAATCCAAGGACAAGGAATTCAGGTTTTGTGTGCTTAGTTTTAATATCATTGTCATTGTTCAGTCACTCAGTCATGTCCAACTCTTTGTGACACCATCGACTTCAGTACATCAAGCTCCCCTGTCCTTCACCATCTCCTATAGTTTTCTCAAACTCATGTCCATTGAGCCAATGATGCCATCCAACCATCTTATGCTCTGTCATCCCCTTCTCCTCCTGCCCTTGATCTTTACCAGCATCAAGGTCTTTTCCAATCAAACAGCCCTTGGCATCAGGTGGCAAAAGTATTGGAGTTTCAGCTTCAACATCAGTCCTTCCAATGGGTGTTCAGGGTTGATTTGCTATAGGATTTACTGGTTCAAGCTCCTTGCTCTACAAAGGACTCTCAAGAATCTTCTCTCAAGAATCTTCTCCAGCACCACAGTTCAAAAGCATCAATTCTTTGGCACTCACCCTTTTTTATTGTCCAGCTCTCACATCAATGAATGACTAAAGGAAAAGCTATAGCTTTGACTGTATGGACCTTTGCAGGCAAAGTAATGTCTTTGTTTTTTAATACGCAAAGTTTGGATTGCTTTTCTTCCAAGGAGCAAGGGTGTTCCAATATCATGGCTGCAGTCACCATCTGCAGTGATTTTGGAGCCCAAGAAAATAAAGTCTGTCACTGTTTTCAATGTTTCCCATCTATTTTCCATGAAGTGATGGGACCAGATGCCATGATCTCCATTTTTGAATGCTGAATTTTAAGCCAACTTTTTTGCTCTCCTCTTTCACCTTTATCAAGAGGCTCTTTAATTCCTCTTCACTTTCTGACCTAAGGGTGGAATCATCTGCATATCTGAGGTTATTGATATTTCTCCCAGCAATCTTGATTGCCAGAGTCCAGCTCCAGCAGCCAGGGAATCAGCCTGAAGGGGTGAGTGGTGTCGGCAGGCAATGATGTAGCCTCTGACTCAAGGTATGGGACTACATGTTTATTTCAAGCTTCAGATTTTCTTTTATACTTTGACAAAAGAATTAAGTCAGCGGTTTGACATTTTCAGTTCCCCCCCACCCAAATTTATTGTCTCTAGAAATCATTGTTGCCTTACAAAGAGAGTTCCTGCTTCAGCGATTCTCTCAAAATTGGCTTTACTATCTATTATCTACTTCCTCTTATGTGTCCTATACTTAACTTGTGATTACATTGTAACTCATGCCACATTCCTCAGTTTATTTCTTATCTTTCTAAATCCTGTTTGCCCCTAGCATCCTAAGCTCATTATCTCCTAAAAAGGCTTTTAAGTAAGTAAGTGAAGTCCCTCAGTCATGCCTGACTCTTTGCGACCCTGTGGACTGTAGCCTACCAGGCTTCTCCGTCCATGGGATTCTCCAGGCAAGAATACTGGAGTGGGTTACCATTTCCTTCTCCAAGAGATCTTCCCGACCCAGGGATCGAACCTGGGTCTCCCACATTGGAGGCAAACTCTTTAACCTCTGAGCCACCAGGGAAGATAAAAAGGCTTCTCAGTTCAGTTCAGTTCAGTCGCTCAGTCGTGTCCGATTCTTTGCGACCCCATGAATCGCAGCTCGCCAGGCCTCCCTGTCCATCACCAACTCCCGGAGTTCACTCAGACTCAAGTCCATCGAGTCAGTGATGCCATCCAGTCATCTCATCCTCTGGCGTCCCCTTCTCCTCCTGCCCCCAATCCCTCCCAGCATCAGAGTCTTTTCCAATGAGTCAACTCTTCGCATGAGGTGGCCAAAGTACTGGAGTTTCAGCTTCAGCATCATTCCCTCCAAAGAAATCCCAGGGCTGATCTCCTTCAGAATGGACCAGTTGGATCTCCTTGCAGTCCAAGGGCCTCTCAAGAGTCTTCTCCAACACCACAGTTCAAAGGCATCAATTCTTCAGCACTCGGCCTTCTTCATAGTCCAACTCTCACATCCATACATGACCACAGGAAAAACCATAGCCTTGACTAGACGGACCTTTGTTGGCAAAGTAATGTCTCTGCTTTTGAATATGCTATCTAGGTTGGTCATAACTTTCCTTCCAAGGAGTAAGCGTCTTTTAATTTCATGGCTGCAGTCACCATCTGCAGTGATTTTGGAGCCCCAAAAAAGAAAGTCTGACACTGTTTCCACTGTTTCCACATCTATTTCCCATGAAGTGATGTGGCCAGATGCCATGATCTTCATTTTCTGAATGTTGAGCTTTAAGCCAACTTTTTCACTCTCCACTTTCACTTTCATCAAGGGGCTTTTGAGTTCCTCTTCACTTTCTGCCATAAGGGTGGTGTCATCTGCATATCTGAGGCTTCTAGCTATTCTTAATTAACCCTAAGCTCAGAAAACTTCTTTGGCCATAAACATTTCCCTCACAAACAGGTCTCAGATAACAATCCTTCCCATGGCCTCAAGCTGCGGCCTACATGCTCATCCTGGAACATTCTTTGTAAAGATCCTTGAACAAATGTCAATGGTTACTTTATAGATTATTTTCTGGGCACAACTGCAGAAGGCTTTGTGCTTTCTCATGCTTCTTTCAAGAACAATAAGCACTTTAACATTCTTTCCAGCCAGCTCAATCGAAGAAAGGAAAGAACCAGTCAGAATCACAAAGCCTAACTCCTTCATCCCAGGACCGTGCCTGTGGGGTGAGGAGAGGGGGTTGGGGCCGTGCCTCCATTTTGTCAGTAATGCCTAACATGGCTCCCGACACTTGATGGCAGCTTGTGCTTCATCCAGCCCAGCATTTTGCATGATGTATACTGTATATAAGTTAAATAAGTAGAGTGATAATAAACAGCCTTGACATACTCCTTTCCAAATTTGGAACCAAACTGTTGTTCCATGTCCGCTTCCAACTATTGCTTCTTGACCTGCATACAGGTTGCACAGGACACAGGTCAGGTGGTCTGGTATTCCCATCTCTTTAAGAATTTTCCACCATTGTTGTGATCTGTGCAGTCAAAGGCTTTGGTGTTGTCAATAAAGTAGATGCTTTTCTGGAACTCTCTTGCTTTTTCGATGATCAAAAAGATGTTGGCAATTTGATCTCTGGTTCCACTGCCTTCCCTAAATCCAGCCTGTACTTCTGCAAGTTCTCAGTTCACATACTGCTGAAGCCTAGCTTGAAGGATTTTGAGCATTATTTTGCTAGCATGTGAAATGAGTACAATTGTGCAGTAGTTTTAACTTTCTTTGGCAATGCTCTTCTTTGAGATTAGAATGAAAACTGACATAGGTGAGTGATCATACCATCATGGTTATCTGGTCATTAAGATCTTTTTGTATAGTTCTTCTGTGTATCCTTACCACCTCGTCTTAATATCTTCTGCTTCTATTAATTAGGTCCATACCATTTCTCTACTTTATTGTGCCCATCTTTGCGTGAAATGTTCCCTTGGTATCTATAGTTTTCTTGAAGAGAGCTCTAGTGTTTCCCATTCTGTTGTTTCCCTCTATTTCTTTACACTGTTCATTTAAAAAGGCTTTCTTATCTCTCCTTGATATTCTCTGTAACTCTGCATTCAGATGGGTATATCTTAACTTTTCTCCTTTGCCTTTCACTTCTCTTCTTTTCTCAGTTATTTCTAAGGCTTCCTCAGACAACCATTTTGCCTTTGTGCATTTCTTTTTCAATCCCTGGGTCTGGAAGATCCCCTGAAGAAGGGAATGGCTACCCACTCCAGTATGCTTGCCTGGAGAATTCCATGGACAAAGAAGCCTGGTGGGCTGCAGTCCAGGGGGTCTACAAACAGTCAGTTATGACAGAGCAACTAATACTTTCCCACTTTCACTTTTTTTACCAAACTGTGTTCTATGAAATATTCTCTCTGTCTTTCACACATACACACACACACACAATGAAGTCTATAGCGAAATACATTTGAAAGATGTAGATTTAAAAAAAAATAGAAACAAAAAAATATATATATATATTTCTTAATGAATTGCTTCTGGCTCCATTATGTTACCTGAACTCAAGAACATTGACAGGAGCTAACAATCAGATCATATTAGACCAACCACACCATAACCCTAGAATCAGAGATTTTGGGGAAAATTTGGGAAAGTATCTAATGATGATTTTTTATAATTCCCTCTGTTTTAAAACTTATAAACTGAAGTTAAGAGACATAGGAACTTGGCCATGGTCACATGGATGTTAAGTGCCAAAGCTACTTAAACCCACGTAAGTCAGTCATAGTGACTGTACACAACTCCCTGGGTCTTAAGTATTGTCCTTCATATTGGAAAGGCATGGCATAGCACACTACTGTCTGATAAGTATAGGTACATGCAGATGAGATGTTTCTATTGATATGCTAATGGTATAAAGTGGAGTTCTTCTTCATGAGATTATTATGCTTGGCATTGAATTCAACTTTTACTTTTAATGAAACTCAGTATTCATTGTAAACAATAAGCCCTGTAGAGAAATACTCAGTGACATGATCTAAAAGTATATGTCCATGTGCATGTACAAGTATGTACCTATCATGTCACGAAAGAAAATGCAGATTTTTATTTCTCAATATTCAATTATATCATAATAAATATGTCATACTTTTAAAAAATATGTCACACTTTTATAGCACTTTCACTATCATTTCATAGCTGCCTCTCTTAAAAAAACATGACAAAAATCCCTGTGTACTATTGGTGGGAATGTAAAATGCTATAGCTGCTATGGAAAACAATATGACAGCCATTCAAAAAATTAAAAATAGAATTAACATACAATCCTGCAATTCCACTTCTGGATATATACCCAAAAGAACTGAAAGCAAGATACAGAAGAGATATTTATAAACTCATGTTAGTAGCAGCATTATTCACAACAGCCAAAACAGAAGCAACTCAATACATAGTGTATAAAAATGCAATAAAACATTAATCAGCCTTAAGAATGGAGGAAATTCTGACATAGTTGAAACTTGAGGACATTATGCTAAGTGAAAGAAGCTTATTACAAAAAGACAACTACTATTTGAGTCCACTTATATGAAGTATGTAGAGTAGTCAAATTTATATAGAAAGAAAGTGAACGGTGGTTGCCAGGGGTTGGGAGAAAAGGAAAATGGAGAATTATTGTTAAATGGAAATAGAATTTCAGTTTCATAATATGAAAAGATATACAGAGAAGGATGGAGGCGACAATTGCATAACCTTACAGATGTAGTTAACACCATTGAACTAGACACTTAAAAATAGTTAAGATGGTAAATTTGGTTATGTGTGTTTTACCACAATAAAAAATCACTTCCATTGAGCACACAATTTATGTGCCCCAAACTATTTTTACAACAAAATAAAGCATAACAAATTACCAGATACCTAAACCATATTCAGTATATCACTATATATTAATAAATTTGGAAGCCTCTCATAATGATCAAATTTTACCATCAAATGTGGGTCTTTACCTTATCATGTGAACCCACAAGCTTCCTATCTACAATTAATTTTGTCTTCAATGGATACAAATATCACAGAACAATCCCATCTTCCATTAAAGAGTAAGTCTACCAGATTTCCTAGCATTATATCACAGGACAACTCTGAATGAAAAAGCTGAGTATAAGCTTTTCTCTATCTTTAAAACTCATGCAAATCGTACTTGTCTTGGATAAATACATTTTTAAAGGAAGCAAAATGTCTAGCAGTTTTGCCTCAATTTGGGGGAACAAAAGGGTCTTTGGACATTTTTTTGGATGGAAATTTTCTTTAATTTTAGCTAATACCATGTAAATATAGTATATATTCTGGATAGCTGAAAGTATATGTTCTATTCATCAGGATTATAAAATGGCTGTGCAAAAACAAATAGCAAAAATTGAAAAAGCCACAAGGAGCACATCTGAAAACTGAGTTGCATGCATTGAAAAAAACAGAAATATATCTGGGGACTTGGAAATGAAACATTAATAATTATTTAGACTGTATATATCTTTAATACCAAAGCAGATACTAGTTCACAGTTGAATTTTTACATAAAACCTGAGGTTATTGGATAACAAATAAGATGATAAATAAACACAACTTTTCAACCTCTTTGATCAAGAAAGGGATGTGAGGCCCTTCCATTTAACAGCGCTAACAGTTCAGTCACTCATTCATGTCTGACTCTTTGCAACCCCATGAATCGCAGCATGCCAGGTGTCCCTGTCCATCACCAACTCCCGGAGTTCACCCAAACTCATGTGCATCGAGTAGGTGATGCCATCCAGCCGTCTCATCCTCTGGCATCCCCTTCTCCTCCTGCTCACAATCCCTCCCAGCATGAGGGTCTTTTCCAATGAGTCAACTCTTCTCATGAGGTGGCCAAAGTACTGGAGTTTCAGCTTTAGCATCATTCCTTACAATGAACACAGGACTGATCTCCTTTAGGATGGACTGGTTGGACCTCCTTGCAGTCAAGGGACTCTCAAGAGTCTTCTCTAACACCACAGTTCAAAAGCATCAATTCTTTGGTGCTCAGCTTTCTTCACAGTCGAACTCTCACATCCATACATGACCACAGGAAACACCATAGCCTTGACTAGATGGACCTTTGTTGGCAAAGAAATGTCTCTGCTTTTGAATATGCTATCTAGGTTGCTCATAACTTTCCTTCCAAGGAGTAAATTTCATGGCTGCAATCACAATCTGCAGTGATTTTGGAGCCCCAAAAAAGAAAGTCTGATACTGTTTCCACTGTTTCTGCATCTATTTCCCATGAAGTGATGGGACTGGATGCCATGATCTTCGTTTTCTGAATGTTGAGCTTTAAGCCAACTTTTTCACTCTCCACTTTCACTTTCATCAAGAGGCTTTTGAGTTCCTCTTCACATTCTGCCATAAGGGTGGTGTCATCTGTATATCTGAGGTTATTGATATTTCTCCCAGCAAATTTGATTCCAACTTGTGCTTCTTCCAGCCCAGCATTTCTCATGATGTACTCTGCATATAAGTTAAATAAGCAGGGTGACAATATACAGCCTTGACATACTCCTTTTCCTATTTGGAAACAGTCTATTGTTCCATGTCCAATTCTAACTGTTGCTTCCTAACCTGCATATAGGTTTCTCAAGAGGCAGGTCAGGTGGTCTGGTATTCCCATCTCTTTCAGAATCTTCCACAGTTTATTGTGATCCACACAGTCAAAGGCTTTGGCATTATCAATAAAGCAGAAGTAGATGTGTTTCTGCTTTTTCAATGATCAACTCTCTTGCTTTTTCAATGATCCAGAGGATGATTGCAATCTGATCTCTGATTCCTCTGCCTTTTCTAAAACCAGCTTGATCACCTGGAAGTTCACAGTTCACTTATTGCTAAAGCCTGGCTTGGAGAATTTTGAGCATTACTTTACTAGTGAGTGAGATGAGGGCAATTGTGCGGTAGTTTGAGCATTCTTTGACATTGCCTTGCTTTGGGATTGGAATGAAAACTGAACTTTTCCAGTCCTATGGCCACTGCTGAGTTTTCCAAATTTGTTGGCATATTGAGCGCAGCACTTTCACAGCATCATCTTTCAGGATTTGAAACACCTCAACTGGAATCCCATCACCTCTACTAGCTTTGTTCATAGTGATGCTTCCTAAGGCCCACTTGACTTCACATTCCAGGATGTCTGGCTCTAGGTCAGTGATCACACCATCGTGATTATCTGGGTCGTGAAGCTCTTTTTTGTGCAGTTCTCCTGTGTATTCTTGCCACCTCTTCTTAATATCTTCTGCTTCTGTTAGGTCCATACCATTTCTATCCTTTATCAAGCCCATCTTTGCATGAAATGTTCCCTTGGTACCTCTAATTTTCTTGAAGAATGCTCTAGTCTTTCCCATTCTGTTGTTTTCCTCTATTTCTTTGCATTGATCGCTGAAGAAGGCTTTCTTATCTCTCCTTGCTATTCTTTGGAACTCTGCATTCAGATGCTTATATCTCCTTTTCTCCTTTGCTTTTCACTTCTCTTCTTTTCACAGCTATTTGTAAGGCCTCCCCAAACAGCCTTACATTTTGCTTTTTTGCATTTCTTTTTCTTGGGGATGGTCTTGATCCCTGTTTCCTCTATAGTGTCACAAACCTCCGTCCACAGTTCATCAGGCACTCTGTCTATCAGATCTAGGCCCTTAAATCTATTTCTCATTTCCACTGTGTAATCATAAGGGATTTGATTTAGGTCATACCTGAATGGTCTAGTGGTTTTCCCTACTTTCTTCAATTTCAGTCTGAATTTGGCAGTAAGGATTTCATGATCTGAGCCACAGTCAGCTCCCGGTCTTGTTTTTGTTGACTGTATAGAGCTTCTCCATCTTTGGCTGCAAAGAATATAATCAATCTGATTTCAGTATTGACCATCTGGTGATGTCCATGTGTAGAGTCTTTTCTTGTGTTGTTTGAAGAGGGTGTTTGCTATGACCAGTGTGTTCTCTTGGCAAAACTCTATTAGCCTTTGCCCTGCTTCATTCCATACTCCAGAGCCAAATTTGCCTGTTACTCCAGGTGTTTCTTGACTTCCTACTTTTGCATTCCAGTCCCTTATAATGAAAAGGACATCTTTTTTTGTGTTAGTTCTAAAAGGTCTTGTAGGTCTTCATAGAACCATTCAACTTCAGCTTATTCAGTGTTACTGGTTGGGGCATAGGCTTGGATTACCATGATATTGAATGATTTGCCCTGGAAACGAACAGAGATCATTCTGTCATTTTTGAGATTGCATCCAAATACTGCATTTCAGACTCTTTTGTTGACCATGATGGCTACTCCATTTCTTCTGAGGGATTCCTGCCCGCAGTAGTAGATATAATGGTCATCTGAGTTAAATTCACCCATTCCAGTCCATTTTAGTTCACTGATCCCTAGAATGTCAACGCTCACTCTTACCATCTCCTGTTTGACCACTTCCAATTTGCCTTGATTCATGGACCTGACATTCCAGGTTCCTATGCAATATTGCTCTTTACAACATTGGACCTTGCTTCTATCACCAGTCACATCCACAACTGGGTTCCATCCCTTGGCTCCATCCCTTCATTCTTTCTGGAGTTATTTCTCCACTGATCTCCAGTAGCATATTGGGCACCTACGGACCTGGGGAGTTCCTCTTTCAGTATCCTATCATTTTGCCATTTCATACTGTTCATGGGGTTCTCAAGGCAAGAATACTGAAGTGGTTTGCCATTCCCTTCTCCAGTGGACCACATTCAGTCAGATCTCTCCACCATGACCCGCCCGTCCTGGGTGGGCCCACACTGCATGGCTTAGTTTCATTGAGTTAGACAAGGCTGTGGTCCATGTGATCAGATTGGCTAGTGTTCTGTGATTACGGTTTCAGTGTGTCTGCCCTCTAATGCCCTCTCGGAACACCTACCATCTTACTTGGGTTTCTCTTACCTTGGATGTAGGGTATCTCTTCACAGCTGCTCCAGCAAAGTGTAGCCGCTGCTCCTTTCCTTGGACAAGGGGTATCTTCTCACAGCCGCCCCTCCTGACCTTGAACATTGAGTAGCTCCTCTCGGGCTATAGATTAAGTAAAAAAAAAAAAAAAAAAAAAAAATACAAACATTGTAGTCCAGGACAGAAACAGTTGCTGATTTTGGATCACATGCTTATCTCTGCTCCCCGAATTTCCCAGGGCATATTTAGATCTCCAAGTTATGAAAAGGAGGAAGCTCTGCTCTCACATTCAGTTTAAAGCTGGGTGAAAATAAGAGATAGAGGGCCTTTTGGGAAAAATCTGGAAAATCACAGGAAACATTCAAATAAAAATTTCATTGATCTCCATTAGTATAGTTTCATACAAGACTGCATAGTTTATTTCATACAAGACTGCAACAGTTTATTTGGTAGAATTTCAGAGTTGGATAATGCTACAGACAAAATTTATATGTGTAGCCTAAACCTCAATGTGGTGATATTCTGAGGTGGGGCCTTTGGGGTGATTAGGTCATTACAGTCACACCATCATGTACTGAAGTAGTGCCCTTCTAAAAGAAACTCCAGAAAGTCCCCTCACTGCTTAAACCATGTGAGAACACAGCAAAAAGAAGGCTATGAAACAGACTCAAATCTGCTGGTACCTTATTCTTCGACTCTCAGCCTCCAGCTTTGTAAGAAATAAATTTCTATTGTTTAAAAGCTACCCAGTCTATGATATTCTGTTATAGCAGCACAAATGGACTAAGGTAGACAAATAACTTCAAGATCAGAAAAGATAATGCAGAAGATTTAAGGGCATGGGCTCCGAAGTCAAACAGTTTGGGCTCTATTTCTTGACTGTAATTTTCCTCCATCTTCTAGATAGATGAAGCCAATGGAATTGAAGAAGAATGTCTCACAGAAACCTCTCAGGAACTTCTTTGTGCTCTTTCCCCATTTCTGATTAAGTGGAATGGATATGACTCCAGTAGCCAAGGACATGGCATGTGGTGTTGACAGAGTCCCTATCTGCCTACATCCCTGAATAATGGCAGAGCCTATCAACATGGGCTCCTAAATGATCACAAAAAGGAGACCTGCACTGCTCACATGTTCACCTGCCAGACACTACCGTGTGTGCAAGACACAAACTCCTATTGTTTCAAGTCATTTTATATGTGGGTGGTTTATTATAGCAGTCATCATTACCCTAACAAATACACCCATTTACATGTGTCACTTATCCAGGGAGAAAGCTTTCTAAGCTCTCAAAGATTTTGGCTTTTTAGGTATTTTTCAATTCTTCATTTAAATTTTGCAACGTCTGAAAAAGTGAAGTTTTTCTTTTACCTGTGATGTATCATGGGGAACAATAAAGAGTGTAGGATCAGAGCATGATTAGAATTTTATTGATGACCCAAGGCAAAATAAAATTCAGCCTGCTCTTTTGCAGAAATATTAGATCTGCTGCTCTCTCAGCAGTAAAATCCTCTTTTGTCAGCAGCTACTGAGAGTAGATATGACTCAGAGGACACATAAAAGCATACATGTAAGGGTTGCCGTCTATGGGGTCGCACAGAGTCAGACACGACTGAAACGACTTAGCAGCAGCAGCAGCAAGGTACTTAGCTATTATGTTTAGAAAACCAATTTTTTCAACTTAAGTGCATTCTAATATTTCATATTTTAAATAATCAAAATCGCATTCACAATGCAGAATCTCGGAAACATTGTGTTCTTCTATCTATGTCCTAATTGCATGACACAGAAGACAGGTACAAAGGTACACAACGATATGCAGAGAATCACAAATTTTATATCTCTAAAAGACTTAAAGATCACTGAGCACCACAGAGAAAGAAAGCAAGGCCTGGAAATATTGTGAACTACACAACATCATTCTAAAATAGGTAGGACTAAAATTCAATTCCCACAAAGCCTTAAATATAGACTCTTTGGCCTTTTACAGAAAAAGTGTGCAGATCTCTGATTTATCAGAAGAAATGAAAAGCACTGAAAATAGTAAGTAAGCAGACAAATATAAAAGAACACCTTTCCTCCTTTTTTACTTTATTTTAATTTGTTAAAGCAAAAGTAATAGAAGTGGATTCTGAGTTTTAAGCACACACAGAAGTAAAACATGTGACAATAACAGGAGAAATAATACAGTGGGACTAAACAGAAGCATGTGCTTGTGTTCAGTCTTGTCTGACTCTTTGCAACCCCATGGATTATAGCCCACCAGACTCCTTTGTCCGTCTCTTCTGTCTCCTACATTGGCAGGCAGATTCTTTACCACTGTACCACCTGGGAAGCCCCCAGATTAAAGCATAGCACTATAATATTCTTATAATATATATGAAGGGGTATGTATAAGATCAGACTGATATAATAAATACCATAGACTGGATGACTTAAACAACCAGCATTAATTTCTCACAGTTTTGGAGGCAGAAAAGTCCCAGAGCAAGGTGCTAGCCAATTCTGTTCTTGATGAAAGCCCTTTTCCTGGTTTGTAGATGACAATCTCTTGCTGTATACCCATGTGGAGAAGAGAGAAATCTTCTCTCTCATGTCTCTTTTTATAAGGGTATTAATCCCATCGTGGTAGTTGCACCCTCATGAACCAAATGCCTCTCAAAAGCTTCACCTCCAAATACTATCATGTGGGGGGGATTAGGGCTTCTGCATATGAATTTGAGGGGGACACAAACATTCAGTCCATAGCATGGAATAATATTAACTCAAGTTAAGTTGTGATAAGTTAAAGACATATATGTTAAAATCTACAGCAAAATCTCAAATAAATAAAATGAGATATAAAGAAAGAATAGTAAAAAATATTCAATTAATCAAATAAAAAAGAAAAGGAGGGGATAAAACAAAGAATGGAGAAAAGATACTCAATATCGCTCATTATTACAGAAATGCAAATCAAAACTACAATAAGGTATCACGTCACACTGGTCAGAATGTCCATCATCAGAAAATCTACAAACAATAAATGCTAGAGAGGGTGTGGAGAAAAGGGAACTTTCTTGCACATTGTTGGTAGCAATTTAAATTGATACAGCTACTATGGAGAATAGTACAGCAGTTCCTTAAAAAACTAAAAACAGAACTACCATAAAATCCAACAATCCCACTCCTGGGCATATACCCAAAGAAAACCATAATTTAAAAAGATACATGCACCCCAATGTTCATTGCAGCACTATTTACAAGTCAGGACATGGAAGCAACATATATGTCCATCCACAGATGAATGGGTAAATAAGAGGTGGTACATATAAACAATGGAATATTACTCAGCCTTAGAAAGGAATGAAATTGTGCCATTTGCAGAGACATGGATAGACCTAGAGACTGTTGTAAGAGGGAAGTAAGTCCGAAGGAGAAAAACAAACCTTATATAATATAGTTTATATGTGTAATCTAAAAATTTGAAACAGATGAACTTATCTGCAAAGCAGAAATAGAGACATAGATGTAGAGAATAAATGAATGGATACCAAAGGTGGAAGGGGGAGTGGGATGAATGGGGAAATTTGGATTGACATATATACACTACCACATATAAAATAGGTAACTAATGAGAACCTACTGTATAGCACAGGGAACTCTATCCAATGCTCTGTGGTGATCTAAATCAGAAATAAATCTAAAAAGCAGGAAATGTATGGATATGTATGGCTGATTCACTTTACTGTGCAGCAGAAACTAACACAACACTGAAAAGCAACTATACCCCAATAAAAAGTAATTTTTAAAAATCTATGAATAAGTCTACCAAGGCTTAAAGTCAGCAGTTTCAGTTCTCTAGACAAATAAAAACAAACTTCTCTTTTTAAAAAAGATGATACAAGGATCATCTTTGTCTTAATGATACAAGGATCAAAGAATAAAGAAGATTTGAAAAACATTATCAAACAGTTTAAAAACATTAGTTGAAACAGGTTAACTGGGATTTGTACAACACTATAGAAACCAACTGCAGAATTCACATTCTTCTGAAGCACACATGGAACATTTAGAGACCATGTAGAGAGCCAGAAAAACAAGCCTTAATTTTATAGGACTGAAAATATACAGAATACAATTTCAAACTAAATCAGAATTATATTAAAAAGCAATAACAAAGTTACTTGTAATAGCCCCAAATATTAGGAAGTAAGTATAATTCTAAACAAAACATGAGTCTAAGAAAAAAGTCACAGAAAAACAGAAAATATTTTTACCTGCATAAGGGAAACAACAAACATACTAAATTTTGTGGGATGCAATTAAGACAGACTTTAAAAAGTAATTTATATCTTTAGATGCATATATTACAGCAGAAACATTTAAAATCAATGATCTATGACTCACTATAAATAACAAGAAAAAATAAGATCAAATTAAACTTAGAGTAAGTAAAGGGAGGAAACAATAACATAAATGTGGAAATCACTGGTGTATAATGTAAACAAACATTAAAGAAAACCAGCAAAACTGAAACTCACTGGCAAGTACCATCAAATATTTGAGAAAAAAATAACTACAATCCTACGATCTTAAACCAATGTTTTCCTAAAATATATATGGTTCAAACATTTCAATTAAAAAGAAGACATTGCCAGAATGTATAAAAATACAAGGCCCAATTATATACTATCCTAAAAAATGCTTCAAATATAAAGATATAGATAGATTTAAAGTAAATTAATGGAAAAGCACATGCTTTACAAATATTAATTATAAAGCTGCATCTTAGTGTGTTCAGGTTGCTGTCATAGCCTGGTATTTATCCCACAATCTTGGAGACTGTGAAGTTGAAGATCAGTGTGCCAGCAGATTCCATGTCTGGTAAAAGCCTGCTTCTTGATTTACAGAAGCCTATCTTCTCATTGTTTTCTCTCCTGGCAGTAAGGGACAAGGGCGCTTTCTTGAATACCTCTTATAAGAGTACTAATCTTACCATCTGTTATAAGGGTGCAGCCTTCATGACCTAATCACCTACCAGAGGCCAGAGGCCCCACCTCCAAATACCATCACACTAGATATTGTTATTTAAACATATGAATTTTGGAGACACAAATCTTCAGTCTGTAATCTCTGGGGTGGTTGTATTAAGATTAGACAAAATAAATTTTACAGCAAGAAATACTAGCAAGGATAAATTGACTCAGACAGTGAAGAATCTGCCCGCAATGCAGGAGACCTGGGTTCGACCCCTGGGTCGGGAAGATCCCCTGGAGAAGGGAATGGCTGCCCACTCCAGTACTCTTGCCCAGAGAATTCCATGAACAGAGGAGCCTGGCGAGCTACAGTCCGTGGTGTCGCAAAGAGTTGGACACAACTGAGCAACTAACACTTTCAAAGATAAAGGAATCTTAACGATAAAAATATCAACTCATCAAGATGGCATAGCAATCCCAAATATATGTGCACCTAAAAATAGAATTAAAATGAAGTAAACCTGACAATTTGAGGAGAAATAAATGAATAGTTCAATATTTCAAAACTCTTTCTTAGTACTTGACAAAACCAGTAGACAGAAAATCAGTACAAATACAGACTGAATTAACTATAAACTGACATTCATAAAATATTTCAATGACAGAAAATACACTTTCAAGTACACAAGGTATATTCACCAAGATAAACTATGTGTTGATCATAAATCAGGTTATAATAATTTTAAAAGACTGAATAAAGTTTATATTGATATTCATCCTTTATAAAAATAAAATATTTTGAAAGAAGCCTCTTAATAGGTATAAGGAAACCTACGTTATACGTTGGATGACACAATCCAACTAAAAATAATGTCATCAATTGGACTTTAAAAATTAGTATTCTATTTTCTTTTCCAGGTTATTTTATAAAGTAAGTAATATCCCACAATGTATGAAAGAAAGCCTGTTAGTAAGGAAAGTTTTTTGACTAATATATCAAAAGGTAAATGATCAAAACTCAAATATTCTGAAAACCAGAATATTTGAGAATATTGCAAGCAATGTGTTCATATTATATCAAAAGCAATAAATAATAAAAAGTCCTAGAACATTCTTTCAAATAATTGAAATATTTTATGGAAATTGTGTGAGTCATCTCAAAGAGAAGAGTACTGGTGAGTCAAATTCTTTTCTCATTCAAATAGGATTTATGGAAAGAACTCAAGGTTGTTTTTCATGTTGTATTTAGCACTCTACAAAAAAAAATTTATATTTAGAGTAGATAATCTACCAAGATAAAACTGGCCAAGCTATAATATGAATACACATAAGGCTATGTGGAGAAGGCAATGACAAGCCACTCCAGTACTCTTGCCTGGAAAATCCCATGGATGGAGGAGCCTGGCAGGCTGCAATCCATGGGGTCGCTGAGGGCCAGACATGACTGAGCAACTTCACTTTCACTTTTCACTTTCATGCATTGGAGAAGGAAATGGCAACCCACTCCAGTGTTCTCACCTGGAGAATCCCAGGGACAGGGGAGCCTGGTTGGCTGCCGTCTATGGGGTCGCACAGAGTCGGACACAACCGAAGCAACTTAGCAGTAGCAGCATAAGGCTATGTAGGCCTGATCTTCTTTTTACTAATCCAGTAGTGGAATGGTGCTGTGTATGTTTTCTTTAAGTATATATGGCTTGATTTGGTTTGGATTTTAATCTAGAAGGCATCTGGTGCTGACATGTATGACATGATATGGATTGAGACAACAAAGAACAAGGAGAGTCTTGGATATCTATGATCAAAGTCAAAAGTATTAAAGAGGTATTAATATGTGGTTATTAAGAAGCCCAGAGAACAAAAAATAAAAAAAGAAGAAGAAGAAAAATATGCTGGGAGAGTAAAAAAATCAAAACACTGGCACAGAGAGGTAGGAAGGTTGAATCTGAGCCCAGAGAAACAAAAAGAACAGATAAGAGAGAGGTTTGCCAATTACTATAGAAGTTAAAGAAAGTAAAAAGCAGGTCAAGAACATAAACTGTACAGATCAAGCCTCATGTCCATAATTTGTATAGAACTGGAGCTCAAAAACAGAAAGTAGGTTCCAAGTACTCAGGGATTAACCTAGGATGACAGGTGAAAAGCTAGACCTAGAGGTACATAAGAGTCTAAATCAAAAACCCACCAAAAGCAACTACATTTCGGCAAGGAAAACCAAGACAAATAGATTAGCCAAGACCATAAAAAGTGAGATCCTGGATATATAAATATAACCACTGAGAAGATAAGCACACATAATTGCTATGTATATGAAGCTTCACCTGGATCTACATATAAGTAGTCTGGTTAACAGGGAAACGAGTAAAAAGTTGGGCCTGAAGCTGGCCCAAGATCCTCTGAAATATGCAACCTTCCCAAAAGCAGACCCAAGACCAGGAAAAATACAGCAATCAGGCGGAAAGGCTCACTTACTAGGAGCAAAAATAGGACAGGAAACTACCTGACCATTTCTACCATAAAGACTGAGTTTTTCAAAGAGGTTTAAAGGAACATTAAATTTTATGTATCTTTTACATAATTCAGCGATTTATATATATCAATAGTGCTAAAATAATTTCATAAAATGCTGAATGAAGAACCACAACAAAGATAAAAATCATGGGCTGAAAATCTGAGGGTTCTATGAGCATAAACTTAAGCACATAAAAGGCCATGTCTACCATATTAGTAAAAGATGTTTATTAAATGAAATATTATTGTCTATTTTCCTCTACAATAAAAGCAGTTAAAAGACCATTGATTATCTCCAGATTTTATAAAGAATCTGTTTTCACAGAAGTCTCCTAATTGAGTCTCCAATCTCTAGAGAACAAGTAATCACTATCATGCTCAACAGAGCATGTGAAGGCAGACAGGGATCAGGCACAGTGTTGAGCATGGTCTACAGTGGAGTGACGGGGTGGACTGGATCACTGCCCTCAACTCTGCCTCTGTTATCCCTATAAAGTTGACTTCACTGAGGACTCACACTCCCTGAGCCCAAACAGACATGGGGAAAATGTGCTTAAATCATTTAACCGCTTTCCCTGTCCTTTCTCATTGCCTTTCTTTTACTACCAAGCTTTTGGGCTCCTCTCTAGCTTTCTCTTCCCAAATTCTGAAAAAGTCTCATTTCTAGTATCCTAGACTCATGGCCTTTCTTTTACTGCCAAACTTTTGGGTTCCTCTCTCGCCTTCTCTTCCCAAATTCTGAAAAAGTCTCATCTCTAGTATCCTAGACTCCCCGTCAGGACATAGGTATCTCTTGCTAGAGCTTCTCCCAAGAATTGAATCCTGGCCCCAAATTCAGGGTTCAGTTCTGAAGTTGGTGTAGATTTCTCTTTGCTGCCCGCTTAAAGACAAACGTCGATCATTTTCTAGAGTGCTTCATTTGTCTGTCACCAACCAGAAACCTTGTTATTGACTACTGCGTCCTGCACCCATGCACATTCGCCCCATCACCAGTCTTAAGCTACTTGCTAGTCTACTTTAATACTTACAGAACATTCACCCAACCTCTTTCACAGAGCAGGTCCCTCTAGAATAAGCTTGCTTCCACTCTCCAAGGCTAGTACACACCCTCTTAACACTCCCTTAATAAGAGTAACTATATTACATGAAGCAGTTCTTAGTGTCAAGTTTCAAGCCATGGGCTATATGAAAAGAAAGTTACTAAGACAACCCATTGTGATTTCCCAATCTCCCCAGATAGGTTTATTAGAATAACAGAGACTATAAGAGAGAGGCTTGGGATCATTTTGTCCCCTCAACAAACCACTGGGAGAGCATTTCTGAGTGTGCAGAGAACACCTGAGCTAATTACAGAGTTAAATAGAAAGTAGCTACAGCTAATGGTAAAACTAATGAATTATGAAGTCATTTCACCATCAGTTCCTTCGGGTTTAAAATGAAGAAGGTGGGCTAGGTCATCTCTGAGGCCTCCTTAAGCTCTAAAAGTCTATGATCTATAGAGAGTACCTCCATTTAAACTGACATTTTATGTTAAACATACAAAAACTTATTGACATACAAACAAACATATAAAAACTTAGAATGCACTTTCTGTAAGTACCAGTATAGCATCAGTATGGCTAAAGCCTGAAGTTTTAAAGGAAAATAGAACAGACGCTTAAGAATAGAGAAGCCATAACTTAATAATTTGTGCAGTACCTATGAGTTTTGAATGATAAGGCACTTGAATCCACAAAGCATTTGACAAATTCCAGTTCATAACCATTTGTTTATCAGCATATTTCCAGATCCCCAAGTGTGGTGGAGTTTGTAAATGTAGTATTATATAGGAATGCATTATGTATTATTATTCAGGAAATGATATCATGGAATAAGAAATTTTACAAAATTTATTTCATCATTTCAAAATTTATGGTCATAAAGGCAACTTGACAATGTCAGCAGGATGAGGAACACAGCGCTCCATCTCCCTGGTCATAACCAAATGGCCCCAATTTCCAGTCATTCATGTTTTCTGGAACATGGGTCTCCATTTCAAAATGTCCTAATAGTTATGAATGACTTGTTTCCAATATAAATACTAATGTGTTTTTCTATCAGATTAGTTCATTATGGAATAATGTACATCAATTGCATGCATAATTTGCACTTTTATAGCTGAAACATCAAGAAGAAACATTATCATTAAATGTTGATTCATGAAGCTAAAAAGAAAAAAATCATTTTTAATTCAAGCCCATGTTTATCAGGCCAGCAAGAACAGAGAATTTTGCACAGACATCACACCGCTTCCCAAGGGGTCTCCACTTTCCCATATCAATGTCTACCCCTGTTTGCTGGCTGCTGCTTTCAAGGCAGAATTTCTAGGCATAGAAAGCTGTTCTGTTCCTAGTAAGAACAGAAATTTCACTCTAAAACAGGGGTCAGCAAACCATGAGCAGGCTGTGTGCACTGCCTACCTGTTCTGCCTGTCTTAGTTCTAGAACTAAGCATACCTCTTCCACTTGTCTACAAGTTAGGAGGTGCCTTTTTATTTTGACCAACTTTTTCGATAGAACTTTCAAATATGCGGATTTAAAAGTCTCTTTTGTTGAATCAAAATGATTTACAACAATTGATTTTAATGCTGGCGTCCAAAAGGAGTTACCAACGTCCGATGTCAGGGGCAGGGGCCGAGAGTACCAGACTGCCATGACGCAGGAATGGCCGAGAGGAGCTACCCCGCATGCGAGGTCAGGGGTGGTGATGAGAGGAGTTACCCCGCTTCCGAGGTCAGGGGCAGCAGGCGGGAGGAGCTACCCCATGCCCCCACACCCAAGGCCAGGGGCAGCGGCCGGGAGGAGCAACCCCACATCCAAGGAGCCCTGGCTGTGCAGGCGCAGGAGGGCCTAGAGGAGCTATCCCACGTTGAAGGTCAGGAAGGGCTGCCGTGAGGAGATACCCCTCGTCCAAGGTAAGGAGCAATGGCTGCGCTTTGCTGGAACAGCCGTAAAGAGATACCCCACACCCAAGGTAAGAGAAACCCAAGTAAGACGGTAGGTGTTGCAAGAGGGCATCAGAGGGCAAACACACTGAACCCATACTCACAGAAAACTAGTCAATCTAATCACACTAGGACCACAGCCTTGTCTAACTCAATGAAACTAAGCCATGCCCATGGGGCAACCCAAGATGGGCGGGTCATGGTGGAGAGATCTAACAGAATGTGGTCCACTGGAGAAGGGAATGGCAAACCACTTCAGTATTCTTGCCTTGAGAACCCCATGAACAGTATGAAAAGGCAAAATGATAGGATACTGAAAGAGAAACTCCCCAGGTCAGTAGGTACCCAATATGCTACTGGAGATCAGTTGAGAAATAACAACAGAAAGAATGAAGGGATGGAGCCAAAGCAAAAAGAATACCCGGCTGTGGATGTGACTGATGATAGAAGCAAGGTCCGATGCTGTAAACAGCAATATTGCATAGGAACTTGGAATGACAGGTCCATGAATCAAGGCAAATTGGAAGCGGTCAAACAAGAAATGGCAAGAGTGAATGTCGACATTCTAGGAATCAGCAAACTGAAATGGACTGGAATGGGTGAATTTAACTCAGATGACCATTATATCTACTACTGCAGGCAGGAATCCTCAGAAGACATGGAGTGGCCATCATGGTCAACAAAAGAGTCCGAAATGAAGTACTTGGATGCAATCTCAAAAATGACAGAATGATCTCTGTTCGTTTCCAAGGCAAACCATTCAATATCACAGTAATCCACGTCTATGCCCCAACCAGTAATGCTGAAGAAGCTGAAGTTGAACGGTTCTATGAAGACTTACAAGACCTTTTAGAACTAACACCCAAAAAAAGAGGTCCTTTTCATTATAGGGGACTGGAATGCAAAAGTAGGAAGTCAAGAAACACCTGGAGTAACAGGCAAATTTGCCTTGGAATACGGAATGAAGCAGGGCAAAGACTAATAGAGTTTTGCCAAGAAAATGCACTGGTCATAACAAACACCCTCTTCCAACAACACAAGAAAAGACTCTATACATGGACATCACCAGATGGTCAACACCAAAATCAGATTGATTATATTCTTTGCAGCCAAAGATGGAGAAGCTCTATACAGTCAGCAAAAACAAGACCAGGAGCTGACTGTGGCTCAGACCATGAACTCCTTATTGCCAAATTCAGACTGAAATTGAAGAAAGTAGGGAAAACCACTAGACCATCCAGGTATGACCTAAATCAAATCCCTTATGATTATACAGTGGAAGTGAGAAATAGATTTAAGGGCCTAGATCTGATAGATAGAGTGCCTGATGAACTATGGAATGAGGTTCGTGACATTGTACAGGAGACAGGGATCAAGACCATCCCCATGGAAAAGAAATGCAAAAAAGCAAAATGGCTGTCTGGGGAGGCCTTGCAAATAGCTGTGAAAAGAAGAGAAGCAAAAAGCAAAGGAGAAAAGGAAAGATGTAAACATCTGAATGCAGAGTTCCAAAGAATAGCAAGAAGAGATAAGAAAGCCTTCTTCAGTGAACAATGCAAAGAAATAGAGGAAAACAACAGAATAGGAAAGACTAGAGATGTCTTCAAGAAAATCAGAGATACCAAAGGAACATTTCAGGCAAAGATGGGCTAGATAAAGGACAGAAATAGTATGGACCTAACAGAAGCAGAAGATATTAAGAAGAGATGGCAAGAATACATAGAAGAACTGTACAAAAAAGTTCACGACCCAGATAATCACGATGGTGTGATCACTGACCTAGAGCCAGACATCCTGGAATGTGAAGTCAAGTGGGCCTTAGAAAGCATCACTACAAACAAAGCTAGTGGAGTTGATAGAATTCCAGTTGAGGTGTTTCAAATCCTGAAAGATGATGCTGTGAAAGTGCTGCACTCAATATGCCAGCAAATTTGGAAGACTCAGCAGTGGCCACAGGACTGGAAAAGTTCAGTTTTCATTCGAATCCCAAAGAAAGGCAATGCCAAAGAATGCTCAAACTACCACACAATTGCACTCATCTCACACGCTAGTAAAGTAATGCTCAAAATTCTCCAAGCCAGGCTTCAGCAATATGTGAACCGTGAACTTCCTGCTGTTCAAGCTGGTTTTAGAAAGGGCAGAGGAACCAGAGATCAAATTGCCAACATCTGCTGGATCATGGAAAAAGCAAGAGAGTTTCAGAAAAACATCTATTTCTGCTTCATTGACTATGTCAAAGCCTTTGACTGTGCAGATCACAATAAACTGTGGAAAATTCTGAAAGAGATGGGAATACCAGACCACCTGATCTGCCTCTTGAGAAATTTGTATGCAGGTCAGGAAGCCACAGTTAGAACTGGACATGGAACAACAGACTGGCTCCAAATAGGAAAAGGAGTACGCCAAGGTTGTATATCGTCACCCTGTTTATTTAACTTATATGCAGAGTACATCATGAGAAACGCTGGACTGGAAGAAACACAAGCTAGAATCAAGATTGCCGGGAGAAATATCAATAACCTCAGATATGCAGATGACACCACCCTTATGGCAGAAAGTGAAGAGGAGCTCAAAAGCCTCTTGATGAAAGTGAAAGTGGAGAGTGAAAAAGTTGGCTTAAAGCTCAACATTCAGAAAATGAAGGTCATGGCATCCGGTCCCATCACTTCATGGGAAATAGATGGGGAAACAGTGCAAACAGTGTCAGACTTTATTTTTCTGGGCTCCAAAATCACTGTAGATGGTGACTGCAGCCATGAAATTAAAAGATGCTTACTTCTTGGAAGGAAAGTTATGACCAACCTAGATAGCTTATTCAAAAGCAGAGACATTACTTTGCCATCAAAGGTCCGTCTAGTCAAGGCTATGGTTTTTCCTGTGGTCATGTATGGATGTGAGAGTTGGACTGTGAAGAAGGCTGAGTGCCGAAGAATTGATGCCTTTGAACTTGGTGTTGGAGAAGACTCTTGAGAGGCCCTTGGACTGCAAGGAGATCCAACCAGTCCATTCTGAAGGAGATCAGCCCTGGGATTTCTTTGGAAGGAACGATGCTAAAGCTGAAACTCCAGTACTTTGGCCACCTCATGCGAAGAGTTGACTCATTGGAAAGACTCTGATGCTGGGAGGGATTAGGGGCAAGAGAAGAAGGGGACGACAGAGGATGAGATGGCTGGATGGCATCACTGACTCGACGGATGTGAGTCAGTGAACTCTGGGAGTTGGTGATGGACAGGGCGTCCTGGCGTGCTGCGATTCATGGGGTCGCAAAGGGTCGGACACGACTGAGCAACTGATCTGATCTGATCTGATCTGAGTACATTTTTAAATGGTTGCAAAAAGAAAAAAAGAAGAAAATATTTCAAAACATTTAAAATTTTTATGAAATGCAAATTTCAGCATACAATAAATAAAATTTAAAACACAGCCAGCTTCCAGGTGGCACTAGGGGTAAAAGATCCACTTGCCAATGCAGGAGACACAAGAGACATGATGTTCATCCTTGAGTCAGGAAGAGCTCCTGGAGTAGGAAGTGGCAACCCACTCAAGTATTCTTCCCTGAAAAATTCTATGGGCAGAGGACCCTGGCAGGCTACAGTCCATGGGGCTGCAAAGAGTTGGACATGGCTGAGCACACACACACAGCTTCACTTGTTTATATACTGTCTATGGCTGTTTTCCTGCTATAGCAAAGTCAAAATGTCTCAACAGAAACCATATAACCCACAAGTTATACTTACTATCTGATCCTTCAGAGAAAAAGTTTGCTGATCCCTGAGCTAGGACATCAAGGAAATTGCCTGAGGCCCATATTCCATCCCACAAATGGAAATACATTGTTTCCCATCCCTTATACAAAGTCAAATTTAAAAGTTAAAATTTTGCTTTAGCACAGAAGATCTCTATAAAAATACCTCTGTTTTTCATTCTAAAATGTCTCCCATGGTTTTTCAGGCTTAGCATAAAACAGCATCTCTACTTTTCTCCCTGTTTTCTTCCTTGCAGGGAACCCACTATTCTGATTATCCTATTTAATCCATTCTATTCTTCTCTGGCACCAGTCCCAAACAGATGTCTTCAAAGCACTCCCTGCAGTGAGAATTTATTTTCTATTTGTTTGTATCTCTCACTAGAGAATATACTCAATGAGCTGGGGTCTAAACATATTTTTCACCATCACCATCTTATAGTACTCTTTCAAAAGTATTTAGTGATTGGTGACATGAGCAGCAAGGCAGCATGGGACGCTCCCTTTGTCTCTCCCCTTCAGTCTACAACTAGGAAAACAACCATTACTCAACAAATGTTCCTCTGCCCAACATACGAAGAGGAATCCACACGTTTGCACATCTGAAGGTGGGTGGATGAAATATACGAAGGAGGCAGACCAAGGAACAGTGGAGGTAGTGGCCATGATTCCAGTCTATGGTCCCCAGGAGTGAAGCCCACAGCTCAGAGCACCTGGCAGCAGCAAAGGAGCTAAGCACACAACTCGAGCTTCCTGGCCACAGAGGGACCACGCAGTTCAGTCAGTTCAGTTGCTCAGTCATGTCCGACTCTTTGCAACCCTATGGACTGCAACATGTCAGGCCTCCCTGTCCATCACCAACTCCCAGAACTTACTCAAACTCATGTCCATTGAGTCAGTGATGCCATCCAGCCATCTCATCCTCTGTCGTCCCCTTCTTCTCCTGCCCCCAATCCCTCCCAGCATCAGAGTCTTTTCCAATGAGTCAACTCTTCACATGAGGTGGCCAAAGTACTGGAGTTTCAGCCTCAGCATCAGTCCTTCCAATGAACACTCAGGACTGATCTCTTTTAGGATGGACTGGTTGGATGTCCTTGCAGTCCAAGGGACTCTCAAGAGGCTTCTCCAACACCACAGTTCAAAAGCATCAATTCTTTGGTGCTCAGCTTTCTTTATTGTCCAACTCTCACATCCATACATGACTACTGGAAAAACCATAACTGACTAGATGGACGTTTATTGGCAAAGTAATGTCTCTGCTTCCTAATATGCTGTTTAGTTTGGTCATAACTTTTCTTCCAAGGAGTAAGCATCTTTTAATTTCATGGCTGCAGTCACCATCTGCAGTGATTAGGGAACCCAAAAAAGAAAGTCTATCACTGTTTCCATTGTTTCCCCATCTATTTGCCAGGAAGGTATGGGACCAGATGCCATGATCTTAGTTTTCTGAATGTTGAGCTTTAAGCCAACTTTTTCAGTCCTCTCTTTCAGTTTCATCAAGAGGCTCTTTTGTTCTTCCTTGTTTTCTGCCATAAGGGTGCTGTCATCGGCAATCTTGATTCCAGCTTGTGCTTCATCCAGTCCAGCATTTTGCATGATGTACTCTGCATATAAGTTAAATAAGCAGGGTGACAATATACAGCCTTGACGTATTCCTTTCCCAATTTGGAACCAGTCTGTTGTTCCATGTCCAGTTCTAACTGCTGCTTCTTGACCTGCATACAGATTTCTCAGGAGGCAGGTCAGGTGGTCTGGTATTCCCATCTCTTGAAGAATTTTCCACAGTTTGTTGTGGACCTGTACCCATAAGGAACTGGGAGTAGGAGCCACGGGGCCAACAACCCAGTCCCTTCAGCTGCAGTAATCCCCATGACTGCAGTCCTATTGCTTGCAGCTGTGACACCCATGAATGCCACAATGCCAGATATGGCAGAGGCACCCAACTCCCCCCAACACACTTCTCCTCCTCTGCCATAATGACAGTACCCATAACCCGTGCAACCCTGGACATGGTGAAGGCTTTCATCACACTGGTGATCCCAGCAACATCAGCAACCCAGGCAGCAGCAGGACACCAGTGTCCCGTGAGACACAAATAGTTGTAATGATGAAGGCACTAGCATAACTCTGGCAGAGATGGTAGAGGGTGGAAATATGGCCAGAGGCAGCTCAGGTAAGAGAAACCAAAAACTTGAGCTATGGCACCACCCACTGGAAAACAAATAAACAAAAAAGTCTGTATTAAATAAACTGTTGAATTGTTAGAATCAAAGTTTAAAAAGCATTACCTAAATTTAAAAGGTGTTAGCTGGGGACTTCCTTGATAGTCCAGTGGCTAAGACTCCTTAATCCCAATGCAGGGGGCCCAGGTTTCATCCCTGATCAGGGAATATCCCACATGCCAGACTAAGAGTTTACATGCCACAGTAAAGAGTTGGCAGGCTGCAACTAAAGCTCTCACATACTGCAATGAACATCAAAGACCCCATGTGCTGCAACTAAGAGCTAGTGTAGCCAAAAAAAAAAAAAAAAGTGTTAGCTATTTCAAATGTGCAAGCAGAGGAACAGCGCATCAAGCACCATGAAAAACACAGTAACACAGTACCACAAAAAGAAAATGACAATCCCCCACAATCTAATCTTGAAGTCATAGAAGTTTATAATCTTATAGAGAATTCAAAATGGCTGTCATGAAAAAGCTCAATGAGCTCCAAGGAAACTCAGAAAGGCAGTACAATGAACTGAAGAATAAAATTAATGAACAGAAGGAATACTTTACCAAAGAGACTGAAACTCTAAAAAGAAAGCTAAACAGAAACTCTGGAACTAAAGAACTCAATAAATGAGATGAATAATGCAATAAAAAGCATTGGATATAAGGAAGTCCATATGGAAGAGAAAATCAGCGGGCTTGAAGACAGAGATATTGACATGATTCAGGTAAGAGAGGAAAGAGTATCTTTTTTATTTAATGAAGAAAACTACACGAATTTTTCAACTCCATCAAGAAAAGCAACATAAGGATAATGAGGATCCCAAAAGTAAAAGAAAGGGATAAGTGAGCAGAGAGTTTATTTAAAAATACAATAGCTGAGAATTTCCCAAACCTAGAGAAGGAATTGTATACACAAGTCCACAAAGCTAAGAGAGTACCTAATTATCTCAATACAGAAAGACTTTCTTCAAAACATATTATATTAAAACTGTCAAAAGTCAATGATAAAGAAAGAATTTTAAAGGGAAAAAAAGATGACAACCTACAACAGAAACCCCATTAGGCTGTCAGCAGATTTCTCAGCAGAAACATTGCAGCCCAGTAGAGAGCTGAATAACATACCAAAATACTGAAAGACTAAAAACAATCATCCAAGATTATTCTATTCAACAATGTCATCCTTTAGACATGAAGGAGAAATAAAGTTTCTCCCAGGCAAAAAAAAAAAAAAAGAAAGAAAGAAAAAAAAGCTGAGGGAGTTCATTACCACTAGACCTGCCTTTAAAAAAAAAAAAAAGTTGAAAGGAGCTCTTCTCCTTGAAACCAAAAGGAAAAAGTGCACAAAACTTTGGGTAAGGTGATAAACAGACAGAATCAGAAATTTTCAGCTCTATATCAGAATGTTTTTGAACACTGATTATAGCAAAAATAACTATAGCTACTTCAACTTGGTAACAAACTCACAATATAAAAGGGGATAATTTGAGACAGTACAAACCTCAAAGGGGAAAAGGAAAAAATAAAATTCATATAGGCAAATGAAGATAAGATGCTATCAGCAGAAAAAGGACTATATTATCTATGAGATGTTTTCTGGAAACCTCATAGTAATAACAAAAAACAAATCTAGAGCAATGACATAAAGCATTTAAAAAAAAAAAAAGGAAACTGAGTAAAGCATTACAGAATACTACCAAGCTAAAATGGCAGACAGGAACAAGGGAAAAATAATGGAGCTATAGAGCACCAGAAAACAAAAGATAAGATGGCAATACTAAGGCCTCATCTATCAATAATCACTGTAAATGTAAATAACTGAATTCACCAACCAAAAGACAGTGGCTAGAAGGATTAAAAAATAAGACTCAAGTATATGCTGCCTCCAGGAGATAGACCTCAGCTCTAAAGAAAAATATGGGCTCAAAATGAAGGGATGCAAGATGATATTCCAAGCAAATGGAATCCAAAAGAATGCAGAGCTAGTCATCTTATGTCAGGCAAAATAAACTTTAATCTTAAAAAGATAACAAGAGACAAAGATGGGCATTATATAATGAAAAGGGAACAACTGATCAAGAAGACATACTAAATGTTAATACATATGTACCAACCATAGAAACACAAAGACATATGTAGCAATTATTAATAGACCTAAAAGGAGAATATGATAACTCAATAATGACAAGGAACTTCAACACTCCACTTACATCAAAAAATAGATCGTACAAACAGAAAGTCAACAGGAAACATAGGCCTTAAATGAAACATTAGATCAGATGCCCTTAACAGATTTATATAAAACATTTCACCCTAATGAACTAAAATGCATGTTCTTCTGAAGTCCACACAGAGCATTCTCGATGATTAAATCAATGATTATAGTAAAGTTGCAGGATATAAAATCAACACCCAGAAATCCCTTGCATTCCTATACACTAATAATGAGAAAACAGAAAGAGAAATTAAGGAAACAATTCCATTCACCATTGCAACAGAAAGAATAAAATACTTAGGAATATATCTACCTAAAGAAACTAAAGACCTATATATAGAAAACTATAAAACACTGGTGAAAGAAATCAAAGAGGACACTAACAGATGGAGAAATATACCATGTTCATGGATTGGAAGAATCAATATAGTGAAAATGAGTATACTACCCAAAGCAATCTATAGATTCAATGCAATCCCTATCAAGCTACCAACAGCATTCTTCACAGAGCTAGAACAAATAATTTCACAATTTGTATGGAAATACAAAAAACCTCGAATAGCCAAAGCGATCTTGAGAAAGAAGAATGGAACTGGAGGAATCAACCTACCTGACTTCAGGCTCTACTACAAAGCCACAGTTATCAAGACAGTATGGTACTGGCACAAAGACAGAAATACAGATCAATGGAACAAAATAGAAAGCCCAGAGATAAACCCACGCACATATGGACACCTTATCTGTGACAAAGGAGGCAAGAATATACAATGGATTAAAGACAATCTCTTTAACAAGTGGTGCTGGGAAATCTGGTCAACCACTTGTAAAACAATGAAACTAGAACACTTTCTAACACCATACACAAAAATAAACTCAAAATGGATTAAAGATCTAAACGTAAGACCAGAAACTATAAAACTCCTAGAGGAGAACATAGGCAAAACACTCTCTGACATACATCACAGCAGGATCCTCTATGACCCACCTCCCAGAATATTGGAAATAAAAGCAAAAATAAACAAATGGGACCTAATTAACCTTAAAAGCTTCTGCACATCAAAGGAAAGTATTAGCAAGGTGAAAAGGCAGCCTTCAGAATGGGAGAAGATAATAGCAAATGAAGCAACTGACAAACAACTGATCTCGAGAATATACAAGCAACTCCTACAGCTCAACTCCAGAAAAAAAAATGACCCAATCAAAAAATGGGCCAAAGAACTAAATAGACATTTCTCCAAAGAAGACATACAGATGGCTAACAAACACATGAAAAGATGCTCAACATCACTCATTATCAGAGAAATGCAAATCAAAACCACTATGAGGTACCATTTCACACCAGTCAGAATGGCTGCGATCCAAAAGTCTACAAGCAATAAATGCTGGAGAGGGTGTGGAGAAAAGGGAACCCTCTTACACTGTTGGTGGGAATGCAAACTAGTACAGCCACTATGGAGAACAGTGTGGAGATTCCTTAAAAAACTGGAAATAGAACTGCCTTATGATCCAGCAATCCCACTGCTGGGCATACACACCGAGGAAACCAGAAGGGAAAGAGACACGTGTACCCCAATGTTCATCGCAGCACTGTTTATAATAGCCAGGACATGGAAGCAACCTAGATGCCCATCAGCAGATGAATGGATAAGAAAGCTATGATACATATACACAATGGAGTATTATTCAGCCATTAAAAAGAATACATTTGAATCAGTTCTAATGAGGTGGATGAAACTGGAGCCTATTATACAGAGTGAAGTAAGCCAGAAAGAAAAACACCAATACAGTATACTAACGCATATATATGGAATTTAGAAAGATGGTAACAATAACCCTGTGTATGAGACAGCAAAAGAGACACTGATGTATAGAACAGTCTTATGGACTCTGTGAGAGAGGGAGAGGGTGGGAAGATTTGGGAGAATGGCATTGAAACATGTAAAATATCATGTATGAAACGAGGTGCCAGTCCAGGTTCGATGCACGATACTGGATGCTTGGGGCTGGTGCACTGGGATGACCCAGAGGGATGGAATGGGGAGGGAGGAGGGAGGAGGGTTCAGGATGGGGAACACATGTATACCTGTGGCGGATTCATTTTGATATTTGGCAAAACTAATACAGTTATGTAAAGTTTAAAAATAAAATAAAATAAAATTAAAAAAAAAGAAACTAAAGACCTATATATAGAAAACTATAAAACACTGGTGAAAGAAATCAAAGAGGACACTAATAGATGGAGAAATATACAGTGTTCTTGGATTGGAAGAATCAATATATGAAAATGAGTATACTACCCAAAGCAATCTATAGATTCAATGCAATCCCTATCAAGCTACCAACGGTATTCTTCACAGAGCTAGAACAAATAATTTTACAATTTGTATGGAAATACAAAAAACCTCGAATAGCCAAAGCTATCTTGAGAAAGAAGAATGGAACTGGAGGAATCAACCTACCTGACTTCAGGCTCTACTACAAAGCCACAGTTATCAAGACAGTATGGTACTGGCACAAAGACAGACATATAGATCAATGGAACAAAATAGAAAGCCCAGAGATAAATCCACGCACATATGGACATCTTATCTGTGACAAAGGAGGCAAGAATATACAATGGATTAAAGACAATCTCTTTAACAAGTGGTGCTGGGAAATCTGGTCAACCACTTGTAAAAGAATGAAATTAGAACACTTTCTAACACCATACACAAAAATAAACTCAAAATGGATTAAAGACCTAAATGTAAGACCAGAAACTATAAAACTCCTAGAGGAGAACATAGGCAAAACATTCTCCGACATACATCACAGCAGGATCCTCTATGACCCACCTCCCAGAATATTGGAAATAAAAGCAAAAATAAACAAATGGGACCTAATTAACCTTAAAAGCTTCTGCACATCAAAGGAAAGTATTAGCAAGGTGAAAAGGCAGCCTTCAGAATGGGAGAAAATAATAGCAAATGAAGCAACTGACAAACAACTAATCTCAAAAATATACAAGCAACTCCTACAGCTCAACTCCAGAAAAATAAATGACCCAATCAAAAAATGGGCCAAAGAACTAAATAAACATTTCTCCAAAGAAGACATACAGATGGCTAACAAACACATGAAAAGATGCTCAACATCACTCATTATCAGAGAAATGCAAATCAAAACCACTATGAGGTACCATTTCACGTCAGTCAGAATGGCTGCGATCCAAAAGTCTACAAGCAATAAATGCTGGAGAGGGTGTGGAGAAAAGGGAACCCTCTTACACTGTTGGTGGGAATGCAAACTAGTACAGCCACTATGGAGAACAGTGTGGAGACTCCTTAAGAAACTGGAAATAGAACTGCCTTATGATCCAGCAATCCCACTGCTGGGCATACACACTGAGGAAACCAGAAGGGAAAGAGACACGTGTACCCCAATGTTCATCGCAGCACTGTTTATAATAGCCAGGACATGGAAGCAACCTAGATGCCCATCAGCAGATGAATGGATAAGAAAGCTGTGGTACATATACACAATGGAGTATTACTCAGCCATTAAAAAGAACACATTTGAATCAGTTCTAATGAGGTGGATGAAACTGGAGCCTATTATACAGAGTGAAGTAAGCCAGAAAGAAAAACACCAATACAGTATACTAACGCATATATATGGAATTTAGAAAGATGGTAACAATAACCCTGTGTACGAGACAGCAAAAGAGACACTGATGTATAGAACAGTGTCTCTTTTGCTGTCTCATACACATAAGACTGATGTATAGAACAGTCTTATGGACTCTGTGGGAGAGGGAGAGGGTGGGAAGATTTGGGAAAATGGCATTGAAACATGTGTAATATCATGTATGAAACGAGTTGCCAGTCCAGGTTCGATGCACGATACTGGATGCTTGGGGCTGGTGCACTGGGATGACCTAGAGGGATGGTGTGGGGAGGGAGGAAGGAGGAGGATTCAGGATGGGGAGCACATGTATACCTGTGGCAGATTCGTTTTGATGTTTGGCAAAACTAATACAGTTTTTGAGGTTTAAAAATAAAATTAAAAAAAATAAAAATAAATAAATAAAAAACATATGTATACTTATGGCTGATTCATGTTGCTGTATGGCAGAAACCAATGCAATATTGTAAAGCAATTATCCTTCAATTAAAAATAAATTTTAAAAGCTATATGTGAGAACACAAAACAAGTCCCCATAGATTTTAAAAGATTGATATCAGATCTTCTCTAAGCACAATATGAAACTAGAAATCAACTACAAGAAGAAAGAGGGAAAATCACAAGTAAGTAGAGACTAAACAACATGCTGCTCAGACTATTGGATCAACAAAGAAATTAAAGGAGAAATCAAAAATACCTGAAGACAAACAAAAATGAAATATAACATACCAAAATCTATTGGATACAGCAAAAGTGGTACAAAACGAAAACTTGACAGAAATACAGGCCTACTTCAAGAAACTACAAACATCTCAAACAATCTAACCTTATACTTAAAGGAACAAGAAAAAGAAGAATAAAGCCCAAAGTCAATAGAAGGAACAAAATATTAAAAATCAGAGTGATGATAAATGAAAAAGAAACTAAAAAGACAATAGAACAGATCAATAAAACTAAAAGTTTGTTCTTTGCAAAGATATGGCAAAATTGGCTGGACTTGTTAAGGAAAAAAAAAAAGAGAATGCTGACATAAATAAAATCAGAAAAACAAATGGAGAAATAACAACAGATACCACAGAAATACAATGGGTTACAAGAGAATATTACGAAAAGCTATAAGCCAACAAACTGGACAACCTAGAAGAAATGGATGAAAGACAAATATTGTATGATCTTACTCATTCATATGTGGAATATTAAAAAATGAAAAACAAAGAAACAAAAAAAGCAAACAAATGTATAGATACAGAAAAGAATCTGGTGGTTACCAGAAGCAAAGAGGACTGAAGGAGGATGAAATGGGTAAAGGGGGTTGACTATATGGTGATGAATAAAAACTAGACTTTTGGTGGTGAGCATGCAGTAGTGTATTCAGAAACTGAATTAAAATATTGTACATATGAAACTTATGTAATATTATAAACTAATGCTTACTTCAGTTCAATTGCTCAGTCATGTCCAACTCTTTGTGACCCCATGCACTGCAGCATGCCAGGCCTCCCTGTCCATCACCAACTCTCGGAGCTTGCTCAAACTCGTGTCCATTGAGTCAGTGATGCCATCCAGCCATCTCATCCTCTGGCATCCCCTTCTCCTCCTGCCCTAAATCTTTCCCAGCATCAGGGTCTTTTCAAATGAGTCAGTTATTTGCATCAGTTGGCTAAAGTATTGGAGTTTCAGCTTTAGCATCAGTCCTTCCAATGAACACCCAGGACTGATCTCCTTTAGGATTCACTGGTTTGATGTCCTTGCAGTCCAAGGGACTCTCAAGAGTCTTCTCCAACACCACAGTTCAAAAGCATCAATTCTTCGGTGTCCAGCTTTCTTCACAGTCCAACTCTCACATCCATACATGACCACTGGAAAAACCATAGCTTTGACTAGATGGACCTTTGCTGACAAAGTAATGTCTCTGCTTTTTAATATGCTATGTAGGTTGGTCATAACTTTTCTTCCAAGGAGCAAGCATCTTTTAATTTCATGGCTGCAGTCACCATCTGCAGTGATTTTGGAGCCCCAAAAAAGAAAGTCTATCACTGTTTCCATTGTTTCCCCATCTATTTCCCATGAAGTGATGGGACCAGATGCCATGATCTTAGTTTTCTGAATGTTGAGTTTTAAGCCAGCTTTTTCACTCTCCTCTTTCAATTTCATCAACAGGCTTTTTAGTTCCTCTTCGCTTTCTGCCATAAGGGTGGTGTCATCTGCATATCTGAGGTTATTGATATTTCTTCCAGCAATCTTGATTCCAGCTTGTGCTTCATCCAGCCTGGCATTTTGCATGATGTACTCCGCATATAAGTTAAATAAGCACGGTAACAATATACGTACTCCTTGACATACTCCTTTCCCAATTTGGAGCTAGTCTGTTACCTCAATATTTTAAAATGTATTTAGTACACTTAGCACTAAGTTTCCTAACACGTGGAAGTTGCTTAATAAAACCCAAATGATTGAATGAATAAATAAGCAAGTTAAGTTAAGGCTATAAGAACCAGGAAAGAAAAGAGTAAAGAAAGGATTTTTTGAAAGCACACTTTCTTTTTCACAAAAAAAGTTCTCATTTATTTGAAAATTAAGGTTACGACTTATGGCACATTGACAATTTACCAGACACTATGCGTAGTTCTTTTCCTCCTATGGCCTCTGCAACAAATCATCACAAAATGATGGCTTAAACATAAGAGAAATGTATTCTATCATAGTTCTGGAGGCCAGAAATCAAAAATCAAAATGTCAATAGATCCTCACTCCTTTCAGATCTTCTAATAGAAATTCTTTTCTTGTCTCTTCCAGTTTCTTGTAGCTGTTGACATTCCTTAGCTTGTGGATGCATCACTTCAAAGTCTGCTTCTGTCTTCATTGTCTCTTCTTCAGTGTGTTTGTCTTTTATTTTTTGTCTCATACTAGGATACTTGTTTTTGGATTTAGGACCCATCAGATTAACCTAGGTTGGTCTCATTTTAAGATCCTTAATCTAATTACATCTACAAAGAGCCCTTTTGAAAATCAGGTCCCAGTCAAAAGTTCCAAAGAATCAGAACATGACATATATTTTGGGGGCTACTATTTAACCCACCACATTTAGCATCTGGATACTAGTGCATTTTTTATTTTCTTAATTCCTAACAGTTACTATCCTTTCTCAAATTTAAAAACTTTAATAAATATAGTGGGAAACAAGCATTTGAAATTCAGTGTGTCAGGATTTAAGCCTATTCCCTTAACATGGCATTTTATTGCCTACACAGCAGACAGGGCCACTTTCTGAACTGCCCAATCTCACAGGCTGAATATACCAGAGTCCTGAGCCACACTAAATCTTATGTTTCCCCTTTCCTGCTTACATAGCATATGGCCCACCTGGAGCACAAAAATAGAAGCTATTTCACAATTCCCAACTCAGATTCTTTACCATCTGAGCCACCAGGGAAGCCCATTCCCAACTACATTCTAGGCTAATCTGACACTGTTAACCACCGCCCCTAAAATTATGTTCCTGTCTCACTTAGTAAGTTTTACTTGATGTTCATTGTGTTCATGGCAAATTAAACTCACTGGATATCCACCACTGATAAGCAGTGTGTATAAGAAATTCTAAAACATTTCTTTTTTTTAACCTTTACTGCAGCAACCTTACAGAAGTAGAGAATATTTTCTAATTGGGATGTAGACCATACTGGAGCATCTTAAATGGAGACAAGGAAGTAGGGCATAATGAAGGAATTCTCTGGCCACTTTGAATCAGACATGCCAGGAGTTGGTGATGGACAGGGAAGCCTGGCGTGCTGCAATCCATGGAGTCACAGTCAGACACAACTGGACGACTGAACTGAACTGAGTGACCGTCTGGTGAATGTAAACCGTGTGAATTTCTCCATCCCCCTTTAAATCATGTAGCTCAAAATTTACATAAAGTTAGTTCCTTGTGAAAATCCCCCTCCTAGTGACATGAGGGAATTTATGTACTTCCATTAGTAAACAATTTGCTCCTTTCTGCAGCTGGATCAGAACTGTTATACATCATGCCATCTCAAAGGGAAAATACAGTCAAGGAAATGGAAGGGTCAAAAGCCAACCATCTGGAAATTTATGTCAGTTTTTATGTGTAGGCTCCTTCACCACAAACAAATATCACACTTTAACACCACTGCACAACAAAGGAAAACCTTTGACTTGTGGGCTTGTGGGAAAAACAGAGTGAAAAAGCGGCATTCATATGAGAGTCAAAACCTATCCTGCACTTTGGTGAAGAATAAAAACGCTTTGTGGTATGCTTTTTACCTCTGCTGGAGGTGGGGTTCAGGCTGACTCCATGAAGAGGGAACAGACCATGATTGGGCAATTTCCACTGTACCTGATCATTTCCTAGTTTTTGCATCATTCAATCCTCACAACTAACCTTGAAAGCAAGCAAAATGCCCTCATTTTAGAGTTGAGGAAATTAAAACTTAGACTACCTAATGACTTATCAAAGGCCATGCAGTTAATTAGCAGCCATGTTGGGTAAGCCAGAGATTCCCATAAGTAAATCTTAACTGCATCAATGATTTGTTTTTTTCAGCTCCTGTCAGTATATGTAAATATATGGTTTTAAAATAATGACATGCTAAATCTTGCAATCAAGTTATTATAGTATTCTGGTAAATCTGCAAGTGACATGCTGTTTTTGCTCAAGACGACCAGGATATGACATTGTCTCCTCCTATTACACCCAGCCAGCATACTGACTGTCAAATATCCACTGCTGTAATCTGTTTAGCAAGGTCAGATGCTTGATTGCTATGAATAATTGGATGCCATTAATAATGGTCAGCTCCAGGATATAGGAAGGTGGTCAAGCATGGTAATTGTATTTTGAACTCTGGCAGATTATTTCCTAGGGAGTAGGAAGACAACCATTATGTGGGATACAGTTTCTCCAAATACAATAGAGATAATTGCTTCCCTAGAGGTGAGGGGACAAACCAAGGGCTCCCTTAATAATTTGTGTGATCAACTTTATAAAGAAACATAGAGGTCAAGGTTTTGCAAGATGAAGCTAATACTGGAAAGAAAGTCTGACCATTGCTGAATGTCCTCAATAGTTAATTATCTCATTCCCTTGTTCAGATTAACAGTTGAGTTTTATGTGTTGGGGGTAGGGGGATCACTACATAAATCTGGAGGCACCAGTGAGGTCAGATCATTGACTGATTAGTAAATTTAACCCAGTTGATATTCATCCATAAAGGCCAACCATAAATCTTTTACTGTTTAATGTAAATTAAATGTTCACAATATATTAAAAGCTGTAAACACCACAGAATAACTAAATAGGACAACATTATTATCTTTTTTTTTAATCCCTGTCAAAGAATGAAGGATTTTAAAATATCATTTGGGAAATTATCATAAAAATTAGAAACTAAAGAGATTAGGAAAAGGTATATTTACATTCATGTGAAAAGAATAAACTGAAAATGATTTTAGAGGATGATAAAAGACTAGGGTTTGGGTAGTAAATAGAAAAAAGAGCAAAAAATAAAATCATAGAAATATGTAATACTTCAATAGCAACAAGGCATGTTCTATTTCAGGCTTCCCTGTTGGCTCAGCAGTAAAGAATCTACCTTTAATGTTGGAGACGGAGGTTTGATCCCTGGGTCAGGAAGATCCCCTGGAAGAGGGCATAGCAACCAACTCCAGTATTCTTGCCTGGAGAATCCCATGGACAGAGGAGCCTGGCAGGCTACAGTCGATGGGGTTGCAAAGAGTCTGACACAACCAAAGTGACTTAGCACACACACATGACATGCTCTATTTCAATACCCATTAGTTATCAGTTCCAGACTTGAATATGGAAACTATTTCTTAAATTTTTTTTTAATTTTATTTTATTTTTAAACTTTACAATATTGTATTGGTTTTGCCAAATATCGAAATTGGACAGCAAAATTAGAGAACAAAATTACAATTTAAAATAATCATCAGTTCAGTTTAGTCGCTCAGTCATGTCCGACTCTTTGTGACCCCATGGAGTGCAGCACACCAGGCCTCTCTGTCCATCACCAACTCCCAGAATCTACCCAAACTCATGTCCATTGAGTCAGTGATACCATCCAACCATCTCATCCTCTGTTGGCCCTTCTTCTCCCACTTCAATCTTTCCCAGAATCAGGGTCTTTTCAAATGAGTCAGTCCTTCACATTAGGTGGCCAAAATATTGGAGTTTCAGCTTCAGCATCAGTCTTTTCAAGAAACAATCAGGAATGACCTCCTTTAAAATGGACTGGTTGGATCTCCTTGTAGTCCAAGGGACTCTCAAGAGTCTTCTCCAACACCAAAGTTCAAAAGCATCAATTCTTCGGTGCTCAGCTTTCTTTATAGTCCAACTCTCACATCCATACATGTCTACTGGAAAAACCATAGCCTTGACTAGATGGACATTTGTTGGCAAAGTAATGTCTCTGCTTTTTAATATGCTGTCTAGGTTGGTCATAACTTTCCTTCCAAGGAGTAAGCATCTTTTAATTTCACGGCTGCAATAACCATCTGCAGTGATTTTTGAGCACCCCCTCAAAAAGAATGCTGCCACTGTTTCCACTGTTTCCCCACCTATTTGCCATGAAGTGATGGGACTGGATACCATGATCTTAGTTTTCTTAATGCTGAGCTTTAAGCCAACATTTTCACTCTCCTCTTTCACTTTCATCAAGAGGCTGTTTTGTTCTTCACATTCTGCCATAAGGGTGATGTCATCTGCATATCTGAGGTTATTGATATTTCTCCCAGAAATCTTGATTCCAGCTTGTGATTCATCCAGCCTAGCATTTCTCATGATGTACTCTGCATATATGATAAATAAGCAGGGTGACAATATACAGTCTTGGCGTACTCCTTTTCCTATTTGGAACCAGTCTGTTGTTCCATGCCCAGTTCTAACTGTTGCTTCCTGACCTGCATATAGGTTTCTCAACAGGCAGGTCAGGTGGTCTGCTATTCCCATCTCTGTCAGAATTTTCCACAGTTTATTGTGATCCACACAGTAAGGCTTTGGCATAGTCAATAAAGCAGAAGTAGATGTTTTTCTGGAACTCTCTTGCTTTTTCGATGATCCACTGGATGTTGGCAATTTGATCTCTGGTTCCTCTGCCTGTTCTAAAACCAGCTTGAACATCTGGAAGTTCATGATTCATGTATTGCTGAAGCCTGGCTTGGAGAATTTTGAGCATTACTTTACTAGCGTGTGAGATGAGTGCAATTGTGCGGTAGTGTGAGCATTCTTTGGCATTGCCTTTCTTTGGGATTCGAATGAAAATTGACCTTTTCCTGTCCTGTGGCCACTGCTGAGTTTTCCAGGTTTGCTGGCATATTGAGTGCAGCACTTTCACAGCATCATCTTTTAGGATTTGAAATAGCTCTACTGGAATTCCGTCACCTCCACTAGCTTTGTTCATAGTGATGCTTCCTAAGGCCCACCTGACTTCACATTCCAGGATGTCTGGCTCTAGGTCAGTGATCACACCATTGTGATTATCTTGGTCATGAAGATCTTTTTTGTACAGTTCTTCTGTGTATTCTTGCCATCTCTTCTTAATATCTTCTGCTTCTGTTAGGTCCATACCATTTCTGTCCTTTATTGAGCCCATCTTTGCATGAAATGTTCCCTTGGTATCTCTAATTTTCTTGAAGAGATCTCTAGTCTTTCCCATTCTATTGTTTTCCTCTATTTCTTTACACTGATCACTGAGGAAGGCTTTCTTATCTCTTCTTGCTATTCTTTGGAACTCTGCATTCAAATGGATATATCTTTCCTTTTTTCCTTTGTTTTTCACTTTTCTTCTTTCCACAGATATTTGTAAGGCCTCCTCAGACAGCCATTTTGCTTTTTTGTATTTCTTTTTCTTTGGGATGGTCTTGATCCCTGTCTCCTGTACAATATCACGAACCTCGGTCCATAGTTCATCAGGCACTCTGTCTATCAGATCTAGTCCCTTAAATCTATTTCCCACTTCCACTGGATAATTGTAAAGGATTTGATTTAGGTCATACCTGAATGGTCTAGTGATTTTCCCTTCTCTTCATAGTAGAGGTATAAGTAAAAAAAGAAAAAAATAGATGGGAATATGGAATCATGACACTGCTTGAAACAATATTCTGCACACACGTGACAACTTCTCTGCTATTTGGACGTAGGAGTTGGGCCGTTTTGACCATTTTTCCAAGGATATTATTCAGTATTTAGATCAACTGTGAAATGACAGGCAAATGGATAACAGACATAATACAAAAGCTAAAACTATAAAACTTTCAAAAGAAAACAAAGTGTAAACCCTCACGACCTTGGTTAGGCTATGGTTTTTTAGATTTGATACCAAAAAGTAGATAACAAAAGAAAATCATATAAATTGACTACCTCAAAATTAAAACTTTTTGCTGCAAATGATACCACCAAAAAAATGAAAAGACAACTCAAAGTGGGAGAAGACCTTTGCAAATCATAAATGTGATAGAGGATTTATATCTTAATACAAATAGCAGAAGCAACCTAAATTGCCATCAACTGATGAATGGGTAAAATGTTATATAACCATGCAAAGGAACATTATTTAATCATAAAAGGAATGAAGTACTGATACCTGTTACATGTTTAACACTTGAAAACATTATGCTATATAAAAGGAACCAGTCACAAAAGGCCATATTTTGTACAAATCCATCTATAAGAAAATATACAGAATAATCAAATATACAGAGACAAACAGTATATTAGGGGTTGCTTGCTGTGCTGTGCTCAGTCGCTTCAGCTGTGTCCAGCTCTTTGTGATCTATGGATTGTAGTGCACCAGGCTCCTCTGTCCATGGGATTCTCCAGGCAAGAATACTGGAGTGGGTTGTCATGCCCTCCTCCCAGGGATCTTCTCAACCCAGGAATCAAACCCATATCTCCAGTGTCTCCTGCACTTCAGGCAGGTTCTTTACCCACTGATCCACCTGGGAAGCCCAAGGGTTGCTTAGGGCAGGGGAAAGAAGACAGGAGGGAAATGCGGATTTAATTCTAATGTGTATAGGGTTTATTTTCAAGAGGGAATGAAAGTGTTCTAAAATTAGATTATGGTGATGGTTGCACAACCCTATGAATATATGGGGCTTACCTGGTAGCTCAGCTGGTGAAGAATCCACCTGCAATGCAGGAGACCCCAGTTCGATTCCTGGGTCAGGAAGATCCCTGGAGAAGGGATAGGTTACCCATTCCAGTATTTGAGGGCTTCCCTGGTGGCTATTAAAAAATCATTAAATTGAAACTGTAAATGGATGAACTATAGGCATGTGAATTATATCTCAATTAATTCAAAGCTGTTTTAAAAAGCAATCCAAGCGAAGAAAAATATCAACAAGTATAAGTTATCTCCCTAGTGAAAAAATTATTTCATTTTTAGTCTAGAGGTTCAGAAAGAGGAGCAACTTACCCATGGTTCCATACTGATCCAGTACCTAAGCAGGATCCCTAAGATTTCTGCTTCTAAAGTCCCCTAAGACACCTCAACGCTGTTGGGAAATTTCTTAACCTTTATGGTCTACTTTGGTAGTAGGGTGGGGGGCCGGTGGCTCTCAATGACAGTAGCCTTACTAGCTGATGCCTTTACCCAGAAGCATTTCCATCAGCTGATATAAGCTGAGGACACTATAAACTATAGGAAGTAGGCAATATAAATCTAGCAAGAGTCTACTTTCCTACAAAATAGTAAGGGTCCGAAAACCTGGGCAAGGTCTAAATAGTTCCCTGAAAGGAGCATCAGATCAAAGCTTGCAAGGTTTTTAGGCATGAGAATACTATATAAAAAGATAATGGTCAGTTCTAGAAATGAGGACCCAGAACCCAGATTTCTCAGTCCTCAAATATGCCTCAAAGCCTAAGCAGGAAACTGAAACCAGAGTTAAAAGGGTCAACTCTTTGACCTTTGTTCTTAAGTTAAAACCTTTTGCCTGTAGAGAACATTTCTTTCAAGAGCCTTTAAGCCTACACAAGGCTAGAGCTGCAAGAAAGGAAGATCTTCATCTCAACCGCTATATTTTCAGAACCTTCAAGCATCTTATTTTAAAATCAGAACACTGAGAAAATGCCTGGGATACCAGTGGTGTCCTCATTTGTACAATGAAGAAAGTGAAGATCACCTACTTAGAGAACTCAGTGAAAATGTGGTACAAGCCCAAGTAAGAAAGAGTAACAGTGATACCTGTGTGGGGAGGGGGCGGGAAGGGGTGCAGCGCCCCAGGGAGGGAGGGTGATGAAGAGACTCAGAGAGAGGTAAGAAGGACATCAGGGCCTGAGAACATTTTTCATCTTTTCGAGAACAGTTTAGACATGAGACAGAGATTCCTTATGCTCGGAAAAGAAACATACATGAGACAAGAGAGTGGAAAGTATGTCTTCGTTCTCACTAATGCACTCTGGGCTTAAAAATAAATTTAATCCTGACAGAAAATTCAGGATGTTTTTTGTTCCTATGCTAGTTCTTTTATTTGTAATAAACTTGCAAATTTCAAGTTTTTATTGTACTTGTTTTCTTTTACTTCTACTTAAATTATTTTTACTTCTTTTCATAAAATAAAAATGTATCTTAAAGAGAGCACTCTATCTTGAGATAGAGGAAATTAACCTGCAACATTTCCCTGCCAATTTTCAAGCACAAAAAACTTGCCTGCATGTGAGAAGAAAAGATGAGAGAGGAGACTGATAGTATATAGAGCTCCATGTTTTATTCATCTCACCAGAAAGCTGTGGATATTAACTAATTACCCTATGTTATGGCACCCCACTCCAGTACTCTTGCCTGGCAAATCCCATGGACAGAGGGCCTGGTGGGCTGTAGTCCATGAGGTCCCTAAAAGTTGGATACGACTGAGTGACTTCACTTTCACTTTTCACTTTCATGCATTGGAGAAGGAAATGGCAACCCACTCCAGTGTTCTTGCCTGGAGAATCCCAGGGACGGGGGAGCCTCATGGGCTGCCATCTATGGGGTCGCACAGAGTCAGACATGACTGAAGCGACTTAGCAGCATGCATCTGTAGGATAAAGAGTAATCCAGCTGTGTCCTACTTTAAGAAAAACTAAATCTGATTTATAAAAATCCAAATCTATCAAAAGTATAAAAAATGAAATGAATCAGAAAACATATCCATAGAAGGATTCAAGATAAAATAACAGTTTTTAAAAGAATGCTCTTGTAGTACATTTGAAATATGACTTCATTTATAAAACTTGAAATACTGTTACTAAAACCCATTATTAGAAAACCCAAATGTATAAAAGTAGGTGTATTAGGGGGTTAGTTGTTAAATTCTTAAAAAGCTTTATTTAAAGAGCACACCACCTCCACATCCTACTTCCATGTACTACAAATATGATTTGATTTGCTAGCAATTGACTAAATGCAAATTCAGAGAAACACAGCCATTGTTGGTGTTAAATATGCCTGTATTTGGCTGCTTCTGTGGGCAAATAGAAAAATTGAATATCTGAGTCGTTAAACAGTCATTCCCAGGTTAAAGGTTATAATTAAGTTCACCTAATCTCTTATCTATAAAGTGTCTGTCTACAATACTAAAATATAGATATAAATTACTCATGCCAGTGGAAGAAGCAGAGAAACAATACCAAATAGTAGATAATTCTAAAATTATTTCATCTTAGCTTTTGACTATATTTTATTTGATTTAACAATACAAAGATAAGCATTAGAAATCTAATTTTTCATGCACATAAACAGAAGTTCAATAATATTAAGTAGAATCTCTATGAGAAGTAGATTCAGGAATAGAACCTCAACACATGCGATAGTCAGGGAGGAAGTCTTGAGAAAATATCATGGAGGCTGACAAAAGGCAAGTCTTCTGACTTCAAAACGAAATAAAAGATTTTAGGGGTAAGTACTATACACCGATTCTTTTCAAACAAACCAATTTCACTTTTTAAAAACTTTTATCTATTGAAGTACCAATGGTTTTCAGTATTATATAAGTTTCATGTGTACAGCATTATATTTCAAATTCTACATGCACTACACAGTGCTCACCCACAAAAGTAGTTTCTATCAGTCATCTTACAGTTGACCCTCTTTACCCATTTTGCCTCCCCGCAACTTTCCCTATGGTACTCACTAATCTATTCTCTGTATTAAAAAATTTTCTTTTTTTTTTAAATGGGACCTCAAAAAGAATATCTATACTTTCAGCATTCCTTTGGTTGGCCTGGGACTGACTTTTACAAGGAATAGAGATGAATCCACTGGCCAGCTTGCATTTCTGCTTTTAGAGGCAACTCATGAAAATAGATTTGTTCCATCTGGTCTAAAGGGTCCCAACTGCTGTGTAGCCCCCTAAGGGATCATGGCCAGGGTGTTTAGAAACTTGTGCAATTATCATCATCATCTCACAAAACAAACTTTAAAAAAACAATTTAAGACAAGAAATGTATAATATAAATCCATTAAGATAGATCATCCGCAGTCCAGAGAACTTGAGCCTTGTGTCAATAAGGCTGAATGTTCACCAACAAGAAAGCAATGTAACCAATCTAAAACTGAGTATATGGCCATATTCTAGATAACTCCAATGCAGACAAAACACTGAGCTTCATGTAAGATTCTAATCTTGACTAGATTTTTATCTTATTAATTCGCTTCCTGTCTAATAATCAAGTCTGCCAGGGCTAGGTAAAAGGGAATACATTTCTTGACAAAATAGGAGCATGGGACTAAATAACACAAGGGAATAAAATTATTTCTAACAATCTATTTAAAAATTCCATTAAGTAATTTTGGTTCATTTTGAAACTTGATAATGGAGCTACATATGAGTTCTGCATGAATATGGAGTGATTAAAAACAATGCTCTCAGACAATAAGCATTAAAGCTGGTTATGTTTGTGGAAAACAGATAAGGGACCTTTGGTGAAACCAAAACACCGAGACTGAATATACACGTTGGGTATTCTGTGAGAGGTAGGCTATGGCTGAATGGAGATATACAAAACAAAACAGTGCTAAGAATAGAGACAGCCATGCATGTAATTTTTGTCAAGACAAACTGGCTGATTAAAGTTGTTAGATATTGTGATAAGACAAAAGGGGAAATGGTGAGAAAATTCACTAAGCTCAAATGAATAATAAAACTGAAAATGAACAAAGATTATAACATCACTTCAAAAAAATGGAGCTAATAATAATGCTCTTTGTATCCATAGCACCTTTTATCTTAGCAGCTCAGAGCATTGCACAAAATCACTGAATCATGATGTCTATGGCTGAAAGTGACCAAAAAGATAGTCTAGTCCAAACACATACCCAGGTTTCTGTCTCTTCTACAATATCTCCCACACGCAACCTATTTGAACCCTCTAGTAGTCTCATTTCCTCCTGAGTATATCATCTCAGATCCATACAACAAAAACACAGAATATTTGGATTTGCCATTTTCTTTGCATTAAAGTATACAGCAATTTTTCTCATTAGGCACAGGTATAACTTGGTAAAGCAAAAAGACAGGAAAATAAGAGTGGACTACAAAATTTTGTAAGATAGAAAGTATGTAAAATGTAACTGACTTTGCATATCTTAGGAAGTTTGGAATAAGTCTATTAGATGATAGAGTATTGAGAGCCAAAAGTCTTTCCAGTCTCACTTCAGGAGCCTGGAAAGACTAAGAAATTACAATACCTCTGAGAGTAGGATACAGATAGTAGTTGTAAACCCGGTGAAGGTGGTTAAAACTCTGTGTAAGGAGAAGACAAACTTTCAGAACAACCTCACCCTACCACCCTGTATAGCTAAACAGTGACTGCACATGGCAGAAGGTTCATGTATTCAAAATTGTATTAAGTGCCTACCATGTGCCAGACATTGATCTAGGAACTGTGGCTATGGCATTGAACAAAACACAAAAATCTGCCCTCATAGAGTTTATATTCTAGAGATAATACAGCATAAATAAGTAAAGAACATCAGATGGAGACAATGACAGGGGAAAAAAATCAAGCAGGAAGGATAGGAAGACAAAGGGAAAGGAAATCATTTTAAACACGGAGGTCAGGAAAGGCTTTCCTGAGGGTGACAGCTGAGCAGAGATCTGAGTAAGGTGAGGTGATTATCTGGTGAAAGTTTTCCCCTGTGGGAAGAACAAGTGCAAAGGTCTGAAGAGGGAATGTCCTCGTGGACAGAACATGGAGACATTCCCCATGAGGAGATTAAGTCGGTTCAGGTAAAATGAGCGGGGTGGGGAATGATATGAAACTTGGTCTAGAGTTAATCATGGGGTAGGAGGAGGAACTGGAGAAGGAAATGGCAACCCACTCCAGTGTTCTTGCCTGGAGAATCCCAGGGACGGCGGAGCCTGGTGGGCTGCCGTCTATGGGGTCGCACAGAGTTGGACATGACTGAAGCAACTTAGCAGCAGCAGGAGGAGGAACAGGTTGAGGAGAAGGACTGCAAGAACAAAGACTTTGACAGAAAATCTAGCTGGAGAACAGTGAACAAGGGGGAGAGGAGAAGAGGATGAGGTCTGAAGGAAGGCCAAAGCCACAGCATGGAAGGCCACCTCCATTCTAGATGAGGTTGACTTTACTGCTTGCCATGAGAAGCTACTGGCAGACTATAACAGATTCTGCTCTGGAGTCCCTTCTGTAACCCCACAGGGTAGGTCCTGTAGTAAAATGCTCTCTTTAAGCTCCAGGACTCATAATACTGATAAATCTTGACTTTTTAGACCTAAACTCTGTCCATTCAACTTGAGCCTCCTTGTCTGCAGCCCTTCTGTGAGGCTCCCACCCTTCCTCTGTGCGCTGAGACAGTAGGAAGGTGCTTCAACATCCTAGGCAGGCAACGGACCACTCATTATGGCAGCACCTCTGTTCCCCAGTGTGTGTGCTCAGCCGTGTCTGACTCTTCGTTACCCCATGGATTGTAGCACGCCAGGCTCCTCTGTCCATGGGATTTTCCATGCAAGAATACTGAAGTGTGTTGCCATTTCCTCTTCCTGGGGATCTTCGCAACTCAGGATGGAACCCTCATCTCCTGTGTCTCCTGCATTGCAGGCAGATTCTTTATCACTGAGCCACCTGGCAATCCCTGACATCATTAAACATTTCCCAAAATAAATATCTGTTGCTTCATGTCTAATGTTATATGGGTTGCCATGGCCTGATGTTTAAAAATGAAAACTAACCTGATAGAAAGAAAGTCAATTTTATTTCTTCTAAATTACTTTGATATGTGAATAAATGTTCTTTTGGTTTGTGGTGATTGCATTGGAACCACCCTGGTGCTATTATGATGTACATGCATGTGAGCTAAATCACTTCAGTTGTGTCCAACTCTTTTTGACCCTATGGACTGCAGCACACCAGTCTAGAGGACTATGTCTCCTCTGTCCATGGGATTCTCCAGACAAGAATACTGGAGTGGGTTGCCACACCCTCCTCCAGGGGATCTTCCTGACCCAGGGATCAGATCCATGGTTCCTGCATTGCAGGCAGAATCTTTCCCACTGAGTCACCAGGGAAGCCCATTATGATATACAGGTGCAAATAATTTCAGCCTACAGTTACCCACAGGTGATCTAATCTAATCCAAGGACTATGGGTCAATAGGGAAGCAGGTCAGTTTGAGGAGACTATATATGGAGTCTCAGAGAAGGCAATGGCACCCCACTCCAGTACTAAGCCTGGAAAATCCCATGGACAGAGGAGCCTGGTAGGCTGCAGTCCATGGGGTCGCTAAGAGTCAGACACGACTGAGTGACTGACTTCACTTTCACTTTTCACTTTCATGCATTGGAGAAGGAAATGGCAACCCACTCCAGTGTTCTTGCCTGGAGAATCCCAGGGATGGGGGAGCCTGATGGGCTGCCGTCTATGGGGTCGCGCAGAGTCGGACATGACTTAAGTGACTTAGCAGCAGCAACAGCATATCTGGAGTCTGCATTAGTTGCCCTAATGCAGGTGATTCTGATAATGTCCAGCTTATAATGACTGCCCCAGCATACCCTCAGAATATGTAAAGCTCTAGGTGTCATTAAAATTATCCGATTTCCTCAGTGATGTTTTAAACTCTTATGGAAGAAGAGAATCTAGAACCAGAGTACATCCTACCAATTTGGGAATGGGTAGGCTAGCTTAATATCTTAATATCTCTACCTCAGGGACCAACTAGAGCCATGATTCTTAACTCTTAACCCAAGATCACTGAACAGAAAATAGGAGGCCTGTGATCTGACTGACTGAAATTTAGCATGATTTAAATCATAAATAAGCAAAGAACACAATGAAATCAATGACACTTGTGACTTTATCATCAATAGAAATCATAAATATTTCCATACTATATTGCAATTGGCCCAGATAACTCAAAATATATTCATACTACTTTAATATAATGGAAATTATAAGACATCACACTAGATCTCATTATTTAATATATGATAAGAAAGCACATATGTTGCCATACTACATTTGTTATTTAAAATGTGAATAGCATATTTCATTATTGCTGGGTTCCACTGAAGCCCTATGGATTTCTATATATAATTCACCTGCCCTACAAGGTAACTTGGTACATAAGGACACATGGTACCAAAGAAGAAGAAAAGGAAGAAGGGGTAAGAAAAGAAAAAAAGACAGAGAGGCTCCAAGACTATCTTCAGGGCTGATGTACTTTGGGGGTATGTTGTCTAGGTTAGTATATACTCCTGCAGGAGAAAGAAAGGCACTCAGATGCTTATGATGGTCCTCATAAAATAGCACTCAGAAGGCAATGGCACCCCATTCCAGTACTCTTGCCTGGAAAATCCCATGGACGGAGGAGCCTGGTAGGCTGCAGTCCATGAGGTTGAAGAGAGTTGGACACGACTGAGCGACTTCACTTTCACTTTTCACTTTCATGCACTGGAGAAGGAAATGGCAACCCACTCCAGTGTTCTTGCCTGGAGAATCCCAGGGACGGAGGAGCCTGTTGGGTTCCCGTCTACGGGGTCGCATAGAGTCGGACACGACTGAAGCGACTTAGCAGCAGTAGCAGCAGCAATCCAGTGCTTTGGCCAACTAATGTGAAGAGCCAACTCATTGGAAAAGACCCTGATGCTGGGAAAGATTGAAGGCAGGAAGAGAAGGGGATGACAGAGGATGACATGGCATCACTGACTTGATGGACGTGAGTTTGACCAAGCTTCAGGAGTTGATGATGGACAAGGAAACCTGGCATGCTGCAGTCCATAGGATCGCAAAGAAAAGGACATGACTGAGCGACTGAAGTGAACTGAATGCTGTGCTGCCAAGAACCAGAGATGTCAGCCAGAAGTCTGTGCTAGCACATGAAGCCTACGTTCAGAGAAGAGCTGGACTTCAGTATTATGGACAATTGGAACAAGCACAAATGAACATATCCTGGCACTCTCCCTGACCCCTGCCATCTTTCATTGCAGTGTTCATTTGCAATTTGATCACATTAAATTGGAATTACCTCTTCTATACCCGCAAAGGGCTTCCCTCATAGCTCAGTTAGTAAAGAATCCGCCTGCAAGGCAAAAGACCCTGGTTCAATACCTGGGTTGGGAAGATCCCCTGGAGAAGGGATAGGCTACCCATTCCAGTATTCTTGGGCTTCCCTGGGGGCTCAGCTTGTAAAGAATCTGCCTGCAACGCGGGAGACCTGGGTTCAATCCCTCGGTTGGGAAGATCCCCTGGAGAAGGGAAAGGCTACCTACTCCAGTATTCTGGCCTAGAGAACTCCATGGACTGTATAGTCCCTGGGGTTGCAAAGAATCAGACATGACTGAGTGTCTTAATACATTAAATAATGAGATCTAGTGTGATAAGTCTGATAATTTCCATTATATTGAAGTGGTATGAACATATTTTGAGATATCTGGGCCAATTGCAATATAATATGGAAGTACTTATGATTTCTACTGTTGATAAAGTCACAAGTATCATTGATTTCATTGTGTTCTTTGCTTATTTATGATTTAAACCTACTACCGTCTACAGCACCGCTTTATTGCCTCCCATCTTTCTTTTTCTCATTCTGTCACCATTACTCCTTTGATCTCCCAGGTTTACAGACTTTTAGCTCTGCTTTCTTATTCTCCTTGCTCACCCATGGGTGATGCTGACAGCCATCAGTTGTTCTTCGGGAGCATGCTATATTAACAACCACAGATGTCCCCAAACCACACTGCTGTTACACAACAGGCCAGCTGGTCATCAGAGCACAGAGACCAGGATAGATGAGTACTAGCAGGGAAGGCCACACAGCCCCTTCTCTGATAATCCTTAGGTGGGTGAGTCTGCCTCACAGCAACTGCCTCCCAGCAGGCAGCAAGTATCTGCTAGCCTCCCATTAATCTGCCAGGTTAAGGTTTCCCTCCCATTGTCACTCTTGAATTCTGATAACTCGGTAACTGGAAGAGTTTATAAGCAAACAATGAAATCAGTGCCTAGAAAATATATTTGCTGCTGCTGCTGCTGCTAAGTCGCTTCAGTCGTGTCCGACTCTGTGCGACCCCTGAGACGGCAGCCCACTAGGCTCCCATGTCCCTGGGATTCTCCAGGCAAGAACACTGGAGTGGGTTGCCATTTCCTTCTTCAATGCAGGAAAGTGAAAAGTGAAAATGAAGTCATTCAGTCGTGTCCGACTCTGAGCCACCTCATGGACTGCACCTACCAGGCTCCTCTGTCCATGGGATTTTCCAGGCAAGAGTGCTGGAGTGGGGTGCCATTGCCTTCTCCGAGAAAATATATTTAGACAGGCTAAATTTACTTAGAGGAAAGAGCGTCTATTGACAGAAATTGCAGAATGACTTTTCATTAGAAGGAAAGAAAGAAGGGTAGATAGAAAGAGGGAAGGAAAACAGTGAGTTAAGAAAGGAAGCTGTAAATTGCTTCTCATTAGAATATATTCCAGATTATCTGCACAGTGGAGAAACAAGAGGGGAAATGACAAACAGGTGGCTGAACTTAACACACTAGACATGAGTTAACTAAGAGCAAAGCTTAAATAGATCTGCATTCATATAAATAGTCTAATTATCTGTATTAATGTAAATAACATAACTAATACAAATATAATCACAGTTCTTCAAAAACTAATTTTAAATTGAACATTCCACAGACTACATTGCCCCTCTGTCTCACAGGAAGATGCTCATGGTGAGAAGAGACAGAAAATAACAACTATTGAAAGCGGTATGTACACCGCAAAATTATTATTTCCAAATTCCAATCAGACCATGTGAACCTCCTGCACAACACCTGCCAAGAAAGTCACAACACACTCAGAATCAACGTCAGCCCCTTTGCATATTGTCATTTGAAAAGACCCTGATGCTGGGAAAGATCAAAGGCAGGAGGAGAAGGGGACAACAGAGGATGAGATGGTTGGATGGCATCACCGACTCAATGGACGTGAGTTTGAGTAGACTCCAGGAGTTGGTGATGGACAGTGAAGCCTGGCATGCTGCAGTCCATGGGGTCGCAAAGAGTCAGACATGACTGAGCGACTGAACTGAACTAAACTAAACTGAACCAGACCTTCTGTGATTGGCCCCTGCCAACTTCTCCCACCTCATTTTGGCAGCCACAGTGACTCTTTGCTCCTCAAGTAAATTTCCCCAACTGGAGCCTCTGCTTTACAGTCCCTTTGGTTGGACTATTTAACTCCCAAATTTTTCCATGACTAACACCTTCTATGATGGTCATTTTGTGTCAACCTGACTGGGCTTAGGGATTCCCAGTCAGCTGCTAAAACATTATTTTGGGGTGTTTGTGAGGACATTTCTGGAAGAGGCTAGCATGTGAATTGGTGGACTGAATAAAGGTCACCAACTGCAGCTGGGCATCGTCCACACTGTTCAGGGTCTGGATAGAACAAAAGGCTCAGGAAGGGTGAATCTGCTCTCTTGCTTGAGCCAGGACATCCATCTTCTCCTGCCATTGGACATCTGAACTCCTGATTCTTGGGCCCTCAGACTCAGACTGGAACTTACAACACTGGCTCTCTTGGTTGGAAGGATTCAACTTTGTACTAGAATTACACCACTGTCTTTCCTGGGATGCCAGCTTGCTGATGGCAGATTCACAACCCCCATAAACACGGGAGCCAGTCTTTGTTAATAAATGTCTATCTAGCTACCCATCTATCTGTCTATTCATCTACCTATCTATCCATCCTATTATTCAATTTCTCTGGAAAACCCTGACAGATACACCTTATCATACAGCTTATATGTCATTATCGTAAGGAAGCCTTCCCTGAGCACCAAACTAACTAAATGTTACCCCACCCCAATGCCCTCTATCCTGTCACCTTACTTCATTTTCTTTAGAGCATCAATCCTGTAGGAGATGTTTATTTCTTTGCTTACCTTCCCCTGTCTTCTCCATGAGAACAAGGACCTTATCAGTTTTTGTTTTGTTTTTTTTAACTGCCATATCTCCATTAGAAGAGAATCAAGCACATAGTAAGCGTTCAAATGTGTTTGTGTGGATAGAGTCAATATTAAATGACTGCACTTGTTTGGAATGAGTCAATGGTGTCACCTGTTTGCCAAGTTCTGATAGTTAAAGCAAGATGATGATAGATCAACATAGGAGCACTCACAGCCATAAAAGGAATCTCTTTTCTGGAGACAAAGTATATTAGTGATAGTCAATATTTTTTTATTTTGTATCACTTAGCTAGGCCTATCAGCTATTCCAATCAACATGGCAGGAATGGTGGGGAGAATCACAATAGAGTTCAATTTTTAACTATGGTTCAAGTCCATTAACTTGATGGGAGAAAAATACTACTGCTGCCATTTTATGCACTAATTTCACACACTAAGAATCAGCAGGTATTACAGAATAAATATGACTTCGAAGTCAGGAAGATTCAAGTTTACAGTCCAACTCTTTCATTTCTGTTTCAGACTGAATTGTGTCTCCCCAAAATTCATGTTTCAGTCCTAACCCTACTGTGACTGTACTTGTTAAAAGGACTGTTAGGAAGATAATAAGGCTGAATGAGGACATAAGAGTGGGGCCCTAATCCAGTAGAACTGGTATTATGGTATTATAAGAAGAGAAAGAGACATCAAAGATCTCTCTCCTATGCACACACAGAAGAAAAGTCATACAAGGACACAGTGAGGAGACCATCTGCAAGCCAAAATGAAAGGTCTTACCAGAAACCAACACTGCTGGCACCTTGGTCTTGAATTTCTAGCCTCCAGAACTGTGAAAAAAACAAATTTCTGTTGTTTAAGTCACCCAATCTGTGATATTTTGTTATGGCAGCCCAAGCACACTAACAAAACCTCTAAAGGTGTGATCATGAACAAGGGATTTAACTTTCTAAGCTTAAAAGTCTATAAAATCAGAAGGGAAAAGTCAGTTTGCAGGATTTTGTGAGGACAAGAGGCAGTTTTATGCAGTTTCAAAGTAGGTACTCAAAGGTCATTATGGAGCCCACTGTGGTCTACCAGCCCAAATATCACCCTTTAGCATCCTACTCATCACTGAAGTAGGCTTTGTATTTGTCTACAAAGTCAACTGAATAACCAGTTAAGAAACCAAAATGGTTCATCAACACCACACAGGACATACAATTCAGTAATGAGACTAAAGTGAAGTGAAAGTGAAGAGTCACTCAGTGTCTGACTCTTTGCGACCCCATGGACTATACATACAGTCCATGGAACACTCTAGGCCAGAATACTGGAGTGGGTAGCCTTTACCTTCTCCAGAGGGTCTTCCCAACTCAGGGATCGAACCCAGGTCTCCCGCATTGCGGGAAGATTCTTTACCAGCTGAGCCACAAGGAAAGCCCAAGAATACTGGAATGGGTAGCTATCCCTTCTCCAGGGGATCTTCCCAGCCCAAGAATTGAACCAGGGTCTCCTGCATTGCAGCCAGATTCTTTACCAACTGAGCTATCAAGGAAGCTCAGTGAGACTAAATTCACCACCAAATAAATAAATAAACAGAACGGAGGCTTTTAAATCCCAACCAGTTGATATATAGACAAAGATTTATGTCTTTATAGACACAAGTATCAATTTTAAACACTCAAGAAATAATCTTATAATAAGTATTCAGTAATTATCAGAATACCAAAGAATGTGGTTTATTTGATCAGAACTGTTATTCCCTTAGGTAACTCATATCATCTGTCTGGTCCTCAATTTCCTCATATGTAACAAGGGGGATTTGGTCCACATTATTTTAAAGGCACTTCTAGTTCTGAGTCTGGGCTGCTCTTCTTTGAAAGATAAAGCTACTGATACAGGGCCTGTGGTGTTCCACTCTGGGGATGTTTTTAGATCTACAAAAGTTCGTCCATCCCCTCTCTGACCTACCCCTGTCACCCCCTCCCACTGAGGTGCACACATTTACGGGTTAGCCACCCAGAGTTGGCAGTACAGTCTGAAGCAAAGAAATCAGACAAAATGTATGTCTCCACATATCCCCAGTTCTTTAGTCTCTCAGTAGTACAACTTGTTCTAAAACTACGGATTGGAGGGCAGTATTAGCATATAACTCTTGGGCTTGTGTTTATTCTCTGGTGAGGAATGTTAACTGTCAGTGCTGATAACACGTCTTTCATGGCTCAAATCATCATCACTGCACCAGAAAACCTGTTTTGATATAATTTAGCCCATCCCTATATGAACTAAATGCCAAATGCAATTCAGGATTTATGTGGTGTCAGGTCCCAGTGGAGTATGCAAAGAGTCTTAGTGCCTGGGAAAGGCTTACAGAGAGAGGGGTTATGGGTGCTTACATCTAGATCCAGAGTGTGCAACAAAAGAAAAGGGCTGGATTTGCTGCATGTTCAATAAAATACCCCAACGGCTGTGCTTCTCTCTTTTTAAAAGAAGAGGGTGTTAACTGGGTATTTTATTTTTTTCTGAAAGATTTGAACTTGCAAATGAAGCATTTGGTCAGACAACCAAAAGGATTTGTGTCCCTTCCAATAAAACACAGAATTGTGTTCTATGCCCTGAGGAAGTCTCCACAGTCTCCTCTTGATGTGATCTCAAGTCAAGAGTGTGACAACATGAAAAAGCACATTTGGTCCCTAACACTTTCCTACTGCTGAAGCTTCCAACAGCATATCCAAAATAGTTCCTGATATTCTGAGAACTTTTCTTAAATCACTTATATAGGAAGACTGTTTTCCCACTCATCTTACCACAATAAAATTCAATATATAGCATAATTATTAAAACAACAATTAACTTAAATTTTGTGATCCTTGTTTGTTTATTATCTGTATAGTTCAAAGATTGTTTATAAACATATTCAAGTTTTATTGCTTCTTTTACAAAATGATACCATTTACCAGTACTTTTTCTTAAATGACTCCAAAGCAAGGAAAAAGTTTCACAGGTATGAAAACCCTAACACTATATATATATACATACATATATACACACACACACACATATATATACATGTGTGTGTGTGTGTCAGACATCTAAAGAGAGTTTTAAATTAACTATAATTTTAAAAATGATTAAAAAATAAAATATTTCTCTATATAGGTAATTCTTGTTTATGGCATGTATTTTTCCAATTTTTCTGTAATTGCTACAAATTATTTGTAAAATAAAAATTAAAAAAAAAAAAACAGAGAAAACCACAATAAGTCCTTTTACAGGGTGATCAAACATTGAATATTTTGATAAGACAGGTAATTACTCTCAAAAATATACAGATACTTTCACTGTGCTCTAAAAGAAGAATAAGTTACTTTTATAGGAAGATCTAAACCTCCCCAAAACTCAATATTATATTTAAGTTTATCCAGAAAAAAGTATCACCAAAGATAATGAGTAGAAATGAAAGAAGCATGAAATGGTACTCGGAATATTGTTTTAGTCTATATCAACCTAGAACAATTCCCCAAATATGTCCTGTAGTACACTGCTGCTGCTGCTACGTCGCTTCAGTCGTGTCCGACTCTGTGTGACCTCATAGACGGCAGCCCACCAGGCTCCCCCGTCCCTGGGATTCTCCAGGCAAGAACACTGGAGTGGGTTGCCATTTCCTCCTCCGATGCATGAAAGTGAAAAGTGAAAGTGAAGTCGCTCAGTGGTGTCCGACTCTTCACGACCCCATGGACTGCAGCCCACCAGGCTCCTCCATCCACGGGATTTTCCAGGCAAGAGTACTGGAGTGGGGTGCCACAGCCTTCTCCCACTGTAGTACACTAGTAGTCCTCGAAATGTAAATGTTGTGCCAAGAAGACAGAATTCTAGATCCTATGGTGAAATACATTTGGAATAAAGGGTAAAACAAAATTACACATTTATTTATAGTGGGAATTCTCTGAGCCTTTAATATACTCACGTCTTGGGGGGAGGACCTGAATCAGGTATGCACTGAAATAAAGGAAATATTCTAAGATTAAAAAAAAGAAGTAATATTGTTTGTGTTATAAAACTTTAAACAAGTGAAAGAGTATAAGATAAAAAGTAAAATTTTCTTTATTCTCTTCCCCATTTTCTATCTCAACTCTCTGGTAATAACTAGTATAATAAGCTTTTTGTATGTTCTCCCAGAATTTTTTCTAAGCAAACACAAGTGTGTGTGCATATACATGCATATTCACATAGAAATATATATATTTAAGCATGCATATATATATATACACATGTATGTATATATTCTACACAAATTTTTATTAACTAATGTTAACTATGCTAGAAGCTAATCATATAAACTGATTTTTTGGAAACCCAGAAATAAGGTCTTGTCATTTTTAGATCATGGCAGGATTTCCTCATAGAGAAAAAATCAGACATAACAATAGAAACTATAATAATATAATAGCTACTCATTATTTAGTATTTACTATTTACTGGTCCAGTGCCTAGCACTAACCATACGTATTACATACATTATCTCATTGAAACGTCACAATATTCTGTAAGATGTGTGTTATACAGATTTTACAGATAAAGAACTAAATTTTGGTTAAGATAAATAACTTATCTAAGATAAACAATTAATTAATGGCCATTGTGAGACTGCAGAGTCAAAAATCTTAATTATTATACTTTTTTGTAAGATTCTTAACCTTGAAAAAAAAGATAAATAAAACATACATTCCCTGAGAAGATATGAGAAGTTGAGAAAATAATTGCTAGTATAACAGCAGGGAGAAGGCAATGGCACCCCACTCCAGTACTCTTGCCTGGAAAATCCCATGGATGGAGGAGCCTGGTAGGCTGCAGTCCATGGAGTCAAGAAGAGTTGGACAAGACTGAGCGACTTCACTTTCACTTTTCACTTTCATGCATTGGAGAAGGAAATGGCAACCCACTCCAGTGTTCTTGCCTGGAGAATCCCAGGGACAGTGGAGCCTGGTGGGCTGCTGTCTATGGGGTCGCACAGAGTCCGACACGACTGACGCGACAGCAGCAGCATAACAGCAGAGGGAAAAAATTTTTTGCCAACATAAACATTATTGCACAGATTCAAAAGCTGACTTTTTACAAAATTTATAGTTGCACCATACAGTTCGCAAGAATTCCCCTGCAAGGAGCAACAGCATGGCAAATTGAAAAGCTTTGAAGACAGGAGGCAATGGTTTTCAACTTTGGTGACAGCTTCTTTTGTAATTGCTCCCTTCACCCCATCTCATATTTTCCTCTCCTCATTTGCTACTGCATTTCCTTATTCTTTGAGTTGAGAAAAGACAACAGCACTTGCTGACACGCTTTACTCGTGCCGCCATCTTGTCCAGTTCTCCTTTGCAGGCGGTCAAGTTATGGATCCTTCTCTCCACCCCATCCCCAAACCCCCTCCTCCCCACTCTCCACCCCACACTCCAAAGAGACAAGCACTCATTAGAACCAGGCTCAAATATGAAACAGATGTTGGAATTTGCAAACAAGGACATCAAAATAACTAGGATTAATATGTCAAAGGCTCTAACAGAAAAGGCAGACAACAGGTCAGACTGATAATGTCAGTAGTGACTGGAAATTCTAAGAAAAAACCAAAAGGAAATGATAGAAATCAAAAACACAGTAACAGAACTGGAGAATGACTTTGATGAACTTTTCACTAGACACAACACAGCCGAGGAAATAATCAGTGAGCTTGAAGACAGGTCAACAGAAACTTTTCGAACCAAAATACAAAAGAAAAAAAAGGAGGGTATAAAAAAACAGAATCTCTAAGAACTGTGATACAGTATTCAAAGGAATAACACACATATAGTTAGAACACCAGAAGGAGAATAATGAATAGGACAGAAGAAATATTTGAAGTAAAAATGACAAAGAACTTTCCAAAATTAATGACAGACACCAAAACTGTCCCCGCAGAAGCTCCAGGCAACAGTGTATTTTCCTATGGAAGCTGGCAGAGTTTGCATTCTTTCTATGAAACAATAAGCTTGAATTTCTAAGAATTTATTTTAGAGCATGAAGATGTCTTTGACAAACATACATCACCCTAGGCGATGGCTCCTGGTATTATTAGAAAGAGGCCTGGGAAAAACTAAGAAAGCTTGTTTATATTTGAATAGAGGAGGAATGGGAGGTCATTGGGCTAAATATAGACAGAAATGACTTTTAAAACATTTAACAATCAGTACTTTTGGCACCTGGAGAAGGAAATGGCAACCCACTCCAGTATTCTTGCCTGGAGAATCCCATGGACAGAGCCTGGCAGGCTACAGTCCATGGGGTCGCAAGAGTCGGACACGACTTAGCGACTAAACCACCACCACCACCACCACCGCCACCGTTACTGGCACCAGCAAGTAAGAATGAATGCCAGCTAAAAACAAGCCTTGCACCCTTACTGCACGTGTCTATTGCTATCAGCCCTGAACATGCAGCAAGATTATCATAAGAAAATAAACATGTTAGTAGTCTTGGTTCAGGATTCTTTTATTTCTGAACTTGCTTTTGTTACTACAGCTTATATAATTACTCTAAAAAAATTTTCAATCACATTCACGATGATGGGGAATAAGAAAGCTCCAAAAACAAGTAGCAACTGCAGAGAGGCGAAACTTCCCATTGAAGACAGGGGTGGAGATGGTGATGGGAACCGAGCTTCTAAGATCAGAGTAATCAGCAGCCAAGTCCCATCCCACATGATAGAGTCTTCTTCTCATTCACCTTTTGTAAACTGTACATCTCTTCTCTCATTTATCCACTTCCTCCATTACCTTCTCTCCCTCTCTCTTTCTCTCTCTTCTCTGTCTCTCAACACAAACACAACCTTCCATCTCCTCTAGGACCTCCTTCATTCCACTTCAACCCTATTTTCTAGATGGAGGGTTCCAAATCTATACTTCCAGTTCAACTCTGCTCACCAACATGAGCTCCATTTTGGAAATGTCTTCTCTTGGCATGAAGCACTTTTACATATTTTATAAAATATTTCCTTACACAAAATTATTTTTTTAAAACCTATGAAGTTGGCATTAAAACCTGTATTTCCCTAACAGAAAATAAGGCTTTGACTCCTCTGTTCTTTTCTTTTTCCACTTTTCTGACATAAGCAACTGCAACTGTGTGTTTTGTTTTTGTTTTTTAATAACACAGTCAATTGGTTTCGCTGATTCAAAGAACCAAGAAAATAAATGGGAAAAAAAAATTATCAGGACCTGAGTTTTTTAAATAATTTGACAAGTTCACTAAGCCAAAATTACTAAAATCAGAATTTGTATCTGGACAAATTAAAAATGTCACAGGGCCTGTGCTGAAAATATGGTGCTTAAACACATCCCATCACCTCAGTGGCCACCCCAGTTCATGCCCAGGCTAGATCCACTCCTGTGAATACTTAGAGCTAATGACACAAATCACTCTAAGTCCTTGTAAAGCAGGATGATAGCACTGCTCATAGTAAACGTGGTGAGGCAATAGCTCATTGACAGGTGAAAGGTGGACTGAAAGTTTTAGGGCATTCTGCAAACTTGGCCAGATCAATCTGAAGTAACAACCAAGTTCTCTGAGATCAATAGTCTTCAATGTATCATCCAGGATGCATTCTTGTACTTGCCGAAGTACCACTTCTAAAAGGATCTCTCTTATATAATGCCAACTCACATATAAGGAATGACTGTAGATAGATCTCTCTGTCCTGATCAACACCTCCCACAAGGAAAGCAAGTGTGGCACAGGCTTTCAGCTCATGTCCCAAGTAACTCTGCATAGCATGACTCAATGGCATACTGCCCCTGAAACCTGGTGCAAACAGAGAAATTTCCTTCTGTGCAGACACCAGGTCAAACCCCATATTGGGAGCCAGCATGTGTTTCTGTTGGCTTGGTCTCCTCTAAGGCAGACTGCAGAGGAAGTGTTGATTTTTATAACAGACCCAAATGAGCTACAAGGCCCGAACCCACCTAGCACATTTAAAGCAGACTGAGGGCCGGGTGAGACTTCTGTGGTAGAAGTAATGAGAAAAGTTATGGACTCCCAAGTCTTGGAACATATCCAAGCAGCCAAAAAACAAAGAGCTTTCAAACTAAAAATACAGAAACATTATCATAGTTATATTCCTTATCCTCAAAATAGCTGAAAAGTGAAACACAACAATATTACAATAAGGTAACATCTGTGTCTTTAGAAATGAGTGTTCCATATCACGTTATGATGTTATTTAATAATTATAGATGTTGCCTGATCATTTGGTGATAGCAAAAATCTGCTGAGTGCTTGCTGTGTGCCAATAACATATTAAGAGCATTTTCCAATTTAATCTTCACAAAACCCTGTGATATAATAACTGATTTTTCTCTCATTTTAGAGATAAAGAAGCTGATACTTGAAGGTTCCATAGTTAATGATAGAGTCTGTCTGTATCGTTAACCTCTATACAATACTGCCCCTTAACCATCCTCAACTCTGTAGAAAAACTGATTACCAAATGTCAAAAAAAATATAGTAAAACTCCACCTGTATTTGATCATTTTCAGGCAATTTATTATTGCCATAACTACATTTCAAAGATGATATCTATTTATAGCTACCATGCACATTGCTATCCCTATGTTTTTTTATCCCTAGAAAAATATTTTTTATATATTGCATTCAGATATTACATTAAGTACCTTTTCCAAAAATGCCTGTAAGTACAAATTATTATTCTAAACCCAGTTGTCTTCCCACTCAAGAACTATAGACATGCTGAGAACCATGTCTGTCCTGTGCTTTCAATCCATGAACTGAAAAACCCAAGCAAGTTCCCACTGACAAATCTTATTATTCTCAGATACAGAAGAAGAGAAATATTCAAATTCTATGAATACTTTCTGTACATATTTCCAATCTCTGTGGACAGGCAACGATGCATGTAGAATTGCAATATTCTAATTTCCATTTGCCTTCATTTCCCCAATTTCATTTCCCACCACATTCCTGTCTTAGATCTTTTAAGTTAAAATACAGAAACATTATCATAGACAAGTATTCTAGGGAGGGAAAAGAAGAAAAATAGACAAGAAAACACCTTTTAAAGGAGAAAGTGAAGAAAACGCAAGTAGGCAATATTCCGGGAGTGTTAAGATAGATGTAAATAAAATTTCTCCAGCTCAAGAGTTAGTTGAAAGCAAAGTATCAAAATCATCATAATAACTAACAGGCAGGCAGGATTACCATGTGTTAAGTATTCTATTAATAGAACACTGTATCTCAATTCCCAAACAAACCTATAATTTAAATATTATCGTTTCATTTGTGTTGGTGAGATTCCTTTGCAGCTTTCCCAGCTCTGCAGATGTAGCTTACCCTCTGAAGGGCTCTGGGCCGACCCCTATACCTGCATTTAGTACATCGTGGTGTAACATTATTTATCACTTATGGTCTGAATTCAGTGGAGCTCCATAAAGGAAATAACTGGGCCTTCTTTATTTCCTCTGTGCCAGGAATTTTCAGAGTTCTAGACTATGGTGAGTGCTTGATGCTTGACCTGATGCTTGTCAAGAATATACATTAGAGGTAGAGGGAAAACAGAAAACACCAGAATGCACTGGGGGAGCTCTAGTCTCTTCTGCAATAATGAGAGAATTGTGGCTGTAAAACAACCTCCTGCTCCTAAATAAATTTGGAGTCTTAAAATAACATGGACTAACAAAAATTAGGTCTGAATATAATTAACTTTTAGTTTACCAGTATGTCCCTGGGGCTGAGCACACAGGGACGTATTGCACTCTGTTTTTAAATAAACGTCAGAAAGGGACTAGGGGAGTTTCAAACCAGTTAAAAGATTCACTTTTCTACCAAGAGTGTTTATTCATAGAATCAAAACATGCTTGAGTGAATGCCCCTGCTCTTCAGCACATACCTGTGGCCCATATTGGAATCCTCCTTTCCCATCTCCAAGCCATCCATTAGCACAAGCTTCTTCTACTGGCTCATCACTCAGTATCATGAAAAACAAGGTGCAAACCTACTCAAAGAAATCAACAGCTCCACCATATCCTCTCCTCCAGAAACAATGTTAATTTCCAAGTAGATTCAAGTTATGACCTACACTGGTCCTCAGAATGCAAACTGTGCCCCTAGATTATTCAATCCTATGACAGCCAATTTGCATTATGAAAACAGAAGACATATAAGTAATCCATACAAGTAGGTTTCCAATAATCTAACACTCCACACAAAAATGAATGATAGATTTTGCCCTTCAACCTAACATCATGTTAGTTCCTTTGTACTGATGCTATAGTCCTACAGAAGTGAGGTTGTGGATTTACTTCCTCTCTTAGGTCAATGAGCCTGGGATGGAGTCTAAGTTCCAGGCATGCTGTCCCTAAAAAAAGGAAACACTGAGCCCCTTCCTCGTGGAAGCAGAGATATACTAGTCCCCAAACAATATGATATACGAATCTCCCAACTGCTAGCAATGGCTTGAGCACATAAATATGGGAGGTAGAAGCCTACTTAGAAATGTTTAAACAGCTCTATAAGACAAAAGAGAGGGAGAAAAAGAAAGGTCTAGGATAGCAATGATGTTTCCTGACCACTGTGCACAATCAAAGGAACTCTGGCTTTCTCAGCTTTCTCAACAGAATAGCTCTTCAATTTCTTAAAGGGTGGTGACATTCTTATGTCATCCACAATCTTTTTAGTCCTGGTTAATTAAAGGTGAATTGATAATATTAGCAAATAAAACCTTTGGAATTCATCAAACTCCCTGGATTAAAGTCAAAACCAGATGTTTTCAGTAATGATTTTCTGTATCCAGAGTCTGAGGCATCTCCTTTTCCAAATTTTTTTTTTTTTAAACTAGAACAAGAAGGAATCAGTGGGCAATACTCTTGCTATGTAGAAACTTAATCAAGCTGTGCAACGGAGCTAAATAAATACTTCCTTATTAGAAAGAATCGGGTAGGCCTAATTTGTGTAAATAGAGCCAATAAGTGCTAATACATATTTCTTTTGATATACCAGATGAGTCATAGTCTAATTTTGTGAATATATAAATATTTGTACATCCATTCTTATCTTAATAAGACTATGAAATATATGAAATACAATGGGCATACTACAATTTGATTAAGTTAAAACTCTTTCTTGTCAACCTAATTTTATAGTTTAATAATTTTCTCATTGTTGTTGTTATTCCATCACTAAGTTGAGTCTGACTCCTTGTGACCCCATGGACTGTAGCACACCAGGCTTCCCTGTTCTTCACCATCTCCCAGAGTCTGCTTAAACTCATGTCCATTGAGTCAATGATGCTATCCAACCATCTAATCCTCTGTCATCCCCTTCTTCTGCCTTCAATCTTTCCCAGCATCAGGTTCTTTTCCAATGAGCATCTCTTTGCATCAGGTGGCCAAAGTACTGGAGCTTCAGCTTCAGCATCAGTCCTTCCAATGAATATTCAGGGTTGACTTCCTTTAGGATTGACTGGTTTGATCTCCTTACTGTCCAAGGGATTCTCAAAAGTCTTCTCCAACACCACAGCTTGAAAGCATCCATTTTTTGGCACTCAGCCTTCTTTATAGTCTCTCTCATCCATACATGACTACTGGAAAAACCATAACTTTGACTAGATGGATCTTTGTCAGCAAAGTGATGTCTCTGCTTTTTAATACATTGTCTAGGTTTGTCATAGCTTTACCAAGAAGCAAGTGTCTTCTAATTCCATGGCTGCAGTCACCATCTGAAGTGATTTTGGAGCCCCAGAAAAGAAAATCTGTCACTGCTTCTACTTTTTCCCCTATTTTCCATGAAGTGATGGGACCAGACGCCATGACCTTAGTTTTCTGAATGTTGAGTTTAAGCCAGCTTTTTCACTCTCCTCTTTCACCTTCATCAAGAGGCTCTTTAGTTCCTCTTCACTTCCTGCCATTCCCTGGAGAAGGGAATGGCTACCTACTCCAATAGTCTGGCCTGGAGAATTCCATGGACTGTATAGTCCATGGGGTTGCAAAGTGTTGGACACAACTGAGTGAATTTCACTTTCATTTCTGCCATGGTGGTATCATCTACACATCTGAAGTTATTGATATTTCTCCTGGAAATCTTGATTCCAGTTTGTGAGTCGCCTAGCCTGGCATTTCACATGATGTACCCTGCACAAAAGTTAAATAAACAAGGTGACAATATACAGTCTTGTCATACTCCTTCCCTGATACTGAACTAGCCAATTGTTCCATGTAAGGTTCCAACTGCTGCTTCTTGACTCGCATACAGGTTTCTCAGGAGACAGGTAAGGTGATCTGGTATTCTCATCTCTTTAAGAATTTTCCACCGTTTGTTGTGATCCATAGAGCCAAAGGCTTTCTCTTAGCCAATGAAGGAGAAGTGGAAGTTTTTCTGGAATTCCCTCGCTTTCTCTATGATCCAAAATATGTTGGCAATTTGATCTCTAGTTCTCTGCCTTTTCTAAACCCATCTTATACATCTGGAAGTTCTCAGTACACTTACTGCTGAAGAATAGCTTGGAGGATTTTAAGCATAACCTTACTAGCATGGGAAATGAGTGCAATTGTCTGGTAGTTTGAACATTCTTTGGCACTTACCTCCTTTGGGATTGGAATGAAAACTGACTTTTTCCAGTCCTGTGTCCACTTTTTGATTCTCATTAATATTCTCATTAACAAATGCTATTTAAGGATAAAAGGATACTCAAACTTCGTGAAATCTCTGAGTTCAAAATATAGTCAAAGAATCATTACAGAAATAGGCACTTGCCCAGAGTGCAAAAAGAGCATTCCCTTCTCCAGAGCCTTTGGGGATATAGGATCTTAGTTATAGATTATCTTGTGTTTAAATAAACAGGTAAAGAAAAGCATAACCAACTCTGTGATCAGTTCAGTTCAGTTCAGTTGCTCAGTCATGTCTGACTCTTTGTGACCCCATGAATCACAGCATAAATGCTGCTCAAGTAGCACTTGCAAAGAGATCATTTACCCTCCCTCATACAGAAGGCTAGAGAGACACTGAACATTTATAGTTTGCCTACTATGTGTCAGGTGCTAGCCTAAAGAGTACATACATGTCATTTAAATTAGTCCTCATATATGTAATCACTTCATATTGGAGCCACTTTATCATTCAACTATACAGCACAAATATTTGAGTATTTACATGCACTGGGCACCATTTTAAACATTGAACATTCAACAGTCACTACAACAGACAAGATCTCTACTCTCATGATTATCTGTCAAGGGCAGATCAACATTAAAGCAGTAAGCAAATGAATAATTTTAAATTTCCTATAGGAATAATGCCACAAAGATAATAAAAGAGTAAAATGGAACAGATGGTGACCAGGTTTTATACAGGGTGATGTGAATTGCCTATAATATTCATGCTCTTTTCCATCCTTGTCAGATAAGGTGAGTAGGTGACACTGGCAAAATCCTTTGGAATTCAGTGAACTCCCTGGAAAGTGAAAGTGTTAGTAGCTCAGTCTTGTTGAACTCTTTGTGACCCTGTATACTGTAGTTCACCAGAACCTCTGCCCATGAAATTCTCCAGGCAAGAATACTGAAGCAGGTACCCATTCCCTTCTCCAGATGATCTTCCTGACCCAGAGATCAAACTCAGGTCTTCCACATCACAGGCAGATTCTTTACCATCTGAGCCACCTGGAAAGCCCTCCCTGGAGTGACAATCAAAAGCAGCTCTTTAGGTAACGATTCTCCAGATCTGGAGTCAAAGACAGCTTCCTTTCTGAATTAGAAACTGATAACTGGAGCCTTTGGGGATATACGAAAGCACCTCATTATGTCCCACTCAGCTTCCTCCTTCTCTGAGATTTGAAGGCTCAACAACTGTATTTTATTGCCTCTTGTGAAATAATACAGAAGTTAGAATTCCTCCTGGCTCAAATAAGGTTTTTACAGTGTTTCAGTTGGCCAGACCTGACTAGGTCATGCCTTCAAAATGGGGGAAGGCATTATGTTTTCTCAAGCCTAGTCTTTAACCTCATGATAGTCTCTGAGGAAAGTGCAAACTTGGCTTTTAAGATGAATACACAATTCAATTAATGTTTTTATAATAATTCCCAGAATTACACTCTGGGTTCCATGGAAAAAACAAAGTTAAATAAGACATGATCACTGTCTCTTTGGAGACTATAATTTAGTAGGCTCTATGGCACCCCACTCCAGTACTTTTGCCTAGAAAATCCCATGGATGGAGGAGCCTGGTAGGCTGCAGTTTATGGGGTCGCTAGAGTCGGAAACGACTGAGCAACTTCACTTTCACTTTTCACTTTCATGCATTGGAGAAGGAAATGGCAACCCATTCCGGTGTTCTTGCCTGGAGAATCCCAGTGACGGGAAGCCTGGTGGGCTGCCGTCTATGGGTCGCAGAGTCAGACACGACTGAAGCGACTTAACAGCAGCAGCAGCAGCAGTCCATCCCAAAGGAGACCAGTCCTGGGTGTTCATTGGAAGGATTGATGCTGAGGCTGAAACTCCAATACTTTGGCCACCTCATGCGAAGAGCTGACTCATTGGAAAAGACCCTGATGCTGGGAGGGATTGGGGGCAGGAGGAGAAGGGGATGACAGAGGATGAGATGGCTAGATGGCATCACCGACTCGATGGACATGAGTTTGGATGAACTCTGGGAGTTGGTGATGGACAAGGAGGCCTGGTGTGCTGCAATTCATGGGGTCGCAAAGAGTCAGACATGACTGAGTGAACTGAACTGAACTCAACAACTCTGAAAAAATCTGCAAAATAAAGTGGTCCATTTTTATTTTTAGAGTACTTTTCTGCTAATAATTCTAAAGTTTGAATGTAGTAGATTTTTAGATATAACATTTCATTTCCTGAAACAAGACTACATTTCAGACATATAAAATGGTATATAATATAAAATACATATTCTTTAAGATAGCACTAGAATGATAGGAGACCCACTTCCATGGAAACCTGTTTAAATCCAAGGTTAAATTACTTTAGAGCCTTTATCATTAGCAATAATAATAACAACAGTGTCATAACATGTAAAGTTGCTTCTAAAGTTCAAAGGAAATTATTTGCTTCAACTGCCTTCTACACAATACTTGTTTCTTTTCTACCAATTTTCCAGTTTTGCGTCTCAAATGCCTATCCTCTAGTTATTTCCACTACCTTTTGAGATGTACTCCTGTGCATGTCATTGAGAAAACAAATGTTCATGACCTACATCTCTTCTCCAACTTCATCTTCATCTGCATTTGACACCAGGAACTCCTCAACTATTCTCTCTTTACCTGTACTATTCTAAGCTCATAAAAAGAGAAATCAAATCCTTATATCCCTCTCTCACATTATTTTGCACATGAGTCCTCCAAAGATTCATTAAATTAAAAAAAAATCAGTATCTCTATCCTAGTTTCTTTGTTTTATACCCCTAGAGATATTTCCTATTTTTTTTCACATTCCTGTACTCTTTCATAATCCAACCTATCTCCTATGTCTATAGATTGAATTTAAAAATATATGTTTTATGTTTAACCTTACCCTATTTTCCCCAGAGCTTTCAAGTACAACTATGATTCTCCTCAAAGCCAGATTATGTAAATAAATTATAAAGTATATTTCAGACCCCTAAATTCCCCTCTTAAAGAGATCTTAGACAATACGGAATATGGTTCAACAGGTTAACTTTTATCACATTTTTAAAAAAATACTAACAAAGACCTAAAAATTGTATTCCTATTATTTAAACACACTCTAACCCTATAGGTATAACTGGTTACTTACTTTTTTTGCAAACTCCATGATTATAATCACTATTACCCTCATAGAAAATGAGGATAATTGTGGCTTCTCCTTTGGAGAAGCCAAATTGTTTCTTAAACTCAAGGTCAGAGGATACACTGAATTGATTGATAACATTTCGTAGACAGAACTCTAAGATGGCCTCCAAGATTCCTAGTCCCTAGTATACACACCTTGTATAATCCCCTTCCCTTGAATGATGGTGGGATCTGTGAATATGATCAATGTCAGTCTCATGATTAGATTACATTATATTGCAAACATAATTGAGGACTGGTGTGCTGCAATTCATGGGGTCGCAAAGAGTCGGACATGACTGAGCAACTGAACTGAAATGAAGGTGCCTAATAAGTTATCTTTGAGTTAACCAAAATGGAGTTTATCCCAGGTAGACCTAGGATCTAGTCATGGCACTTTAGAAAAAGGTCTAGAGGTAACAGACAAGTAGCAGCAGCAGATGCTCTTCTGCTGACCTTGAAGAAGCAAACTTCCATGTTGTAGAGAGGGCAACATGGCAAGGAATGGTGAACAGCTTCTAGAAGGTGAGATCTTCAGTCCTATAACCACAAGGAATTAAGTTATGCCAACAACCAGTGAGCTAAGAAGAGGACCTTGAACCTCTAATGAAATTACATCCCTGGAAACACCATGATTGCAGCCTGTGAGGCCCTGAAATGAGGACATAAACTATGCCCAGACTCTTGACCCACAGGAATTGTGAGATAATAAATGTGTGTTGTTTTAGCTGCTAAATTTGTATTCATTTGTTATATGGCATTTTGTTGTTGCTGTTGTTGTTCAGTCACTAAGGCATGTCTGACTCTTTGCGATCCCATGGACTGCAGCACACAGCTCCTCTGACCTTCACTATTTCTCAGAATTTGTTCAAATTCATGTCCGTTGAGTGATGTTATCTAACCACTTTATCCTCTGCTGCTCTTTTGTCCTTTTGCCTTCAATGTTTCCCAGCATCAGGGTCTTTTCCAATGAGTCAGCTCTTCATATCAGGTAGCCAAATGATTGGAGCTCCAGCTTCAGCATCAGTCCTTCCAGTGAATATTCAGGGTTGATTTCCTTTAGGATTGACTGGTTGATCTCTTCCTGTCCAAGGGACTCTCAAGAGTTCTCCAACACCGCAATTCAAAAGCATCCATTTTCTGGTGCTCAGCCTTCTTTATGGTCCAACTCTCACATTTGTACATGACTACTGGGAGAACCATAGCTTTAACTATGTGGACTTTTGTCGGCAAAGTGATGTCTCTGCTTTTTAATATGCTAAGTTTGTCATAACTTTTCTTCCAAGGAGCAAGTGTCTTTTAATTTCATGGCTGCAATCACTGTCCACAGTGATTTTGGAGCCCAAGAAAATAAATCTGTCACTGCTTCCAATTTTTCCCCTTATATTTGCCATGAAGTGATGGGACCAGATGCCAGTTATACAGCACAAAAACCTAATTATATATTTTGTCTCCTCTTACTTGTTTTTCTGGACCTTTTTTAACTTAACTCATTTTGACTTCCTTGACTATATCCTGACTATCTGGAGTTTTGATTTCCTTATCCCAGCCTCTAGAAACTACATGTTTCTAAACCATGCTGAGCCTCCATGGATTTCTGACTTCTGTAAAATGCACATATCTCCCTTCTTTTGAGTTTCCCTCAACTCCTGTCTCTTCATACTATACACTGTAATACACTACTGTTTCCTGGTAGCTGCTTTGTGACAACCCACTTTGTCCTCCCACTTATGTCTCTCTCTGTCAAATAAAGGCTCAATCCACAGTCCTGTACAAATTGTTCAAATCCAAACTACACTATATCTCATGTTGAGTCAAGTACAGAATTATAGGTCAACAGACCTCCAAGTTATCAGTGGACTCAATTTGCATCTGACTCTTATTAAGTTTTCTGTCTGCCTTATAATTAACTCTTTGAGGAAAGTATCAGGGGATTCCTAAGAAAAAAAGCAGGTACTTGGTCTTGGTAACCAGACACTCCTTGATAGGCCTAGGCAGATAGTTTGGTTTAAAAAGAAAAAAAAAAAAAGGCTTTGGCTGGCAGCAAATGCCCTTTGAAGCAGTCCTGTTACTGAGAGTCCCAGTGTGATTGCAGCCTGGTCTCTCCTCTCTGATTCTCCTGACTTCAGAAGTGTGAGCTGACCACATTGTTGCCTCCTTTGCCCTCTAAATCAGATTAGTCCCTAGACTCTGATCTCCCTCAGATCCCTGCTCCAGGGTTTACTCATTGACTATCCGTGTTCACGCCTGCATGACCCATTTGAAAGAGACTCTAGTTACTATGTTATCCTATCTTTTGTGGCCTCCATATTATTCTTGAGAAGGTGGCAAATAGCCTCTGATTAATATCACTCAGCACTAGAGAATGAGCTCAAACAGCACACATCAAATCCATAAACTGTTTGCTTTTCATGTCCTGTCTACATTTAACTTTATGTGTCAATATGACTTGGCCATGGAATGCCCATATATTTTGGTGTTTGGGGATGAGAATAACATTTGAGTGGGAAGGCCATGTAAAGCAGATTGCTGTCCCTAATGTGAATGCCCTTTGTTCAATCAGTTGAAGGCCTGAATAGTACAAAAAGGCTGAGTAAGAGGAAACCTACCTGGCCTGATTACTTGAACTGTAAGATCAGTCTTCTTCCCTTGGACTGGAACTTACATCATTGACTTTCCTGGTTCTCAGGACTTTAGACTTGGACTATGGCTTATACCATTGGCTCTCCTAGGTCTCTAGCTTGGGACTTCACAACCTCCATAATCACATGAGCCAGTTCCTTAAAATAGATCTCTCTCTCATTCTCTCATTTATTTTCTCTTTCTCTCTCTCTCTCTGCATACACATACACAAACACACACACACACAGTTGACACTTGAACATAGATTTGAACTGTGTGGGTCTGCTCATTACATACATTTTTTTCAACAGTAAATACTACAGTCCTATGATAGTTGGGTCCACAAGTGGTAAAATTCACAGATGCAGAATCACAGGTTCTGCAGAGGGGTCAGTAATCCTAATTCCCATGTTGTTCAAAAGTCAACTACAGATAGTCAGAAAAATAAGATAGATAGACAGATGTAGATATAGATCTACTATTGCTTCTGTTTCTCTAGAGAACTCTAACTAATACCCTTATCTCTCTGTCAACTAAGAGGCTTCTAAAGAGCAAGAACCATTCCTTGGGACTCTCTGCCTTCTTTTCCTGTATCCAGTACCATGCTTTGCATGCTGTGGATGTTGTATAAATGTTGTTAACTAAATTCCTAAAGAAAGAAAATCTGTTGAAATCCCTTACCAAGAGTGTGATATATTAGTATAAGCAACATTGATTTGTATGCCCATTAGAGCTCCCAGCAAGCCAGGCCTTTCCTGTGGACAAATAATTTGGGTTGCCCTGGTCACAATGAAGAATAGGAAGAAGATAGCCTTTTCTCTCTGCAGAGGTTGCTGAATCAGTTCTCCTAAGGAGACTTCTGTGTTTGTAATCACTTCAGTATTTCTAAAAAGGCAAGACAGTATACAAAGGAGTAAACATGAGATTGCCACTTAACAAATCGGAATCAGAATGAAAATTAAAAAGCTGGAGTTTCAGAGGCTTTGCAGGTTTTTCTATTCAAAGAATAAAATGATTTTTTTTAAAAAAGAATAAGAATAATGAAGGGAGGAGAAGGCAAAGAATGGCTAGTACAGCCCAGGCAGAGGCCATCTCCAGAAAGCTTTCAAAGAGCTATAGGCCTTAGTCTAAGAGAAGAAAAATGAACCAGGCATGTTAATCTCTAAATGAAGCCTTGCTAAGGCATATAACACTTTTCTCTTCACTATATTAGAATAAACAGGGTTATTGAGCCACAGCCTGGCCATTTTTCAGTTCAATCTTCAGAATTCAAGAACAAGTAGGTAAGTTTACTTAAAAAGACTAATTTTGTTTGCCCAGACAAGCCCACCAAAGAGCTCTGGGCTAGATAAAAACATCCTGACACTCGCACAATCAAAAAAGTTATTCATGCAATTGATTCAAAACTCAGACTCTCAAACAACGTTCAGGGAGAACCTGACCTGACCTCATAGAGATTCTGAAGAATTTTCCATTTCCATTTCCAAAAACAATGCCATTGACCTCTATAAACAATAAGCAACTGAGATTCCAGGTTTAAAAAGAAACGTGGAAACATCCTGGTACAAGTGCGGAACCTCTTGCTTCTTGGGAAATCAACCCAAAATATAAATATAACCTAATATTGGCACAGAATATGTTTATACTTCAAATGTTGATTAAATCTCTCCAAGTCCCACAGGGTTCTTATCTACAAAGCAGTAAGCTTCAGTTTCTGTAGCTTTATAAATATGTGTATCTCTCCAGTGGTTGGATTGCTTCCTATGAATATATTACATCATTAAGTGAGACCAATTGCCCTTTTGTTTTCAAGTTAAGGAGCCATCAGCTTGAATCTATACACAAGCTTCCAAGTGAATTGACATATGTGTTTTCCATCATTCTTTACCATCTCATTGAAAATGGGTTAAAACCCAGTTTTATGGTGTTGGTTTCAAAATCAAAGTCAAAAATAAAGATATGGAGACTAGAAAAGACTAATAACTGCTTCATGTAAAGGGCTTAATTGTTTAGCATAAACTTGCCTATTATATTAAATCAGCCTATCCATTTATCCCCAAAATAAACACTAAATACAACATCTCTGCAAAGACACATACAGGGTTGTGATGCTTCAACACCAAAATTGTTCCCCGCTAACTGGAAAAAGTTAAACATCCAATTAGTACTAGGGATGGATTGAGTACAAAGCCACAAGAAAGAAAACCAACATGTAGCTTAGAACTCTATTCAGACAGTCTCCACGATGCCAGGGCATAGTCCCAAGGTGGGGCATGATCCAGCTACTGCCCAAATCCCACACTTACCACTCAATAGCACACACACAGAATAGATATAAATAACAATGCAAGAGCTTTGAAAATGGAACTGAAGGAATTCCCTGGTGTTCCATTGGTTAGAACTTAGCATTTTCACTGCTGGGGCCCAGGTTCAATTCCTGGTTGGGGAACCAAGACCCTGGAAGACCTGCAGAGTGGCCAAGTGAGGGGAAAAAAAAAAAGAACTGATATTGAAACTATAACCATTTGGAACTTGCAGACTGTACTATACAGGATTGACTATATGCTAAAACAAAAATTTTCAACATTGTCAAAGATATTTAAACAAGAACAGAGTCTCATAACATAATGTTCAAATGCATAGGATACAATTCAAAATTACTCTACATTTGAAAAACCAGAAAAATCCAACCAGCAAGGGGAAAAAAATCAATAGCCACCAATGCCAGGATGACACAAAAGTCCTCAATAAAATATGCGCAAACAGAATTAAAGCAGAGTTAAAAAGAAAAATAAAAAGTACCGTAAGTACCACAACCAAACAGAGGATATCCCAGGAATGTAAGACTGGTTTAAAATATGAAAATAAATCAGCATTATCTACCACATAAACACTGTAAAGAAATAAACTGTGATAATATCATTTGAAACAGAGAAAGCATTTGACAGAATTAAACAATCATCCATGACGAACACTCTCAGAAAATTAGGAATAGAAGGGAATTTACTCAGTCTAATAAAAAGGCATCTACAAAAACCAATAACAAAACAGATAAACAAAATAGGAAATGCAGTGCCCAATCCCCCAATAAGTGTGATTAGCACAGGTATACACAGGTCAGGTAGTACGTGATGTTTCCCAGCCTATGGCCACTGACCACAAAGAGTGAGGCCAAAAAAGAAAAAAAAAAAAAAAAAAAATCATGGTTTTTGCTTTACCCAGAGATCAGGAACAAGGCAAAGATGTCCACTCTATTTATTTCTATTCATCATACTGGCAGTTCTAGCCAATGTAATGAAACAAGAAAATAAACACAAGGCATACAAAACTAGAAAGGAAGAAATAAACCTGTTCCTATTAACAGATAACATAAAAGTCTATGTAGAAAATCCCAAGAATTCTACAACCACAAAAAAAATCCCAATACCTTTCAGTGAGTTTAGCAAGATTGTAGGATACAATATCAAATACAAAACTCAATCCTCTTTATACATGTTAGTAGTGAAAATTTGAAACTCCAAATTTTTAAAACATTTAAATTTTAAACATCATCTTCAACAGCTGTCTTCAAAAATGAAATACTGAGGTATGAAATAGCAAGACATGAATTGTATCTATATGCTGAAAACCATAAAACACTTATGAAATAAATCAAACCTCATCTAAATAAGGGCTTCCCTTGTGGCTCAGCTGGTAAAGAATCCACATGCAATTCAGAAGAACCCGGTTCGATTCCTGGGTCAGGAAGATCCCCTGGAGAAGGGATAGGCTACCCACTCCATTATTCATGGGCTTCCTTTGTGGCTCAGCTGGTAAAGAATCTGTCTGCAGTGTGGGAGACCTAGGTTTGATCCCTGGGTTGGGAAGATACCCTGGCAAAGGGAACAGCTTCACTCCAATATTCTGGCCTGGAGAATTCCACGGACTGTATAGGAGTTGCAAAGAGTCAGACACAACTGAGCAACTTTCACTTTCTTTTCTTTCATCTAAGTAAATAAAGAAACATACTTGTTTCATGAATTGGAAGATTCAACATAGTTATTATGTCAATTCTCCCAAAAATGACCTGCAGATTTAATGTTAAAAGCAGAGACATTACTTTGCCAACAAAGGTCTGTCTAGTCAAGGCTTTGGTTTTTCAAGTGGTCATGTACGGATGTGAGAGTTGGACTGTGAAGAAAGCTGAGCACTGAAAAATTGATGCTGTTGAACTGTGGTGTTGGAGAAGACTCTTGAGAGTCCCTTGGACTGAAGGAGATCCAACCAGTCCATTCTAAAGGAGATCAGTCCTGGGTCTTCTTTGGAAGGACTGTTGCTAAAGCTGAAACTCCAATACTTTTGCCACCCCATACGAAGAGTTGACTCATTGAAAAAGACTCTGATGCTGGGAGGGATGGGGGCGCAGGAGGAGAAGGGGACAACAGAGGATGAGATGGCTGGATGGCATCACCGACTCGATGGACGTGAGTTTGGGTGAACCCCTCCGAGAATTGGTGATGGACAGGGAGCCCTGGCGTGCTGCAATTCATGGGGTCGCAAACAGTAGGACACGACTGAGCGACTGAACTGAACTGACTGAACTAATGTAGGAAATGTTGTTGATATAGACAAGCTGATTCTAAAATGTGTATGAACATTCAAAGGAATTAGACTAATTAACTGTCTGCTATTAACAAAAGAAGATATATCCATATAATGCAATACTACTCAGTAATAAAAATAAAACAAACATTAAAATATTTATGGAAACTTAGCAATTTTTTAAGTGAAGGAGACTAGATGCAAAATTACAAACATTGCATGATTCTATTTATATGAAATATGAAGGAAGGCAAATTTCTAGATACAGAAAGCCCAGAAAGATAAGTGATTTCCTGGGGCTGGATGTAAGAGGTTGATTGAAAGCAAATTGACATGAAAAATTTTTTTGTGGTAACAGAAGTTTTCTAAAACAGGATTATGGGGGTGGTTGTACAACACTATAAGTTACTGAAATTCACTGAATTTTACAAAGGATTGATTTATGGAGTGTAAATTATGCCTCAATAAAGCTTTGAAAAATAAAAACTTTAAGAAGCAGGCTACAGGAAGTTATTAATATATATGAGCCAAGACTGGCAGTACATTGATAACTGTTGGTACTGTGTGATAAGGATCATTATATTATTCTTTCCTCTTCTGTTTATATCTGAAATTAAGAATACTGATGTACATAAGTATCAGTATACTTCATGCTCATAAGTGGCCCTTTAGGCAATTAAAATTGTTATGTAGACTTCCAAAAAGGCTCAGAATGGGACTGTTTTTCTAAACATTTTGTGCCTGCAAGATAATTTACACAACATGATATTAATGACATCTGAACTTCCTAAGGAAGTTCATATTGTATAATTCTATTGATACGAAATGTCTGGAAAAGGTAAATTTATAGATTTTGAGATTCTGCTAATGAATGAATCTTGACAGGTTCTTATCTACAAAAAGCTTTCCAAACAAAGACATTAAGTTAGTTGAGATTCTCACACTAGGCTGAAGTTGTGGAAAAAAAAACACTTTAACATTTTAACACTCTTTGCTGCTAACTAGACTCAACACTTCCAAAAATGTCTTGTTTTTTTCTGAGAGTTGACATTTTTTGAGTTTTTACATCTAAGATAATCCCTACTTTTCTGGAGAAAACCAAAATGGTGTAAAGTCTATGGAATTTGGATTCAGAACAGAGTTAGGTCTAGTTCCAAAGCTTACCAGCTATTGACCTTCAGCAAATTAATTGTTCTTCATCTATCACACATGTAACAAATCTGACCTTTGCAGGGTATTGTGATTACTGAAGTATATAAGTTATATGAAGCACCTAACAACCTGGCACATAGTAGGTATTGAATAAATGATGATTTATTGTCCAGTCATTTTCTAAATGAGTTTATTTCACAATAAAATGTAGTGACTATTGTTGTAATCTTGGTAAAGAATATAAGATACCCAGAGATTTTCAAATCTAACTTCTCCAATGCAGATGATAAGGTTCAAAGACGCAAGAAATTCCAAAGTTAGAAACCAAATCTAGGCTAGAACCCAAGTCTTGACTCAAAGTCAGTTTAGCAAAATGATTAAATGACCACTTTTAATCAGATACTTTGAGTTTGCTTCCTCGCTTTGCCATTTGACATCCTTTTTACACCTACTTTCCTCATTTGTAAGATAAAAAAAATAACAATAGCAGCTACCTCAAAGGTTTGTTGTCATGATTAAATGAAATGAAGCACACCAGGGCTTAGACTAACAGAGCCCAATAAATGTTAATTATAAGCACTGCATTTTCTGAATTCTAAGATTTATTTTTATCTGTTCTATCTAAAGTCAGTGTCTTAAAATTGAAATTTATGTTAATTTTAGTAATTTTCTTTTCCCCCAGAAAATTACTATGAAATCTATTTTTTTAAACTTATGATGTATCAATTTACATTCCATCAACAGTGCAAAAGGGTTCCCTTTTAACCACACCCTCTCCAGCATTTATTGTTTGTAGATTTTTTAATGATGGCCTTTCTGAGTGGTGTGATACTTCATTGTAGTTTTGATTTGCACTTCTCTAATAATTAATGATGTTGAGTATCTTTTCATGTGTTTATTGGCCATTTGGAGAAATGTCTATTTAGGCCTTCCATTTTTTGATTGCGTAGTTTGGTTTTTTGATATTGAGCTGCATGAGCTGTTTGTAGAGAATGGCATGGAGGTTCCTCAAAAAACTAAAAATAGAACTATTATACAACCCACCCGTCCCACTATTAGGCATATACTGAGAGAAAACTATAATTCAAAATGACACACACCCCAGTATTCAGTGCAGCACTATTTACAATAGCCAGGAGATGGAAGCAATCCAAATAACCATTGATAGAGAAATGGATAAAGAAGATGCGTACATATATATGACGGATTATTACTCAGCCAGAAAAAGGAATGAACCTGGGTCATTTGTAGAGACATGGATGGACCTAGAGACTGTCATACAGAATGAAGTAATTCAGACAGAGAAAAACAAATATCATATATTAACACATATATGTAGGATCTAGAAAAATTGTATAGATATCTTATTTGCAAAACAGAGACACAGACATAGAGAACAAACATATGGACAACAAGTGGAGGGATAAATTGGGAGATTGGGACTGACATATATACACTATTGATACTATGTATAAAATAAATAACTAATGAGAACCTATTGTATAGCTCAGGGAAAACTATTCAGTGCTCTGTGGTGGCCTAAATAGGAAAGAAATCCAAAAAAACAGGGGATGTACATATATATATGTATGTATAGCTGATTCACTTTGCTATACAGTAGAAACTAATTAAACATTGTAAAGCAACTATACTCCAATAAAATTAATTTTAAAAAACTAAACTAAATAAATAAAACTTAATGCTTACTTAGACTCAAGGAAATGTCAAGTTACCAGTTTAACTGTGTTTTGTTTCCTCTACACTTTAATATATCCAAAAGGTTACTAAGATCATAGGTGAACTGAAGTCTGGGACCATGTCTTGCTAATGTTTATAACCTAATACCTAGCACTGGCTGGTTTTAGAAAAGGCAGAGGAACCAGAGATCAAATTGCCAACATCTGCTGGATCATGGAAAAAGCAAGAGAGTTCCAGAAAAACATCTATTTCTGCTTTATTGACTATGCCAAAGCCTTTGACTGTGTGGATCACAATAAACTGTGGAAAATTCTGAAAGAGATGGGAATACCAGACCACCTGATCTGCCTCTTGAGAAATCTGTATGCAGGTCAGGAAGCAACAGTTAGAACTGGACATGGAACAACAGACTGGTTCCAAATAGGAAAAGGAGTACGTCAAGGCTGTATATTGTCACCCTGCTTATTCAACTTATATGCAGAGTACATCATGAGAAACGCTGGACTGTAAGAAATATAAGCTGGAATCAAGATTTCCGGGAGAAATATCAATAACCTCAGATAAGCAGATGACACCACCCTTATGGCAGAAAGTGAAGAGGAACTAAAAAGCCTCTTGATGAAAGTGAAAGAGGAGAGTGAAAAAGTTGGCTTAAAGCTCAACATTCAGAAAACGAAGATCATTGCATCCGGTCCCATCACTTCATGGGAAATAGATGGGGAAACAGTGGAAACAGTGTCAGACTTTATTTTTCTGGGCTCCAAAATCACTGCAGATGGTGACTGCAGCCATGAAATTAAAAGACGCTTCCTCCTTGGAAGGAAAGTTATGACCAACCTAGATAGCATATTCAAAAGCAGAGACATTACTTTGCCAACAAAGGTCCGTCTAGTCAAGGCTATGGTTTTTCCAGTGGTCATGTATGGATGTGAGAGTTGGACTGTGAAGAAGGCTGAGTGCTGAAGAATTGATGCTTTTGATCTGTGGTGTTGGAGAAGACTCTTGAGAGTCCCTTGGACTGCAAGGAGATCCAACCAGTCCATCCTAAAGGAGATCAGCCCTGGGATTTCTTTGAAAGGAATGATGCTAAAGCTGAAACTCCAGTACTTTGGCCACCTCATGCAAAGAGTTGACTCATTGGAAAAGACTCTGATGCTGGGAGGGATTGGGGGCAGGAGGAGAAGGGGATGACAGAGGATAAGATGGCTGGATGGCATCACTGACTTGATGGACGTGAGTCTGGGTGAACTCTGGGAGTTGGTGATGGACAGGGAGGCCTGGCGTGCTGCGATTCATGGGGTCACAAAGAGTCGGACATGACTGAGCGACTGAACTGACTGACTGACTGACCTAGCACTGGAGAGTGGATTAATAAGTATATACTGAATGAATGAATGAATGAAAAGGAGGAGAGACAGAGAAAAGAATGAAAAGGTGAAGAAAGATAACACAATGGGAAGAACAAGAAATCAGACACCAAGAAGATCTAAGTTCAAGTCTTAGAATTGCTGTAGATTTTTGGATGATATTGGATAACATTTAAACCACTTTTTTTTTTTTAACTTTTAGGCAAGAATAATGATACCTACATAATAGGGTTTCATTGAGGATTAAATGACATGATTACTATGATAGATACATATAACCAACAACCCTCTTTATATTACCATTCGAATGTCTATCTTGAACTTACTACCTTCAAAGCTGAACTCTTGACTCAAGTCCCCAGGTCAGTAAATGCAACCTCCATCCATTCTTTTTTGAAAACAAAAACACTGGCATGTTACTTGACTCCTCGTAGCAATCCAGTTTCTCCTCCCCATAAGAATAATTTATAGCGTCCAGCACCTCCCATCACTCCCAGAGATCTTTGTAAGTGAAAGTTTCTGAAACAAGCCTCATTTGCTTCACAGTATGTCCACCTCTGCTCTGTGCTCATTCTTTCACTCCTTTAAGTTTCTGAAGAAAAGCCACCATCCTGTTTCTCTCAGCATCCTCCTACTCTGCTTCCCATTTTTTCATGGTACTTTACAGTCTGACAGCACCCAAGATGATACATATTCGCTATTTTTGCTTACTGTCTGTCTCCCTGACTACACGTTTCTAGAATACGAGCCCTAGTGTTCGAGTGCATGTATCAGTAGCTTAGTCACGTCCACCTCTTTGCAACCCCATGGACTGTAGCCCACCACGCTTCTCTGCCCATGGAATTCTCCAGGCAAGAATACTGGAATGGGTTGCCATTTCCTTCTCCAGGGGATCTTCCCAAACCGGAGATTGAACCCAGGTCTCCTGCAATGCAGGCAGATTCTTTACCATCTGAACTACCAGGAAAGTATTCAAGTAGGATCTGCTTTTTCCCCTATACCACTGGTGTCTAGAATAGTCAATGACATATGTAGATTCTCAAACAAATAACCATTGATTTAGCTTTAAAATAGATGAAAATTAGGTCATTGGGTTATTATGACTTGAACTAATTATTTGCCTGAAGTGCTTTTCCTTTTGTGAGGTGAATATCTATAATAAATGCCTAGAAACAAAAACTACATTTTTACAAGTGTGTTGATTTCTAAAAATCTGAAATAAATTAATTTCGATGTTGTAAGTAAAATAACTGCAAACTTAATAAATCTCTTCAAAGCAGATAATCCTAGTAGTCATCTGATATCTTTTTCATATTGTACAAATAGTATGATGTTTGAAAATACAGACAGTATGATGATTGAAACTGCACTGATTAATTTATGTTTCAGTTTCTTAACTAATCTACTAATTTACTGAATTAGCTAACATAGTTACTGAATGACTAATAAATACAATTCAGAAATATGGTGAAAGTGATTGGCATGGGAGGAAAATAAAAATAAAATTTCTTTTCAAAATCCTATTTTGTTCTCAGGGACTTTAATGAAGACAGACCATGCTCTAGAAATGGTGCCATTTCAAGTATAGAAAGGCAGTTTGGAACAACCACTGTAGCCTTTTAATTCCTCCTTCCTCCTTTATTCTACTAAAGAAAATTGGGATAGCAAGAAAAGACAATTTTTTTTAAAATTTCATATCCTACCCATACTCCGAGAGAAAAGAATTCACAATTCATTTCAAAACCCTAGAATAATCATGGCTTGAGCAACTGATAATCCAGGAATTAACAAACTCTAATTAATGATGTCTCCTTATTGTAAAATAATAAAGCAAACTTAATCATTTATCCCACTTCCCTCTGGATAATCCAAGGATAGCTGCATAAATTTATCAGATATAGAGAAATAGTTGTTATTGGGAAAAACTGAAGCTTGAATACTCAATGAATGCTTTTAAGATGTGAGTTAACTATAGCTATCTCAGTATGCCCATCTCGGGATTCATCAGTTTCCTGTGCTTTAAGCTTCTTGACATCCACTATGCCTAGATCCATCTGCTATTTTCCAAGATAGCACTTCTCTGACTCCCAGCATTTTCTCATTGAGGCCAATCTTTCATATTCTCTAATGTTCAGGATCTCCCATCATCCATACACAGTGGCAACACCTTCAGGAACTGTATTACTGGTCACAAATTTCCCTTATTATCATCAGCTTACTCTATTAACCAAACATCTGCATGTGTAGAAGAGAGGCTGAGAGACTAATTAAAGATCAGAAATTAAGTTAAGAAATTTGGAAAGAAAGCAGCTCAGCGCATTTGTTCTTTTGTCCTTGTTTCTCAGAATGTACCAGAGGTGGCTGAACTGGGTCAAATAGAAAGGGTTAACACTAGCACTTCATTCAAGGTTGAAATCTTTTACTGAGTAGCTCTGTATTAGCTATTACTAATAATAATTTAATAATCACTAAAATATTTAGCAGCACACAGACAGGTCTTTCAGAGAAGGCAATGGCACCCCACTCCAGTACTCTTGCCTGGAAAATCCCATGGACAGAGGAGCCTGGAAGGCTGCAGTCCATGGCGTCGCTGAGGGTCCGACATGACTGAGCGATTTCACTTTCACTTTTCACTTTCCTGCATTGGAGAAGGAGATAGCAACCCACTCCAGTGTTCTTGCCTGGAGAATTCCAGGGACGGGCTGCCGTCTATGGGGTCGCACAGAGTCGGACATGACTGAAGTGACTTAGCAGTAGTAGCAGATAGGTCTTTGCTAGTGTGAAATGCAAAGGGTTATTATTTTTGAACTGTGTGTTGGAGAAGACTCTTAAGAGACCCTTGGACTGCAAGGAGATCCAACCAGTCCATCCTAAATGAGATGAGTCTTGAAATGTTCATTGGAAGGACTGATGTTGAAGCTGAAACTCCAATACTTTGGCTACCTGATGCAAAGAGCTGACTCATTTGAAAAGACCTTGATGCTGGGAAAGATTGAAGGCAGGAAGAGAAGGGAACAACAGAGGATGAGAAGGTTGGATCACATCACTGACTTAATGGAGATGAGTGAGTAGACTCCGGGAGCTGGTGATGGACAGGGAGGCCTGGCGTGCTATGGGTCCATGGGGTCACAAAGAGTCAGACATGACCAAGTGACTGAACTGAACTGATTATTCCACTTCAGCTATAGATAGGCTTTCCATTCGATCTTGAAAGTGTAGGTCACATGCTAAATATCAATTCTAATAACTCAATTACAAGTGAAAACTTAGGAAGAAGGACTTTTGGGAAACAATAATATAGGTCTTAGCCTAAACCCCTCTTAAGGGCTTAGCGTGGTGTTTCTTTGCACTGCCCTTAGCAGGGAGGATTCAAAATTATCCTCCTGCATTCTGGATTTAGTCCTTTCTGCCTTGATTGCTCAAGTATATTATTTGCTTGCACTAGACACATGGAAAAGGCATGGACACTGTCCACATGTGAACAGTGGACAGGATGGGTTCTATCCACCAAACTTGATAGTATCCCTAAAATATATAGGAGTCTCCATCCTCAAAATGTTCAAATGAGATAACTGAATAAACAAAACTCTCAGATATGTGATCAAAATACTCACATTTGGCATCATGTACACTAACTTTAAATCAGTGAACAACTGCTGTGGGTTGAACAGTGTCTCCCCAAAATTCATATCTGTCCAGAAACCCCAGAATGTGATCTTATTCAGAAACAGGGCCTTTGTAGATATAACTGGTTAAGATGACGGCAAACTGGATTAGGTTGGGCCTTAAATTCAATGACGGATGTCTTTACAAGAAGAGGAAAAAATACACAGAGATTCAGAGGAGAATACCAAGTGAAAACAGAGGCAGAAATGACATGTCTACTAGCCAACAAATGCCAAAGACTGCTTGTAATCACCAGAAGCTAGGAAAGAGGCAAGGAAATATCTCTCTCTAGAACCTGTGGAGGGAGCATGACCCTGCGAACACCTTGATTTCAGACTTTTAGCTTTGAGAACTGTGAGATAATAAATTCCTATTGCTTTAACCCATCCAGTTTGTAGTAATTTGTCATGGCAAGCCTAGGAAATGAATACAGCAGCCAACACACGAGGTTCCATAGAACTCAGCCTGACTTTGGGAGGATGTTATTCCTTGAGAATGGAGTTTGAAAGACAAAAACTATAGACTAAGCCCACATCAGATATACAAATAGCAGTCTCCTTTTTAGGATGGGAAAAGTATAAAAATCATAGTGACTGAAAAATATGCACAACCTAAAAGTTGACAGTTACATTTAATTTGGCAGACATTCTTAGGACTTCAAGCCCAGAAGACAGCATCTCAAATAACTGTTCCCAGGAGGCAAAGAGGAAGGCAGGATTTACAGCAGTTTTTGCAAGGATACCAGGAAGTTAGAACAGAAAATTACTATTAATAAAAGAAAACTAAACTATCTCAGGTTAAGGAATTTAGTTTTTTCTATCTATGGAAAGAAGCAAGAGTTTTAGTTCACTGAAATCATTGCTTTGAGATGCACTTCAGCTATCTAGGGCCAGTATCCTGTGTTTTCATGCAAAGATGGGCACAATAAAGGACAGAGATGGTATGGACCTGACAGAAGCAAAAGATATTAAGAAAAGGTAGCAAGAATACACAGAAGAACTATACAAAAAAGACCTTCATGACCCAGATAACCAAGATGGTGTGATCACTCACCTAGAGCCAGACATTCTGGAATGCAAAGTCAAGTGGGCATTAGGAAGTATCAATACAAACAAAGCTAGTGGAGGTGATGGAATTCCAGTAGAGCTATTTCAAGTCCTAAAAGATGATGCTGTGAAAGCATCATCATAAAAGATGATGCTGCACTCAATATGACAGCAAATTTGGAAAACTCAGCAGTGGCCACAGGACTGGAAAAGGTCAGTTTTCATTCCAATCCCAAAGAAAGGCAATGCCAAAGAATGTTCAAACTACCACACAATTGCACTCATCTCACACACTAGCAGAGTAATGCTCAAAATTCTCCAAGCCAGGCTTCAACAGGACATGAAACATGAACTTCCAGACATTAAAGCTGGATTTAGAAAGGGCAGAGGAACCAGAGATCAAATTGCTAACATCTGTTGGATCATCAAAAAAGCAAGAGAGTTCCAGAAACACATCTACTTCTGCTTTATTGACAATACCAAAGCCTTTGACTATGTGGATCACAACAAACTGTGGAAAACTCTTCAAGAGATGGGAATACCAGACCACCTGACCTGCCTCCTGAGAAATCTGTATGCAGGTCAGGAAGCAGCAGTTAAAACTGGACATGGAACAACAGACTGGTTCCAAATTGGGAAAGGAGTACGTCAAGGCCGTATGTTGTCACCCTGCTTATTTAACTTATATGCAAAGTACATCATCTGAAATGCCAGGCTGGATGAAGCACAAGCTGGAATCAAGATTGCTGGGAGAAATATCAATAACCTGACATATGCAGATGACACCATCTTTATGGTAGAAAGCAAAAAAGAACAAAGAGCCTCTTGATGAAAGTAAAAGAGGAGAGTGAAAAAGTGGGCTTAAAGCTCAACATTCAGAAAACTAAGATCATGGCATCTTGTCCCATCACTTTATGGCAAATAGATGGGGAAACAGTGGAAACAGTGAGAGACTTTATATTGGGAGGCTCCAAAATCACTGCAGATGGTGACTACAGCCATGAAATTAAAAGATGCTTACTCCAAGAAAAATTATGACCAACCTAGACAGCATATTAAAAACCAGAGACATTATGTTGCCAATGAAAGCCTGTCTAGTCAAAGCTATGGTTTTTCCAGTAGTCATGTATGGATTTGAGAGTTGGACTATTAAGAAAGCTGAGCGCCAAAAAATTGCTGTTTTTGAACTGTGGTGTTGGAGAAGACTCTTGAGAGTCCCTTGGACTACAAGGAGATACAATCAGTCCATCCTAAAGGAAATCAGTCCGGAATATTCATTGGGAAGACTGATGCTGAAGCTGAAACTCCAATACTTTGGACACCTGATGCGAAGAACTGACTCATTTGAAAAAACCCTGATGCTGGAAAATATTAAAGGCAGGAGGAGAAGGGGAGAATGGGATGACAGAAGATGAGACAGTTGGATGGCACAACCGACTCAATGGACATGAGTTTGAGCAAGCTCTGGCTGTTGGTGATGGACAGGGAAGTCTGATGTGCTGCAGTCCATGGGGTTGCAAAGAGTCAGACAGGACTGAGCAACTGAACTGAAATGAACTGAAATCATTTCTTTGATATGCACTTCAGCTACCTGGGGCCAGTATCCTGTGTTTTCACATTCTGAGTTTTCTTAGGCTGCACAGTCCAGTCAGGAGTGGCAGCATGCAGGCTGATGACTGCTAGATTGCAGGCATTCTTTGTCACCTTCCTGATTTCCCTTGGGGCTCACCTTTGAAGCAGTGGTTAAGTGGTGGCTAGATCCTTTGTTTACTGATACAGCAAGCAGTAATTTATTTCTCAATTCCTTTCTATTGGGAGAGGTTTCTAGGTACCTCTAAGAGTCATATTTGCCTCCACTTAATTCTTCCCCATTTCTCATTATTATTATTATTATTTGGTGAAGATTGTGCTATTAATTACTGTTTCAAATGGTGCTATAAATTTTGATTTAGGGTCTTCAAGGTTTTGTTTTCAGCTTTAAACAATAGTCTAAGATTGGGAAGCTATAATTTGGTGCTCAGATCAGGCAGAGTGGGTGGTTATTGTTATAAGTTGTAATTTCCTGGGAAATGCTGAGGAATGTTCCAGAATGTCAGGAGTTAACCAGAGTGAAATAAATCGCAAGCAAAACAATCCCTTCCATAATAATGTGGAAAAACTTGAGGGAAATGTACTTAGATGAATTTGCAACTTTGTTTACATATAAATTAGAGAGCATGAAATTGAGTGCTGCTGGCCAAAGGTTAAGGAATTTGTACCCAGTTTGTAACTTGTAGTTGGCAGCAAACAGGAAACAATAAAGACAAAAATTCAATGTTCCAGATCCTCCCTGCATATCTGCGCAGGAAAGTTTACTCACTGACTAACGGCCCTCTTTCAGGGTTCTGCACATCCTTCTTCAGTACCCTGAGCACAGCCACAAGTTTTAAAAGTTGTTTTAGCCACAGAAGATGTATGCAACTTGTTCTTGTGTTGGCTTCTCACAGAGTCAGAAAGAGGGAGAATTATGTTGTTTTTATTCATGCCACGCTTTTTTAATGCCAGAGTGCTGAATGAAGCTTTCAAAGGAAAAAAAGCAACAGAGGAAAAATAATCAATAGTAAAAGCTGACTAATGGCTAACAACTGTAAGTGTTTGGTGTACGCAAAATATAGCTGCAGGAGGGGAAAGAAGAGAGATTGAAATGCTGATCAAGAGGCCTGCTCAGTTTAAGAAATGGGAAGTGAGACTTTAAAATGAGATGTCAAAGAAAGAGTGCGTTCCTGTTCATTCTCTGCACTGACCTCTCACATTGCACGTCTTCACAGCCCTTGCTAAAAAACGGAGCTACAAATTCTTTCTAAATTTCTCTTGGAGGAGGAGGGAAAAAATGAGCTGGTTTTATCATGCTTACCTAAAATGCAAGAATAGTGGAAAATGCATTTTCTTGATGCACATGGGCAGTAATTCAGGTGTGGATACGTGAAATGAAAGCATCTCCTGCCATATTAATAAATAAGAAATGTCACAGCCATTAGCAATTTCTGGCCTCCAAATGTGAATGAGGGCTCAAGGCGATCCAGGATGCTGCCACCACCACCCCACCCACCACCAAGCCCCCCTCCCCGCCACCAGTCCACCCCCCCTCCCACCTCACCATGATGATTTCTAAGGAGCTGGGGGAATGCAAGAAGCAAGGTGAACAAGGAAACAGGATTAGCCCCTGATAGCTAAGGTGCTTATGAAAAGAATGAATTCAGTGAGCCCAGAGGCTTGCATCTTCCATACATAGAATGCTAAATTCCTTGATACCTGATCTTGAGGTTCAGACTCCCTGTTCCCTTTGTTGCAAACTTGTATGTATATAGCCTGACTTCCCCTCTTGCCTCCTTGGAGCAGTTTTCTCAAAGCTACTAAGATGCTCCGCTCCCAGGCTCACAGTCTGAAACATTCCCACCAAAGAAAATAACTCTACTTTCAGGTTGTGACTCTATTTTTTAGTCAACAGATACAACCTGGATCCTCATTATTTTCTTCCTTTCTCCAGGACTCCATCCTCTCCCTTTGAGCTGTTATCCACAGCTCTATGAACAGAGCTGGGAAGACACCATGTAATCCTGTACCTCTCGGTGAGAAAAGTTGAGTCAATGAAACAGCAGGACCTATATGAAAAACTCTTAAGAGCAACTGACTGGCATGTGTCAACTAAAACAATTGCACAGCATGAGAGTTGCAAGTTAAGTTTTATTTGGGGCAAAATGAGGACTGCAGCCCAGGAGACAGCACCTCCGATAGCTCTGAGAGACTGCTCCAAAGAGGTAGAGGGGAAAGACAGTATATATGTGATTTTGGTAAAGGGGGAATATGTGCCATCAAGCACATATTTTCTGTAGAAAGTTTCTGCTGGTGTCATGACACTTCTGCTAGTCATGAGAAACAATCGTCATCATGAGAAGATGTAAGAATTAGGCTCATAAAGTCAGCTCCTGAGAATATCTATCTAAAGATCTGGGTTGCCAGTTTCCAGAAGCACCGAGTGCCTCATTTCTGCTTTCCACCCTGAACTCCTTTAGGGGGTGTTGGAGGTCAGCAGCTTCAGTGGCACGTGGTTTAATCCTTGTAGAGGTAGATGGCAAGCACCCACGGCAAGTGCCAATTTGTGGTTGATACATGGCAAGTGTGAGACAGTTAAAAGATAAACTAAGGCAGGAGACTTCCCTTGTGGTCCAGTAGTTAGGAATCTGCCTTACGATGCAGGGGACTTGGGTTTGATCCCTGGTTAGGGAACTAAGATCCCATATGCCACGGAACAACTAATAAGCCTGCACACCTCAACTTCTGAGCCCGCACACCACAACTAGAGAGTCTGTATACTGCAACAAAGGATCCTGAGTGCTGTAGCCAAATAAATAAATAAAATCTATTTAAAAAAAAAAAGATAAACTAAGGCATATTTTTAAATGTCAAGAGTTTATTTCAGCAATGACTGACCCAAATCAGGCAGCACCAATCATGAAGTGGTCAGGAGCACACCACCAAGGGGAGCCTGGGGGCTGGAGGTGGGGGGAAACTTTTATACAGAAAAGGCAGAAGGAAAGCAAAGAAAGCATTGACTGGCTATAGCTTAAAGCCCAGCTGGCTGATTGGTTGTCCTTGGGTTTTGCTTTCATAACCTTCAGATATTTACAGGCTTAGATTTTAGTTTGCTTACCCAGATCACCACAGCATTAAAGACACATCAGTCTAACGGTCTCCTTGTTTAATTAATTTAGCAAGATTTAGTTATACATGAACTTCCCTGGTGGCTCAGACCTTAAAGCGTCTGCCTACAATGTGGGAGACCCAGGTTCAATCACTGGGTCGGGAAGATCTCCCGGAGAAGGAAATGGCAACCCACTCCAGTATTCTAGCCCGAAAAATCCCACGGACGGAGGAGTCTGTTAGACAACAGTCCATGGGGTCGCAAACAGTCGGACACGACTGAGAAACTTCCATTTCACTTTCACTTTCACTTTAGTTATACATAAAAGGAAGTGGAAAAAAAAACTAAGTGGATAAAGGATAGAATTTGGAAGGCAAAGACCTGGGATAAAACCCTGGCCTTGCCCCTCACCCTCACTCAGTGGCCTTGGACAAGCCCTTTAACTTCTAATTCTTTAGACTCTTCCCTTGAAAATGGGGAGTATAACCAACCTTACACAGCAGTCATAAGGATTAGATGCAGGAGCACTTTCTATATTACATTTGCACTATTATAAAATATTGTTTTTCTCATGGGGAGGGAGGCAATCCCAGCCTTCAGTGAGGGAACAGCAAAGTTATCTCCACACTTCGTTCAAAGTTGTATTATCATTGTGAAGGTGTAAACAACAGAGAACACCAGATTTGTTTTTGCTTTGTTTGATGCCCACAGTTTATTTTTAAACTTTAATTGAATAAGTTGTCAACATTTTAACATTGGGCTATTTTATACACACATTCAGTTTCCTGTCTTCTCTGGCAGCTAAAGGCCAACCTTCCCACACAGCAAGAATCACCAGTTCTAAGCAGGGACTGCCCTGTTTTAGACAGCACAGGTGCTCTCCCCTTGCACACAGTCCCGCAGTGTCTTGTTACCAGATACACAGATGCTTGGGTGGGTGTCACCTTTCAGAAGTAACTTCTCTTACACATGCTTACTTTGTTGAGTGTGGTAGGCTGGATAATGGTTCCCCAAAGATGTCCACATCCTAATTTCCAAAAACCCAACTACTTTACATGGCAAAAAGGGACTTTGAGGGTTTAATTTAGTTAAGAATCTTGAAATGGAACCATTATACTAGATTATCCAAGTGGGCCAAATGTAATTGTAAAGGTCACTCCTTATAACAGGGAAGCATTTAACTCTCTGTAATGACCCAAAGGCCCAGGTATACAAAAATACACGTATCAAGAAAGATATTCTAGGGCTTGGAGGTTATCTCTCTGAACCTGCCCAAAGGCCAGTCCTTTCTTTGGAATGTGCAAAGTTTGAGACCCCAGCCCCTTTACTGTACAGGGCAGTACCTGGCCCTTCACCTAAGTTCTCTTATAGCAAAATGCTTCTCTTTGAACATCTACATTAAGCTAAGCATTTATATAATTGACACAGCAATAGTATTAATATGAATATGCCTAACATTTGGAGAAGCCACTGTGGGCTATAGACAGATTTAAAGAAAAACTAATCCAGCCTATATCCATTACATACATTTTTATATTTTTGTGCTAATTTGATAACTAATCTCTCCCCTCCATCAACTGTTACTTACCCCTTATGGTAAATTCACTCAGTCGTGTCTGACTCCTTGCTACCACATGGCTGTAGCCTGCCAGACTCCTTAGTCCATGGGGATTCTCCAGGCAAGAATATTGGAGTTGGTTGCCATGCCCTCCGCCAGGGGATCTTCCCAATCCAGGGATTGAACCCAGGTCTCCCACATTGCAGGCGAATTCTTTATAGTCTGAGTCACTAGGGAAGCCCTATGATGAATTAGTACCAAAAAACCACTAGACCACTCAGGTAAGACCAAATCCCTTACGATTATACAGTGGAAGTGACAAATAGATTCAAGGAATTAGATCTGATAGACAAGTGCCTGATGAACTATGGACAGAAGTTCATGACTTTTTACAGGAGACGGGGATCAAGACCATCCCCAAGAAAAAGAAATGCAAAAAATCAAAATGGCTCTCTGAGGAGGCCTTACAAATAACTGTGAAAAGAAAAGAAGTAAAAGGCACAGGAGAAAAGGAAAGACATAGCCATTTAAATGCAGACTTCCAAAGAACAGCAAAGAGAGATAAGAACTCATTACTCAAGGATCAGTGCAAAGAAATAGAGGAAAGCAATAGAATCGGAAAGAATAGAGATCTCTTTAAGAAAACTAGAGATACCAAGGGAATATTTTATGCAAAGATGGACTCAATAAAGGACACAAATTGTATGGAAATGGCAACCCACTCCAGCACTCTTGTCTGGAAAATCCCATGGACGGAGGAACCTGGTAGGCTATAGTCCATGGGGTCGCAAAGAGTCGGGAATGATTGAGCGACTTCACTTTCACTTTTCACTCTCAAGCATTGGAGAAGGAAATGGCAAGCCACTCCAGTATTCTTGCCTGGAGAATCCCAGGGACAGAGGAGCCTGGTGGGCTGCTGTCTATGAGGTCACACAGGGTCGGACATGATGGAAGCGACTTAGAAGCAGCAGCAGCAACAGCAACAGAAGCAGAAGATATTAAGAAGAGGTGGCAAGAATACACAGAAGAACTATACAAAAAAGATCTTCAAGACCCAGATAATCACAATGGTATGATCACTCATCTAGAGCCAAACATTCTAGAATGCAAAGTCAAGTGGGCCTTAGGAAGCATCACTATGAACAAAGCTAGTAGAGGTGATGGAATTCCAGTTGAGCTATTTCAAATCCTAAAAGATGATGCTGTGAAAGTGCTGCACTCAATATGCCAGCAAATGTGGAAAACTCAGCAGTGGCCATAGGACTGGAAAAGGTCAGTTTTCATTTCAATCCCAAAGAAAGGTAATGCCAAAGAATGTTCAAACTACTGCACAATTGCACTCATCTCACATGCTAGTAAAGTAATGCTCAAAATTCTCCAAGCCAGGCTTCAACAGTATGTGAACCATGAACTTCCAGATGCTCAAGCTGGTTTTAGAAAAGGCAGAGGAACCAGAGATCAAATTGCCAACATCCATTGGATTAGAGAAAAAAGCAAGAGTTCCAGAAAAACATCTACTTCTGCTTTATTGACTATACCAAAGCCTTTGACTGTATGGATCACAACAAACTGTGGAAGATTATTCAAGAGGTGGGAATACCAGACCACCTGATCTGCCTCTTGAAAAATCTGTATGCAGGTCAGGAACCAACAATTAGAATTGGACATGGAACAACAGACTGGTTCCAAATGGGGAAAAGAGTGCATCAAGGCTGTATATTTTCACCCTGTTTATTTAACTTATATGCAGAATACATCATGAGAAACGCTGGGCTGGAAGAAGCACAAGCTGGAATCAAGATTGCCGGGAGAAATATCAATAACCTCAGATACGCAGATGACACCACCTTTATGGCAGAAAGCAAAGAACTAAAGAGCCTCTTGATGAAAGAGGAGAGTGAAAAAGTTGGCTTAAAACTCAACATTCAGAAAACTAAGATCATGGCATCTGGTCCCAGCACTTCATGGCAAATAGGGAAACCATGGAAACAGTGAGAGACTTTATTGTGGGGGGCTCCAAAATCACTGCAGATGGTGACTGCCACCATGAAATTAAAAGATGCTTATGCCTTGGAAGAAAAATTATGACCAACCTAAATAGCATATTAAAAAACAGAGAGATTACTTTGTCAACAAAGGTCCGTCTAGTCAAGGCTATGGTTTTTCCAGTAGTCATGTATGGACTTCTAGAGTTGGACTATAAAGAAATCTAAGCGCCAAAGAATTGATGTTTTTGAAGAAGAATCCTGTGTTGGAGAAGACACTTGAAAGTCCCTTGGACTGCAAGGAGATCCAACTAGTCCATCCTAAAGAAAATCAGTGCTGAATATTCATTGGAAGGACTGATGCTGAAGCTGAAACTCCAATACTTTGGCCAGCTGATGCGAAGAACTAACTCTTTGGAAAAGACCCTGATGCTGGGAAAGATTGAGGGCGGGAGGAGAAGGGGACGACAGAGGATGAGATCGTTAGATGGCATCACCCACTCAACGGACATGAGTTTGGGTAAACTCTGGGAGTTGGTGATGGAGTGGAGGGAGGCCTGTTATGCTGCAGTCCATGGGTTCGCAAACTCTGGTATGCAAAGAGTTGGACACGGCTGAGCTTCTGAACTGAACTGATTTAGAAGTAGCTGGTACAATTCATGTTGATGTACGGCAGAAACCAATACAACATTGAAAAGCAATTATCCTGCAATTAAAATAAATTTTAAAAATTGGAAGTTAGCTGATAATTAGATAAATCTAGTTTTTCTGGCACTACATCCTAGGAAGGTTTTAATTCAACCTTCTAATACATCTGATCATCAATATCAGTGTTATCATATGACCTGTTTACATAAAGTCATAGAATTTTATCAACAATGCCAGTGTTACATCATAATTAAGTGTGGTCATTATATGATACTATTTCCTTACAGAACAAATTGGTAAGAATTACAGAGGTTATCACCATGCCTTATCAAAAAAGAATTGGCCCTTGTCCATATACCTGACAACTGTTATAAACAGGTGTTTTACAATTAGCCACAACTAGATTATTTCCGGGTTCCAAGTCAAATGGAAACAAAACTAGTCATCCTGTGTCAGTTTCTACACTTATACTGAGACTGCTTTCCATTATGTGCTACTGCATAGCAGGGTCAACCGCCTTCTGAAGACATGGATAACTGTTCCTATACGGTCTCTGCCAACTGTATGATAGGGTATGTCTTATTTTGATGTATTCTTGGGGTTAGTGAGCAGGAGCAAAAATCATTGACAAATAAGGGAGAATGAACTGAGGGACAGGAGAGTGAAGCGGGGAATAGCAGAGAACAACAAGGGGGGACGGCAGGCACTATGGCCTGACAGGACAGTCAAACTTAGGGAGTATAGGCAGGAGGACACCTGAGACATAGGTGTTTTACCTCCATGGCCAAGGATATGAAGGAGGAGGGAGAACAGAACAACCTCCACTTGTGAAGCAGCAAGTTCCTGTGCATAAGGTGATTCTAAAAGAACACGGACAGCATTATGCACAGCAGTAGATTTTAAAAGAAAACAAGGAACAAGTTAATGTTCCAACAATGAGAGAATGAATACACTTTCTAAATTACACAAAATTAAATTCAAATTACTTAATTACAATTAAACAAATTATTTGATAAAACAAAATTTGCAAAAATAAATCAAGTGGAAAAAGCAGGAGATAGAAGAATGCACACGACCTTATTGATCAAATACATATTGTTTAGAGAGGCAGGCATATGTTACAAAATTATTTGTAAATGCTTTTAATGCTGAATAAATTTAAAATAATTAATTCTGGAGACAAAGAGTAAGGAATTGGATCAGGGACAAGTATACCAGGGTGGGGTAGGAGGGAATGTCAAATCATCAGCAATCTTTTCTTTTTTAAACTATGTGGTAGATACAGAAGTGTGTGTTCATAATTTTCTATACTTTTTTTGAATCTCTGAAATAAATCTTAATCATAAAAGGTAAAATTTTGTAACATTTTTAACATCTAGAGGGTTCAGTTCAGTTCAGTCGCTCAGTCATGTCCAACTCTTTGTGACCCCATAAATCACAGCACCAGGTCTCCCTGTCCATCACCAACTCCCAGAGTTCACTCAGACTCACGTCCATCGAGTCAGTGATGCCATCCAGCCATCTCATCCTCTGTCGTCCCCTTCTCCTCCTGCCCCCAATCCCTCCCAGTATCAGAGTCTTTTCCAATGAGTCAACTCTTCACATGAAGTGGCCAAAGTACTGGAGTTTCAGCTTTAGTATCATTCCTTCCAAAGAAATCCCAGAGCTGATCTCCTTCAGAATGGACTGGTTGGATCTCCTTGCAGTCCAAGGGACTCTCAAGAGTCTTCTCCAACACCACAGTTCAAAAGCATCAATTCTTCAGCACTCAGCCTTCTTCACAGTCCAACTCTCACATCCATACACGACCACTGGAAAAACCATAGCCTTGACTAGACGAACCTTTGTTGGCAAAGTAATGTCTCTGCTTTTGAATATGCTATCTAGGTTGGTCATAACTTTCCTTCCAAAGAGTAAGCATCTTTTAATTTCATGGCTGCAGTCACCATCTGCAGTGATTTTGGAGCCCAAAAAAATAAAGTCTGACACTGTTTCCACTGTCTCCCCATCTATTTCCCATGAAGTGATGGGACCGGATGCCATGATCTTCTTTCATATAAATCATTTCATTTGGTGTGTAGGATAAAACCGAGATAGTGAAAGTAACTGTTACCAATATTTCATCTTATAAATGAAGAAAACAAGGTTCAATAAATATGCCACAACTAGTAAATAGAAGAGAGACCGGGCTAGAACTAAGATCTTTGAGGTCCAAATCACCACACTTCTTTAATGAGGTAATATTTGGTCAGTGAGACTGTTGTCTGAACAGAGTCAAGGCTACAACTATTCCAGTTGTCCCAGTTTATCCTTTTCTCACCCTTGTGTTAAATCAAATTGCGCTAAATCAAACTGCAACCAAAAAATACTTATTGAGGTGCTGCTGCTTATGCCCAAGGTTATAAAAGGTCGCAACTGACAAACAAATAATCTCAAAAATATACAAGCAACGCCTACAGCTCAATACCAGAAAAATAAATGACCCAATCAAAAAAATGGACCAAAGAACTAAATAGACATTTCTCCAAAGAAGACATACAGATGGCTCACAAACACATGAAAAGATGCTCAACATCACTCATTATCAGAGAAATGCAAATCAAAACCACTATGAGGTACCATTTCACACCAGTCAGAATGGCTGCGATCCAAAAGTCTACAAGCAATAAATGCTGGAGAGGGTGTGGAGAAAAGGGAACCCTCTTACACTGTTGGTGGGAATGCAAACTAGTAAAGCCACTATGGAGAACAGTGTGGAGACTCCTTAAGAAACTGGAAATAGAACTGCCCTATGACCCAGCAATCCCACTGCTGGGCATACACACTGAGGAAACCAGGAGGGAAAGAGACACGTGTACCCCAATGTTCATCGCAGCACTGTTTATAATAGCCAGGACATGGAAGCAACCTAGATGCCCATCAGCAGATGAATGGATAAGAAAGCTGTGGTACATATACACAATGGAGTATCACTCAGCCATTAAAAAGAATACATTTGAATCAGTTCTAATGAGGTGGATGAAACTGGAGCCTATTATACAGAGTGAAGTAAGCCAGAAAGAAAAACGCCAATACAGTATACTAACGCATATATATGGAATTTAGAAAGATGGTAACAATAACCCTGTGTACAAGACAGCAAAAGAGACACTGATGTAGAGAATAGTCTTATGGACTCAGTGGGAGAAGGAGAGGGTGGGAAGATTAGGGAGAGGGTGGGAAGATTTGGGAGAATGGCATTGAAGCATGTATAATATCATGTATGAAACGAGTTGCCAGTCCAGGTTCAATGGACGATACTGGATGCTTGGGGCTGGTGCACTGGGACGACCCAGAGGGATGGTATGGAGAGGGAGGAGGGAGGAGGGTTCAGGATGGGGAACACATGTATACCTGTAGCGGATTCATTTCGATATTTGGCAAAACTAACACAATACTGTAAAGTTTAAAAATAAAATAAAATTAAAAAAAAAAAAAAAAAGGTCTTTCCACCAGGTTTTCTGAAACTTCAGATATTATCGGTTCCTTTCCATCATCATAAAAATCAAAGTAGAAGTTAGTTCTTATTCAGAATCACAGAATCATTTCCCCCCACCCTAAGTGGAGGTGGGGGGGGGGGACTCTTTAGCTACTCAACTGAAAAGCAGTACTGACATCAGAAAACCTGGGCAAACAGAAAGCTAAATTTTATTTTTCACTTTGGCACTGGATTTATGTTCATTAGATCACATCATACATCTGAGTCTTACTTTACCCAATTGGGACAGTAATAGTTGACAATTTTGAAACACTCAAAAGACATTGCATGATCACAGAGCACTATTAATGTATCTTGCATAGCTTGCTGCTGCATTGCGGCTTAAAGTGCAACTATTTGGTTTGCTGATCACAGAAGTGTACTATAAAGAGTGAATTTGAACTATCATTTAATAAACCTTTTCAAATATCTCATGTTATAGTTCTATAATGATTAGCCAGTTATCAGGTAAGGCAGTATAGTGTGGTAGTTAATAGTATGGGCTATACTGAGCTTAGTTCCTGATCTATAAAATGAGAGTAATACTAACTCTTTCTTAGAATTGGCATAGTTCTGGTTGGGCCCAATAAAATTGGCTGTTTGCATTATTATACATAATCATCACACTAATTCATACTCTTAAGGGAGCACTGATTGGATTTTGAGAGTGGTAAGTATGAATTTTGTTCCCTGTACCATTTTCTAGAAAATCGTCACTCCCCACACCATCAGCATGACAGCAGCAAGCCTGCCATGTTTCTATAATGTGTCTGTGCCCTTTGCCACAGATAATTGGTTCGAGGGTTAACATTGTGACCCAAGCTGATTTGACTATTTATTCCTGAAAATTGTGGAACTTGAAGGGAGAGCGAGAGGAGAAAAAGAAGAAAGTAGGACAAGAGAAGAAAAATGAAAGGGTAAAAAGCAAAGAGGCTAGTCTCTCAGTTTCTGTACCTGTAACTGTAAGGCTAAGATTATCTTGGTGCCCATGCTTCCTGCTCTGGGACTAGATGCTGGAGAGGGAGAAAAACAAGGCTAAGAGCCAGAAAGAAGCAAGGGAGAGAGAGATGGATAATGGAAGTGGTTTTCAGGCGCCTCTTTCCAGGTTATTCCTGAGAGGTGGATGCCTTTGTCTTTGGATATTGCAGGGCATCCAAGTATCATCCTTTTGTACTTAGCTTAGCCAAATTTTGATCATGTAACTTGCATCCAAAAAATGTCTTTCTACCCATTTTCCATCCTGCTCTTCAATTTCTTTAATGGGAATATAGTCTATCCCCTAAGTCAACCCCCACACATCCTCCTAATTCCTCCTGTCAGGGATTAACTAATTCCTGGCCTCCTACCACTCAAGGACAGATTCCTGCCCTCTAACTCCTACGCCTACTATTGCTGGGAGCCGGCATATTGCATATTGAGTGAGGATCTGTAATAGCTCAACTGGAATTCTATCACTGCCGGGAGCCAGCGTGAGGCACTCCGCCCATGACAAAGGTCATGAGGAAGGAGGCTCGGCATACGCAAAGGCGGGATCGAGCCTCAGGAGTCCCCCTGGAAATTCTCGAGCATCTACCCCCAAAACCAGAGTCTGCCTACTTTCTGCTTTGTGCTTTCACCTACACCTCTGACTTTACAGGGGGCTGTCCCCCACTACCTCTCTCTGAAAAAAAAAGAGTTAGCTCACAGCTCCAGTTAATAATTCTTGGATGTGACAGTGTTTCAACCTACAAACTCCTTTGGAAATCCTCTAGCCTGCCTGAATGGGTTTTTCCAGCCACATGTGATTGTTCAGAGCCTCCCAACTGTGAGAGGCAGGAGATGTTCTAAACTGCCTAAACGCAGATTCCTTTGAGTAGTTAAAAGATTAATTAGAAAATGTATTGGTGAAGGGTTTTTCACTTGTTGGGCCAATGTTTGCTGCTAAGTCTCCATACTCCTTACCTACTGTGTCTTTGGCAGTGTATTGATTGATATAATGGGTGTATAGAAATGTAAAATGCAGCTTTGTCCAATGCTTTTTGGAAGGCTGGTGCCTGACTTTGGATTAATCACCTTTAGAGAAAAATAAGTTTCTTAAAATGTTAACAGGCCTCCGGGCCAGAAGATGATGTCAATCACCTGAACTTTTGCATATGATAAGTTTGAAAGCCTGGCTTAGATTAGAACCAGGAACTGCTGTCCTTGCATGACTCCACCCCTTCCCCCATTATCCTCTATGCATACCTTAAGGTATAAAAACTACTTTGGAAAATAAAGTGCGGGCCTTGTTCACTGAAACTTGGTCTCCCCATGTCACTCTCTCTCCCAAATTCCAGCTGAGTGTCCATCTGGAGCGCGGATGTCCTCTGCGACCATTTATTTGCCTGGGCTTCTAAGACCCACTCGAGAAGGTGTCTAAGGTGGGGCACCTTCCGCTATTCGAGAGGGCGCCTGCGGCCTCCGTGGTCAGAGCTAACCTGGTGTCACGGGTTATATTGATTTTCCGCGTAAACCAAGCCACTCAGCTTCTTTTCTCCACTGAATTTTCTTACTGAGCTATCCTTATTTCAGCCGCTTTTCTCCACTGAATTTCTTCACTGAGCTATCCTCATTCTATTACTCTTTATATCTTTGATGAATAAATAATTAAATAGGTCGCCGACGCCGTCCCCGCTTCGAATACCCTGGATCAGCCGGGGCTGGACCCCGGCATACTATTCTCTGTATCAATCCTTCCTTCTGATCCCCCTGACATCAGGTCATGGCAATTGCTGGCAAGAACAAATTAGAAAAGGATGAAGCCACAAATCTAAAAAGGTAGAGAAAACTAGCTGAGAACAATCATCTCTCAGCAAATATTTGTCAATTCACAATGAAGGTTGGAGCATGTGGGAATCAGTCCAGACTAAGCTCTTAATCTGGGCCAACATGGCAAGGCACTGGGAAGAGGAAAAGATCAAGTCTAGTAGGTAGGCATTCAGAGAGGTAAACAGGGAGAGAGAGAGAGAGAAAGCAGAGTGGCCTCAGAGGCAGAGTAAGAGACTGCACTGATGACTGCTCTCCTGCCTCTGTCGGAGATTCCCCTGCAGGTCTCTGATGTCTTCTAGCTGGAATGGACATTGTGGGCCTCAGGTTGCCTTCAGCCTGCAAGTAACATACATACAGGGCAGACAATAACCAGCCTTCTAGTCACGGCTGGGCATACTGCACTCACAGACTATTTCTCAGCTGACATTTTCAGATACATAAATTTTTGGACATCAAAATCCTCACTGTTTAACTAAAGCCAATTCAAACTGACTGTATGCTTCCTAGACCAGGCACTGGCTAGGACTTGAGGATACAAAACCAAATCAGACAATCTCTAGAAATATGTAAAGGGCATAGAGTCACTCCAGCCTGGTTTGGTTAGCTCCATCCACCTTCTAACTGTCATACTGACTAACTGTCATACCTGAGACTATTGCAGAAACCAGTACTCAAGAAACCAAGCGCCACACTCAGATAGTTGGAGAACTCAGGTTTATTACGCCAGCGGGCCCAGAGGCATTAACACTCCAAGCTCTGAGCCCCGAACAAAGGGGTTACAGAGTCTTTATACATGGACAGGCATGATTAAGTGGGTTTGTGGGTTTGCAGGGGCTGGGACAATTGCAAAGAACTGCAGCAGGATAAACTCCAGTTCCTACTATTGAGAGTTCCCACTTTCTGAGACCTATGTGATCTAGACTTTGCAAGGACCAAGCTGAGTTACAGAGGCAGAAGGAGAAGGAGGTAAAATTTTAACTTTTCCTCTTCATTACCCAACTTGATGCTTCTATCACTCGTTGTAGAAAGCATCATCTCATGTTTTGGTAGGACATTCAGAGCTCCCCATTGTTTAGGAGGTTGTAACTTTACAGATTCAATCCAAGAGGTTATGAACTAGGTAACTGCATTGAGGATACAAGAGCCAAACAAGAGCACCACAAAGAACATGAAGAGAGGACCAGCTAAAGGGAGAAGCCATGATGCCCAGCTCCAGATATTGTTCCAGTTACCCCAGGAATTTGCTAGTTCCTCTCTCCTTTTTATGATTCATTCCCTTAGCTGTTGGGCCATGTCCCTGATTATTTCTGATTGGTTTACATAAAAGTAACATTCTTCATTTAAGAAGAGGCAGAGTCCTCTCTTTTCAGCTGTCAGTAGGTCTAGCCCTCTCCTATTCTGTAAATCCACCTCAGCCAGGGAGTCTAGTTGGTCCTGTAAGGCCACTAAAGATTTGGCCACTCTCTTAATGTCATCTGTGAAGTCTTTCGAGAGTGTATGGTAAAAGGTGGTTGATGAAGCAATTCCTCCTATTCCCATACCTATCCCAGCCATGATTCCTAGACCAACTAGTAGGGGTAGAAACTGGATGGCTCTTTTTGACCATGTATACGCTGCCAGAGGTACAGTGAGAGTCTGGCTGTTGGGGACAATATTCATCCGGGGAGTGAGGAAAGCTAAGGTGCAGATACCCATCCAGTTGACTGGTAGACATAAGTAAGCATCTGTCCCACAAACAAAGAAAAGGCCTTGATGGGGGGCAGCCCCATACTGTGTTTGTGGGAGGATGAGTGGGCCACTCACCTTTTAAAGTTTGATTATGTTGGTCCCTGGCTAAATTGCCTAAGGTTCAGTTCCTCCATCTTTTGTAAAGCATTCAGGAGCCTTTTGAGTCAATTCAATTGCCCTTAAGACTGGCCCTTGTAAGGGTGGCTCTATAGGAGTTCCCATGGCTGTTGCATTACTTAATGGTTCTGGTGTAACTGAGCACCGTGGAGCTCCTAAGCATAAGCAGAGCCAGCAGCCCCTGGCCAGCTGGGGGTGGTGTCATTGAGAGGGCGATGAGTTGCACTGAGAACCTGGTGTGGACGGGGGCCTAAGGGGGGTTAACTCTGTAACCTGGGTCATGCCGCCAACAGGCAGAGCCTGATTCTTTAGAGCAAAGTTGGTCTGTGATTTCACTTGTCTGCATTACTATCCCTGTCAGGTAGGCTTTCCATTTATTTGGCAGACAGACACCTGTTCTGGGTTGTAACCTCTGCATGGCATTTGGGGTAGACGGAGGCACAGGGGCAAGATGGCAATGCCATGGTGTCGGGATGCCACCCGGGGTTGGATCCTCTGGTGGGGGAAAGGTAGCAGCAGCAGGGGGCGTGACTGGAAAACATTTGTGGCGCCCAGGCCCCTGGACATACATCACATGGCTACGAAGGCAGTAGGTGACTGGCCTATAGGACTGGCTATCTACACACTGTTCTAGCTGATGGTTAAGTAAGCGATTTTAAGGGTTGACTGTAATGTTGACAGGTGCTTGATGGATAAGGAACAGCACCACCTGTTACAGCAAGGGCACCAAAAGGCTGCAAAGCAGCCTGCACACAACAGATAACTGAACACTAGCAAAAGGTTTTCTCCCCATCTTTGGGTTGTCACGGCTATAGTAACTGAGCCTATCATGAAGGGGGGTCAGTTATACTGTGGAGCAATTTAGTTAATAGGGAGAAGTGATCATAAGAGACATCTAATAAGAATGAGGCTTCCCACTTACAGTGAGATAACACAGCTAACTGAAGCTTCTGACGCAAATCCCAGTCCCAGGGTGTGATTGAAGCTAGTCCTGTAGTGAAGAGCACAGCAATAATACCAATCAGGGATAGAGGCAGGGTTGACAATGAAAATCCATTGATATTTTAATAGCCAGATCTTCAAGCTTCCGCCGTGCATTGACCAGCCAGCTGCTGGAGTGTGGCTGGAGCAAGGCTGAAGAATCCTTATGCTTCTGCTGTGCGTGGACTAGTCAGCTTCTAGAGTGACTTAAACAGGTTTCAGCCTGTTTCGTGGGTGAAGGCCATTGTTTTTGGAACCAGACCTTGAGAGGATTTTGGGGGTCCCTAACTGTTTTCCAGGTGTCCTCATTACAGGAAGCCACTGTCTTCTTGACTCTGGTGTGGTGGGTCACACCACGGGATGATGCCTGTAACTTTAACAGCAGTGGTTGCCAGGACAACCATGTGAGGGTCTGTCCAAACTGGCTGAAGTGGTTCTTTTTTCTAATCTTTAACCCATACCTCATCTCCTGGCTGATAGGGATGAACCCAATTGCCCAAAGGAATGGGTGTCCTTTCTAAGGTTTCTCAGGCGATGTGGTGGAAGACTTTTCCCAGGGCCTGGAGGTGTCAGGACATCTCCAGTTCAGCTAGTTTTGGGGGGTTTCCCTTGAATTTTCCTATCACTGGGGGCATTCCCCATATAAGATCTCAAAGAGGGAATAGCCTGAGGACCTTGGGGTGCATCAGGCTCAGAGTAAGGCTAGGGGTAATATGTCAACCCAAGATAACTGGGTCTCCTGGCAGAGTTTAGCTAATGTAGTCTTGAGGGTCCAATTCATGTGTTCAACTTTCCCTGAGCTCTCTGGCCTGTAAGCAGTGTGAAGCTTCTGTTTAATTCCCAGCATCCTGGATAAAGTTTGGATTATCTCAGACACCAAAGTTGGCCCATTGACAGACCCTACGGAGAGAGGCAGCCCATATCTCGGGATTATGTCTCTTAGTAAGGCCTTGGCCACTTCTTGTGCCTGTTCAGTTCATGTGGGGAAGGCTTCAGCCCATCTCGAATGGGTGCAGATACCACAAGTAAATACTTACAGTCCCTATAGAGCTTGACTTCAGTAAAGTCCACTTCTGGATCTTCAAAGGACAGTGTCCCAACTGTCTGCACCCCTGGCTTGGGTCTTGGTCCTTGGCTGGCATTGTTTTGCCCACAAGTCACACGCTAGCACTGATCTGGGCACACGGGGTTGGGAGCTTAGGAATGAAACAGTCGTGGCTCAGTCAACTCTCCAGCTCAGTTTTTCCTAAATGAGTTGTTTCATGATGTTGCTTTACCAGCTGGATTGCTAAATTGCTGAGGACAGAGTCTCTGGTCTGGAAGCTTCCACCAGCCCTCCTTTTCTTTTATTCCTCCCTCATTTAGAGCCCATTGATCTTCCTTGGTGTATCTCAGGGACAGAGGCAATTCTTGTGCCAAGAGGACCTTAAAGATTGACTCGGGGCCTACTGTGGGGATTGGTTGGGTTGCCACCTCCTTGGCTGTCTGGTCAGCCAACCTATTTCCTTTGCTGATTGGATCAGTTCCTTGCTGATGGGCTTTACAATGGATGACTGCCACTTGGGAAGGCTTCCAGACTGCTTCCAACATCTGAAGGATTTCTTTTTTGTTTTTAATGTCCTTTCCACCCCCGCATCCTCCAACCCCCGGCTGTCAATAGTCCTCTTTCTTTATAAATGGCTCCATGTACACATAAAGTAGCAAAGGCATATCTTGAATCAGTATAAATGTTGACTCGTTTCCCTTCGGCATGCCTTAGTGCCTTGGTGAGTGCCCATAGCTCAGCCCGCTGTGCTGACCACCCTTGCGGCAAGGCCGCAGCCTTCACTCTCTTGTCAGTTGTTGCTATGGTATAGCCTGCTTTGCGCTGCCCATCTTGAATGAAACTGCTTCTGTCAGTGAACAGTTCCAGTTCTGGGTTCTGGAGGGGAATGTCTGTCAGGTCTGGCCTGCTCGAGTAAATTTCATCTATGACCTCCTCACAGTTATGATCAGGGGTTCCCGCTTCTGTAGGTACAAAGGTGGTGGGGTTCAGTGTCCACACAGTCTCGAGTTGGACCCGTGGGTTTTCGCAAAGCAGTCCTTGATAGTGAGTCATCCTGGAGTTGGTCAGCCACTTATGCCCCTGGCTGTTCATCAGGGCAGTAACAGCATGGGGAACTTTTACATTTATATTTTGTCCTAGAGGAAGTTTATCTGCTTCTCTGACCAAAACCACAGTGGCAGCTAATGCCCAGAAGCATGGTGGCCATCCTGCAGCCACTGGATCCAGTCGTTTGGACAGGTATGCAACTGGGCACTGCTATGGCCCAGTTGTTTATGTGAGGACCCCCAGTGCAGTGTGATTTTTCTCATGTACAAAGAGGTTAAAGTGCTGAATCACATCTGGAAGCCCTAATGCTGGAGTGCTGGCCAAGAGTCTCTTTATCTCCTTGAAGGCCTTTTCCTATTCAGGTCCCCACTCTATGGGGTCCTTATCAGACCTTGCTGTGGCTTTAAACAAAGGCTTGGCAATTTCAGAGAAACCCAGTATCCAGGTCCGGCAGAATCTGGCAGCCCCAAGGAACTCACGGACTTCTTGCTTGGTGTTCAGCCAAGCTATTGAACAGATGGCTTGCTTCCTCTCATGTCTGAGCACCTGATGCCCTTTTGAGATGACAAACCCCAGGTACTTGACCTCCTATCTGCAGATCTGAGCCTTTTTCCACGACACGTTGTACCCTATGGTGGAGAGTAGAGCCAACGGGGCTTTGGTACCTCTCCAGCAGTCCCCTTGGGTGGGACTGGCTAGCAATAGGTCATCCACGTACTGGAGTAGGTGCAGTTTAAAGGTTCCCTGGGAAAGGCAGCAAGGTCCGCAGCCAAGGCTTCACCAAACAGGGTAGGTGAGTTTTTGAAGCCTTGTGGCAGTCGAGTCCAAGTCAGCTATGTCTTTCTCCCGGTGTGTGCGTCTTCCCATTCAAAGGCAAACAAGAGCTGGCTGGTTGGTGACAGCCAGAGGCACAAGAATGAATCCTTGAGATCGAAGCAGGTGAACCAGCTTGCCTGAGTGGGTAAGAGACTCAGGAGAATGTAAGGATTTGGGACCACTGGATGGATGGTGATCACTGCACTGCTGATGGGGCAGAGGTCTTGGATGGCACAGTAGTCATTCCCTCCAGGTTTTTTGACTGCAAAGAGCAGAGTGTTTCAGGGAGACTGACATTCGATTAGGATCTCGGCATCTTGTAGGCCCTGGATGCAGTCCCGAATTCCCAGGCGTGCCTCCTGTGGTAGTGGATACTTTTTTTGTCTAACAGGAGTGGCTCCTGGTCTCAGGTCCACTACAATTGGGGCATTGTTTTTGGCCAAACCTGGAGGCCCCTTCTCTGCCCAGACATCAGGGAATTCTTTTATCAGTCTGGGGGGACTTATTTGTTCCTTCCCTGAGGAATAGAGATGCCATTTATCTTCCCTGGGCACAGTCACGGCCATCATCAGAGCTGATGGCCTCCCCAAGGTGAGTCTCACTGGCTTTCTGGGGGCAAAGGTGATTTGTGTCCCCAGTTTTGTCAGTAAGTCTCTACCCAGCAGGGGAATGGGGCATTCCTGGCAAGTACAGAAATTTATGAGTCACCAGATTGTCCCCTAGCTGACATGAACAGGCCTTGCAAAATGAGCAGGCTGCCATGTCCCCTGGCCCCAACAATAGCTGCTGTTCAGCCTGTGAGCAGAACCACGGGTGTAGTTATCACAGAGTGTTCAGCTCCAGGATCCACCATAAAAGTCATTGATTGGCCCCCTACTTTCATCGTGACCATGGCCTCCTGGGGGCCCAGGATCAGGGAGCCTGGTCTTCCCTATTCTGATTCTGCTCTGGCCAGGCCAACAAGGCTTTGGATAGCTGGCTCAGGCTGGTGTCTTTCTTTGTTGGGTTGACTGAACTTTTTTGACCCTTTAGCTGTCCCTCTGCAATGGGGGCACTCATTCCTCCAGGGTCTGGTCTCTGCAATGGGCACACTGGTCGTAGCGTAGTGGTGGTCTCTTCTTAGTTTCTCCTTTCCACGAGCAAACAGTCTGTTTCACTATATCTGAGCTCCTCAATGCTGCTGCTAGCAGGGCTGCTTTCTGTTTCATTTTTGGGCTTCACGGTCTCGGTTCACAAAGACTTTATTCGCTACCTCCAGGATCTGCATGACATTCATCCCAGCTAAGCCTTCTGGCTTTTGGAGCTTTCATTGGATGTCTGCACAGGATTGAGCCACAAAGGCAGCATTAATTATCCATTGATTTTCGGAGATCTCAGGGTCAAATGAGGTGTATGTCCAGAACGCTTCACACAGTCTTTCATAGAAATCAGTGGAGGTCTCATCTGCTTTTAGGATTATCATTGTAATTTCGGACATATTGGTGGGCTTTTTGGCTCCCACTCGAAGTCCATGTAGAAAGGCATCATGGTAGTGACCCAGGGTTTCTTATCCTTCTCTGGTATTAAAATCCCAATTAGGTCTCGTCTCTGGCATCGCTTCTCATGCCCATCCTTCTACATCTAAGACCTCTGGGCGGTTGTCTTCAGAGCCATTTTTGAGCTTCTGTCGAGATGCATCACCTTTCCTCAGTGATGAAGAGCTAGCGATAGTTGTCCCATGTAGGCTGAGGGTGTGGAAAATGGACTCTAGGAGGTCAATCATAGCCTGTGGTTTATCAGAGTATGCTGGGCTATGGCGTTTCCAGTTTAGGAGATCAGTAGTGCTGAAGGGCTGGTAATAGAGGATGGAGCAACCAGGTTGGACTGGGCCATACTGGTTCACTTGTTGAGGACCTTGAGTTTCTCACAGTGGCATCTGAAGGACCACAGTCAGCTGGTTAGATTGTTTGGCCGAGCGGAGCCACTTCCCTACTGGCTCAGGGCTGGAATCTTGCTCATGAGGTGGTGTGGGGGACACGGAGGGATGTAGGCTGTCTGGCAATGGGTCTGACGCTGGCTGTGCCAGGATCTCTGGAGTCAGAGGAACGCATGGCGGGGGCAGTAGTGGGTCTTCCACTGGATCTCTCTGGAATATAGTGTTCCCTTCTTTTTTTTGAGTGGTTGCGTCACAAATACCCTACCCTGTCCCTGACCATTCATGCAAAATCTTGCCCATGGGGGCAGGGTCTGTGCTATTAGAAGCCAGGAGTCTATGTATGGAAACTGATGTGGATGTCCTGGAGTCCCATTGACAACCTCCTGTACTGCTTGGACAGTAGGCAGGTTGAGAGTGCCCTCTGGCAGCCATCCAACATCAAAGGATGGCCAATCAAGCTCACATAAGTTACAAAGCTTCCTGGGGGGTCATCTTGACTCCGTAATCTCCTACAAAGCCCTTCTTAAAGTTCTTTATCATGCAACCTAAAACTGTTGGCTTAGAGGAACTTCCCCCGTGTTGACAAATGTAATCTACCTGGCAGGGTTTTGAGGAAAACCTAATCTCCTAGATGTCGGCTCAAGGAGTCAATCAACAGAAGAATAACCAGTAACCAATAATTTCTACCTCCCTGTGTATCCCGCTCTGAGTAGGCGGTGCAATGACAAACAAGGGTGGGTGTCCCCTCAAAAAAAGACCATTCAGATGCCTGCTTGGCTGCATCCCCGGAGGGAACTTAGGTGACTCTTAGCATTGGCAGATCAGTATAAACCCCTGATCCGGATCTACTTTGCAGGGAGGGACTGGTTCCCCCAGAAGCAAACACCATATGAGGTTACCACGGAAGCGCAAGCTAGGGCCCACTGGACTCCATAGCCGTGAAAGCTATAAGGCCACACCATTGAGCCTGAAGTGCAAGCAAATCAGGCCGCACACTTGTTCACATTCATTTTTTGTCCACCCGGCTGCTCTCCTGAGGGAGATTTAAGATGCCTCTTAGGCTTGGCAGGTCAGTATAAACCCCAGGCTCACAGGGCGGGATCAAATCCCCCAGAGACCGGCACTGCCTTTCAGCCCTATGGGTTTGTCACGGAACCACAGGTTTTGAACCCTCTCAGGCCCTGTAGTCCAAGGACTGTGGAGCTCACTTTTACTTCCTTCAATCAGCAATCATGCACACACAATCACTCAGAGTTTATCACAGTACCTCCTTTTTCCTGAGTCCCCAGGTCTCCCTATCTGATGCTCCCTTCTTGGGAGCTCCAAGGAGATGATCAGTCTCCTCTTCCACCTGTAGGGGTAGGATTTCCTGACTGGGGACCAGCCCCAGGGCCTTACCTTATCCTGTGGCCATTCCTGGTGAGTTGGTCCGTCCCTCCAATGAGTCCGATCAGGGCTCAGCCATCCAGAGAGTTGGAACACCAGTCCAAAAGAGAACCCAGAATACTGTCAGGCGGCATGCCTCCTCGTTCATCTTGGAGCTCTTCCACTCTAACCTGGCTGAGCCACCAGTCCAGCAGCTCAAAGGGCCAGTGTGTTTGGAATCTCAACGGGGCCTCCAGAAATGTTGCAAAAACCAGTATTCGAGAAACAAAGCACCACACTCGGAGAGTTGGAGAACTCAAGTTTATTGTGCTGCATAATAGTATTTTTATGCTGCTTGACCAAGCCTAAGAGGAGTTAACACTCCAAGCTCTGAGCCCCAAACAAAGGGGTTACAGAGTTTTATACACGGACAGGCATGATTAAGCAGGTTTGTTGGTTTGCAGGGGCTAGGGCAATTGCAAAGAGCAGGACAAGAGTGAGTGAAATAAGCTCTAGTTCCTAGTATTGTGAGTCCCCACTTTCTGAGACCTACATGATCTAGACTTTGCAAGAAACAAGCTGAGTTACAGAGGCAGAAGGAGAAGGAGTTAAATTTTTAATTTTTCCTCTTCAAGACAAGATGCTTAACTTCTATATGAGCCTTATTGTTCTCTTCTGTAAAATTAAGGTGATACATTGACTTTCAGGATTACTATGTACATTAGAATAATATATCTAAAATGTTTAGAATGTGGTAGATGCCCAATTAATGGTACTTATTATTAACATGTCTATTGGTAACCCTATAAACACTCTGGAGGGAAAAAAAGATCAAACTGAGAACTTGCAGGTTGTTTTTATCAGCATCATCCACCATCCTTCCAGTTCAGTTCAAACATAGAAGTAAGGTACTTATGTGTTTTTAGAAATTAATCTTTCTTCATTTTAGCCCATAAGCATTACAAGCCTAGTTCTTCTGATAGTAATCAGTATCCAGTAGTTATAATATGAGACATTTGCTACAGATGTTCCTTGTGTTCACAATGTAAGGTACCTGAAATTTGAGTTTTAATGCCTAATAGAATTTAGCCTCAGAGAATCAGAAATTGGCTGGACCTAAAAAGCACTATTGCATTCAAATAGACTCACTGCTCTGCACTGCCTTGTCTTCCAATAAAATGAATCTTTTAAAAAAACTCATTGTATACAGGAGATTAACCACACTCTGAAATCACCTTCAAGTTAGGTACATACAATACCTTTACTTTCTGATATCAATTGATCATAAAACCCCAGAAAATGTGATACAATCACAGATGCTATGCTGATCAAGTCTCCTGAATATACACCATATAGTAGTATTCTCTGGTTAAAAGTTAATTTGGAGCAGTTTATAAGGTAGAGCATAACGGATTTCAGATTAGAAGTTAGGAGAAAAAGGACTTGATCCCAGATGAGCTCTTAACTCATACTGTGTTAGTAGACACATCTTTTTATGGTCCCAAATTCCCAACCCAGGGCCTCAGTTTCTAATTCTATCAAATAAAGGGATCAGACAGCAGAGATGAAAAATGGGTCTCACCAACTCTAATCAATCACCATTATTACTACAGTAACTGCATTAAGAGAAGACTGTGGACTTTCCAAGTTGGGGAATCATGCTTTCATTCAGTCTTAAAAAAAAAGCATCCCACATTTTTCATTAGATATGATTTTTATAATTATATATACACACCAAAAACATTCAGAGAGACAGCAAGTTCAGTTTGACTAACTGTAGTTAATCCTTCAAGATACATATTTCTTCCTCTAAGAAGTTTTTTCTTTCTTTTTTTCTTCTTTTTTTTTCCTTCACCCCTTCCTCTTCCTGCCTACTAGTGCTTTTCATCTCTCAGAGAAAGTTGGTCTCTTCTAGTTCTCTCCTAGCAAGTTCACTCAGATTCATCAAAGCATGTGCTCTGTCATTTATTAATCTGTGGCACACATTCAGATAAGGATTCTTTAAGAGCATGTTCTACATAACATTAATCTTGCTACCTGTCCCAGGGTACACCATAGTATGAGAATGAGGATTAAGAGAAGGAACAGACAGGTGAGTATGTTACATAACTGAACAGATGAGTAAACACCTTCAGGGCCCTCATAGGTGGGAGATCATTATATTGAGTCCATTATATTGAACAGAAGGCTCTTTTCTGTCTCCTAGAATGCAAGTTGTACAATTAAGTAAAACATTCAGAAAAATTGAAAACACGAGTCTCTTTAAAGAAGGTAAAAATACACAATCCGGTTTCTTCACTTCTTCAAATTTACCAAAAGATATATGTACCTTTTGTTTCTGACATCTGGACCATATAAGTTGAATTGTTCCATAGTAAAGAGGATTGGATGGCAGTGATGGATGGCAAACCATATGAAAATAATGTATTTTCCATCTAAACATCAAGTCTCATTTAATTAAATTTTATTTCCAATATTCTTTCTTTTCTTCCATTTAATGTTCAGCAATTTCGATTTTCTCAAGTATTACTGCTTTTCCCAGCATACAATAAGTGAAGTCGCTCAGTCGTGTCCGACTCTTTGCGACCCCATGGACTGTAGCCTACCAGGCTCCTCTGTCCATAGGATTTTCCAGGCGATAGTACTGGAGTGGATTGCCATTTCCTTCTCCAGCAGATCTTCCCAACCCAGGGATGGAACCCAGGTCTCCCACATTGTAGACAGACGCTTTACCGTCTGAGCATAGGGACTATTAATCAAAGACGACACACACATTTAGAGCGTTTAAATAACCTTAAACACCCTCTAGGTGGCACTCATCCTAATGCCAGAAAACTAATCCTGTGGTAGATGATCTTGTGTATCCTGCTGCTATGAACATACTGGTTGGTTTTTAAACTGCCCAAATTTCTATTTTCTTTTCCCTAGTCAAAAATCACATCAAAGAAGGAGTAGTCAGGGGCCAAAACAGGCCAAGTTTCTTCCACATTTCCTCAGGCAAGGGTTTTTTTTAATGCATCATTTGCTGAAATGAAGTGACTTCACTATTGACCTTTTTGGGGGGAATATGATTTCTGTAGCTTCAGTACAGCTTTAAAAAAGGGTCATAGATGTGTATGTAAAAGACCCCAAAGAAATTTCCACTGAAGCCTACCAGAGCTACCTTAAAGTGAAGGCCAGCCAGGCAGCTGTCTGGGGCACCAATCAATAAAAGGTATTAGAACATTGCTGAAATGTGATTAAATGGAGAGGCTTGCATTTACCAGAAGTCCTCTCAGGAAGACCATAAGAGTTATTAGGAAAGTGTTTCTGATAAGCCACATGGGATGGGACTTGAAACCTCCAGGTGGCACACCTCAGACACCTAAGGAATCAGCATTACCACTGAATTTTGCTGTGTTCAGTCAGCTGTACATTTTTGCTTCGCTAAGTGTGATGCGAATGTCTGAGACCAGACCTGGCCACAGAGGAGAGAATAAGTGCCACTACCAGAGAATCTCCTTCTCCCCTTTCCCTCATATTCTCTACCTTCCTTCTAAATAAATAATGAATGACTTTTTGAAGAATATTATTTCCAAGGGGCAACATATTATTGACATACCTGGGGGACTCATGTCCTACTCAGGGGAACATCCATAGACAAATAATTCTAAGCCTCAAAGCATTAGGAAAGTTTAAAAGGGTAGGCCAGAAAACAGTATGCTTCAGGGTCTCAGGAAGTGATAAAAGTGCTTCCCAGTGGCAGGTGTCAACTCCCAGGAATTTGGCTATTCAAGGGGTCAGAATTGATGCAGCAGTGGGTTCTAGACAGGGAAACATGTGGACAACCTCAGAACCTTTATTTCTAAATTGTTTTCATGCTGTGATCTGGGATATAGCAAAGAGAGCTATGCCCCAAGTGGGGCTGCCTTCTGATCTATGCACCTGAAAAGGTTGAAGATATCCTTCCAACAGCATATAGAGGTTAAGCAACTTGCACTCGGTTTAATCCATGCTGTTTCCTGGCTGTTTGGTCCATGGCCTAAATGAGCAATACTCTACTTTGCCCATAGTAAAAAGATTAAGAAATATGACACAATAATTTTAAATAAAAGCATCTTCAGCTGGGTGCTTTTTTCCTATCCAGTGAAAATTACTAAAGCCCAAGGAATATATGATCCTTTCATTTTTCTAGGAATTCTTAATTTTACCCCTGGACCCAGTTAACACAACAGGAAGCAAAGTATTCTGATCGCATTAGCTGAACCCTCAAAAAATAAATAAATAAATAAAACTTTGCTGATTAAAGCTTTAATGTTATAACTTCATAATGTACTATTCCCACCCCCATTTTTTTCCCCCTTAGCTGCCAGGAAGACCTGTACCAATTTAATTTTCAATTGCTGTAACAACATTAACCTACATTGTAACACATATATTTCTCCCCATCTATATAGTTTGTTACTGTTAGTAATTGTTTTTCTGATTAAGAGTGTTACTATAAATGTGTCTTTTATTTGTAAACTTCTCAAATTATTTATGGAAATAAGAACTATATCATAAATTATAAATAGAATAAGATCATATTTTGTCATTCATCACCATTAATATTTAATGTATACTCCCTTCTGAATTTCTCATTAAGAAATGATATTATTGATATGCCAGATCAGAAATTTAGACTATCCAGAGAGCCTTTTTAAAAATTTTTATTTATTTTAATTGGAGGATAATTGCTTTACAATGCTGTGGTGGTTTTTACCTTATATCAACATGAATCAGCCATGGTTGCAAATGTGTGCCCCTATCCTGAACCTACACCTACCTTCCTCCCAACCTCATCCCTAGCCAGAGAGCTTTTTTAACCCTTTGTTTTATTGATATAATGAGCGATCCACATTTGACACTCTTCAACAGTTGAGATTCCTAAAATGTTCAAATGAGGCACAATTTCAAGTCTGAGACAGGTAAAGCATTAGTCATTCAGTTGTGTCTGACTCTGTGTGACTCTATGGACTATAGCCCACCAGGCTCCTTCGTCCATGGAATTCTCCAGGCAGGAATACTGAATGTGTAGCTATTCCCTTCTCTAGGGGATCTTCCCAAGCAAGGAATCAAATCTGTGTCTCCTGCAGGCAGATTCTTATCTGTTTGAGCCCACCAGGGAAGCCCTTGAGATAGGTAACTTGCAGACAAATAAGGAGTACCATATTTATAAAACAGTACAGGTCTTTAGTTATATTACTAAGATATGATTCAAAATAAAAAATCTAATAGATTTAAGAAAGATTTCTATTGCTGTGATTTATGTCAGAGAGTGTTCTGCCTATATTTTCCTCTAGGGGTTTTATAGTGTCTGGTCTCACATTTAGGTCTTTACTCCATTTTGAGATTATTTTTGTATATAATGTTAAGGAATGATCTAATTTCACTTTTCTTAAGCTATGTAGCTATCTAGTTTTCCCAGCACTATTTGTTGCAGAGACTGTCTTTCCAACGTGTACTCTTGCCTCTTTTGTCATAGATTAATTGACCACAGGTGCATGAGCCTGTTTCTGGGTTTTCTATTCTGTTCCATTGATTTGTATTTCTATTTTGTGTCAGTACCATACTGTTTTCATTATTGCAGTTTTGTAGTATAGTCTGAAGTCAGGAAGCCTGATTCCTCCAGCTCTGTTTTTCTTTTTAAAGATTGCTTTGGCTACTCTGGGTCTTTTGTGTCTCTATACAAATTAAAAATTTTTTGTTCAAGTTCTTTTACAACTAGAAATCTTTTTCAATATGTCTCCCTGAATAATGGAAATAAAAACAAAAATATACAAATGGGACCAATTTAAACTCAAAATATTTTACACAGCAAAGGAAACAATAAACAAAATGAAAAGACAACACACAGATTGGGAGAAAATATTTGCAAATAATGTGACCAATAAGGGATTCATCTCCAAAATTCACAAACAGCTTATGATGCTTAACATCAACAAAACAAACAATCCAATTGAAAAATGGGCAGAAAACCTGGACAATTTTCCAAAGAAGACATACAGTGGTCAAGAGGCACATTAAAAGTCATTCAACTCTGCTAATTGTTAGAAAAATGCAAATCAAAACCACAAAGAGATATCACCTCTCACCAGCTGGAATGGCCACCATCAAAAAATTCACAAATAATAAATTCTGGAGAGGGTGTGGAAAGAAGGGGACCCTCCTACACTGTTGTAAATGCAAATCTCTATAGCCACTATGAAGAACAGTATGGAAGTTTGTTAAAAAAAAACAAAAGCAGAGCTACCCTATGACCCTAAAATCTCATTCCTGGGGATACATTTGGAGAAAAATATGATCCAAAAAGATACACACACACCGGTGTTCACTGCAACAGCCAAGACATGGAAGCAACCTAAATGTCCATTGAAGAGGAATGGATACACATATACAAAGCAATATTATTCAGCCATTAAAAAGAATGAAATAATGCCATTTGCAGCAATATAGATGGACCTAAAAAGTGTCATAGTGAAGTAAGTCAGACAGAGAAGGAGAAATATTGTATGGCATCCTTTTATGTGGCATCTTAAAAGAAATGATACAAATGAATTTAACTTGCCAAACAGAAATGAACTCACAGACTTAGAGAACAAATGTATGGCTGCCAGGGAGAACAATGGGGAAAAGTGATAGTTAGAGAGTTTGGGATGCACACATACACACTGCTATGTTTAAAATGAATAACCATGCCATTCTCCCAAATCTTCCCACCCTCTCCCTCTCCCACAGAGTCCAATGGCATTGAAACATGTAAAATATCATGTATGAAACGAGTTGCCAGTCCAGGTTCGATGCACGATACTGGATGCTTGGGGCTAGTGCACTGGAACGACCCAGAGGGATGGTATGGGGAGGGAGGAGGGAGGAGGGTTCAGGATGGGGAACACATGTATACCTGTGGCGGATTCATTTTGATATTTGGCAAAACTAATACAATCTTGTAAAGTTTAAAAATTAAATTAAATTAAAAAATAAATAAATAAAATGAATAACCAACAAGGACCTACTGTGTAGCATGTTGGAATTTTGCTGAATGTTATGTGGCAGTGTGGATGGGAGAGGAGTTTGGAGGAGAATGGATACATGTGTATGTATGACTGGGTTCCTTCACTGTTCACCTGAAACTATTACAACATTGTTAATTGGCTACACCCCAATAAAAAATTAAAAGTTAAAAAAAGAAAGATTTATAGAAATTTCAGAATGGGATAACAGAGTTATAGTAGACTAGTATAAAAAACCTGAAATCTTTCCCTAAGGTATCACAAACATTTGGAAATTAATATCCCACAGGACAAACACAATTTCTACTATGCATCATTCTCTGTTGTCATTTCCAGAGGAAAAAAATTGAATTGTTAAGATTCAAGGATGAAACTGATAATTTGCTTCATGTCCTGACACTGAATGAAGTCTTGACCAAGCATTAAGTCAGGTCCCAAGCTTTGTTCTGTGAAGCATTGTGGTTCAAAAAGATAGTAATAGAGGTAGGTACGCAGAAAAGGAATTCCATGATCAAATAAGTTTGGGAAATGCTCTATACCATGATTTCATTCTTTGAGATGCAAAATATGAAAGTTTTTGAGATATCTTGCAGTCAAAAAGTTGTCACACTTTGCTTAACCTACCTTTTCAAAATCTTCTGGGGATAAGAGAAACTGTTTTCCTGGAACCCCTATAAACATTCTGCAATCAAATCTGTGAAACTACTGTATCAAGTAGCCCACCCCATTTCCTGATTAAACTGAGTACAGAACACAAAAGACTGTTTGCAGTCTTACTTCCCAGGTGGCACTAGTGGTAAAGAACCCAGCTGCCAATGCAAGAGACATAAGAGACAATCCCTGGGTTGGGAAGATCCCCTGGAGGAGGGCATGGCAACCCACTCCAGTATTCTTGCCTGGAGAATCCCCATGGACAGAGGAGCCTGGCGGGCTACAGTCCATAGGGTTGCACAGAGTCGGACATGACTAAAGTGACTTAGCTTGCACATACCCTGTCTTTAGAGTCCTGCAAAGCAGGAGTCCTGCCAGCCCAAGAGAGAAGAAATGCCTGGAGAGTCCGTGACTACACTATCTTATCTTTCTGACCTAGTGAAATAGCAGGGAAACTACTATTATTCCAAATCACAGATGAGGAATTTGAGACTCAGAGGAGTCAAGGTCACACACCTAGAATATAACAGAGCTGTGTTTTAAATCCAGGTCTGTTGGACCCTAAAAACCATTCCATCAATCCCTCTAGAAAAGAAAATACAGGATAGTTTTAGAAAACTATCTCAATGAGGGGGATGTACACATATACCCATATTTCTCAATGGCAATAGGAAGCTGCTACAAGTGCTGTAAGTAGCAGGCACTATATATCCATCTGATTCTGAGGGAAGGAAAATCATATAAAAGCCAGGTGATTTCCCCCCTCAGTTCCTGGCTAACTAATCTACTTACAATTTATTGACTATACTCTTCTCTTTCAAAATTCACTTGCCTTTCTTTACAGGTGCCAATCTCTTTATAAGGGCAGTTCTCCCCACACTTTAGTTCCCAGGAAATTCATTCTTTTAAAAGCAGCTGAAATGTCAGTTTTTCTTTGAAGGCTTGCCTAATTGCTGTCCTCCTACCTTTACCCCTCCATCCCTCCTCTGTGATCCCAAGCACACTCTACATGCCTCAACACTGCACAGCTCAGGCTGCAGAACCCCTGCTTGTTTACATGCCTGTCTTCCACTTTATACCACAGCTGTGTCATATTTATTTCCGAGTCCCAGCAGGGAAAATGGGGCTTGACAAGCTGGAAAGCACTTTATAGATAGTCCTTGAACAAATGCATGTATCAATAATCAAATAGCCCACATGGCTATGGTAAGTAACCTGGGAGATTTTAGGGTTAAAAATGTACAAAACAGAAGCAAAATTGATCCTCCTTTGAATAAATATTACAACCCAACTGAAGAGTCTTTGGGCCTAGAAATGAAAACAATGGTCTCAAAGGCCCTTGATGAATCATCTAACTTCAGAGAAAACAAAACCCAACTTTAGGTCCCATCCCAGTTGCATCTACCTGGGACTTATCACCTCCTGTCCAGAAACCTTCCACCCCCTACATCTGCCAGGGACTTATCAACCCCTGCCCAAAACCACCCATCCCCTGTTCAACTACAAATGCCATCTCAACTAAAGAATACCCAAAACATCCCACCTGACTAACCTTTTCCTTATTGCTTCCACAAACCTCCCTTTAAATATGAAGCCTGCCTGATCCCTCTCGTGCTCAGCCTGGTCGTTAGGCCGACTGTCGCCCCTCCTTGCCTGAATAAAGGTAACCTACCTTCGTTGAGGACATCAACAGCCAGAACTATACTTTACACCAATGATACATTCAGTTAAAAGGAATGAACAAGTGTTACAAGCATCAACATGGGTAAATCTTAAAATGCTGAGCTAAAAAAGTACATTGTAAAATGATACATGATACTGTTCAGATGAATTTTTAAAACATTTGTGTAGTAATGATAATTGATTAACAATATGCACAGGAATAGCAATCACTAATTCAAAGTAATGGTTACTTCCAGGGAAGAAAGAAGAATAGAATCAGTGACAGCCACTCCTGATGCTTTAACTCTACCTGAATGCATTAATTCTGAAAAAAAAATCTAAAGCAAATATGCCAAAATAAACAGATCTGACCTGGTGGGTAGACAGAAATTGGTAATGTGTTTCTCTATAATATTCTGCATGTTTGATGCATTTCATAATAAAATATTTATAAGTTATTAATGCTGCCAACTTACGGAAGAGCATGACCCTGGGCATGTGGAACTGGGGGAAAACCTGAAAGTCAGGTTGCAGTGGAGTACTTGCAGTGGAGTACTAAGGTCTGAAACTGTAATGAGCTTTCTTAGGGGAGAAAATGGAAGCATCCATTTCACTGTTGAGTTTGGGGCTGCCTTAAGGAAAATGTCATTGTCCCAATCCAGGGGCCCTGAACACCTGATAGAGCTTCAGGAGATGCCCCCATATGCCCCTATCCATTGCTCTCTGTCTATCCAGACCCCTATGTGCAGAAGTAAAGGGCCTCCCCTCGGGGCAGAAGCAGCCCAAATGGACAGGAACTGGACAAGCAAGTGGTACCTTTACTGAAAACAAAACAAAACAAAAAAATTAGTTCACCCTTTCCAGGTCAGAGGTAGCCAGAGCACCTGGCTCAAGAGCAGAGCTCACTCCATGGGGTCTCAGCTCCCCCCAAGTCTCATCAGTACAGCAACTGAACTACACTGACCATTGAGACCTGCTTGTGCTTTTCCTAGCTCTGGAACCAAAGAATTTCCAGGCTTTCCTCCCATGCCCCTTCCCCTCCAAATCCAATGGGGGAAGGATATCAAACTTATGTCCAGGCGTGGGGTGTCCATTTTCTTGGGACTGGAGTCTTTTCCCACCAATAGAGAGGAAGAGAGAGAAGGTGGAAGGGAAGGAGGAAGGCGGGGGCTGAGGGAGGGACTGGAGTCTCTTCCCAGAGAAAGAGAACAAAGAGGAGTGGAATAGGAAAACAAGATAGCATCCAATTCCTCCCGACACTCTGCCCTTCATCTGGTCCCCTGTCCCTTCTTCCCAGTTTCCCACAGGGAAGTCCCCAGAATGCTACTAAAAACAAGTACAACTTCCACCCCCTGGTTGACCCCTCAGGAAATGAGAAAAATCCTTACACTTTCCAATATCTTTCCAGCCTAAAGCTTTCTTTTATCCTCAAAAAGTTGTTTTAAACATCTTAAATTGTTTTTATATTATAAATATTGTAATAGTACTAAAAATTGAAATTTAATATTCCCACTAAAATCACAAATTGATACTTGTTTAATCAAATCTCTCTAATAGTCATCACTTAAACACACACTAATTAAATTTGAAAGAAAAAAATCTTTTTAGTCGGTTCATTTTACATAAAAAGCAACATAATTTTTCATAGTTGCAGGTGAGATTAATTATTATTACAAATAACAACTGTGTATGAGTATATACTGTTTATTGAGCCAAGATTTGTGGGAGTTGCTGCAGAAAAGATACATCAGACACAGTTTATGCTTTCAAGAATATGTTATCCATACTTATGAATGACTATACAGTCAGCAAAAACAAGACCAGGAGCTGACTGTGGCTCAGACCATGAACTCCTTATTGCCAAATTCAGACTGAAATTGAAGAAAGTAGGGAAAACCACTAGACCATTCAGGTATGACCTAAATCAAATCCCTTATGATTATACAGTGGAAGTGAGAAATAGATTTGAGGGCCTAGATCTGATAGATAGAGTGCCTGATGAACTATGGAATGAGGTTCGTGACATTGTACAGGAGACAGGGATCAAGACCATCCCCATGGAAAAGAAATGCAAAAAAGCAAAATGGCTGTCTGGGGAGGCCTTACAAATAGCTGTGAAAAGAAGAGAGATGGAAAGCAAAGGAGAAAAGGAAAGCTATAAACATCTGAATGCAGAGTTCCAAAGAATAGCAAGAAGAGATAAGAAAGCCTTCCTCAGCGATCAATGCAAAGAAATAGAGGAAAACAACAGAATGGGAAAGACTAGAGATCTCTTCAAGAAAATTAGAGATACCAAGGGAATATTGCATGCAAAGATGGGCTCAATAAAGGACAGAAATGGTATGGACCTAACAGAAGCAGAAGATATTAAGAAGAGGTGGCAAGAATACATAGAAGAACTGTACAAAAAAGATCTTCACAACCCAGATACTCATGATGGTGTGATCACTGACCTAGCCAGACATCCTGGAATGTGAAGTCAAGTGGGCCTTAGAAAGCATCACTACGAACAAAGCTAGTGGAGGTGATGGAATTCCAGTTGAGCTGTTTCAAATCCTGAAAGATGATGCTGTGAAAGTGCTGCACTCAATATGCCAACAAATTTGGAAAACTCAGCAGTGGCCACAGGACTGGAAAAGGTCAGTTTTCATTCCAATCCCAAAGAAAGGCAATGCCAAAGATTGCTCAAATTACCGCACAGTTGCACTCATCTCACACACTAGTAAAGTAATGCTCAAAATTCTCCAAGCCAGGCTTCAGCAATATGTGAACCGTGAACTTCCTGATGTTCAAGCTGGTTTTAGAAAGGGCAGAGCAACCAGACATCAAATTGCCAACATCCGCTGGATCATGGAAAAAGCAAGAGAGTTCCAGAAAAACATCTATTTCTGCTTTATTGACTATGCCAAAGCCTTTGACTGTGTGGATCACAATCAACTGTGGAAAATTCTGAAAGAGATGGGAATACCAGACCACCTGATCTGCCTCTTGAGAAATCTGTATACAGGTCAGGAAGCAACAGTTAGAACTGGACATGGAACAACAGACTGGTTCCAAATAGGAAAAGGAGTTCGTCAAGGCTGTATATTGTCACCCTGTTTATTTAACTTATATGCAGAGTACATCATGAGAAACGCTGGACTGGAAGAAACGCAAGCTGGAATCAAGATTGCCAGGAGAAATATCAATAACCTCAGATATGCAGATGACACCACCCTTATGGCAGAAAGTGAAGAGGAACTAAAAAGCCTCTTGATGAAAGTAAAAGTGGAGAGTGAAAAAGTTGGCTTAAAGCTCAACATTCAGAAAACAAAGATCATGGCATCTGGTCCCATCACTTCATGGGAAATAGATGGAGAAACAGTGGAAACAGTGTCAGACTTTATTTTTCTGGGCTCCAAAATCACTGCAGATGGTGATTGCAGCCATGAAATTAAAAGACGCTTACTCCTTGGAAGGAAAGTTATGACCAACCTAGATAGCATATTCAAAAGCAGAGACATTACTTTGCCAACAAAGGTCCGTCTAGTCAAGGCTATGATTTTTCCTGTGGTCATGTATGGATGTGAGAGTTGGACTGTGAAGAAGGCTGAGCGCCGAAGAATTGATGCTTTTCAACTGTGGTGTTGGAGAAAACTCTTGAGAGTCCCTTGGACTGCAAGGAGATCCAACCAGTCCATTCTGAAGGAGATCAGCCTTGGGATTTCTTTGGAAGGAATGATGCTAAAGCTGAAACTCCAGGACTGTGGCCACCTCATGTGAAGAGTTGACTCATTGGAAAAGACTCTGATGCTGGGAGGGATTGGGGGCAGGAGGAGAAGGGGACAACAGAGGATGAGATGGCTGGATGGCATCACTGACTCGATGGACGTGAGTCTGGGTGAGCTCCGGGAGTTGGTGATGGAGAGGGAGTCCTGGAGTGCTGTGATTCATGGGATTGCAAAGAGTCGAACACGACTGCGCAACTGATCTGATCTGATTGTCTTTTAAATGTATTTGACAGACCACATAAACAGCATCATTGGAACTTACAAATGAAAATTAGCTATTTGCTTTGATTTGACTGGATTGGATGGTACCATAATTATGTCTTTTATATTTCTGTTGTGATTACTTTCCTGACCTGTACTGAACAGAGCCCATAGTCAGTAGATTAGCAGTAAATCCAGAATACACTTCAAATTGATTAAAGAAATGTAATTGTCCCTTATAGGAAGGCAGAGGCCTTTGCAGCTACAAATATCAGTAAGTGTACAGTCACTAACCACTAATTATGTTTACCTAAATTATGAAGGTTATTGACAAAGAAATGTACAAAGATGGCTGAAACACTTGACCTGCTATAAATTCGGTAAATCAGAAGTCAATCTAAATATATCCAGGAATGTAAGTATAGAGTATTTTCCCCCATTCAGAATTTTGTAGTCCTAGAGTGAATAGCATATTAAGGTTAAACACTGTTCTACAAACCAGTAACTGAACATTAATGACCTGTACCTCTTATTTTAAAATTCGTGTACAGATATAATTTATATAAACTACAGAATGCCTCCACATATGATAGCCAGAGACATGCATTATATCACTGAAAACAAAATGAGATATTCAAAATGACAACACAGTACCTTCTTATAATAGGAATGTTTACCTCTTCTTTGGAAAGACCACCAAACTCTACAGTTAAACTTTTTCAGGAGAATCTTTTATGTTCCTTCCCATTTGATTTAAGAATCCTGGCTACAATATCCCTACTAGATGAATATCCGATGTCTGCTTAATAAACCATACTGGTGAGCTCAGCACTTCAGAAGTAGCCTCTTATGTAACCTAAACCCCGAAACCTCGCATTGCTCTTCTTAACATCGCAGTGCATGATCATGGTGAATATTTGGACTTTAGAGCCAAAAAACCTCGATCTGAATCTTGTACTAGCAGTGTGATCTTTGGCATAATTCTATAAGTGTCAGTTTCCCAATCTGTAAATAAGGACAATAACAACAACATTTCATAGAATTGCTGTGAGAATTAAGTGGAGAATGTGTATAAAGTAAACAATGAATGAAATCTAGTGAGTGCTTGATAGAAATCCTTACTGATAGCAATTCTGGTGTTTTGCTGTTGTTTCCATGTTATGTGACTACTCTGGGGCATTATTCCTATTGACCACATCTTCCTTCTTAAAACTCTCTTGCCTTGTTTTCCACTATGTTGCTGCAGGGAAGGAGAAATTTTCCCACTGCCCATCTTACGTTCTTGGCTAGGGTTCTGTAACAAAAAAATAAATCAACAAGAAAAAAAGCACACAAATATCTTTATGATAAGTTTCACATGACATAGGAGCTCTCATATGTAAATAAAGACCAAAGTGCAAAACCTAAGTATTTACATATTAAGTTTAAAAAGAGAGGCAATTGTGAGATACAAAATATCACTAGTTACAAGAGAAATGCAAATCAAAACCACAATGAGATATTATCTCACACCTGTCAGAATGACTACTATCAAAAAGACAACAAAGAACAAGTATTGGTGAGGATGTTGAGGAAAAGGAATGCTTGTGCCCTGTTGGTGAGAATGTAAATTGGCACAGCCACTGGGAAACTATGTGGAGCTTCCTCAAAATATTAAAAACAGAACTACTGGGGGTAGGGTGGGAGGGAGGTTCAGGAGGGAGGGGATGTGTTTATACTTAGAGCTGAGTTACAATGTTGTACAGCAGAAACGAACAAAATATTTTAAAGCAATTATCCTCCAATTAAAATTTTTTTTAAAAAGAACAACAAGAGCGTAGGGGGGGAAAAAAAAAGAACTACCATATGATCCAGCAATTCCACTCCTGGGTATTTTTCCAAAGAAAATAAAAACACTAATTCAAAAAGATATATGCACCCCTGTGTTCATTGCAGCAGTATTTACAATAGCCAAGACATGTAAACATGTTTTACTGCTTACTCATCCATCTGATATGTAAAAATAATACCCATGTAATTATTTTCCAGACTCCACATTCATCCTATTCAATGTGCTATCTAAGCAAAATGACTGTTACTCCCAGTTTTGCTCTGTGCTCTAGTCCTGGAATATGCTTCTCTAAATTCACTGACTGATTCCATAATTTAGTAATTTTTAAAGCACAATTTCCAAATCCTGGCTCCTCTGTCCCAACTGAACAAATTACATAACATCTCTAAACATCAATTTCTTCATCTGTAAAATAGGGATTATAATAATAGTACCTACACTGTGAAGTCATTATAAGGAATTTAAAAAATAGTAGCAAGGAGTAAAACAGTAAGTTCTGAATAAAATTTAGCTGTAACTATTAATATTATAGTTATTATCACCACTATTCAATGCCCTCTTCAGAAAAGCCAGTGCACACAAATCATAACATTGAAAATATTGGCAACTCATATTAAAAAGATTTTGTTGTTAAAATCCTGATTCACTTAGCTTCTACAATCTACCTAAGCCATGTTTCCACTATCTAAGTTTGCTCCGATCTAAGAATTATTGGGTTAATCTTTGACAAAGCTGCCTCTCCTAACATTACACATGTTGTTCTCCAGGTATGATCTTATTTTAGGATGTCTCCTCTGTCTCAGGATCTAAAATTTTTTAAATTAGCAGTTCTGCCAAATATATGTATCATCAATCTTCTACATTTTGGAGTTGTACCTGTATACCCTCTCAGGAAATACATAAAGTAGGGTTTTATATTATAGTTAAGCAACCAATATGTAAATAAGGCCATAAGGCCTTATTGCCAAATTCAGACTTAAATTGAAGAAAGTAGGAAAAACCAACAGATCTTTCAGGTATGACCTAAATCAAATCCCTTATGATCATACACTGGAAGTGACAAATAGATTCAAGGAATTAGATCTGATAGATAGAGTGCCTGAAGAACTATGGACAGAGGTCCGTGACATTATACAGGAGGCAGGATCAAGACCATCCCCATGGAAAAGAAATGCAAAAAAGCAAAATGGTTGTCTGAGGAGGACTTACAAATAGCTGAGAAAAGAAGAGAAGTTAAAGGCAAAGGAGAAAAGGAAAGATGGATCCATTTTAATGCAGACTTCCAAAGAACAGCAAGGAGAGATAAGAAAGTTTTCCTCAGTGATCAATGCAAAGAAATAGAGGAAAACAATAGAATGGGAAAGACTAGAGATCTCTTTAAGAAAACTAGAGATATCAAGGGAATATTTCATCCAAAGATGGGCTCTATAAAGGACAAAAATGGTATGGACATAACAGAAAGAGAAGACATTAAGAAGAGGTGGCAAGAATACACAGAAAAACTATAAAAAAATATCTTTATGATCCAGATAATCACGATGATATGATCACTCACCTAGAGCCAGACATCATGGAATGGGAAGTCAAGTGAGTCTTCAGTTCAGTTCAGTCGCTCAGTTGTGTCCAACTCTTTGCAACCCCATGAATCGCAGCACGCCAGGCCTTCCTGTCCATCACCAACTCCCGGAGTTCACTCAGACTCACATCCATCGAGTCAGTGATGCCATCCAGCCATCTCATCCTCTGTTGTCCCCTTCTCCTCCTGCCCCCAATCCCTCCCAGCATCAGAGTCTTTTCCAATGAGTCAACTCTTCGCATGAGGTGGCCACAGTACTGGAGTTTCAGCTTTAGCATCATTCCTTCCAAAGAAATCCCAAGGCTGATCTCCTTCAGAATGGACTGGTTGGATCTCCTTGCAGTCCAAGGGACTCTTAAGAGTCTTCTCCAACACCACAGTTCAAAAGCATCAATTCTTCAGCGCTCAGCTTTCTTCACAGTCCAACTCTCACATCCAAACATGACCACTGGAAAAACCATAGCCTTGACTAGACGAACCTTTGTTGGCAAAGTAATGTCTCTGCTTTTGAATATGCTATCTAGGTTGGTCATAACTTTTCTTCCAAGGAGGAAGCGTCTTTTAATTTCATGGCTACAGTCACCAAGTGTGTCTTAGGAAGCATCAATAAAAACAAAGCTAGTGGAGGTGATGGAATTCCAGTTGAGCTATTTCAAATCCTAAAAGATGTGAAAGTACTGCACTCAATATGCCAGCAAATTTGGAAAACTCAGCAGTGGCCACAGGACTGGAAAAGGTCCATTTTCATTCCAATCCCAAAGAAAGGCAATGACAAACAATGTTCAAACTACCACACAATTGCACTCATCTCACACGCTAGCAGAGTAATCCTCAAAATTCTCCAAGCCAGACTTCAGCAGGACATGAACCATGAACTTCCAGATATTCAAGCTAGATTTAGAAAGGGCAAAGGAATGGAGATCAAAGTGCCAACATCTGCTGGATCATGGAAGAAGCAAGAGAGTTCCAGAAAAACATCTACTTCTGTTTTATTGACTATGCCTAAGCCTTTGACTATGTGGATCACAACAAACTGTGGAAAACTCTTCAAGAGATGGGAATACCAGATCACCTGACCTGCCTCTTGAGAAATCTGTATGCAGGTCAGGAAGCAACATTAAGAACTGGACTTGGAACAACAGACTGGTTCCAAATTGGGAAAGGAGTACATCAAGGCTATATATTGTCACCCCGCTTATTTAGCTTATATGCAGAATCAATCATGAGAAGCACTGGGCAGGATGAAGCAAAAGCTGGCATCAAAATTGCTGGGAGAAATATCAATAACCTGAGATATGCAGATGACACCACCCTTATGGCAGAAAGTGAAGAAGAACTAAAGAGTCTCTTGATGAAAATGAAAGAGGAGAGTGAAAAGCTGGCTTAAAGTTCAACATTCAGAAAACTATGATCATGGCATCTGGCCCATAACTTCATGGCAAATAGATGGGGAAACAGTGGAAACAGTGCCTGACTTTATTTTTGGGGGCTCCAAAATCACTGCAGATGGTGACTGCCGCCATGAAATTAAAAGATGCTTGTTCTTTGGAAGAAAAGTTATGGCCAACCTAGCCAGAATATTAAAAAGCAGAGACACTACTTAGCCAACAAAGGTCCATCTAGTCAAAGCTATGGTTTTTCCAGTAGTCATGTATGGATGTGAGAGTTAGACTATAAAGAAAGCTGAACACTGAAGAATTGATGCTTTTGAACTGTGGTATTGGAGAAGAGTCTTGAGAATCCCTTGGACTGCAAGGAGATCCAACCAGTTCACCTTAAAGGAAATCAGTTCTAAATATTCATTGGAAGGACTGATGCTGAAGCTGAAACTCCAATAATTTGGCCACCTGATGGGAAGAACTGACTCATTGGAAAAGACCCTTATGCTGGGAAAGATTGAAGGTAGGAGGAGAAGGGGATGACAGAGGATGAGATGGATGGATGGCATCACTGACTCAATGGACATGAGTTTGAGTAAACTCCAGGATTTGGTGATGGACAAGGAGGCCTGGTATGCTGCAGTCCATGGGGTCACAGAGTCAGACACAACTCAGTAACTGAACTGAACTGAACTAAGTAACCAAGCCAAATTAAACTAGACAGTGCATATTCTGGACGAGTCTTGTCCTGTATGGATTATCTGTTCATATCAAGAAAATAGAATAAGTGAAATGAATGCAACCTGGCCACTCTAATATCGCCTCTACATGTTTTTAAGAGAAAAATTCAACACGCTTTTAGGAAAACTCAAATCAGGTTAAATTGTCTATTGGATTTAAATTGTGCCAAGACATTATAGAGGTGCTTTTTCAAGTGATTTAAACATTCTTATGTCAGAACTTTTCTCTAAATGTAATAAATCTCACACAATTGCTTATTTCCCATATCAGTGAATGGTTATAGGGACACAAATCATTACAAAACATAAAGATCTTTACACCATTGTGTCTATTTCAGCTGTCAGAACATACTACCATCATGTTTAGCAGCCAAATATCTAAAAGTAACTAACATCTGGTAGAGTTTTTGGTACCAAACAACTTATAGACCTGGTTAATGAACCCAAAATATTTGAATATAAATAGCTATTTTAAATTTATATATTTACTCCTCCAAGGCTCAGTCATTGGCAAAGATAAAGAATAAATTAAATAACTTTGGAATACTATAATCTTAATCAACTATTTGACCAAAGTCAATATGAACTACCTAGGTAAATGAATTACTTATAGGTAATAGAAATTAGGCAACCTACAAATAGGTAACTTTCCACTGAACCACTGGCTCTAACATTATAGGAGGAAAGTAGTAATAATATTTTTATTTACAACTTAAGGAATGAATTATTTAGCAGTCAAGACTTCCATAACCTTTAAAACTTGGTTTCTAGAATGTAGGATGCCTAGTCTTGTAGGACTCAGGGTACTTCTGTAGCATACCACAGAGGAAATTCCTTAGAAAAGCCCACTGTGTTGACATATTTGAATAGTAAGGCTTTTATTACCATTTTAGATATAAAAAGATTCAGAAATTAAAGAAGTAAAAACTGCTGTATCCTGTTCAAAGAAGAGTAGGAGATAGGAGTGGGGTGGAAGGAATAAACCCTATAAGAAGCTTAGATGGAGCTGATCTGCAGTCTAATGTGTTTCTCCATTAATCTTTCAGATGCTACATTAAGCCTTGGTAAGTACCAGAAACCCAGTTTTGCTTTTTTCTATGATAGGTCCCTATGTAAAGGCTAGTTACTAAGATGACTCTTTTCTGACCATGGACAGTAAGTCTCTCTATCCTGCTCAGGAAATGTTTTGTCTTGCTTTGGGCTATTATCTAGGGCAAGTTGAGGTTCTCTTCTGAGATTTTTAAGGTCCTTATATTAATAATTCTATTATAGTTCCTGACTGTTCTCACAGTCCACCCTATTTAGAGAAGCAGCAGCCCAAATTTCAGGCAAAATATTTCCAAATAAAATAAGCAGACCTTATGAAGCAGTCCTTGAAAATTCAATGTATTTCAGTGACAGCAAATGCTACAATCTGTTTAGCTCTTGGTGGAAAAAGAATGGTATAACTTGATAAATAGCCAGCACTTATATTTACATCAATTGTACCCTTCTGAATAATACTGCACTGTTGATGCCTAGGATAGGATTTATGTTGGAAATTCAATTTAGTGGCTCAACTGAGGCAAGTATTCACAATGTTTTACTGAAAAGCTCTCTATCCAAACCTCCCCTCTTATCAGGTTTGTAGAAGGTACTAAAGATCAATGAGGCCAGACTTAAACCTGACTCATTCATTGATAGCCAATAGAAAGCTATCCTGTGAATGTTAAACTGAGACTGAGCTATTGAACAATACTTATTTGTTCATTCATTCATTGCTTGCCTACCCGATCAATATTTATGAAATGCCTGTTTATTATTATGAGAGTCACTTCAAGCAAATATTTAGAAATGAAAAAGGGTAAATGAATAATTAAAATTTGTTTGGACCATAATGCCTAATTTAATTCCCTACCAAAACACTTTACTTACTGTTTCATCAACATGGTCAAAATGTTAAAAGAAATACATGACTGATTAAACCAGGATTATAGACAAGAACTACATGAAATTATTTCATTATACCACCAAAGAATTTATAGGCATCAGTCTATGAGAACAAACAGGCACGTTGAAGTCTTTCCCACTGGTATATTTGAACGTGTCCATGTCTATATGACTCTGTCAAAGGTTAAGAGGTTCATGAGTCTCAATATGAAGATAAGGAGACTGTGGAGAAATCCATTTAAATGGCAACCCACTCCAGTGTTCTTGCCTGGAGAATCCCAGGGATGGGGGAGCCTGGTGGGCTGCCATCTATGGGGTCGCATAGAGTCAAACACAACTGAAGTGACTTAGCAGCAGTATAGTGGCTCAGAACCTAACAAACTGCCTGAAAAAAAACAACTAAAAAGACTAGAGAAATTATTAAAACTTATTTTAAGATGTTTCAATGGATAACAAAACTGCTAAGAAATATTCAGAGCCCAAAAGTTAAGTGGAAACAGGAATTCAGAATGATGAGCAAATCACCAGAGTCAGATTTAGTTTTGAAGTCAACACTGATGAATTTGACCACTCATCAGGACCTCCTGGGACACCAGGAACAGAAAATCAACCCAAAGACCCTCCAAGTCAGGGAATGCCATAGAAGACTCCATCTATGAAATGCTGTCCAATAGCTATGGCCTCAGAGAAAGAAGTTGAAACAGACCCACATCCTCCTCATCCCAAAGATAGCAAGAAAACATTACCTATTGAATTTCAGCTCTGAGTGGCAGGAGAGAAATGTTTCCTTCACAGTTCTTAACTACAAGTCAGTCTCCATGAGTTTTACAGCCCAGATTCACACTGTCAGCCCTGAATAGTCTAAAAAACTAAGGCAAAGAATTGCCTTAGACAAAATAGCAAGAAAATTGAATTCATAATTAAAACTAGAAAACATACAAGGAAACAGCAAATAGAAAAATCAGACCAAAAGAAATCAGACATTGTTAGGTATAGGAATGTTATTATCACTATCTAGGAGAAGTTTTCGTTTGTTAGGAATGCATACTGAAATATTTAAGAGTTAAGTAAATTACCTGTAACTTATTTTTAAATCATTCATCAACAATATAAAATACATATAGATAGGCCATTGGAGAGTGACGAAATATATATGGTAAAATGATAAAAAAAAAAAACTGTTGGATCTAGGTGGAAAGTATAAAGATACTGAATGTAATTTTCTTTAAATTTCTCTTCATGTTTGAATATGTGTGTATCACTGATCCTGTTCATGATGCCAACTGTCTTGCCATTCATACTGTCTGCACTGTTCATTGACCCCAGGGTAGGTAAGGCTTGAGCTAAGAGGCTGGAAGAAGATGTGAGGAGCCATAGGAAGTGCAGACACATTTATTCTCTCCTGGCTGGCACAGCAGCCATAACACAGCCTCTCTCCTGGCTAATGCAGCAGCTGTAGCAGTGGCCACAACATAACCATAACAGAGCCATAACATAATGTAGCCCCAATGTAGCCCCAGTGAAGTAGCAACCAGGGCTTCCATGGTGAAGCTCATACAGGCACACCGTACACAGTAGCCCACAACCAAGCAAGTACCTGTGACATGCATGCACAGTGCTATAGGTGAGCACAGCTGTTACATAACCACGCAAAGTCATTGTTTACAGGACATGGGGCAAGAGGGTATGAGAGCATGGGGCCAGAGAGCCTGACCGGTGTCATCTTGTTAATTTCCCCACAGTGTTATGGAAATAAAAAGGTTTGAGAGATTTAAAAAAAGAGATCAGATGTTGGAAGTATTGCACACATAAAAAATACAAAACATAAGCTAATTTTTTATTAATAATGAAATAAAAGAAAAGTAAACAGCAAATATTTTTAAGTGATCAAGAGATGTGAAAAAGGGCAAAACAAACTTGTGTCTTATTGCTAATAATGGTAACGGTAAGTGTAGAAAGAGTGATATGATTAAAACGTAATTGATTACAAATCATAGTATTGATTTGGGCAGATTACCAATGGATGGTAGAACTGTTAGATAAAAGTTTGATAAGGCACATAATATTTACCTAATTTTAAAATTTCTTTCCAATGACTGCCTATTAATTGTATAAGAGAAAAATTAAAACTTTATAATAGAATAACCTGGTTGATACCACCTAACCAGCTAATCAAAATTAATAGTCTCAATAATGAAAGAAATTGACATTGCTAAATAAGGTAATGATATAAGAATCCTTCACCAGCAAAGCAAAAGGAAAAGGAGAAAAGAAAAGACATACTTCTCTTTGCCAGTGAAGCGAAGGGTAAAGGTATGGAAATACAAAAAACCTCGAATACCAAAAGCAATCTTGAGAAAGAACAATGGAGCTGGAGGAATCAACCTTCCTCACTTCAGGCTCTACTACAAAGGTACTGGCACAAAGACAGAAATATAGATCAATGGAACAAAATAGAAAACCCAGAGATGAATCCATGCACCTGTGGACACCTTATCTTTGACAAAGGAGGCAAGAATATACAATGGAGAAAAGACAATCTCTTTAACAAGTGGTGCTGGGAAAACTGGTCAACCACTTGTAAAAGAATGAAACTAGAACACTTTCTAACACCATACACAAAAATAAACTCAAAATGGATTAAAGATCTAAATGTAAGACCAGAAACTATAAAACTCCTAGAGGAGAACATACGCAAAACACTCTCCGACATAAATCACAGCAGGATCTTCTATGACCCACCTCCCAGAATATTGGAAATAAAAGCAAAAATAAACAAATGGGACCTAATTAAACTTAAAAGCTTCTGCACATCAAAGGAGACTATAAGCAAGGTGAAAAGACAGCCTTCAGAATGGGAGAAAAGAATAGCAAATGAAGCAACTGACAAACAACTAATCTCAAAAATATACAAGCAACTCCTACAGCTCAATACCAGAAAAATAAACGGCCCAATCAAAAAATGGGCCAAAGAACTAAATAGACATTTCTCCAAAGAAGATATACAGATGGCTAACAAACACACGAAAACATGCTCAACATCACTCATTATCAGAGAAATGCAAATCAAAAGCACAATGAGGTACCATTTCACGCCAGTCAGAATGGCTGCGATCCAAAAGTCTACAAGCAATGAATGCTGGAGAGGGTGTGGAGAAAAGGGAACCCTCTTACACTGTTGCTGGGAATGCAAGCTAGTACAGCCAGTATGGAGAACAGTGTGGAGATTCCTTAAAAAACTGGAAATAGAACTGCCATATGACCCAGCAATCCCACTGCTGGGCATACACACCGAGGAAACCAGAAGGGAAAGAGACACGTGTTCCCCAATGTTCATCGCAGCACTGTTTATAATAGCCAGGACATGGAAACAACCTATATGTCCATTAGCAGATGAATGGATAAGAAAGCAGTGGAACATATACACAATGGAGTATTACTCAGCCATTAAAGAGAATTCATTTGAATCAGTTTTAATGAGGTGGATGAAACTTGAGCCTATTATACAGAGTGAAGTAAGCCTGAAAGAAAAACAGCAATATAGTATATTAATACATATATATGGAATTTAGAAAGATGGTGACGATGACCCTGTATGCGAGACAGCAAAAGAGACACAGATGTATAGAACAGTCTTTTGGACTCTGTAGGAGAGGGAGAGGGTGGGATGATTTGGGAGAATGACATTGAAACATGTATAATATCATATAAGAAATGAATTGCCAGTCCAGGTTCGATGCATGATACAGGATGCTTGGGGCTGGTGCACTGGGATGACCCAGAGGGATGGTATGGGGAGGGAGGTGGGAGGGAGATTCAGGATTGGGAACATGTGTACACCCGTGGCGGATTCATGTTGATGTATGGCAAAACCAATACAATATTGTAAAGTAATTAGCCTCCAATTAAAATAAATAAATTTAAATTTTAAAAAGATTTTAAAGATTGACAATAGTCAATCAAGTGTTAGTATAAATCATGGAGCATTATAATGTTTACACATTTCTGGTGGGAAAGTAAAAAGGTACAGCAACTTTAGAAAGTAGTTTGGCAATGTCTTATAACATTTAACACACTTTTATACAATCTAGACACCTCACTCCTAGCTATTTGTCCAAGAGAAATTAAAACATTTGTCTACACAAGGCTTGTACTGGAATATACAAGAAAGTTTTATTTTAGGTAAAATATTAGAAACAATCCCAATGTCTACTGTTTGACTGGATAAACAAATTGTGTTATGTAAATATGATGGAATACTATTCAATACTAAAAAGGAATAAACATGATATATGCAAAAAAAAAAAAAATGACCTGGTCTCAGCTCTGACCATAGTAGTTTATTTAGGGATGAGCACAAGACACAATACAGGCCAATGAGACTCAAATTCAAGATGGATGCAACTGTTGGGAAAGAGAAGCTTTACACTCTTTATACTGAGAATTATAACTCTGTGAATATCATCAGTCTGGAGCTACCAGAGGCCACCAAATTGAGAGTCTTCCTGAGAATACAACCAGCACAAAATAGAGTCAAATAGCAGGAGAATCACAGACAAAATTCTGCTGCCATTTGTTGAGCTCTATATCTAAGAAAGAATTATGCTGATGCACATTGCAAATTTTCAGTAATATGAGCTAATATATTCTTTTTAATACTGATTGATATAAACTTGTATTTAGGAGTTCCATAAAGCCTGTGACAAGAGACAGTATAATTAAGTAGCCTGGGCTCACTGAGCCTATAACCAGGGCTTAGCAACCCGAATGAAAGACCTATAGTTAGGGGCTGAGGACTTTAAGTGAGAAGAGCTTAAAAGCAGTGACTGGAGGAAAACAAACCAGGGTGTCAGTAGGACAAGTCTTGTGGCAGAAGATGAAAACATTAGTCTAAGGCAGAAACAATGGAAAGCAAGAAGAGAACATAATACAGTCCCTTTTAAAGGAGGACTTGGCAGGTGGGCAGTGCAATAATGCTCTTGGCTCCTTCAGATTTATTTCCCACCACTGCTCCTCTCCAGCTCACTATTTCAAGTCATTTCCAACCTTTACTTGGTGACCCACATAGACCTTGTGGAGCCTATCCTCAGTGCCTTTGCGTATACACCTTTGCATCCCTAAGCCTAAATGTCCTCTTCTTTCACTCAGGCTTCAAGACCCAGCCTAAATTTTCCTCTGAGAAGCCTTGAGAGGTCCCCTCTCTACCTTGTGATCCAGCTCCATGGGAAGGCCTGGACTTCTGGAAGGCACTTCCTTGTTTTCACTCACCTATAATACAAGCTCTTTTAATAAAGAGAACTTGTCTAATTCACTTTAACATCCCCATACAATATCTTATCCATAATGCATACTTCAAAAATATGAATTGATAGAATACAAATCGCATGAAGAAACATTAAAGGTGAGCATCAACAAAATAGTACCATAGGTTCTACACTTTCATCAACCCCAAATAAAAGGCTAAAACAAAACACCATCACACCAGAAGGTCAAATAAATATATTCAGCATTTACTATAGCCATAACACTGGAAAAGAAATTTCTCTACATTCTAGTCCAACCTCTACTCATTCTTTTTTTTTTTGGGGGGGGGGGGTTAATTTTATTTTATTTTATTTTTAATTTTATTTTTAAACTTTACATAATTGTATTAGTTTTGCCAAATATCAAAATGAATCCGTCACAGGTATACAAACTAGATATTCCTCCAATTTCCTTATTACTCTGCACCCCATAAAGTTGCCTCTATGCCAGATCAAGGCATTCTCTGTAAGTCAAGTTCATCTTAAAAATGCAGCATGTGCTCAGCTGTCAGAATGTTTTTGCTTTCTGTCAGCCTCATTATTTTCCTTCTCTGTATTATAAACAACTATAGAATGATGACCAAATATTTGTATGTGTCATTTTGTTATTATATGTAGCTGAGTTTTTATTGAATAGTTTCAATGATCACAATTTGACATAAGAAAATGAAAGTTCCTTCAGATTCTTTAAATTTATCATAAATAAAAAAGCAAATTTTATTTTAGGCTGAATACGGATTTTTTAAAACCTTAGAAAGGAACTAAGAAGCTTATTTCAAATACTTAAAGTGCTAACATGTAGTAGAGGAATAAAAGATAGCATGGTTTCAGAGGATAAAACTATAATAAATGCATAAAAATTAGCATAAGACAGATTTTAGCTTAAAATAAGTAAGAAGTGTCCTGCAATTAAAGCTGCCCAGTAATGGAGGAGCTGAATTACAAAGCAGAGAATTTAGCAAGAGTCATAAAAAGAAATATTCTCACAAATTCTATGTCTTACAGATATTACTTCATTAATGTTCATGGCACTTTGAAATATGTAACAAAGCCACCAGTCTCCCTTTTGTAGATGAAGAAATCAACAGACAAATGGTTTGCCCAAGGTCACATATTGACTGATACAAGTTTGATGTTCTCTTTCTTATATTGCATTTGCTTACTGTCTTAGAAAACAATAAGCTTCTTGATGTTATTTATTGCTATTTAATTCCTGATGTAAGCAAAACTTGGAATTTTATATCTAAGAGTTGGCCCTCTCGGAATTTTTTAATAGTTAAGACTTTCATAGTTCTGCAAAGTCTTGAGTGTCACACTTTAATTAGTTTTAACCAATTTTGAATCAAAAAAAGTTAGATCCTAATGATCAGCATACAAATTGCTACATCATCTGTAACAAGTGTTAAAACCATTAAATGTCAGCATGTCATTATAAATCCAATGGCAGTTGGGAGAATAAATGTCAAATTTTTCATTATTTTTCTTCAGAGTTTAAAAAGCAACTGCCAATGTCAGCCACAGTTAATAGTCCAATCTTTTAGCTAAGAAATAAGCACTTGCATGAACCCCAAAGAAAAATGAGATACAAATTTCCCTCAAATCCTAACATTTACAAAGAACTATTGCTTCCATAGAAGGGTCAAATTTCAAATTAAATTAGCATTAAAAACCTATTGGAGGGTAGACAACTAAGATCCACAAAGGGAAAAAATGAGGGGAAACAGACAATTCAAATAATAAAAATTTTTAATATGAATTTATTTTTTTAATTGGAGGCTAATTCTTTACAATATTGTATTGGTTTTGCCATAGATCAACATGAATCCACCACGGGTGTATACGTGTTCCCCATCCTGAACACACCTTCCACTTCCCTCCCCATACCATCCCTCTGGGTAATCCCAGTGCACCAGCCCTGAGCGTTCTGTATCATGCATTGAACCTGGTCTGGGAATTCGTTTCACATATGATATTATACATGTTTCAATGCCATTCTCCCAAACCATCCCACCCTCACCCTCTCCCACAGAGTCCAAAAGACTGTTCTATACATCTGTGTCTCTTTTGCTGTCTCGCATATAGGGTTATCATTATCATCTTTCTAAATTCCATATATAGGCGTTAGTATACTGCATTGGTGTTTTTCTTTCTGGCTCACTTCACTCTGTATAATAGACTCCAGTTTCATTCACCTCATTAGAACTGATTCAACTGTATTTTCTTAATCAGGTCAGATCAGATCAGTCGCTCAGTCGTGTCCGACTCTTTGCGACCCATTGAATCGCAGCATGCCAGGCCTCCCTGTCCATCACCAACTCCCAGAGTTCACTCAGACTCACATCCATTGAGTCAGTGATGCCATCCAGCCATCTCATCCTCTGTCGTCCCCTTCTCCTCCTGCCCCCAATCCCTCCCAGCATCAGAGTCTTTTCCAATGAGTCAACTCTTTGCATGAGGTGGCCAAAGTACTGGAGTTTCAGCTTTAGCATCATTCCTTCCAAAGAAATCCCAGGGCTGATCTCCTTCAGAATGGACTGGTTGGATCTCCTTGCAGTCCAAGGGACTCTCAAGAGTCTTCTCCAACACCACAGTTCAAAAGCATCAATTCTTCGGCACTCAGCCTTCTTCACAGTCCAACTCTCACATCCATACATGACCACAGGAAAAACCATAGCCTTGACTAAATGGACCTTTGTTGGCAAAGTAATGTCTCTGCTTTTGAATATGCTTTCTAAGTTGGTCATAACTTTCCTTCCAAGGAATAAGCGTCTTTTAATTTCATGGCTGCAATCACCATCTGCAGTGAATTTGGAGCCCAAAAATATGAAGTCTGACACTGTTTCCACTGTTTCCCCATCTATTTCCCATGAAGTGATGGGACCAGATGCCATGATCTTAGTTTTATGAATGTTGAGCTTGAAGCCAACTTGTTCACTCTCCTCTTTCACTTTCATCAAGAGGCTTTTTAGTTCCTCTTCACTTTCTGCCATAAGGGTGGTGTCATCTGCATATCTGAGGTTATTTTTATTTCTCCCAGCAATCTAGATTGCAGCTTGTGCTTCTTCAGAGGTTTTCTGTATTTCCATACAAATTGTGAAATTATTTGTTGTAGCTCTCTGAAAGATACCATTGGTAGCTTGACAGGGAATCCATTGAATCTATAGATTGCTTTGGGTAGTATACTCATTTTCACTATATTGATTCTTCTGATCCATGAACACGGTATATTTCTCCATCTATTAGTGTCCTCTTTGATTTCTTTCACCAGTGTTTTATAGTTTTTGTATATATAGGTCTTTTGTTTCTTTAGCTAGATATATTCCTAAGTATTTTATTCTATTCGTTGCAATGGTGAATGGAATCGTTTCCTTAATTTCTCTATTTTCTCATTATTAGTGTATAGGAATGCAAGGGATTTCTGTGTGTTGATTTTATATCCTGCAACTTTACTATATTCATTGATTAGCTCTGGTAATTTTCTGTTGGAGTCTTCAGGGTTTTCTATGTAGAGGATCATGTCATCTTCAAACAGAGAGAGTTTTACTTCTTTTCCAGTTTGGATTCCTTTTATTTCTTTTTCTGCTCTGATTGCTGTGGCCAAAACTTCCAAAACTATGTTGAATAGTAGTGGTGAAAGTGGGCACCCTTGTCTTGTTCTTGACTTTAGGGGAAATGCTTTCAGTTTTTCACCATTGAGGATATTGTTTGCTGTGGATTTGTCATATATAGCTTTTATTATGTTGAGGTATGTTCCTTCTATTCCTGCTTTCTGGAGAGTTTTTATCATAAATGGATGTTGAACTATGTCAAAGGCTTTCTCTGCATCTATAGAGATAATCATATGGCTTTTATTTTTCAATTTGTTAATGTGGTGTATTACATTGATTGATTTGTGGATATTGAAGAATCCTTGCATCCCTGGGATAAAGCCCACTTGGTCATGATGTATGATTTTTTTAATGTGTTGTTGGATTCTGATTGCTAGAATTTTGTTAAGGATTTTTGCATCTATATTCATCAGTGATATTGGCCAGTAGTTTTCTTTTTTTGTGGCATCTTTGTCAGGTTTTGGTATTAGGGTGATGGTGGCCTCATAGAATGAGTTTGGAAGTTTACCTTCCTCTGCAATTTTCTGGAAGAGTTTGAGTAGGATAGCTGTTAGCTCTTCTCTAAATTTTTAGTAGAATTCAGCTGTAAAGCTGTCTGGACCTGGGCTTTTGTTTGCTGGAAGATTTCTGATTACAGTTTCAATTCCGTGCTTGTGATGGGTCTGTTAAGATTTTCTATTTCTTCCTGGTTCAGTTTTGTAAAGTTGTACTTTTCTAAGAATTTGTCCATTTCTTCCATGTTGTCCATTTTATTGGCATATAGTTGCTGATAGTAGTCTCTTATGATCCTTTGTATTTCTGTGTTGTCTGTTGTGATCTATCCATTTTCGTTTCTAATTTTATTGATTTGATTTTTCTCCCTTTGTTTCTTGATGAGTCTGGCTAATGGTCTGCCAATTTTACTTATCCTCTCAAAGAACCAGCTTTTGACTTTGTTGATTTTTGCTATGGTCTCTCTTGTTTCTTTTGCATTTATTTCTGCCCTAATTTTTAAGATTTCTTTCCTTCTAGTAACCATGGGGTTCTTCATTTCTTCCTTTTCTAGTTGCTTTAGGTGTAGAGTTAGGTTATTTGCCTTTTTTCTTGTTTCTTGAGGTATGCCTGTATTGCTATGAATCTTCCCCTTAGCACTGCTTTTACAGTGTCCCACAGGTTTTGGGTTGTTGTGTTTTCATTTTCATTCGTTTCTATGCATATTTTTATTTCTTTTTTGATTTCTTCTGTGATTTGTTAGTTATTCAGCAACGTGCTGTTCAGCCTCCATATGTTGGAATTTTTAATAGTTTTTCCTCCTGTAATTGAGATCTAATCTTACTGCATTGTGGTCAGAAAAGATTCTTGGAATTATTTCAATTTTTTTGAATTTGCCAAGGCTGGATTTATGGCCCAGGATGTGATCTATCCTGGAGAAGGTTCCATGTGCGCTTGAGAAAAAGGTGAAATTCATTGTTTTGGGGTGAAATGTCCTATAGATATCAGTTAGGTCTAGCGGGTCTATTGTATCATTTAAAGTTTGTGTTTCCTTGTTAATTTTCTGTTTAGTTGGCCTATCCATAGGTGTGACTGGGGTATTAAAATCTCCCACTATTAATGTGTTATTGTTAATTTCCCTTTTCATACTTGTTAGCATTTGTCTTACATATTGCAGTGCTCCTGTGTTAGGTGCATATATATTTATAATTGTTACATCGTCTTCTTGGATTGATCCTTTGATCATTATGTAGTGTCATTCTTTGTCTCTTTACACAGCCTTTGTTTTAAAGTTTACTTTATCTGATATGAGTATTGCTACTCCTCCTTTCTTTTGGTCTCTATTTGCATGGAATATCTTTTTCCAGCCCTTCACTTTCAGCCTGGATGTGTCCCTTGTTTTGAGGTGGGTCTCTTGTAGACAGCATATATAGGGGTCTTGTTTTTGTATCCATTTAGCCAGTCTTTGTCTTTTGGTTGGGACATTCAACCCATTTACATTTAAGGTAATTATTGATAAATATGATCCTGTTGCCATTTATTTACTTTATTGTTTTGGGTTCAAGTTTATATACCCTTTTTGTGTTTCCTGTCTAGAGAAGATCCTTTCGCATTTGTTGGAGAGCTGGTTTGGTGGTGCTGAATTCTCTCAGCTTTTGCTTGTCTGTAAAGCTTTTGGTTTCTCCTTCATATTTGAATGAGATCCTTGCTGGATACAGCAATCTGGGCTGTAGGTTATTTTCTTTCATCACTTTAAGTATGTCCTGCCATTCCCTCCTGGCCTGAAGAGTTTCTATTGAAAGATCAGCTGTTATCCTTATGGGAATCCCCTTGTGTGTTATTTGTTGTATTTCCCTTGCTGCTTTTAATATTTGTTCTTTGTGTTTGATCTTTGTTAATTTGATTAATATGTGTCTTGGGGTGTTTTGCCTTGGGTTTCTCCTGTTTGGGACTCTCTGGGTTTCTTGGACTTGGGTGATTATTTCCTTCCCCATTTTAGGAAAGTTTTCAACTATTATCTCCTCAAGTATTTGCTCATGGTCTTTCTTTTTATCTTCTTCTTCTGGGACTCCTATGATTCGAATGTTGGGGCATTTAACATTGTCCCAGAGGTCTCTGAAATTGTCCTCATTTCTTTTAATTCGTTTTTCTTCTCTGATTCATTTATTTCTACCATTCTATCTTCTACCTCCCTAATCCTATCTTCTGCCTCCGTTATTCTAATCTTTGTTCCCTCCAAAATGTTTTTGATCTCATTTATTGCATTATTCATTATATGTTGACTCTTTTTTTTATTTCTTCTAGGTCCTTGTTAAACCTTTCTTGCATCTTTTCAATCTTTGTCTCCAGGCTATTTATCTGTGATTCCATTTTGTTTTCAAGATTTTGGATCATTTTCACTATCATTATTTGGAATTCTTTAGGTAGCTTCCCTATTCTTCCTCTTTTGTTTGGTTTGGTGGGCATTTATCCTGTTCCTTTACCTGCTGGGTATTCCTCTGTCTCTTCATCTTGTTTATATTGCTGTGTTTGGGGTGGCCTTTCTGTATTCTGGCAATTTTTGGAGTTCTCTTTATTGTGGAGTTTCCTTGCTGTGGATGGGGTTATACAGGTGGCTTGTCAAGGTTTCCTGATTAGGGAAGCTTGTGTCAGTGTTCTGGTGGGTGGAGCTGGATTTCTTCTCTCTGGAGTGCAATGAAGTGTCCATTAATGAGTTATGAGATGTCAGTGGGTTTGGAATGACTTTGGGCAGCCTGTATATTGAAGCTCAGGCCTGTGTTCCTGAAGAATTTGCATGGTATGTCTTGCTCTGGAACTTGTTGGCCCTTGGGTGCTGCTTGGTTTCAGTGTAGGTATGGAGGCATTTGATGAGCTCCTGTCAATTAATGTTCCCTGGAGTCAGGAGTTCTCTGGTGTTCTCAGGATTTGGACTTAAGCCTCCTGCTTCTGGTTTTCAGTCTTATTTTTACAGTAGCCTCAAGACTTCCCCGGTGGCTCAGATAGTAAAGAGACTGCCTACAACACAGGAGACCTGGGTTTGATCCCTGGGTTGGGAAGATCTCCTGGAGAAGGAAATGGCAACCCACTCCAGTATTCTTGCCTGGAAAATCCCATGGATGGAGGAACCTGATAGGCTACAGTCCATGGGGTTGCAAAGAGTTGGACACAACTGGGCGACATTTACTTTACTTTACTTTACAAGCCTTCTCCATTTATACAGCACCATTGATAAAACATCTAGGTTAAAGATGAAAAGTTTCTCCACAGTGAGGGACACCCAGAGAGGTTCACAGAGTTACATGGAGAAGAGAAGAGGGAGGAGGGAGATAGAGGTGACCCGAATGAAGATGTGGTGGAATCAAAAGAGGAGAGAGCAAGCTAGCCAGTAATCACTTCCTTATGTGCACTCCACAGTCTGGACCACTCAGAGATGTTCACGGAGTTACACAGAGAAGAGAAGAGGGAGGAAGGAGACAGAGGTGGCCAGTAGGATAAAGAGGGGAATCAAAAGGAGAGAGACAGATCCAGCCAGTAATCAGTTCCGTAAGTGTTCTCCACTGTCTGGGACACATAGATTCACAGAGTTGGGTAGAGTAGAGAAGGGGGAGGGAGGAGATAGAGGTGATCTGGTGGAGAAAAAGGAGAGTCCAAAGGGGGAGAGAGCAGTCAAGCCAGTAATCTCACTCCCAAGTAAATATGGGTATTGAAGATTGGGTTCTTAAAGGTACAAAATTGATTTTTAAAAAAATACCAAAAACCAAAGATTAAAAATCTAGAGTAAAGGTTTGATTTTCAAAAATACAATACTAAATTTTGTTTAAAGTCACACAAAATATAATATGTATGTATGTGTGTATATATATATATGAAGTTTGCTTTTAAAAAGTAGGGTCTCTCTTTTTTTATTGCAAAGTAATAGTAGGTTATAAAAATTAAAATTAAAGGAGTAATAGAGGACTTAAAAATTAAAAAAAATTTTTAATAAAGAATGATAGTAAAAGTAGTAAAAATATATCTAGGACTTTCTCTGGTGGTGTTGCGGGCAGTGTGGGGTCAGTTCATTTTCGGATAGTTCCTTGATCTGGCTTATATTTCTCAAGATCTGTAAGCCCCTTCCTATGTAGTCAGTACTAACTACAGGGCTTTAATCTATTGCACCTGTCACTTGCAAGGCGGTTCTCTGTTTGTTTTAGCTTCTTCTGTTTGCTGGTCTCTTCAGTGTCTAATTTCCACCCTGACACAAGGGGGCGGTGGTGGACACTTTTTTAGGCTCACTTGTTCAAAATCAATGCAGATGGTGATTGCAACCATGAAATTTAAAGATACTTACTCCTTGGAAGGAAAGTTATGACCAACCTAGATAGCATATTCAAAAGCAGAGACATTACTTTGCCAACAAAGGTCCATCTAGTCAAGGCTATGGTTTTTCCAGCGGTGAGAGTTGGACTGTGAAGAAAGCTGAGCACTGAAGAATTGATGCTTTTGAACTGCGGTGTTGTAGAAGACTCTTGAGAGTCCCTTGGACTGCAAGGAGATCCAACCAGTCCATTCTAAAGGAAATCAGCCCTGGGTGTTCTTTGGAAGGACTGATGCTAAAGCTGAAACTCCAGTACTTTGGCCACCTCATGTGAAGGCTTGACTCATTGGAAAAGACTCTGATGCTGGGAGGGATTGGGGGCAGGAGGAGAAGGGGACGACAGAGGATGAGATGGCTGGATGGCATCACTGACTCAATGGACATGAGTTTGGGTGAACTCCAGGAGTTGGTGATGGACAGGGAGGCCTGGCGTGCTGCAGTTCATTGGGTTGCAAAGAGTTGGACACGACCGAGCAACCGAAGTGAACTGAACTGTTCATTCGTGCTGTGGGGAGGGAGGGACGCTGCAAATAGATAACACAGTGACTCGACAACACTGGGTTTGCCCCTGCTCATGGCATGTGTGCTTTCCCTGTCTACACTGCTTAGGCTCTAGGTTGCTCTGCTGGGAACTGTCTGAGGCGAGCCCTGGGTTGTGTGCACTTCCCAGGTCTAAGCAGCTCAGGTTCAGGTACTCAGGTAGTCCTCAGAGGTGCAGATTCCGTTGGCCCTGCATTTTGTGCCCTTGCCAGATCAGAGCAGCTCAGGTGACCAGGTGTTTGGTGAGCACAGTCACTGCAACTTATCGCCTCCCCCATCCCTACTGCTCGGTTTTCTGGGTATACAACTGGCGCACCTTCTCAGGCAGATGTTGACCGTCCAGAATCCCAAGAAGTCTTAGCAATAAAGCCTGCTTGCAGTTTGGTAGATAATGCCTCTCTGGGGCCGCGATTGCCCCCTTCTGGTTCTGGCTGCCTGTCACTGGAAGGGGATGGTCTACAGCTGGCTAACTCTCCTCAGTCCTTTGTTCTGTGAGCAGGCCTGGTGGTGTTTTAGGTTAAGGCTTTTCACGTGGTAGCTATCCCAGAGTCTGGTTTGCTAGCCCAAGTTAGTTCCCTCAGATTGCCTTCGGGGCATTCAGGCCTGGTCCTTACTCTAAGCAATGCAGCCCATGCCTCCCTGCCCAGCCCCCACTTGCTAGTGGCGGGTGCAGGCATCTGTGCTGCTTCTCCACTGGGGGAGTTACCACTGGGCATGTAATCTATAGGTTTTAATTATTTAGTTTTCCTCCCAGTTATGTTGCCCTCTGTGGTTCCAAGGCTCGCCACAGACTCAGCAGTGAGAGTGTTTCCTGGAAACTTCTCTCTTTTTTAAGACTCCCTTCCCTGGATGGAGCTCCGTCCCTACATTTTTTGTCCCTCTTTTTGTCTTTTATATTTTTTCCTACCTCCTATCGAAGACAAAGGGCTGCTTTTCTGGGTGCCTGATGTCCTCTGCCAGAATTCAGAAGTGGTTTTGTGGAATTTACTCAGCGTTCAAATGTTCTTTTGATGAATTTGTGGGGGAGAAAGTGGTCTCCCCATCCTATTCCTCCACCATCTTAGGACCGCCTCCTAAATAATAAAATTAAAGACACCAAAAACCAATAAATGAAATTTTTCTTTATTAGTAAGAAAAGAAATTTTAAAGTAAAATTACAGTGAAATATTATTTTTACTTATCAAACTGAAAAGGTTTTAAAACATAAAAACACAGTGCTGTTGATGATGCAGTGAAACTAGTGCTCTGTGATAGGTAGCCTCAAAGATGGTTGCCATGATTCCTGCTTTCTTCTACTAATGCCCTGAGCCCATGATGGCTCACATGGTAAAGAATTCCCCGAAGCGCAGGAGACCTGGGTTCTATCACCTGGAGAAGAAAATGCCAACCCACTCCAGTATTCTTGCCTAAAAAATTCCATGGATAGAGGAGCCTGGCAGCTACAGCCTATGGGATCACAAAGAGTTGGACATGACTGAGCAACTAATATTGTCATTAGGTACTGTGCACCCTTTACCTTATGTGTGGTCTTGACTTAGTAACTTGTTTTTAACAGGGTACAGCAAAAGTGTGAAATGTCATTTCCAAAGTTAACTTACAGAGAAACTGTGCCTTCCATATTGCTTGCTCTCTTTCATTCACTACTCTGCTCACTCACAGAATCCAGCTGCCAAGTTGTGAGCTGCCATATGAAGAAGACAATGCGACAAGGAACAAGATATCTCTGGCCAAAATTCAACAAGGACTTGAGGTCTGTCTAAGGCCGTATGAGTGAACTTGAAAGCAAACGCTTCCATATTTGAGCCTTGACTGTAGCACTAGCCAACATCTTGACTGCAGTTAACCAAGTAGAACAATGCTGGTGTATCTGACCCTTAGAAACCAGGAGATAATAAATATTATTGGTTTCAGTTGTAAACTTTGGGGTAATTTTTTATATTATAACAATAGACAACTAAAACATCCTCTCACATACTTTCAGATTCTGGAAAGTTAGTACAACAATATGTGTTAATAGCTTTGTATAAAGTTTATTCATTTTTATCCAACAATTTCACATCTAGTATTCTTTATAAAGAAATCAATTGAAGTGTGGCAAAAGACTATTTATAAGAAAGTCAAAACATTATTTGTGATAGTATTACTAAATAAAACCATCACCTTTAATGGTTAAAGTTTTTAAATAAACCAAATGTCCCTCAATATGGAAATACATAAAAATACCGACAAGATTTTGTAAAGGAGACAATTCTGGAAGAAGAAAGTAATGAAGGAGTACTAGTCCTACCCTATATTAAGACATATTTTAAAGTTACAATAACTAAATCAGCAAGGTTTGGCATGTGAATAAATGGATTAGAACAGACACTCCAGATATAAATACAAATAGATACAGAAATTTAATGTGCTTAAAATGATATGAACAACAGACTGGTTCAAAATTGGGAAAGGGGTACACTAAGGCTATATACTGTCACCCTGCTTATTTAACTTATATACAGAGTACACCATGCAAAATGCCAGGCTAGATGAATCACACACTGGAATCAAGATTGCTGGGAGAAATATCAATAACCTCAGATATGCAGATGATGCCACCCTAATAGCAGAAAGTGAAGAGGAACTAAAGAGCCTCTTGATTAAGGTGAAAGAGGAGAGTGAAAAAACTGGCTTAAAACTCAACATTCAAAAAAACTAAGATCATGGCATCTGGTCCCATCACGTCATGGCAAATAAATGGGAAAAAAATAGAAACAGTGACAGACTTTGTTTTCTTGGGCTCTAAAATCACTTGGGGATGGTGACTATAGCCACAAAATTAAAAGACACTAACTCCTTAGAAGAAAAGCCATGACAAACCTAGAGAGTGTTTTACAAAGCAGAGACATCACTTTTTGCCAACAAGATCCATGTAGTCAAAGCTATGGTTTCTCCAATAGTCGTGTATGGATGTGAGAGTTGGACCATAAAGAAGGTTGAGTGCCAAAGATACTTTTAAACTGTGGTGCTGGAGAAGACTCTTGAGAGTTTGTTGGACTGCAAGGAGATCAAGCCAATTAATCCTAAAGGAAATCAACCCTGATTATTCATTGGAAGGACTGATGCTGAAGCTGAAGCTCCAATTCTTTGCCCACCTGATGCAAAGAGCCGATACACTGGAAAAGACCCTGATGCCAGGGAAGATTAAGGGCAAGAGGGGAAGGGGATGACAAAGGATGAGATGGTTGGATGGCATCATAGACTCAATGGACATGAGTTTGAGCAAAAACTCTGGGAGACAGTGAAGGATAGGAAAGCCTGGCATGCTGTACTTCATGGGGTCAGAGAGTAGGACTTGACTTAGTAACTGAACATCAGTTCAGTTCAGTTCAGTTCAGTCACTCAGTCATGTCTGACTCTGCAACCCCATGAACCGCAGCATCCCAGGCCAACAATGATCATATCAAACTAGAAAAAAAATGCAAGAAAGCAATTAAGAGTCAAAGGGCTAACTTTACTATTCAAAGGGCTCCTAAAAATAAATTTTAAAAAGACAATAAAAAGTATAGAAAAATGGCTAAGTAATATAAGTGAATATAGATAGAAGGAAATTAAAATAGCTCTTGAACATGGTAAAAAAAAAAAAAAGCTCAAACTCTTGCATAATGAGATAATGAATGTCCCCATCTGAATGACAAGGTCCAAAGTTTTTAATAATATGAGTGTGTGGAACAGCGGGCACCATCAAACACAGCTGATGGAAGTGTTCACTGCTGCAACCTCTCTGGAGAGCAATTTGGCTGAAACTATCAAACTTCCCTTTTTAAAAAAATTAATTTATTTATTACAATTGGAGGCTAATTACTTTACAATATTGTGGTGGTTTTTTCCTACATTGACATGAATCAGCCACGGGTGAACATGTGTCCACCCCCTCCCCAATCCCTTCCCCCCACCTCCTTCCCCATTCCATCCCTCTGGGTTGTCCCAGTGCACCAGTTTTGAGTGCCCTGTTTCATGTATCGAACTTGGACTGATCAGTTCTTTCACGTATGGCAATATAAATGTTTCAATGCTATTTTCTCAAATCATCCCACCCTTGTCTTCTCCCAGAGTCCAAGTCTGTTCTTTATATCTGTGTCTCTTTTGCTGTCTCACATATAGGGTCGTCATTACTATCTTTCTAAATTCCATATATATGCATTAATATACTGTATTGGTGTTTTTCTTTCTGACTTACGTCATTCTGTATAATAAGCTCCAATTCCATCCACCTCATTTGAACTGACCCAAATGTGTTCTTTTTAATAGCTGAGTAATATTCCATTGTGTATATGTACCACAACCTTCTTACCCATTCATCTGCCGGTGGACATCTAGGTTGCTTCCATGTCCTGGCTATTATAAACAGTGCTGCGATGAACATTGGGGTACACATGTCTTTCAATTCTGGAAACCATCAAACTTCTGATCCTGCTAGAATTGTACCCTGCAGAATCAGTCACATTTGGATAAAATCATATAGGTTTGGAGATATTCAGTACCACATTTTTAATAACTAAACATGTGGGACAATTTAAACAGGCATCAACAGGAGGCTAGTTAAATAAATGAACAAACTTCATTAAATGGAATGATGTGCAGCCTCAAAAATGGATGAAGTAACTCTACATACACTGACATACAGCAACTGTAAGACACACTGGAAAATTTAAATAAATGTAGAATTGTATGAATATGCTCTCACTTGTATCTTTTAAAAAAGAGAATATACATTCTATGAACATAACCCACAATTTATCATTCATTGCAAAAATGTATATGTATTAATAATGATTTTCTCTGAAGGATGATGTTGCAAATGGTTTTTATTTTCTTAATAAATTTCTTTTCCCACATTTTCTAAAATAACTACATTCAATATTCAAAGAAAAAATACTTTGAAAATACACATGTACATATTAGAAAACAGCAAACATTACGCCCAACATTGATTTAAGGGATAGGAGGAAAGTCTGTTGTTGTTTTTTTAAGGATTCCCATAGCTGAGCATTTTCTTCATGCAGTCATGAAAAATGAACATTATATTGACTTTCACCTATGTCACATAAAATTGATAAGGACAGAGAAATGGAAGAAAGGGTATAATCAATCTTTAGGCGCAACGGTTTGCTTTTCTTTTAAGTGTCTTTTCCAAAAGCAATTACTAAGGAAGAAATGAAACCTGAATCAAAAGAAAAACAAACAGGTTAATACAAGCCTTTAAAACACTTTTGTAAGTTAAAGTAAGTTAGACTTGGCAAGTAACTGTCTCTTTCAGCAGAGACAGTACATTACAGAACCAGTATATTTGATGGTTTGGGGAAGGTCCACACTAACAGCAAAAAATCTTTATTCACTAATTTCAACATGCCAGTAATGTAAACCACCTATTGGCCAAACTATAAAATGGAGAGGAACGCTATTCTGCAGATTTACAAAGCCATTGAAATATATATAGTAGTATAGAAACATCTTCCAATTTGACATTATTCATTGGGAAGTACTATGATCTAAGTATTTTTGTTCCCCCAAAATGCTTATGTTGAAACTCTAACCTCCAAACATGATGGTATTAAAAGTCATGTGATTATTATTATTAAAATAATTTTATTATTAAAAGTCAAGTTGGGGAGGTGATTAGGTCATGTGGGTGGAGCCCTTATTAATAAGATTAATGTTTATAACAGGGACCTCACAGAGTGCCCTAGCACCTACCATCACATGAGATAATATGGAAGTCTGTGACACAGAAGAAAGGCCTTACCTGATGATGTTGGCACCTTGATCTTAGACTTCCAGCCTCCAGAATTATAACCAATAAATTCCTGCTGTTTATAAGTCACCTGAATGCATGCATGCTAAGTCACTTCAGTCGTGTCTGACTTTGTGAACCTGTGGACTGTAGCCTGCCAGGCTCCTCTGTCCAAGGGATTCTCCAGACAAGAATACTGGAGTGGGTTTCCATGCCCTCCTCCAGGGGATCTTCCTGATCCAGAGATTGAACCTGCATCTCTTAGGTCTCCTGCACTGGTAGGTGGGTTCTTTACCACTAGCACCACCTACAAGCCACCTAGTCCGTAATATTTTATTACAATAGCCCCAAGACAAAGAACAGAAAGTTAATTTTCCTCTTCAGGATCCCATCTGTCATCTGATGGCTTACTCATGAGGTTAAGTTCAGGAAGGAAAGTATGGCATGAAGGAACTTCTTTCCTTTAGTGACTGCTTTTCTAGATTTTACTGATGTGTAGGGAGAAGGGCACAGGCCATCAGGAGAAACAGGGTGTGCGATGCATAGGGTTTGGCACGGTGAGGGAGAGGTATTAGAGAAACTGATGGAACTGGAGGGCGATGGTGGAGCATGGCTGTCCAAAACCATGTCTGGGACTCTGAGAAAGAGTTACTTCACAAGATTAAACACAACCCGCATGCAAGCTCACCGATACCGGCAAGTGTGGGAGTGTTCAGCTTCCCTTAAGCAGGTAGAAGGCTGGAGTCCAGCTTTTGAAAGGATGAGAAGATCCCATGGTCATAAACCAGATCTACTAATCAGAATTTTCTAGGTGAGGTCTCGTACCCTGTGTTTTTTAAACTTCCTAGCTGACTCTGAGTCATAAGAACCATCATCCACTGTTTGAGCATGACTTTTCTGTTATATCTTACCCTAAATCACTCCTATATTGTACATCTCATTCTTTTCTAGTTATAATGCTGTTATCTTCCAGACCAATGTATTGCTGACAGGCTAAAGCATGGGAAATCATCTGAATTTTTATTGGCCAACATTGAATAAACAGTTGCAGTTGCTAAGCAATCAAACCATTATTATCAAAAGACAAATTTCAGTAACATATCACTTGATTAAACCTACACAAAAGGCAGGATGTGTGATCAATCAATATTTCGAATCCCCTTTTCTATCAACTACAAGTTTTGAGTACTACAAGAAAATCCGTATATAATTTTATTTTGAGTCACCAAGGAAATGGAATAACAGAACCTCATCAACAGAAAAGACCATAAGAATCATTTAGTACAACACCTCTTCTGATGCCTACATCTTTACTACAGCACTGCTGACAGGTGATTTTCTAGTCTGGCATAACCAGACAATAGGAATTTACTAGTTAATGCCAAAAGAGGAAAATGCAAATCTGCAGATGAAAAACAAAATTATAAACACTTACAAGAAAGCAGTCTCAGTTACCCAGAAAATTACAAGCCTGGAGTTTTGCCCATGTATTCCTATTGTTAATCTGACATATGAATTTAGAGTTAGCCTAAACAAAAGGGCAGCATCAACGCACTAGACTATCACAGGATGGGCTTCCTTGAAAATGCTGTCCTCATACTTATGCACTTCAAAATTCACAGACTGCAAACAGCTCTAAAGTTGCCACTGAGATAATAGGCCACATTCTTATTGCACTACAGATCTCTTTATAAAAGATAGAGAGATGAGTCAGAGGAGAGTCTAGACTCGCTGTGACAACAATTTAGCTGGTTAAACTAAGCCTGACTCTTGTTTTGTTCACAGCATTCACCTGGCCCTTATTATGAAGTACCTAGTACTGCTTAGGGTCTTCATGGGTGACTCTATCTTTCCAACAAGCTATTTACTACACAAGTTAAGGCACCTTCCATTGGGACTACCCAAGCAAAATACAGGGTGCCCAGCTAAATTTGAATTTCAGATAAACAACACTTTTTAGCATAAACATGTCCCATGCAATATTCCAAGTTGATTTAGGGTAGAGGATGTCACCTGCAATTGTGTCACTTAACATCCAGACAATTTCTATGAAATCTAGAAAAAAACTTTCCATGCAATATTTGAAACTTACGCTAAAAAAAAATTGTTTATCTGAAGTTCAAATTAACTAGGTGTCATGTATTTTTATTTACTAAAGCCAGCAACCTTATCTGGGATACCTATATATCTCTAAAAGGCCAGCTCAGGACTCCAGGATAGCAACTATTTGACAACCTATGCTGATTAGTTGAACTAATGTAATTTGATCCAGACAAACCTGAAGAAAACTGTTACAGAACACAACATCTCTAGCACTTGGCCCTTGGTTCCTCCCTGTTCCAAGAGACCAACTGTTTATCCAACCCAACATCTCCTCTGGGTTAGTGAGATAACCAAGAATCTGACCTGGGTTATTTCCAAGCAATTGTTATGGGGCATGGAAGTTGGAAGGACTAGTCCAAGTAGTCCTGAAATCCAAGGGAACAAGTCCCAAGCTCTAAGCCCCAGGCAAGGCAGGCTCCACAGTGGGCTACCCAAGGGTCAAATGTAGATCAGAAGATAAAGATCTGTGACAGGAGGGTGACTGAGAAAATCTCAAAGAGCAGTTGCAGCCAAATCAAAAACAGGGACCTGTGGCGGATTCATTTTGATATTTGGCAAATCTAATACAGTTATGTAAAGTTTAAAAATAAAATAAAATTAAAAAAAAAAAAAAAAAAAAAAAAAAAAAAAAACAGGGATCAGATGTCCAAGCATTGAAACCATTTGGGCAAAATCCTTCCCTCGAGTTCACAAAAGGCAATCTTGGATATGCTGACCATGATTTTTCTCTGTATGGTTCCTTATACTGTTTCGTTAACCTTCTCCCAAGAAAGTAATACAGCTGTGTTTTTCCAAATTCATGCCCCACCAGAGACAGTGATAGGAAAAGAGATCCATGATCCGTAAAAGAATAATGTCATATTCCCCAGGCAGCACTGCACTGAACAGGCCAAAAATTTCCTGCAGCAGACCCAGGGAGCCAAGCATAGTCAGAAAGTGTGTGTTAAGTTGTGGGGGGATGGTAAAGGGAAGACCACAAAGGGAGGAGAGGCACACAGGTGATTTGTAGGTATGCCTATAGTAGTTCCCTTCCCCTGTGAAATTTCTGAAATCCCTCCCAGAGCACCCTGTGGTTGCTTCATCCTCAGTGGTGTCCTGACTGCCTTCCTCACTGGATGCTCTCTGTTTTTACCAGGTACGCCAAAACCCTCAGCCCAGAGCCAACAGGCCACAAAGTTGTGTTGCTGCCTGCCTGTGGGACCCTAGGGGGACCCTGGAGGGATACTACCTAGTTGGTTGGTGCCCTAGATGCTGCCTGAACCATGAAGCCAGAAACGTCTGTATTCAAATCCCAGCCCAGCTATTTTTTTCACCCTTTGCCAATAATAAGGTTACTAATTTCTCTGTACCTCAGCTTAAATCCCCTACCTTCTACAACAATTTATGGAGATAGGAGGAGTCCAACTTTGACTCTATATATGGACAATTAATAAACAGAATTCTATCAAAAGAATTTCTTACTGAATAGTAGAAGTGAATGAAGAGTTAGAAAATCTAAGGAGCATGTATAAATTAGCAGATCTAGGTGACATTAAGGGAAAATATTAATAGAACTGACAAACACACCTACAGCCTCCTTTCTCATTTCACCTCAAAGGCTTCTGTGAAACTGAAATGACTAGTGGGGAACTGAGGAATTAGTGTTAAATCTTTATATCTTAATAAAGATCCAGGAAAGAGTGATCAGCAAGTTAGTGAGATTTTCCTGATATTATTCTAAGAGATGCTGCAAATATCAGTGAGCAAAGATAAAATGATACAAAAATAAATAAACTTGGAAACACAGGCGAGACGTAGCTGTGTAAAACTCAATGTGAAAAATGCTAACTCATTTAATTGAGAAGCTTGCTGTGCCCAAAGGACTTGAGGAAGCAGGGAACTAATAATGAAAAAAAGATACCAAGGGGCAAACAAGAATAGCAAATTAGAAAGAAGTTTATATTATGAGCTTTGCCAGGGAGAAGAAGGAACACCATTGTTTGAGTATATGTAAAAAATCCTATTATTCCACTGTGGGAAGAAAATATTTATGCAGCAAAACTCTACTGAGATTGCTCTGAGGATGACATACCAAGTTTGGCAATTCAGAAGGTCACAGTTATATCTAAGTGAGGGGAATGAAAGGAATAAAAGTATTACAACAAAGGAAATGATAGTTCTCAGAGTGGGAAACAAGGACAGCTGAGTTGTTCATAACAAATGGGCAGCACGTGAATTTAACCCATAAATATGGGGAAATACGTGTAATGGGGGATGGCGTTTTGTCTGAATAGAAATTAAGAAAGAGGGGGGATTTTAGAAGGAGAAATGGAGTGTAATAACCTGGTAAAACCATGAAGAATGAAGCCATGAATCTAATACTGCCCAGGGAGCAAAGGCAAGTCCATGTCTCCAGGCCTTTAAACAAGCTGAGATCAGATGCTAGAGGGTGTCTGTGCTCCTGCAACATGGCCTTGTTGATGCAATAGACCAAATGACCTTAGAGGGCCCTTCCTGGGAAAAGGTTTATGGTACGAAGAAACATATGTCCTTCTCTAAAAGGAACATCTCAAATAATAATGAAGCAGAAATTCTTGCTCCCTATAGTTATTACAAGTCCCAAGGCCTGGTTTCAGCAGTGACCCAAATCCCAAGGCAAATTCAACTTAATATGTGATACTTTCATTAGCAAAGAGGACATGTGGCTTCAACACATTTCTTCTACTTAGAAAATTTCTGACAAAGGTCAAATGATGTAGGAGAATTAGTGGTGTGTTCCAGTACTCCAGAATAATAAAGAGTTACAGTATTAAAAAAAAAATGAATTAAGTCCTAACTATTATAATGTCAAAAGTGACAGAATTATAAAAGTTATATCTAGGAGTCTTGAGATGTAGGGAGAAAAGGGCAGGGATTGCATTAAGTTTGAGAAATAAGAAGGAGACAGGGTCTTTCTGTAGTCTGGCAGGACAGACTGAGATAGAGAGAGCTCAATAAATATATAAAGGAAAGTAGAAAGGCAAAGGGAAAGGCAGGAAGGAGGAAGGAAAAAGACCCACACTAGAATTCTCTCTATGCCACTAACTGGGAGCTTCCATAGACTGCAGTGAGTGGGATTCAGGGCCCCCTAGAGTTCTGACCCGAAGTATCTAGTGATGCATAAATTGTCTACAGCAGAACAGCACACTGTATGGAGTCTATAAATGTGTATGTACTCAGTCTTTTAGTTGTGTCTGACTTTTTGTGGCCCCATGGACTGTAGCCCACTAGGCTCCTCTATCCATGGGATTCTCCAGGCAAGAATACTGGAGTGCGGTGCCATTCCCACTCCAGAAGATCTTCCCAACCCAGAGATTGAATCCACGTTGCTCACGTCTTCTTTACCACTAGCGCCACCTGGGAAGCCCATAACTATAACTATCCCCAACGGGGAAAGCAGCCTCAAAGATTTTGTAGCAAAATCAAGAACTTTCTATTAGATAACTATTCTCATTTTGAGAAACCACTCTTGGCCTTCTACTGGTAGAAACTGAATGTCTTTTAATGCAAAACCAGGAGACATGGAAGTAGGTGCTATTTGATTTTAACAACCTTCAAATATAAGTATGCCCTGTGTGTGTGTGTGTTAGTCATTCATTCATGTCCAACTCCTTGTGACCCCATGGACTGCAGCCTACCAGGCCCCTCTGTCCAAGGGATTCTCCAGGCAAGAAAACTGGAATGGGTTACCATTTACTCCTCCAAAGTATGCCTTGTGGCATCTGGTTACCAAAAGGACAAGGTATTTACGAGATCAGTTCAGCTCAGTCACTCAGTCTTGTCTGACTCTTTGCAGACATGAACTGCAGCATGCCAGGCCTCTGAGTCCACCACCAGCTCCCGGAGTCCACCCAAACCCATGTCCATTGAGTCGATGATGTCATCCAACCATCTCATCCTCTGTTGTCCCCTTCTCCTCCTGCCCTCAATCTTTCCCAGCATCAGGGTCTTTTCCAGTGAGTCAGTTCTTCGCATCAGGTGGCCAAAGTATTGCAGTTTCAGCTTCAACATAAATCCTTCCAATGAACACCCAGGACTGACTTCCTTTAGGATGAACTGGTTGGATCTCCTTGTAGTCCAAGGGACTCTCAAGAGTCTTTTCCAACACCATAGTTCAAAAGCATCAATTCTTTGGTGCTAAGCTTTTTTTATAGTCCAACTCTCACAGCCATACATGACCACTGGAAAAACCATAGTCTTGACTAGATGGACCTTTGTTGACAGAGTAATGTCTCTGCTTTTTTAATATGCTGTCTAGGTTGGTCATAACTTTCCTTCCAAGGAGTAAGCATCTTTTAATTTCATGGCTGCAATCACCATTTGCAGTGATTTTGGAGCCCCCAAAAATAAAGTCAGCCACTGTTTCCACTGTTCCCCCATCTATTTGCCACGAAGTGATGGAACCAGATGCCATGATCTTAGCTTTCTGAATTTTGAGCTTTAATCCATCTTTTTCACTCTCCTCTTTCACTTTCATCAAGAGGCTCTTTAGTTCTTCTTCTTTTATGAGATCAGGCTTGAGTAAATTTTGAAGGCATAAATAGGTGGCTCCCTTTCCTGGTGTGGCTGCTTCTAAAGTCCCATTTCCAAAACTATATAACCACCTTTCTGTCAACCTACTTTTAAAGTCTAGAGAGAAGTTCTCTAGGTCAGCCTGACTAACAGGACATTTTAAGACTGACTTACAGATGCTTTTATCCAATCTGTTGCTACAAGAAATGAACTGCTGCAGTGAGTGGGCCTTTCAGCAGTTCTTCCTAAGGGTGACTTCACCTAGAAGCAAAGAAGATCTAAGGTAAGAGTTTATATCAAGTCATGGACAGTGGTTAATGGTTTCTACAGATTGTCAGGAACTTGGAAGGATCATGTTCCTTAGGAGATTCAAGAAAAGAAGATTCAGGAAAGAGCTATGTGAATGGACCCACAGTGCAATAATATTTTGTCCCATAGGAATGATGACCAAAGGGCCTCTACCAGGGAGGAGGCTTTCTATAAACAGTTATTTGTTGAGTCTCTTTCCCATATCAACCCATGCTTCCTCATTGGGTTCATGAGTAAGGTAACCATGGAGATAAGAATGGAAGTTATATATGGGTTCAACAATGTGAAGTTTCTCTATTCAATAGGACAGGGGAAAAAAGCAGAATTAAACAGGGTGTGAAATGAGTTTGGGGAGTTAGTAGGGATAGATCATAGCAGACCTTAAAGCACAAAGATCTTGGTCTTTATTTAAGAGAATTAGGAGCCATGGTAGTATTTGGAGAGAGGGGAATATGTAACATGCTCTTGGTGCAAAATATTTTGGAGAGGAGGAAGTTCCAGTAGCCCAGGCAAGAGGTGATGCAGCCTAGACTCAGGTACTGCAGTACACAGATAAGTAAGATGATGGATTGGAGCGATATTTGGAAGTTAACATTTATCAGAATTTGTGATTGATCAAGGGTGCAAGGTGAAGAAGACAGGAAAGATGCAGGAGTCCCTCGCCAAGACAGGAAAACACTGGAAAGGGACCTAAAAGGAAGGAAACTCTCTTTTGTACAGAAACCTATATGCCCAACTAATATACCCAGCTTCCTCAACCAACCACCTCAAAAGATTAAATCAACTTTAAGTGCTCAAAAAGCAGAGTCAGGCTTTGCCCTCAAAAATATGTGCCCACTGCTCACTGATGCCTAATCTTTTTTAAAATAAAAATATCAAAGTCACCACACTTCACAGTTAGAAGTAAAAGGCATTATACTGGTTTCCTAGGGCCACCACAGAGAAGGAAATGACGACCCACTCCAGTATTCCTGCCTAGAGAATCCTGTGGACAGAGGAGCTTGGTGGGCTGCTGTCCATAGGGTCGCACAGAGTCAGACAAGACTGAAGTGACTTAGCATGCATGCATACATTGGAGAAGGAAATGGAAACCTACTCCAGTGTTCTTGCCTGGAGAATCCCAGGGATGGGGGAGCCTGGTGGGCTGCCGTCTATGGGGTCGCACAGAGTCGGACACGACTGAAGCGACTTAGCAGCAGCAGCAGAGCCACCACAACAAATTACCAGAAACTAAGAGGTTCAAAACAAGAGAAATGTCTTCTATCACAGTTTTGGAGGCTAGAAGTCCAAAATTATTATCAGCACAACCATGAGCCCCTTCAAAGGCTCTAAGGAAGAATCTTCCCTTGCCTCCTCCAGGTTCTATTGGTTTTGTGGCTATGAAAGCGTAACTTCAATCTCTGCTTCTTTCTTCAGACAGCCTTCTTCTCCCTGTGTATCTGTGTCATCTCCTTTTCTATCTCCAATAAGGACATTGTCCTTAGATGTAGGGCCTACCCCAAAACCAGAATAATCTCATTTTGAAATTCTTAATCACATTTGCAAGACTCTATTTCCAAATAATATCACACTCACAGGTACTAGGGGTTAGGACTTGTCCACATCTTTTGGAAATCCCTATTCAATCTATTACAGGTAAAAAAATATATAAAAAAAAAACTGCTTTGATACACTTTGCTTAGGCATACTTACATGAGTTTCAGCTAAACCAGCATTCTCCAGAGTGTGTCAGACAAACATAAATTCCTGGAGAGGCTCAAAATAAATATTTACAATGCTAAAATAAGTTTGGGGAACACTGAATACTATAAACCTCTCTTATGATTTATCCTTGCCACATACACATTTCAGTTTCTTAGAAGTCTTACAGTAATGAAACCCATTCAAGTTGTTCAATCTTGAATTTTCCAAACTTATTTGACTCTTGAACTTTTCCTTCTGGTTACAGGACACACTGACATCCAAAAAACTATGCTCCGTGGAACATACGGGCTTCCCTGACAGCTCAGTTGGCAAAGAATCCATCTGCAATGCAGGAGACCCCAGTTTGATTCCTGGGTCAGAAAGATCTGCTGGAGAAGGGATAGGCTACCTACTCCAGTATTCCTGGGCTTCCCTTGTGGCTCAGCTGGTAAAGAATCCACCTGCAATGCGGGAGACCTGGGTTTGATCCCTGGGTTGGGAAGATCCCCTGGAGAAGGGAAAGGCTACCCACTCCAGTATTCTGGCCTGGAGAATTCCATGGACTGTATAATATAGTCCATGGGGTCGCAAAGAGTCAGACATGACTGAGAAACTTTCACTTCACTTCACTTCATGGAACATACTCACAGATATGTTAACATATAATCAATCAATAATCAGTAACTATAAATGATCTGGGTTTCCAGATGCCTCTCAATTTTGATGGAGAAGAAGAAGACATGAAATAAGGTCTTAAACCTTGAGGAGAGAGGATGAAGTGACCACTGAATTCAGGAGTGGGGTATGCTGGAGTATGCAGTCAGTATGCTGGGGAAGGTACAGCAAGAAGAGACTGGAGGCTCAAAAGAACTTTTCTCAAAGAATCAGCACAAGCTGTGAAACAGGTTTTCGGTTGATTACTTAGATTTTTCATTTGTTGTGTTTTTTTTTTGTTTGGTTGTTTTGGTCAGTCAAGTAAAAGTATGTACAGCAACTTGGTGATTTATAGTCATTTTTGTTTTATATTTTCTCAAACATGATTTCCTTGTAAAAAGGCATGTTTTCCACAGGTTTTATTCATCAAAGTGCCAGTGTAACTGCATTTGTGTCATTCTGACTTCTCCCTATAGTTGCTGCTAAGAGAAGTAGTCTTTCTTCTTCGTTCCTCAACTACCAAACACGTATGACAGAGTGCTGTCTTGGTTAATGTGAATCCTGTTTGTTCATCTGGATGAAATATAAACCTATATGCCCAAGGTGAGGAAGTAAGCCCCATTCATCTGGAGATCTGGTCATTCCCAATAGCCAAACTTGGATCGGAAGGCAAGGTTCCAAAGAAAAGACAAGTCTCGCCTCCCCTGGGAGCTGCTCCCAGGTTCTTGCAGCAGCTGCAGTGCTGTCCGCCTGCCTCCTATGCCATTCTCCGCCTTTGGGAAAGGCGTACAGAAGCGCTCTCAGACTCTGCTTTCACTTCTTCAATGGCCATATCAAAGCTGAGGCTTAACTTCCTCTTTCTAGCAAGAAAGATGATGTGTAATCTGGGCTCCCTCATACTTCCCTCTCAATAAACCATCAGACTGGACAGCAGTCAGAGGGTTGAGGTTCTGGATCTCTCCACTATACTTTTCCCACCTCAGGATTTTTGCTACTCCCAAAGGTTTGTGTCACAGCAAGCTCAGAAACAATATCCAGAAGTTTCCCAACATGGAAGTCCTGTATCATTAGGGAAATGAAACATCATTTTATTTGATGTTTACATCAAATAAAGAATTACAAGAATAAAAATATTACAAGAATAAAAAAAAGATTACAAGAATAAACAGAGTTAACTGGTTATGAGTTTACCTTAGCATGCATTAACAGAAAAAGAAAAGCAGTACATAAAATCTGATTCCATGAGGGTGATTGCTCAGAGTTGGCCTAATGTTCTAAAATTCATTTGGCTTAATTTGAATTATAATCATACAGATGGAACATGGATGTTAGAGGTCTTATCTGAGATTTAGGAAGCACCACTATGTCAGATACTAGGCTTTGCCACAGAATCTTAGACTGACAGGGACATTTATGGCAGTCCCAAGAGCAAGAGTCCTTTCTCTAAACATGCCCAACAAATGGATTCTGCCCTAAGTTCAATCTCTCTCAATGTAGAAGAAATTCTAGGGAAGAGACTTTTCCATCACAGACAAATTCTTACTGAAGGAGAAATGGCAGTGCTTTTCTTTCTTAGAAAAAAAATTTAAGCCAAATTACCCTAAAACAGGAGCCAAGGTAGATAAATATCAGGTCTCCGGGGAAACGGCAAAAGATTTTATTTTGGAAGATGTAACTTTAGATAGTAACAATGACAATCCAATGATTCAAATTCAAAGGGTATTTGCTTCTGAATACTTTTGAGTAACTTAGAAAGCTTATCTGCAGTGTCCAATTGTCCATGAATAGAAAAGTCCTTGACTTTCCTATAAACATCTCTGTGTATTCTTTTCCCAAATCCAACATCCCATCCTTGCTTTGTATACGTGCTGCCAATGCACTTGTTCAGATGTTCCAAGAAGAGCCAGAGTCATTGACTCCTGCCTGGATTATCACAGCAGGCACCACTGGCACCAAGCTCTCCCCAGCTTTTGGTCTTCCCATCCAGATGTCAATGTAAGAGTCTTTCAAAAATCATCACTTATGTATATGCCCCACCAGGAAAATTCTAATAGATCTTTATTACCCAAAATGCAGTTATTCATCTATTCATTATTTTTTTTTTTTGAGTGCGTACCATATGTCAGACACTGCTAAGCAGCTTCCCTATTGCTTAAAGTACTTTCACAGAGTAAGAATTAATGTGGAGAATGACTTGGAGTTGGGTAGAATCTGGTGCCTAAGAAACTACCAGGCATGTGTTTGAGAATGTTCTTATTTACCTTCCTAGAAAACAACCATGCAATTTTGTAAAAGAATACTGTAATGCCCATGTCCTTTGACACCTTTTAGAACTCATCAAATCATGTGTTTTTAAGTCTACCTTCCCAAAAAAAGTCTACCTTCAAAGATAAGAACTTTGCATCTCTCATCTTTATATCTTCAGTCCCAGCATATAGTAAGCATAATTTTATATTTTGCTAAAAGAATATAATACAATCCAAAACTCAAAAAATAATTCATTAATTAGTTATTGTTTTGAGTTACTCCCTTCTGTTACATGAGAAGAATCACATCCACTCTTTTGAAATGATCATATTTTAGATGTGTACAGTTAAAATAGGAAAAAGGAGGATAGGAGTTGAGCTCAGGATGAAATCAAGAATGGGATCAAGAGAAAAGCCATGTGTTTGGAAAAAAGCAAACAAGCTTACTGAAAAGGAATTTATTAAACACTTTCATAAGGGATTATACAAAGAAAAACATCTTTCCTAAAGATGTGGCAGTTCATTCATTCAGATACTCATTCAAACATTAAATGATGCTGGGAGACATCTAGACAAGGAAAGACACAGAGACATAAAAACACAAAACTAGGAAGAATAAAGGGAGGATGTAAGAAAGTAAAGGAAGAAGAGGGAAAGGAAGGGAAATATAGCCAATGCCATAGCATTATGCAGAGATCTGAAATTGAAAAGGTGAGAGGAATCAATGATTGATAACTATTTTAAATGGATTGGCAAGGAGGATTTCTTGAAGATCTAAATGATAATTGGGGGCCAGCCAGGTATAATCATGGAATGAAAGCATTGTAGCCAGAGAGAATATTTAGTGCAATGATGCAAGTCCTATAAAATGAAAAAAAAAAACTGAAAAACAAGATACACATACAGAAATACATAAAAATTTCTTCAATTTCTGATTACTGTGAATTCAGACTTTAACTGGAAGTCCAGAGTAATACTCTCATTACTGAGTAACATGAAAATTTAACACGAAAAAAAACTCTGAGACAAGGGTTTTAAAGCAAACAAACAAAAAAGTGTAAAGAATCTTCTCGGTTGCATAGTCAAGTAATAATCTTGCCAAAATGTGTTAACTTTAAAAGGATACCATAAGTTAAATTTTTAAGTGGTCAATTTCCCACCATTTTGCCAGTCCAGTTTTTCTGGAAAATTTGCAACTTCTTTTTGGACTGAGTACCAGCAGGATACAGAAATCCTGGTTCATTACTAAAATGAAACAATAAGAAATTCTAGCCAAGTATGCAGAAATGCTGGGCTTTCTTCATGGATAAGGACAGCTGGTGAATTTATAGTATCTTATCAATCATCACAACCTCTTTTAGGTTACAAAAACCGTGGTATTTAAAGTTCCCAATTCCATAAACAGGGAATCAGAGGCACTGAATGGACACGTAAAATGGTTGACTTACAATTACTGATAAAAGCATCAATAAATTCCTCAAGAAAACCTAGGCACTGGGTCACAATTCTTTATGCCTCCTTATATACCTACATACTCTAAATACAAATGAGATTGAATTAAGGAAATGCCAATGTACTCCTCCTTTCCATCTAAATAAGGCTTTATTTTAATTGGATGGTGAGGATTATAAAGAATAAGGTCTGTGTGTTGCTTTTCAGATTCAAGGAATTCGGTATGAGAAAATCAGTTTAGACAAAATTCCACAAGGTCTCTGAATCTGTTACATCTGTCCTTCACAACTTCCTTCTAGAAGGCATTTTCCTGTAGCTATTTAAAAAAAAAAAAAAAAAAAAAGACTGGATGAACTTCAAGGGAACTTAAGTAAATGCAGGGTAGTAAATTCAGCAACAAGGTCCTCATCATTTCCTCCCTCAGGAATTTGGCATCCATCCTTAAACAAAAGTGTCTTTGTAGGAGCTGTGGGATCCAGCACTGTACTCCAAGGAAATTGGGAGGAGTCTCACCCACCTGTATATGGGATAGTACACATACCCAGACCTGGACTCCAGCTGAAGACCCTTCAGTGGCCTGAGAGCTGGCTCCAGACCCTCTAGACTGTGGTCTGGGAGCCCCAGGAAGACACTGTCTTAGATAATCACCCAAGGATGAGAGAACCTTTGTGGAAGTCTAGATTTCCAGTGGAGACATTCCAGCTTACTGCTGAAGCAAAAAAACATACAAGTTTGGAGAGGGTAAGAGGAATATTTTGATTACCCATGTCATACCTCCCCCAAGGGAGTATAACTCAGTACCAAGTGATCCCTTCTCAGACCAGGATTTTCCCCAAGGAAAGTAAGGACATGTGAGTGAGCACCCAGATTCCCTAGATGTCTGGGACACTGCCAGAAAGGTCCATTACTAGTTCCAGTCCATAGGAGGCTTTTGAATTCCCCTCTTCCCACTGAGACACTAAATGTACAGCTACACAAGGAGCAATCCCCCAGAAAGAAATCCAAAAACTAGCTGAGCAACTCCTATACATGGTACAAACAAGAAAATACCCACGTTGAAAATAGGAAGGAAAGACTGAGATAAACTCTTGTCATGAATCCAGGCACAAAACCATTCAATTGGGAGGGAACTCTCAACTCCCGGCTTTTCCCTGAGAAGCAAAGGGTTTGGACTCAATATCTAGAACTCCAACTTTTAAGACTCCCACCTAAGTGATGGGCCCCCAAAACGCCTAGCTCTGAAATCCAATGCAACTTACCTCCACAAGACCCACAAGACTATACAAAACAAAGGAACAGTTCTTAACTGGCTCCAAGGATTCACTGGACTCAGCATGGAGGGAGCAGATAAAATACCTCCACTCCCCAGTGTTTCCCTGAAGAGGGACTATTTGCATATATTAAAAGCAATTGCCTGAGGGCCAGGCTTCTAATTTCGCACACCATGAGGGACTGACTGCCATTTTCCCTGGGGACTGGAAAAGCATGTGGATACGTCCCTTGCCTTTCCCTATACCCTGACAAGGGAACAGGGCCCTATAATAGAGGATTCATCATATGTAAGGGCTTCTCAGGTGGCGCTAGTGGTATAGAACCCATCTGCCAAAGCAGGAGACATAAGAGAAATGGGTTCAGTCCCTGGGTCAGGTAGATCCCCTGGAGGAGGGCATGGAAACCCACTCCAGTACTCTTGCCTGGAGAATCCCATGGACAGAAGAGCCTGATGAGCTACAGTCCATAGGGTCGCAAAGAGTCAGACAGGACTAAAGCGACTTAGCATACACAATGGCGAAGAATGTGAAGACAGCACACTGGAATTAAGACTCCTTATTTGTCCCTCTGTCTCTCAAGTAGATGAAGGACTAAACAGAGTTGAACTCTCCACCTCAGTGGGAAATAAGATCAGTATTAATAAAATAGTGATTCGGAGGACTGACTTGAGGAAGAACATAGAATGCAAAGGATAAACACATAAAAGTGATTAGAGATAAAATAATAGACATGAAATAAAGATAACAGATATCTAGCATCCTAACTGTAGCAATGAAGAAAAAAACAGAGTAAGCAGAATGGAAAAATATTAAGTGTAATAGAAAACCATTTTCTAAAATAAAAGAAGATAGAATCTGCAGATTGAAAGGATTTACACACAAGCAAAAATTATTTGCAAGTCATTAAAACAGAAACAGAAAAGCTATTGTACTTCAAAGGAAAAAGTCTATATGTAATTAGGCAGAAACAGAATTTGCAGAGGAAAAAAAAAATCAAGCTAAACTCATACTTTCAGCAACACTAAATGCCAGAAGACAATAGAGTAATATGCACAGACTAAGGGGGAGAATATGTCATTATCTTTGTTTATTGTATCACTCAATGACCTGAATGAATTTTGAAAACATAATACTCAGCAAAAGAAGACAGACCTTCACTGTAATATCCACTATTAAAAGTTCAAGAATAGACCATTCCAATTTATGGTGATAGCAATTCAGGAGAAAAATTTCCTCTTGGAAAGTCATGGGGTACTATTCAGAGGCAAGAGGCACTAAAGAACTTTCCAAGGGATGAAAAGTTCTAGAACTTAGCCTGTGGAGTAGCTACATGGGTGTAAACAAAGGTAAAAGTTCATTAGATTTAAGATATGTGCATATCATGGCATAAATAATGTTGCAATTTAAGAAAATAATTTTAATAAAAAATAGTAATTAATAAATTAGAAAACAACAACACAGAATTGATCAAGAAAAGCTCATCTTATAGTGGAGTGGGTAAATACATAAACTAGATAAACCACTTCACTACCAAAGATTTTTGAAAAGGGATAAACAACAACAAAAACCCCACAAATTTAAGAATAAGAAAAGGAGAGTTATAATAAAAGATAAAATAATTATAAAACAACAGTTTGCACATTTTATTTTTTAAAATGCTGACAACCTCAAAAAAAAAAAAAATAGAAAATTTACAACAAAAACATGAAAGAAATTCCAAAGTTTTCAATGAGCTAATCTCCACAAAAACATTGCTTTCAGACAAGGTCACGAGTGAAATATTTCAAACTTTTAAGGTAGGATAATTATCATTTTATTTACACTGTTTTTTAGTAAAAATGGTAGATGAGAGCCAGATCACAGATGTTCCATCTCCCCATGCCCAAAATGAAGGGAAAAGGTAGAGAAAACTAATAAACATGTACATATAAACACACGCAAACAAGTCAAATACAGAGTCCAAAATCTTGCCACAAATGTCTAGAAAACAAGAGGCAAAGATTCTGGTATGGTATGGCATGACATGGGATGACTTTTGACCAATATCACAAGAGGTACAAGGGAAAGCTGAGGAAAAATACACTGAAAATTCTCACTAATACCCCAGTTAAAAGAGAAGCAAACTGACAAGCCAAGAATATGTCCCTGGAAAGACTTGGACAGACAAATTCTGAAGGGGGCAAAAGTCCTTGCCAACTTTTATAGGCTTCCGTGAGGGGAGAGGAATGACCATTACTCTCTCTACAGACAAGGAAGAAAGCAGAGAGAAGAGAAGGATCAAACAGTTTTCTTCAGATCTAATTATTCCCCCCAAACAAGCACTTTGCAGGACTGAAAATAAAGAAGAAAAATAATGGCTTGAGACCCTCTGAGAATAAGCCAGGAAACAAAGGAATAAGAGAGGCCTCAGTTAAGTTCTCATCACCCAACCTACGCCCTACCAAAGGGGAGAAAATCAACAGTAACTAAGGTTGCATTTAAGCAAACAAAATTACAGGACACCCAGTTATACTTGGACACAGTTATACTAAAAAAGTACTCACTGTTTACCAGAAATTCAAATTTAACTGGATGCATTATATCTGTCTGTGCTAATAGGACCAGAATCAAGGAGACCCCCTTATTATTTCCTTTTTGTCAGCAGGAAGAATGGGAACAGCTTTGGGGTGATGGGTGAATAAAGATGAAATGAATCCAAGAGCCCTGCCTCTCTAACAGAAACTCTACGGTATCATTGTTGTGTGTTTTGTGCTAGTCACTCAGTCGTGTCAACTCTTTGCAACCCCATGGACTGTAGCCCACCAGGCTCCTCTGTTTGTGAAATTCTCCAGGCAAGAATACTAGAGTGGGTTGTCATTCCCTTCTCCAGGGGATCTTCCCAACTCAGGGATTGAACCCAGGCCTCCTGCATTGAAGGCAGATTCTTTACCATACCACTAGAAAGTAATAATGAAATAAAATGAAATAAAAAATAGGTTGGTCTTAGAGTTTTCCATAGAACCATTTGTTGCGCGAATACATTAACAAGACATGAAAATTTCTGAGAAAATGTGAAAAATCAAGAACCTATTCAGCCAAGGGCTTGATTAATTATGTTTTCAACATAAAGGAATTCAGGAAGTAATAGCACCCACCAGACTTTCCTAAAACTACACTGACAAATGGAAACAAGGCAACTGACATGAATAAAAACAAAATTTGATAAAAACAGAATTTAATATGATCCTATGTTTGCAAAATTAACTTCATTTAACATTCTATTCATTCCATAAATAGGCATCATTATCTGAGAACCTACTATATTCCAGACACACTATTTTTTTGTATAAATACAAATACACACACACACAAACACATCAAAAAATATCTGGCATCTAATATTAATGATACCTATTTTTAAATGGTAGAATTTGGAGTGAGTCTTCATTTTGTTTCATTTTTCTTCTAAATACTTATAAGGAATCATTTTTATAAAAACAAGAAATTATCACAGAATATAAAGAAAGGGGAAAATGACATTTAATTTTAAAAAGCCAACATAACACATATCAAAATGTGACAAAAAATGCAAGAAAATGGAATAGCATGCAAACTTCACTTATGAATATTTAAGCAGAAATCCCAATTAAAATGTAAACATATAGAGTTAGATAGTTCAATGAAAGAATGACATAAGAATGACATACCATAAGAATGACAAAATAGTCAATAAATATTAAAATATTTATCATAGTAAGTTTAAAGGAGATAAATCATAAAATCTTGTTATATACTAAAAGACATTTTATAAAATGCATAATTTACTCCAAATATTAATGAATAATAAGCCAGTAAGAAATACACAGTTTTTCAAACTAATAAAACTGTAGAAAAATCAGGAAAGTAAGACGTTCCAAAATTCAAGTGAAGACATTATTCCAGGAAGGGAGTTATCTACTCTGTTAATGTTGCTGAGATTCATGTAAAATAAGAGATGAAAAAGGATCATTGGAGTTGGTGTGAAAATCACTGGTAATCCAGATAAAAGCTGTTTTCTTGTCATGGTGAGGATAAAATTTTTACTGAAGTGTTCAAGCAAGAATGAAAGAGGAAAATGTGGTAAGTATGAACAATCTTTGGAAGAGTTCTACTACAGAGAGAAAGAGAAAACGAGGGTCATCACTAAAAGAGGGTGTGGAGTCAAAGGGGTTTTTTGGTTGTTTGGGGTATATTCTAACACATATGTTGATTCCATGGAAAGGAAAGGGGGAAAAAAAACAAACTCCTATTAACAGAGAGAAAGGGAACAGTTTCAGGTGGAATATCTGTGAGTTTCAACAGGGTAGCTGGCCTTAAGAAAGAGCAAGAACAGCTCTTTTGTATTAAGGAATAAGGGCAGAGCATAATGGTATTGGAAGTTTGAAAAATTTGAAGATGCAAAGAGGAGAGAGCTCTGCAGTCATTTTCTCATTGAAGGAAGAATCAAAATCATTAGCGTAAGAAATGGTGAAAGATGTTGGAGAATTGAGGCAGGTAGTTAAGATGAAAAATAGTCTTTGGGGGATCATGGAAGAGTGACAGAGTGAAGAGGGAAATAATTAGGATCACTGGACTGGGTTCAGGACCAACTTGGGATTTATGGATCATAAATTAAAAGTAAGGCCAGTCAATGGTTAGATGGTTTGTCTCAAGTGTATCCAGCCCCGGGGGAGTGGGTGGGGGTCACAGTTGGGGAGGGGAGATGCAGAATAGGTGGAGTGGGTTCAAGCATTGCTGAGACTTTTCTAGGTGAGGACAATGAACAAAGAGGCCCAGAAGTCAAAGGTACATGCAAAAAGTGATTGAGGCAACATATATGAAGAGCTAATGGCACCCCACTCCAGTACTCCTGCCTGGACAATCCCATGGATGGAGGAGCCTGGTAGGCTGCAGTCCATGGGGTCGGTAGTAGTCAGACACAACTGAGCGACTTCACTTTTACTTTTCACTTTCATGCATTGGAGAAGGAAATGGCAACCCACTCTAGTATTCTTGCCTGCAGAATCCCAGGGATGGGGGAGCCTGGGACAGGGACGGGCTGCCATCTATGGGGTCGCACAGAGTCAGACATGACTGAAGCAACTTAGCAGCAGCAGCAGCAAGCTGACTAAGAGGGTAGAGAAGACAGGATGAAGCACTTGGATGTCACCTGAACCTCCCACCCCACTCACCTAGGAAATCTGCATATCCTCAGGAAAGACAGAAGTTGTAGTCATAACCTAAATAGGCATCTTATTAACTTTTCTCATACCTTAAGGGTCAACTAACCCAACTCAGATAGTAAAGAGTCTACCAGCAAGGTGGAAGACATGCGTTTGACCCCTGAGTTGGGAAGATCCCCTGGAAAAGGGAATGGCTACCCATTCCAGTACTCTTGCCTGGAGAATTCCAGGGACAGAGGAGCCTGGTGGGCTACTGTCTATGGGGTTGCAAAGAGTCAGACACAATTGAGTGACTAACAATTTTACTTTTCAACCTGTTGCAACTAACCCTAAGTGATCAGAGAGATAACATTCTCCTATGGTATAAGTGGTATAAGTAACAGCTAATGAGTTTTAAGCAATAGAAGGTAAGCTGATCCAACTAAACCCAGAAAGGACAGAAGGCAGAGTAGCACCAGCACCAATGTCAAAAATCTCATAGTCTCTTGAAGGCAATACCACTAGAAGAACGACTTCCCTTCAACAACATGCTCTCCATTCAAGGTGCAAATTTCCTGGAGACTAAGCTTATCTCCAGGAGACAAGCTGTAGGAGACATGTGTGCAAGGCACTGTGAAAAAGAATCCCACCGGGCCACATGGAAGAGGGACGGATGGATCCACAAAGGAATGAAGAGAACAAGAAACTGGATAAACAAACAGCAGTCTGTTTGTTTCTTTGGTCTGAGAAAACCGACAGGATGATAGAACAATATTAGGACAAAGACATTTTGTAGCTGGACTCTTAGAGGGAATCAGCACCAATAGAAGGGATTCTCAAGCAGCATGGTGGCTGCAGGAGACCAACAGTTTGGACAGACAGGGTCCCAGGGCAGGGCAGTAACACCTCCCATTGCAGGTATCGTGGCAGCAACAGCAATGGCACGGACTAGTCCAGTACCAGAAGGAAGCAAAAGGGTCAATTTATGAGAACACAGAAGACCTCCCCTGAGAACTCTAAGAAGAACACAAAAAATGGAAAGATTTGAAAGTGAGGTCTACCCGGAAGTTACGGAAAAGCCAAAAAGTTAGTGAAATTTAGAAACTGATATTGAGGTACATTTGACTAGGAAAATTTCAAATGACTCTTAGTCCTTTTCTGTTCTCTAACAGAAAGGAAAAGGAACTGGGTTCGAATGCCATGTTTATTCATTCAAACAAAGGGGACACTGATGCAAATAACAAGTAGGGAACAGTTCCTCCTTCCTGATAGATCCAGATATAGAAGAACAACTGGCTCCCTGAATAAGACTGCCACACATAGGGCTTTCCTTACTTAAGTGTGAAGGAAGAAAAATCAGGCAGTTCTCAAATTCGAAATCCTTCCTCACCCACACTTCCTATGGATATAATTTTGCAAAGACATACTATGTCCACAAGTCAACTCAGAACAAAGGGGTAGACCCTGCTACAAATTACACAGTAAAATCACATCGTTGCCTCCTTCCAGTTATGCCTCTAAACACACATACACGCACACTTTTTCATGCCTATAAAACTTAGTCAAAATGAACATCTAGAGTAGGATTAATAGAGAAAAAGATGTTTAATTTCAAAACCTGCAAATAAAGAACAAAGGAAAGCAAGAGGTAACACACACATACACACACACGTGCACTCACAGTTTGCATAAATCATGGGTGTGTTGATCACAGATTAGAGGATGATGCAATAAAACAACTTCAGGTCTTTTTAAAATATTAGATAATTTAATCTCCTTCTTGCTACCTGTGACCTTCTTGAATCAGTTCTGCAGAGGGCTACCAGTAACACAACACAAGGGCAAGCTCAGCTCATTGCAAACTCTGGGTCAGGACTGCAGAAGACAGCTTCCTTCTACTTCTTTATTCAAATCCTGTCTTATTTTAGAAGGTACAGTAAATAAAATTTTCATATTGCAGATGAGATGTTGTTCCAAAGGAATCACTGGCAAAAGAATGATCCATTGCTTCTTGTTTCCACCACAGAACATTTGGGGGTAGGCCTTTTAGGGAACCTACTTAACTTGGTTATTTATATAATACATCCTCTACCAAAGTCTTGTTAAATGTTGCTGCTGCTGCTGCTAAGTCGCTTCAGTCGTGTCCGACTCTGTGCAACCCCATAGACGGCAGCCCACCAGGCTCCCCCATCCCTGGGGTTCTCCAGGCAAGAACACTGGAGTGGGTTGCCATGTTAAATGTTAAGAGTATTTAAAACCTTATGAGCACTGTTTAATACTAGCTCCATGTTACTAAAAGGACCACACCGATTTCTAAAAATATGCTTCTGTTTGATCCTGGCATTACTTAATCAGGAAGTTTTTGCATGAGTTCAACTCTATACTTGCGTTTCACTGTGTTTCACTGTTTACACAAACAACTTCTATGTTTGTAGCAGCTCATATTTGCCATTAAGATTGTCTTTCCAGATCAGAATCTAATTTCTCCGGACTGAAGAACACTGTGGCTTCTGCAATGAATACTTTATAGAGGTTCAGTTCTCAAGCCTTCTAGATATCAACCTTCAGAACCCTTGAGAGACCAAGAAAAGACAAGTTCAAAGATGAAAATTAGAATGCAAATCACATGAAAGTCTAAGGGTTTCTTCAGTGAGAGAGAAAAAGAATGGTAAATCATCATGTTCATAAATTCTGGGGAAAAAAACAGCAAAAAATATTCTACATATGTTTTATATTCTTCTGCATCTTATTGCTATAGTTTTAAGTGTTAAGCAATTTAGGATAATATCTCCAATAAAAGTACATTTAGCCCATGGGAGCGCTAATAAAATATATATATATATATATATATATATATATATATCTCAAAGCAACATTTCATAAGAAACACACAGTTCCATTAGAACTGCACACTCTCTCAGTCCTTTATGCTTTCCAGTAGGATTTTGAAATGTCTTTTTATTGTGGGGCTGTTATTGCTTGTCACTTTCCCAAATAAGGCTTCACTATCTCATAATTATTACTCAGAGGTCTGACGGACCCACATGGAATTTGTTGTATTCTAACACAAAAATAAGAATCTCATTTTAAATCTCCAATAAATACAAATACAAAATTTTGCATTGTACAGTACAAAAATACCTTCTCACAAAAGAACACAAAAGAGACAAGGGTTGCTAGGCAACCACCCAGCACAAGCTTTAGCATTCAAGGTAACAGAAAAACTACTGTACTGCTACCACCTAAAGGTTCTTGCTTAAAGCAATGAAAGAAAACTGACAGTGAGGAGTTGAAACAGAGCTCAGAAATATCGCCATTCTCCAAAAATTGTATTTGATCATGTTTTATTGAGTTTAATATGTTGATTTACAAAATCAGTGAAGAAAGTACAATAACCTTGTTTGGATTGTGTTCAACTTTTAAAATTCAGCTGCCATTTGCTACACGACTCTGGGTGTTATTTTCTGCGCACGCTAAAGGTTATACTACACACAAGCTTTCCTTTAAACAAAATCAATGCGAAGAGCAGTTCCTGGGTGAGCAGAACAGAGCTCATCAGACCACCATCCATTATTCCATCAAAAATCCAGTGCTGGAGATACAAGGATTATAATCCTTGAGATCTAGAATACAGAGCAAGGTATTATGATGTGTGTAGTCTAGAGCAACCTGCCTGGTTGAGTCCTGGCTGTATACCACTTACTAGCCTTATGACCTCTGACAAGACACTTATCCCTAACCATTAGTTTCCTCATCTGCAAAAGGAAAGGAAAAACTTACCTACACTATGATATTCAAGTGGTAATTGAAATAACGTGTGTAAATCCCCTTGCATAGTGGCTGACATGTAATAGGTACACAATAAATGTTCATATTATTGATTTTATTATGAAAGTAAATAACAAATAATGTTCAATTGCATTTATTTAAATACTCTCAGGGTACTTATTAAACAAATACCTAACATGGTAATATTTTGTTCCAGCACACAATGTAATATGGGAATAAGTGACATGGGAAAGAGCACAGAAGTAGCAAGTAGACCATTAATTGGAGACCTATATCTTTCATCATCCTGTGCAACTTGGGACCCTATTATTAAGAAATGGTGAAAAGATAAATGAAAAACAGGATGGCCTACATTATCTTGGTCCTATCTGAGTTCCTTGTATTTATATAGGAAGCTATAAGGAATTTTGTGTGCTCAGGTCACCATGGAATTTCAGATCTTTGGGCTACTACCTAAAGCAAAATTTAATCTATGGAAAATCAAGAACCACACTGGAGCTGGACGGGTCTCTAAGGGCTCAGCCACAGGAGCTCAAATATCCTACCTCCAGCTGGTGACACCATTCTGTGTTTTCTGGCCTGCCTCAAGCTCTTCCTATTGTGCTCACAGCTTTTTATTTTTTTCTTTTGGTTTTTCTGGCAGTGGCATGTGGGATCTTAGTTCCCTGACCAGGAATCAAACCTGCAACCCCTGCATTGGAGGCACAGAGTCTTAACCACTGGACCTCCAGCGAAGTCCCTTAGAGCTTCAGTTTTATGATTAACTTCCATATGCCTCATGATGGCCTTGCTGACTGCTTCTTCACAATGACTTACATGCTCTTCCATGGACAATGATGATAGACACTATGTTACCTACTTTGAATCCCAAAACAGAGATTCTGATTGCCAGCAAAAAGGTGAAAAGCACTGTAGTGGACAAACACTAGGATGTGTCACCCAGATCACCTTCAAAAACAAGGGATTTCTCCCCTAGCTATTGCAAGTGCTGCTGTGAGAGAGCCCCCAGCCTTCAGGCCCCACAGAGACACACAGATTGTCTCAGCTAAAGAGAGTCACCTCATCAAAGGCATTGTCCCCTTCCTGGGCAGCTGGGACTTAGAGAGGATAAAGGCCTAGTCCTCTTATCTTGATTCAGGACATCTCCGAAGGATCACTCCAGGTCCAGAACTCCCTAGGATATCTGCTGAATCCTGAATTGAGACTGCATCACCATTCAACTCTTCACTCTACCCACTTCTGCTTCTGTTCTCCTTTCATTCCCCTCCCCTTACTCTCCCCTTCTCCTTTTTCCTCCTCTTCCCCAGATGTAGATCTCCAGAGCACTCCTGAAGGACCACCCTAAACACTAAGCATCTCTGAGTCTGCTGCATATGAAACCAAGAAGTGAAGTGAACATAATTCATAAATTGCACACATCAAATCTTCAAGTCAAACTATCTAGGTTGTCAATAGCCAGTTGAAATACTGCCTGCCCCAGCTAAAGTGCCCACTGTTGACACAATAAGCTATGACTCAGGGACCAGGAAGATAAGGTTGTGTGTCAGTCAGTCAGTTCAGTCGTTCAGTCATGTCTGACTCTTTGCGACCCCATGAACCACAGCACGCCAGGCCTCCCTGTCCATCACCAACTCCTGGAGTTTACCCAAACTCATGTGCACTGAGTCAGTGATGCCATCTAACCATCTCATCCTCTGTTGTCCCCTTTTCCTCCTGCCTTCAATCCTTCCCAGCATCAGGGTCTTTTCAAATGAGTCAGCTCTTCGCATCAGGTGGCCAAAACATTGGAGTTTCAGCTTCAACATCAGTCCTTCCAACAAACACCCAGGACTGATCTCCTTTAGGGTGGACTGGTTGGAACTCCTTGCAGTCCAAGGGACTTGCAAGAGTTTTCTCCAACACCACAGTTCAAAAGCGTCATTCTTCGGCACTCAGCTTACTTTATAGTCCAACTCTCACATCCATACATGAATACTGGAAAAACCATAGCCCTAAATAGATGGACCTTTGTTGACAAAGTAATGTCTCTGCTTTTTAACATGCTGTCTAGGTTGGTCATAACTTTCCTTCCAAGGAGTAAGCGTCTTTTAATTTCATGGCTGCAATCACCATTTGCAGTGATTTTGGAGCCCAGAAAAATAGTCAGCCACTGTTTCCCCATCTATTTGCCATGAAGTGATGGGACCGGATGCCATGATCTTAATTTTCTGAATGTTGAGCTTTAAGCCAACTTTTTCATTCTCCTCTTGCACTTTCATCAAGAGGCTTTTTAGTTCTTCTTCACTTTCTGCCATAAGGGTGGTGTCATCTGCATATCTGAGGTTATTGATATTTCTCCCGGCAACCTTGATTCCAACTTGTGCTTCATCCAGCCCAGTGTTTCTCATGATGTACTCTGCATATAAGTTAAATAAGCAGGGTGACAATATACAGCCTTGACGTACTCTATTCCTATCTGGAACCAGTCTGTTTTTCCATGTCCAGTTCTAATTGTTGCTTCCTGACCTGCATACAGATTGATCAGGAGGCAGGTCAGGTGGTCTGGTATTCCATCTCTTCCAGAATTTTCCACAGGTTATTGTGATCCACACAGTCAAAGGCTTTGGCATAGTCAATAAAGCAGAAATAGATGCTTTTCTGGAACTCTCTTGCTTTTTCGATGATCCAGCGGATGTTGGCAATTTGATCTCTGGTCCCTCTGCCTTTTCTAAAACCAGCTTGAACATCTGGAAGTTCATGGTTCACGTATTGCTGAAGCCTGGCTTGGAGAATTTTGAGCATTACTTTACTGGCCTGTGAGATGAGAGCAACTGTGCTGAGCGCTGAAGAATTGATGCTTTTGAACTGTGGTGTTGGAGAAAACTCTTGAGAGTCCCTTGGACTGCAAGGAGATCCAACCAGTCCATTCTGAAGGAGATCAGCCCTGGGATTTCTTTGGAAGGAATGATGCTAAAGCTGAAACTCCAGTACTTTGGCCACCTCATGGGAAGAGTTGACTCATTGGAAAAGACTCTGATGCTGGGAGGGACTGGGGGCAAGAGGAGAAGGGGACGACAGAGGATGAGATGGCTGGATGGCATCACTGACTCGATGGACGTGAGTCTCAGTGAACTCCGGGAGTTGTGATGGACAGGGAGGCCTGGCGTGCTACGATTCATGGGGTCGCAAGGAGTCGGACACGACTGAGTGACTGAACTGAACTGAACTGAACTTGAGCATTCTTTGGTATTGCCTTTCTTTGGAATTGGAATGAAAACTGACCTCTTCCAGTCCTGTGGCCACTGCTGAGTTTTCCAAATTTGTTGGCATATTGAGTGCAGCACTTTCACAGTATCATCTTTCAGGATTTGAAATAGCTCAACTGGAATTCCATCACCTCCACTAGCTCTGTTCATAGCAATGCTTCCTAAGGCCCACTTGACTTCACATTCCAGGATGTCTGGCTAGGTCAGTGATCACACCATCATGATTATCTGGGTTGTGAAGATCTTTTTTGTATAGTTCTTCTGTGTATTCTTGCCACCTCTTCTTAATATCATCTGCTTCTGTTAGTTCCATACCATTTCTGTCCTTTATTGTGCCCATCTTTACATGAAATGTTTCCTTGGTATCTCTAATTTTCTTGAAGAGATCTCTAGTCTTTCCTATTCTATTGTTTTCCTCTATTTCTTTGCATTGATCACTGAGGAAGGCTTTCTTATCTCTCCTTGCTATTCTTTGGAACTCTGCATTCAAATGGGTGTATCTTTCCTTTTCTCCTTTGCTTTTCACTTCTCTTCTTTTCACAGATATTTGTAAGGCCTCCTCAGACAGCCATTTTGCCTTTTTGCATTTCTTTTTCTTGGGGATGGTCTTGATCCTGCCTCCTGTACAAACAATGTCATGAACCTCCATCCATAGTTCATCAGGCACTCTGTCTATCAGATCTAGGCCCTTAAATCTATTTCTCATTTCCACTGTGTAATCATAAGGGATTTGATTTGATTTCACTCAAAATCAACCTGTCTAAATATTGTAATATTAAACCATCATTTCTTCAATATAGCATGCATTGCCATACTAAAAAAAAAATCTTGAAGGCATCATGCTATTTTTCTTGTATTTGATGCTGGTTTCCTACTGTGATTTAACACCTTAAGAATTCTCTCTTTATCCCTGAAATTCAACATAACCAGGCTATGTCTAGATGTCTGTTGTTTTTATTATTTTTTCCTAGAATACAGTAGCTTTCTCCAATTTGTTCACTCAGTTCATGAAACTTTTTTCTGTTTTCAATCTCTGAATACATTTTCAATTCCGTTTGTCAGAAAGTATATTTCAGGGTCTCAATCATCCTTGCATTGAATTGACTGTCTTTGCCTATCCTCTATGTCTATTACTTTTCATTTAATTCCTTAAATATCTTATCCTTTTTCATTTACATTCATTATGGTTATCTTAAGCTTTTTGTCTACATCATCATTTTTATTTTCACCTATGCTAGTCTATTCCTCGGAGAAGGCAATGGCACCCCACTCCAGTACTCTTGCCTGGAAAATCCCATGGATGGAGGAGCCTAGTAGGCTGCAGTCCATGGGGTCGCTAAGAGTCGGACACGACTGAGCGACTTCACTTTCACTTTCACATTCACTTTCATGCATTGGAGAAGGAAATGGCAACCCACTCCAGTGTTCTTGCCTGGAGAATCCCAGGGATGGTGGAGCCTGGTGGGCTGCCATCTCTGGGGTCGCACAGAGTCGGACACGACTGAAGCAACTTAGCAGCAGCAGCAGCAGTCTATTCCTTGATGTTTCTAATCACTTTATTGGCTCTGTATTGTATTGGTTTGATCTTCAATTTGCATTATTTGCTCCACTGTATCCTTATTATTACATCTATCATCCCTTCCCTGAGATAACATGACAGTCATTTCTGTTAAGTTGCTAAATAACACAGAGCACTGTAGGGGATTTTCTTTTGTTCTGGGTCATAGTATCTCCCAGACTAAATTTATTGTTCATTACTTTCTATTTTTGCTCATGCTTGCTTTTATTGTTGCTAAAATTTGTTCTCATAGTTGCATTGTCATTTCTTCTCATACTATTCATATTCAATCTGAGCTGATTTGTCCCAGTAATTTTTCTCTGATACAGTGTGGGTTACAGTTTGCTTTGTCCCCTCAGCTATAATTTGAGAGCTCATTTTGATCATAGACTGAGTCATAGCAGGCAGGCAGTGGGGTGAGTAAAAGACCAGAAAGAGCTCATCTGAAGCTACGAACAGTCTCTTGAAGAATACATGAGCTCTACTCTCTTTCCTGAAAGTCTTCACTCTAACTATTTGGAGAAGATTGAAGGACATGAGCTATCCCCACTCAGCGGTAGTGAGAAGTCCTCCCATCTTAGCTGTCACAAAGGTTGAGAGAAGTTGAAATTCTATCCACATCTGGCAGTAATGAGATGGTGTCCCCCATGAGCAGTGTTAGAGAAGTTAGCTACGATAAAAGATTTTTTTAAACAAAATAAAAATGGCTTAAATAGGATCTAGAGTCTTATACAATATTATCCAAAATATCTAGGTTTCAGTCAAATTTCATGCATCATACCAAGAACCAGAAAAACATCAAACAATTTAAAAGCACAATCATCAGATGCCAACCCCAAAGTGACAGAGAACTTTAAATTATCTGACAAAGATTTTAAAGCAGTTGTCTTTACAATATTGTAAAGTTTAAAAATAAAATTAAATTAAAAATAAAAAATAAAATGCCTCAACAAGCAGCTACAAAACATAGTTGAAAAGTGGGTACAAAAAAAAAAGTCTCAGCAAAGAACAGGAGATATAAAAAAGAAACAAATGAAAATTTTAAACTAAAAAAATCAATAACCAAAATAAAAAATTTAGTGAGTAGGCTCAACAGCAGACCAGAGAAGAGAAAGTAAGGAATCAGTGAACATAAAGCCAGACAACAGAAATTACCCAATCTGAAAAACAGAGAAAATATGGGCTGAAATAAAAAAAAAAAAAAAAAAAATGAGCAGAGGCTCAGGGATCTCTGGGACTAAAATAAAATCCAGTATTTTCATCAACAGAAGGAAAGGAGACAGAGGATTGAACTGAAAAGTATTTAAAGACAGTCTGGATGAAAAATTACAAAATTTAACACTAAGTATATAAACCTAAATATTCAAGAGCAGCTCAGTGACTCACAAATAGGATACATCCAAAGAAATCCACAATAAGACACATGGTAGTCAAGCTTTTGAAAAAAATTTTAAAAAAGAAAAAGTTTTGGAAACAGAGAGAAAAAAAATAACACCTTACCTATCAGGGAAAAACAATTCAGAGGACAGTGGATATCTTATCATGGAAACTAGAAGGAAAGACAGTTTTCAAGTGCTGGGAAAAAAAAAAAAAAGAATTGCCAGAATTTATAATCTGATATCCAGCAAAAATGCATTTTAGAAATGATGGGGAAATCAAGGTATTCTCAGATGAAGGAAAACTAAGAGAATCTGTTGGAAGCAGATCTACCATAAAAGAATTTAAAGTCTATTTAAAGTTTTCTAAATAGAAAGGAAACAACTGATCAAGGAAACGAAATGTCAGGAAAGAAGAGAGAACATGCTAAGCAAAAAAAAAAAAAAAAAAAAATGGTTAAAACAACTCCCTGACTCCTGAGTTTTCTAAATTATGTGCAGTGAGTGAGGCAAAAATGATAGCACTGGCATGGTTCTAAAAGTATGTAGAAGAAATATTCCAGACAATTAATATAATAAATGCAGGAGAGTATATGGACATAAAGAGAAGTAGGTTATTTATGCTTCACTCAAGCTGATAATATGTTGACACCAGTAACCTGGATAAATTACAAATACACATATATATAAAGTAACACTTACAGTAACTACTTAAAGAGCTATACAAATAGACACACTCAAAACACTGCAGATAAATCAAGATGTAATTCTAAAAATGTTCAAGTAACCCATAGGAATGAAGGAAAAAGAAAGCACAGAAACAAAAAACAGAACAAACAAAAAATTTAAAGTAACACAGATTTAACATATGAATAATTACATTTAAGTTACCTAAATACACCAACTAAAAAAGACTGGAAAAGTGGATTTAAAACTATGAACCACTTATATGCTGTCTAGAAGGAGTTCATATGAAATACAACGACCTAGGCAAATTGAAAATAAACGAATGGAAAAATAAAACATGCAAACATTAATCAAAAGGAAACAGAAGTAGCTGTATTAACATCAGATAATGCAGACTTCAGAACAAAGAAAATTACCAAAGACAGAGGGGTACATAATTATATGATAATAAATGGTTCAGTACTTTAAGAAAACAGCACAAAATATGTATGTACCAAACTACAGAGGTGAAAAATATTTGCAGCAAAACAGATAAAATGAACAGAGAAATCCACAATTACACATTTATAGTTGCAGTCTTCCATGCCTATCTCTCATAAATTGGTAGAATAACTATACAGAGATTCAGTAAAGATGATATAGAAGAACTCAAACACAGCATCAGCCAACAATATCTAATCAACATTGATAGACCACTCCACCTAACAAAAACAGAATACACATTCTTTTCAAGGAACATATACCAAGATAGATAATATTCTCATCCATAATCTCACCTCTTCCCCCAACATTCCCTCAACTCGCAGAAAGGCAACCTACCTTCTCAACCAAACTCTCTTCATTCAAACTTAGAGAGAGAGGCAGTATAATGCCACAGACTTAAGAGATGCAGGCTGGATTCCTGGTTTGGGAAGATCACCTGGAGGAGGGCATGGCAACTCACTCCAGTATTCTTGCTTGGACAATCCCATGGACAGAGAAGCCTGGCAGGCTACAGTCCGTAGGGTCACACTGACTCGGACATAACTGAAGCGACTTAGCATAGAAATATTCATGCATGCTAAGTCACTAACCCACGTCTCTTATGCCTCGTGCATTGGTAGGCGGGTTCTTTACCACTAGTGCCACCTGGGAAGCCCATAATTATAAGTGTGTGTGTGTATGTGTGTGTGTGTGTGTGCATATATCACACATATATGTGATATATCACACATATATCAGCTTTAAAGACCTTCTAGTCATCAGATCCCACAGAGAGGGAAAAAGAAAAAATAAAAGAAACTCAAATATCCCCAAAAGATACAACTCCATTAACTCTAGAATTTCATGGCTTGTTCACAAGTGAAAGTGAAAGTTGCTCAGTCATGTCCAGCTCTTTGCAACCCTATGGACTATATAGTCCATGGAATTCACCAGGCCTTGTTCACAAAAGTAGGCTTAAACGGAAAGTTGAATGCAAACTTCGCAAATGGCATAGACCACAGCCATCAGGATATTGCACACCCTGCAGAGGAAGGCTTACTTAGGGTATCTTCCAAGGCTGCTACTGATCAAGCATTAAAAAAAGATCAAGCGACTAGTGTTTTTATCAGTAATTAGATTTAGTCATTGAATGTCATTGTAAGGCCTGAACCTTCCATTAAGGAAAGGGTAAATGATTCTCTTTCAAATGTGCATTAATTTTAGGACACAATTTAGAAAATTACCTCATTCAATGTACTCAAATGGCACTCAAATTGCCCAAAACAGTTATTATATTTCCCCAAAGTGAGAGATTTATTATTTTCTAACCAGTTGTATCAAGTCCAATTAGAAGCGTAATATAACTTCTAGATAGTTACAGCAGGACAGACAAGTATTATAAAGGCCAGTTGGGTAATTTATATGAAATTTTTAATATATTGGTAATACTCCATCAAGACAAGTTAAACTGCCATTTTGAAGAGTAATTTTCATTACAGAAATACAAGATATACAAGCCATACTTTTTCTTCTTTGTCACTCCACAAAGGCTGTGTTTATGCATGTGTATGTGTGTGTGTATGCATGTAGTATGAGTGTGTATAATTGTTGGTGTCTGATGAACAGAAATTTATTAGTCAAATCCAAATTGTTCTGATGAATTATTCTTTTTTCTTATTTTTCCTCTTTCAATGCTTGTTTTCTCCATATCATCCATATGCTATGACATCAGATAGCAAATACATCAATAGACTCTTCCTCTTATATAAATTACTGCATAGTAAAAACATATACACAGCTGTCTTGCAAGACAACTCTAAATTGTAAAATCAAGTTTCCTCCATGATTTTACCTAAAGTATAATATGAATTTATGGGGGGGAAAAAAAAACATATCCCACTGGGAGTTGGACAACAAGAATGTAAATAGCTAAGTTTAACCACGAAGGTCCCCAGTATGTCACTATAGAATGTGAATGTTAAGAACTGCCTTCTTTCTGCCTCATGAGGGAACTGTGCAATTTAAATAGACTCATATGCATGAAGCACATTGGGTCCCTGGCGGTCAGGAGATGACATGGTTATATTATTTACAGTAACAATTACATTGTGTTTCACCCAAGAAGTTCTTTATAAACGTTAATTAGTTTTATTAAACCCTTGTGGATAAGTCTCTTTTGCTCACTTCACAAGTTAGAATTTAGACACTAGGAAGTTAAGTGATTTTCTCGAACCATAGAGCCCCCTGGAATTACAGCAAAGAGTACCTGGCATCCATTGCTGTGAGGAAGCAAACTGAAGTATCCATGGGTCATGTGAGTAGAATCACTACACAGGAACTTTAATGTATGGTTGACTCATATGCCTCTGTTGGAAAAACATTCTTTTAAAATTTTATTTTTGACAGGTTGAGGATTTTACATTTTGAAAAAAGAAAGAGAGAGAACACTGATCAGTGGGATCGAAATCATAATCCCGGTTTTTAGTGGGAATGTGAACTCAGGATTTTACCTTTGTTTGTCCCTGGTTCAAGTCATGACCCAAAGGAAAGCTGCCTCCCTTCTAACCAGCCAGCACAGTGTGCTCTGTTTTAAACAGCTGGGCTCAAACATTATCTCCCTAACAAAGCATTTTGTAAAAGAAACAGACATGAAGCATGCATGTTTCTTAACAGAATGGTTAAATATTGGCTAGCTGAAACTGTAAGAAGAAAAAAAAAAGTACAGTATTTGCCCTCTGATTTTTGGGATTGTTTACAGTCAGTCGAATTCCACAAGTTGCTACCAAGAAGTAAACTGGATGCTGTCTTTGGTTTGTTTGCTACTCTGCCTACACACTGCCTCTTGCTTGTACGAGCTGTAGGCCATTACAAGGGGGATAGGGTAGAAAGACAAAAACTGACAAAAGCAATAAAACAACAGTGGCCCTCAAACCACTTCTCTCTTGCTTTATGGTTGGTTCTTTTGTTGGTTGGTTTTCTAGCACTGATTCTCTTGATTTTATTTTCAGTTCCTTAGCAACACAAACTTTGTAGAACTTCAGAAGAAACTACAAAATATTATCTTAGATAACTTTTTTAAAAAAGCCAAGCACTGATAAGTAGAGGATTTGGAATTAAGACAAAGAACAGGGAAATGTAGAGAGGTTTCCCCTCACATTCCTTCTTTGAGCTGCAGTATGGAAATATGGTGCTAGTGGTAAAGAATCTGCCTGCCAGTGCAGTAGATGACAGAGACGTGGGTTCAGATCCTTGGTTCAGAAAGATCCCCTAGAGGAGGAAAGGGCAACCCGCTCTAGTATTCTTGCCTGGGAAATTCCATGAACAAAGGAGACTGGCGGGTTACAGTCCATGGGGTCACAAAGAGTCAGGCAAGACTGAGCATGACATACTCATTATGAACATGGGAATATGTAACATGTTGCATTCCAGGCAGTAATGGGTGTTGTTAGGGCAAAATTCTGTAAGGAGAGAACCATTTAACTGGTTATACCTACTCTGGGTCTCATCAGAAAGAGCCCAACAAGTTAATCCAGATTCAAGAAGTTGCATAAAAACGTGATACTTCATGAAGGTTGGATTTGTAAGAAGGACAAAAAGTAGTATGAAAAAGTTGTTACAAATTCAGACTCTGAATCATCTTAGATCTTTATCATCTTAGATCTTCACATATTAGATCTTTTATCTCTTTATTGCATGACATTGAGCAAATTACCCTATGAAACCACTATCTTCATAGAACCATTATTCATAACGGTGTTCATACATACAAATGTTCACAAACTGATGAACAGATAAGCAAAATGTGCTGTATCCATGCAATGGAATACTACTCATCCAATAAAAGGAAAGCAACAATAATACATGCTACAAAGTGGATGAGTCTTGAAGATACTATGCTAATGAAAGACGCCAGTCACTTCCATTTTTATACATGATTCCATTTACATGAAAAGTCCATAATAAGTAAATCCACAGAGATACAAAGCAGATTAATGGTTCCCAGGAACCAATGAAAGAGGAGAAATGAGAGTGACTGCTTTAGGGGTAATAAAAATATTCTGAAATTAGACTGTCCACAGTCTTGTGAATAAAGCAAAAATCACTGAATTATACACTTCACACAGGTGAATTTTATGGTATGTAGATTATACTACAGTTTGGGGGAACCCTCTGTTTCTCATCTGTAGATTGATAATAGTTTCTCTTTCATAAGACTGTTGTAACAATCAAATAAAATAATGCAAGTAATGTACATTAACACAGTGACCAAATTACTAAGTGCCAAATGGTGGCTCACTGGTAAAGAACCTGCCTGCCAATGCAGGAGACACACGAGACACAGGAGACAGAATCTGCCTGCAATGCGGGAGATGTGGGTTTGATCCCTGGGTTGGGAAGATGCCATGAAGGAGGAAATGGCAAACCAATCCAGTATTCTTGCCTGGAAAATTCCATCAACAGAGGAGACTGGCAGGCTGCAGTTCAAGGGGTTGCAAAAAGTTGGACATGACTGTTGAACTGTGGTGTTAGAGAAGACTCTTGAGAGTCCCTTGGACTGCAAGGAGATCCAATTAGTCCATCCTAAAGGAGATCAGTCCTGGGTGTTCATTGGAGGGACTGATGCTGAAGCTGAAACTCCAATACTTTGGCCACCTCACGCAAAGAGTTGACTCATTGGAAAAGACCCTGATGCTGGGAAGGATTGGGGGCAGGAGGAGAAGGGGACGACAGAGGATGAGATGGCTGGATGGCATTACCAACTCAATGGACATGAGTTTGAGTGAACTCCGGGGGTTGGTGATGGACAGGGAGGCCTGGCGTGCTGCGATTCATGGGGTCACAAAGAGTCGGACATGTCTGAGTGACTGAACGGAACTGAGCAAGTAAGTATGTATGCATGATCAAGTTAATGCTACTTATTAATGAGAATTTGCTTCAACTCACCATTCATAGTCAAAATATGATAAATTAGGTAAGAAATAGGCAGTGGGTTCTCATCTAACCTCAAGATTTTCCCCACAACGACCTGGTGACTGACCCAAAACAGTATGGCTAGAGAAACAGTTCTGAACCAGTCTGCATCCTCTTCTGAGAATCCCAAGATTATCTTGCCCCAAAGTAGAATGATCAGATTTAATATCTAAAAATATATGAAACCCAATTAAATTTTAATTTAGACAAACAACTAATGATAGTTTTTTAGTATAAGTATATCCCAAATGTTTTTTATAGGTCATACTTATACTTTAAAATTATGTAACATTTGGGACATACTTATACTAAAAACATTATTTGTTCTTTATCAAAAATTAAAATTTAACTGGGCATCTGGCAACCTATGAGGTCTAGAATAGGTTGGAAATTCTCTTTCTGGTGTCACAGAAAGCCCTTATTTATGACACCTTAGTAAATGCCCATGTTTAAAGCCACTCACAGGGTGTTGTTCAGTCACTAAGTCATGTCCAACTCTTTGCAAGTTCAGGGACTGCATCACGCCAGGCCTCCCTGTCCTTCACCATCTCCCGGAGTTTGCTCAAACTCTTATCCATTGAGTCAGTGATGCAATCTATCCATGTCATCCTTTGTTGTCGCTTTCACCTCCTGCCTTCAATCTTTCCCAGGATCAGGGTCTTTTCCAATGATTTGGCTCTCCTCATCAACCACAGGTACTTCATATTTACTAACAGATTTATACCATAACTCCAGTCCAATATGCCCTACAAAACAATGACCTCATGCCCTAAGTCCTGCAGCTCTTCCATCTCTGGGTTATCCATATCTGTGTGTTTGTTTTCTAAAGAGATGCAGCTTCCCAAGAAATCAGCATTGTGCATTGGCAACAGATGAGACAGATTAAATTCTTTTAGTTGGAAAAGTTATTTCTGTGGGAAGTAGAACAACCCCATTTGTATAGATCCTTTATGGGTAATATCTACCTCCCTTCCCCAGCAACAACTGAGGAGAATTTAATACTAATATCTGTGATTTTTACAAAAACTACAAACACATACAAAATTCATGTGTGAGTGCAAAAAATATATTTCAAGTGACCATTGTTTTCCCACCACCATTTATGAAGAGACTGTCCTTTCTCCATTGTATTAATATAGTCTTGGTTCCTCTGTCATAAATTAATTGACTATATATGCATGGGTTACTCTCTGGGCTCTCTGTTCTCTTCTGTTGATCTTTATGTCTGTTTTTAGTCCATTATCATACTGTTTTAATTACTATAGCTATGTAATATATTTTGAAATCAGGGAGCATGATGTCTCCAGCTTTGTTCTTTCTCAGGATTGGATTGGCTATTCAGAGTTCTTTGTGGTTTCATTATTAACATTTTTAATAAAAAGACTGCAATATAATACAAAGTTCCTTCCACAAGGGGGGAGAAAAATTCATAGAGTGTGGAAGCTGGCAAAACATTAATAGATCATCTAATCCAATGCTTCTCAATCCTGGGCACACACAGTAAAATCACTGAGAGAGGCTGTTACATACTGTTAATAAAAATGCCAGGTCCCACTCCAGTATGTCTAATTTACTTAATGTGTGACAGGACCTGGGAAATGGTCTGTCTAGTCAAGGCTATGTTTTTTCCAGTAGTCATGTGTGGATGTGAGAATTGGACTGTAAAGAAAGCTAAGCACCAAAGAATTGATGCTTTTGAACTGTGGTGTTGAAGAAGACTCTTGAGAGTCCCTTGGACTGCAAGGAGATCCAACCAGTCCATCCTAAAGGAGATCAGTCCTGAGTGTTCATTGGAAGGACTGATGCTGAAGCTGAAACTCCAATACTTTGGCCACCTGATGTGAAGAACTGACTCGTTTGAAAAGACCCTGATGCTGGGAAACATTGAGGGCAGGAGGAGAAAAGGACAACAGAGGATGAGATGGTTGGATGGCATCACCGACTCAATGAACATGAGTTTGAGTAAACTCCAGGAGTTGGTGATGGACAGGGAGGCTTGGTGTGCTGCGCCAGGGGGTCGCAAAGAGTCAGACACGACTGAGTGACAGAACTGAACTGAAGTGATAATAGTCTGAAGAGTTTGTTTCCAAAATTCATCTGAATAAAACTTTACTATTCTTTAAAAAAAATAATAAAAAAATTAAAACTTCCTAGAGAATTCTTCTAGGGAATCCTAGGGAAGAGGATTCTTCTAGAGATACCCTGGTGGCTCAAATGGTCAAGAATCTGCTTGCAATGCAGAAGACCCAGGTTTGATCCCTGGGTCAGGAAAATCCTCTAGACAACAGAACAGCAACTTACCCCAGTATTCTTGCCTGGAGACATCCATGGACAGAGGAGGCTGGGGGGCTACAGTCCACAGGTTTGCAAAAAGTTGGACATGACTGAGCGACTAACACTTTCACTTTCAGAGGATTCTTCAGCCATGATGAAGAAGCACTGATTTAAGCCAGCTCCTTATTACCTGTAAAAAGGCTTGCCTGAGACCATTTAAGATGGGCAGGACCACAAAATATCTTTCTAGTCTCCCTTGAATCTGCACTGAACCAGAACTATGGCTTCTTTTCAAAAATACTCAAAAAATTATCTTGGAAAAAATGCTATCTGTAAAGCTAAAAGAAAATAAAAAATCAAACATGAATACAAAAATGTACCCTAATAGGTAATACACTGTATCACAATAGCTATCTTTCAAATATACTCACAGTGAGGCCAAACAATACGGAAACACAAAACAGTGTGGAGCAGAGAAAGGTCTATTATACAACCATGCAAGAAGACTAGTGGCTCATGCCTTAAAAACTCCCAAACTCCCCCAAAGGCTTTCAGCAAGCCCTTTTAAGGGTGAGGTGGGGGAGAAGTGTGGTTAGGTGTTGCAAACTTCTTGATATAGGATCCTTTGTTCTTGCAGTCATCCACATAAGTCAGGTCACGGTTTAGTCATGATATTCCAGTCCACAGCATCTTCAACTGGCCTTTCATGCCGGCAGAGCGGCTGCCAAATTCACAATCAGACAGAGCGTTCCCATCTCCACCTGACTGCCAGTGTACCTGTCAGTGTGCCTGCCCCGCTGCGCGTCTCACCCAAAGCAAGAAGCTGCAGGGAGGAGAGGCTGCTCCTGGTACTGCTGCGGCCTTCCCCTTCAGTCCCCCTCCTCCCCACAGTGCTACACCAGGTTTAGCTCACCAGTTCAGGACTGCTTCAGTGAAGGCAGTGAGAGTGCAAACCTGGGGGTGGGGTGGGGTGGCGAAGGCGGCACCCTTCTCTGTGACCCAGAGAGAATGCCACTGCAGGGACCACTGCAATGCTAACGGTTGGCAGCGCTGTACCACTAAGGGAAGCACACAAACAGCCACACTTCTGTCCCACCTCTATGAACTACAGAGTCAGTATGTTAATTGTAATTGCTCATTAAAGGTGTTCTATTTTTCTTGCTTCCACTATAGAGTGTGAAAATTTTCAAAGAAACCAAATGAAAAGGTGATTGCCCTGATGCAGGCTAATGCGCAATGCCCTTCACCACACAGGGATACATGCCCTGTATGATGCACTAAAAACCATTCAGCTAATGAGCTGATCCTAATTGTACTCATTTCCCAGCAACCACAATGGGCTTGTATCCTGGGAGACAAAATGTGTTTCTGGTCACTTGTTCTAATCCCAGAAATCAAGGGAAATAAGAGATTGCCACAGAGGCAGATCAGCCAGGTAATACTGTGACCAAAGAAGCATTTTCTGTAAATGGCAGGGAGGAACAAAGAGAAATAAAAGAGCTTGATCATTCTTTGCCTGCAAATACCATATTTGTAAACCCCAAAACCTGAGACTGTAAGTGTATGTTTCAGGCTACTAAATTATTTTAACCCATGGGGTATAGAAGATAAAATGTCAATAGCTAGATCCTACATTAGCTAACATCTTTAGTCAGACATAGGAAGAGATCAGTTTTATGGAAATGATGTTTCAAACAAATCAACACTGTTAAAGACAGCAGGGGTTAAAGATAATGTTTAATTTTACTTTTGAGCACACAAAATTTTAAGCCTGTTAGCTCAACCATCTATGCAAATTACTCATTAAAAATGTTATCTATATGTTTTTAAAAGGCTTTCTCATTTCCTGCATAATGTTAAAATCCAATACATTTAGCAAACATGGATTTATTGAGAACATGATACAGCGGGGTGATGAGCTGGGAAATTAATGTATGCTTTGTTTCCTACTGCTGTAGAATCATCCAAAAGGCAAGAATCAAGCATCTGCATTCCTTCCCACTCTTAGGAAAGGACAACAGGTTCATCTGTGGTGGATCTGAGGCCTGATGCTGTGAGCTATTTCTTACTCCCTCAAGCTCTATTGTTGAAAGAGGAGGTGGAATGAACCTTTTCTGTGTTAGAAAGATTGAAAGTGGAGAGGAAGACATTCCTCCAATGGATAACACAGAACTGGGAATAAGAACAAGGCTTGCAGATTCTGTAGTAACTTCAGGGAAGGGCCTTGGATATGTCAGGTCCATAAATGATATAGGACCGGACACCGTGAGACCAACCTAGCACGTGGAACCTCTGGAGAACTGGGCAGAGACCTAGATCTGGAGACATAAAATGGCAATGCTGGGGCCACAAATGGAACCAGCAGCCCCTTAACCATAGAATAATGTGACCATAAGGAATAATCACCGCAGCACAACCCTGACCTAGGACCAGGATTTGCCCTAGGCAAGAATCGGGAGGCTGTAGGACTTCTTTTCAGAATGACAGAAGCCCAGAGTATGATAATATAACACAAGGTCAGAGACCTCTAAAAATGATTAACATTGGACTTTTCAGCAGTTTGGACATGTAGGGGCTAATACAAGTTCCAATAAAATCCCTCTCAAAAATAATAAAACTATTGAGTATTATGAAGAAAATTGGAATCTATTACATATGTGTAAGAAACTTTATTAACAAATAATGTGTCACTAAATTTACTTGTATGTAATACAGTTATATTTTTCAGCCATAACCTAATTCAGATTGTTCTGTGACAATGCAAGGAGAAAAATGGATATCTCGATATCATTAAAGACTCCCTTCCACATAAATCCTTACCTCTCATTGAATTAGAAAAGTATTTCCTGGGATCTTGCTAGAGATATAGAAAAGGTACTTAATTTTAATTTGAACATCCTCTCTCACTCAAAAAATTTTTTATTTATTTTTTGGATAAATGTACATGTTAAATTTCCATTGCATGCCAGACAAGTGTGTATTAAACTCTCACTGGATAGCTGGCTATACCAGATGCTGCGGATACACTGGAGAAAAAGAGAAATGTGCTTCTGTCCTTATAAAGCTTTTAGTTCAGTGAAAAACCAAGAAAACTCATCAAATACAAAAAACAAAATTCTGTAGGTAACATAATGAGAGAAGGGCATTCTCCACAGTAGCAAACAGCAGAACGTAATAAACTAGGCAGGGATGGAGATCTGGAGGAAGTGGAAAACTGAGAGCATAAAGGTAGGAAGAATCAGCCAGGTGACCAATGCATGTGTTACAACTCCTCACCATCTTTTCAGCCACCAAAATGAAAACACTGTTTCAACGTAATAAAATCCTTCAAGTCCAGATAAGCTCCTAAATCTACAGCATATTTGAACCTAGAGAATTACTCAATAGACTAAATGGGGGAGAAGAAGTCTGTGCCTCATGCAGAGCCCAAGCTCTTCATTATCTACATTGCTCTCCACTTCACTTTCCTCATGAAAAACTCTCCACTTGAGCTGTGAGTCCATCCTCTCTGGCCATCTCATGGCTTCACTTTTGGAAGTATCTTATCTCCCACTGCCTTAACAATATATCCTAGTCTCTATTGGGTCATTCCATTTGACAGAACCACATATCTTAATATCATACCCATCAGAGAAAAGAAGTGAGAAAACCACCCTCCTTGTCCATGTACACACAACCAGCTACCATCCTACTTTACTGCTGTCTTTCACAGCAAAGCTTCTCAGGAAAGTTCTGTATACTTGTAATCCCCACCCCTCACTCCCTATCTCTCCTCCATCCACTCCAACCAGGCTTTCCTCCCCACCACCCCCACAGAAATAGCTCTGACCAAGATCAGCAATTGCCTCCTTTTTTCCAAAGCCCACTGACAACTCTCACTTTCATCTTATTCATCCTCTCAGCCTTATTTGGTAGGGCTGTCCATATTCTCCTTGAATCTTGTTCTGCACTGGACTATACACACTTTCCTTTCCTTGGTTTTCCATCTGCAGTACCAGACACTCCTTCTCAGACTTGTGTTGGTTCTGCCTCCTCTACAAATCTCTGAATGTTGCCCTATCCTCAGGACTCCTCTCTCAATCTTAGCTTTCTTCCTAAAATATGACATGCATTTTTGTGATCGCAAATACCATCCACACACTGGTAATTCTCACATTTCTATGTCAGATTCAGTTCTCTGTCTGTAAGTTCCAGTTTTTTAAAGCGTCCTGCCTACTTGACAGCTCCTCTGTAATGTGTTTGGTCAAACAAAACTCTTGATCACCAATATCCTGTAAATTTACCCCCATTTCAACCAACAACCCTTTCTCATACCAATAATGACATCATCATTCATGCAACTGCCAAAGTCAAAAAAAAATATGTATGTGTCATCTTGACTCCTTCTCCTTCCCTCATGTTGCACAACCAATTCATTGGACACTTCTAACTTTGGCTAAGCATACCTCAAAAATATTTATTTTTTACTTAATAATCACTTAATAGCACTTATCCTGTGCAAGTTACTTTTAAGCACTTTACAAATACTAACTCATCCGATCTTCATGACTGTCCTATAAGGTTTGTGCTCTTTTTAACCCCCCTCCAAAGATGGATATGTGTGTATGCACACTCTGTAACTAAGTCATGTCTGACTCTTTGAAACCCCATAAACATAGCCTGCCAGGCTCCTCTGTCCATGGAATTCTCCAGGCAAGAATATTAGAGTGGGTAGCCATTCCCTTCTCCAGGGGATCTTCCCAACCCAGGTATCAAACCCAGGTCTCAGGCATTGCAGGAAGATTCTTCACTGTCTGAGCCACCAGTGAAGCTTTCCTGATGGGCTTCCCCTGTGGGCTTCCCCCGTGGGTTTCCCTGGTGGCTCAGACAGTAAAGAATCTGCCTGCAATGAAGAGACCTGGGTTAAAACCCTGGGTCATGAAGATCCCCTGGAAAAGAGAATGGCTACCCACTCCAGTATTCTTGTCTGGAGAATTCCATGAACAGAGGAGCCTGGCGGGCTACAGTCCGTGGGGTCGCAAAGAGTTGGACATGACTGAGTGATTAACACATCTCTGTATTTATGTGTTTGTTGTCTACATACCACAGTACTTGAATGGCATCTCTCTGAAGGCAAGGTCTATCTTATCACTTTATTTCAAGGACCTAAAAGCCTGCTCTTCCATATTATTTGTTGAGTGAATAAATCAACTAAGTCTGACTGATACTCCTAGGACCCAACCATATAAGTCTACATCAAAGAAGACAGCAGATCTCAATTTCACAACATAAATCACTTCCCAGGATCATTCCAATATTGTCCCTCATATACAAGCGGGTGGGTAGACTGGGGATCAGTCAGGGGAATGGTGGCTATTTTGTAGAAAACACAGAAATGCTATAATTTAACAAGCTAATAAGCTTATTGAGAAGTAAACACAACAATAAGTGGAACAGGAACACACGTATACCTGTGGCGGATTCATTTTGATATTTGGCAAAACTAATACAGTTATGTAAAGTTTAAAAATAAAATAAAATTTTAAAAAAAATGTAAAAAATAAATAAATAAATAAAATAAACAATATATAAATATATAATTAAGTGCTTGTGTGTGTGTGTGTGTGTGTGTATGTGTGTGTGAGAGAGAGCAGGAGTTCAAAGGAAAGATCAATGAGGAAAAAAGTAGCTCTTTGGCTTATGAGTTCAAATAGCAAGTTTATAAATCAGAGAAGTCTTTCAGTGAGATGAATGAGACATTAGCAGGCTTTAAAGGATGGGAATAACCTACATATTCAGGTGAATAAAGAAAAAAACACCAGGCTGATACAAAGGAGGAAATGAAATTAGGATCATTGTGAGTCCAGAAGAGCAGCTTGCTACTTGGGGGACAAAAGGAGTGGGAGCCTCCATGGGAACAGTGTGTTCTAGGCCTGAAGCAATAGGAAAAAGGGAAGAGATAATCATGATTAAATTGATGTTTAAAGAAAGATTAGAGTGGTAGAAACAACAGCGACAATGCAACACATAAGTATCTGTAAGGTAATATAACTCTTTACACAGAGGACTGGAGAGACAGATGATGGAGTGATAAGGATGCAATAGAGTTGGTCATGATATCTCAAAAGAGGGAACTTTTGAACCAAGCCTTAAAAGAAAAAAAATGAGAGTAGGGTGAGCCATTTCCAGTGAAAGGAATAAAATACATGTAACTTATTTCCTGGGAAATAACAGTCAGGTTAGGTCAGCATAGGAAAAGATAAGCCAAGGGATTCTCCTGGAATAGTCAGGCTCTGTTGGCAGAAAAAGAGAGAAAGCTGAAGGTTGAAAGAAAGTTTATGGTATCTCAAAGCATATCCAGGAAGAGGAGTACAAGGCAGAGAGGTCTTACAAGAGGTGAAGTGGTTGCCCATGAGTAGAAATTGGTAAACCAAAAAGTCACTCTGCTGGTGCGATGTAAGCTCTGATTGGATGAGTAACTACAGTCTCTAAGCTCAACACATGGTCAACATGTGGCATAGTAGAAGTTTAGGTAATTATTGAAAGTCAAGCAGAAAATTTTAAATTGTGTCCATGTCTTAATCCAGGGGAACCAGAGAGTAGAACGTATGAAACAGTAACTGGAAAAGTAAATAGCTTTGGGGCCTAGAGTCTGCACCAATGTGTAAGCTGAGTCCAATGCATAGGAAGCTAGGAAAGGACTAGCGATGAAGTTTAGACATGAGCAATTTGAATATGTGAAGTAAGCACACATTGGGATGCTGGTTACAGCTGGAAAAAATTTCATACTGCTCCATCTTATCTGACTTCAAAAAAGCCCTCTTTCAAATTCTGCTTCCCTGGTAGCTCACTGGTAAAGACTCTGTCTGCCAGTGCAGGAGACTCAGGGATGATCCTGGGTCAGGAAGATCCCCTGGAGAAGGAAATGGCAACCCACTCCAGTATTCTTGCCTGGAGAATCCCATGGACGGAGGAGCCTGGTGAGCTACACTCCATGGGGTCGCAAAAGAGTTGGACACGACTTAGCAACTAAACAACAACAACAAGCTTACAGTAAGCCTCCTACATACTCCTCATCTCCTTTACCGTGCTCTACCTTTTATTTTTCCATAACACTTATCACCTTCTAACACACTATATTATTTCATTTATTTAACTTATGATTTTTTGTGTATCTGAAATAAAATTAAGTTCTACAAGGGCAGGGATCTAAATGCCTAGAACAGTGTCTTGCATATAGTAGACTCTTAAATAAACATTAGTTGGATAAACTAATGAGAGATAAGTGGCTGGCCTAAAACAGGATGCACTACTTTAATTATAAGAGTATGTCCAGGAATTTCTCTCATGAAGATGTAGACCATCACAAATTCAGCATTATTAGGTCCTAGAGAAAGGTAGAACTAAAGAAAGGCCACCCCTATCTGCTGACCACACTGCTCTTATATGAATAAAAAATAAAGCTCTATTTGGATAAGCCTCTGACATTTTGGAGTTTGTTATAGAAACTAGCTAATACACATTTGAACATGAAATTTTGCAGCATGAAATGAATTCATGTGCTTTAAGGAAATTTGCATTATTCATTTGACAAACATGCTGAGCTCTTACTGTGGGCCAGGAACTCTGATGGGCATAAGCAGTTCAAAGATGAGTAATGGAAAATAATCTCCCTCCAGGAAACCAAAAATTTACAATATCATGTTGGAAGTTCTGTTTTAGATGAAAGGAAAAGGGGCTATTTGAGTCCAGAGGAGAAAGCCTAATTCTGCCATGCAGAGAGGAAAAAAGGAATTGGCACATGGGATGTGATATTTGGGCTCGGTTTTGAATTATGAGTCTGATGAAGAATGAAAAAATATATATTATTTTTGTAAAATATTACTTGACAAATTTGGCTCCAAATTATTTGGCCATACAATTTCTCCTAAAGTTTCATTAGATACAATTCATATTTACTCCAGAGGTGTGAATTCACTTCAGAGGGGCAGAAAGGGGGTAATTTTGGTTCTGGGTATTGTTTGCAGTAAAAATTGTCTCTGCCGAGTGTGCTTCAGTTGCATGACTTGCAGTTTTGTTCTGCTGTCCCTGAAAAGCAACTCAGTAACTTGTTGGAAACAGAATAGGGCCAGTTTGGGGCTGATTCTGTTGTTACCTGTGCATATATAACTTCAATAAAGATAAAGACTGAATATGTACCATAGCTTTCTTATCCATTCATCTGCTGATGGACATCTAGGTTGCTTCCACGTCCTGGCTATTATAAACAGTGCTGTGATGAACATTGGGGTACACGTGTCTCTTTCCCTCCTGGTTTCCTCAGTGTGTATGCCCAGCAGTGGGATTGCTGGATCATAAGGCAGCTCTATTTCCATGGTACATAAACACAATGGAGTATTACTGAGCCATTAAAAAGAATTCATTTGAATCAGTTCTAATGAGATGGATGAAACTGGAGCCTATTATACAGAGTGAAGTAAGCCAGAAAGAAAAACACCAATACAGTATACTAACACATATATATGGAATTTAGAAAGATGGTAACAATAACCCTGTATACGAGACAGCAAAAGAGACACTGATGTATACAACAGTCTTATGGACTCTGTGGGAGAGGGAGAGGGTGGGAAGATTTGGGAGAATGGCATTGAAACATGTATACTATCATGTATGAAACGAGTCGCCAGTCCAGGTTCAATGCACGATACTGGATGCTTGGGGCTGGTGCACTGGGACGACCCAGAGGGATGGTATGGGGAGGGAGGAGGGAGGAGGGTTCAGGATAGGGAACACATGTATACCTGTGGCGGATTCATTTCGATATTTGGCAAAACTAATACAATATTGTAAAGTTTAAAAATAAAATAAAATTTAAAAAAATAAATAAAAGATTCAAGCATTAAAAAAAAAAAAAAAGACTGAATAAAAACACTATTTTTAACTTAAAAACCCAGCAGGCTGAAGATGAGGGAATGATGGGTATGAGAAAGAGAGAGAGAGAAATCTGTATTTATTTAGACTTGGATTTTCACATTTAAGTGACTGGGAAGATGCAGGAGTCAAAAGGAACACTTGGATTCAAAAAGAATAGCACTTTTTTTTTTTTTTTTTAAAGCATATAGCGTATATGGCAACAAACTACCTAGTGACAAAAATATCATAAAAAGTCACTCTCTTTGGGATAGACCTTTAAGGCTACAATATCATCTTCCTTCTGTTTCTTGAATTCCTTTAGGAATCTCTTTTTGCAAAAGCTATCCATGGTCTCTCTGAACACCTATAAGACAGCATTCACCGCATTCTGGAGCACTCCACTTTTACCTTGCACTTCTCCAATTGTTGACAGGAAACTCCTTTAATAAGGTCAAATCTGCATATATACACATTGGCCCCACTTCTACCCTGTGATTTTTTACTCTTTTTCCTATTGTTTGAAGATACTGCAGATCTGCCCTAAGTATACTCAGCGCCTTTGATAATGACCCAAATGCTTTCCTGTCTCTTCTCTGGACTGTTAGTTGAATCAGAAGGCCAAACATTTTAGCAAAGAATCTAAATATTTAAATATAACGAAGAGTGAATTTTTATTATTGATGTCCATTTACTCCTGGCTAGTGACAAAGACTTAAATAAATGACTTCCAAAGATTCCTTCCACTCTTCTCCAACAAACACAATAAGTGCTTCCAAACACAATAAGTGCACCTTATAAGGAGTTACAGAGATGAAGCAGGCAGACAAAGTCAAAAGTGAAAAGAAGGCTCTTCCCTCTATCCCTTGCCCTCCACAAGCCCTTCTGAAGTCAGCAGTTGTCTCAGGCTAGATGTTAAACCTATTTCTAAGAGCTGAAGTTCAAATTAAAGCCAAGTACAGCAGTGTTGTTTCCATAATAATTTGAATCTTCAAGCTGGGCTAAGTGCCTTTTTGCCTCTAAACTTGAAAATTACTACATTTTTCAGTTTGTTTCTGTTTGAAAGAAAATGGCTTAGGTGATTATAGAGGAATAGCAGCTTGTCAATTCTGCACAAATTCCACATGTGATTTTTTATGCTAAAATTCCAAAAGTCTCTTTAATAGATAATTTATGTTCCCCTAAGATAGTTTCATTTTTGAATAATAAAAGCCCTCAAACATTTCAGAGGCCAAAGGAAAAAAAAAATGATACCCAATGTGAGATCTAAGAGCTAATCTCTTGCCAGAGGCCTATCCATCTTACATGATCAAGAGATATTCTCCAGTAGTTCTCTGTGGGTGACTGAAAACTGTAGAAAGGGTTTATGAGACACAAACACTTTTCCTGGACTTGAGTTCTGCCAATGTCAAAAGCAAAAGATAAGAATTCCTCAGGATCCCTCATTTGGAAAATTCCACCTCTCTTAATATCCATTCTCTTAAATTTAATTTTTATTTATTCATTTGGCAAAGATTGATTGAGCATCTACTGTTCTGGGTGCAGGGGATACAACAGTGAACAAGGCAAAAAAGTTTACTGGAGATCACATTCTAGGGGTGGGGAGACAGCGAGATTTGTATTCATCTTGTTCTGCTATAAAGAAAACAGGGTGATGTCCTAAGCAGTGACTGTTGGGCTTGGGGACGATTACAGAGGGTGATCAAAAGAGCCTTTTTGGTGGAGATATTACAAGTAAAAACCCAGTGACAAGAAAATCCAGCCACACAAAAGGCCTTGGGAGAGAATAATACATGCGGAGGAAGAGCAAGTGCAAAGGCCTAGGAGAGCTGTTTTGAGCCTGATTACTCTACAAGGATGTTCTCAGGAGAATTTTTACACCTTTAGCTATAGTGGATGCAGTGCTTCATTTGAGCACTTGTTCCCCCAGCAGCCAGACTGTTGCAACTGATGGCTCTTAGATGAATCTCAGGAATTGCCCACAGCATACAAGTCTCCCTCATCCCTGCGGACAGTCTATATCCAATGACTGGCCATAGAGGTATAAAGATCTAGCTCCCTCACCTTTAAGCACCAACCATCTCCTAAAGAGCATCCCATGCATTGGCTCTTTGTGATTTCATTACCTCTCAACTCTTCCCTCTGCCAGTCCTGCATTCTTTACTCCCCTACAGGCATTGATGCTGAGGGCACTTGCCAATGTACCTTCCATATGCAGATCTCCACCTCACTGCTCTTTCCCTGGGGAATCCAGCTAAAGATCTAAGTTGGTCATTTAAGGCAATTATAAATATTAAAACACTACAGCAGCCCCACAACCAAATTTAGGAATTAATTAAAATTGCCAGGGCTTCTGTTTATCCTTAAAGATTACACAATGTGAGATCCTAACTCCTAACTGGTCTCATGCTTCTGATATTGTTGCTCTGAAATCAGTCCCTACACTGCTGATTGATGCTTCCCAACCACAACTGTGATCATAGTGATCTGCTGAAGCCCTTCAGTGCCTCTCAGTGGTCTTCATATGTCTGAGCTCCATGATCCACAAGTCTTTTCATGACCTGCCACAAATCTCTCCTGCCATATTGTAAAAACCTTTCAACCCACCACCCTGGACCCATGGCACTTTCGCTATTCCATATCCTCTTGCTTGTCTTTGAACCTGAAATTTCCTCTGCTTAGCAAATCATTATTTATGCTTTAAAGGCACCTTCTTTTACCCAGAGTTCCTAAACCCCACCTTATAGCTCTATTCTATATTATGTGCTTTTTTATTATTGCATCTATCACTGTAACATCTGCCTATTTTTGCTATCCAAGTGTACTACCATTTCCTATAGAGGTACAACTAAAGACTATGTCCTATTCAGTGCTGATCCCTCCCTGAGCATCCAACACAGTGCCAGGCACTTTGTAGACACTCACAAAGGCTATCTCTTTCTAATTTAGTTTTTTTTTTTTAAGGCAAAAATCACAAAACATACCTGTTACATAAATAAATGCCTTGTTAGCATCAATTCTGCAGTAATAGAATCCATCTTAGTTGAAAGGTTACCTTTCGCTGAGCCCTGAGACAGAATAGGGCAGGACTAACAAGCTACAGCACTGAAGAATTGATGGTTTTGAACTATGGTGTTGGAGAAGACTCTTGAGAGTCCCTTGGACTGCAAGGAGATCCAACCAGTCCATTCTAAAGGAGATCTGTCCTGGGTGTTCTTTGGAAGGAATGATGCTAAAGCTGAAACTCCAATACTTTGGCCACCTCATGTGAAGAGCTGACTCATTGGAAAAGACTGATGCTGGGAGGGATTGGGGGCAGGAGGAGAAGGGGACAACAGAGGATGAGATGGCTGGATGGCATCACCGACTCAATGGACGTGAGTTTGAGTGAACTCCGGGAGTTGGTGATGGACAGGGACACCTGGCGTGCTGCGATTCATGGGGTCACAAAGAGTAGAACAAGACTGAGCAACTGAACTGAACTGAACAAGCTACAGACATGTTTGATGCTGTTTGTATCACAAATGTAACCACCAGGCCCCAATACCTGCAAGTCTCAGGCATTTAAAATCTTAAGGATCCCACAGAGCATGACATTTCCATACCTACTCAATTCAGTTATAAACTCAAGTGCTTCATTCCATGAAGGGAATTAAAACTAAAGTTTTCTCAGTCTGGCAATTGACAGAGAGAAGGCTATTCTTCCAAAAACGTTGCTGGGGCAATGCATTTAAACACTGACCATTGAAAATGGTAATGATGAGCCCAAAAGAGATACAATCTTCCCCTACTGACAACTCCTTTGTGTAGAAGAGAAGGAGATGAGACAGAAAAACCAGGAGGCTTCAAGATAGGACACTCGTGTTTGAATTCCAGACCTGCCTCTTAGCAGCATATGATCTTGAGCAAGATATTTAATTTCTTGTAACTTGACTTTCTTCTTCTACAAATAGAGATTACCCTCAACTCACACTATCCTTGTGCAAATTAAATACACAGGTCATAAGTGAGAAGATGGCTAGTCCAGGCTCTGACTTAGCCCTGAGCCTAGCTAGTCCAGGATGGCTAGCTAGGCTCTGACATCATTAAGGCCATAAGAACTCTTCAATGAAAACAATAACATGTTTTCACCAAAAGCATTTCTCTTATGTCCTAAAACCCAAGCAGAGAAGATGAGAAGAAATTGATTCTTATGGATTAATAGCATCACTCTACCCTACATGAGTTTGAGTTTCACTGATTTTTAATTTCTCATTTCAATCTTGTATCTATATGACAGAAAATCAGTTTAAGAAGCTATATCAAACTACCAACCATATATACTGGGCTCTAGTACATTTGATTTCTTTTCCTAAATAAGCTGTCTGAAGAATGACAGCTTGATCGTCAAAAAGCAAATCAAAACCCCTGGAAGGTTGGTAGCTTTATAGACTTTTATATTATAGAAAATACCTAGGCATATTAAAACCTTTCTGCAATTTCTTAAAAACACATTTTGATCTGACCCCCCAGCATGTTGAATTGTACAATAATGGAATTTAAAAGGGTTAGGATAGTAAACCTCTCCAATCAGCATTTTATAAAAACCAATACTACCAAAAACCTTACCTTTCCAGAACAGTATTAAAAGACAATAAATTCGATCTGATGTATGTAAAATGTCACACTCAATTAAAAAAAAATAATGTTATTCATTCATTGAAAGGTATAATGCTTGAACTGGGGAAAAAATAATTGACCACCTTTTGTGTCTTTTGATATGCAAAATGATAAACCCTGTCAAGTGGACTAGAGGCTAGAGTAAATTTTTATTAAAAAAAAAAAAAAAACACACTATTAATCACTTCTTGGTGTGGCTCTGCTTGATGCAAATTATACTACTTGTCAAGACTTTTGTTTAGTCACAAATAAAAGGCTTAGTGGATAAAGGTTTGGCCTTTCACTACAGGTTTTCTGCCAAACTGTGACCTGAAATGAATGAATTGATACCGAGTGGGGCCTCCTGACTCTGTAATTTAATGCTGACGGTAATTAGCTAAGAAGGAGGTGTTATAATGAAAGCCCAGGGCACGGTGTTTATGTGATTTTACACAGCTGCAATAGATGGCACCTCCTTTTCCAGTCTTTTTCATTTACTACCTCTGAAAAAGGAGAAGGTGCAAGTCATAAAAAGATACTGGCTGCTTGACTCTCTGATAAATCTCTGGACAGTGAAGACCTTGGGTTTAAATTAGCTGTCAGACTTCAGCCGTCTCACTCACCAGCTTACTCCTAAGTTAGCCACAGTGCAAAGACATTATAAATGGATTTATATGTCTTGATTAATGCCTTTTTTTGTAAACAGACTTTCTGCATAGAGCTGTGCCATAGCAGATGCCCTGTTTTAAAGGTTAATCTTTACATCAATAGCATATTCAAGACATTCTGCTTTTACACAGTTGTTCTTCTTTCGTTTTGAATTTCAAATTCTCTTAGAATAAATGAGAAATAGGAGCCCTAATAGCAAAATCAGAATCTATTGTTAGAAAGTCCCTGTGTAAATAAAGGATCATTCCTGCACATCCAATTATTTCAGAGAACAAAGGAAATCCTCTGCATGATTCCACACTGAAGCCTTTCCTTGTTGGCCCTTAAAAAAAAAAGAAGGAAAGAAAAAAAAAAAAAAAAAGAAATCTTGCTTTAAAAGGTAAGGCTCACACCTAAGTGACCTGTCTGTGTCTCCAGCTTTGGATAACTTGCCTGATAGACTGGTGAGTTTGTAAAAAGTAGTCTGATGTTAGATGCTGGCAAGTATCCCACTGTATAACCAAACACTAGAGGCCTATCCTTTCCCAACTGCTACCAATCTTTGTGGTGCCTGAATGTCAGTTTGCTACTACAGGAAAAAACTAGTGAGACAGGGAGGCAAGAAGATAGCGCGCTAATACATTTTCCTTAATCCAAAGCTTTTTCAGGAAGGAACTGTTGACACATTTGTCACCTCAATCATTCACAATGAATTGGAAGCAAACCTTCCTTTCAAGCGTTTATTGACATTGTCATGTACTCAGCTTCAAAAAGTGTTTTGTTGACATAAATTAGACCTTTGTTTACTCTATTTCAGATAGGGGCAAAAATAAAACCTATGATAAAAACAACTATTCAAACACTTTTCACTATCCTAGGAAATCAGCAATCAATTTTACCTAAGATTAGTCAGTTACATGAGTCCATTTCAGATGGGAACATAGTAAGAAAATGAGAATTAAGGGCAGGAAATAGGTTATTAATTCTAGTTTGTTTTTCAGGGTCTTTTTAAATCTATATACAGCCTATGTTTGCATAATTTGTATTTCTAGAACATCTGTTCTCTCCATGAGAATTCTATTCTCTCTTTCTCAAATGAAGACAATACAGTTCCCCAAAACTGAGAGATTGTTTAGCATTTACCACTCTTCATCTCCTGGGCTTCCCAAGTGGCTCAGTAGTAAAGAATCTACCTGCCAAGGCAGGAGATGTGGGAGACCCCAGTTCAATCCCTGGGTCAGGAAGCTCCCTTGGAGGAGGAAATGGCAACCCCTCCAGTATTCTTTCCTGGAAAATCTCAAGGACAGAGGAGACTGGAGGCTACACACAGTCCATAAGGTTGCAAAGAATCAGACATGACTGAGCATAGAGCACAGCACTCTTCAGTGACTCCAATTACTGCATATTCTTTTTCTTTTTTTGCCACTCCGCTCAGCCTATGGGATCTTAGTGCCTCAACCAGGGATTGAACCCAGGCCCTTGGCAGTGAAAAAGCAGAGTCCTACCCACTGAATCATCAGGGATTCCCATATTGCATATTCTTACTCTGTCATCTTTCTTCTTCTGTAACAGACTCCTGCTGTAATAAAGAATTTTCTCATGTAATCTGAGTGAAATCAATGGTCAGTTGATAGAAAGGTTCTCAGACATCCATCTACTAACTCTCCTGTCTTTATGACTGAGGCCTCAGAAAACAAACCCTCATCCTCAATAGAAGAACCATAAGAACTAAAGCTGGCAGGAAAGAAGTGCACTAGGAATGCTTCTTTAGGAAAACTGGAGCCAAGTGGTTAAGCAAGATCCAAGTATGTGGAACAGAGGGAATACGTTTTAGCTCCTGAGGAACAAAACGCCCAGCATAGGTCCCAGGCCTTTCACCAGGCTCCAACTACAATACAACTCCAGACCATGCCTGAGAAACAAAAAGAAATTCATGACACCACTAAATGAGATTTATGAACCAAGAATCAACCAGAAGAAAAAACAGAACATTTAGCAGAAAATAGATAGTACTTTTTTTGGAGAAAAATTAGGATATGACATTTGAAATAATTAATGGTTCTTTTTAATGCATCCACTTCCCCAGAGCCTTCTGTACCTGGAAAGTTGAAGTACTTGGCATCATATAAACAAGGATCACCACAGAAAGAACAATATATGCCAGAGTATCCTTTCTGTAAAATCCCAGATCCAGAGTTACAGTGATGGGATAAACCTTGTAACTTATATGCTGGACAGGAAACTATAAGCACAAAATAGGAATAAGGGTAAGCGTCTTTAAAAGGAAAAACACATATATTTTTTAAATGCTGTAGCAGGCTGAACAATGGCTCCCAAAGAAATCTAGATCCTAATCCCTGGAGACTGTGAATGCTTCTTTTTATGGCAGAAGAAACCTTAGAGGTATGATTAAGATTCTTGTGATGCAGAGATTATCCTGAATTTTCTAAGTGGGCCCTAAATATAATCACAAGTGTTCTTATGGGAGTGGAGCAGAGAGAGATTTGACAACAAAAGAGAAGGAACTGTGATGATGGAAACAAGATACTAGAGTTAAGTTATTCAAGGAAGGAATCAAGTAAAGGAATGCAGGCAGCCTCCAGAAGCTAAAACAGGCTGGGAAACTCGTTCTCCCACATAGCTTACTGAGGAAACCAGCCCCGCTGACACTGACTTTTGACTGATTTCAGACTTTATGCCTCTAGAATGGTAAGAGAACAAACTTGTGCTGTTTGAAACCACCAGGTTTGTGGCAATTGATACAGCAGAAAGGACACACTAAGACATATATGTTCTGGATTTAGCTTAATGTTAGGTAGCTAGAGACATAGGAAAATAATAATAGGCAAAAAAAGCAGTATACATTCCCTAGCATTTTAAAGAACAAAGGTAAACTGCTAAACTTAAAGTATCATTTGCCCAAAATTCATTTTAACAAATGCTTTGATTTCTGAAGGCATGTTATATGGCTATACCTCAGTAACATTCCAGCACTCTTTGGTACATATTCTGCTGGTGCTGCAGGGGTTAGAAGCTTGGGAACTACATTTCTCAGAACCTCTTGCCAGTAGGATTCCAATTGAGATGCCATGAAAAAGAACCACTTGTGTGTGACTTGGAAGGCAGAAAGGAGGCAGAATCTACTCTTCCTCACACAGAAGTTCAGACTTCTGCAGCAATGGCATCAAGAACAGTTTGCTTCTTGGGCTTATGGTCTACTGTCAGGCTTCAGATGGAATGTAGACAGCAGCTGCCTACAATTTTCCTATTTCTGGGAAGACCCCCACTTCCTCTTGCTCTTCTTCTGGCCTTTCGTAAAACTTTAAAAAAAAATTTATTGGACTATAGTTGATTTCTCTGATTAGTTGGATCATAGAAAAAGCACGAGAATTCCAGAAAAATATCTACTTCTGCTTCATTTGACTACTCTAAAGCCTTTGACTGTGTGGATTACAACAAACTGTGGAAAATTCTGAAAGATATAGGAATACGAGATCACCTGACCCGCCTCCTCCAAAACCTGTATGCCGGTCAAGAAACAACAGTTAAAACCAAACATGGAAAAATGGACTGGTTCCAAATTGGGAAACGAGTATATTAAGGCTGTATATTGTCACCCTGCTTATTTAACTTATATACAGAGTACATCGTGCAAAATGCCAGGCTGGATGAAGCACAAACTGGAATCAAGATTGCCAGATCAGATCAGTCACTCAGTCGTGTCCGACTCATTGCGACCCCATGAATCGCAGCATGCCAGGCCTTCCTGTCCATCACCAACTTCCCAGAGTTCACTCAGATTCATGTCCATCGAGTCAGTGATGCCATTCAGCCATCTCATCCTCTGTCGTCCCCTTCTCCTCCTGCCCCCAATCCCTCCCAGCATCAGAGTCTTTTCCAATGAGTCAACTCTTCGCATGAAGTAGCCAAAGTATTGGAGTTTCAGCTTTAGCATCATTCCTTCCAAAGAAATCCCAGGGCTGATCTCCTTCAGAATGGACTGGTTGGATCTCCTTGCAGTCCAAGGGACTCTCAAGAGTCTTCTCCAACACCACAGTTCAAAAGCCTCAATTCTTCAGTGCTCAGCTTTCTTCACAGTCCAACTCTCACATCCATTCATGACCACAGGAAAAACCATAGCCTTGACTAGATGAACCTTTGTTGGCAAAGTCATGTCTCTGCTTTTGAATATGCTATCTAGGTTGGTCATAACTTTCCTTCCAAGGAGTAAGCGTCTTTTAATTTCATGGCTGCAATCACCATCTGCAGTGATTTTGGAGCCCAGAAAAATAAAGTCTGACACTGTTTCCACTGTTTCCCCATCTATTTCCCATGAAGTGGTGGGACCGGATGCCATGACCTTCATTTTCTGGATGTTGAGCTTTAAGCCAACTTTTTCACTCTCCACTTTCACTTTCATTAAGAGGCTTTTCAGTTCCTCTTCACTTTCTGCCATAAGGGTGGTGTCATCTGCATATCTGAGGTTATTGATATTTCTCCCGGCAATCTTGATTCCAGCTTGTGTTTCTTCCAGTCCAGTGTTTCTCATGATGTACTCTGCATATAAGTTAAATAAACAGGGTGACAATATACAGCCTTGACGTACTCCTTCTCCTATTTGGAACCAGTCTGTTGTTCCATGTCCAGTTCTAACTGTGGCTTCCTGACCTGCATACAAATTTCTCAAGAGGCAGATCAGGTGGTCTGGTATTCCCATCTCTTTCAGAATTTTCCACAGTTTATTGTGATCCACACAGTCAAAGGCTTTGGCATAGTCAATAAAGCAGAAATAGATGTTTTTCTGGAACTCTCTTGCTTTTTCCATGATCCAGTGGATGTTGGCAATTTGATCTCTGTTTCCTCTGCCTTTTCTAAAACCAGCTTGAACATCTGGAAGTTCACAGTTCATGTATTGCTGAAGACTGGCTTGGAGAATTTTGAGCATTACTTTACTAGCATGTGAGATGAGTGCAATTGTGTGGTAGTTTGAGCATTCTTTGGCATTGCCTTTCTTTGGGATTGGAATGAAAACTGACCTTTTCCAGTCCTGTGGTCACTGCTGAGTTTTCCAAATTTGTTGGCATATTGAGTGCAGCACTTTCACAGCATCATCTTTCAGGATTTGAAATAGCTCAACTGGAATTCCATCACCTCCACTAGCTTTGTTCATAGTGATGCTTTCTAAGGCCCACTTGACTTCACATTCCAGGATGTCTGGCTCTAGGTCAGTGATCACACCATCGTGATTATCTGGGTCATGAAGATCTTTTTTGTACAGTTCTTCTGTGTATTCCTGCCATCTCTTCTTAATATTTTCTGCTTCTGTTAGATCCATATGATTTCTGTCCTTTATCGAGCCCATCTTTGCATGAAATGTTCTTTTGGTATCTCTGAGTTTCTTGAAGAGATCTCTAGTCTTTCCCATTCTGTTGTTTTCCTCTATTTCTTTGCATTGATTGCTGAAGAAGGCTTTCTTATCTCTTCTTGCCATTCTTTGGAACTCTGCATTCAGATGTTTATAACTTTCCTTTTCTCCTTTGCTTTTTGCTTCTCTTCTTTTCACAGCTATTTGTAAGACCTCTCCAGACAGCCATTTTGCCTTTTTGCATTTCTTTTCCATGGGGATGGTCTTGATCCCTGTCTCCTGTACAATGTCATGAACCTCATTCCATAGTTCATCAGGCACTCTATCTATCAGATCTAGGCCCTTAAATCTATTTCTCACTTCCACTGTATAATCATAAGGGATTTGATTTAGGTCATACCTGAATGGTCTCGTGGTTTTCCTTACTTTCTTCATTTCAGTCTGAATTTGGCAATAAGGAGTTCATGGTCTGAGCCACAGTCAGCTCCTGGTCTTGTTTTTGCTGACTGTATAGAGCTTCTCCATCTCTGGCTGCAAAGAATATAATCAATCTGATTTCGGTGTTACCATCTGGTGATGTCCATGTATAGAGTCTTCTCTTGTCTAACTCAATGAAACTAAGCCATGCCCGTGGGGCAACCCAAGATGGGCGGGTCATGGTGGAGAGATCTGACAGAATGTGGTCCACTGGAGAAGGGAATGGCAAACCACTTCAGTATTCTTGCCTTGAGAACCCCATGAACAGTATGAAAAGGCAAAATGATAGGATACTGAAGAGAAACTCCCCACGTCAGTAGGTGCCCAATACGCTACTGGAGATCAGTGGAGAAATAACTCCAGAAAGAATGAAGGGATGGAGCCAAAGCAAAAACAATACCCAGCTGTGGATGTGACTGGTGATAGAAGCAAGGTCCAATGCTGTAAACAATATTGCATAGGAACCTGGAATGTCAGGTCCATGAATCAAGGCAAATTGGAAGTGGTCAAACAAGAGATGGCAAGAGTGAATGTTGACATTCTAGGAATCAGCAAACTGAAATGGACTGGAATGGGTGAATTTAACTCAGATGACCATTATATCTACTACTGCGGGCAGGAATCCCTCAGAAGAAATGGAGTAGCCATCATGGTCAACAAAAGAGTCTGAAATGCAGTACTTGGATGCAATCTCAAAAACGACAGAATGATCTCTTCGTTTCTAAGGCAAACCATTCAATATCACAGTAATCCAAGTCTATGCCCCAACCAGTAACACTGAAGAAGCTGAACAGTTCTATGAAGACCTACAAGACCTTTTAGAACTAACACCCAAAAAAGATGTCCTTTTCATTATAGGGGACTGGAATGCAAAAGTAGGAAGTCAAGAAACACCTGGAGTAACAGGCAAATTTGGCCTTGGAATACGAAATGAAGCAGGGCAAAGACTAATAGAGTTTTGCTAAGAAAATACATTGGTCATAACAAGATTGCCAGGAGAAATATAAATAACCTCAGATATGCATATGAGACCACCCCATCCCAGAAAGTGAAAAGGAACTAAAGAGCCTCTTGATGAAAGTGAAAGAGGAGAGTGAAAATTTGGCTTAAAACTCAACACTCAAAAAACTAAGATCATGGCATCCAGTCCCATCACTTCATGGCAAATACATAGGGAAACAATGGAAAGAGTGAAAGACTTTAGTTTCTTGGGCTCCAAAATCACTGCAGATGGTAACTGCAGCCATGAAATTAAAAGACACTTGCTCCTTGGAAGAAAAGTTATGACCAACCTAGCCAGAATATTAAAAATCAGAGACATTACTTTGCCAACAAAGTCTGTCTAGTCAAAGCTATGGTTTTTCCAGCAGTCATGTATGAATGTGAGAGTTGGACTAAAGAAAACTGAGTGCCGAAGAATTGATGCTTTTGAACTGTGGTGTTGGAGAAGACCCTTGAGAGTTCCTTGGAGTGCAACGAGATCCAACCTGTCAATCCTAAAGGAAATCAGTGCTGAATATTCATTGGAAGGACTGATGCCCACTGAGACTCCAATACTTTGGCCAGCTGATGTGAAGAACCTGGGAAAGATTGAAGGCGGGAAGAGAAAGGGATTACAGAGGATGAGATGGTTGGATGGCATCACTAACTCAATGGACATGAGTTTGCGTAAACTCTGGGAGTCGGTGATGGACAGAGAGGCCTGGCGTGCTACAGTCCATGGGGTCTCAGAGTCGGACAAGACTAAGCAACTGAACTCAACTCAACTCATTCATTTATTCATTATTAAGATACAAAGTGTGCTTTAAATATTTCTTTGGGGGAGGAGACACCACACTTCTACCAAATTAAGGGAAATATATCCAGAGACCTTTTATTTTTTTAAGATCTATTATGCCATGAATGGGCTTCCCTGATAGCTCAATTGGTAAAGAATCTGCCTGCAATGCAGGAGACCCTGGTTCAATTCCTCGGTTGGGAAAATCTGCTGGAGAAGGGATAGGCTACTCACCCCAGTATTCTCGGGCTTCCCTTATGGCTCATCTGGTAAAGAATCTGCCTGCAATGTGGGAGACGTGGGTTCGATCCCTGGGTTGGGAAGATTTCCTGGAGAAGGGAAAGACTACCCACTCCGGTATTCTAGCCTGGAGAATTTCATGGACTGTATGGTCTATGGGGTCACAAAGAGATGGACATGACTGGGCGACTTTCACTTCACTTCATGCCATGAATTCATAGGAAATGTGTTTCAGCAGCGCAGGTCTGTTCCCTTAGCCTCTCCACTGGTTCTTACAAAGTGTGCTTCCTAGGGAATTCCCTGGTGGTCCAGCAGTTAGCACTCAGAACTTTCACTGCTGAGGGCCCAGGTTCAATCCCTGGTCAGAGAACTAAGATCTCACAAGCCGCATGATGTCTGCTTCTCCAGGTGGAGCAGGCTGGTGCTTCAGTTGAACCCAAGTAACTTTATCTTTCATTTCTTCTTCTGATCATTTTCCTTCACATATTTCAGGAATTCATCTCACCTCTTAAAAGTGCTTAATATGCACAATATGTACATTAATTCTCTTAACAAGAATCTTGCCCTTAATTTGTTTGTTTAGAACAATTCTGGGGACATTGTTGATTCTTCTGGTTTTGCCATGATAACATCTGTGGGGGCATTTCTTTTTAAAACAGTGCCCATCCCCTTGATAATATCACCTTTCTTATGGAGTAACATGTACATGGCCAAAGGATCAACACTACGCTTTCTGAAAAACCTAGAGTAGGTCCTCTCCTCTTTTCCTCTGTGTTGGTTATTTTGGCAAATTACTAGATGGCAGTTCTGACCAAAAGGCTAGGTGTCTTTTATTTCTTTTTCTTGCTTAATTACCCTGCCTAGAACTTCCAATCCAATGTCAAACTGAAGTGGAAGAGCAGACATTCTTGTCTTGCTTACCTTAATGAGACATTAGTCAGCATTTTGTCATTACATATGAAGTTAGCTGTGAGCTCTTCATAGTTGTCCTTTATCTGGCTAAGGAAAAACTCACCTTTAATCCTATTTTTCTAAGAGTTTTTATCATTAAAGAGTACTGGATTTTGTCAAATGGTTTTTCCCAATCTAGTGAGATGGTTAGTGGGTTTTGTCCTTTATCTATACTATAATTCATTGATTTCAGATACTAAACCAACTTTGCATTCCTGAGATAACCCCTCTTGGTCATGTTGTATAATTGGTTTTTAATATTGCTGAATTCAATTTGCTAGTATTTTGCTGAGTATTTGGGTATCTATATTCACACATGGTATCAGTCTTTGTTTTCTTTTTCTTTCCTGTGTCTTTGTCCAGTTTTAGCATCAGAATAATACCAGTTTCACAAAGTGAGTTGGTAAGTATACTGGTTTCCTATAGCTTCTATTAAAAATTACCAAACCACAGGTGGCTTAAAACAACAAAAATTTATTCTCTTAAACTTCTGGAGGCCCAAAGTCCAAACACAGCTTTACTGAGGTAGAATCAAGATGTTGGCAGGGCTATGCTCAGTCTGGAGACTCTCAGGGAGAATTCATTCCCCAATTCCTTCAGCTTCAAGTGGTTGCCAGCATTCTTTGACTTGCGGTTGCACCATTCCAACCTCTGCCTCTATTGTCACACTGACTCTTCTTCTTCTCTTTAAAATCTCCCTCCCTCTTCCTCTTTTTTAGGAAGACATTTATGACTATATCTAGGGATGACCTAAATAATCTAGAATAGTTCCTCCCTTGGTGTCAGGATTCCTAACTTAATCATATTTGTAAAGAATTTTCTATAAGGTAACATTTATAGGTTCCATGGATCAGGACATAATTATTTGGGGACAGGGGAAGGTGGGGACTTATTTAGTCTGCCTCAGAAAAGTGTTTCTCTACTTGTATACTTTAATTTGTAAGGGAGTGCTATTCATTCCTTCTAAATATTTGGTATAATTCACCAGAGAAACCATATGGGCCTGAACTTTTCTCTGTGAAAAGTTTTTAAATTAAATGTATAATCTATTTGTTACAACTGTTTTCCAACTTTATACTTCTTGAGTCAGTTATGTATTTTTTGTCCTTTTAGGAATCTGTCCATTTCATCTAAGTTATCTAATTTGTTGGGATATAGTCATTTATGCATTCCCTTATAATCATTTCATTTCCTTAAGGTCAGTAATGACTTCTCTTTTATTTCTGGCTTCAGTAATTTGAGTCTAATTTTTTTTTCTTGGTCAGTCTAGCTAAAGGTTGTCAATTTTCTTGATCTTTATTTTTTTAAAATTCAGTTTCATTGATTTCTCTATTATGCTTCTATTCTCTACCTCATTTATTTCTAAATCTCTCATCTTTATTTTAATTTCCCTTTCCAGTGCTCTTTACTTCTTCATATGGATTCCAGTTCGTTTCCAAGGTCCTTTATTTGACCTAAATGATCCCCTTAGTATTTTTGGTATGAGAGGCCTGCTAGCATAAAATTCTCTCAGTATTTATTTCACTACTTTGTATTTGTCATACCACTGCCTCCAGACCTCCCTGGTTTCTTCCAAGAAATAAGCTGTTATTCATGTTGAACATCTCTTGTATGTGATGAGTTGCTTCTCTACTACTTTCAGAAATCTCTCTGTGTTTGACTTTCTACACTTTGATTAGGATGTGTCTAGATGTGGATCTTGAATTTACTCCACCTAGACCTTGTTGAGCTTCTTGGATATGGAGATTAATGACTTTTATCAGTCTGGGAGGCTTTTGGACATTATTTCCTCAAACATTCTTTCAGTACCTTTTTACTTCTCCTTTCCTTCTGGTACTCCCATTATGCCTTTATTGATATACTTCAGGGCCTCCCCATATCTCTGAGGCTCTATTTTTCTTCTGTTTGTCAGGCTATAAAATCTCAGTTGACCTATTAATATTTCGAAATTCTCTGATTCTTTCTTTTGCCAAGTCTAATATTGAGTTCCTCAAGTGACCTTTTTATTCCAATTATTGTAGTTTTCAACTCCACATATTCTATTTAATGTTTATAATCTCTATTTCTGTATTGATATTCTCTATCTGACAAGGCATTACTCCCATACTTTTATTTAATTCTATAGACAAAGTTTCCTTTAGTGCTTTAAACATATGTATAACAACTGATTTAAGGTCTGTCTAGAAATTTATTCTAATAATATCTGAGTTTCCCCAGGGTCAGCTACTGTTGAAACCTTTGTTTTACCCCTGTGTGTGGACCATACTTTCCTTTTCTTTGCATGCTTTGAAATAATATATTATAGCAAAAGCTAAATATTTTAAATAATACGGCAAGACTAAAAATCAGATCTTCTCCCCAAGGTTTTTTGTTTTTGCTGTTTGTTTAATAGGTTTCCTGGACTAATTGTATGAAATCTGTCTTGTTTGTCATGTGTGGACACTGATTAGCTTTGGATCAACTATAACTGGACAGAGATTTTCTTAAATGTCTAGAACCAGTAAGTATCCCAACATTTGCTAAGGGGCCCTATGTCAGTTATGTCTTCAATGCCAGGCAGGTAGTTTACTATACACTACCTTAGTCTTCACTTCCTGCTAGTGCAGAACTTCAGGTCAACCAGAAGTGAGAGGTAAGAGCTTTCTGAGGTTATTTCTAGACATCATGCACACAGCTTTGCATGTGAATGGCCTTCTAGATTCCCAGGAATATATCAGAGCTTTTTAAAGATCCCTGGTGACACAGACGGTAAAGAATCTGCCTGCAATGCAGGAGACCTGGGATCAATCTCTAGAGCAAGAAGATCCCCTGGAGAAGGGAATGGCGACCCACTCCAGTATTCTTGCCTGGAGAATTCCATGGATAGAGGAGTCTGGTGGCCCATGGAGTCACAAAGAGTCAGACATGACTGAAAGACTTTCACTTTTCATCTTAATAAACATCTCATTACCCAGCTTTTCCTTTTAGGTCTTTGGCCAGCTTCCTGTGTGGCCCAGATATTATCACCATATCAGGCAACTGCAATTCTAAATAATTGTCATTGATTATTTTTGATAAATGCTTCAGGAGAAAAGGCTGTAAGCATTGAGACAATCAGATCAAATAAGACAAGCTCTGCCAAGGAAGTTTCCAGGGAATTGACAAACAAGCCAAATGATGGCAATTATCTGGGAATGGGGTTTTTAAGAATCTTCAAACCTGTTCTGTCCCTCCCAGTAACTAGTGGGCTGTTGATTTTCTTGGCTATAAAGATTTCAAGGTCAGTAAAAGGGGGATAGGATAGGGCAAACCAAATACCACAAAACTCACTGCTCTTACCAAGATTTAAACATTTTCCTTGAATAAAAGGTAGTCAAATAACAGAAAGCTTTTGATTAATTTCTGGAGTTCTGGAAATGTTGATTTTGATAATTGTTGTCAATGGTCTCACCTTTTTTTATAGAGAAGTGGATTTTAACGGGTTCCTACTCCACTAATGTGGAAGTGATCTCCTCAGATCAGATCAGATCAGTTGCTCAGTCATGTCCGACTCTTTGCAACCCCATGAATCGCAGCACGCCAGGCCTCCCTGTCCATCACCAACTCCCGGAGTTCACTGAGACTCATGTCCATTGAGTCAGTGATGCCATCTAGCCATCTCATCCTCTGTCGTCCCCTTCTCCTCTTGCCCCCAATCCCTCCCAGCATCAGAGTCTTTTCTAATAAGTCGACTCTTTGCATGAGGTGGCCAAAGTATTGGAGTTTCAGCTTTAGCATCATTCCTTCCAAAGAAATCCCAGGGCTGATCTCCTTCAGAATGGACTGGTTGGATCTCCTTGCAGTCCAAGAGATTCTCAAGAGTCTTCTCCAACACCACAGTTCAAAAGCATCAATTCTTCGGCGCTAAGCCTTCTTCACAGTCACCTAGATCATGTTATAATAAAAGACCATCTCTCATTCCTTCCTGACCTTAAGCTACTTCACTAGGCCCTCTCCTATTCTCTTTGGCTTAGGAGATACCAAGCCCTGTCATCCCTTTGTGATCTTTGGGTTTTGATTTTATTATAGCAGGTAGGGAAAAAGCAATTCAAACAACACTTCTCTCTCTCTCTCTCTCTCTCTCTCTCTCTCTCTCTCACTTCTCAGCAGTGAAAAAGTAAACACAGAGAGGAAGAGGAAAAGGAAAAGCTTAATTCAAATAGCCTTTCCTTAGCTATAGCTTTGGGACTTACTTTTAATGAAAACTTGCCCAAAAGAGTTTCATTTACATCGCTGATTTTCTCTCATCAGCCCCAAAGTATAATTGGATCAAACTTGGCCTCTATAATTCTATATAATATACCTAACATAAAAAGTAAGCATATGCAGGGTTAAACTGGAACATACCCAAGGACCTGTTGAAATTGAGGTGGGGAGTTAGAGTAGAATCCAATGACATGAAAATTGAGTACTTTATATTTTGCATTAGTTCAAAAAAAAAGCTACAATAGTAAACCTAACAGTTTGATGTTGCCTACCTTTTATCACATCCATGTCAGCACTGCTTAATTTACTGCATAATTGTGTAACATTATTTTTATGAGGCTGTATTTTACATAATATTCTCTTAAACTTGTAAAGTATAAAGCACTGTGTCTGTGTGTGTCAGCACCACCAAGAGCTAGAAAAGAGAGCCTGTTCTGACTTCATATTATTCACTAAGACTAATTTGCCATAAGATATAGACAAACAAAGGCAGGCTGAGTTCATTTCATATCACCTTTCAAGACAGAACAAAGAAACTGGTTTTTGTTATTCAGCTGAGGAAAAATAGTATGATCATCACTAGGGAATATGAATGAAGCAAAATGATGCTATCTTGGCATCATGAATTTTTACCTGATGATGAATGCATGAATATAGCTTCCAAAAGAAAACAGGTATACCACTCATAGTTAAACCTAAGTACATATTAAAAAATAAAGATATTTTGGCTACACAATGTAAAACATTTCTAATGACTGCTTATTATGATGATTCATGCAGCTTTAAAATGTCCATAGGCTTCTGTCTACTAAATGCATGACTTATTTGTCTTATTATGTCTTTTGCTTACTCACAATTCTATTGCAGCTGATTCTTTTTTCAAATTTCAAATCATGAACTTGTATTGAACACTGTGAAGTGCATAATACTGTGCTGGACACTCATGGAGGAAAATACAAGGTAGACCTTTTTCATCAAGGAAACTGAATTTCAGTGTGGAGATTAGATGGTAGTAGCAATGGGGCAAGATTATTTATCCTATGTATTAACACTTAACAATGAAATCTTAGCATGTGGACCCAAGACATTTTTAACCAAAAAAAAAAAAAAAAACTCAAACCACTATTGGCATTTTCCTGTCCTGTCTCTAAGAGTGACCTTCTGACTATAAATTATATTCATCAGAAGTTAACCCTTTCAGAGGCTATAGCTCAGGAAACCTTTATTAAAATACATAGCACCTCATTTCTGAACATAATTCTCACTCAAGCATTCTCAGTTAATACTGGAAAAGCCACTGAAGAAGAGACCCCAGACCCAAGGAGGGCGTTACCATATACATTCCTGCATATGCGCTCAGTCATGTCTGACTTTTGCAACCCCAGGGACTGGCCTCCATGAGATTTTCAGGTGGAGCAGATTGCCATTTCCTTCTCCAAGGGATCCTCCAGACCCAGGGAGTGAACCCAAGTCTCCTGCATTGAGTCACCTGGGAAGCCTGCCATGTATTAATACATTACCAAGTGTAAAATAGATACCTAATGGGAAGTTGCTGTATATCTCAGGGATCTCACCCTGTTACTGTGTGACAACCTAGAAAGATGGGATGGGGGTGGGAGGGGAGGTTCAAGAGGGAGAGGATACACATCCCCTTCTAGCTGATTCACACTGTTGTAAGGAAGAAACCAACACAACATTGTAAAGCTTTTATCTTCCAATTAAAAAAAATGTTTTTAAACCAAAGGTGAAAAAAGATCCTTTGTAAAATGTTACTTGAAGGATAAACTGTTACTTATAAAATGGACTTTTTTCTTAACATCTATGAAAGCAGAGGAAGAAAATTATATACAGAGAGGTAAGATCTTTAGGACAGGCCATTATTTGAATAAAGTGCATTCATATGTGAAATACAAAGCATTCTATTTGCTTATTGACATACTAGGTGAAACAATGTATGAAACAATGTATGAAACCTGGAAAAAATGAAGATGGAAAAGGAATGAAAAGCATCAACAAAGATTTACAGTTGAAAGGACTTTATATAGAAGTATTTAGGAGGGTATAAAAGCAGAAAGAGTGAAGGGCATTACAAAACACCCCATTTCATCCCATTTGCAGCCTCCTTTCTTCTTTGGCTTTGCTTAGGAGTAAATAGAAGCCATGGCACCCCACTCCAGTACTCTTGCCTGGAAAATCCCATGGGTGGAGGAGCCTGGTAGGCTGCAGTCCATGGGGTCGTGAAGAGTCAGACACGACTGAGCGACCTCACTTTCACTTTTTACTTTCATGCATTGGAGAAGGAAATGGCAACCCACTCCAGTGTTCTTGCCTGGAGAATCCCAGGGACGGGGGAGCCTGGTGGGCTGCCATCTATGGGGTCGCACAGAGTCGGACACGACTGAAGCGACTTAGCAGCAGCAGCAGCAAATAGAAGCCAGACTTTCTAATCTAATCACATGCTTGGTTAAAGTCCCAATTCTTTGGAGTCACCTACTCAAATTTTAATATACACACAAATCACCTGGATATTATGTGAAAATGCATATCTTGACTCAGTAGCACTGGGTTAGGGTCCCCAGGTTCTGTTGATATGCAGACGCTCACTTCAAGTTGGGAGGTGTAGGAGATTTCCTCAGTAAAGGAAGTTTTAATTATCAGCCTAGTTACTGTTGAGAATTTCCCTATTTCCCAATATCAAAATAAGAATAGCACTACATCACAACATCATGATTTTTACCTCAATCAAAAGATGATAAAAAACATGATTTTAAAAGATGATAAAATAAATCATGTGGTATTACAGATTCATTGATTTATTCATTCCACAAATAATTATTGAGCACCTACTTATTCTGTGCAAGTTCTACACTCTAAGGATAAATCTAAACCAAATCAAAGTCCTATCCTCAGAATGACACTTACACTTTAGTGGGAGGAACAGGTTAAAAGCAAATAAATATACAACACAAAGCTAGATAGTGAAAATAAAATCAAGGAAAAGGAGTGATGATAGAAGGGTAGGTGGCTTTACTTTGCCAAGAAAGACCTCTTCAGTTTTTCACCCTATGAGTCTAATCAAACTTTCCTTTCTCTTTTAGAAGTACCAGTCAAACTATATCACTCTTCCCAAATCACCGCTACTAACCTTACAATGGGCTTCCCTGGTGGCTCAGATGGCAAAGAATCTGCCTGCAATGTGGGAGACCTGGATTCGATCCCTGGATTGGGAAGATCTCCTGGAGGAAGGCACAGCAACCCACTCCAATATTCTTGCCTGGAGAATCCCCATGGACAGAGGAGCCTGGTAGGCTATAGTCCATGAAATCACAAAGAGTCAGACACAACTGGGCGACTAAGCACAGAACACAAACCTTCAGTTCAGTTCACAGGCTCAGTCATGTCCAACTATTTGCAACCCCATGGATCGCAGCACGCCAGGCTTCCCTGTCCATCACCATCTCCCGGAGTTTACTCAAACTCCTGTCCATTGAGTTGGTGATGCCATCTAACCATCTCATCCTCTGTCGTCCCCTTCTCCTCTCACCTTCAATCTTTCCCAGCATTAGGGTCTTATCCAATGACTTAGTTCTTCACATCAGGTGGCCAAAGTATTGGAGTTTCAGCTTCAGCATCAATCCTTCCAATGAATATTCAGCACTGATTTCCTTTAGGATGGACTGGTTGGATCTCCATGCAGTCCAAAGGACTCTCAAGAGTCTTCTCCAACTCCACAGTTCAAAAGCATCAATTTTTTTGTGCTCACCTTTCTTTATAATCCAACTCTCACATCCATACATGACTGCTAGAAAAACTAGCTTTGACTAGATGGACCTTTGTTGGCAAAGTGATGTCTCTGATTTTTAACATGCTATCTAGGTTGGTCATAGCTTCTCTTCCAAGGGGCAAGCTTCTTTTAATTTCATTGCTGCAGTCACCATCTAAAGTGATTTTGGAGCCCCCCAAAATAAAGTCAGCCACTGTTTCCCCATCTATTTGCCAAGAAGTGATGGGACCGAATGCCATGATCTTAAGTTTTCTGAATGTTGAGTTTTAAGCCAAATTTTTCACTCTCCTCTTTCACTTTCATCAAGAGGCTCTTTACTTCTTCATTTTCTGCCATAAGAGTTGTGTCATCTGCATATCCGAAGTTATTGATATTTCTCCCAACAATCTTGATTCCAGTTTGTGCTACATCCAGCCCAGCATTTCGCATGATGTACTCTGCATATAAGTTAAACAAGCAGGGTGACAATATAAAGCCTTGACATCCTCCTTTCCCAATTTAGAACCAGTCCATTGTTCCATGTCTGGTTCTAACTGTTGCTTCTTGACCTGCATACAGATTTCTCAAGAGGCAAGTCAGGTGGTCTGGTATTGCCATCACTTGAAGAATTTTCCACAGTTTGTTGTGATCCATACAGTCAAAGGCTTTAGTGTAGTCAATAAAGCAGATGTTTTTCTGGAACTCTCTTGTTTTTTCCATGATCCAACAGATGTTGGCAACTTGATCTCTGGTTCCTCTGCCTTTCCTAAATCCAGCTTGATTATATGGAAGTTCACAGTTCATGTACTGCTGTAGCCTGGCTTGGAGAATTAGCATTACTTTGCTAGCATGTGAGATGAGTGCAATTGTGTGGTAGTTTGAACATTCTTTAGCATTGCCTTTCTTTGGGATTGGAATGAAAATTGACCTTTTCCAGTCCTGTGGCCACTGCTGAGTTTTCCAAATTTGCTGACATATTGAGTGCAGCACTTTCACAGCATCATCTTTTAGGATTTGAAATAGCTCAACTGGAATTCCATCATCTCCACTAGCTTTGTTCATAGTGATGCTTCCTAAGGCCCACTTTACTTCATATTCCAGGATGTCTGGCTCTAGGTAAGTGATCACACCATCGTGATTGTCTGGGTCATGAAGATCTTTTTTGTATAGTTCTTCTGTGTATTATTGCCACCTCTTAATATCTTCTGCTTCTGTTACGTCCATACCATTTCTGTCTTTTATTGTGCCCATCTTTGCATGAAATGTTCCCTTGGTATCTCTAATTTTCTTGAAGAGAAAGACATCCCACAATATACTTTAATTCATGCTTTCTTGATATGAAAACAATATATAGAAAAATAATTCAATAACTTTCCCTGGGAGTGTTGCCCCGGGAAAAATACCAGAATCTGAGAGCTGCAAAGCTTATATCTCTATTTGTCAGAGCTAATCAAAAACTGCAAAAACATCCATACTCTTTCCTTGCTATCTCTTAACATAGATGAGAATCCAAAATGTGACATATATCTTCAACCAAAGAACAAATAATCCTAAGGGCAAGAAGCCTTTTGTTTTATTTGCATCTGTCTAATTTGACTTATGCAGAATTGTGCCCCCTCCCACAACATTTTAATAAGTATTTACACATTACCATTTCCCAAAGGCTTACCTGATAAAATTCTTCCTTGGAACTAATTATATACTTCAAGATAATCCTACTCTCCATGGATACACTGAGACAGAAACTGCAAATCTCGATGCTTAAATGAGCTCAGAGCTCCTCCTTGTGGATTCTATCTGTGAATCCTCCTCCTTCCTAAATATTGATCAATTTGTGTGCATGTGTGCTAAGTTGCTTCAGTCATGCCCAGCTCTTTGCGACCCAATGGACCATAGCCTGCCAGGCTCCTTTGTCCATGGGATTCTCCAGGCAAGAATACTGGAGTGGGTTGCCATGCCCTCCTCCAGGGGATTTTCCTGACCCAGGGAGGGAACCCACATCTTACATACAGGTGGATTCTTTACCACTGGTGTCACCTGGGAAGCCCACAGTATCCCCTCAATTAGCATATGTGAAAAGGTTATTAGTTAACATACATCAAGACAGTGAACCAACAACTAGATATAATCCATTTAGTGGTATCATTTATAATACTTTAAACAGACATTTCAATTTTACACATATATGTTCCCATGTTGGACACTCTGTTTACAAAGGTACCCCTTAGATTATTTTTCCTAGGGCTTCCTAGGTTGCTTTAGTGGTAAAGAACCTGCCTACCAATACAGGAAACGACATGTGGGTCCAATCCCTGGGTCAGGAAAATCCCCTGGAGGAAGGTATGGCAACTCACTCCAGTAGTCTTGCCTGGAGAACCCCATGGACAGAGGAACCTGGAGGGCTACAGTCCATGGGGTCACATAGAGTTGGACACGATGGAAGTGACTGAGCATACCAGACAATGAATACGCCACATACCCTTCCCCAAGGACGGATACAATGTTATGCTATCCTTTCAATTCTTAGAGGATTTACTAGCTTGATCTTAAATGTTACACTATGTACCAGTCAAGTCTCACCAATTGCATGCAAAGCTGCCTCTATGTGTGTGTGACCAGTACAGTAGCACAGAGACTCACACTCAGAAGGGTCCCCTGGTTGCAGCTAGGGCACTGCAATCTTTGCCTTAAAATTCTTAATAATTTCATCTTTGAATTTGTAAGTGAAGTCCAATAGGACAATGGAGCATGTGCCAGGAGGCGCTGGAGACTTGGCTCACGTGTAGTCCTGACTCCCGCTGCCTCCCTGGGATGTGTTCTCAGCTGCCCAACTCCTGACTTCAGCGGTGGTCTGCACCCCCCCACACAACCTTCCAGTGGGTTGGGGTATGGGTGTGGCAGGCTTTAGGGTGATGTGTAAAAGAAAGTACATACCCCTGTCTCAGGGAGGAATATGGTGTTGCATCCCCTTTTTGGACTGGTGGCACCACAGTAAGCTTATTAGCAGGAGACAAGGAGGGTAAGCTTCTCACTTACTCCTTATCCGGTGATCCAGTGCACCCTAGTGTGGCAGCTGCAATCACGTAGGGATCACCCATCCACTGCTGGTTAAGGTAGCAATCCCATGGGAATGGGAGACTGACTTTCCATGGAGGTCTCAGTTCAGTTCAGTTCAGTTCAGTCGCTCAGTCGTGTCTGACTCTGTGACCCCATGAACCGCAGCACACCAGGCCTCCCTGTCCATCACCAACTCCTGAAGTTTACCCAAACTCAGGTCCATTGAGTCGGTGATGCCATCTAACCACCTCATCATCTGTCGTCCCCTTCTTCTCCTGCCTTCAATCTTTCCCAACATCAGGGTCTTTTCAAATGAGTCAGCTCTTCACATCAGGTGGCCAGAATATTGTATTATATTTTATCACAAAAACTTTCAATTCTATTCCTAGTAGAAATTTTCTACCTGCTTCTTAAATGTTTCTTAATTTATTGAGGTTACCAGGATATGTGTGTTAACTGAAAAGTTAATAATTGGTCTAATCCCTCAAACCCTGAATTGCTGAGGGGAAGTGAGTACTAAGAAACCAGGTTCCTGCCTATTTAGTTCAATTCTCAATTCTGTTCGCGACACAGTTGAGAATCTACTGCTCTTCATTTTAAAAGTTTCATTTTCTGACAAATTTTTAAATCCTGAGTATTCTCTCACTTGAAACAGTTACCTTCTAAGTTCCTATAGATAAATGGAAAGGTAATCACTGATTCTAATTCTATCCAAGGTCATCCACCCTCTAGGTTATTCATTCTCTTAAACTGTACAGTCTAAAGGATGCTATGTTTTTAAGGAAGAAAAACAATGTGAAGCTTTTCCAGAATGTCCTATCTCAAAGCACAATTTGGAGTAGAATTTCTGAATATTTTTGTATTATAGACCCCTTTGGCAGCCTGGTGTAAAACTTACGAACCCTTTGTCAGATAATATTTCTAAATACATAAGGTAAAACATATACGATTATAAAGAAAATAATTATACTAAAATATGGTAATAAAAATATTTCCAAACTATTATAGTTTATTAATATCTTAAGATCCATCAATCTAATGATCACCATAACTTTAGTGATGAACAAGAAAAAAATTTCAAGATGCTAAAACTGTAATGTGATATGAAGATAACTGTTATTTCTTTTGATGTATAAAGCACAGTTTCTGACAATACTTTCATAATTTGTTATTTACATTTGTAATTAGAGAAAATGCTGACTTTTAGTTAACTGTAATTTTTCCACTCGAAATTCCTAGACCTCTATTTTCTATCCATGAATACTCAAGGGGTCCATGGAGCAGGTAAAGAACCTCCAAATTAGAAGAATTTAACAGCTTAAAGGAAAAAAAAAAAAAGGAATATTATGTTACTTGCTGTATTTTAAGTCACTGAAAGTACATATGGGCTTCCCTGCTGGCTCGGTGGTAAAGAATCTGCCTGCCAATGCAGGAGATGTGCATTTGATCCCTGGGCTGGGAAGATCCCCTGGAGAAGTAAATGGCAACCCACTCCAGTTTTCTTGCATGGGAAATCCCATGGACAGAGGAGCCTGGGGGTTTACAGTCCATTAGGTCACAGAGTCGAACATGAATTAAGTGACTGTACAACAACAACAAAAGTACATATCCCATATTTAAATAATTGTAATGACTTTATTCAGGTATGATCTGAATGACTATCCAGGTATGATTCAAATCAAATTCTTTACAATTATACAGTGGAAGTGACAAGTAGATTCAAGGGATTAGATCTGATAGACAGAGGGCCTGAAGAACTATGGATGAAGGTTCGTGACACTGTACAGGAGGCAGTGATCAAAACAATCCCCAAGAAAAAGAAATGCAAAAAGGCAAAATAGTTGTCTGAGGAAGCCTTACAAATAGCTATGAAAAGAAGAGAAGCAAAAGGCAAAGGAGAAAAGGAAAGATATACCCATTTGAATGCAGATTTCCAAAGAATAGCAAGGAGAGATAAAAAAAAAAAAGTCTTCCTCAGTGATCAATGCAAAGAAATAGAGGAAAACAATAGACTGGGAAAGACTAGAGATCTCTTCAAGAGAATTAGAGATACCAAGGGAACGTTTCATGCAAAGATGGGCACAATAAAGAACAGAAATGATATAAACCTAACAGAAGCAGAAGGTATTAAGAAGAGGTGACAACAATACACAGAACTGTACAAAAAAGATCTTCACAACCCAGATAATCACGATGGTGTGATCACTCACCTAGAGCCAGACATCCTGGAATGTGAGGTCAAGTAGGCCTTAGGAAGCACCACTATGAACAGTTAGTGGAGGTGATGGAATTCCAGTTGAGCTATTTCAAATCCTAAAAGATGATGCTGTGAAAGTGTTGCACTCAATATGTCAGCAAATTTGGAAAACTCAGCAGTGGCCACAGGACTGGAAAAGGTCAGTTTTCATTCCAATCCCAAAGAAAGGCAATGCTAAAGAATGTTCAAACTACCACACAATTGCAGTCATCTCACACGCTAGCAAAGTAATGCTCAAAATTCTCTAAGCCAGGCTTCAACAGTACATGAACTGTGAACTTCCAGATGCTCAAGCTGGATTTACGAAAGGCAGAGGGAACAGAGATCAAATTGCCAACAGCTGTTGGATCATCAAAAAAGCAAGAGAGTTCCAGAAAAACATCTACTTCTGCTTTATTGACTATGCCAAAGCCTTTGACTGTGTGGATCACAACAAACTGGAAAATTCTGAAAGAGATGGGAATACCAGACCACCTGACCTGCCTCCTGAGAAATCTGTATGCAGGTCAAGAAGCAACAGTTAGAATTGAAGATGGAACAAAAGACTGGTTCCAAATTGGGAGAGGAGTATATCAAGGCTGTATATTGTCACCTGCTTATTTAACTTACATGCAGAGTAGATCATGAGAAATGCTGGGCTGGAGGAAGCACAAGCTGGAATCAAGACTGCTGGGAGAAATATCAATAACTTCAGATATGAAGATGACACCACCTTTATTGTAGAAAGCGAAGAAGTAAAGAGACTCTTGATGAAAGTGAAGGAGGAGAGTGAAAAAGTTGGCTTAAAGCTCAACATTCAGAAAACTAAGATCATGACATCTGGTCCCATCACTTCATGGGAAATAGATGGGGAAACAGTGGAAACAGTATCAGACTTTAGTTTTTTAGGCTCCAAAATCACTTTAGATAGTGACTGCAGCCATGAAATTAAAAGACACTTGCCGCTTGGAAGAAAAGGTATGACCAACCTAGACAGCATATTAAAAAGCAGAGATATTACTTTGCCAACAAAGGTCCATCTAGTCAAAACAATGGTTTTTCCAGTAGTCATGTATGGATGTGAGAGTTGGGCTATAAAGTATGCTGAGCGCCAAAGAATTGAGGCTTTTGAACTGTGGAGTTGGAGAAGACTCTTGAGAGCCCCTTGGACTGCAAGGAGATCCAAACAGTCCATCCTAAAGAAAATCAATCTTGAATATTCATTGGAAGGACTGATGCTGAAGCTGAAACTCCAATACTTTGGCCACCTGCTGCGAAGAGTTGACTCATTGGAAAAGACCTTAATGCTGGGAAAGATTGAGGGCAGGAGGAGAAGGGGACGATAGAGGATGAGATGGTTGGATGGCATCACTAACTCAATGGACATGAGCTTGAGTAAACTCCGGGAGTTGGTGAAGGACAGGGAAGCTTGGCATGCTGTAGTCCATGGGGTTGCAGAGTCAGACACAACTGAGCGACTGAACTGAACTGAATGACTTTATTGCCAATATATTTAACTGCCAACTTTAATACAAATACAGAATTATCTTCTCCATTCAAAGCTTTGAATTCTCCACATGTAAGTCATACTTTCATGATTTGGATAGTCAGTGTGCTATAATGATACTATAAACTCTACATGAATCAGGTTCATCTTGGATTACTTCCAAGGATACTTAGGTATCAAAACGGCTTGCTTTCAAATGGCCCAACTCCAAGGTAGATTCCAGAGCATGAACTCCAGGAAATATTACAAGGAGGCTTCCAGGTAGCTACTCCATTGCACAGTGTGTAAGGTTTCTAATTGCATAATGTGTAAGGTTTAGCATTCCCCGATTAGTGGTGGATTTCCTGGCAAAACTTTGTAAACAACTAAGAGTCAATAAATTGTCATGTACAAATCAAGAAATTTTCAATATATACCAAATGCAATTTCCTTCTCATAAGAATCAAAATATTCTTCTGAAAGGAGTTCAGTTTTCAAATACGAAATATAGGATGTTGTGGTTCACAAATTTCCATGCATACACACTGCCAAAAGACTACTAAACTGATTACCTTACTCATTTATTTGCAAGGATTTACCATAAATCTTAATCGTGACAATTTACTTCCTCACTCTAGACCAAGATAGATACACTATTAATCAAGTTGGTACAGTTTGAGTTGAAAAAAAATATTTCAATGAAGAAAATTTCAATGTACTGTTCCAAGTATGATCACTTATGTAACACTACCATCTAGTGGGTTCTCTTCTACAACACAGGAAACTAACAAATTCTGTGCTTTGATTCAGGGAAAGTTTCTTTTTAAAAAGGTATTGTTGTATGTATATTTGGTAGACTTCTTACATCCTCAACAAAAGAATCTAAGCAGACATTAATAATAAAAGTTCTATTTATTAGACCTGGGACAGCTAGTCAATACTGCTCATTTACTCTTGCTGTTGTTCACTCTCTCAGTCAAGTCTGACTCTTTCCCCATCCTTCACTATCTCCCGGAGTTTCCCCAAGTTCATTGGTGATGCTATCCAAGCATCTCATCCTCTGCTGCCCTCTTCTCCTTTTGCCTTCAGTCTTTTCTAGAATCAGGGTGTTTTCCAGTGAGTCGGCTGTTCACATCAGATGGCCAAAGTATTGGACCTTCAGCTTCAGCATCAAATCTTCCAATGAGTACTCAGGGTTGATTTCCTTTAGCAATGACTAGCTTGACCTCCTTGCTATCTAAGGGACTCTCAAGAATCTTCTCCAGCACCACAGTTCAAAAGCATCAATTCTTCAGCACTCAGCCTTCTTTTTTTTTTTTTCATTTTTTTTTTTAAATTTTATTTTATTTTTAAACTTTACATAACTGTATTAGTTTTGCCAAATATCAAAATGAATCCGCCACAGGTATACATGTGTTCCCCATCCTGAACCCTCCTCCCTCCTCCCTCCCCATTCCATCCCTCTGGGTCATCCCAGTGCCTTCTTTTTGGTCCAACTCTCACATCTGTACATAACTACTGGAAAGACCACAGCTTTGACTATATGGACCTTTGTTGGCAAAGTGATATCTTTGTTTATAATATGCTGCCCAAGTTTGTCATAGCTTTCCTTCCAAGAAGCAAGTGTCTTCTAATTTCATGACTACAGTCACCATCTACAACGATTTTAAAGCCCAAGAAGACAAAATCTGTCACTGCTTCCACTTTTCCCCTTCTGTTTGCCATAAAGTGATGGGACTGGAAGCCATGATCTTAGTTTTCTGAATGTTGGTTTTAAGCCAGCTTTTTCACTCTCCTCTTTCATCTTCAAGAGGCTCTTTAGTTTGCTTTCTGCCATTAGAGCGGTATCATCCACATATCTGAGGTTGTTGCTATTTCTCCCAGGAATCTTGATTCCAGTTTGCGATATATCCAGCCCTACATTTCATTTACTCTAGGTTATAATTATTTGATATGACATCAGTTATAATAATTTTAAACATTTTAGCAAATAACTCACATCTCTTTCTTCAAAAATATTCACCACAGAATACAGAATAAAAATGACTCTAGTATAGGTACTACACTGAATCCATTCTGTCATTCATTTTCAAGCAAATCATTTACAAGTATATTAATAGAAAAGTAATTTCTTGTGAGACACTTCACAGCTAATTGTGATATCTCTGTCAACACTGCAGTGAAGAATCACTTGTATCGTTCCATGAAAGAGTGGGGCCAGAGAGGACGGTCATGTCCCAGATCTCAGGCAAGTTCTTGGGACAGCCTCTGAATATGGGTTCTTGGCTTCACGTAGGAAACAATTCAAGAGTGAGCCACAGTAAAGTGAAAGGAAGTTTATTTAGGGAGATTCACCCTCCACAAACAATGTGTGCCATCTTACAAGGCAGAGGTACAGAAATATCAGTTTTTATACAGGTGGGTAATTTTATAGGTTAATGAGTGGGAGGATTACTTCAACTATTTTGGGAAAGGAGTAGGGATTTCCAGGAACTGGGCCACCACTTTTTGGCCTCTTAGGGAACAGCCTCAAAACAGTCTTGGTGCCTGGGGGTGTGTCATTTAGCTTGCTGATATAATACAATGATGTAATACTGAGGCTCAGGGTCTAGTGGAAGTCAACTGTCTTCTATTTTGGAGTATGTTGGTTCTGATCAGTTTATGCAATGTCCTCACGGCTGTCTTTCTTTCAAAGGTTGTACCCTGCCCCCTTCCTGTCTCAGTGTGGCATACAGTAGATACTGTAGATACTGTATCTACTGTGGCATACAGTAGATACTCTATTTGATGAAAGTTATCATTTTACTTAATGTGAATCTTCAAGAATATGAGAGAGGGTGAGAGGGATGGAAGGAGTAAACAAATGACTCTGTAATCTAGTCAAATGGCTCAACATCTCCAGGGACTAGGAACCTGCTAATTTCTGAAGCAGGGCCCATTATAATTTTTTTTTATATTTTACTTACAATGTTGTTAGTTTCAGGTGTACAAAAGAGTGATTTGGATTGGGGTTTTTTTTTCATTGTAGGTTATTACAAGATATTAGATACAATTTCCTGTGTGTTTGTTTGTGTTGCTCAGTCATGTCTGACTCTTTGGACCCCATGGGACATAGCTCAGCAGGCTCCTCTGTCCACGGAATTCTCCAGGCAAGAATACCAGAGTGGGTTGTCATTTCCTTCTCCAGGGAATCTTCCTAACCCCGAGATCAAACCCAGGTCTCCCACACTGCAGGCAGATTCTTTACCATCTTAGTCACCAGGAACTTATAATTTCCTGTACTATACAGCAAATCCCTGTTACTTACCTATTTTATGTACAGTAGTTGGTATCTGTTAATCCCATACTCCTAATCTGTCCCTCTCTCCCTTTCTGTCTCTACTTTGGTAACCATAAATTTTTTTTCTATATCTGTGAGTCTATTTCTAAGAAACTTATTTCTTAAGTTGAACCAAATTTAATTTTTCCTTGAAGCTTCTTCCCACCCAATGGTGCATATTCTACTCTCTGCAGCTATACAGGACTGCTTCATTCCTGATTACATACCACAATCCTAAAAATATTTGAAGAGTTAGCACATTTTTCTCTTTAAACTAAAAACTGCCAGTTCTTTCAACTATATCTCCCACAGTATAATTTTTCAGTCTTCACACTATCTGGCTACTCTCCTATTGCATGTATTTCCTTTCTTTGATGCCTCTTCTATACCTAGCATTCCCACTGAGCATGTTGGACTCTGTAGCCTTGACTATGTCAACCTAAATAAAGAGATAAACTGAGGCAAAATCTAATTACCAGAACTTCAGTTTATTCCAGAATAGCAGAGGAAATGCAAATTGGGAAATGTATGCTATAGCAAGCTACAGGCAATCCCATTGAGGGTTTGGGATAGGTTGTATTTATGAGCATGGAGTGCAAAGAGGGAAAAGTCCAGAGGCCAAGGAGTAAATTCATTGATTTGTGGATGGAAAGAGATTCTTAGCAGATGTTGACTGGTCAAAAGGTAAGTCTTGGATCTTTGGGAAATCAGGTATTTATATGAAATCAGTCTCTCAGTTCTTAAAATTCCATCCTTCTGCAGGTACATGCATGAGATTATCCATTATATATCCTTCAATTCCATTTTAGGTCGGGATCCTTTCACAACTACTCAATGAAAGTGGCCTTGTTTTGCTATAGGCCAAACAATTCAAGTCACTCTGTCTAATGTTATTTTCTGCTCTTTGGTCGTCTATATTGCTGCTATCACCCTAAAGTACTGGTTTTCAATTTGTGTTCCTGGAAACCTAGGGTTAGCAGAAGTATCTCAGGGCAGTTCAGTTGGAGCCAACAGCCAAGAGTGAAAACTTCCCATATCCTCACTTTAGCTAGAGCAACTACACTTTACATTCAGCTTCTGCATGAAATTTCACTTGAAAATATGGTTTGGGGGGGATGACTTTTAAAGTTTGAATAGTATCACCCTAGAACAGAAGAATTATACAAGGATGTCCATAAAATAAAAGAAATTCTGGGGGCCAAAGACCTATTCAGACAAGAACACCTTGCCCTATGAGCTGAGCTTCTAAGCAATGTATCAACCTGAGATCAATTATAACAATTGCATTCAGAGGGTGTTTCTTCTGTTGTTTTGTTTTCCCCCAGTTTAATTGGTATATGCAAACTGCACTTCCTCAGATTCAGAATATGTGATGCTATATTTTCATTCCTGAAGGTCAAAGGCCAGTTTCCTCTGGTCAAGAACACTTATAACTAGTGTGTGGGTGTGTGTGAGCGTGTGGGTGTGCGGGTGTGTGTGGGTGTGGCTCTGTGTGTGTGTGTGTGTACTCAGTTGTGTCTGCATCTTTGCTACCCCATGGACTGTAACCCACCAGGCTCCTCTGTCCATGCAATTTTCCTGGCAAGAATACTGGAGTGGATTGCCATTTCCTACTCCAGAGGATCTTTTCTACCCAAGGATGGAACCCACGTCTCTTGCCTCTCCTGCACTGGCAGGCGTATTTTTTATGACTAGTGACACCTGGAAAGCCATCATCATTCTTCTGCCTCCCTTAATTGCTTTTCTCCCATGCATATCTTATTGAAACAACATGGTCCTCAGTTATCTAAGTTGTAAAGTGGGAGGAGTCATTTACAGCTGTTACTCTTTCCCACCAGCCCTCATATCAGTCAATGAATCAAACCAGGAAAAAAAAAAAAAAAAAGAAAGAAAGAAAAATTCTTGATTTACTCTTTAAATGGCATTTATTTTCTTGAACAATATGGGCAGAATGTCATTTCATATCCTTTAGGTTGGAATTCTGTTGGCTGAGATAGCATTACAGAATCCTGGTTTTAAGAGTTATTAACAAAACGTGCATTATATAACTATGCAATTGAATATGTAAATCAAATAAAAATACATATGTTTTATATCTTTTTTAGAATCACAGAACTATCAGATGCTTTTCTTAAGACAGCACATGATTCTCTCCATTTCTCCTGCATCTGATATAAAGATGAGCATTCTTTATAATCAGTACCACTGGCAGAAATCTAATAAGGAAGCAGAGGAGAAGGGTATTTAGAGTTTATTTATTAAAATATAATAAGAACAAGAGCTATACATAGACCAGCTGCATATAGCGGACTATGGATCACCAGCCAAACAAAATTAAAACAATATTACAAACCTCCCATCTCTCAAGAAACATGCATAACTCAAAGCAAAACTTTGTCAATTCCTTTTCTTCTTCTTGCAAATTCTTTCATCTTCCCACTCCAACCAACTACCTTGGTATGGCAGGCACACATACACCTTCATTCTCTTACTCTCATCCAGTTCCTCTGAGCCTCTCTTCCTAAGATTTTTTTTCCTTTTCCTCTATCTTTCTGGTCTTATCCTGCTCTACCAGTTTTCTCAATTCTAGATAATTTTAAAAGCCTGGATTCAGGCTGACAAAGATAGAAATCTCCTAGAGACTAAAGGGAGGGGAGAATCTGTGTGAGGGAAGACAAAATTATCTCTAGCTACTAAGAGTTGGAGAGGACAAAGAACACTCAATAAATCTTGTTCCCACACATTCACTTATAGTCTGCAGCTGAACTGTAACATCCATACCATCTGCCCAATGACGTCTAAGTCTGGAAAGAGGCATAGGAACTAAGGCTCAGAGATGTATGTCTCCTCCATAAAAATAAACTGCCTGTATCATATCTCTTCCACAACATGCGTAGAGCTGTAGATGCTCTAAAGAAGTCCCTCCAACATTTTCACCAACTGCCAAAATAAAGAGCAATTCCCAGACCTGGAAAATGAGGAGCTTAGTAGACCTGCTGCTGCTGCTGCTGCTGCTGCTGCTGCTGCTGCTAAGTCACTTCAGTTGTGTCCGACTCTGTGCGACCCCATAGACGGCAGCCCACCAGGCTCCCCCGTCTCTGGGATTCTCCAGGCAAGAACACTGGAGTGGGTTGCCATTTCCTTCTCCAATGCAGGAAAGTGAAAAGTGAAAGTGAAGTCGCTCAGTCGTGTCTGACTCTTAGCGATCCCACGGACTGCAGCCCACCAGGCTCCTCCGCCCATAGGATTTTCCAGGCAAGAGTACTGGAGTGGGGTGCCATTGCCTTCTCCTTAGTAGACCTACTCCCCAGCAAAACAAACATAAATGGTGAAAAGCATAAAAACACAACCATTTTAAAATCTGAAGTTGCTCTAGGGAAATACTACAAATGAAGAAACATTTATTCAAAAATCTACTATATCTTGATAAGAACAGTGAGAATCTTGAGCACTTGAGAATCATGGCACTTGAGCCATGACCTGCTCCCTCCTTCATCCCCAAAGAGCATGAGGCAAGTTCCACTCTGGATAGGTGTGCCAGGCACACACAGGCCCATGTGCCCCTGGTTTCTTCACGGTCAGAGGCCATGGTACCTCCTTAAGAGGAGGATGCTGCCAACACTCTTGGGCCCCTGCAGTAGAGGCTCTCTTCTAGGTGACTACACCTGAGAGCCGAGGGCTCTCTTCCTCCAACAAACAAGGTGAAGGGGCCACTCCAAGCACAGCAGACCAGGAATACTGAGCTTCTAAGACTCATCACCTACTCATAGAGCAGCAGTTCAATGCCAGTAGAAGCAAACCAAAAAGACCAAGCTATTGACTCACCTAGAGCACAGCTCATAAAGCAGGGGCTTCACTATGAACGATGTGGACAACTACCCTTACTCCTATCTTTGGAGCAGTGACTCGGTGATTTTGCCCAGAGGTAGAGACCACAGAGAGGTTAAAAGCTGAATGTCAGTGTCTAAAAGTCTTTTCTCAAGGGCTCATAATTTCTTCAGAGAGGAATCCTTCATGTCCTTTCTGGGGTATACCCCCCGGTTCTAGTATTTTGGGGTCATGGAGGGAGAAGGAGGGATGGGGGTCTCATGTTTCAGAATGCAGGTATCACATGCTCTCCATGCCATCTCAAAGAATGTCTCCAGAGACTAAACTATTCTGTGTGTGTAGGAAGTATTTGGAGCAATCTTGACAGTTTACTCACTATATGTATTCTCAACAGTGCTGACTGTCTTCAGCTTTCTCCCACATCCCCACCCCCCACCTTACAGAGCCTAAATTCTCTAAATTCTGAAACTTCAAACCTTCTGTATATAGGAATTCTCCATATTCAACAGTGATGATCCTCCCAGAGAGTACCTAGACTACTAAGTCAGTTGTCACGCATTTATTAACTTTCCTAATGGTTTTCTGTTCCATTTTCTGGTAGATGGAATAAACTGGCTACCCAAAAGACATTAGCATCCTGCTTCTCTACTGCTATGCTCTGTAATGTGCTTAGTTGCTCAGTCGTGTCCAACTCTTTGTGACCCATGGACTATAGCTCACCAGGCTCCTCTGTCTGTGGGGAGTCTCCAGGCAAGAATAGTGGAGTGGGTTGCCATGCCCTACTCCAGGGGATCTTCCCTGGAGTATCCCTATCTTCTAGGCATAGAATCCAGGTCTCCTGCATTGCAGGCAGATTCTTTACCATCTGAGCCACCAGAGAAGCCCAAGAATACTGTAGTGGGTAGCCTATCCCTTCTCAAGGGGAACTTCCCGACCCAGGATTCAAACTGGGGTCTCCTGCATTGCAGGCGGATTCTTTACCATCTGAGCTACCAGGGAAGCCCACTTCTCTACTGCATCCTCTACCAAAGAGGTAGGACAGCTAAAATAATTACTTTCTCATATCACTTTAAGCTCAGGCTGGCTGAGGGGATCCTGTTCTCACCCATGAGTCAGAAACAAAAGACACTAAATGGGGCTGCAGCAGAGTTTTCTAAGAGAAGCAGATGTAGTCCTCATCCCACTCTCCTTTCTTCCTGGGGCTGCAGGACACATCCAAAACTGCAGACAGATGCCTCATGTTAATGTATAATAGGACTTAAGAAATTATGGTGAAAACCAACAACAAAAAAAATGTAATTACTTAGAAGCCACTGGAATCAGTAAAGTTCCCAGAAATAGATACGAGTCATGAAACAGTACCAAAAATGTTCATTCACAGAAATTTTCAGGTTTCCTAGAGCAGCTCAATGAAATATGCAAGCATTTGCTTGGGGGATTTTTACTGCATTGCCCCTTCCCTCTTTGTCTTCATACTCCTCCCTTCTGGCTCTATTTTAGTGAATAATTTCCATTAAAGGCAGAAATATATATTCACAATCTCTTAGTATGTCTTTTCTTTTTCTCCAAATTTTCCTTTAGAAGCAGGAAAGGTATACCACTGTGACCCCTGAGACTGGCTCCCTGGTGGCAATCCCTCTTCCTGCTCCTACATCTACTTTTGCAAAAAGACTCACTGTTCCAAAAATAGATCAACCCCCTCTACCTAGCATACTGAGAAATGGATGTTTATTAAGTATTTCTTGGAGAAGGCTGGAAGGTTTGTTTTACACTGAACGCCGATGGGTTAAAAAAAAAAATTCACTAAAATAAAAATCATCTTTAATGATTTCTGTTTTAATCCCATCAGTCACCAACAACATGATATCCCCTCTACCCTTCCACACCATCCTCCAGTCTCCCTGCCTGCTCAGCCTTCCTATTTTATGCAGAGTAATTTATTTCCTGCCTGCTTCTCATTTTCGAATGCATCAGCTAACCTCCTAAAACAAAAATCCATTTTTAGGATACATCCTTCTTAGAAAAGACTCTGTGAAAGGGCTGTAAATAATAATTTTTCTCCTGCCATACTTAGGCCATAGATTTTTGTTACTGTTGTTGAATTTATTTTACTCATCCTCCCTCTGTGGTATGGTGACATTTCTCTTCTCTCTTACACTTCCTCAACTCTTCAAACCTTGTTTTCTTCACCATAGTTTTACTTCTTTTTCTTTTATTATTTCTATCTCTTTCACACTTTTATAACTTGCTTCTCCCCTTCTCTTGGCAGAGGAGGGTGGGGAGCTGGTAAGGGAAAATGGGGTGATGGTGAAGGGAGGGTTGCTGGATGAGGGGCACTCGGGTGGTGGGCAAGGGCACTGTCTTGGGCAGGCTCCTGAGGGGCAGAATCCAAGACTGGATTTGTAGTATACAAGACGTGTTGAAGGAATGTGCTCAGAAAAAACATACAAGTCTGGGAGTAAAGCTGGAAAGGAAACAGCAAGCAAGTATGGGGTCTCAGGCAAAGGCTGACTTTCCCTTGATCCATGGGGAGCGAGTTCTAGAGCAGAAATCACACCCAAGAACCTTTTGTGTGAGGATCAATCATTGGCTGTGTGCTCTGGGGGTGGATGAGCTATGCAGGGCTATAGTCTGCCCAGGAAATGCTTTGGAGAAAGGAGGCCACCAGTTCTAAGAAGCCAATCTTCACAGAGCAGGGGGATGGGTAGGCACAGTAAAGGGAGTCTAGATGGGCACTGCACAGTCTACAACAGGAATTAAAATCTATTTATCAAGGAAGAACTGCCTTTCAGTGATTATCTGCCAGATATTGTGCTCAAAAATATTCTTGCAAAAAAAAAAAAAAATTCTTGTAGTGTCTCATTTAACCTTCACAATAGTATGGAGAGATAGATAACCTTTTCCTCCTTTTACAGATGAAGAAAGTAAAACTAAGAAATATCAAATAATATATGATATAAATAAATTGAAGAAAATTGGGAAAATCACTAGACCATTTAGGTATGACCTAAATCAAATCCCTTATGCTTATACAATGGATTCAAGGGGTTAGATCTGATAGAGTGTCTGAAGAACTAAGGACAGAGATTCATGACATTGTACAGGAGGCAGTGATCAAGACCATCCCCAAGAAAAAGAAAGGCAAAAAGGCAAAATGGTTTTCTAAGGAGGCTTTACAAATAACTGAGAAAAGAAGAGAAGTAACAGGCAAAGAAGAAAAGGAAAGATATACTCATCTGAATGCAAACTTCCAAAGAATAGCAAGAAGAGATAAGAAAGCCTTCCTCAGTGATCAATGCAAAGAAATAGAAGAAAACAATAGAATGGGAAAGACTAGAGATCTCTTCAAGAAAACTAGAGACACCAAGGGAAAATTTCATGCAAAGAAGGGCACAATAAAGGACAGAAACAGTATTGACCTAACAGAAGCAGAAGATATTAAGAAGAGGTGGCAAGAATACACAGAACTATACAAAAAAGATCTTAATGACGCAGATAACTACAATGGTGTGATCACTCACCGAGAACCAGACATCCTGGAATGCGAAGTCAAGTGGGCTTTAGGAAGCATCACTACGAACAAAGCTAGTGGAGGTGATGGAATTCCAGTTGAGCTATTTCAAATCCTAAAAGATGATGCTGTGAAAGTGCTGCACTCAATAAGTCAGCAAATTTGGAAAACTCAGCAGTGGCCACAGGACTGGAAAAGGTCAGTTTTCATTCCAATCCCAAAGAAAGGCAATGCTAAAGAATGTTCAAACTACCACACAATTGCACTCATCTCACACGCTAGCAAAATAATGCTTAAAATTCTCTAAGCAAGGCTTCAGCAATATGTGAACCGTGAACTTCCAGATGTTCAAGCTGGATTTAGAAAAGACAGAAGAACCAGAGATCAAATTGCCAACATCTGTTGGATCACAGAAAAAGCAAGAGTTCCAGAAAAACATCTGCATTACTGACTATGCCAAAGCCTTTGACTGTGTGGATCACAATAAACTGTGGAAAATTCTGAAAGAGATGGGAATACCAGACCACCTGACCTGCCTCCTGAGAAATCCGTATGAAGGTCAGGAAGCAACAGTTAGAACTGGACATGGAACAATAGACCAGTTCCAAATTGGGAAAGGAGTAGGTTAAGGCTGTATATTGTCACCCTGCTTATTTATCTTATATGCAGAATACATCATGCGTAATGCCAGGCTGGATGAAGCACAAGCTAGAATAAAGATTGCTGGGAGAAATATCAATAACCTCAGATATGCAGATGACACCACCCTTATGGCAGAAAGCAAATAAGAAGTAAAGAGCCTCTTGATGAAGGTTAAAGAGGAGAGTGAAAAAGCTGGCCTAAAACTCAACATTCAAAAAACGAAGATCATGGCATCCAGTTCCATCACTTCACAGCAAATATATGGGGAAACAATGGAAACAGTAACAGATTTTATTTTCTTGGGCTCCAAAATCACTGCAGATACTGACTGCAGCCATGAAATTAAAAGACACTTGCTGCTTGGAAGAAAAGCTATGGCCAACCTAGACAGCATATTGAAAAACAGAGACATGGGGCTCCAATTAGGTATTCGGGAATGGACATTCCCCTGTATGGGCTGTGACTCAGTTCGGATGGCAGAAGCTCCTCCCAGGAGTGCTTTGCACCTGTCGTACCCATTGGGGTCTGGGAGGGGGCATCATCTCCAAGCTATCGAGATGCAAAATTTTCCCCAGATGTCCTTACCCCTTTATAGAATTTCTGCTACTCAGCGTCAAATTGGTTGACAGAAACGCACAGTCATCTCATTTTCTTCAGAATCTGCCCACATTGACTGGCTTAGAAAGTTTTCAAGAAAACGTTTTCTTCCCAAGGAGGCAGCAAGGTGTGAGCTCAGCTGGCAGTGACTGCTTTGAATATGGCTTCCTCAGATGGCACTTGGGCAAATAATTTTTCAGAATAGGAAGTAAGACATAAGGGATGTGGAAGTTGCCTCTGTCCAAAATTACTTTACCTGAAATTGCCGATTGAAAGTGAAGTAGTTTCCAAAAAAAAAAAAAAAATGAAGCAAAGAGACTGAGGGAGAAAAATCTAGAGAACAGTCAAGCCTACAGAGATCAACCCCTGAGCCTTTGGAGTGGGAGCACTGACTCCAATACCCTAGACTACCAGAGAACTAACCCTAGGGAGTATCAAATAGCGAGAACTCACACAAACGAAACCACTTAAATACAAGCATCAACCAACAACCCTGTGCAGGATGCCTCATCTAAACAACAAACAAAACAAAACTATAAAACCAATCATCAGCAGATAGGATTACCACCTCACTCAGCCTTGCCCATCAGAGGAAAAACAAACAAACAAAAACTCAGCACAAATCTCACCCTATAAGAAGCTCACACAAACCACTGGACCAACCTTAGGAGGGCAGAAACCAAAGGGAAGAAAGAATTCAACCTTCTTCAAGGAAAGAATTCAACTTTCCTTGGAGCCTGGGAAAAGGAGACCTCAAACACAATAACTTAAAATAATAATGAAAAGGCAGAGAAACACTGTGCAAATGAAGGAACGAACTAGAAACACAGAAGTCCAAATAGATGAAAAGGAAATAGGCAAACTACCTGAAAAGGAATTCAGAATAATTATAGTAAAGATGATCAAAAACCTTGAAAACAAAATGGAGAAAAAGCAAGAATCAATTAACAAAGACCTAGAAGAATTAAAGAATAAACATACAGAGACAAACAACACAATTACTGAAATTAAAAATACTCTAGAAGGAATCAGTAGCAGAATATCTGAAGTAGAACAAATCAGTTAGCTGGAAGATAAAATGGTAGAAATAACTTCTGAAGAGCAGAATAAAGTAAAAAGAATGAAAAGAACTGAGGATAGTCTCAGAGACCACTGGGACAATATCAAACACACCAACATTCAAATTATAGGGGTCCCAGAAGAAGAAGAGAAAAAGAAGGGGTATGAGAAAAATTTGGAAGAGATTGTAGTTGAAAATTTCCCCAACATGGAAAAGGAAATAGTCAATCAACTTCAAGAAGTACAAAAAGTCCCATACAGGATAAACCCGAGGAGAAACACACCAAGATACATACTAATCAAACTAAAAAAGACTAACCACAAAGAATATTAAAAGCAGCAAGGGAGAAGCAACAAGTAACATACAAGGGAAACCCCATACACTTAACAGCTGATCTTTCAGCAGAAACTCTGCAGGCCAAAAGGGAATGGCAGGATATATTTAAAGTACTGAAAGGGAAAAATCTACAACCAAGATTACTGTACCCAGCAAGGATCTTATTCAGAATTTATGGAGAAATAAAAAGCTTCTCAGACAAGAAAAAGTTAAGAGAATTCAGTACCACCAAATCAGCTTTACAACAAATGTTAAAGGGACTATTACGGTCAAGAAATACAATAGGAGAAAAAAAGATCTACAAAATCAACACCAAATAATTAAGAAAATGGCAATAAGAACATATATATCAATAATTACTTTAAATGGAAATGGATTAAATGCTGCAACCAAAAGACACAGACTGGCTGAATGGATACAAAAACAAGACCCATATATATGCTGTCTACAAGAAACCCACTTCAGACCTCAAGACACATGTAGACTGAATGTGAGAGGACGGAAAAATATATTCCATGCAAATAGGAAGCAAAAGAAAGCTGGAGTAGCAATCCTCATATCAGACAAAATAGACTTTAAAATAAAGAAGAGTACAAGAGATAAGGAAGGACACTACATAATGATCAAGGGATCAATCCAAGAGGAAGACATAACAATTGTAAATATCTATGCATCCAACATAGGAGCACCTCAATACATAAGACAAACCCTAACAGACATAAAAGGAGAAATTGACAGTAACACAATAATAGTAGGAGACTTTAACACCCCACTCACACCAATGGACAGATCATCAAAACAGAAAATTAATAAGGAAACACAAGTCTTAAATGATGCATTAGATGAGATGGATCTCATTGATATCTTCAGGACATTCCATCCAAATGCAGAGGAATACACCTTCTTCTCAAGTGCACATTGGAACATTCTCCAGGACAGACCACATCTTGGGTCACAAAACAAACCTCAGTAAATTTAAGAAAACTGAAATCATATCAAGCATCTTCTCCTACCAAAATGCTATGAGACTAGATATCCATTACAAGGAAAAAAGTGTAAGAAACACAAACACATGGAGTTTAAACAACACGTTTCTAAATAACCAACAGGTTACTGAAAAAATCAAAAGGGAAATAAAAAAATTTCTAGAAACAAATGACAATGAGAACATGACAACTCAAAACCTATGGGATGCAGCAAAAGCAGTTCTAAGAGGGAAGTTAATAGCAATACCATCCTACCTCAAGAAACAAGAAAAACATTGAATAGACAACCTAACTTTACACCTAAAACAACTGGAAAAAGAAGAACAAAAATAATTGCCAAAATTAGTAGAAGGAAAGAAATCATAAAGATCTGAGCAAAAATAAAGGAAAAAGAAATGAAAAAAACAATAGTAAAGATTAATAAAACTAAAAGCTGGCTCTTTGAGAAGATAAACAAAACTGATAAACCTTTAGCCAGACTCATCAAAAAGAGAGAGAGAGAGAAGATTCAAATCAACAAAATTTAAAATGAAAAAGGAGAGGTTACAACAGACAATGAAGAAATACAAAGGATTATAAAAGACTATTATGAACAACTATATGGCAATAAAATAGATAATCCGGAAGAAATGGACAGATTCTCAGAAAAGTTCAATCTTCCAAGACTGAACCAGGAAGAAATAGAAATTATGAACAACCCAATTACAAGCACTGACATTAAAGCTGTGATCAAAAATCTCCCCAAAAACAAAAGCCAGGGACCAGATGGCTTCACAGGAGAATTCTATCAAACATTTAGAGAAGAGCTAATGCCTATCCTTCTAAAACGCTTTCAAAAAATTACAGAGGAAGGAACACTTCCCAACTCATTCTACAAGGCCACCATCACCCTGATACCAAAACCAGACAAAGACAACACAAAAAAAGAAAACTATAGGCCAATATCACTGTTGAACATAGATGCAAAAATCCTCAACAAAACTTAAGCAAACAGAATTCAGTAACACATCAAAAAGCTCATACAGCATGATCAAGTTGGGTTTATTCCAGGGATGCATGGATTCTTCAATATATCCAAATCAATCAATATGATATACCATATTAACAAATTGAAAAATAAAAACCATATGATCATCTCAATAGATGCAGAAAAAGCCTTTGACAAAATTTAGCACCCATTTATGATTAAATGGACAAAAAAAAGGACATAGAAAGAACCTACCTCAACACAGTAAAAGCCATATATGATAAGCCTACAGCAAACATTATTCTCAATGGTGAAAAACTGAAAGCAGTCCCCCGAGATCAGGAACAAGACAAGGGTGTCCACTTTTGCCACTATTATTCAAAATAATTCTAGAAGTCCTAGCTACAGCAATCAGAGAAGAAAAAAAAAATAAAAGGAATCCAGATTGGAAAATAAGAAATAAAATTCTCACTGTTTCCAGATGAAATGATACTGTACATGCTGCTGCTGCTGCTAAGTCGCTTCAGTTGTGTCCGACTCTGTGCGACCACATAGATGGCAGCCCACCAGGCTCTGCCATCCCTGGGATTCTCCAGGCAAGAACACTGGAGTGGGTTGCCATTTCCTTCTCCAATGCATGAAAGTGAAAAGTGAAAGTGAAGTCGCTCAGTCATGTCTGACTCTAGCGACCCCATGGACTGCAGCCTACCAGGCTCCTCCATCCATGGGATTTTCTAGGCAAGAGTACTGGAGTGCGGTGCCATTGCCTTCTCTGGATACTATACATAGAAGACCCTAAAGACAGTATCAGAAAATTATTAGAGCTAATCAGTGAATTTAGCAAAGTTACAGGATGAAAAATCAATACACAGAAATCACTTGCATTCTATATACTAATGAATGGTTGTTGCTGAACCACGAAAGATGCTGGGATTCTTGTCCTCCGGAGAAGAATTCAATCCAGGGCCAGAGACGAGGCTTGATAATTCGGAGCTTTTGTGTAATAAAGTTTTATTAAAGTATAAAAGAGATAGAGAAAGTTTCTGACATAGACATCAGAAGGGGGCAGAAAGAGTACCCCCCTGCTAGTCTTTAGCTGGATGTTAAATAGCTACTAGCAGTCCGCTAATTAAAGAAAGGAAATGTCTCAAAACTCAGAGACTGGCACCAGGCTCTTCACCCACAAGATGCATTTTGAGATAATCTTGGCACCAGGTGAGTCATCCCAGGCCATAAAATGATTGACGTCAATCTTGAAGAACGGCAGATTTCCATATAAATATACAGTTTCATTAACACGGATTAAGAGAACAATGTATGAGTATAACATACTGGTTTGTCAAGTTGGTTCTGAGCCTTTACAGGGAACAATTTGAAGACAGAGTGTGGGGTAAATGCATAGTACATTAACATAGCCTAAGACAAAAATTTCCATAAGAAAAATTCATTGGTTAGCTCAAGGTTTGAGAAAAGTTAAGTTCAGGTGGAACCAGGTATCATGGCAACATAGAATTTTAAGAGCAACCTCTTTTTAAATTCTTATACAGAAGGGGAAAAAAATGTAACACTAGTTTGTTTCCTCCTGCTGCTTAAGAGAGAGATAAAAAATGTCTGACACTTGCAGCCTATTTCCTCTGTTTGGAGACCCCTGGCCTTCCTGCCTGTTACCCTTTCACTAACAATGAAAAATCAGAAAGAGAAATTAAGGAATCAATCCCATTCACCGCTGCAACAAAAAGAATTCAATATCTAGGAATAAACTTACCTAAGGAGACAAAATTGGAGAAGGAAATGGCAACCCACTCCAGTGTTCTTGCCTGGAGAATCCCAGGGAGGGGAAGCCTGGTTGGCTGCCATCTATGGGGTCACACAGAGTCGGACACGACTGAAGCAATGCAGCAGCAGCAGCAGTAAGGAGACAAAAGAACTGTACACAGAAAATTATAAGACATTAATGAAAGAAATCAAAAAACAACATAAACATATGGAGAGATATTCCATGTTTCTGGGTAGGAAGGATCAATATTGTGGAAATGACTATATTACCAAACACAATCTACAGATTTAATGTGATCCCTATCAAATTACCAATGGCATTCTTCACAGAACTTGATCAAAAAATTTTCACAATTCATATGGAAAAACAAAAGACCCCAAATAGCCAAAGCAGTCTTGAGAAAGAAGAATGGAGCTGGAGGAATCAACCTTCCTGACTTTAGATTATACTACAAAGCTACAGTCATCAAGAGAGTATGGCACTGGCACAAAAACAGAAGTATAGACCAATGGAACAAGAGAGAAAGCCCAGAAATACACCCACACACCTATGGGTACCTTATTTTTGACAAAGGAGGCAAGAATATACAATGGGACAAAAACAGCCTCTTCAGTAAATGGTGCTGGGAAAACTGGACAGCTACATGTAAAAGAATGAAATTAGAACATTTCCTAACACAAAGATAAACTCAAAATGGATTAAAGGCCTAAATGTAAGACCAGAAACTATAAAACTCTCAGAGGAAAACATAGGCAGAACACTTGATGACATAAATCAAAGCAAGATCCTTTATGACCCACCCCTTAGATTAACGGAAATAAAAACAAAAGTAAACAAGGGTGACCTGATTAAACTTAAAAGCTTTTGCACAGCAAAGGAAACCATAAGCAAGGTGAAAAGACAACCTTCAGAACAGGAGAAAATAATAGCAAATGAAACAACTGACAAAGGATTAATTTCCAAAATACACAAGCAGCTCATACAACTTAATGCCAGAAAAACAAACAGCCCAATCAAAAACTGGGGAAAGGACCTAAACAGACATTTCTCCAAAGAAGACCTACAGATGGCTAACAAACACATGAAAACATGCTCAACATCACTCATTATTAGAGAAATGCAAATTAAAACTACAATGAGATATCACCTCACACAGGTCAGAATGGCCCTCATCAAAAAGTCTACAAACAATAAATGCTGGAGAAGGTGTGGAGAAAAGGGAAATCTCTTGCATTGTTGGTGGGAATGTAAAGTGATACAGCCACTAAGGAATACAGTATGCAGATTCCTTAAAAAACTAGGAATAAGACCAACATATGACCAGGTAAACCCACTCCTAGGCATATACCTTAAGGAAACCAAAAGGAAAGAGACACATGTATCCCATTTTTCATCTCAGTCCTACTTACAGTAGCTAGAACATGGAAGCAACCTAGATGTCCATCGAAAGATGAATGGATAAAGAAGTAGTGGTACATATACACAATGGAATGTTACTCAGCCATAAAAAAGAATGCATTTGAGTCAGTTCTAATGAGGTGGATGAACCTAGAACCTATTACACAAAGTGAAGTAAGTCAGAAAGAGAAAGATAAATATCTTATTCTAATGCATACATATGGAATCTAGAAAAATGGCACTGAAGAATTTATTTACAGGGCAACAATGAAGAAACAGACATAGAGAATAGACTTATGGACTTGGGGAAGCAGAGGAGAGGATGAGTTGTATGGGAAGAGTAACATGGAAACTTACATTACCATATATAAAATAGATAGCCAACAGGAATTTGCTGTATGGCTCAGGAAACTCAAACAGGGGCTCTGTATCAACCTAGAGGAGTGGGATGGGGAGAGAGATAGGAGGGATTTTCCAAAGGGAGGGGATATATGTATACCTATGACTGATTCGTGTCTAGGTTTGACAGAAAACAGCAAAATTCTGTAAAGCAATTATCCTTCAATAAAAAATAAATTAATTTTTTTTAAAAAAAGCAGAGACATTACTTTATAGACAAAGGTTGTTTTTTTTCCAAAGCTATGATTTTTCCAGTAGTCGTGTATGAATGTAAGAGTTGGACCATAAAGAAAGCTGAATGCCAAAGAGCTGATGATTTTGAACTGTGGTGTTGGAGAAGACTCTTGAGAGTCCCTTGGACTTCAAAGAGATCCAACCAGTCCATCCTAAAGGAGATCAGTCCTGGGTGTTCATTGGAAGGACTGATGCTGAAGCTGAAACTCCAACACTGTGGCCAGCTGATGCAAAGAACTGACCCATTGGAAAAGACCTTGATCCCGGGAAAGATTGAAGCCACAAGGAGAGGGGCCAACAGAGGATGAGATGGTTGGATGGTATCACTGACTCAATGGACATGAGTTTGAGTAAAACTCCAGGAGTTGGTGATGGACAGGGAAGCCTGGTGTGCTGCAGTCCAGGGGGTCACAAAGAATTGGATATGACTGAGTTAATGAACCAAACTTAAACATGATAAAAAAGCAGAATGTTATGTCCCAGATGAAGGGACAAGATTAAACCCCAGAAAAACAACTAAATAAAGCAGAGATAGGCAACCTTCTAGAAAAAGAATTCAGAATAATGATAGAGAAGATGATTCAGGATCTCAGAAAAAGAATGGAGGCAAAGATTGAGAAGATCCAAGAAATATTTATCAAAGACCTAGAAGAACTAAAGAACAACAAACAAAGATGAATATAATACATTAGAAGGAATCAATAGCAGAGTAACTGAGGCAGAATAGATAAATGACCTGGAGAACTCCTGTGCCATGTGCTCTCTTAGTCACTCAGTCGTGTCCAACTCTTTGTGACCCCATGGTCTGTAGCCCATCAGGCTCCTCTGTCCATGGAGATTCTCCAGACAAGAATACTTGAGTGGGTTGCCATGCCCTCCTCCAGGGTTTATTTATAACCCAGGGATTGAACCCAGATATCCTGCATTACAGGCAGATTCTTTACAGTCTGAGCCACTGAGAAAGCCCAACCTGGAAGACAGAATGGTGGAAATCACTGCTGCAGAACAGAATGTAGAAAAAAGAGTGAAAAAAAATGAAGACAGGCTAAGAGACCTCTGGGACAAGATTAAACGCACAAACATTTGCATTATAGGGGTCCCAGAAGAAGAAGAGAGCAAGAGAGGACCTGAGAAAATATTGAAGAGATAATAGCTGAAAACTTCCCTAACATGGGACAGGAAATAGTCAACCAAGTCCAGGAAGCACAGAGAGCCTAGGATGGATAAACCCAGGAGGAATACACCGAAACACATAGTAATCAAACTGATAAAAATTAAAGACAGAGATAAAATATTGAAAACAACAAGGGGAAAATGACAAATAACATTTAAGGGAATGTTACCCATCAGGCTATCAGTTGATTTCTCAACAGAAACTCTACAAGCCAGAAGAGAATGGCATGATATATTTAAAGTGATGAAAGGGAAAAACCTACAACCAAGAATACTCTACCCACCATGACTCTCATTCAGACTTGATGGAGAAATCAAAAGCTTTCCAGATAAGCAAAAGTTAAAAGAATTCAGCACCACTAAACCAATTTTACAACAAATGCTAAAGGAACTTCTCTAGGCAGGAAACAGAAGAGACAGAAAAGATCTACAGAAAATAAACCCAGAACAATTAAGAAAATGGTAATAGGATCATACATATTGATAATTATCTTAAATGTAAATGGATTAAATGCACCAACCAAAAGACATAGACTGACTGGGTGGATGGAAACGTGTATGTGTGCATTTCCACTTATTACATCACTCTGCTTGAGCCCCCCGAAAATTGTATGTAAGTATTTTATACTGTTAAGTTAATCATGTATGGCTTGCAATTGTAATTATCTTTTATTTTTTGTCTGGCTATTGATTGCAAAAACTGATAAACATCTTTTATTATTGTGATTATATAACTATTACTCACTTAACACCACTGTATCATGATTGATCAACAGAAAAATAACAGAACTCCAAGACTAACTCCAAGAACTAACAAGAACTGCTTCTAATGAGCAGTCATGTTTAAAAACAACTGGACTATATGATGATCTTTTACTTTTACCTAGTTGGTTTCACTTTTTCAATTTCATATTCAGTGCTCCCATTTCATTTAGTTTATATTTTCCAATTTCTCTGTCTCTTCTTTTTTTTTTTTGATGTTCTTTGTCAAGCCTTTATCAAGTGCAGTAGAAAAGCTTGTGTATACATATATATAAACATATTATAAAAAATATGAATTTTTTGTGCAAAAACATTATGACATTTTGATTCCACTTGCTTGAAACTTAGTATGAATAGAATGCTAGATTTCTAACTAAAAAAATAGACATGCAACAAGCAACAAGGGCTTACTGTATGGCATAAGATACTATACTCAATACCTTATAATAACCTATGATAGAAAATAATTTAGAAAACAATATATGTGTATTTGTATAACTGAATCACCTTGCTGTGCACCTGAAACATTGTAAGTCAACTATACATCAATAACATATATATATATTTTTTTTTTTTTTAAGTGTTGGTTAGGATGTAGATAAAATTAGAATTCTCACACATAGCTAGAAGGATTGTAAAATAGTACAGCCACTTTGGAAAAGAGATCAGCAGTTCCTCAAAATATTAAACATAAAATTATATATGACCCAGCAATTTTATTCCTAGTCATATATCCAAGAGAAATGAAAACACATGTCCACACAAAAATCTGTTCACAAATGTGCTGAACAGCATTATCATAATAGCCAAGAGAGTTCCCTGGTGGCCTAGTGGTTAGAATGCTGGATTTTCACTGCCATGGCCCAGGTTCAATACCTGGTCAGGGAACTGAGATCCTGCAAGCTGTGAAGGACAAAACGGGGGGGAAAATAGCCAAAAAGTGGAAACAACTCAAATGTCCATCCTTGTAAATGACTTAAAAAATGTAGTAAATGAAGAACTAGTACACGCTACATCATGGATGATAGAAAAATGCACGAGGTTCTAAAAGAAGTATAGATGAGGGGTACGGTGGGTATAAGTAAGGATGATTTCAGCTGCAAATGAGAGAATATCCAATTCAAGCTGGATTCAAAAGCAAAGGGATTTATTGTCTTATACATCAAGGAGTCAGGAAGAAGGATAGTTCCAGGGTAGTTAAGTCAGAAACTCAGTGGCATCTTTAGGATTCCAATTATTTCCATCTTTCTGTCCCTCCATTCTCTTATTGGCCTTTGCCCTCAGGCCTGTCCCTTTATGATCACAAAGTGGCTTCCACAGCTCCACATGTTATTTCCTCACCAGCAACATTCACATACTAGAAGAGAGAATATCCCTTTTGGATTCCTTCTGAAGAGTTAGATACACTTTCCCAGAAGTTTCCATCAGACCTTCCCTCATGTGCTGGTAATCAGAATTATATCACTTGGTAATTCCCAAAACAACCACGGGTAAGAACAGATTTATTACTATTGGCTTAAAGCAGTCAAGATTCAACCCCTAGATCCAGGAAGATGTCTAGCCACCCGTGATGCTAAAAAATCAGAGTGTTGTCTGGCGGGAAGAAGATAAGGTATGTGGAAGCAACCAACATCTGCCATAGTGGGAAAAAAGGAAGTGATCCAGAAAAGGCAATCCCTGAGCTAAATTTTAACATGCTAGCAGAGATATGACAGATTGGGTGGACCCAGGAAGGAGTAACTTGAAGAGTAGGCAGGGAGAGAAGGCATTCTAGGAGAAGGTGACAGAATGAACAAAAGCATAAAGACTAGGAAGAGAGTGAAAAACTATGAGCTATTCATTGAAGTATAAAATAATAAAAGATGGGGTCACGAGTCAGCAAGGAAACTAGGTTTGTCTGTCTATGAGCAAAAGTTTATGAACCTAGAAGAAATAGGTCATACTTGCCTTGAATATCTCCATTCAGTAAATGACTAAAGCTTCCTTATGAAATCAAAATAAAGAATGAAAAAAGGAAAAACTTACAAATGTAAATAGTATCTTTAAACCAATATTCCTATTTTTCCAAACCATATCTCCCGCCCTGCCTCCCTCCTTCCCTCTTTCCCTTTCTTTCTCTCTCCCTCACATCAAACACTACCCCCTCTTTCTTCTAAGAAGCTGGGGCCAGACCTTTCAGTAGCCTGTGTTCACAGGACTGCCCACTTCATGGTGTGGTTTAGGATGAAGTAGTGGCTCCTGCTATAAGATATTGCATTGTATATAAGCCTCTTTCCCTCTAAAACATTTTTGCTGTATAGTTTCCTAGCATAGTTCTATATTCTACTTTGACTGAGTGTTTTTGACCTGGAAAATAGAGATGGCTTAGAAAAATTCAGAAGGGAGAAATGAGGCTGCTAAGCTAAGTTGCTTCAGTCATGTCCGACTCTGTGCAACCCCATAGACAGCAGCCCACCAGGCTCCCCCGTCCCTGGGATTCTCCAGGCAAGAACAATGGAGTGGGTTGCCAGTTCCTTCTCCAATGCATGAAAGTGAAAAGTGAAAGTGAAGTCGCTCAGTAGTGTCCGACTCTTAGCGACCCCCATGGACTGCAGCCCAACAGGCTCCTCCGTCCATGGGATTTTCCAGGCAAGAGTACTGGAGTGAGGTGCCATTGCCTTCTCCGAGAAATGAGGCTACCTGTCAGTAAAACTGAAGTCCATTCCTAATGGGTACATTTGGATTCTGGTGTTCCTATGAAAGGTAACCTGCCTGAAAATTCAATAAAATCCAACTCCCTTCCCCTCCACTCTTTTGTAATGTAATAATGTGAGCCGTGACTGGGATCCCACTCCTGAATCTGGGAAGGCATCTCTAACCACTGTTTCATATTCAGTCTAGGTGTGGCCTCACCATCTTCTAGGCTCAAGGCTCCATAAAGCCAAAAACTTTTTCAGACTTGGTATGAAAAGTAAAATCAATTTTCTGTTTTATATTACTCACAGTTGTGCTTAGTCACTCAGTCATGTCCAACTCTTTGTGATCCCATGGACTGTAGCCCACCAGGCTCCTCTGTCCATGGAGATTCTCCAGGCAAGAATACTGGAGTGAGTGACCATGCCCTCCTCCAGGGGGTCTTCCCAACCCAGGGATCTAACCCAGTTAGACAGTCCCATATGCAGGAATAGAAGGGATAAGGAGAGTGAAAATTAGTTATGTTGTTATATAGGCCTCCCAAGTAAAGGAATATTATTTACTAAGTTCAGACAAGAAGTGAAAGAGATTAGGACAAAGATGGCTCTTTTCTGGTTGCTATTATCAGGAATCACTGTTTTAACAATGGTGAAGATGGCTAATCTTTGTGTTCAAGCCAAAAAAGTTGTTTATACCAATAGCAGGGATAAACTGAAACTAATCAACACCAGTATCCCAGGTCATTCCAGGTAACATTGCAACTGCATCGGACAAATAGGAAAGATAGATACAAAAAAATTATTTGCAAATTCCCCACAAGAAAGGTAAAAACCTATAATCATTAAAAATTTCTCATTTAATAAGGAGAGAAAGCAGATAAAAACATGTTTATAGCCCATATCTGCCAAAGAGAATTAACAACTATGCACTTTAAAACTCTCCTTTCAGTGGGGAATTAGGTGCAATAAAAGCCCAGCACATCTTGTCTCAGCCATGAAATAAAATGATCATCTGCTTATCTATCATTTATTTCATACAGAGGGCTCACACCAATAAAGCTCTGATTTTATATACCTATGAAGGAAGATAAAACCCATAAAACATACTACACACTTTTATAGCTTAAAGATCTGTCTCTCAGAAAGGTGAACAAAATATTTACAAACAAGACTATCTCATTAACTTTTTTATACTGATTTTTTTTCACAATACAGCAATTCCCTGGGTTTCTATAGGTCAGAGTCCAGCAATGCTTTAAGGTATCTGAGCTAGATCACTGTAATCCAAATTTCCTTATTAGGAGGAAAATGTTCTTTACACTGTTGTCTAACACCTGCTAAGTGGAGGCAGCCCTGAGCTTACAGTACAAAAAACCTGTCAGCCCCTACCCCTACTCACTGAAGCAGGAGGAAAGAATGGGACCTGAGACCACAACTCAGAGTAGCAAACGTTTGGCAGATTCTTTTGCTGAATCTTTGAATTCTTTCAATTTGACAGAAATTTCCATAATAACGCTATAATCCAGGCACTGGAGAAATAATGAGGTCTCTCAATGAGCTTACTGTCTGGGAGGGGAAAAGATGATCCTAATACAATCTGTTACAAGTAAAACAGAAGTGGGCACAAGTTGTAGTAAAGGATGTGGGCAAGGTCAACCATGCTGCAGATAGGTGGGGCTGAGGAGATTCCATGGAAGGGGTCTCAGAAGATGCTTCAGCATCATTAAAGTGATGTATTATGTTGTATTATGTTATTAAATAACATTTCATATCTGTTAATGAGGTTGTAAAATTTTTTAAATAATTAACAATGATTATGTTTTCTCATAAAAGCGTATAGGAGAGTATTATCTATAAGAAACCACACACACCTTGACCCCACTGTCATCATAGACAGGTCTCTAATTCCTTCTCCTATCCCTTCACAAGATTCCTACCCTGGATGGGGATGGAGATCAGGAAATGTTATTAGAATGATGGGGGTGGGGAGGATGCAAAGGAATAAAAGTGCCAGATTTAAAGGAGGAAAGAAGTAACTATAGCCTCCCTTTCCTGACTTCAAATTTCCCATCTGCAGCAGCCTGAGTTGGAGAAAGAAACAAGACTTAACTGTAAATCAAGATTAAACGTTTAACTATGACATGGGACTAGAAAGCATCTTTGGTTATCTGAAAATGATGAGAAAAGTTATGGCAATAGCCTTAAATTTCATTCAAGGGCAAAGAAACCACTAGACCCACAGAATAATAAAAGGAGAGTAGTAGACAAAAATAAAATTGCTTCATGATTCAACTCCAAAGCAGCACTTGTTCAATAGAAGATATATAGCTGAAGTATAAGAAAGAGATGGAGGGAAGTAAGAAGGAAAAGAAAACTAGAAGGGGAGAAGAGTGGCTTAAACCACAGAACGGAAAACTTTCCAAAAACAGACTAAAAAGGGAAATCATTTATAACACGGAAGAACCTTGATGATATTATGCTAAGTAAAATAAAACAAAAAGATAAATATTGTATGATTCTACTTATACAGTATTAAATGTTAATTTTATATGTCAACTTTACTAGGCCACAGTACCTAGATATTTATTCAAAAAGTCTGGATGTTGCTGTGAAGGCATTTTTCGACAAAATTAAATGCATCATAATGTGAGTAGGCCTCAACTAATTCAATGAAGACTTTAAGAGGACAAGGACTGACTTCCTCCAAGGAAGAAGAAATTCTGCCTCCGGACAGCCTTCAGAATCAAACTGCAACATCAATTCTTCACTGAACCTCCCACCAGCTGACCCTACCAACCCATGTGAACCAATTACTTAAAATAATCTCTCTCAATCTCACTCTCTCTTACACACACACACACAGCCCTACCGGTTATGTTTCTCTGAAAAACACTAACACAATGAGATGCCTAGAACAGTCAAATTCATAGAGATGGAAAATATAATTGTAGGTGCCAGGGGCTGAAGGGAGAGATGGATGAGGAGGCACTGCTTAAAGAGTACAGTGCTTCCATTTGCAAAATGAAAACAGTTCTGTGGATACAAGGTGGTGATTATGTCACAACAATGTGATTGTACTGAACAGTACCAAACATTACATTGAAAAATGGTAAACAATTTAATATTTATTTATTTGGCTGCACCAGGTCTTAGTTGTAGCATACCAGATCATAGATCTTCATTGTATCATACAGGATCATTTAGTTGCAGCATGCAAAGCCTTAGTGGCAACATGTGGGATCTAGTTTCATGACGAGGGGTGGAACCCTGGGCCCCCTGCACTGGGAGCACAAAATCTTAGCCACTGGAGAACCAGAGAAGTCCCAAGATGATACATTTTATGCTATGTATATTTTACTAAGATCATGGCATCCAGTTCCATCAGTTCAGTTCAGTTGCTCAGTCATGTCCGACTCTTTGCAAATCCATGAACCACAGCACGCCAGGCCTCCCTGTCCATCACCAACGGCCAGAGTCTAACCAAACCCATGTCCATTGAGTCGGTGATGCCATCCAACCATCTCATCTTCTGTCGTCCCCTTTTCCTCTGGCCCTCAATCTTTCCCAGTATCAGGGTCTTTTCCAATGAGTCAGTTCGCATCACCTGGCCAAAGTACTGGAGTTCCAGCTTCAACATCAGCCCTTCCAATGAACACCCAGGACTGATCTGCTTTAGGATGGACTGGTTGGATCTCCTTGCAGTCCAAGGGACTCTCAAGAGTCTTCTCCAACACCCACGGTTCAAAAGCATCAATTCTTCGGCACTCAGCTTTCTTTATAGTCCAACTCTCACATCCATACATGACTACTGGAAAAACCATAGCCTTGACTAGACGGACCTTTGTGGACAAAGTAATGTTTCTGCTTTTTAATATGCTGTCTAGTTTGGTCATAACTTTCCTTCTAAGGAGTAAGAACTTTCCAGTTCCATCATTTCATGGCAAATAGATGGGAAAACAATGGAAAAAGTGACAGACTTTATTTTCTTTGGCTCCAAAATCACTGTGGACAGAGACTACAGCCTTGAAATTAAGACATTTGTTCCTTGGAAGAAAAGCTGTGGCAAACCTAGACAGTATATTAAAAAGCAGAGGCATTACTTTGCTTACAAAGGTCCATCTAGTCAAAGCTATGGTTTTTCACATGCTATACACTGATATGAGAGCTGGACCATAAAAAAGGCTTAGCACCAAAGAATTGATGCTTTTGAACTGTCGTGTTGGAGAAAACTCTTAAGAGTCCCTTGGACTGTAAAGAGATCAACCAATCAATCTTAAAAAAAAAATCAACCCTGAATATTCAATGGAAGGACTGATGCTGAAGTTGAAGCTTCAATACTTTGGCCACCTGATGCAAAGAGCCAATTCATTAGAAAAGACCCTGATGCTGGGAAAGATTGAAGGCAGGAGAAGAAGGGGACGACAAGGACAAGATGGTTGGATGGCATCACTGACTCAGTGGACATGAGTTTCAGCAAACTCCAAGAGATGGTGAAGGACAGAGAAGCCTAGTGTACTGCAGTCCATGGGGTCACAAAGAGTCGGACACAACTGAACAACAACAAAAACACAATTTAAGAAAAAACACAGATGAGAGGATGCTCACTCATGAAGAACATTAATCCAAAGACTGGAAAAGGCTACCAAGAGTCAGACTAGAGAATGAGAAAAGAGCCACAATAGAGTTATGTCACTATGAAATTCCTGAACATCAAGGTTTAAAAAAATTATAAAAGCTTTCAGGACAAAAATGTTATATAAAACGTCAGTTATAAAGGCTTGGAATATAGAATGATTAAATTAGACTTCTCAAAAACCATGATGGAATCTGGAAGCAATATTTTTCAATTCTGAGGAAAACTGCCTTCAACCTAGATTTTTATACTTAGCTGAAGTATTAATCAAGTACAAGAGTACATTTAAGATATTTAAGACAGGTTGAAGAATGTCCTTTACCAAAGTAAGTAAAATGAGAAAACAAACTCAGTATCCAATTAAACAGGAATCTAAAAGGGTGACAGAGAATATTATTAGAGGATGGTTGTACAACAGGCCTAGAGATAGGGACAGGAAATGAGTGGGCGCAAGGAAGGTCTCCAGAGAAAAAGAGGATCTGATGAATCATCTGATGAGCTTGTCCATATACAAAATTGTATTAAGAGAAGTTACACATATCTGTTGAAAAGATCTGTCTCTTACTCCTCCTTCTGAAACCAAGCAAGACCCTGCAGAGCCCACCAGGTACAAGAACCCCGCCATGTCCCCCATTTCTTTTTTGTAGAAAAAACCTTTAGTCTCATAGGCCTTCCCTGAGGTCCAACAAGCAGATTCAATCAGTTACTAATTAGGGAGGTGAGAGAATGTGAAATTAAAGAAAAAACAATCAAGAAATAATAGTTCAGAGTCCTAATTCCTCCTCAGGGGATATATGTAACAATGAATTGTTCTGCAGGCACTAAGACCCCACTCAGGTGGAAGCTGTTGACAACATACTGAGCACAAGCACAGAGACCCCAGACTGGTTGGAACCAACAGGCTGATAATTCAGATACTTGGATACACTACCCTGTTACCTCATCATTAACCAATCAGAAGAAAGTCAGGCACCCTGAAGCCCTCACCCCAAATTTTGCCTTTATTTTTTTTTAAATTTTTTTAATTTTATTTTATTTTTAAACTTTACAATATTGTATTGGTTTTGCCAAATATCGAAATGAATCCGCCACATTTGGTTAGAAATGCAAAATAAAATTTTTAAATTATATAAGGACCATACATCTATTAGAATGGCCAAAATCCATAATTTTCTTTCTCTGCCAAGAAGGACAGAAGTTAATCACCAGATAAAACAATAAACAGCACCAGAGAAATCTGTGTAACAAACCTTGCTAAAACTAGTCTGTGTCTTCCATTAATTTCCCCATATATTTGCCTTCCCACAATTTGCCACCCTAGAAGCACAAAGTCATTTTCCTTTGTCTTGTCACTTCTCTAAAAATTTACTGGTCTTTTGTTAAGAAGCTATATACGCCCAAATTCTAACCACCCCTTAGAGTTTCTCATTTCTGAGGGCTCCCATGTGCATGCACAATGCATATGCTAATAAACTTATTTTTCTTTTCCTAATTTATCTTCTGTCAGTTTAATTTACAGCCCCCAGCTAGAGAACCCAGGAGGGCAGAGGGGAAAAAGTTAAGTTTTTCCTCTCCTACAGCTACAAACTGTATGATTCAACCAAATAACATTCTGGAAATAAATGTTATTTCTCCACAAAACTGTGGAGACTGTAAAAAAGATCAGTGGTTGCCAGAGGTTAGTGGAGAGAAAAAGATGAACAGAAGGACCACAGAGGATTTTTAGGGCAGTAAAACTATTCCATATGATACTATAATGGTGGATTTGTGTCATTATACATTTGTCCAAACCCAGAGAATGTATAACATCAAGAGTGAAGCCTAATACAAACAATGGACTTTGGGTGATAATGATGTGTTAAGACAGGCTCATCTATTGTAACAAATGTACCACTCTGGTGGGGGATGATAATGAAAGAGGTTATGCATATGTGGGGGTAGGGGGTATATGGGAAATCTCTGTACCTTCTGTTCAATTTTGCTATGAACTTAAAACTGCTCTAAAAAATTGTGATTTTTTTAAAAAATGTGTATTGTAAAAAGCATGGCATGAAAATATTATATAGGATCTAACTCTAATAGTGTCTTTACATAGGAGCGCATAACCAGGTAAAGCCAATGGGGAGTCAGAACAGAGACTAGGGAGTTTGGTCCAGCCTTGAGTCAGCACTTCACCATCTGGGAACATCTTGGATACATCAATTCCCTCTAGTGGGTACATATTCTTCCACTGAGGCCCTAAGAAGTCATACTAGACCCACATGTGTTTGATTAATCAGGAGTCCCACAAAAGGATACATTGGAAAAAAATAATTTGTGATCAAATAACTTTGGGAAGCACAATATAACTAAACTGTCTCTTGGAAACACTGATACACACTAACATTTTAAAGGGGGTGTGAAATCTTATTATAAAGAAAACTTTCCATTTTTTTTAACCTTCTTCATAAATCTCTTGGATCATGTGTCTTCCTCACCATGTTTCCCCTTTGAACCTCTTGACAGGTCTCTAAACTATTGTTCTGTAAGAAACATAAGGAAACACCACCTCTTCTTGTCAATTCAAGCTGCTATGGCAAAATACCATAAATTGGGTAGCTATAGACAACAGATAGGAGAAGGCAATGGCACCCCACTCCAGTACTCTTGCCTGAAAAATCCCACGGACAGAGGAGCCTGGTGGGCTGCAGTCCATGGGGCCGCGAAGAGTCGGATACGACTGAGCGACTTCCCTTTCGCTTTTCACTTTCATGCATTGGAGAAGGAAATGGCAACCCACTCCAGTATTTTTGCCTGGAGAATCCCAGGGATGGGGGAGCCTGGTGGGCTGCTGTCTGTGGGGTCGCACAGAATCAGACATGACTGAAGCGACTTAGCAGCAGCAGCAGACAACAGATAATTATTTCTCACAGTGTGGAGGCTAGAGACCTGAAATTAGGGTGCTGGGTTGGTCAGGTTCTGGTGAGATCCCTCTTTCAAATTGCAGACTACTATTCTCTTATTATGGTCCTCTCATGGAAGAAAGAGGGCAAGAGAGCTCTCTGGAATTCCTTTCATGAGGGCACTAATCCCATTCATAAGAGCTCTACCCATCATGACCTAGTAACCTCTCAAAGGCTCCATGTAATAGTACCATCATGCTGCTGCTGCTGCTAAGTCACTTCAGTCATGTCTGATTCTGTGTGACCCCATAGATGGCAGCCTACCAGGCTCCCCCGTCCCTGGGATTCTCCAGGCAAGAACACTGGAGTGGGTTGCCATTTCCTTCTCCAATGCATGAAAGTAAAAAGTGAAGGTGAAGTTGTTCAGCCATGTCTGACTCTTAGCGACCCCATGGACTGCAGCCTATAGTGGGGGTTAAAATTTCAACATATGAATTTGAAGGGGACACATCCAGTCTAGTAACACTACCCTAATATAATTTCCAAGATGAATATTCTTACATTCCTTCGTTACATAAGATTCCACAGCAATACTCATACAATGGCTCTTGGATAGATTAAAGAAAAGGTACTAATACTTAAATTATTTCTTGCCCTGACTTATTTCTTCAGTGCTGTGCAATAACTTTAAAAGAAGTCATTTAATATAAGATTATGAGTGTCATTTCAGAAATAAAATTCCCATAAAATGAATGATCATTTCAAAGCACAGCTTGGATCTACAGAATCATATTATATAAAACTTTTATATGTAGCATAAGTTATATAACAGATGAAAGTCTTCTTCTCTGAAAAAATGAATAAAACACACACACAGAGGCACTGCCAAAGTGTCAGTGTTTTAACAAAGAAAGGAACCAATTCAGTCATTTCTAGGCAAATAACAAATCTTCCTCTTCTGATTAAAAACAAATCTTAATAAAGAAAATACAATGTATTATTCCATAGCTGTAAACTAATTGGCTTACGAATTTCTGAACAGAGTTGAAGGGAACTTTTATCTGTCAATGCCACACTGTAGAAAACACTGCTACCTAGATGCAGAGAGAGAGAGAGAACCTGATTAAAATGCAGTCAATAAGAAGTGTCCGTCATAGATCATAGAGTGCTGAGAGGTGCTCTTGCTTTAATGCCCTGCAAACTGTGGGAGCAGATGCTGTTATTGACTCAGGAGAGCCATCAAGGAAACATAAATATGAAATAGCAGTTATGCAAGAATGTTTAGGGGCCTTGTGGAAGCAAAGGGAGAAGGGGCTTCAAAGCATATCTACCAGGATAAGGCTCGAGAGAGAAGTCTGAATTTATAACAGTCATCAGCTATAGAAGATGCTGGAGACCTTGACATCATTAGCAACAACTCTGAGTAGATCTTTCCCCTGTGGGAAGTATTTATTGGTCAGTTTATAGTCATTATTCCCAATTCTTCCAATTAGGGTTACATGAAAAATCCAACCTGCCAGAATTAAGATTCCATAGAGCTCTGTCTCCCCCAAATCATCACCAGAATCAAGCAGGAAAAAAATATCCCTGTCCAGGTCAATTTAAAAATAAATTGCCATCTGCCACTGGCAGGAAAACTTCTTTGGCCACAGAACAAAGAGACTATTCCAAAGCCATTGCTAAGTACCTGCTACAGCAAAGAATAAAAACCAAGTGTTCACACAGGCTCTGAGGCTTACAGTTATTAGTACAAAATACGCATATTTTCCACTTCGTTAGCATTTGGTCAACTCATCTTTTGTTTTCTCTGGATCCACAAGCACACACTTAACTTGAAAATGATATTTTCTCTAAATTAGTTATCAGTAGAAACTAGAGTAAACCTATCTGGTAAGACATCAAGTTGATAAAAATTATCAAGCAGAAAAAAATATCATTAGATGTTGGTGACGACAAACTAAAATTCAACAAGTAGAAAAATTAAAAGCAAGAAATCACGTTTTTATCATGTGAGGCAACTGCATTTTACACTTTCAGTGCACCATGTGGGCCACCAGCCCCCTCTTCACTCCTATACCGTGAGGCACCATGGAACTGGCCAGTAAGAGAACTCAGCCACGGTCCACTGACAGAAGACTTTATTCCTGCTAATATGGCTGAGGTTTCATAGTAAAGGAAATCCTAAGATCACAAAGCTCCTTTGTCCAAGATCCATTGTGATTGCCTTATCAGCAAACAAACAAAGTGTTGTCTGTCTTATCAGCAAACAAAAGATGTGGCCAACAAACCACCAACCACTGTAGCCTCCGGCAAAGGAGCACCCTGAAGGAGAAATACTGCCCTCAACAGTTCAGATGCATTTCAAAGGAATAATTTCAAGCACGTCAGGCGTCTTCCCAAAGAAAAGCATTAAATTCATTGAGTTTGTTTTCTTTAATTAACAGTACTCTTTTTTTTTTTTTTTTACTCTTTAGCTAGCTTCTCTCAATGTTAAAATCTTTTTATTTTTTTATTGAAGGATACTTGCTTCGTTGTTTTCTGTTAAACCTCAACATGAATCAGCCATAGGTATACATATATCCCCTCCCTTTTGAACCTCCCTCCCATCTCCCTCCCCGTCCCCACCCTCTAGGAATTAACAGTACTCTTTTGATGTTCTAACTACCTGGTTTTTGTTGCAAAAATGCCTGTATATCCTGGCTCCCCACCTTACCTCTTCAGTGTAGTCCCTTAGAGTTATCCAACAGGCTGCCTTCTTAAGGGCTTAAGCCCTCAACAAGTCTGCTGAATAAAACATAATTCTCAACTTTTAGGCTGTACATTTTTTTTTTAATCAACATGATGACATGTATTTAGGATTAAAATTAATTATGGTTGACTTTCTAGAGAGATTAGGGGATTTGGGGGTATTTTTCTAATTGAACCTTCTTAAACTGAATTATATTTTTCTTGGAAGGAACAGGAAATTATCCTCTATATATTTTTTAAGTTATAGTTTTTAAGTTTCAGAGTTTATGATGTCCACATTATTTTATCCTTTTTGAAAGGGATCAGGACATGCCACACCAAAATATGCCACTGTGGCATAAAAATTATTTCAAACTGAAGGCATGTAAGTTCCTGAAACCCTTCATGTGCTAAAAGCAGAGACTTCAAAAGAACTCAAGTGTCAAAAGTCCCTTCCCTAGGGGCAACTCTAATCTTGAGACTTACAACTTAAGTAGGTTCTACACCCAACAAGATGTCACAAAACTGTCATACCTCCCATCTATTGTCCTAAGAGCCCCTTTATCATTCCCAAAAAGTCTTTTCTATTCAATAAATTTCCTTCCTCCTGCCTGCCTTCTAATAAGTCAGTTGTTTTCCCAATGCTTTTTTCCCCTTTCCCAAGTAACAGGATATATAAACCCTAAATGCTGACTACTCCTTTGAGTTATTCATTCTGAGCAATCCCATGAGTATGCATGTTTTTTCTTCTCTTACTAATTGTTGTTTGTCACTTTAATTTGCAGGCCTTCAGAACTAAAGAAGAGAGGGTAGAGGACAGACGTCCAATTTGTTTTGGGGTGAATTGAGGGAAAATTCTGCTCAACATAAACTGCTAACTGCTAAGTCACTTCAGTCATGTCCGACTCTGCGATCCCATAGACGGCAGCCCACCAGGCTCCCCCGTCCCTAGGATTCTCCAGGCAAGAACACTGGAGTGGGTTGCCATTTCCTTCTCCAATGCATGAAAGTGAAAAGTGAAAGTGAAGTCGCTCAGTCGTGTCCGACCCTCAGTGACCCCATGGACGAAAGTTCATACCTCCTTTTGCATGCCCTCAAATCCCCTATTATTGGCAGCACATGGCCAAGGTGTTTTGTGTCTCAAATGAGAAAAAAATTAAATTATGGAAGCTGCCTCTGGATCCACGGTTGAAGCATAACTTATCTAAGAGCAGACTCTTGTTAAGCAGGCTATCATTTGAATGGTAACTCTTTCTGTGATGCAAGTAAAAGGCAGGCAAGTAGCCAAGTCCTGGAGGAAACCTGTGAGGCTTGATAAAGGCCCTCCCACCTAAGACCCCACCTGTATGTAGCACTCAGGAGAAGTTGGCCATTTTATTTAAGGATCCTAAGACCCCTGGGAAGAAAGATGCTTAAGCCTCACATGACCCAAGCAGATCAGAGTGGCTTAGAGGGTAGTTCACTGGTGAGAAAAGATATTGAAACCATGTAACTCAGGCTGGGACTTGAACCCACAGTCTTTTAACTGAGATCATACACTTAGTTTAAGGACTTAATGAAGTTCAGTTTCTTGGTATTGCAGAAAGAATTGCAGAAAGAATTCAGTGAGAGACAAAGTGATAGGTAAGAAATGGATTTATTTAGAGAGAAACACACTCCACAAACTGACTGTAGGCTATCTCAGAAGGTGAGAGTGACCTTGAAATATGTTGTAGTTAGTTCTTATGGGTTGAGTGATTTCATAGACTAATGAGTGAGGGGATTATTCCAACTATATCAGAGAGGGGGCAGGGATTTCCAGGAATTAGGCCACCATCCACTTTTTGATCTTTGCTCATCAACTTGGGAACTGTCATGGCACCTGCAGGTGTGTCATTTAGCTTGCTGATGTGTTACACTGAGCATGTACTAAGGCTCAAGGTCGAGTGGAAGTCTACTTATCTGCCATCCTGGACCTATTTGGTTCTAATCAGTTTATGCCCTGTCCTCAGCTATGCCATTCTTTTAAAACTTGTGCCCTGCCCCCTTCTATCCTGTTTCAATATCAAGAGCCCCAAAGTGGGATCATTGTATGGAAAAGGAGTATGGGCAAATCTAGTGTGGACAAAGAATGTTGCCTGCCATTCTAGTAAACAATGAATGCTGCTTACCACCAAGCCATCAGCCACTGCAGCCACTCTGCTGGTACACCCTTAGGGAAATTTAAGATGGAGGAAAACAGGATACTGACCTTAGAAAGTTAAGATGCGTATCAGAGGAATAATTTCAACTACCCCAGACTCTCGTATCTTCCCATACATAGAAAAGCACAAAAACATTAACTTGAGATGCCTGGCTTTTGTGATTTGCAGTAATCTTTTTATGTTTGATTACATGGGCTTTTATTTTGTTTTCAGCAAAAACTCCTATATATCTTGGTTCTTCCCTTACCTCTTTGGAACAGTTCCTCAGAGTTATCTGGCAGGCTGTACCCTGGGTTATAGTCCTTAGTAAGGTCCCCCCAAGAAACACAACCCTCAAATTTTAAGTTGTGCGTTTTCATTTTTGTTTTCAGCCAACACAGGGAATTGATTCTAGCACAGAGAAGGGATGACTGTGCAGCCCATCCATATCCACTGAGCCACAGTGTTAGTCTGTGGAGAAAATAGCTGATCACGTCAACATAAGCCTGAAGCCGGAGCTAGGTTCCAAGCCTCAGCCTTTATAAGGATCTGGGCAAAAAAAAAGGTATCAGTGAAGAAATAGACAAAATCAGGCTATTCAAGATACTTAGCAGCAAAACTCAGTGACAACATCTCAACAGGCAGATAATGGACTGTCAGGACTTCCCACCATGCTTTTTGCCTGACGTTAAGGAAAGACTGAAACTTTGGTCAAAGGGTCCTTGAACAATTGGGAAGGGCAAAAAAAAAAAACAAAACACAGTGGGAAATACTTGATTTCTTGACAAATAAGGCATGTGAGGATTAACAGCATGAAGTGATGTTTTTCCTGAAGCAGGTGAAACAGGTCAGATTCATTTAAGACAGATCATGAATTAATAAATTATGCATATCTAATAACATAAATTAAATAAAACTGTTCATTTCTTAACTTTATTTTTATTTGGCTGTGCCGAGTCTTAGTTGTGGCACGCCAGATCTTCAGTCTGTAGTTGCACCAGGCAAACTCGCAGTTGCAGCATGTGGAATCTAGTTCCCTGACCAGCAATTGAACCGAGGCCCCCTGCACTGGGAGCACAGAGTCTTAGCCACTAAAGCACTCAGGTCTCTTGCATTGCAGGCGGATTCTTTACTATCTGAGCCACCAGGGATGCCCACTAGGGCACCAGGGAAGTTTTAAACTGTATTTTTAAACAATGAAAACTAGTAGTCATACCCATTCTCCACCACATGAGGGAGGAGAAAGGGATACCAATTTGAGAAAAACATCTAATTATCTTTCCTTTTTGGAAATATAAAGATGTCAATTTCAACATTCTAACCAGGGCAAAAAAAAAAAAAAAAAATTAAAACAATGAATAAGAAAACTATCTGAATTTCATGTTTCTCTTTGAAGGTTATTTTCACAGGACATGACACTGTTTTCTAAAGTCTTTGGAATCTTACAAGTTCCCTTTGTTTCAATTTTGCTTGCAAGGGCAGATTTATATTAGCAGGAAACAAGTTAGCAACAATTATTATTATTCACAGAAATCTACTGCACAGAAAAGCGAGATTATGAGTCTAATGAATGTTTCCAGTGCTTTATCAAATTCGGTTATTTGACCCCTTTCAATGACACAGGAAGCTCTCTCTCCCCCAGAAGCTGCAGGAAAGAAAGAACCTTTCATTCTCCTCTTTTGGGGCCTTCTTCATTAAACAGAAAGACTTGCACTCACTGGAACTGTAAGCAAAAAGCAGGCTGTAGATATTAATTTTATTCGTAGAAATGAGGAGAGAAACAAATAGTCTTAGATATAGATGAAAATGGATGGAATAAGTACGAATAGTGGATTAAAGAGAATAAGGCGGTAATCTTTCATTTTACTAGGCTAGGTATTTTAAGATTATTTCTCTCTCCTAACTTCAGGCACCCCGGCCATGCTACACCAAAGGAGCCCTCTGCACATCCTTTACACCGTCTCTATGGCCAAATGGCTCAGTCTTCATTCTTCAATTTTCCAATTGCAAATTCACAAAGGAGAAAAATGCTTGGCCCAACTCATCTTTTAACAGGAGGCTACAGATCTTGGGGACATTATTCTTAGGTCACGTATTCTCCCCTCACACAGTCAACTACCACTGTAACTGTAGGAAGACACAAAGTCCTATTGTTGGATTAGCAACAGCAGAGAAAATTTCAATAAAAAAGAAGGTGGAAGGACTTCCCATGTGGTCCAGTGGTTAAGACTCCATGCTTCCAATTCAGGGGCCATAGGTTCCATCCCTGGTTGAGGAACTAAGATCCTACATGTTTGGTGTCGGGGAAAAAAAAAATTCCAAAAAACAGGGAGGAAGTGAAAGGGGCAGGCAATGATCAATAACTCTTGGTTAACGATAAACTATTTTAAAACTTCGATTAAAATATCTTAGAACTGCACTTACATACATGTTTCTTGGGTTTCTTTATCACTTTTCAATATTAAATTCTGAAGTATCTTTTTTGGTAAGAGTGAAATAAAAAAATGAAGTTTCATAAAATTCAAATGCAGAAGGAAAAGTCAAATCAATTCAAACAAATTTTGAGAACTTTATTCACTTTAGAATATGACAGTCTAAGATCTGATAGATAATATGATGAAACAAACCACCAAGACATTTATTGGGACAGATTTTGCTCTCAGTCTCAAGTACCAAATATCACCCAGCAATCTGTGAATAACTAGTGGTCTTTTCTAGAAGAGAGATAGGGAGGGAGGGGGGCACCAGAATAGCTCAAGCTGTAGATCAGTATGTCACATACTGGATGACAAGTAAACATTTATCAAATGTATTAATGAACCAAAGCTTTGGTTTTATATTACTTTAGCAAAGTGGAAGCAATTAGGTAGTTTTAATTAAGATGCTAATGCAAAGTATTTTTCTAAAGATGGGTTATAATGCAAACAGAAGAGGTGGTTTTAACTAGGCAAAGACAGGCCAAAGTACATGTTGAGCAAAGATAGGAGGTGTGGCCTTACTTGGATTTTTCTTAGTGTGGATGAATTTACCAAAGAATATTACTTCCAAGTATTTAGAAAGCATAGGCCTCAGTTCCTTAGTAGTTTATGGGAACCCAGAGTCCACTCTCAGGACACCTCTGCATAACCAGCAAAGACAACCAGACCATCCGGGGAGCTATCTGCTCTCAAGGACAGGATCTAGGGGTCTAAGCAGGTATGGTATCTCCACACTCCTGTCTTTTTCTGTTCCTTTTGCTGTAGCTACTCCTTCTTCCCCTCTCTTTCTCCCAACTCTGTCCTCTACCACCTTTTAGCTAATGGAGAGCAAGGCAGTGAAGTGTATTTTTGGAGTCATTTGGCCACTGATCTTACTCTGACTTTCAATGCCTGTTGAGAGGTTACTCACCCTCACTATGTATTGATGTTCTCACTGGTAAAATAGGATAATTATTGTACCAATCTCAAGGCACGAGTGAGATGATACTTGTGAGGCTCTAAGAACAGTACCTGGAACATTGTGAGTCTTCAATACATTCAATAATAGTATTCTGACATTTGGAATAAAGGTCTAACATTGGTTACATGGAAAAGGTGTTTGAGCATCACATGTTCATCTTCTTCTTGTCCTCTCAAACTGGACCCAACTTAAAAAGGCTTCAGACGACAAAAGCCCAAACTCAATTTTACCATCTCTATTCACTTAAGTGGATATTGAAAGACTGGAAGGCAAGCTTGAATTCTGCCTTTGAGAACAGGAGGCTATATGTATATTCCACCCATAAAAACACGCTGCCACCTTGAAAGCCAAGTATGTATATTCTACTACCTCTTTCCGCACTGCTACTATTTTTTCCGACTTCTCTTCACATAGCATTTTTATAGATAAAATGTGATCCAACAAGACACCTTATCAGTGAACACTTTTACTGGTAAGTTTCTTTGCTAAGAAAGTTGGCCAGGTGAATTCTCTGTTATTCAAGAGAAACTCTTACTATAAGTGCTTAGTGATGGCACACTGTATAAATTTACAACAGTACCTCTTTAAGCTTCAGTTTCTTATTTAAAAAAAAAAAAGACCATTTTTCTTATTCAATTGCACTATTCAACAGTTTATATTAGAAAAGAGCTACAAGCTTTGTTTTACATTTCTTCAAAATAATAAAAACATTTACTGATGGCTTACTATATTCCAGGCTATGTGTTCTAAACACATTGCATAGAATGTGTCACTGAAGCCTCAAAACAGCACCATGAGATAGATTCTATTACAATACCCATTGTACAGAGGAGAAAGCTGAGGCCCAAACCTATCATGTAACTTTCCTAAAATCATACATTTAATAAAGGATAGAGTCAAGGAGTCTATTACTAAAACCTAGACTTTTAACTACTCTATCATAGATATAAAGAGGACAGTTAAGACTATCTTGCTTTCAGGAACTTCACATATAAGAAGGAAGAAAAGCCATATGTTGCACTGTGCTATTAATTGTGGCTTAAGAGACAGAAATATATTTAATAAAAGGCATAAAGTTGAACTTTGTGATATCTAATTCCTTTACGCATTAAAGAAATATTTATTTAATGTTCACATTGTGCCAGACCCGGTTTTAAATATCCACAATGGTAGACAGGTGCTTGATACCATTAGCCAAGAAGGAAATAAAAATTAAATCACAAGGAGATAAACCAAGGCCAGTTAGCAGAATGGCTAAAGTGAAAAAGACAAAGAATTACAAGGGTTGACAATAACAAGGAAGTGAAGAAACCAGAAGTCTCACTTATTCCTGATAAGAATGTAAAAAGCTACAATCTCTTTGGAAAACTTGGTAGTTAATAACATTAAAACAACTATTCTATGATCCTGTAATACTACTCCTAAGTATGTATCCTAAAGAAATAAACTCATAGCAATAGATCTACCCACAAAGATTTGTGTAACATTTATAGCATGCTAAGTCGCTTCAGTCATGTCCTACTCTGTGCAACCCCAGAGACGGCAGCCCGCCAGGCTCCGCCGTCCCTGCTATTCTCCAGGCAAGAACACTGGAGTGGGTTGCCATTTCCTTCTCCATTTCCTTCTCTATTTATAGCATAGCAAACACAAAATATGACTTTGTGTGGATCGCAACAAACTGTGAAAAATTCTTAAAGAGATGGGAATACCAGACCACCTGACCTGCCTCCTGAGAAATCTGTATGCAGGTCAAGAAGCAACAGTTAGAACTTGGACATGGAAAAACAGACTGGTTCCAGATAGGAAAAGGAGTACATCAAGGCTGTATATTGTCACCCTGCTTATTTAACTTATATGCAGAGAATATCATGCAAAATGCTGGGCTGGATGAAGCACAAGCTGGAATCAAGATTTCCAGGAGAAATATCAATAACCTCAGATATGCAGATGACACCACCCTTATGGCAGAAAGTGAATAAGAACTAAAAAGCCTCATGATGAAAGTGAAAAGAGGAGAGTGAAAATGTTGTCTTAAACTCAACACTCAGAAAACTATGATGGCATCTGGTCCCATCATTTCATGGGAAATAGATGGGGAAACAGTGACAGACTTTATTTTGGGGGGGCTCCAAAATCGCTTTAGATGGTGACTACAGTCATGAAATTAAAAGATGCTTGCTCCTTGGAAGAAAAGCTATGACCAACCTAGACAGCATATTAAAAAGCAGAGACATTACTTTGCCAACAAAGGTCCATCTAGCCAAAACTATGGTTTTTCAGTAGTCATGTATAGATGTGAGAGTTGGACTATAAAGAAAGCTGAGTGCTGAAGAATTGATGCTTTTGAACTGTGGTGTTGGAGAAGACTCTTGAGAGTCCCTTGTACTACAAGGAGATCCAACCAGTCAATCCTAAAGGAAATCAGTGCTGAATATTCATTGGGAGGACTGATGCTGAAGCTGAAACTCCAATACTATGGCCACCTGATGTGAAATAACTGACTCACTCTAAAAGACCTTGATTCTGGGAAAGATTGAAGGCAGGAGGAGAAGGGAATGACAGAGGATGAGATGGTTAGATGGCATCACAGACTCTATGGACATGAGTTTGAGTGAGCTCTAGGAGTTGGTGATGGACAGGGAAGCCTGGCGTGTTGCAGTCCATGGGGTCGTAAAGAGTCAGACACAATGGAGCAACTGAACTGAAACACAAATTAAGTTATGATGTACAGATTAATGAATCTTTACAAACATCTAAGAAGATCATGTTTTTTTCCCTTCTCAGTCTCTAACCCCTCAAAGTTTACTACTATCTTGACATCAAAGATGACAAATTAGTTTTGCCTGGTTTTGATCTTTCTATAAATAGACTCACACACTACTGTACTCTTTCTCTGTCTTACTTCTGTTTTTCAATGTTTGGGATTCATCAATACTGTGAGTAAAAAAAAAAAAAAAAATACTGTGAGTAATCATGGTTTGCACATTCTTGCTTCTGTATAATATTCCAAAGTATGTGCTGTGCTTAGTCTCTCGGTCATGTCTGACTCTTTGAGACTCCACGGACTGTAGCTCACCAGGCTCCTCTGTCCATGGGCATTGTCCAGGCAGGAATACTGGAGTGGGTTGCCATGCCCTCTTTCAGGAGATCTTCTCCACCCAGGGATTGAACCCAGGTCTCCCACATTGCAGGAGGACTTTTTTACTGTCTGAGCCACCAGGGAAGCATTCCAATGTATAGCATTTTAGAATAACTTTACTCAAAATAAAGGGAATACCCAGATTTGTAATACACAGAGCACTGGCTGACAACAAAATGAAGGAAACCAAAATGCTGTCATGCCCGTTGTCCTTTAGGGTGGTAGCACATGGAGTCATAGTTCAAATCTACCTCTCATTTGCCAAATAGACCTGCCTTCTATTCATTTCCCTGGCCTCTGAGTGTAAAACAGTGATGAACATAATCACCAGCTGAAAGAATCACAAGCCTCTCTGAACTGCAGAATAAGAGTCACTATGGTGGGAAAGATACAGAAGAAACCCCTGAAAGTGCCTCCATGACCTTTATTTCCACCCTCTGGGGAGACTCTTCCTATTCATCATCTTTAGCCACACCTGACATAGGATTGGATCGAAGTCCCTCCATGAGCACTGAGCAGCTTTCCTGGGTGGCTTCTTGCCCATGAAAGGTTCAGGACCCCAAATCGTAGTTAAGTCTAAATCAATCACAGCTTCTTTGACCAGGTTTGCCGTTCCTTTGCCAAATTAACTCCTTTAAACAGGTCTCCCATTTTGTGATTCCTGTCAGCTCTATAGCTCTGATTTTTCTTTTTCAGGCAGAGTTCTCAGAATAGCTACATTCCTTTGCTTTCTAGCCCTCAAGATTCTCTCATGTGAATTAACTGCATGTACCTTGGTTATAATGTTTCAGGGGGAACACCTTACATTTAATCTCTTTTCCTTGAATCACTGGAGGAATTTACTGGGCAAGCAAATTTAGGTGGATGCTTACTCTGAAATATCTTAGTTCATTCCATTGTTTTAATATGGAAAGTTTAACACTTGACACAAGATCAAATTTTAATCAGCTTTGAATGCACAGAAGCCTTTTCAGTACTGTTTTTTTCTTGTGAAGACTAAGAAGCAACTGTTTCTTCCAAGAGTAAGTCCTTGAATTTGAGGACTTTCTCTGCTCCTGATTGCCCACACAGAAATTCTTTCCTGAGTTCATCTCTTTCAAATAATACCTTACAAATGCAGCCAATAAAAACCTAAATAAGCTTCTAACATTCTGTTTTCCAATCTTATTCCATACATCTAAACTTTTTTATTTATACATCTCCAAAGTTATCGCAGGAAATAGTTTTATCAACTGATTCACTACTGCATAACATGGAATTATGTTATCATTATCATTCTCCCTGCTTGCAAAGCTCCTCCACACCTTAGTACTGCTAAAGAAAATACTCTTTGTGACACCTGTCACAATGGTAAGGTAGATTTTATCCAGGCGAACTAGTACAATCGGGGTGCTGGGGAAAAATTTACTACCCCAATATGTCTCTTTGGGCTGTGGATGATTTCCGGCTGAAAACAATCAAGGCCCAAACTACTCAGGAAGAAACTGAGACCTCCCCTCTGAAGGCCTAAGAGAATGTAAACAGCAGGCCTATTTCTGCAGCTAAGCTATCACCAGAGATCTCTGCATTCTGTCACATACTGTTACGCTTTCCAAAAAATCTATTATTATATTAATGGAGTGTCTTACAATAAATTATAGCTCACAATCAAAGAAGTATTTCTACCTACAGAAAACACCCTGGATTAAAAACACAAGGATTGTCAGGGAGGCTCCTGATCCCCACATGGGGCCTGCCGGTAACTCTCCTTCAAACTTCCCCATCCACGGCGCACTGAAGGCCTGGCGGGCAAGGGCAGGCCCTGTGCAGCGGCCAGGAGGGCCCAGGCCTGAGGCAGGTGATCCCATGCGAGGTGCACGTCAGGGGCTGCGGGACTCGGAGTTCAGGCTATCCTGGGGTGGTCCCCGGGCCCAGGCTCGTAGGAATAGAACTGGCCACGAGCAGGGGCTTATGCAGGACACACGGCGATGTCAAGGTCCACCCAGCTTCAAAACAAGAGTTACCTGTTTCCCTGCAGCCTGAAGCCACGTCTCACCGGATCGCCGGAAAGTCTGCCATGCCCCCCGCAAGGCCTGATAGTCCTCTGAGGAGAAACATTCGGGAACTTGACTCCCACAAACGTTCTGTGTGTCCTCCAACAGGTCGGGCTCCAACAACCTTCTCTACTCCGTATCATGAGTACCCTGCAGCTGATGCGCAGCTCAACAAAGGCTGCTGGCAGAGCTGAGGTAGCCTGGGTTCTCACAGACCTAGAGGTTCCGGATGCCCTGGGCAGGTGAGCGTTGACGGAACTGCGCAGGTGCGTGCCGCGCCCACACAGCTTCCAGGCTCCCTGGGTTCAGTACGGGTTCGAAAACGCCGAGGGGTAGACTTGGCCACAGTCAGGGACTTACGAGGGGAACAAGCTGCGTTGGTGCGGTCCATCCTGTTCAAAAGGTAAACAAATAACAACAAAAATGCATATGCAGAAAGTTGAGGATCAGAGGAAATGGGTTCAAGTATCAATTCCTCATTATTCATGGTCTGAAGCAGGTCAGTTCACACAAACTAAAAACCCTCTTTCCTAAATAAATATTCTGCCCAGGGCACATTAGCCTAGGGAACAAGCTCAGGTTCTGAATCTCCCTTTGAAAACTCCTCAATCTAAAAGCACTCCTTGTTACTGGAGTCAGGGGAGCAATCTGTTCCTCTCTCAGCATAACTCCTAAGTTCATTTCTGTTGGAGACATTATTTCCATACTACCAATACTATCATCCATGGTTTTCCCATGTCCAAGTTCACAGTAATAAAGTGAGCAAATAAAAGAACAAATGCCTTTCCTCTTCCCCAACCCTATCATGTCTTCAGATCATTTTAAAAAAAGCTTCCTTGTGGTCTAAATGTCTGTCATACCCCTATAATAGTTTTTTTTTTTAATTCCTTAGAGTTCTCCTTTATCTCTCTTTTCCTACTCTAAGCTTAGGCCCACTTTTCCTTTGAGCCAAATCAAAAGTCCACTTAAGTGTTATTGCCCTGTAACACGCTCAGAACCATTCTTCCCAGACAAACCCTGGTCAGTGTCTCAGATTAAATGTATACAGAGCCATGCCCTCTGTTTAGGCTGAGATCTTTATTAAGTTTGGCTGAATGCCTGGATGTTGGTTTTTCACTGCTAAAGGATGTTGAAGGCAAGACTTCAGCTTCAGGTATTTGCTCACTGGGTCACAAACATCTTCCCATTAGGCTCACCAGACATGTCTGAATCCTTAATGAGTAACTATCTGTTAGGCTCTTGTGTTTGGACTCTCTTGTTTGTTCTTTAGTCCCTAAGTCATGTCCAACTCTTTGTGACCCCATAAACTGTAGCACGCCAAGCTCCTCTGTCCTCCACTGTCTCTGGGAATTTGCTCAAACTCATGTCCATTAAGTCAGTGATGCCATCCAACCATCTCATCCTCTGTTGTCCTCTTCTCCTTTGGCTTTCAGTCTTTCCCAGTATCAGGGTCTTTTTCCAATGAGTCAGCTTTGTGCATCAGGTGGCCAAAGTACTGGAGCTTCAGCTCCAATGAATATTCAGGACTGATTTCCTTTAGGACTGACTAGTTTGATCTTCTTGCAGTCCAAAGGACTCTCAAGAGTCTTCTCCAGCACATTCTTTGGGGTTCGGCCTAACCCTCTCATCCATACATGACTACTGGAAAAACCATAGCTTCGACTATATGGATATTTGTCAGCAAACTAATGTCTCTGCTTTTTAATATTTAATATTGATATTTCTGATATCTGATAATTATTGATATTTCTCCCAGCAATCTTAATTCCAGCTCCTGATTCATCCAGTCTGACATTTCGCAAAATGTACCCTACAGAGAAGTTAAATAAGCAGGGCAAAAAGACAATATACAGCTTTTATGTATTCCTTTCTCAATTTTGAGCCAGTCCATTGTTCATGTCCCATTCTAACTGTTGGTTTTTGACCCTCATAGAGGTTTCTCAGGAGGCAGGTAAGGTGGCCTGGTACTCCCAACCCTGTAAGAATTTTCCAGTTTCTTGTGATCCACACAGTCAAAGACTTTAGGAAAATCAATGAAGCAGATGTTTTTCTGGAATTTCCTTGCTTTCTTCATGAGCCAACAAATGCTGGCAATTCAATCTCTGGCTCCTGCCTCTTCAAAACCAGCTTATACATATGGAAGTTCTCGGTTCACATACTGCTGAAGCCTAGCTTGAAGAGTGTTAAGCATAACCTTGCTAGCATATGATAAGATCACAGTCAATCCCTGGGTTGGGAGGATCCCCTGGAGGAGGGCATGGCAATCCACTCCAGTATTCTGGCCTGGAGAATCCCCATGGACAGAGGTACCTGGAGGGCTACAGTCCATGAGGTCGCAAAGAGCTGGACATGACTGAGCAACTATGCACAGCACAGCACAGTAAGGTAGTTTGAACATTCTTTGATATTGTCCTTCTTTGGGATTGGAATAAAAACTGACCTTTTCCCATTTTGTGGCCACTGTTGAGTTTTCCAAATTTCTTGGCAATATTGAGTGCAAACTTTAACAGCATCATCTATTAGGATTTGAAATAGCTTAACTGGAATTCCATCACCTCCACTAGCTTTGTTGGTAGCAATGCTTCCTAAGGCTCATGTGACTTGACACACCAGGATGTCTGGCTCTAGGTGACTGACCACATCATTGTGATTATCCAGGTCATTAAGATCTTTTTTGTATAGTTCTTTTGTGTAATCTTGTCACCTCTTCTTAATCTCTTCTGTTTCGATTAGGTATTTACTGCTTCTGTCCTTTATCGGAGAAGGCAGTGGCACCCCACTCCAGTACTCTTGCCTGGAAAATCCTATGGACAGAGGAGCCTGGTAGGCTGCAGTCCATGGGGTCACGAAGAGTTGGACACGACTGAGTGACTTCACTTTCACTTTTCACTTTCATCCATTGGAGAAGGAAATGGCAACCCACTCCAGTGTTCTTGCCTGGAGAATCCCAGGGACGGGGGAGCCTGGTGAGCTGCAGTCTATGGGGTCTCACAGAGTCGGACACAACTGAAGCGACTTAGCAGCAGTCCTTTATCATGCCCATCCTTGCATGAAATATTCCCTTGATAACTGCAATTTTCTTGACGAGATATCTAGTCTTTCCCATTCTATTGTTTTCCTCTATTTCTTTGCATTGTTCACTTAAGAAGGCCTTTTTTTTTATCTCTCCTTGCTATTTTCTGGAACTCTGCATTTAGTTGAGTATTTCTTTCCCTTTATCCCTTGCCTTTTGTTTCTCTTCTTTCCTCAGCACTTTGTAAAAGTTCCTTAGACAACCACTTTGCCTTCCTGCATTTTTGTCTTTGGAATGGTTTTGGCCACTGCCTCCTATACGGTGTTATGAACTTCCATCCATAATTCTTCAGGCTCTCTGTCTACCAGATCTAATCCACTGAATATCTTTGTCACCTCCACTGTATAGGCATAAGGGATTTGATGTAGGTCATACTTGAATGGCCTAGAGGTTTTCCCTACTCTCTTCAATTTAAGCCTGAATTTTGCAACAGGGATTCATGATCTGAGTCACAGTCAGCTCTGGGTCTTCTTTTGCTGACAGAAAATTATAGAGCTTTTCCATCTTTGGCTGCAAAGAACATAATCAGTCTGATTTCAGTATTGACCGTCTGGTGATGTCCATGTGTAGAGTCATCTCTTATGTTATTGGAAAGGGTGTTTGCTATGACCAGTATGTTCTCTTGACAAAACTCTGTTAGCCTTTGCCCTGCTTCATTTTCTACTCCAAGGCCAAACTTGCCTGTTATTCCAGGTATCTCTTGACTTCCTACTTCATGGATCAACCTTGTTGTGGCAGAGGGGATTGTGTAACTCAATGAAGCTATGAGCCATGTCATGCAGAGCCACTCAAGACAGATAGGTCATGGTGAAGAGTTCTGACAAATCATGGTCCACTGGAGGAGGAAATGACAACCCAGTCCTGTATTCTTGCCTCAAGAACCCCATGAGCTGTATGAAAAGGCAAAAAGATATGACACTGGCAGATGAACCCCCCTCCAGGTTGGTAAGTATCCAATATGCTACTGGGGAAGAATGGAGGGCAATTACTAATAGCTCCAGAAAAAATGAAATGGCTGGGCCAAAGTGGAAATGACACTCAGTTGTGGATATGTCTGGTGGTGAAAGTCCAGTGCTATAAAGAACAATGTTTCATAGGAACCTGGAATGTTAGTTAGGTCCATGAATCAAGGTAAATTGAACATGGTCAAACAGAAGATGGCAAGAGTGAACATAGGCATAAGAATCAGTGAATTAAAGTAGACAGGACTAGGTGAATTTAATTCAGATGACCATTATATCTACTACTGTGTGAAAGAATCCCTTAGAAGAAATGGAGTAGCCCTCGTAGTCAACAAAAGAGTCCAACATGCAGTACTTGGTTCAACCTCAAAAATGACAGAAAGATCTGGGTTCATTTCCAAGACAAACCATTCAATATCACAGTAATCCAATCTATGCCCCAACCACTAAAGCTGAAGAAGCTGAAGTTGACTGAAGTTCTCTGAAGACTTATGAGACCTTTCTGAACAAATACCAAAAAAATTTTCATCATAGGGGATTTGTAATGCACTCAGAGGTTCTTGTACTTAGGCATAAAATGAGGATGATCAAGCCATAAAGTGAAATATTAAAACTGGAAAAGACAGATTTCCTCATCCATTTTTTTTCAGGCTGCTTATCAGTGACCTGAAAGATCAATTTAGTGGCTCCCAACCAGCATTTTCAAGTAAATGAAATAACCTTTAAAAAAAAAAAAAATATGGAAAGAAAAGAAAAAACAAACAGGGCTAGCAAAGGGTATGATTTGTTTCACTAAACTGTTTCAGCTGTATATGTGCAGCTTTCTTACTGAGAGACATCAGTCTTTTTAAACAATGTAAAAGTTGTTCTAGATTTATAATTCTTAAATTGTGGTCTCTATACCAGCAGTGTCAGCCATTACCTGGAGATTCATTAGAAATGCAAATTTTTGCACCTCATCCAAGACCTACTTTATTAGAACCTTTAGTGGTGAGGCATAACAATCTGTGTTTTAAAAGACCTCCAGGTAGTTCTGATAGACACAAAAAATTGAAAACCACGTGGATCTAGATAATTTAGCCTTTCTTAATCAAAGGACTTTATTTGGGGGGGCTCCAAAATCACTGCAGATGGTGACTGCAGCCATTAAATTAAAAGACGCTTACTCCTTGGAAGAAAAGTTATGACCAACCTAGATAGCATATTCAAAAGGAGAGACATTACTTTGCCAACAAAGGTCCGTCTAGTCAAGGCTATGGTTTTTCCTGTGGTCATGTATGGATGTGAGAGTTGGACTGTGAAGAAAGCTGAGCGCCAAAGAATTGATGCTTTTGAACTGTGGTGTTAGAGAAGACTCTCGAGAGTCCCTTGGACTGCAAGGAGATTCAACCAGTCCATTCTGAAGGAGATCAGCCCTGGGATTTCTTTGGAAGGAATGATGCTAAAGCTGAAACTCCAGTACTTTGGCCACCTCATGCAAAGAGTTGACTCATTGGAAAAGACTCTGATGGTGGGAGGGATTGGGGGCAGGAGGAGAAGGGGACGACAGAGGATGAGATGGCTGGATGGCATCACTGACTCAATGGACGTGAGTCTGGGTGAACTCCGGGAGTTGGTGATGGACAGGAAGGCCTGGCGTGCTGCGATTCATGGGGTCACAAAGAGTCGGACATGACTGAGCGACTGAACTGAACTGACTGAATCAAAGGAGAGATATGAGCCTTAGAGAAAATGTGACTCTTTTCTCCCAGTATGGTTATATAGACAGCTGGCATTGTAGACACAGAGGAGAGAAGCAAATTATCACAAACAATGGATGCCTTAAGGCTTTAGTGCTTAATTCTGTCTTGCAGGTGGTTGAGAAGGACTGGTCTAATATCCCAAATTTCTCTTGAGTCAAATTTATGTGACTTTATACCTAAATTCTCCAAAACATAAAGTAACCCAACACAAAGATTTGAATATAACTGTTCCTGCTGAAAATAGAGTTTCTTCTTATCTCTATTGTTTTCTAAACAGTGATCCTATTGTGATAATAAAGAAATTAAGTATGTAACTGTTATCGAGAACTGGAAAACAAGATTTGCTGCTGACACATAATGGCATATTGACAAGTTCTCCCTAGGACAGTGATTTATAGCCTTAATCCTCCTTTCACCCTGTTTTGTTCACAGCACACTCCCAATTAGTATCATTTCTTATCACTATGTTGCTATTCTCATGGGGACTCTTTTGCAGGGAGGGGAGAGCTTGAAAAGTCTCCTTGAGGATTTTAGCCTCCCTACACAATAATGGATCATAAGACTAGGACGAGAGACAAAGTTGCTAATAAGAATCTAAGTCAGTAGAGAACATATCATCCTACCAGAATAGCCTAGTTTTAAATAGGCATTGACTGAGTTCCAGGATGATCCAAGAGCTCAGGGCATAATTCATTGTTGTATATTATTTATTCCCTGCAAAGAATCACTTTATTCTTTCAGAAGAAAGCAAAATCCAGTCATGAGAAAGGGAAAATTTTCTTGTCAATCAACTAATCAACATTTTTCATGCCTATTGTGTATGCATCAGTGTACTAAGAACTATGTAGGACGTGCACGTGCAGGATGTGAAGTTTATAGCAACTGCATAGAAATGATCAGAACATATGAAATAAGCAATATAAAAATATAACATTAACATTAACTTGTGAAAGATGAAGTATGAAACCATTTGATATGGCTTTTAAGAAAAATGGATTCTTATACCCAATCCTAGAAATGTTGATATAAAACTTATCAGAGGCAGGGCCCAGGATGAGACTCAGAGCCCATTTAAGTCTTCCTGATGTTTACGATAGTTAAGCTAGGTACTTGCACCTTCCAAATCCAGAAGAGGAAAATTAATCTCAACTACTACAATCAGGGAACACCTCTGTGGCACAGTGAAGCTGAGCTCAGTTTTGAAGACAGGGTAGAATGTAGAGAAAGCAAGAGAGAGACCAGAGAACATCTTGGCACCTGCCTGAAGCAGGAATGTTAGCTGGAACAAAGTGAGGGAAGCTTTGAAAAGGAGAGAATGAGAGCCTAAGGCAGTCAGAGAAGGCTTTGCCCAAACTGAGCCTAAAAGATGCAGGAAGAATCTGTCAAACAGAGGAGAAGGGTATTACAGGCAGAGGAATCAACTTATACAAAGTATAGAGATGTAGAAAGGCAAGGTGTGTTAAGTGAATAACAGAAGTTTCATATGACTAACAAAGGGGATCAGAATTTTGCTACTAGCTTGGCAAGTAGACAAAGGATGCCATCTGCCATAGTATCAGCAAACGAAGGATGTTGTGGTCATCAATCACTGCGGCTGCCCCCCAGTGGTATGCCCTGAGGGGATTTGGGATGAAAAAGAACAGGATACTGGCCCTAGATAGTTAAGGAGTGTATCAGAGGAATAATTTCATCAGGTCCAGACTCTTGCATCTTCCCACACATAGAAAAACACTAAATTCATTAACTGGAGATGTTTGCTTTTTCTTTAATTAACAGTGATATTTTGATGTTCTGACTACGTACCTGCTTTTTGTTGCAAAAACTCCTATGTGTCCTGGCTTCTCCCTTTCTTCTTCAGAGCAGTCCCTCAGAGCTATCTGAAAGGCTGTCTCCAGAGCAGAAGTCCTCAGCAAGTTTGCTGAATAAAACATAATTCTCAACTTCTAGGTTGTGCAATTTTTTTTTCAGTTGACAGGCATTATTTGGAGCTGAAGTCAATTGAGAATCAACAGATGCAGAAAGAAATCTTCTTGGAGTTTGCATTAAATGACTATAAGCAGAAACTTCTAAGAAACTAGGAGTGTCATAAATCTCCACTCTGAGGGAGTTTTATGGCCATGAAGAAGAAAGTTGGCACTGAAATGAATCTACACACAAAAACACCTTACTAAAATAATGCTGATCTTTCGTTAGTTTCCCCATACATTTACCTTCCCACAATTTACCACCCCTAGAAACTCAGCAAGGAGTTGCAAAGAGTCAGACACAATTTAGCAATTAAACAACAACAAGAAACTCAACTTCCCTTCCCTTTGTTTAGTTACTTCTTCACAGTGTATCAGTTTGGTTCAGTTGCTCAGTCCTGTCTTGACTCTGTGACCCCATACACTGAAGCAAGCCAGGCTTCCCTGTCCATCACCAACGCCCAGAGCTTACTCATATTCATGTCCATCGAGTCGGTGATGCCATCCAACCATGTCATACTCCGTCTCCCCCTTCTCCTCTTGCCTTCAATCTTTCCAAACATCAGGGTCTTTTCAAATGAGTCAGTTCTTCGCATCAGGTGGCCAGAGTATTGGAGCTTCAGCTTTAGCATCAGTGCTTCCAATGAATATTCAGGACTGATTTCCTTTAGGATTGACTGGTTGGATCTCTTTATAGTCCAAGGAACTCTCATCTGACAAAACATGGTCCACTGGAAAAGGGAATGGCAAACCACTTCAGTATTCTTGCCTTGAGAACCCCATGAACAGTATGAAAAGGCAGAAATATAGGAAACTGAAAGATGAACTCCCCAGGTTGGTAGGTGCCCAATATGCTACTGGAGAACAGTGGAGAAATAACTCCAGAAAAAATGAAGAGACAGAGCCAAAGCAAAAACAACACCCAGTTGTGGATGTGACTGGTGATGGAAGTAAAGTCCAATGCTGTAAAGAACAATATTGCATAGGAACCTGGAATGCTAGGTCCATGAATCAAGGTAAATTGCAAGCAGTCGATCAGGAGATGGCAAGAGTGAACATCGACATTTTAGGAATCAGTGAACTAAAATGGACTGGAGTGGGTGAATTTAACTCAAATGACCATTATATCTACTACTGTGGGCAAGAATCCATTAGAAGAAATGGAGTAGCCCTCATAGCAGAGAAGGCAATGGCACCCCACTCCAGTACTCCTGCCTGGAAAATCCCATGGACGGAAGAGCCTGGAAGGCTGCAGTCCATGGGGTCGCTGAGGGTCGGACACGACTGAGCGACTTCACTTTCACTTTTCACTTTCATGCATTGGAGAAGGAAATGGCAACCCACTCCAGTGTTCTTGCCTGGAGAATCCCAGGGACGGGGGAGCCTAGTGGGCTGCTGTCTATGGGGTCGCACAGAGTCGGACACGACTGAATCGACTTAGAAGCAGCAGCAGCCGCCCTCACAGTCAACAAAACAGTCCAAAATGCAGTACTTTGATGCAATCTCAAAAAGGACAGAATGAACTCTGTTCATTTCCAAGGCAAACCATTCAATATCACAGTAGTCACAATGTATCACTCTTCGGTAAAGTGGTATACAAACTCTGTGGGGCTTCCCTGGTGGTTCAGTGGAAAGAATCTGCCTGCCAATGCAGGAGACTTGGGTTTGATCTCTGGTCCAGGAAGATCCCACATGCCATGGTGCAACTAAGTCCATGAACCACAAATACTTAGCCAATGCACTAGAGCCCTCAAACTGCAACTCCTGAGCCCGTGTGCCACAACTACTGAAGCCTGTGTGCCCTAGAGCCCAAGCTCTGCAACAAGAAAAACCACCATAATGTAAAACTCTCGCATCACAACTACAGAGTAACCACTGCTTGCTGAAACCAGAGAAAAGCCTGCAAAGCAATGAAGACCCAGCACAGCCAAAAATAAATAAATAAAAATTCAAAAATATTTGCCTTAGATATTAAGAAAAAAATGTGATATATACCTGGAAGAAATGGACAGATTCTCAGAAAAGTTCAATCTTCTAAGACTGAACCAGGAAGAAATAGAAATTATGTACAACCCAATTATAAGCACTGAAATTGAAACTGTGATCAAAAATCTCCCAAAATACAAAAGCCAAGGACCAGATGGCTTCACAGGAGAATTCTATCAAACATTTAGAGAAGAGCTAATGCCTATCCTTCTAAAACTCTTTCAAAAAATTGCAGAGGAAGGAACACTTCCAAACTTCCAAACTCATTCTACAAGGCCACCATCACCCTGATACCAAAACCAGACAAAGACAACACCAAAAAAAATAAAACTACAGGCCAATATCACTGATGAACATAGATGCAAAAATCCTCAACAAAACTTTAGCAAACAGAATTCAGCAACACATCAAAAAGCTCATACGGCATGATCAAGTTGGGTTTATTCCAGGGATGCAAGGATTCTTCAACATATGCAAATAAATCAATGTGATACACCATATTAACAAACCGAAAGGAAAAAACCATATGATCATCTCAATAGATGCAGAAAAGGCCTTTGACAAAATTTAGCACCCATTTATGATTAAAACTCTTCAAAAAATGGACATAGAAGGAACCTACCTCAACATACTAAAGGCCATATATGATAAGCCTACAACAAACATTATTCTCAATGGTGAAAACCTGAAAGCATTCCCCCTAAGATCAGGAACAAGACAAGGGTGTCCACTTTCACCACTATTATTCAACACAGTTCTGGAAGTCCTAGCTACAGCAATCAGAGAAGAAAAAGAAATCAAAGGACTCCAGATCGGAAGAGAAGAAGTAAAGCTCTCGCTGTTGGCAGATGACATGATACTGTACATAATTACTAGAGCTAATCAGTGAATTTAGCAAAGTTGCAGTATACAGAATCAATACACATAAGTCACTTGCATTTCATCAATCCCATTCACCACTGCAACAAAAAGAATTCAATATCTAGGAATAAACTTACCTAAGGAGACAAAAGAACTGTACACAGAAAATTATAAGACACTAATGAAAGAAATCAAAAGATAACATAAACAGATGGAGAGGTATTCCATGTTCCTGGGTAGGAAGGATCAATATTGTTAGAATGACTATACTACCAAATGTAATCTACAGATTCAATGTGATCCCTATCAAATTACCAATGGCATTTTTCACAGAACTAGAACAATAAATTTCACAGTTCATATGGAAATAGAAAAGACCCTGAATTGCCAAAGCAATCTTGAGAAAGAAGAATGGAGCTGGAGGAATCAACCTTCCTGACTTTAGATTATACTACAAAGCTACAGTCATCAAGAGAGTATGGCACTGGCACAAAAACAGAAGTATAGACCAATGGAACCAGAGAGAAAGCCCAGAAATACACCCACACACCTATGGGTACCTTATTTTTGACAAAGGAGGCAAGAATATACAATGGGACAAAGACAGCCTCTTCAGTAAATGGTGCTGGGAAAACTGGACAGCTACATGTATAAGAATGAAGTTAGAACATTTCCTAACACCATACACAAAGATAAACTCAAAATGGATTAAAGGCCTAAATTTAAGACCAGAAACTATAGAACTCTTAGAGGAAAACATAGGCAGAACACTCTGTGACATAAATCACAGCAAGATCCTCTATGACCCACCTCCTAGAGTAATGGAAATAAAAACAAAAGTAAACAAGGGGGACCTGATTAAACTTAAAAGCTTTTGCACAGCAAAGGAAACTATAAGCAAGGTGAAAAGACAACCCTCAGAATTGGAGAAAATAATAGCAAATGAAACAACTGACAAAGGATTAATTTCCAAAATATACAAGCAACTCTTACAACTCAATGCCAGAAAAAAAAAAAAAAAAGCCCGATCAAAAAGTGGGAAATGGACCTAAACAGACATTTCTCCAAAGAAGACATACAGATGTCTAACAAATACATGAAATGATGCTCAACATCACTCATTATTAGAGAAATGCAAATCAAAAACACAATGAGAGATCACCTCACACAGGTCAGAATGGCTCTCATCAAAAAGTCTACAAACAATAAATGCTGGAGAGGGTGTGGAGAAAAGGGAACGCTCTTGCACTGTTGGCAGGAATGTAAATTGATACAGCCACTATGGAAGATGGTATGGAGATTCCTTAAAAAATTAGAAATAAGACCACCATATAACCCAGCAATCCCACTCCTAGGTATATACCCTGAGGAAACCAAAACTAAAAAAGACACATGTATCCCATTGTTCATTGCAGCACTATTTACAGTAGCTAGAACATGGAAGCAACCTAGATGTCCATCAACAGATGAATGGATAAAGAAGTAATGGTATATATACACAATGGAATATTACTCAGCCATAAAAAGGAACACATTTGAGTCAGTTCTAATAAGGTGGATGAACATAGTACCTATTATACAGAGTGAAGTAAGTCAAAAAAGGAAAGATAAATATCATATTCTAATGCATATATGGGGAAATCTAGAAAAATGGCACTGAATAATTTATTTACAGGGAAACAATGGAGAAACAAATATAGAGAATAGACTTATGGATATGGGGAGAGGGGAGGAGAGGGTGAGATGTATGGAAAGAGTAACATGGAAACTTACATTACTATATGTAAAGTAGATACCCAATGGGAATTTGCTGTATGGCTCAGGAAACTCAAACAGGGCCTCTGTATCAACCTAGAGGGGTGGGATGGGAAGGGAGATGGGAGGGAGGTTCAAAAGGGAAGGGATATATGTACACCTATGGCTGATTCATGTTGAGGTTGGACAGAAAACAACAAAATTCTGTAAAGCAATTATCCTTCAGGGGTTCAGGATGGGGGACACGTGTATACCCATGGCTGATTCGTGTCGATGTACGGCAAAAGCCACTACAATATTGTAAACTAATTAGCCTCCAATTAAAATAAATAAATTAATTTAAAAATAAATAATTTTTTTTAAATGTGGTATATAAACTCCGAAGTCCAACCATCTTCTTGGAGTTTTCACTTTATTTCTGTGAAGCATCATGAGCATTAATAATAATATCAATAAAAATTTGGATGCCTTTTCTCCTGTTAACTGTCTTGTGAGTTTAATTTGTAGGCCCCATTCATAAACCTAAGAGGGTAGAGGAAAAAATTTTCTTCCCCTATACTAGCATGGGCAGAGGAAGAAGGAGAGGCCTATCTGAGAGGGAGGGTAGGAAACGTGGTCGACATGATTAAGAAGTAAAAGAATAAAACTGAACTTCTCAAACCCTCAGGGGAAAAAGTAAATTGCTGGATACACATGCATATGATATACTGTGTGAGTGATAGGACCCGCAAAGAACAGGTAGGCTCATGTCACATATAGAAGGGGCAGCCTCTTCAACCCAAGCCAGTTGCTGCCTTGTTGGCATGAAGGACCTGGTGCTGCCAAGTCATCTGATTTATGTTTTCAAGAAAACCCAGAAACCCAAATTTTTAGATAGTATCCCCAAACTTTAATAATGACTCAAAATTCTTCAAGTTATTTTTCAGGCCAAAATGCCCTACAACTATGGGGCTGATATGGATGCTAGTTTATCATTACTGTGCTAGAGTCTAATAAACTCTTACTACATCCAAATTAGACCAGTGTCTGTCTGATTCACCATGTGCCTAATTCATGGGTTGGTAGAACATGGCAGCTAGGCTGAAGAGTTGTTGGGAAAGAAAAAAAAATCATGTTTGGAGATTTTATTCTGGAAAAACCTGTTGCACTCTCTCTCTCTTTCTCTCTCTCTCTATATATACATCCATATATATATATCAATATGATTTATATCTATATGTATATCTATATCTTTTTCAGTTTAATTATAAGCAAGATATTATTCTTGAACTCTATAATATTCTTCAAAAATAGCCAGGGTTTAGAAAACATACTAACATAGCCAGGGGCATGATTTTGAAAAAAAGTGTTCTTAATTAATGAACAGGCCTACTTCATTCTATCGTGCTTCACTTTATTGCACTTCACCATTTTACAGCTTGAAGGTTTGTGGCAATCCTGCCTTGAGTAAGTCTGTGCTGTGCTGTGCTCAGTTGCTTCAGTTGCGTCTGACTCTTGGCAACCCTATGGACTGTAGCCTGCCAGGCTCCTCTGTCCATGGGATTCTCCAGACAAGAATACTGGAGTGAGTTGCTGTGCCCTACTCCAGGGGATCTTCCCAACCCAGGAATCGAACCCATATTTCTGGGTTCTCCTGCATTGCAGGCAGGTTCTTTACACACTGAGCTTCTTGGGAAGCCCCTTGACCAAGTCTACCAGCCCCATTTTTCCAACAGCATTTGTTCACTGGGTGTCTCTGTGTCACACTTTGGTAATTCCTGCAGATAACAATTTTTTCATTATTATTTGTTAAGATGATCTGTGATCAGTGATCTTTGATGTTACTACTGTAGTTGCTTTGAGGCTCTAGAAACTATGCTCATATACTATGCTGCTGCTGAGTCCCTGCAGTCGTGTCCGACTCTGTGCGACCCCATAGACGGCAGCCCACCAGGCTCCCCCGTCCCTGGGATTCTCCAGGCAAGAACACTGGAGTGGGTTGCCATTTCCTTCTCCAATGCATGAAAGTGAAAAGTTAAAGTGAAGTAACTCAGTCATGTCCGACTCAGCGATCCCATGGACTGCAGCCTTCCAGGCTCCTCCATCCATGGGATTTTCCAGGCAAGAATACTGGAGTGGGGTGCCATCGCTAACAGTAAATGCTGTGTGTGTTCTGACTGTCCCCACTGACCAGCTGTTCCCTGTCTCTCTCCCTCCTCCAGCCTCCCTATTCTCTGAAACACAAGACTAATTAAATTAGGCCAGTTAATAATCCTTCTGTTGATAATCCTTCCTTTATTGTGTGGGCCTCTAAGTGTTATAATGCGGTCTCTAAATGTTCAAATGAAAGAAAGAGTCACGTATGTCCCACTTTAATCAAAAGCTTGAAATGATTAAGCTTAGTGAGGAAGGCACATTTAAAGCCACAAGAGTTCAAAATTTAGGCCACTTGTGTCAAACAGTTTGCCAAGATGTGAATGCAAAGGGCAAGTTCTTGAAGAAAATTAAAATGCTACTTTAGTGACACACTAATGATAACAAAGTGAGACAGCCTTATTGTTGATATGGAGAAAGTTTTAGTGATCTGGGTAGGTAAAATCAGCCACATTTCCTTCAATTAAAACCTGATCCAGAGCAAGGCCCTAACTTTCTTCAATTCTATGAGGAAGGTAAGAAGAAAGATTGAAGTGAACTGAGGTTGGTTTGTAAGTTTAAAGGAAAAAAGTCATCTCCATGATGTTAAAGTGCAAGGTGAAGTATCAAGTGCTGATGTAGAAGCTGCAGCAAGTTATCCAGGAGACCTAGGTAAGATAATTTATGAAGGTGGCTAGCAAAAGCCACAGATTTTCAGTGTAGAGGGAACAGTCTTCTACTGGAAGAAGATGCCATCTAAGACTTTCACAGCTAGAGAGAATTCAATGCCTGGCTTTAAAAGTTCAGAGGACAGGCTGACTGTCTTGTTAGTGATTAAGAGCTGGTGACTTTATGAAGCTAATACTTATTTATCATTCTAAAAATCTTAGGGCACTTAAGTATTTTGCTAAATCTACTTTCCCTGTGCTCTATCAAAGGAATAACAAAGCCTGGATGTCAGTATATTTGTTTACAACATGGTTTACTAAATATTTTTAGCCCATTATCAAGGTCTACAGCTCAGAAAAAAAAAAAGATTCCTTTCAAAATATTACTGCTCATTGAAAATGAATTTGGTCACCCAAGAAATCTGAAGGAGATGTACAATAAGATGAATGTTGTTTTCATATCTGGAAACATGACACCCATGCTGCAGCCCATAGATTAAGGAGTAATTTCAACTTTCAAGTCTTACTGTTGAAGAAATACATTTTGTAAGGCTGTGGTTGACTTAGCAATTCCTCTGCAGGATCTGGGCAAAGTACAGTGAAAACCTTCTGAAAAGGATTCACCCTTCTAGATGCCATGAAGAACATTTGTGATTCATGGCAAGAGGTCAAAATATCAACATGCATAAGGGTTTGGAAGAAGTTGATTTCAACCCTCATGGGTGACTTCAAGGTGTTCAAGACTTCTGCAGTGGAAGTACTTTCAGATGTGGTGGGAAAAGCAAGAGAACTAGAATTAGAAGTGAAGCCCAAAGATGTGACTGAATTGTTGCAATCCCATGATTAAACTATAATAGACGAGGAGTTGCTCTTTATGGATAAGCAAAGTGTTTTCTTAAAATGGAATCTACTCCTGGAAAAAATTGTGAAGATTGCTGAAATGACAACAAAGGATTTAGAATATTACATCAACTTAGTTGATAAAGCAATGACAGGGCTTGAAAGAATTGGCTTTGGTTTTGAAACAAGTTTACTGTGGGTAAAATGCTATCAAACAATTTTGCATGCTACAGAGAAATCATTTGTGAAAGATTTAATTGATATGGCAAACTTTTTTATTGTCTTATTTAAAGAAATTGCCACACATACCCCAAACTTCAGCAACCACAACCCTGATTAGTCAGCAGCCATGAACATCAAGGTAGGACTTGCCACCAGCAAAAAGGTTATGACTCACTGAATGCTCAATAATGGTTAGCATATTTTAGCAGTAAAGTATCTTTTTAAATTAAGGTATGTACATCTGCTGGATCATGGAAAAAGCAAGAGAGTTCCAGAAAAGCATCTATTTCTGCTTTATTGACTATGCCAAAGACTCTGACTGTGTGGATCACAATAAACTGTGGAAAATTCTGAAAGAGATGGGAATACCAGACCACCTGACCTGCCTCTTGAGAAATTTGTATGCAGGTCAGGAAGCAACAGTTAGAACTGGACATGGAACAACAGGCTGGTTCCAAATAGAAAAAGGAGTTCGTCAAGGCTGTATATTGTCACCCTGTTTATTTAACTTCTATGCAGAGTACATCATGAGAAACGCTGGACTGGAAGAAACACAAGCTGGAATCAAGATTGCCAGGAGAAATATCAATAACCTCAGATATGCAGATACCACCACCCTTATGGCAGAAAGTGAAGAGGAACTCAAAAGCCTCTTGATGAAAGTGCAAGAGGAGAGTGAAAAAGTTGGCTTAAAGCTCAACATTCAGAAAACGAAGATCATGGCATCTGGTCCCATCACTTCATGGGAAATAGATGGGGAAACAGTGGAAACAGTGTCAGACTTTATTTTTCTGGGCTCCAAAATCACTACAGATGATGACTGCAGCCATGAAATTAAAAGACACTTAGTCCTTGGAAGGAAACTTATGACCAACCTAGATAGCATATTCAAAAGCAGAGACATTACTTTGCCAACAAAGGTTCATCTAGTCAAGGCTATGGTTTTTCCTGTGGTCATGTATGGATGTGAGAGTTGGGCTGTGAAGAAAGCTGAGCGCCGAAGAATTGATGCTTTTGAACTGTGGTGTTGGAGAAGACTCTTGAGAGTCCCTTGGACTGCACGGAGATCCAACCAGTCCATTCTGAAGGAGATCAGCCCTGGGATTTCTTTGGAAGGAATGATGCTAAAGCTGAAACTCCAGTACTTTGGCCACCTCATGCAAAGAGTTGACTCATTGGAAAAGACCCTGATGCTGGGAGGGATTGGGGGCAAGAGGAGAAGGGGACGACAGAGGATGAGATGGCTGGATGGCATCACTGACTCGATGGACGTGAGTCTGAGTGAACTCCGGGAGTTGATGATGGACAGGGAGGCCTGGCGTGCTGCGATTCATGGGGTCGCAAAGAGTGGGACAGGACTGAGCGACTGATCTGATCTGATGTACATTTTTAAAGGCATAATGTGCACACTTAATAGACTATGGTATGGTGTAAATGTAACTTTTATATGCACTGGGAAACCAAAAAATTCATGAGACTCCCTTTATTGTAATATCCACTTTATTGCTGTTGTTGGGAACCAAACCTGCAACCTCTCCAAGGCATACTTATAAGAGTATTTGAGACTCTACAAGATTAATTCTACATGCTAATATTTAGGGAAGGGGAGTACTGTTTTCAGTATGCATTCTGAAAGGGACTTTATTTATTAAATACCATATACAAACTTTAATTTCATGAGCAACATAAGCAAATCTAGGGTTTTTCTTATTTTCTCCTGTTGGAGAGTCATTCTAAGGGCAAATTCATCAAAAGTGGAAAATGCTGTAATTTTTCAACTTCTTTTAACTGAGGGGAAACAATTTTAATTTTAGGTGCCTGTTTAACCAGCTTTGAGAAACCATTCTATGACAAATCTTATATTCTAATTAGTAGCAATTTGTCATTATAAAAACTACCCTTGTATGGATTTTAAAAGTAACTCTTACAAATCTCAGCCGCAAATAATTTAACTACTACATAAGTCAGAACTTCACCTATAATCATCTTTAAGGTAGTGACATAAAAAGATGTTCCTCTGAAAACTAAATTCAATTTTCATTTCCATTTTCCCTGTTACATTTTTTTCCCCACAAGTATAGAATATATTTACTCTTTACAAGGATAGTTGGAAAGTTTGGACTTCAAACTACGATTATTCATCATTTCTAGTTGAACACCTTCTAAACAGAAAACTTATCTCTTAAAGATAATCTGATGGACTTCAGAAAACTCTAAAGAAAACTCTTAAATTGAACTGAGGCAAAAACCAGGGTTCCCTCCTCCCAGATCAGTTTTTTCATGTAATTCAGCTCAAATGACATCCTTAGATATCCAGGTTACAATACAAATATAAAATTTTCAAAATAAAATGCAAAAGAGTCCTATTAGATCCTACCGAAATTACAGCAATATTTACTCTTAAAAGTATTGCAGTAAAGTCCCTTATAGATTTCTTTTATGTAATATTAAAAAAAAAAACTTAATGTTGGCTACCCTTCATTTACTCTAACAGTTTGCATTAGATAGAGAGAAATAATATATGTAGAGGAGTCATCACTTGTTCACTCACTAATAGTATTTGTCACAACTTACACTGAAAAGTGAGTCAAGGGCTTCCCTGGTGGCTCAGTGGTAAAGAATATGCCTGCCGATGCAGGAGACACAGGCTCAATCCCTGACCAGGAAGTCTTCATATGCTGCAGAGCAACTAAGCCCCTACACCACAACTACTGAGCCTGTGCTGGGAGCTACAACTACTGAAGCCCTGAGGGGCCCAGGAGCTACAACTACTGAAGCCCGCATACCCTAGAGCCTGTCATGTTCGAGAAGCCACAGCAATGAGAAGCCCACATACCTCTACTAAAGAGTAGCCCCGATCACCGAAACTAGAGAAAAAAGCCCACATGGCAATGAAGGCTACAGCCAAACAAACAAATAAATAAAATAATAATTATAAAAAGAAGAAAAGTGAGTCAAGAATGAAACCTTTTTCCCCTTAAACTGATTTTGCACTGAGAATTACTTTTTAGCACCTTCAACAACCCAATGAGAATAATCATTCCATTTTTATTGTTAAGGTAATTACATATAAGATACACAATCATACATAATCTGTTTATTCAACTAGCTAGATATTCCTCCTTTCATATCCTGCTTGTAAATCCTTATTGGACTACTCAGGTAAGAACTATGGATTTAGAGATAACTCCATTTCAAAAGCCAGTTCCTTATTGGTGGTACCATTTTTGACAGACGATTAAGTTCACCTAGCCCTTAGTATCCTCATCTGTAAAATGGGAGTAATACTCATATAGACTTACTGTGCTTGCATTAATACTACGTCAAGAACACAGTGGGTACATAATAAATGTTAATTCCTTCCCTCCACTCCAGATGGTGCAAAATAAAGAATTTTAAAAATTACTATTAGGGGTGGGAAGCATTTATCCATCAGACACGAAAACGTTTAAGAATTGCAAAATTAAATCTACTAGTACCAGTGTGAAAACTCTTTAATTAAATACCTAGTGTGCCACATGCCAATTTATAGTTAAATATAATTTTCCAAATATATCATCGCTTTGAATACAATTTTTCTCATGTTTTTCAATAATTTCTCAGCACATACCCAACCAGTACATGCCAAGAAACAACCAACTGTGAACCGTGTCACATTCTGCCAAGTCAATAATAGTACAACAAAAAATGTGTTTACTTTCAAAACTGCGTGGATTTAAAGATATTTTAGTCTACTTGAGATTGATATGGAATGAAGACCTCCTCTTACCTCCCTCCCCGCTTTAAAAGAAGATGCTTAGTGTCTGGGAAGGGCTTAAGAAGTCAAGAACGCAAAGGGAGGGAATGAAACAATTTTCTTCATCCGTGTCAAGGGAAAGTCGACCCCTCCGTAACGCTGAAATACAACTACCGCAGCCACAAGGAAATCCAGTCTTCTTCCATTCTCTCGGCACTTGGCCCGTCTACCCCTAAGCTAAGGAACTCTCTGGGAGCGCACGGATGACCCACAGCTAAAGCTACAAAATGCCAGCTGGCTGCAGACATCCACTCTGGTGACTCTTTGAGACCCAGAGACTCATTCTCAGCCAGCACTCACCCAAATCTTGGGACCCCCACCCTCGACGATCCTCCCCCACCTGCCTCGCCCCATGACTCGCACATGCGTACACCAATTAGAAAAAGTTAGCGCGCTCCCCGCCTCGCCTAAGTCCCCACGCCCAGCTGCCACGCAGCCAGACTTTCTGCCCTTCTTGGGGCCGCTGGCTTCACTATTCAGCACTACGCATGTGCAAAAGGTGTCGCCTGGCCATCCTTTAGCAGGCCGGGGCAGGGCGACAGGCGGAACCAAGTTTCTTGCGCACGCTCCAGGCATGCGCAGTGCAGGGGCTGAGGCGCCAGCTGTTGACTTGGATGTTCCGGAGAAGCAGCGCATGCGCGAGTGTACGCGTTGCCGGCGAAGAGGGGAGCCTGACGACTCGGAAATTTGAATACCACAGTAGCATGGAGTGTGACCTCATGGAGACTGACATCTTGGAGTCGTTGGAAGATCTCGGGTAAGACTGCCAGTGCACCGGTCTCCCAAACCCCACATTACAGACCTCCCAGGAACTCCTTCTCCGCCTCAGTCAGAGACACCTGCCTCTCCGCGCCGCATCCCGTGGCTCCTGGCTGTCGCCTCCTTGTAGCTCCGGGACCCCAATGCTACGTCCACTGCCTGCCCTGTCGGGTCGGGGTCCTCCAGCTACGACGCCCCTAGGCCTGCCCTGTGCGCCCTGCAGCCGAGTTACCCGCAGCGTTTGTCAGTCATGCGTGTCATTGTCTGGGTTCTGGCTCTCGCCACCACCCTCCCTGAGCTCCTTTCCTTGCTCCCTATCCTCCTGCCCTACCCCCTCACTCTGGAGGTTGCCAAAGTTGATTTTCTGTTTTCCTACTTGTCCTCCAAACTTCCTGCTCCTGTCTTGAGCCCTTAGTCCTACACCACCCCAGTTCTCTCAAAAAAAAATTCTCCTTTGCCCAGTCATGTCTGCATGCACCCAGGCTTCCCTCAGCCACAAGTCTGTGCGCTGCGTCCGTTCCTCCTGCCAGCTCACTTGTGCACCTAACCTGTCGCCACCTTCTTGGGAATCATGGGGAGTTTCCCTTGATTCTGACCCTGCTTCACTGAGCCCCATTAGCCCTTTCCCTTCGGGGCATCTTCACTGACCAAGTCTCTGTGTCTTTGTTGTGCATTTTGTCTCTCCCCATGACGGTTACCGAACTGTAATTCATTAGTATCTAGAAGCTGGAAATAGGGCTTCTTATCTCACTGGGTCACCCGGTTCAGGGTGCTCAATTAAAACTTGAGAACTTAGAATTTCTTGGGCTAAATGTGGTTCCAGAAACAAACTGTATGATTAAATATTTGCTTAAAGATATGGTATCCCCCCAAAAAAGGAAAGAAAGAAAAGAAAAACAGATTTAGGTAACTATATTTATAAAGTAACGTTACCAAAACCTTCCCCTAGATTCTACCTTGCTGTGGAAAACCTTTCTTATTTAGGAACGGATACCATGAGGTTTCCCAGCATGTGCCTGTTTAAGTGACTTGTCCTGGCACGGAGTTTTAGGAAATGGTAGTGCTTATCATCTTTTTTTCTGTCAACGTGAATTGTCATTGTACTTTTCTCCGGAACTTGCTCTGAATTTTCATGAATATTCTAGGCTTTAGGTGGCTTATTTCTTTGATGAGGGCCTATGGAAAAGTCACACTCGGTGAAATGGTGTCTTTTTGGTGGATCTCTCAAACTTTAAACTGCTGGATGTAAGACATGAAACCATTCAGTAAACATTTTTGAGGAACACTTGGTCTGTTGACAGTGTTGGTCTGAGCACTTAAGGGTTAGAGAGTGAGGTAGAAGAGAAGTTCACACTGTGAAAATAACGCTGTGGAGAGAACTGAGGAGAACCAGGAAAAGGAGAGGAAGTGGAGAATGAAAACTGGAAAAGGAAACAAAGTCCTAAGCTTCCTGGAAGAACACTTAAGGAGGAGAGAGGATGGAGGTGAACCTTATTTAAATATAGTCGCTCTGTGTGGATAGAGGTCCCTTAACAATTAAGTGATGCCACTTCTTCCCATTATTGTTCTTTTATTCTCTGTTAACTATGTTTTTCTTCTCTTGGGTAGTATAAAAGTCATTGTCACTATAATAACTAGTTAAATAAATCATGGAGATGGGTTGTAATGTAGACCGTGGGATACTCTGAAAATTTGACTATAAATTTTAACATATAACTGCCTAGTTTGATGGCATTCAGCCATTAAAATTTAGCCTCAATTAAATGACATGTACTTTTCAAGGATTTGCTGTGAAAGATTGAGGGCAGGGGAAGTAGGTGATGGAGGATGAGATGGTTGGATGGCATCCATGGACATGAGTTTGAGCAAACACTGGGAGATAGTGAAGAACAGGGAAGCCTGGTGTGCTGTACTCCATGGGTCACAAAAAGTTGGACGTGACTGAGTGAGTGAAAAACAACAACAATTACAAATAAATGACAATCATTTATTAGCCTGGTACACAGTAGGAATTCAGTAATTACTTGCAGGGAAAAATTAATAAAGTTTAAATGTGTAACAGGAGAAGAAGTTTCTAGGCCCGGTTTTTTTTTATTTCACTGTCTAATAATAATTTGATTTTAAATCTAGATGCCAGACTGTACTATATATAACCTCATTTTTTTGTGTAAGGTTTCTTCTGTCCCATTAAATATGTAAGCATATAGTTATATTTTAAAAAGAACTGAATGTTATTTCTCTGGCATTTCTGTACCTCTAAATATCGAATTATCTTGAGCATATTTAATAAGTATTTATCAGTATTACTTTTAAAAGATAAAATAACCTTCTGAAAAATGTATATTTTAAAATGACTTTGAGAATGACAAAATACTTAATTCTAGCTATTTTCTAGATTGAGGTTCGTTGTTACTATTGTCTTTTATGAATATTTAAACATTAAATAATTTTTTAAAATTGTATTTGAATCCCTTACAAAGGATTGGGATTCATTTGCACCAGTTCACCCAAACATCAACTTGCCAGCAATTATTAAATTAATCTTGGCATTTCTCTGCTACTAGTACGTCTTACTAATTTTAACTGTCATTAAATATAGAAGATAATAATTGGCAGGTTTTTGCTTTTAAAGACAATCATTAAAATCTCTAATTAATTTCTGGAATATCTTCTAGAAAAGACAAGCTAAGTTTTATTTCTCAAATAGTAAACTACAGCATGCACGTGTGCCTGTTCAATCGCTTCAGTCATGTCGGACGCTTTGCAGCCTTATGGACTTTAGCCCACCAGGCCCCTCTGTCCGTGGGTTTCTCCAGGCAAGAATATTGGAGTAGGTTGCCATGCCCTTCTCCAGGGGATCTTTTCAACCCAAGGATCAAACCCGTGTCTTCTGCACTGCAGGTGGATTCTTTACCACTGAGCACCAGGGAAGCCCAAACTATAGTATAATTTATCACTTATAATCTAGTTTTAATGCTAATTCAGTTAAAGTGAGAAAGCAAACTGTTGTACTGTGAGCTCTCGGTAAATGTACAGAGGTTGACATAATTTACTAGTAAATGTGAGTCTATTCAGTATTCACATATTTTGAAGGGATTAGCTTGTTTTTTTAATGGTTTATTTATATATGCAAGTTTAGAGATTGGTCATTGTAGCTTTATTAAATCATTGCTTAATTAAACAAAATGTGAATACATTGTATTTGTAACATATTAGATGTGATTTTATGTTCTTCTGAAGTGTAATTTCTTACTCACCAGTTACAAGGGTCCATTGTTAGAAGATGGAGCTCTGTCTCAGGCCGTCACTGCTGGAGCCAGTTCCCCTGAGTTTACCAAACTCTGTGCTTGGTTGGTGTCTGAATTAAGAGTGCTCTGTAAACTAGAAGAAAATGTGCAAGCAACTAACAGTAAGTAAACATTTCAGTTTTAGGTGCAAATATAAAAATGAAGTTTGTATTTTGAGTGAACATTATCAGTATTACAGCTGAAATTTCAAATTCTTTATAAATGTAAAAAAAAAATTCATAAGGAAACAATGCTTTTTCTCCCCCTCCATTGTTTTTATAGATAAGGTGATTCTGAAGTTGAAAACCAGAATGTAGTCATACAGCTGTTTGTGGAAATTGAAAAGACCCTTTTACTGGGATACAAAAAAATGGAGACAATATATAAGAACTTTTCATTCTTTGTAAAAATTATAAGATCTTAAATTGGTGGCCAAAACTAGAAATTGGGGTGTTTTTCTCTGAGGACCACCAAATTCCAGAAGTATATATAACATGTAAATACATTATAATTCTGTTATACATGAGGAGAAAAAACACTTTATTAAGGAACTTTCTGTGTCATAGGAATGTATCAGTAGGTGCATCACAATCAGATCCATCATCGTCAGATTTGTGGTGTGGAGCGCTGTTTGATATTTGCCAATTTTGTTACTGCTTTAGCACTAATTTTGATGCTGTGAAAGAATCAAAAGCTTGGGACCTGACACTCCACAACCTGGTTCCCTCCTATCATAGGTAAACCCATAATAGGAAACAAAGAAAAATGCTCACTTGCTACTCCACCCTTGTGGAAAACTATGCACATAATCCCCTCCTACAGAATCCCATTCGAAGAGCTTTACTCTTACGTATTTAGCATATTTAATGTGTATAGTTAGTTGCATCCAACTGTAATTATTAAGGAGAGTATAGTGTAAAAGTAGTAGCAACAGCTTACACTTACTGAGCACTAGCCATATTCTAAGCACTTTACAAGTGTTAACTCTTTTAAGCCCCAGGGCAACCCTACCAAGCTGCTTTTATTCCTCCTTTTATACTTCAAACAAGGAAGCACAAAGGTTAAGTCCCTTGCCCGAGGTCACACAACCAGTAAGAGATGCAGGCAGGCTTCAGCCCCCAGCAGTCAGGTTTGGGAGCCAGTGTTCTTTACATTGCCTGTTTCCCTGACATTTCAGAGGCTGTGGGTGCCTTTGAAAACACTTAATACTAGACGGTAACTGTTTATAACCAGGAGCCCTGTTCAGATGAAAACCTACAGAAGTCAATACAAAACAGGTGAAAGTATAGTGTTCTAGTTGAAGTTGAGAGGAAGTACTTTGAGCATAGATGTCTCTTCTCCAGCTGCCTCTAACAGAGTTCTTTGAAACTCTAGAATTCACAGAACACAGCTTGCAAAACACTGATAATGCATTCTTCCCATTTTATAGGTGAGAAAATGGAGTCAAATCAAGTTACTCTCTCAAAGTGTATATAGTTAAATTTTACCCCTTTGCCATACTGGATAGAGTACTATCAAAACAGTAAGGAAGAAGAGCATTGCTTTTTCTTGGTTCACCAAGTAAATGCTGTATCTGACATGTTAGGAGAATACAGAAATCCAAATCATGTTCACCATCTTCAAATGGGAATTTTAGACACAACTGAAACAAATGGAGATTAGAACAGTAGTTAAATGGTTCACTTTGTGGTTCACAGAGAAAGAAACTGTGAGTGTAGCAGGCTTTGAGGAAGGTTTCATCAAGGAGCAAGACCATTGGATTTTGATGATATCATTTAATTGATTTAATTAATTGGGATTTAATTGAGGAGGAGAGGATAGAGGGCCTATCAATCACAGGGAGTCACTTAAGTTAGGACATGTAGGTAGAAATGAGACTGACCATTTCCAGGATGGTGAGGAGACCAGCCTGGCACAACTAGAGGGAAAATTTCTGGAGGTTGTGGGTAACTACTATATACAAGTAATAGGAATTACTCCTACCAATATACCAGAAAGGACAAGCAGAGAGGCTATGAAGAATCTTTAAAGGCAAACAGAAAAAATTAGATTGGATGAGGTGGAACTTAGGAATCCATTAAAGGTAGTAACCTGATGAAAACTGTTTAAGAAAGCAAATAGGCAGTTGTGTGAGAAAGGATGGATTAGAATAGAAAGGAACTTTTGTTAGGAAAATACTATTAAAATTTTCAATTTATAGATAATTACTATGCCAATGGGGAAAACAGTAATTTTTGTTAAATAAGATTATTTTAATTCTTAAAAGGCCCAAGTGAAGCTGAAGAATTCCAGCTTGAGGTGAGTGGGCTACTAGGGGAGATGAACTGTCCATATCTTTCACTGACATCTGGGGATGTGACCAAGCGCCTTCTCATTCAGAAGAACTGCCTCCTTTTGCTCAGTAAGTTCATGGCTACTAGAATGTAGCTATTATTTTCTGTTTATGTTTTCCATGACTAATAAAACAGGTTGAAAGAAAACTTTGTTTAAAATTTCTGACTAAGAAGCTAATGGTGGGTTCATGCACTGGTAGCAGTGTCCTTTTGTAATCGCTACTCTTACAGTTTAAATTCAGTGTGGTGCTCAGCCTGCTGTTCTTCACCTAACATGACCAAAAGTAGTGCTAGAGGGTTATCCAAGTGTGGCATCATCCAAACATCAGTGTTCTAGACCAGAAGCACACTAAAATCAACTAGGAAGATACTACGGAAATAATGAAGATTTTTTTTTTTTTTTTTTTTTTAATTTGTGGACAGTAACCATTCTAGGCACAGTAAATGGAAAATGTAATTATTTAAAGTATTTTGTGTTGTTATTTCTTTGTGGCTGGGTAATTATTTGTGGATTTCGATTTTGTTTGTAAAGATGTCAAATTACAATGTAAGCATTTCTAGAATACTATTTGGATTGTTCCTGTACTTACTGATCAGTTGGGAAGTAAATTTTTATGAAAAGTTATTTTCTTCTATGTTATTTTTTTTAATATACTAACTACTATTTTTCTTTTCACCCTGAGAAACAGTAAGTAGACTCACAAAGTTTATTGGCTTATGTAAACTCTCCAATAAATAACCACCAGTCATCTTAAACTCAGAATTTTTGTAGCATTCTGAGACACATTTAGATTAAGCTTTGGTTAAGTGAATATTATAGTTCTTATTATGACAAACACAGTCAGAGCATCTTTCAGATGTTTGTCTTTACAACTTAACTTTGGCTTCTGAAAAATGATTCAACTCCAATTTTGAATGTTTAGTTTTTTAAAAAGCGTGTGTTCATAGCCATTAAATTTAGGAACTAAGGTATTCTAAAATCACTTTAACATCCCCTTTGTCAAATGATTATTACTAGGTGGGTATAGGGGTGGTGGATGGGTGCATACTGTTAGATATTGCTTCCGATACTGATACTGCTGGCATGTAGTTCTTATACATGAATTCATTATCCTTCAAATTGTATAATTTCAATAACTGGCTCAGCCACAGTATACTCACTGAATCTTCCTTTGTAGCACTGCTTATCCTTACCAATACCTGATATTTGGCACTTAGAATATGTTATCTTACATAGGAAGACAACAGCTGTGTGGAAAGCTCAGTAAGGACCCTGAATTAGCTAATTCTTCCAGAGAGCTCAGAGTTTGGTCTTTCTGTTCCTGATACTTATAAAAAACCACTTGGAATATAAATATTTTATAAAAATGCCTTTAACTCTTTCCTGTTTCTTAAGCAGACTGTTCTGAACATTATTATTTTGGACTCAGGGTCATCATTATATTTTAATGTGCTGTTACCTCAAAAGCTCTTCAAGAATATACAACTGTTTGCTCCTCAACTAAATGACTAAATCAACTAAAGCTTACTCTGCTTTTGGAATTCTTCATACATACATACACACTGCTCTCTTCCTTCTCTTTATCTTTGCTTCTGCTCTTTCCTCTTTCTGAATATTCCCCGGTTTGTATCCTCTCTCATGCTAATATGCATTTATGTACATGTACTCATTCTCTTTTCACTCTGTATAAATATTTCTCATCTTTCCAAGTATCAGTTGTCACATCTCAGTGCTATAATTTTACTTACTTCTTGCAGCACCCTACCTTACTGAATTGAATCTTTTAATACATTGTGTCCTAAACCTCATTAGAATTGTTAGTAAAACAGAATAGTGTATTCTCTAATAGTCTATAGTGGCTGAAAAACTCTAATTTGTCAGGTTAAGAACTGTTGTGGCTGTTCATTGGCCTTTGTGGTTGTCAGGATATTAATATTTCCCTTAGGTATAATAAGTCTGATATCTTTGTATGCATATATTCTTTATTTCTAATTAGATTGTCAGTAGAGATAATCTTTTTTTGTTGTGTTTTATATCTTCTGTGCCTTTTCTGATATTATGAACACACCAGTTACAGTTAATGCTTTTGATGGTAATTGTGTTGGTAAACTAATTTTGCGAATGCCTGAGCTATGTTGTCCCAAATTTAGAGACCAATTTATTAAATCATATATATGATTTTCTAGAGCAAGGGTTGGCAAACTTTTTCTTAAAGGGCCACATAGTATATATTTTCTGCTCTGTGGGCCATAAGGTCTCTGGCAACTACTTAACTCCACTGTTGTAGCCTGTAAGTGGCCATAGATGACATGTAAATGAATTTTAGAGTGTGGCCACGTTGCAGTAAAACCTTATTTGCAAAAACAGTTGATTATTTTCATGGCAGTGGGGTTTTACTGTTTTGATCTTTTAACTCATGCAGTTTGGTATACAGATCATGTTAAGATTCTATCAAACCCATTTAGGATGACCTTTCCAGAAACTTAGTTATGTTTATTCTAGAATAGGATTTGGCAGCTTTTCAGAAATGGTCTGCTAAAATTATGACCCCTGTACTTCTCACATTACACCTTGGATGTAGGAAATGAGATATTCAAGCTGATCATTCTTTTATACTTACTGTAGGGCTTAAGAGCCCAGAAAATGACTTTTTCCAGCTCTCTTCCTAATATTGTCAGAAGGTTCTCACTTTGTCACATAACCTGAAATCCTACAATCCAAATGATTATTAAACATCTAAAAATATAAATGTCCTTTGGAAGGAAAAAAGGAATAAGATTGAATATTTTTACCTTCAACTGATTTACCTGAAGCAGATTGCAGCCCTCATTATACCTGGCTGAAGTCAACAAACAAGGGAATGATACTGATATGAAAGGACTCCACCCAGAAATGATTAGAAAGTTTTGGGTTTTTTCTTTTCCCCCAGGGGAGGGGGTGAGAATGAGGAATGTAGGAGGAAAGGGAATATTAAGAAGAATATAGATGAAAGAGGGTATTGTGTGACCTGCCAGAAGGTTACATTAGGCTACTGGAGACCATGCCTGAAAAAGGTGTTTGTAAATTTAGTACCGTCCCCCTTCTCTTGTCAGTGAAGCTTTGACTACTTAAAAATACTCTTTCACTCCAGTCTTAAACAGACTACTTGAGTGTGGAAGGTAAGAGGGCAAGATAGTTATATCACTGGTATATATCAGTTGTGAGAAGTAAAATATAGATATATGTATATATATAACTTTTTTAACTGTTGCTGAAAATTAGCCACCTGCCATCTTTTGCCAATTTGTTAACAAATGCCAACCCATGTTCTGGAGGTTCCTTAATAGTGAAATACAAGAATCAGATTTTAAGATGTGATCTACCTTGATCTTTTGGTTTCAAAAAAGAATTGCTTGCTTTTAAATCAGGCTTTAAACATATATTGGTTAAATACTGAATTACAGAACCAGTTTATGTGTTACATAATTTTCAGGTAAAAAATGGTTTTCCTTTCTTGTTTTTATCCATTCTTGCAGCTTTATTACATATCATTAGGTCTATAGAGTTGTGACTCCAGACTTATGACTATTAATTGTAGCTGTATCTCATTTTGAAATCTTATTTTGTTTACTTCAGCATACCTCATCTCAGAACTAGAAGCTGCCAGAATGCTCTGTGTGAATACTCTTCCAAAAAAAGCTCAAGAAGGAGGCGGTAGTGAGGTCTTTCAAGAGTTGAAAGGCATATGTATTGCTCTAGGAATGTCCAAACCTCCAGCCAATATAACTATGTTCCAATTCTTCAGCGGGATTGAAAAAAAAGTAAGACCTTTAGTACCAGATTGTAGTGTATTAAAGGCATAGTCCTACAGTTGTTTGAAATGAAGCAAGTTAATTTCTCTTAATGGGAACCTAATGTACATATTTTTAAGTGATTGTTACTAAATGAGTTTTGCATTTTAAATCCTAGATACAAGGAAAATTGGTATTTTACTATTTTTTTAAACATATCAGCATGTTTCTTTTTCAAAAAGGAACCTTTGCACCTTGATTTATAAACTGAAATAAACTAGAAATAATGTAAAGAAAATTAGGACTTAAGTCCATTTAAAACTTATTTTATCATTGAACTTCGATACAATTAATTTTAAGGTCTGTATCATTAAATTTTACCACCATTCTCCCCATTGACTGGACAGAAAACAATGTAAATGTTTTGGGATTTTAATCCAGTCACTTTAAGTCTTACATGTTTCATTTGACAAACTAGTTATGTTAACTGCTAATATAATCTAGTACATGAAAATAAGTCAGAATTGTTTTTATACCACATATTTTCAACAGTTAAGAGTCTTTATATAATTGATTAGGAACAAGCAATTTCAATTAAAAATTAATGAACAGAAGAGAATGATACTTATTATAGCAGAGTTATTCTCTATATGCATATCTGCTGGACTCTTAAGAATTGGTGTATTTGCCTTGTGGGGTAAATGGACACCATGATGCACAAATTTGGCTGAACTCTACCGGGGAGCAGCAGTGTATCCATAGTCCATATTTTTGTGTGTTCATTCATTCATTCAGCAAATTCATATTGAGTGCCCACTGTTGTCAGGCACTGTTCTAGGTGCAGTGAAGGACTCATACTTCCATAGACACCTGAGGAGTGGGTCAAGTGAGTGTCTTTATCGTGTGGGTCTTGTACATTTCAAAACATCCTCCACCTTTGCCTCTGTCAGGAATCTTCTTTTGATGGCAGGATATGATGGGAGTTGGGAAGATGAGGAGGATGTGTTTTACTTTTAGATTTGTTTATTCATTCATTTATGTTTTTGTGTCAGTTAAAGGAAACATTAGCAAAAGTTCCACCTAATCATGTGGGAAAGCCTTTATTGAAGAAGCCAATGGGACCGGCCCACTGGGTGAGTAGTGAGCATCCTGAGTAAACTTTGTAAGGAGCCATCTACCTATCTCAGGATATTTATGTTTGTGCTTTGAAGTTATATTCTCTAATATGGTGGACATCCTTAGAATCATTTTTGTAAGTCTTAAGATTTATCCAAAATAATTTTATGTAACGTTAGAAGTACTTCTTTCATAATATGTAAAAAATTTCACACAGCTGATTAAATTGAAGTTCAGTATGATGCATGTTTCTAATTGCCAAATGGGTTGCCTTCAAGCCAAAAGCTTCACTGGGCTGAGCTCCACACAGTGTGTTATAGGAAAACTAAATGAGAATTTTGTACTTACATATTCTTTGTTCTATTTTGAGATGACATTATTATGCCTGTCATTTCATTAATTTATTATAACTTATTATTCTGTTTATTATATAACCTAAATCATTTTGTGCTGAGTGCTGGGCATTCAGTTGTGAATGAAGCAGTTTCTCCCCTTTTGGAATAGGGGGTCAAGCAGATTTAAATTCTAACTGGTCTTTTTAATTTTGTTTCAGGAAAAGATAGAAGCAATTAACCAAGCTGTGGCCAATGAATATGAAGTTCGGAGAAAGCTGCTAATAAAACGTTTGGACGTCACGGTCCAGTCTTTTGGCTGGTCTGACAGAGCTAAGGTACGCATTAAATCACTGAAAAGAGCAGAGTATTTCTGGACATGATCTTTAAACATACTTAACACAGCTTAGACATAGTGCAGACTATAAGAGAAATAAGTAGGAGATACACGTAGGGGTTTTTCTTTAGGGAATTACTGAGGAGCCATTCAGCAATAGTGAAAACATTTATTTTTCAGTTTTTTAATATTTTTCAGCAAAGCTATATGTTGTAAACCGTACTGGAAGTATCCATTTGTAAGAGAAAAGTAGAGTAGCTAAAAATTACTAAAAATAATAAAATTTTAAATTACTTGTTTACTGTACTTTAAGCTAACAGTTTAACTTGCTAATTAAATTAATTAAATTTAAAATACTGATTTTGGAGGACCAGATATTGTGACCCATTTATAGAGAATTGGAGAATCCAGTAAGACTTCGTTTTCTTACAGCTTAAATAAGATAATCCAGGTAAAGGTCTTGGTCATTCCAACAGATATTTATTAAATTATCTAGTATTTTATCAGTAAGTGGTAATTAATTGGCACAATTGGTTAATTTGACCTTCTTAGAACCCTGAAATAGAACTAATTCTTGAATTTATGTGGAGATTGATCCAAAATGTTAAAAGTTCCCTTAATGGTGGATTCATTTTTAAAAGTAGATTTTTTCCTGAACTTTAATTGACTGAGAAAAGGTTTTTATTTAGTTCTCCCATTATCTTTCTAATACAATAAATGTTAGTTTCACCTAAAATCTTTAAACCATCAGATCAGATCAGTCACGTCCAACTCTTTGCGACCCCGTGAATCGCAGCACGCCAGGCCTCCCTGTCCATCACCAACTCCCGGAGTTCACTCAAACTCATGTCCATCGAGTCGGTGATGCCATCCAGCCATCTCATCCTCTGTCGTCCCCTTCTCCTCCTGCCCCCAATACCTCCCAGCATCAGTCTTTTCCAGTGAGTCAACTCTTCACATGAGGTGGCCAAAGTATTGGAGTTTCAGCTTTAGCATCATTCCTTCCAAAGAAATCCCAGGGCTGATCTATAGTCCTATTTAGCTGCTAAATTGATGGGGTAGATATTTACTGAATTACAATATCTTAGTGTTGGAAAAGGGTCTTAGAGATCAGTCTTAACTCCCCTCATTTTGCAACTAAAAACAAATGGAGACCCAAGTGAATGGAAGGTTTTGCCTGAGATCACACAGTGAGTCAGTAGTAACACAGGGAATAAATTGTTCTCTTTTGGGCCTGTTGTTGAGGAAATACAGTCCTTTCTTAAAGTATCTTTGATGATAACAATCATTTCACTCTTGGCATAATACTGTACTTCAAAAACAAAAACCTGCAACTTTCAGCTAGAAAAGCATGCAATGATGGATGGATGTGCATTGACCCAAGGTATTAACACTGCAACTCTGGTCTTAACACTGCCAGTAGTGGACTCTACTTCTGGGGTTCTGATGCAGTGTGTCTGAGCTTCTGTTTACTCTTTGAACTTTTGTTTCATGTAATGAAATTTATGTATTTATATCTCACTTTGAAATTGCATTATAAAATCAGTTTTATTTGAAGCTTATATGAAACTATTTTCTCAAACTTGTTTCTATTCACCTAAAGATTGATTGAGCCCTTACTGTAGGTACAATAGTGACCACAAGGAAATGAAACATAAGACATTCAGGAAACATTTCCCAGACAAGCTAATCTCTTTAGCCTTTTAATTATTAAAGAAAAAAAAATTTTTTTTAAAGTCTTTTTTCATCCCACTGTCTTCACCACGATAGCTGTTTCATTTTTAGCATTATCTTCTTTACATATATAATCATAGTAAACATCTCTTTTTACACCTTTTCACATAAGATAATTTAAACTTTTACCATCAATATTTGAGTACCTGCACATCACTAACAGACTGAGCAATTACATTTTGTTCTTGTGCTATTTTCCTGTGTATTGTAGTGGTGGCTGTTGCTTCCAAAATTTAATAGGTAAGAATTTGTTGTTGTTTCCCCGCATTTAGGTTAATTTGCATTTATTGATCCTGTCTGGAAAACATGTTTTATATTTATTGGAACTTTATTTTATCTTGTGTAAATGCTCTTTATATCCTTTTTTCATTCATCTTTTGTGATCTTATGTTACAAATACATTAAATGTACTTCTACTAAATGGTTATAAAGTAGACTCTCTTTTTCTTATTTATAATAGAAATGCCTTCATTTTATCTATTTAAATATAAGATACAGATAAAGTGAAGGCATTTGAGACCAATGGCATGGGAAACCTTTTTGTTCCACAGTCTTAAAGGGAAGCCCCTTTATCTCCATACCCTCTTCTGTCCCCTTTATCATTCCTTATTGTATCAGCAGGTCAGACAGCTATACTCTAAGATAGTTCTTCACTAGATAGGAGCAGTGGTGAGTATGTAACTTTTTCTCTCATTTGGAGCCTAGTAAATACTGTCATCAAACATTTCGAAAATCTTTAACTTGTTTTAGTATCAATGTTTCTGTGTCACGTTGAAAACCAACATTTGTCTTTGAACACTTTCTTTCAGAGTCAAACAGAAAAACTGGCGAAAGTTTACCAGCCAAAACGCTCAGTCTTGTCTCCTAAAAGTACTATTTCTGTTGCCCACCTTTTGGCTGCAAGACAAGACTTGTCAAAGATCTTAAGGACGAGCAGTGGCTCTATAAGAGAAAAGACTGCCTGTGCCATCAATAAGGTGACAAGACTACCTTTTCTTTCAAACTCATTTATTTATGTTTTTAAAATAAAGTAATTTAAAATTTAAAATATCTTTCGTATCCCATAGGTGTTGATGGGCAGAGTTCCTGACAGAGGAGGTAGGCCCAATGAAATCGAACCTCCACCCCCAGAGATGCCACCATGGCAGAAGAGGCAGGATGGCCCCCAGCAGCCAGCAGGAGGACGAGGAGGCGGGAGAGGGGGCTATGAACATTCCTCATACGGAGGACGAGGAGGCCATGAACAGCAAGCAGGAGGGAGAGGTGGACGCGGCGGCGGCGGCGGCTATGACCACGGTGGCCGCGGCGGCGGCGGCAGCAGCTATGACCACGGTGGCCGCGGGGGAGGAAGAGGAAATAAGCACCAAGGAGGCTGGACAGATGGAGGGAGCGGGGGAGGGGGCGGCTACCAAGAAGGCAGTTATCGAGATTCGGGTTTCCAGCCCAGCGGCTATCACGGTGGCCACAGTGGTGGCTATCAGGGCGGTGGTTATGGTGGCTTCCAGACAACTACATACACAGGAAGTGGGTACCAGGGTGGTGGATATCAGCAGGACAATAGATACCAAGATGGTGGGCATCACAGTGATCGAGGCGGGGGTCGTGGAGGGAGAGGGGGTCGTGGAGGCCGAGGCGGACGCGCTGGCCAAGGAGGAGGTTGGGGAGGAAGAGGGAGCCAGAATTATCATCAAGGGGGGCAATTTGAACAGCACTTCCAGCATGGAGGTTACCAGTATAATCATTCTGGATTTGGACAGGGAAGACATTATACTAGTTGAGGCTACATAGAACCTTACATTTTGCTAGAGCTCAAGTAATAGAAACTTAGTTTCAGAATCCTGAATTCAGCATTGATTTTGAATTAATGTGAGACCACCGGTGACAGGCAGATTCCTGCTTGGCATAAGCATTTGTAGGTCTTCATACAATACTGTTCCTTTGGTTTTTTTTTAATGGACTTACATAATGCCATTTATTTGAGAAACACATACAATATCTCTCCTTTGTATGAAGAATTTCTTAAAAGGTAATTAAAACTGCCTTTAACTGACCAGTAGACTAATTCCACAGTCAGAACATGTGTATTTTTCTGAGGAAATTACTTGAACAAGTAGTTTTCATGTTTTCAATATGCAGTTTTGAAAAATGAGAATTCTTCTAGATTTTTTTAGATTTACAACTAGGAAACCTTCCTCATATTAACGATCCATTTATATGTGTTTTCCTTAAAGTATTCTAATGCCTATTTTCCAAGCACAGTTCTGCCCTGATTGGCTTTTTCTTCAGAGAGGTTATGCAACATTAGCTTCATGATAGAACTTTAAGGTCAGTTCCTATTAAATGAGCTCTTCTGCAGATAGCACATTCAGTAGCCTTATCCTTTTGACAGAATACTGTACCATATGCTCAACTCTGAAAACCTTGAACACGGCCAAAATCCATAAAGATTATAAAAGCAGACTAAGTTGTGAACCTATAGTACCTGTAGTCATTTAGTTAAGTTTAGCAATTCAAACTGACCTGCATCCATTCAAAACAAGTTCCTCTTTCAACTTTATTTTTACTTGAAATCTGCTAGAAGAAACAGCAAACTGAAATTTGTTTTATGCACGAGTTAATACCACTGGCTCAGCAGATACAAGTTGGTTTGCTTTGGGCAGGAGACTTTTTGTAATGAAAGAAATGCACTACCGAGTAAGAGGACAGACTTTTGCTTAGAGCAGGAGGCCCTTTATTATTGCTGCAGAAAACAAAAGCCTGGCTGAGTTGATGTTTGACACTCACCTTTACTGAAATCTACATGACGCTTCTTGCTGGGTTTTTGTACACGTAAATATTGTCAAGCTGTGAAAGAAAACGGCTGGAGGTGTGCTTTGTGTGAAAGGTGAGCAATAAAGTATCTGTATGTTCTCTGTTTGGTTTGAGTTTTATTTTAGCCGCTTTTTTTAAACTGATGAGTTTGAGCAAGCTCCAGGAGTTGGTGATGGACAGGGAAGCACGGCGTGCTGCAGTCGATGGAGTCGCAAAGACGTGGACACAGCTGAGCAACTGAACTGAACTGATTCTGGACGCTTGCTTCAAGCTTATGAACTAAGGCCTTTGTTCCCCAAAGATTCTAAAGTGTTTCCTTGGAACATTTAGTTTGTGGTAAAAGATAAAGCCTTACCCTAAGTAAGTTGAAAAAGAGCCATTTCCGAATTTACCTGTTACTATCACTTTATAGCTGGATAACTTCACTACTCATCCCTGACCACTAGGTGTAGCTGTTGCTACACGGTCTGTCAGGCAAAGGTCCTTTAATGGCCCTGATCTCTTAGGGGCCTTTTTTGTTTGTTTCTCCATTCTTAGAATGAGAGACATTTTGAATGAAGTGAATTCAAAATATATATTTATAAGAAGAAATAGTATTTCCTTTTCCTATTAAATTGGGCCTTTTAGAGTAAAGAACTCATAACTTACCATTAAAAATATTCTGTTTGCTGTTAAGCACATTCTTTTGATTGCCTAAACCATTTTAAAAAGCCTTGATCATTGTGTTAATTTTACCTGTCTATTAGATTTTTCAACTGGAATTTACCATTCTAAAGTGTTCAGATTTGAAGATAATTTAACATACTTTTATTTATCATTAAAGATTTTAAGTTCTATCTTGAAAGTTTTAAGTGTCTCTGCTTTATGCTGTTAAATATGTTTAGTATGTATAGGAATTTCCTATTAGAAATAAAATTGTCAAGGTTTTATATCTTAAAATAGTATCTTAGAATGTATTAACACTTACCTTTGTGTTTGCTTTAATCTGTTTTCTAGCATCAGACTCCACATTGTACTTGATGAACATGTTTCATTCCTTCGACAAATAGAATTTTGATTTATTTTGATGGTTAATAGCTTACATTTCTTATGTCATTTTTATGTGATTACTTTTCATGTATGAGCATATAAGAAAACAAATGATATATTTCTTGACAATGCACTTTTTCTGCTTCATATCAGAACTTTATTTTCACATTATAATCCCATAAAAGAATTGTCTTTTAGTTTCTTTTCTTTGACATATATTTTAGTGCTCTAGAAAGAGGATATTTCAAACCACTAGTTAGTTTTGTTATATTAAAGTTATTAGGTTTATTTAGAGTGTTGATTTTACATACGTTCTTAACCTTTACTTGTAGAAAATAATGACTTACTGATATAGGGAATGTAGGAATTTCTTGGAGAAACAATTTTTAGGAGGGAATTTTTGACGTGTGAAATCTTAAAATATATATATATATATATTTTTTGGCCACACTGCATAGCATGCAGGACCTTAGTTCCCCAACCAGGGAGGTAACCCACCCCCTGCAGTGAAAGCCTGAGCCTTAGCTGCTGGACTGCCAGGGAAGTCTCAAGATACTGTTTCTTAATAGACTGAGACAGACGGTACACTTCTGTTGGTGTTTTGTTTCCACCTCTACCAGGAGCTAGAACAGGATGTCAGCATTTTCTGTGAAAATTACCAGAGATATGCCACTACCATTTGCATTTCTTGCTCTAGGTCCAAACCAAGCTAGTGTCTGTTGGCTGCTCCCAAAATATACCACAGTGGCATATTGATTATTTTAAATTAAGAAACTGCCAACGAAAGAGGGACACTGACCCTCCTTTCTGTCTCACAGAAAGCAAGAAATGAGTCTCATGTGAAACATATACTCCATGCGCCTAAAGATAAAAGGATACCCTACTTGTGGAAGATGGGGAATTCAGGTTGAGAAGCCCATATAAACAACCTTGTTACTTCTTTAATTTACTACCCCAAGCCCAAGCTATTTAGAGTTTTCACTAAGTGCCCAAAACCTGAGTTTTTTTGACCTGTTAATTCCTCACAAAAAAATTTTTTTTTCTTTTATCTAAAACATGAAAGCTGCCTTCTTTGGCTGGGTTCCATTTCTGTGAGGCCTCAGCATGCAGAAATTAAAATTTGTTTCTTTTTCTTCTTCTAATCTGTCTTAGGTCAATTTTATTATTAGTCCGCAAGAACTCAAGGAGGGTAGAGGTGGAAATTCCTTTCTTCTCAACACATCCAACTGGAATAGAGCTAAATAAATTCATGCTGAGGAAAAGCATTTAAGTTTGTTTCTATGTACCGCTGATCTTTGAACAATGGGGGAGTTAGGGTTGCTGACGCTCTGCACTGTGCATTCAGCTGTAGATTGTATAGCACTGTATTTATTGAAAAAAAAATCTACATTTAAGTGGACCTGTGCTATTCAAGGAGAAGGCAATGGCACCCCACTCCAGTACTCTTGCCTGGAAAATCCCATGGATGGAGGAGCCTGGTAGGCTGCAGTCCATGGGGTCGCTAAGAGTCGGACACGACTGAGCGACTTCACTTTCACTTTTCACTTTCATGCATTGGAGAAGGAAATGGCAACCCACTCCAGTGTTCTTGCCTGGAGAATCCCAGGGACGGGGGAGCCTGGTGGGCTGCCGTCTATGGGGTCACACAGAGTCGGACATGACTGAAGCGACTTAGCAGCAACTGTGCTATTCAAACCTGCATACTTAGTTGTTTTTCCACTGCCCAGGTCATTTACATTCTTACACTGAGATTTTTTTTTTGTTGTGCCCATCCTACCATTTTGGACACTTTATTTGCCTGTGTTACACTATTTTGAAAAATAGATTTTTATTTATTTTTTTTATTTTATTTTATTTTTAAACTTTACATAATTGTAGATTTTTAATGTGTGTATACTATTAAAACCATCTCCCCTTTAGGTAACCTGGATGGTATTTGATTCAATTTTATCTAAAAATACATTCATCACAGGGTATCTAATATTATATAAAGCTCTTTTCCCCCTACTTGTTTCTCTCATTTTCCACTAACATGATGGTAGTCACTAGAAATGCTATGTGTTGCTCAGTGCTACACATCCACATTTGTATAGGTTAACGTGTTCCAAGGGTTCACATCAGTGTTTAAGCAGGTATGTATGTCAGTGTTGAAACTCTCCTTCACCTTGGGTGTTTTGAGTCACCTGCAAAATTGTGTTGCTAAAGACGTTGCATAAACTTAACAGTTGGCGTGAGAACTTCCATAATAAATCATTCACTGCTCACTAAATGTAAATGCAGAAGCCTAGGGTGGAAATGGAGAAGAAAAGAAATTCAACATATTTAGGGGAAAAGTCTATGAAAATGACCAGTACATGTTAAGTTACTATACTTTCCTCAATAAGAGAGGCCTGCACTTGAGTAAACACTTGAATGCTGCTCTATTCAGGCACCATGTTGGGTATTTGAAGCACAAAGGTCAGAAAGTCCCTGCCTTGGAAAATGTCCAGAGGCAGAGCCAGAAATAGATGATTGTATCATAAGATAATAAAAACTGAATATTGTACCAGGGAGCTAGGCTAGCACAGTGTCAGAATTGCTCATATGAGGTGGAAATTGCCTGGAGAAGTTGGGAAGGTTGCAGGGGTCAGGTTATGGAGGGCTCTATGTACTTTCCTAAGTAAATTGAACCTAATGTATGTGCCTTAGTATGCTGAGGCTTGTAGCCTGGTCAGTTTTGGATTCTATGTAATAATCACTGGCTAAGAAGTAGAGAATTTAAGGAGGGAGGAAAAGATTGGAATCAGGAGCTTAGAGCTTAAATTAATATAGCATAATTGAGCAAAAGGACAAATTCAGGAAATATTTAGGAAGTAAAATTACAGGATTTTTTTGTTTAGAGTAAGAATAAGAAATCAGTGTGACTAGTTTTTTTGTGTGTGTGCTGTATTTTCTTTTTTTTAAATAATTTGTTCACTTAATTGAAGGTTCAGTAGAGACCAGGTGTGTGGTATAGAAGACCAGTCACAAGTCGGGTCACAGGTTTCACTAACGTGAAACTACAGAAAAATTTGTTTCATTCTAACTAATCTTCAATTGTCAGAAATTTATTTAAACATTTCAAATGAAACAACTGGAAAGTAAACCCTAACCTAAAGGAATGAGAAAGGGCTATTTGATAATCTTATTTACAATGATGATGATCTATAACAGTTTAATATCTTGTATGTGTGTGCTATATGCTTAGTCACTTCAGTTGTGTCTGACTCTTTGCAGCCCTTTGGACTGTAGCTTGCCAGGCTGCTCTGTCCATGGGATTCTCCAGGCAAGAACACTGGAGTGGGTTGCCATGCCCTTCTTCAGGGGGTCTTCCTGACCCAGGGATTGAACCTGCGTCTCTATGTCTCCTGCATTGGTAGGCAGGTTCTTGACCACTAGCACCACCTGAGAAGCCCTTAATATCTTGTAGGGCTGCTATCAGTTAACTTCTTATCCATTTACTGAAGTGCTTGCTCTGGAAAAACAAAAGTGATTGAAAACATGTTTCCCCAGAGGCACTTTCTCTGTAACAAACTAGAGCTATGAATGTGTATCTGTATTAAAATTTGAAAGCAATGGCTGGTTGCAAGAAATACTTATCTAACGATTTCATTTAGAACACCTTAGAGGCAGGTAATCTGGATTCAGAACCTGGTACACTAGCTCTGTGACCTTGAACAAGTTATTTAGTTAAACCATACTGGGGTTCCCTAGTGGCTCAGCAGTAAAGAATCTGCCTGCCAGTGCAGGAGACACAGGTTCAATTCCTGGGTCAGGAAGATCCCCTGAAGGACATATGAGGAGGAAAGAAAGGAAGGAAATGTAACCCGCTCCAGTATTCTTGCCTGGGAAATCCTGTGGACAGAGGATTCTGGCTGGCTACAGCCCACGGGGTTGCGAAGAGTAGGACGTGACTTCGCAACTGAACAACATCACCAACAAACCGTACATAATCTTCCAATCTGGAAAATCTGGATAGCAGTTCCCGCCTGCATAGGACAAGTATGTGGTTTAAGTGTGATAATCTGTGTTAAGTGCCTACCATAGTGTATGGTACGTAATAGGCATTCAGTGTTTAGCAATTATCACTACAGAGGTAATACTCTGGAACACCTTAAACAGAACCTAAGAGATTATATATCTTTTCCCTTCCTGTTTTATTTTGAAACAAATACTTCAAAGAAGTACATGGCATTCTCTCTCTTCTACAATTTCAAAACAGCCTAAAATATCCCAATTGCCTGCACATACAGAGTCTATGATGGACAGTCATTATGCATCCTTTTGCTTTTTAGGTTTTTGTTCTTTTTTTTTTTTTTTTTGGTCTGACACGAGAATTCTTTTCCAATGTATTTAGTGTGTGTTTAGAACAGCCTTGTAACAGCATCATCAAGGAAAACCAAGGGAGTGAGTCGAAGATTAGGAGACTCATTGCTCGTTGGCTCATGTTACAGAATTCTTTTTATATCTCTTTTGAGTGTTCCTTCTAGGTGAGCATCTATTTTTTTTTTCCATCAAAAATCAATCTAAAATAAGAAGGTAAGTTGATGTCTGTGATTTAGCATAATGTTTTTCCAAAATGGAATAAGCAAGAAAACACAGTCATTGCAAGGGATATGCTGCTTGAACACATTGCTTTAGGCAAGAGAATAAATTTAAAATCCTCATTTTTCACAAGTATTCTTTCCTAAAATGAGCTGAGAAAATGTTCTCCCACTTGGCAAAAATAAAAAATTCCAAAATACATCCCACATCTTCCTCTTACAAATTGACCCATCTAGAGACACTGAGTTCAGAGCAACCGAAAGAGTACTGGTTAATCATATGGATTCTTTTAAATATATAAATAGACTATTTTACATAATCTATTGAGACACATTGGATTAAAACTCACGGGAAAAATGTTAAGTGACTTTCAGGGGTCTTTATGCCTTAAATAAAATAGAACTGATTTTATCAAATCATGTCATGAGATATGTATTCTGATCACTATCAATACTCATTTCATTTTACAGAAAACAATAAACATTTAAACTTATGATAAAACTTTAAAAAGTACAGATGACCAGAAAGGCTTAAATTGATGAACTAATTTCTGATTGATAAATGTCTTCATGTGTGTTTGAGTAATAATTCATTTCTAATGCATTGTCCTGAACCAAAGAAATTTCTGCCTGTATATTATATACCAGACCAGCCCCTATTTGAAAATATAAGCTCTGTCTTTGGAGTGTATAGAACACCACCTTTAAAGTCATTTTAGCCATGGGAAAAATAAGGGTAATAGTGTGATATACTGGAAAGAGAACTATATTAGGAGCTGAAAAAAATTGGTTCTTGTCTCAGTTCTGCTAATAACTAATTCTGTAATTTTTGTGTTTCATTAAGTGATTATTAAAAGCATAACTATGCATTCTTCTGTAGTCATTCTTAGGAATTTGTTGCAAAGGGACACTTGTCACTGTTCACCTTGCCTCAATTTGTTCCTGTGTGACACAGACCCTAAGGAGGGTTAGTCCATGCTCCCATGCTCAGTCACTAAGTCTTGCCTGACTTTTTGTGACCCCATGGACTGTAGCCTGCCAGGCTTCTGGGTCCATGGGATTTCCCAGCAAGAATACTGTAGTGGGTTGCCATTTTCTTCTCCAGGGGATCTTCCTGACCCTGAGATGGAAACTCAGGGTCCATCTCCTGCATTGCAGGGCAGATTTTTTACCACTGAGCCACCAGGGAAGCCCAAGGAGGGTCTGTGCCATTCTTTTATTATGATTATTTAATTTTTGAATAGGTAATAACATGGATCAAAATTTGAAATGTAGAAATCTCACTTTTTCCCCTCAGCCACTGGTTCACAGACATCTAATTTGTTAGGAGTGTGTGCATTCATGTGCTCTCATTTAAACATAAAGAGATTAAATGTATTCATTCTTTCCCCTCATTTGTACACAAATGATGGCTGCAATACATACCATTTTTCACTTTGATTTTTATTGAATATTTATTTTGGAGACCATTATCACTTCATAGTTTTGTTTTAACATCTAAATGGTATTACATTATATGGATATAGCCATTTATTTAACCAAAGCTTTATTAATGAACACTGGGTTATTTCCAGTTGTTTCCCATTCCAAACAATGCTGTTGTGAAAAACATGCTCACTTTGTATTTCTCTTATGTGCAAGTGTATCTTGAGAGGTCATGAGTAACAGCCTGGATTCTGAAGACATGCTGCTGGGATTTGAAGCCTGGCTGCACCTTTTACTAGCTGTGCATCCTGGAGCCTGTGATGTAACTTCTCTGTGCCTTATATTTCTTATCTGTAAGAGCTCAGGGTATTGAAAAGATTCAAAGAATCCCTTTCTGTAAACTACTTGAGTGAGTGCCTGACATAGAGTAAATGCTGTGTCGGTTGCTGCTGCTACTGTTATTATATCACCATTATTTTTAGGGTAAGTTCCCAGACATGGAACTACTGTGAAAAAGAAAATAGAGTTCTAATTTTGAAGGGTATTGCCAAAATAGTCTTCAATCGAGATTCTACACATTATTACCAGCAATGATGTGTGAATAGAATGTTTCTCCACATTCATGCCCAGAAAGTATTTAAAAATTTTGAATCTGATGAGTGAAAACTATTATTGCATAGTAGTAAAACAAGTTATTGCATAGTAGTTTAAAAACTTTTAAAAAGGTTATATTTCTTTTTTGTGAGGAGGGTAATACGGTTTTATGAGTCCTTTGGATTTCTTTTGGTATGACTTACCTGTCCAGTTCCTTTGCCCATTTTATTTGAAACCAGGATGTTGAATTTGTTGTATGAATTTGTAGCTCTTTATATTAAATAAACTGTGTGTTAGTGGTATGACTTGCAAATATTCTAAAACATTTTTTAAATTTATCTTTTGAAAACTTTTGCTGGGAACAGCCACTCAGATTTATTTATTTTTTACATAGCTGGTTTTTATGTCTTCTCTTTTATGATTTCTGGATACGGTCATGTTTAAAAAGGCATTCACTATCCAAGATAACAATTTAAAATAATCATTCCATAGTTCACATTCCATAGTTTACAATCATTCCATAGTTACCTAGTGGTTTGATTTTTTTTTCCATTTAAATCTTTTATTCAAAAAAAAAAAATAAAAATAAATCTTTTATTCATTTGGAAATTATTGTGATAGAAGTTTTCAGCTATCGATCCAAATTTAAAGTTGCTACCCAGTTGTCTCAAATTATTTACTGAGTAATATCTGTTTTTGAAATGTAATGAGATGGCCACTTTATTGTATACTTAATTACTGTATTATCTCTCCTGTTTTGGACTTCTTAGTCCTTTTCTATGGATTCATACCCTTTTAATAAACTGTTTTATGCTTTAATATCTGACAGGGCTAACTAGTACTCACTTATTGCTTTTTTTCATATACTTCTTAGCTATTTATGTATATGTTTTTCCTCTGTAAACTTTAAAATCAGTTTGCTAACACACAAACACAAAAATCCTCTTGGTGTTTTTTGAAGTTCACAGTAAAGAATTCAAAGGTTCACTTGAATAAAACTGAAATCTTAACGATGTTTCCTTCCTCTCCAGGAACTTGGTACCTTTCCATGCATTTCAATCTTGTTTTGTGTCTATCAAGAGCACTTTAAAACTTAGTTTGTTTGTTTCTTATTAAGTTTACTCCTTGATATCTTAACTATTTTGTCACTTGTATATTAGGTCTTTTATTTTCTGATTACTGTCTGTATTAATGACTGTTATTTCTATTCATTTAATACCCAATTATTAGTTTTTCTTTTTGTTTGTAGTAAGTTTCAGTTAATTCACTTGTAGTGTCTCAATGTAGTCACTTCACAGTAATTGTTTTTGCCTACTTTAAAATATTTATACTCCTATTTCCCTTTTTATCTTCTGTATTACTTAACACCTCTCAAAGGCAATGTTAGATAATAAATGATTATAGGTCTTCTTATCATCGGCAAGGCTTTACTCACAATGCTTACAATGTTTTCTAAGTATCTTCCTGGTTTGGCAGTTGAGATAAATACATTTTAATCACATTCAAAAGTTTTTATCTTTTTTTAAATTGTTTTTTATTTTCAAGAGTTTTAAATAAAAATGGGTATTGAATTTTGTCAAATATTTAGCATTTATTAAGACGATCATATAATTTTCTCTTTAGATTTTAACCTAATCACATATTCATAGATAAAAGAATACTGAACAATTCTTAAATTCCTAGTACTAACCTGTATATTTTTGCACTGTACTTAAAATAGTTCAGATTTGCCTTGATATTCATAAATGATATTATTCCAGTTTTCTTTTGATGTCAGTATTATGTTTGACTTACTTTAAAGTTTTTCGAAGTCTTCATTATGTTCTAGAACTATGTAAATTATACAGAATTAATCTATAATTTAAAAGTGTGATAACAGTTTTTAGTAGAACTATCTGAGTCTGATGATAACTTTGGACAGCAACTCTTCAATGAGCCCACTATTGTTTTCTTAAGTCAAGTTTTGCAGATTGTATTTTCCTAGAAATTATCCATTTTAACTAGGTTTTCTATTTTCCCTTTGTTTTAGGTCTAAATTTAAATAGTCATTTATTTTTCTTCTTTCTTGTATATTAATGTATTCATATATTTAAGACTGATATATTTTCCTCTTATGGGCAGTGCTTATGTGGAACTTGTAGGAAGTATGTAGTGTCTTCAAGATCATTTCTTATAAATTCTTCATATGTATAGTGTCTTCAAGATCATTTCTTATAAATTCTTCAATTTCTTCTTAAAGATTTGAAAGAGGTAACTTTTGTTTTAACTTCTGGAATTTAGGGAATTTATTTTTCTAGTTTTGCCATCAAGTTCTAATTTTATAGTATTATGATAAAGTTTTATCTCTATTATTTCCAAACTTTGGAAATTTACTGATGTTTTCCTTGTGACCTAACTATGGTTGATTTTTGTAATTGTTTCATTGAAGAAGACAGAACTAAAGACAGTCTGTTTTTAGAGGACAGAGTTAATATGTATATGCATTAATTTTTAACCATGGTTTAGCGTACAGACTCTAGAGCCAGACTTAAGTTCAGTTCAGTTGCTCAGTCGTATCCGACTCTGCAACCCCATGAATCACAGCACGCCAGGCCTCCCTGTCCATCAGCAACTCCCGGAGATCACCCAAACTCATGTGCATCGAGTTGGTGATGCCATCCAGCGATCTCATCCTCTGTCATCCCCTTCTCCTTCTGCCCCCAATCCCTCCCAGCATCAGGGTCTTTTCCAATGAGTCAACTCTTCGCATGGGGTGGCCAAAGTATTGGAGTTTCAGCTTTAGCATCACTCCTTCCAGTGAACACCCAGGACTCATCTCCTTTAGAATGGACTGGTTGGATCTCCTTGCAGTCCAAGGGACTCTCAAGAGTCTTCTCCAACACCACAGTTCAAAAGCATCAATTCTTCGGCGCTCAGCTTTCTTCACAGTCCAATCCTCACATCCATACATGACCACTGGAAAAACCATAGCCTTGACTGCTGCTGCTGCTGCTAAGTCGCTTCAGTCGTGTCTGACTCTGTGCGACCCCAGAGACGGCAGACTCCCCCGTTCCTCTGGTTCCTCTGCCTTTTCTAAAACCAGCTTGAACATCTGGAAGTTCATGGTTCATGTATTGCTGAAGCCTGGCTTGGAGAATTTTGAGCATTACTTTGCTAGCGTGTGAGATGAGTGCAATTGTGTGGTAGTTTGAGCATTCTTTCGCATTCCCTTTCTTTGGGATTGGAATGAAAACTGACCTTTTCCAGTCCTGTGGCCACTGCTGAGTTTTCCAAATGTGCTGGCATATTGAGTGCAGCACTTTCACAGCATCATCTTTCAGGATTTGAAACAGCTCCACTGGAATTCCATCACCTCCACTAGCTTTGTTCGTAGTGATGCTTTCTAAGGCCCACTTAACTTCACATTCCAGGATGTCTGGCTCTAGGTGAGTGAACATACCATCGTGATTATCTGGGTCGTGAAGATCTTTTTTGTACAGTTCTGTGTATTCTTGCCATCTCTTAATATCTTCTGCTTCTGTTAGGTCCATACCATTTCTGTCCTTTATCAAGCCCATCTTTGCATGAAATGTTCCCTTGGTAGCTCTAATTTTTTTTGACGAGATCTCTAGTTTTTACCATTCTGTTGTTTTCCTCTATTTATTTGCATTGATTGCTGCGGAAGGCTTTCTTATCTCTCCTTGCTATTCTTTGGAACTCTGCATTCAAATGGGAATATCTTTCCTTTTCTCCTTTGCTTTTCGCTTCTCTTCTTTTCTCAGCTAATTGTAAGGCCTCCTCAAACAGCTATTTTGCTTTTTTGCATTTCTTTTCCATGGGGAAGGTCTTGATCCATCTCCTGTACAATGTCATGAACCTCCGTCCATAGTTCATCAGGCACTCTATCAGATCTAGTCCCTTAAATCTATTTCTCATTTCCACTGTGTAATAATAAGGGATTTGATTTAGGTCATACCTGAATGGTCTAGTGGTTTTCCCTACTTTCTTCAATTTAGGTCTGAATTTGGCAATAAGCAGTTCATGATCTGAGCCACAGTCAGCTCCTGGTCTTGTTTTTGCTGACTGTATAGAGCTTCTCCATCTTTGGCTGCAAAGAATATAATCAATCTGATTTCGGTGTTGATCATCTGGTGATGTTCATGTGTAGAGTCTTCTCTTGTGTGGTTGGAAGAGGGTGTTTGCTATGACCAGTACGTTCTCTTGGCAAAACTCTATTAGCCTTTGCCCTGCTTCATTCCATTCTCCAAGGCCAAATTTGCCTGTTACTCCAGGTGTTTCTTGACTTTCTACTTTTGCATTCCAGTCCCCTATAATGAAAAGAACATCTTTTGGGGGTGTTAGTTCTAAAAGGTCTTGTAGGTCTTTATAGAACCGTTCAACTTCAGCTTATTCAGTGTTAATGGTTGGAGCATAATCTTAGATTATCGTGATACTGAGTAGTTTGCCTTGGAAATGAACAGGGATCATTCTGTCATTTTTGAGATTGCATCCAAGTACTACATTTTGGACTCTCTTGTTGACCATGATGGCTACTCCATTTCTTCTGAGGGATTCCTGCCTGCAGTAGTAGATATAATGGTCATCTGAGTTAAATTCACCCATTCCAGTCCATTTTAGTTTGCTGATTCCTAGAATGTTGACGTTCACTCTTGCCATCTCCTGTTTGACCACTTCCAATTTGCCTTGATTCGTGGACCTGACATTCCATGTTCCTTGCAATATTGCTGTTTACAGCATTGGACCTTGCTTCTATCATCAGTCACATCCACAGCTGGGTATTGTTTTTGCTTTGGCTCCATCCCTTCATTCTTTCTGGAGTTATTTCTCCACTGATCTCCAGTAGCATATTGGGCACCTACCGACCTGGGGAGTTCCTCTTTCAGTATCCTATCATTTTGCCTTTTCATACTGTTCATGGGGTTCTCAAGGCAAGAATACTGAAGTGGTTTGCCATTCCCTTCTCCAGTGGACCACATTCTGTCAGACCTCTCCACCATGACCCGCCCGTTTTGGGTGGGCCCACATGGCATGGCTTAGTTTCACTGAGTTAGACAAGGCTGTGGTCCATGTGATTAGATTGACTAGTTTTCTGTGATTATGGTTTCAGTGTGTCTGCCCTCTGATGCCCTCTCGCAACACCTACCATCTTACTTGGGTTTCTCTTACCTTGGACGAGGGATATCTCCTCACGGCTGCCTCTCCTGACCTTGAACGTGGAGTAGCTCCTCTAGGCCCTCCCCCATGCAGCCGCCGCTCCTTGGATGTGGGGTTGCTCCTCTCGGAGCCAGACTAACGGTATCCAAATCCCAGATTTTTTACTGGACTCTTTGGCAAGTTATTTAATTTCTCTATGTCTCAGTTTCCTCATTTGCAAAGTAGCTATAATGATAATATCTACTTCTTAGGGTTGTACAAGGATTAAATGGATTAACATATGCAAAGCATTTAGGATAGTGTCTAGAATCAAATAAGCACCATATATGTATTAGCTGTTTTATTTAGATTTACTTCATTAATTTTTAGAATTTTTCTGGAGCAGCACTCTCCAAATGAAATATAACACAATTCACATATGCAATTTACAAATTTTATGGTAGCTATGTTAAGAAATTTTTTTGAATGGTAAAATTATTAATAATATTTTAACACATTATATCAAAATATTATATTGTAACATATAATCAATACACAGAATTTCTTAGTGAAATTTTACCTTCTTTGTTGTGCACTTAGAAATCTGACAGATTTTGTACTAATAGCACATCTCACTTTGGACTTTGCATATTTCAAGTGCTCAACTACCACACGTGGTGGGTGGCTACTGTACCAGATGGCACAAGTCCAGCGATGTATGTTTTGTGTACTTGGTCCTTTATATATCATGTGCCAAGTCAGATGACAGTGAATCTCTTATGCCATTAGTATATTTCCATGTATTTCTCTTTGAATCACCTTTAGTTCCTATTCTATAAATGCTGATGCTCTGTAATTTGGTGCAAAAATACTTAACCATTAAACTTTCACTGTGAATTGTATCCTTTAGCATTAAAAATCAGCCTGCCTTTGTCTCTTTTTGTGCCTTTTGCTTTGAATTTTGTGTTATATTTATGACCAGCGTTAAAAAATTTTTTTCAACCATCTGAATCACTTATAAGAAGTCTCTTAAGCACATCACAGAATTGGATTTTTCTTTGTTATCAGTCTGAGAATCTTTTTAAAAATATAGTTGAGTGTAGCCCATTTATATTTACATGACAGATATATTTGAACTTAGTTCTGTCTTATTTTAGGCTCTGTTTTCTATTTTTACAACTTTTAAATGTCATAGAAGTTCTCTTTGCTTTGGTTTTTGTATTTATTCTAATATTTAGACAGATTAGAGTGTTGTTCCAGTGTTTACCTTTATAACTACGTAGAATTGTGTTCACCTTCTATGTCTTTAGAAAGAATTACTAAGAAAGCTCACCCCTTACCTGGAAATAAAGAATGGCTGCGTTGTCCTTTGGATGTCATTTTAGAGCAGTGTCTTAACAAGCCTGCTTAAGGGTTAGCTGACTTCCTAGAGCAGCAATTCTCAAGTGCAGTACTCAACTAACAGCATCAGCACCAGCATCACCAGGGAACTCAGAAATACAAGTTCTCAGTTTCCACCCTCAGTTCAGTTCAGTCACTCAGTCGTGTCCGACTCTTTGCGACCCCATGAATCGCAGCACGCCAGGCCTCCCTGTCCATCACCAACTCCCGGAGTTCACTCAGACTCACGTCCATCGAGTCAGTGATGCCATCCAGCCATCTCATCCTCTGTCGTCCCCTTCTCCTCCTGCCCCCAATCCCTCCCAGCATCACAGTCTTTTCTAATGAGTCAACTCTTCGCATAAGGTGGCCAAAGTACTGGAGTTTCAGCTTTAGCATCATTCCTTCCAAAGAAATCCCAGGGCTGATCTACTTCAGAATGGACTGGTTGGATCTCCTTGCAGTCCAAGGGACTCTCAAGAGTCTTCTCCAACACCACAGTTCAAAAGCATCAATTCTTCGGTGCTCAGCTTTCTTCACAGTCCAATCCTCACATCCATACACTACCACAGGAAAAACTATAGCCTTGACTAGATGGACCTTTGATGGCAAAGTAATGTCTCTGCTTTTCAATATGCTATCTAGGTTGGTCGTAACTTTTCTTCCAGGGAGTAAGTGTTTTTAATTTCATGGCTGCAGTCACCATCTGCAGTGATTTTGGAACCCAAAAAAATAAAGTCTGACACTGTTTCCACTGTTTCCCCATCTATTTCCCATGAAGTGATGGGACCAGATGCTATGATCTTCGTTTTCTGAATGTTGAGCTTTAAGCCAACTTTTTCACTCTCCTCTTTCACTTTCATCAAGAGGCTTTTGAGTTCCTCTTCACTTTCTGCCATAAGGGTGCTGTCATCTGCATATCTGAGGTTATTGATATTTCTCCCAACAAAGTAATTAGCCTCCAATTAAAAAAAAATGAAACTCTGTGGATGGAGTCTGTTAATCTGTGCTTGAGCAAGACCTCCATATGAGTCTGATGCCTGTGCAGTGGTTCTCAGACAAGAGCAGTTTTGTCCCAAAGAAGACATTTGGAACTGTCTGGAGGCATTTTTTGGTTGTCACAAGTGGGGAAGACAGAGTGCTACAAGCATCTTGTGACATATACTACAATGCACAGGACAGCCTCCACCCCATCCCAACAAAATATTAGCTGGGCCCAAGCTTCCACAGCACAGAGGTTGAGAAACTCTTCGAAGAGAATATAACTTTGTTTGATAATACTATTTATTATGGATTAGGGCCCAGGTGTTAACTTGGAGAAGAAAATCATTTGCATCTTATTATCTGATAGAAGTACAAATTCTGAACAGTAAAGAAAATAACCCCAAAGTTATGGTGTAATCACCAAGTAGAATACTTTGTGTAACAAAACACCATAAAACTTAGTTGCTTAAAACAATAAGCTTTTATTATTATCATGGTTTCTGGGATCAGGAATTCATTAAGTGGCTTTAGTTCTTAGCTTTTAACAGTGTTGTTTGTTTGTTTTTGTAGTGAGAGGTCTCACATTTAACTATCCCTTTTTTCCCCTCTAGTAAGCCCTGAGTTTTTGTTTTGTCTCAACTGTTTTTAATTGTGGGTGTGTAATCCAAAATTTTAGGAAGTTCCCTTTGGGATGAAGCCAGGACAATATCCAGGTCAGGTGAAATGTCTTATCATCCTAGGTTTTGCATGTAACTTCATTTAGCAAAGGTTAATTGGCAGGGAATGTCAATTGTATTTTCTTTTTTTCCATGACAAAGTTCACTATCTTAGAATTCAGTTCAGTTCAGTTGCTCAGTTGTGTCGGACTCTTGTGACCCCATGGACTATACAGTCCCTGGAATTTTAATTTGTATATTATATAATTACATATAACATTTTTATATTTTATATAATTTATAATATTTATTTATAGTATATATGTTATAAATAATATTATATAATATATAATATAAATATATATATATAGTCTCTTTATATAATAGACAGGTCATGTCTTACAAATGTTTCATCTGTGTGCTCATTCTCTACTGCTTCTCAAAACCAGACCAGATCCAGGAAGCTCCTGCTGGTATCGTTGCTTCTGTTTTAAAAGGAATCTGCCCCTACATGCTGAGAGGGATATTTGTTCCTGCCTGCTAGTTGTTCCTTTGTCTATATTTTAGCTGCTGAATCCCTCTCTACTACTGCAGCTTCTCTTCATGTTCTCCTACAAGCCTCTCTCATCAACCTCTGATGCTTTTGGTTATCTTTCCTCTATTGGGCCTAAGATTTCAGATCTCTTCTAGTTTCTCTGCAAATGGAGCTTGCTTTTTTTTTATTCTAACTGTTGCTTTTCTAATGAATTCTGGTAAGAAAAGTAGTAAGGATTTCTTTGTTTCACAACTTTTAAAATTACAAATCTTCAAAAAAAGCTTTAAAAATAATACAGTGACTGTATCTGTTTATCATATCAGCATTTACTGATTGATAAACTTATGCTTTGGTCTTCCTCTCCTAAGAAGCAAAGGTAGGTAAACTTAGACCTGCCCAGCAATTAATGTTCCACTATTTTATCCTATTTGAAATGACTCAGATAGTCAATGAATTCTCTTCATTTAATTTAGTTTAAAGTTACAAAAATCTGGAGAGACTATTTTAGTTAGACATTCCCAAAACATAATATTCCTAAAGATTACGGAAAACTCTTATCTCATTTACCTCTATTTACTTAAAAGCTTTGTCATATCGTTTATTTTTCTTGCTGACAAATTTTGTAACAGGAATAATAAGGTCTTATTTGATTTCTAGTAAACATATGTACAATAAAAGTATTATACCTAAATTCATAACTGTAAAACCATGTCTGTATTAATCAAACCAGAAAGCTTAAGGTAACTTTAATGATTGCATATGTGCTCAATCGACTCTTTGCAACCCCATGGACTGTAGCCCTCCAGGCTTCTCTGCCTTTGGGATTTTCCAGGCAAGAATATTGGAATGGGTTGCCATTTCATCCTTCAGGGGATCTTCCCAACCCAGGGATCAAATCCATGTCTTCTGAATTGGCAAGTAGATTCTTTACCACTGAGCCACCTGCGAAGCCCAAGATAACTTTAACATCAGATATACCAGATATTCGGAGAAGGCAATGGCACCCCACTCCAGTACTCTTGCCTGGCAAATCCCATGGACGGAGGAGCCTTGTAGGCTGCAGTCCATGGGGTTGCTAGGAGTCAGACGCGACTGAGCGACTTCACTTTCACTTTTCACTTTTATGCAATGGAGAAGGAAATGGCAACCCACTCCAGTGTTCTTGCCTGGAGAATCCCAGGGACAGAAGAGCCTGGTGGGCTGCCATCTATGGGGTCGCACAGAGTCGGACACGACTGAAGCAACTTAGCGTATACCAGATATTAATTCAATACTGAGTATTTATGAACCTAAAATGTATTCTGGCCAATGTCTTATATGTTTGAGTATTTATGTAAGTGCTTAATTTCCTTTAAACTAATTAAATAGAGCTCTTTTACAGATTAATTTTGGCAGTGCCACACATCTATTATACACATACAAACACACAAACACAGGGACCTTAAAGCTCCCATTCCAGATATTCAGTCATGAATCAGGTACAGCAATATAAAGCCCATCAGTTACAAAAGAGATTGTATTCAAATTGGGTTTCTGGCAGATGTGAGAAATCAAGCTAACCTTTCTAGATGGCAATACCCTTTTATAATAATATTTATGGAAAAGACACTTCTATTCATAGATTTTGGTGATTTTAGGAGCCAACTGGAACCTTTCTCTTCTTCTTGGGGATGTCCCACTCTTGGACAAGAACAGACAGGTTTTTTTCCTTTTTTTTTTTTTCCTGATCCTTTCTTCCATTTGACATCAGTAAAAGTCTTAAATATCACAAAATTTCTTTGGCTGTAAATGGAGAACAATACCAAACAAAATGAAAAACCCAAAGAACACACACAAAATCCTAAATAAACCCTCAAGTTTGGTCTTGGGGTTTTACAAATACCAACAACACAGTAGACCATAAATGACATAATTAATACAAGAAAGGTTACAGTATTTGGGGCACAGGGCCCCAAGATAACCCTGCCTAAACCCCTTGTGAAGATCCCAACAGGTACTATGGCCACACATTGTTACAATAAAATATTATCATCCTCCCACCCATGCATTTGTCTTATTCAAAATAAGCCTCAGAAGACTTGCTTTAGGGATAGTTGAAATTAGTTGATCATTTAAAATTCTCCATTTTTAAAGACAGGAAGTTCATGACAAGCAAAATACATAATATACACACAAATGCATCCAAAGATACAAATGAACCAGTTCATAAATCAGGTAAAAGTCCAACCACTTTTGCCTCTCTCCAAAAGGGTACCATGGAGAAGGCGATGGCACCCCACTCCAGTACTCTTGCCTGGAAAATCCCATGGACAGAGGAGCCTGGTAGGCTGCAGTCCATGGGATTGCGAAGAGTCAGACACGACTGAGCGACTTCACTTTCACTTTTCACTTTCATGCATTGGAGAAGGAAATGGCAACCCACTCCAGTGTTCTTGCCTGGAGAATCCCAGGGACGGGGGAGCCTGGTGGGCTGCCGTCTATGGGGTCACACAGAGTCGGACACGACTGGAGTGACTTAGCAGCAGCAGCAAAAGGGTACCCTATTCAAATACAAAATAAATTGACTCTTTCAGAGAAAAAGCCCTAGAGAGGAAATAAAGGCCCAACTGTTTACACCAGGATGACTTAGCATACTGTATGTATCCCATTGGCTCCCAAATGTTGATTCCTTGCTCTGACTGCCAAACACTGTGGCAGCCGGTGCTGCCTCAGGGAAATTCAAAGGCAAGATCCTCAGGACGAGGGACCCCAGCACCTGCTAAGGCCTTACCTGAAAATTCCCCAACCAGGGCTGGCTAGCCATGAGCAACAAGGATTTTGACTGACTACAACAAAATTTGTAGTAACTTGTATCAAGTCCAAGTTTGTACTGCCTGCTGCAAGACAGGCCAATAAATCAAAAGATAAGTTTTTGGAGCAAGGAGTGGCAGCTTTATTTAGAAAGCCAGCAGTCTGAGAAAATGGTGGACTCATGTCCCAAAGAACCATCTTGCCTGAGTTAGAATTCAGGCTTCTTTTGAACTAAAAGGAGGACAAGTAAGGTCAAACATTTCCTGGTTCCTGTCAGCCTCCTAAAGGGATGTTAATTTCTTCCTGCCTGTAGTCATTCACAGGCAGGCCTGGTCAGGTTGTTTCCTGTGAGCTAAACAAAGGTATTTTAGCTTAATGCTCATTACCTGGGAGGCAAGTTTCCCAGAGATGCACCATTATATATAATTTAAGCTTATAGGCAACATCCCTTTAGTGATTAGCTTCTAATAGAATACAAAGGTTCTTCCCTATTACATAACGCTCTACCTAATATAACAATTGTTAACATCCTGCCACATTTGCTTTATCACTCTACAGAAAATGCTTTCCTTTTTACTGAACCATTTCAAAGTAGATTGCAGATATTGATACTTCATCCCTAACTACTTCAGTAGGTATCTCCTAAAAATAGGCATTCTCCTGCTGCTGCTGCTGCTGCTGCTAAGTTGCTTCAGTAGTGTCTGACTCTGTGCAACCCCATAGACAGCAGCCCACCAGGCTCTCCCGTCCCTGGGATTCTCCAGGCAAGAACACTGGAGTTGGTTGCCATTTCCTTCTCCAATGCATGTAAGTGAAATGTGAAAGTGAAGTCACTCAGTCGTGTCCAACTCCTAGCAACCCCAAGGACTGCAGCCTACCAGGCTACTCCATCCATGGGATTTTCCAGGCAAGAGGACTGGAGTGGGTTGCCATTTCCTTCTCTGAGACATTCTCCTACATAACCACAAAATCTCAGACTGGAGTGAATTAATAACATTCATTCCATATGTCATTTAATTGCCCAAATTTAAATATTTAAATATTTAATTGCCCTCCCCAAAATGTCTGCTTTATTTATTTTTCGGTCCAGAATCCAATCAATGTTTACAACACCTCAATTTGTTTTTGGGTTTTGGTTGAGCCATAACTGCTCCATCCCTCTTTCTACTTTTTTTTTTAAAGCCATTTTATTTTTGAAGCATTAGGGTCCACTGCTTTATAGAATGCCCCATGTGATGCTTTCCTTATGCTATTTTGTGTAAACTGCAAGTCACTTAGATTCTGAATAGATGTGAATTCCAACGTGGTTGCCATTAACCTCTTAAGAAGAGAATAAATATTTTTGTTTGAGGTCTGAGTACTCTCTAAACTTCAGCAAGCAAGCTTTGGATGAAGCATGGAGGAAGCAGTTTTCTGATGAACCTTAAATTCAAGTAGTTTCCTATCATTACCACCTTCAGTAGTTATGGAATACATTGCAGATGTCAAATAAATGGAATACTTTTTATTTAAAAAGTTGTTTTATTTTCCTTTTGTATCCCTGTAGTAAAATAAATTCTTTCAAAAGGTCAACCTCTTAAGCACCTTTATACTTTGATCTTTTTCTCTAAGCTTATTTACATTTTACCCATTTGGTTTCATAATCTCATCTATCTATTTTCAAACAGAGTGAGAATAACCAATGTTAGAAAACAGAACAGAGCTGACCCTATACACACACAGTGCCAGGAATAAAAAATAAAACCCTGTGAATATTTGTTTAATTCTTTGACACAAAATTTAGTTAAAAGTTGGATTTAGAGCCTCCAAAGAACAGTCATATAAGTATGTAGTCTGAAGACAAGTTTAGAAAAGAACCCTATTTGACTATAAAATAATATTCTTATAAGGCCTTTACAAAGTACTTTTACATGTATTATTAGACTTGATCTTTAAAACGCTATAAGGTAGAAGGCTTTCCCCGTGGCTTAGGGGTAAAGAATCCACCTGCAATGAAGGAAACAAGGGTTTGCTCCCTCAGTCAGGAAGATCCCCTGGAGGAGGAAATGGCAACGCACTCCAGTGTTCTTGCCTGGAAAATCGCATGGACAGAGGAGCCTAGAGGGCTACAGTCCATGGGGTCACAGAGTTGGACATGACTGAGCAACTGAACACACACACACAGGTAGCTGAAGAAGGTAGTGAATTCTCTCCTTTTCAAACGTGAAAACTGAGGCTCAAAGATATGTACATAACTTGCCCAGGATCTCATGACTACAACTGGCAGAGATGGGATTTAAATCTGGCTGTGGATTGCATGCCAAAGGTGTGCTGTGGGAATCTCATTTGACTGAATTTACCTCCTCGGTCAAAAACCCAGATATTTATCTTCAGGATGCTTAAGCTTCCTGCCATCAGTAACAGTTTGGCACTTCCTTCTGTAGGTGTCCTGCCTTCATTGTCAAATAACAAACTTGTTTGATTTTTGGAAAGACTCTGTTACCATGGAAATCTGGGGACATCATTACTTCAGGAAATAGTCACTCCACATAAAGTGTTCAAAATATCAATTAGGATCACTCTTGTTTAGACAGATCTGGAAAAGCATCAATCCAGTTTGTACATCTTTCAATGAAGACTCAATTGCCATTTCTAATATTTCCTTTGTGTGTGTTTGCTCAAGTATGTCCCACTCTTTGTGACCCTTTGGACTGTAGCCCTCCAGGCTCCTCTGTCCGTGGGATTTTTCAGCAAGAATACTGGAGTGAGTTGCCATTTCCTCCTTCAGGGAATCTTCCTGACCCAGGGATCAAACCTGTGTCTCCTATGTCTCCTGCATTGCAGGTAGATTCTTTACCTGCTAAGCCATCAGGGAAGCCCGCTGGTATCTAATAATACTCACTGGTTTTGTTTTTGTTTTTGCCGCATGGCTTGAGTGGTCTCAATTCCCAACCAGGGATTAAACCTGGGCCATGGAAGCAGTGAAAGCACTGAATCCTAACCACTAGCCATGTATATATATAAACACACATATACAAAATAATTTATATACATATATACACACAAATATGCTTGTTTTATTATTTTTTTTGGTTTGTTTTTACTCCAGTTTCATTTAGTATCTTTGTCACAGGAAGGCTGATCATATAAAACTTTCCGTATATTTGAAATCTCAAAAATAACACAAACTAAATGGCAAGTAAAATAACTGCTTTGAGATGAAAAATAAGTCTTAATATTCCTTAACAAGACATACACACAAGAAAGTTTTCTTGTACTTAAATTGCCATTTTCTGTTATTAATTTTGATAACATGTATTTCATTGCATTTATGAATAGGAATAGAGAGTGCATATACATAGAACCAATGCTGAGAATGGCTGTTTGCTTTCTGAGGTGCTTGCAAATGGTGAGTTCTTATATTTTCTAGCTTAATCATGACCCCTCACCTAATAACTTTATTTAATTTGCATTATTTTTGCAAACTGATCTCTGGATCTGTTTGACCTGGTTAAGTCAGTTCTAGCAAATTTGAAACAGTATTTTCGAGAGCCACCTTGCCTTAACACGCACAGACTCTCATCTCCAAGGGGAGAGATGAAGGGTTGCTCCTCTTTGTGCATCTAACACAGGACCTGCCCAGAGCAGGTACTCAACAAGTGCTTCCTGAACAGAACTGTCCTCATTTACCTAATGGAAAGTGAGAAGAAAGGCATTTCTTTATTGAAGCGACTGCCCCCCAGAGAAACTCAGTCTTACATGGCTTGCTTCCAGATGCAGACCAGTGTGCCTCTGTGGATCCAGTTTCTGACTGGTCACTTGGTAGCAGGTCATTCTCCTCACCCCTAGGCTCAAACCCACCTCTATTTTTCAATATCTTGAACCAAGTGCTTTCTCCTAATTCATCATGTAAGAAACAGACCCGTGTCTAGTAATGCTGAGTCAAAGGAAGATATTCAAAATCCTGATACTTTAAAAGTTTAAATGAAATGTTAATCAGAGGCAGTTTGTGGTGATTTGCTTTCTATGTCTCTCTCTCTCTCTTTTTTTTAACCATGGATGGCAATTTCTTAGGAAGAACATGCCAGCTCTCTTTCACAACCAAATTTTTTTTTCTTTTTCAACAAACAAAAGTCTTAAAACTATTTTGAGGTTTTAAAAATTGCTGGTTGAGTTTTTAAAATATTTCAGTATGTGGTTGGAGGGATGGTTTGTTTTTCTCCTTAAGTTTATTCCCTAAAACTTGAATTTATTTTTAAAATTGCTATTGATACTTATTAATAGCAGTCTTAGGAAAGATGGCTAAACCTAGTCAGATGGGACAAGCATTTAGTGAATTTTTCCCCATGGCAATTATAAATATTAGGAGAGTTTTCATGGATGTATCTATCATGGCTACCTAGTGATGCAGAATTGGTAAGACATGTGATTATAAAAGTGTGGTTTGTTTCACTTTGTATGGTAAGAACAATGTAAACAGCTTCTCCTTGCAACAGATCATTATTAGAAGAACCACTGCATTCCAAGCCTAGAAGAGCTTCCTTGTCTCTCAATAAAATGTTAAGTCCTGGTCCCATCCAAAAAGCACCCAAAAAGACCATTAAATTGACTCCTCGTTAAACACCCCCCTCAGAAGTTTATAAAAACACTGAAGGAACATTCTCACAGAAAAGTAGTCTGAGTTTAGAGAATGAATATCAAGTACATGCCCAAAAGCTTCCATTTCACCCGTATATAAATGGCTCTAGAGAACGGAGAGGAAATCACCAACGACATAACACATCTCTCTGTGGCACCTCACTAGGAGCAGGGGAGGAGGAAATAAATAGTTCATAGGGTAAATCCTCTGGCCCATAGTTTCGTCATAGATCCCACAGCATCACAAGCCAGTGAATGTCCAGGGATCTTTTCAGATAACTTCCTGAGCGTTGGAGTGTTCTTCAGAGTTTCTTATCTTGCTCCTTCCAAATGCCAACACAATTGCCTTCAGTGTCCTCAGCTGAAGTCAGCCATCCTGCAACATGAATCAGAGCCTGCTGTACCAAGGGATCTCTCTTGGTAAAATAAAACTATCCCCAGAAAGCAATTTATCAGATAATTTTGAGGGAACATCACAAATGACCAGTATTTTCTGCTCTCATGATTTAGAGAGAATTAAAAGACCATGTAGTCCACCCAGCACATGGTGTAAATGTTCTTAAATTAGATTGTGGTGATGGTTGCAACTCTGTGAATAGACGAAAACCCACTGGATTACATACTTTAGATGGGGAAATGTTATAATATCTCAATAAAGCTGTTTTAGAAGTTATTGTTATAAGAGGGAAACAATGGCTCAGCAGGAACTTACAGTAAACTTCGTATGACTGACTACCATGTGTGGTATCCTTACTGTCTTCAATGAGGAAGGAATTTTGGTTAAAGGTCACTGACATTTTTCTCATCATAGATAACTATGGAGACTGTGCTGAGATCTGATGACAAGTGGAATGTGGAGGTCCAATCATAAGAATAAAGAGCATCGGCTTGATCCAGTAGGATCTCTGCCTAACCTAATATTCTGTTTGTGATTCAGTAGGGAGGCAATGGCTGCCTTCCATGACATTGCTTTAAAGGTTAGGAATATGACACCAATTTCCTCAAATCTTTTTCTTAATACACTATAGACTGTTGACTAATAAATTTATCTAAGTCCATCTTGAAACAATTTATATTTTCAGCTTATTGTAACATATTCCATATGCGTCCCAATTTGCTTTGGATGATTTGAGCATCATTTTTGTGTGGAGGCAAAGACTCTTATAGAATCCTGAAGCCCCCACAACCTCTGATATTCACCACCCTCTCCCCCATGATGCTGTCAAAAGCCTTTTTTTTTTTTTAAGTAAGGGCAAGAGTTTCCAATTCTCCGTCTGCAAACTTTTTTGCTTCCACTGCCTTCTCTGAGTGTGCGCCCTGATTCTAGTTGGAAAACTAAGCTGGTGGGTATAGTGAACTGATATATTGGATACACACAAGGGTCCCTGGACATCACATCAGTACACAGACAGGAAAGTCTTCAATGAGTTTTAGAACCCATTCAGTTCAGATGTGTGTGGTTTTTTTTTTTAAGATTTGTTTTTTTTGATGCAGACCATTTTCAAAGCCTATGTTGAATTTGTTATAATATTGTTTCCATTATGTTTGTTTTTTTGGCCAAGAGGCATGTGGGATCTTACCTCCCTGCCCAGGGATCAAACCCACATTCCCTGCATCGGAAGGTGAAATTCTAACCACTGGACCACCAGAAGTCCCTTGGTTCAGTTTTATACATGATGAAACTGAGGTCCAAGGAGAAGAGACCATTTGTCCAGAGTCACATAATTAGCCAACAGCAAGACTAAAAGTGGTATGTCTTTAAAAAAACAAAAGTGATATATCTTAATTCACAACCACTCTGCTTTCAAAACTACCAGGGTGCCTTGTGGATTCGCTATAACGCTCATCTCAGTCCCGTTCTGCTTCCCTCTTCTGATTTTATTTGTGGTTTGACCAGCACTGACCTCACCATCCTGTTTGGTCTCATCCATGTCTGCTTCATCCTGGTCAGGTTCGAACGTGGTGCCTCGGTCAACAACATCCACACCAGCCTGCACCCTGGGCTTTTCATTTTCCCACTTGGCAAAGCCTTTGTCTTTTGCTGCTTTGTCGTGGAACTTGGACTTCATTTTCGGGAAGGTGTGGGACCCTGCGTCCCCCCAGCCAGCCTCTGACCACACAGGCTCGGTCTGGGTGGCCTGGCTGGTGGTGGCCCGCTGCAGCCGCACAGAGATCTTGCCAGAGGAGCCTGTGACCAGTGTGATGGCTCTTCTGTCCAGGTCTCGGTGTCCAGCAGTGACACCAGGGAACTCAAACACCTCATCCTGCACTGGAAGAGGAAAGCTTACTGTGATTGTTGTGATTATTTGACCTCTGACTGCTTCATAGCAAACGGTCAAAGTGTTTGCAGACAACAGGAGTCCGAAGGGCAAGGTCCTAGAGGAACAGATCAGAAGCGGAGTGAAACTGGCCTCAGTTATTGAGACCTGAAAGCAGAGAGAGCATGCAGGGTTCAAGGGTTTTTAGCCACTGCTGCTCATCCTGAAGAAGACCTTTGTGTTTATAATAATGGCTCTGACCAGTTTTAGATCTAAAACCCACCCAAGGTGCAGGATTGGAAGGTGAACAGAGAGAAATCACAGTAGGAAAAAAAGTAGAGGACATTACCTGGGGGCAACGAGGGACTTCCAGGCAGTGACCCATGACTGCTGCCCAAGGAGGGTGCCCGGGCAAACCTCCTGCAGGCCAGAACCAGGAGGTCTTTGCACTGTTTATGACAGTTGGCTCCACAATCTGAAACAACCCAAAGCATCACAGGTGATTAGTGTGAACCTCGTGTGTTGGGTGCAGACCAGGTTTCCACGGTGGTCTTTGGGCTGTCAGGACTCCCCTCCCCCACCCTTGTTTCTGTGTTTAATCTCAGATCCACAGGGTGTGTCTAGGGGCAGTAAAAGGGCCAGCAGGACTCTCTTCCCTTCCTGGGGTTCCTAAAGTTCTCTTTTATTTGTTCTGTTGTTTCTTCTACACAGTTCATTAAAGTGCCAGGGAGCAACAAGCAGGGGCAGCCTGAGGGGAGGAGTTGCCTTTGTCCTCAAAACTAGTTGTAAATTACATGGGACTGGGGCTTTTCTCCAGACCGAGATCTGTCCCCATAAATGCACTCCCTGAGCCAGAATGTGGGTGAGAAGCCTCAGCGTCTACTCTCTCCCAGGACCTGCTGCTGCCTCTCATTATTAATAGCAAGGCATCCCTCCATTCAGGATTTGTCTGCATTTTCTATTCTTCTTCATGTCCCCAAACCTTTTCCAGAGCAAGTGATTTCATCTTTCACTTCCTTTCTTGGCACAGAAACAGAAAACAAGGTGGGCTTACACTCAATAAACATGTTTCACTGGCTGTGGCTTGGAAATGGCATGCAGCAACCCTGTGATCGTCCCATGAGATGCTTTAGTTAAGAAAGTAGATGTTAATTGCTACTTGGGGTAGAAAATTTGGGCCACTTTGGAAGATAACAGCACAATTATTTCCTAGGATGAGAGTTCTACATTCCTCTTAGAATCACTGGACAGATACGATCATTTTAAAGGGTATATTTCTCTCTCGCCACCAAAAAGGAGCTTTCTCATTATTTTCAAATCCGTTTCCCTCTAGATCAGTGGTCCCCAAACTTTTTGGCACCAGGGACCAGTTTCTTCATGGAAGACAATGTTTCCACAGACCAGGGGTAGGAAAGGTGGTTTGAGGATGATTCAAGCACATTACATATACCATACACTTTATTTGTAAGCTAATGCTGCCACTGATCTGACAGCAGGTACTGGTCTGCAGCCTGGGGACTCCAGTCCTAAGTGGTCCAGTTTCAAATGGTTTTGTAATGACATCATGGAAAGATCAAATTGTAATGATGTTTGGTCTGTTTTAATTAGACTTTTCACTCTACGTATCTTTAAGAGAAAATACCATATGAACAGAGATCTTAGGGTTTAATTGGTTTTCATATTCATAAAATTGTATGTGTGTGTGTGTGTGTCTATCTGTCTGTCTAGGGCATAAGGGGGAGAAACCAGTATCTTTGCTGCTTGAAATCAAGGAACAATTCAAGTTAGACTAAGACAACTGATTCAGAAAACTAAAGGGATTTTTTTTTTCCCCTGAGCACTAAAGGGTGACTCCCATAGAGGTTTAAGGAAGCTCCCTACTCTTTGTAAAATGAAAGCCAAATACTGAAAGACAGAGAAAAAAAGGCATCACAGGGAACATTATTAATCTGAAGGCATTCTGTGATTACAACATTTCCCTCTGTGGTTTTATTATATTTTTCAAGAGCATTATCAGATTCTTAAAAGAACCAGTATGAACAGTCTGCATAATACATATTACATAATATGTAAAATCTTTTATCTACAAGTAGCAACAAAAGTATCTATAATTTGTATTTATTAAATATATATTTATGCAATTGCTGTAAATTTCAATTAAATGGGGGGAGTATATGAACAAACTGATTGAAAAGGGCAAAGGTGTCTCCTCTTCTCTCATCGTCATCTGTGATTTAGTAGAGACAGGACTAGCTATGTGAGAGCCGAAAGAGATGTATATGTATTACAGAAATGTGCATGGGTTCTTTTTTTTTCCCTTGAAGGACAAAGTTCTTATATACAGTATTTCCACTGGGCTTGCTCTCCTCAGAATTCCCACCTTGAATGTGTGCTAATGATAAGCAGGACATCTTAGAGATAGGGGTTAGATGTGTGTGGGATGATAAGTGTAGTTTGCTTGGGATAAAATTCCAGCCTGGGCTGTCGGAAATGAACTGTCAGGGAGTCCTTTCCTGGGCACATTAACTCTTCAGTTGCCAGTAGCCCCAAAGCCTCTGGTTCTCCAATGCGGAAAGCTTTAAAGTTTCCATCAGACAATTATGACTTCTGCCCCAAAAGTCACATTTAAAATTTTTAACAAAATAACATTTACGTACCTTTGCATTTGTATCCTTGCTTGATTATGCCCCAGAGCTGTAACAAAAAGACAAAAGAATGTCAGGGAATTTGACAAGGCCACAGAGAAGGAAGTCCTGGGAAGCGTGATGACTGGTGGAGCACAAACAGGATGTAGCTGCTCCTGACACCCTTCCTGTCTGACTGAAGGACCCTCTCCCAGCCCACTCCAGCTGGAGCAATAACAGGAGTTTGGCTTCCGTTTTCTTTCTGGGAGCCAAACGGGAGCTGGGATGGGAAGCTGATACTGGTGAATTTATTGGACTCTGTTGTAATGCGCTCTCAGCAAAATTCACAGAAAGATTTTGTCCCTCTGCCTTTGGAAGCCCTAGATCCCTCTGCTTTTCTTTCCTTTTTTTTTTTTTTTTTTCAATTAGGGTATAGTTAGTTTACAACTCATAGTTATGCTTGTTTCTGCTGTACAGCAAAGTGAATCAGCTATATAATATATATACATATATCCCCTCCCTCTTGAGCCTTCCTCCTCATGCCATCCAACTAGGTCACCACAAAGCACCGAACTGAGGTCCCTGAGCTGTTCAGTAGGTCCCCACTAGCTGTATGTCTCACACATGGCCGTGCACACACATCTATTCCCAACCTTCCAATTCACACTGCTTTGGCGCCCCCTACAGGAAATTAAGGGCTTCCCGGGTAACTCAGCTGGTAAAAAATCCACCTACAATTTGGGAGGCCCCGGTTTGATTCCTGGGTGGGGAAGCTCCCCTGACAAAGGGATAGGCTACCCACTTCAGCATTCTTGGGATTCCCTGGTGGCTCAGGCGGTAAAGAATCCACCTGCAATGGGGAGGCCTGGGTTCTATCCTTGGGATGGAAGATCCCCCAGGGGAGAGCATGACAGCCCACTCCAGTATTGTTGCCTGGAGAATCCCCATAGACAGAGGAGCCTGGTGGGCTACAGTCCACAGGGTTACAAAGAGTGGGATGCGACTGAACGACTAGGCACAGCAAAGCACACAGCACAGGAAATTAAGCAACCCAAGCAAACCATCCTACTGAAGCATTTGAATTTTGCTTGGTTATTTTCTGAGAAGCATTTCTGCCTTGATGGAACACATAAGAGGAAAAGCTCTTGCATGTGTTCATGTCATTATTCTCTCCATGTGCCCAGTGTTTGGTCTGTGCCAGGGCTGTGCCAACCCAGGTAGAAGTAGGATGTAGGAAGCGACAAGGGAGTGTCTGCCCAGGCAGCTGAGGATTATCATCGTGGTGACAGTGTCCTCACAAGCCTCTGCCTCGCTGTAACCTCCGTGAAGAAGGGCACTTCCCACATTCTTTCTCAGGCCTCCTGCAGCACTTGCATATGGGAACCAGGGACTTCAGGAGCAGGGAACATGGATGAACTAAATGGGCTTAGCCCTAAAGTTGGAGAAACTCCATTCGTAACCTCTTCGTGGTTAGGCTGAGTGACTGATATCTACCTAACAAAATCATTTTGATAGAAACAGAGATGGTAGGGGCTATTGACACTGACGGGGGTGTTGTGCACAATGTGTTATAGGAGAACAATGCCCTGAGTGTGAGCATCATGGTCCTAGGAGAAGAGTAAGTGGCTGCTGATTCAAGGCGGTAGGAAGGTTGCTCCTTAGTCTCTTTCTGACAAGGAAATCCCACCAGTGGAGAGTGATTCCTTTGGGCCTTAAAAGTAATTTGTTCCTTCAGAAAACATTACAAATGTCTCTTGGGACAGGGTAACATTTTGCCCCGGAGACAGGAAGGATTATTAAGACAACTAACTGGAAGCAAGGCCTCAGGTGTCTCGGATGACTGGAAGAGGGATGGGGAGGTGTTACTGCAGAAAAGGAAGTGGGTAGGTAGGCCAATCACATCTGTCAGAGCTGTAAGGATCTTTATGATAATCAAGTTTTCTTCCCTTTTATAAAAGGTGAGTGTCATGATGCAGGAAGTCAAATAATTTGCAAGGTCCCACATCTGGGAAACTTTGTGGGTATGAGAAAATGTTTCCTCACAGAGCCCTTGGTCTTTGTAATAAAAATAACAGTGATAGCATTGAGTGAACTCTTGCTATGTAAAAGGCAGTTTCACAAAGTAACTGAGTAATGAGTAAGCTATGGGTAGCAATTCATTTAATGCTCACAATATCCCTGTGCTTAGTCGCTTGTCATGTCTAACTCTGCGACCCCATGGACTGTAGCCCTCCAGGGTCCTCTGTCCATGGGGATCCGCCAGGCCAGAACACTGGAGTGGATTGCCAAGCCCTCCTCCAGATCCTTATGAGATAGGTAATGATAATTTTCTCATTTTTATAGACGAGGAGACTGAGCTACAGAGAGGTGAAGTCACTTGACAAGATCTCATAGCTAATCAGTAGGGAAAGAAGAAGGTGAAGAATGTGTCACTTGAGGAAAGACAGGATGCCATGGATCCTGGGTGTTTTGCACTGATCTAGGACAAAAGAGGATAAGGTTTAAGAAGCATTTGATTATCTGGCTATAATCAAATAGCCAGCTATGTTATTAGCACAGCTGCAGAAACTGCCGAACTGCTGAAAAAGATAAAGTCAAGCATGAGACCCATGAGGAGGGTACGTCAGAGCATTGCTTTCTAATGCTTACTTAAGAACCAGGAGGCAGAAAGAGGCTCTGGGTCAGCATACAAGCCAAGGACAGGAGAGGATACTTCCCATAGCCCTTTGACTGTGAGATCGCAGGCTCTTGCAGGAGTGATTGTTTGTGGTGGAAGGAGCAGTGGACTGAGCATCAGGAGACCTGAATGTGAGTCATGATTCTGCTGCTCATGATCCATGTGACTTTAGGGAAGTCACTTAACTTCTCCAGAGTTCAAAGTAAGGGAATTAGCAAAACTCTTTCAGCTTTGGGATTCTAATTCTAAAATCAGTGTATTTCAAGCAGTATCTGTTTGCCTTCCTTACCCTCAAAATGGAATTTATTTTAAAAGTATGTGGTACAGGCACTAAAAAATATTTCCTTCTATTTCCCCATAATTCCCTTCAATGCCCATCTAGAACATGATATTTTATAAATCCCTTTGAAAACCAATGAGGTTTTTTGTTGTTGTTGCTTCATATGCCTGTGTAAAGATCAACTCATATTGTAGCAATGAAATTCAGTGTATTTTGGAAAGTAAAAATGGCTATTAAAACTGTAAATGAGTTCATTTCAATTAAACTCCAAAAGGATCAAGGCACACTAAAAAACGAAGAGAAGGATTTACTTTGAGCTCTGTGGCATGCAACGTCTGATATTTAATCATCACAACACGACAGGTAAGTCTTAACCCTATCTTACAAAGAGGAAAGTAGAGACTCCTAGATGATCAATAACTTGGTCAGGACATAGAGTTAAGGGCGGAATTGAGATTCAGGGTTCTGGACTCCAAGTCCAGAGCATTCTACCTGATCACAGCTGCTTCTAAAAACGAGTGCAGCAAATGCACTGTGATGAGTTGAGGAGGGGAGTGTGGAAGCTCCGAGAATCCTACCTTGTTGCTTCTACAGAACCTGTGCCTCCATGGAAGGGAGAGACACCCAGAAGCACTGGGGAGCAGAGATACGACCTTGAGATTTGATAAGCACCTACCAACTCTCACAGCATGCCAGGGTCAGAAGCCTCAACTTGACTTTTGGCTGAGCTAGGCCCTGGCCAAAGAAATTCCCTGGGCCTCCCTCTGCAGTAGAGAGTTGCACACAGTTCCATCCCACTCGAGCATTTTTCTGGTCTAGACACAGGCAAAAGTTCCTCTCAGAAGAGAGAAACATGAAAAAGGAGATGTATTTGTTTGATGAGCAAGTGGTCAGGTGACACAATCCCAGTGCCGTAGCCGGTAGGAGAACCTCTCTTTCCCTGGGGTGGGCGGAGAGAGCTGTCAGGCTGGCCTTGCCCCTTGACCATAGCAGCTGCTATGATCACATGGGGCCATCTTTGATGTAACCACTGCCTCTAATTTATCCATTCTCAGAGGGATGCTTGAATAGAAACTCCTGCCTTCGGCTCCTCAAAGCCAGTTATTCAAGAATGAAAGGGAGGGACTCCCCTGGTGGTCCAGTGGTAAAGACTCCCCTGGTGGTCCAGGGGATGAGGTTTCAATCCCTGATCAAGGAGCTAAGATCCCACATGACTCAGGGCAACTAAGCCTGCTCACTGCAACCACTGAGCCCATGCGGTACAACTAGAGAGAAGCCCACGTGTGGCGTGAAGTACTTGCCTGCTTCAGCTAAGATCTGACACAGACAAAAAGCAAATAAATATTCAACTATTTTTTAAAAAGAATGAAAGGGAAAAATATAATTTAGTGGGAGCTTATATGATATCAGCTATGAATTTCATATGGGTCCACAGCGGGACATGAAGCTAACAAAACTGAGTTGGCACCTGAACAAATGCCACTCACCTGGCTGCTGGGCTACCCTCGTGTAGGTACCACATTTTCTATCTTTTATTACTAGGATATCAACTAGAAGATGTTCAGAGCTCAAGGGTCTTTGATGAATACCAAGGCCAAACCTGATCTTAATTGCCAAAGAATCATCAAATGTGGGAAATGATGTATATAACCTTCCTTTATTGCAGTGGTGGAGGTAAACCAGAATACCTGCATTTAAGTCCCAGATCTAGTCATTATTGGCTGTGAAATCTGGGGAGAATTGGGCTATCCACCCTGGACCTCCCTCCCTTCACACACAAGTGGAGAGAGTGAAATGCCCACCTCGTGGGCTAGTTATGAGGATCAATTACACTAATGTCTCTAAATAGTTTATTCCTGTCAAATGCCAAGTAAATATTATTTATTATTATAACCACCTTATCTTTGAAAAGATTTCTTTCCTTTCTGAGCTATGAATTATTGAGCCATGTCATGATAGACTTCTAGTGATTGACACCATATAAAATAAGAACTGGGAGGAGCTGGCTATGAGAAATACCCCCACTTAGTTGTACCCACTTAGTGATGAATGCCAGGACTCACTGGGCAGAACCTTTCCCTGGCAGGTATGAACAGTCAAACTGCTCTCTCAAGTTAATAGGCCTCACCAACCTTCCCTGTCTTTGCCAGCCCTGAATTCCTAGAAAGAGTGTAGCTAAACCTGCTGCTGCTGCTGCTAAGTCACGTCAGTCATGACCGACTCTGTGTGACCCCATAGACGGCTGCAGATCTTGCTTTTAATCGAATGTTTCATTTCAGGGAGCCATCGTGGTGTACATGATCTAAGACAGACCATGGACTCTGATAGTGGACCATTTTCCCACATTCTCAGAATACTGCACAAATCACTACATACAAGTGAAAACACTGAAAAACAGACTTACAAATCCTGCACAGTGTTCACAGAAGGTTGGCTTGAGATAGGTCATCTCCTGAAAATTATGGACAAATCCTGGTCCCATTTTACAGTGTAGCTGGGACTTAGCTCTCAGGAAGTAAGCCATCATCTCATCCTTACTGATTAGGCCATCCCTGCGAAGAGAACCAAGAACAGAGGGCTCTTTAAACACACGCCACTCAGTAGTTCCCACACTTAAATCACTCGCCTCCCAAACCTTTGTACCAAAGCAGGTGGGAATATTCACTATCCTGTTCACATGTTCACATCCAAAAGGAGAGGACCTCAAAGGACAGCTTTCAGTCCCAAAGGCTTTCTTAGTAAGCAGAGCATGTGTGTGTGTGTGTGTATGGTGGGGGGGAGGGTGACTTGTGCACTGTAGCACAGAAAGTCTTCTTCATTACCAACAAGCTTCCAGAAGGGCATCTCCTTCCTAGCCTTTGCCTCATAAGAGGGTTTGCAAGAATCAGGTTGCTGGAGAAAGGAATAAAACCATGATAACTGGACCCACCATTCTCAAATTTTTCCACCTGATGTTGTCCAGATCACTACCATTGGTAACCTTTTCATTCATGTCTTATTGGCACACAGACCATGAGAGTGATTCTCCCAGATCTTCTTCACATAGAACCTCTGGTTCCACCTATCACTGCACACCCTGACTCCTTGTTTACCGGAAGACCCCATCAAATTCATTGACATAGGTGAACTTCATGTTGCCTTTTGGCTACATCAGCATGTGTTGAAGATCACACCCTTCTGTGCTGATTCAGAATTCCTTTATCTCTCATCTGTCCTTTCTTGGGGTCATTTTCCCACCTCCACCTCCCCGCCAACCCCGCCCTCTGACTCTCCAGGACACTACTCCTTCTAAGTTCTGCTCCATCTTGTCAGCCACTCATTCTTCTGTTTACAAATACACTCAGGACGTCTCCTCCTTGAAAAGGTCTTTCCTTACTCCTGCCTCCAGTCCAACACTTGTCTTTTCTCTCTTACTCCTGAAGTTGTCCTCTTACTCCTGAAGTTTTTCGGAGGAGTATTCAGTAGACATTTTTTCCACTTCCTTCAATTACTCTTTTCCTCCAAATAATCAGGTTTCTAATTCACCATTCTACTGAAGCTGTCACAGTTAACATCCTCAGTGGCCTTTTCTCATTCCTTGAACTTGATGACCTCCTGGCAGCACGTGACATGGGGACAGGATTCCCCCTTTTGGACATCCCTTCTCCATGCTCCCCGGTGATTCCATGTAACCATGGCTCCCTTCTGCCTCTTCTGCTCCTCCTTCTCTAGCTCTTCTGAAGGATCCATGTCTTTCAGCTTCTGCACGTGGGGAGAGGAGTCCCTGAAGCCACATTCCCAGGCCCCATGCTCATGTTCCTCTAAGTTTTCCTATCAGAGGGACTTCCCTGATGGTCCAATGGTTAAGACTCTGTGCTGCCTCTGCAGAGGGTGTGGATTCGATCCCTGGACTGAGAACTAGATCCCACATGCTGTGCAGTGGGGCCAAAAGATAAGAATTTTTTTTTAATTAAAATAATAAACTTTCCCATCAGAATGTGCTAACACTCCTGGGACTCCAGCTCACACCACCGGACTGAAGACCTGACAATCTACGTCTCCTGCCCTGACTGTTCTCTTGAATCCTGGTGCCATATCGTCAACAACCTGATAGAATCTTCTCCTGGATGGTCCACTTTCCTCTCAAAATCAACATATCTAAGCATGTCTGGCAGGAAATCATGTAGGGATACTTTAAACCTTCATTTTTAGGGAAGATTATTATATTTTTAGGAAAAACTATATGTATTTACTGGGACAGACTCAGTTCCATCTAAAGAATGGCAGAGCAAGAAAATGAAGACTGGAAAGTGATTTTAAGTTCATATTCTACATACATGTTACTGACAGAAAGAAACAGAGAAGAAGTAGGTAGTTAGCAGATAATTTAAATTTGATTTAATAAGAGAAGTTTATGTTTCTAATAATTTATTTTAAAAGTATATAAGTATTTTTAAAGTATTTCTCTGATCTAGTTATACAGTGAAGATAGATTAAGGTTTTAAGATGTTGATGATAAATTGCCAAGGCTTTCCTTATGCTGAATCATTTACAGGTTTAACTTTTTAAAAATTTCTCACACCAACACAAATATTAGAGGATTTTAATATGATATAATTTGGATACTTGACCAATATAAAATCCAGTATTTCATTACAGATTATTTTTAAACTAGGAACTAATCTCACATAATTAAACATGAAGTGATAAAATTATTAATGTCAGAGTTTCTTGCCAATTAAAAAAAAATTTAATGATCCGGGTTTTAGCCTCTAAATTTACTTAATCTCTCACAAATTGTTTGAAGCTAAAGAGAAACATTTTTTTTCCTTTGTTTCTCAAGACAGCATTTGAGCTAGCAAAGAAATAAAGCATGGACACTTTCTGGCTATCCGTACCTGTCATCTGCAGCTGAACACCATATGTAATCTAAAAAAAAAAATCTTACTTACTTGATGATTTTTAAGATTACTCCCTGGTCCATTGATGATGAAGACTCTACTATACTAGCCCTAACTATCAGTCAGTTCAGTTCAGTCGCTCAGTTGTGTCCGACTCTTTGCAACCCCATGAATCGCAGCACGCCAGGCTTCCCTGTCCATTGCCAACTCCAGGAGTTCACCCAAACTCATGTCCATCGAGTCGGTGATGCTATCCAGCCAATCTCATCCTCTGTCGTCCCCTTCTCCTGTCCCCAATCCCTCCCAGCATCAGAGTCTTTTCCAATGAGTCAACTCTTCGCATGAGGTGGCCAAAGTACTGGAATTTCAGCTTTAGCATCATTCCTTCCAATGAATACTCAGGACTGATCTCCTTTAGGATGGACTGGTTGGACCTCCTTGCAGTCCAAGGGACTCTCAAGAGTCTTCTCCAACACCACAGTTCAAAAGCATCAATTCTTCGGTGCTCAGCCTTCTTCACAGTCCAACTCTCACATCCATACATGACCACTGGAAAAACCATAGCCTTGACTAGACGGACCTTTGTTGGCAAAGTAATGTCTCTGCGTTTGAATATGCTATCTAGGTTGGTCATAACTTTCCTTCCAAGGAGTAAGTGTCTTTTAATTTCATGGCTGCAATCACCATCTGCAGTGATTTTGGAGCCCCCAAAAATAAAGTCTGACACTGTTTCTACTGTTTCCCCCTCTAGTCTCTATTCTTTTATTGATGGAGGTTTTGGGGTTGAGGATAGTTCATCTGCTAAGTAGTAGCAGTAATATGTGAAATGGAGATCTGGGCTAATTTGCAAATGAACTTTTACTTAACACTAATGATGTGATCTGCTTTGTGATTCCATCCAACCAGTCATGTTCATGGACATCAAGAAAAAAATCAGCAAAAAGTTAGACACATCTCATCAAATCACTAGGATCGATGCTTTCAGGATATAAATTAGAGATAGACTTCTCTGCTCTCCTTTGATAGTAATTTTCTGCTTCAGGACAGCTACATTATAATATAACAAAATTAAACTTACTGGTCTTTGTCCAGCACACAAAAGGAATCCAAGAAGGGAAAATTGGCAGCTATACTTTCAAAGTCTTCTTGGGAGATATACCCATCATGGTCATGGTCATAGTTCCTAAACACAGACTGCAAAGGAAAGACAAATATTTATTGAATGACTATTTATGAGGCAGCCTCTGAACTTGTTATTGGGAAAGCATAATTAGCATATTACTTTTTATATCAATGAGCTTGAAATCTAGTAGGAGATAACAAAATTGAGAAGCCTTTATGGTATAATGAGGTAAATGCAATGCTGAAGATAAAGGCAGAATGCTATGAAGGGAGGTGGGGAGGAAATTTTAAAATATTTCCTGAAGAAAGCAAGGTCTAAACCAAGCCCTTTAGGTTGAGTAGGAGTGAGGCTGGTAAATATACAAATACCAACACCATGACAATAGAATGTGAAACTTGAAATGTTAAATTATCTCAAAAATCAAAGTATACATGTAATGCAATTCCAATAAAAATCCCAGTGGGAATTTGTTTTAAATGAACAAATTAATTCTAAAGTTCTGATAGAAGTAACATGTTGAAAATAGCCTAAAATTATTAAAGATGAGGAGTAATGACCTCAGGCAAGGGAAACAAAAGCAAAAACAAACAACTGGGACTATATCAAACTAAAAAGCTTTTGCACAGGGAAGGAAACGTCAACAAAATGGAAAGGCCACATACTGAATAGGAGAAGGTATTTGCAAATGATACATCTAAAAAGGGGATAATATTCAAAACATACAAAGAACTGACCAAAAAAAAATTTTTTTTTAAGGCAGAGGACCTGAATAGACATTTTTCTAAAGAAGATTTACAGATGGTCAACAGACATATGAAAAAATGCTCAATATCACTCATCGCTCGTCTCAGGGAAATGCAAATAAAAACCACAATGAGATACCACCTCACACCTGTCAGAATGGCTATTATCAAAAAGACAACAAACAACAACTGTTGTTGAGGATGTGGAGAAAAGGGAGCCCTCATGTGCTGTTTTGGTGGGATTATAAAATGGTGTAGCCCCTATGAAAACAGTAAGGAGGTCCCTCAAAAAATTAAAACTAGAACTATCATACAATCCATAAATTCCTTTTTGTGTATTTTTTCCAAAGAAAACAAAAATATTTGTTTTTGAAAAGATGTATACACCCCTGTGTTCATTCCAGCATTATTTACAATAACCAAGATATGGAAGCAACCTAAGTGTCTATTGATAGATAAATGAATAAGGAAGATGTGATATATGAATAAACTGGAATAGATTCAGCCATAAAAAATGGATGCAACCTTGCCATTATTTGACAACATGGAAAGACTTTAGAATATTATGGTAAGTGGAATAAGTCAGGCTGCTGCTGCTGCTGCTAAGTCGCTTCAGTTGTGTCCGACTCTGTGCAACCCCATAGACAGCAGCCCACCAGGCTCCCCCATCCCTGGGATTCTCCAGGCAAGAATACTGGAGTGGGTTGCCATTTATTTCTCCAATGCATGAAAAGTGAAAAGTGAAAGTGAAGTCATTCAGTCATGTCCAACCTTCAGCGACCCCATGGACTGCAGCCTTCCAGGCTCCTCCTTCCATGGGATTTCCCAGGCAAGAGTACTGGAGTGGGGTGCCATTGCCTTGTCCAGAATAAGTCAGGCAGAGAAAGTCAAATATCATATGATTTCACTTATATGTAGGATTCAAAAAACAAATGAACAAAATAAAACAGAAACAGACTCATAGATACAGAGAACAAACAGGTGGTTGCCAGGGGTGAGGGGAGTGGGAGGATGGAAGAATAGGCAAGAGAAATTAAGAGGTGAAAACTTCCAGTTGCAAATGACATGGGATGGAAAGCTCAGCTTGGGGAATACAGTCAATAATACTTTAATATCATTGTATTGTGACAGTTGGTAACCAGACTTTTTATGGTGATCATTTTATAATGTGTAGAAATGTCAAATACCTAGAACACCTAGAAGGTCAATTATCTTCAAATAAAAAAATGAGGAGTCATGAGAGACAGTGTACCTTATCAGAAATCAAAGCTACATTAGCCAAAACAACATGGTATTATAACAGTAGAGACAGTACAGTCTAGAAACAGATTTATATATATATATATATATATATATATGTAAGAACTCAGAATTCCCAAACAAGTTTGCTCAAAGATATGTATATATGCATGCGCGTGTGTGTGTATGTATGGAGGGAGTGGAATAAAGTCATACAAGATCATCTACAAGTTATTAGTGATTATCCCTAGGCAGAAGAAATACCAAGACCTGAAAGTAAAACTTTCTACTTTCTATGTTTTATGTAATGCATTAATATTCACAATGTTTCTGCCTTTTTATTTTTGGCCTCACCGCGTGGCTTATGAGATCTTAATTCCCCAACCAGGCACTGACCCTGGGGCCAGTGAGAGTGCTGAGTCCTAACCACTGGACTTCCAATAGAATCCCCCTGGCTTTCCTTATAATCAGAGAAAAATAAAAAAGAATTTTCTATTGCCCTCTTAAGATTTAAAAAAAAAAAATTGTGAGTTCTCCCTGCAAACACATGTATGCAAATACTTGACTTCAAGTCTAGCTGCAATGAATCTCTCTCTCTTTCCCTTGTGGTGTCTATTATATTTTATCTGTATTGCCTTAGGTTGCAGGCTGCTTCAGGAGTATTTTGGGAAGTATACAATGTATAAATGAACAAATTACTTCATTAAAATATGACTGGCACTCATTATAAGTTTATCCATAGATAACTGAACTTTTTTGTAAGTTTCACTTTCAATACTTATTTAAATCAAAACTGCTTAAAATTTAACTATTATGGAGTGCTTACAATTTATCATTCAATACCCATATTTATCCTGAGAGTATAAGATTTTTTGTGGAATAAAACTCATTATGGAAATTCAAGTAAAACCCAGTCACCTATTTGATTAAATTAGTGGTACTCAACCTATCAAAACTGGGTCAACCTTCCCCCATGAAATTGGAATTAGAGAAAAGAGATTAAGTACTGAGGGGCAAAATAGACTCCACATGTGCACCAAAGAAGGCCTGTCTGCAGAGAATGGCGTGAACATTCAGAGAAAAGCAGACATAAGAGAGGGGGAAAGAATACCTCTTTTATTTCCTGATTCTAGACTTTCCTGAGCCACAATTCCATATCCCTGGATCCTCTGCCGACTTTCCCTGGCTCCAAGTAGGGTCTGTCACTACCACATCATCATATGGTCCCCACTGAACCTTCTGGCTTTCTCATCATCTTCCCTCACCCTTTCCTCCCTTTCTGCCGCACGTGCTCCATGAAACTTTTCTATCAACACCTCATGGTTTTGTGGATGATCCAAGATGTAGAACATTCTTTTTCTGTAAACATTCTTTCCCAGCAAAGAGTACTTTATATACCAAAGACTTGTTTCTACTGCACCTGAGGAGATACTGATCCTTGAAGGTAGATGTATAATCAATAATCACAGTTTCTAGTGCCTGAGAAAGGCACTTTCCATCTTTCCCGCATTGGTGCATCTACTCTTTTTTTACATGGAAAACTCTGACATCATCTTGCCCTTTATTAAGTGATGTTTCTGACCTAAATGGTATTGTGCTGCTATGTCACAGACCTCCAAACATACAAAGCTGAAGAGACTATTTAACTTGCAGGATTTTCCTCCTAGTCTCAGGTAACCAGTTTATCAAGCATTTTATTATGATCCACGTGGGTTGTTTCTCGTTTGTTTTTTGACTGCATTGGGTCTTCATTGTGACACATGGGCTTAGAAGTTGCAGCTCATGGGCTTAACTGCCCTGCAGCCTGTGGGATATTAGTGCCCCAACAGGGATCGAACCTACATCCCCTGCATTGGAAGCAGATTCTTAACTGCTGGACCACCAGGAAAGTACTCCCATGTGGATTTTTAATGAGTAGTTTCTAACCTTCAAATAGTCCTTTGGGTTGCAGGGGCAATGACAAATGTGTCAAATGCCTGGGGAAGACAGGAGTTCTAAGTAGCTGTGAGCATTTGGGCAAGTGAGAACCCACAGAAAGAAAGGGGAAAGGGGGCCTTCCTGGGAGATTCTTCCCCCAGAAGCCATGACCAGGCAGAGCTAAGTGTCTGTTGAATTTCTCCTACCTGCCAGAGGGCTGTTTTAATGGACTCCAGCTGATACCTAGGCTGGTACCAGAGAACATTCTGGAAAGAGAAAGGGGCCTCCTAAGGCTCACTTACCTCAACTAATTTCCTTATGTGCTTGTTGATGACTGTAGGATCTGGCTTCGGCATCACTCCTGAGGCCCACTCCAGGGGCACCACAGGCTTGGTGGGCGTCGTAGGGGAGGTAGGCTGCTAATAGAAAACATACACATTTTAAAAAAGTTTTTTGATTTATTTTTTAAATTGGAGTATGATTGCTTTACAGTGTTGTGTTAGTTTCTGCTGGACAACAACGTGAATCAGCTGTATGTGTACATATATCCCCCCCTTCTTGTGGCTCCTCCCACCTTCCACCTTCAGCCCACCCCTCTAAGTCATCACAGCGGATCAAGCTAAATTTCCTGTGCTAGACAGCAGCTTCCCACTAGCTATCTATTTTACACATGGAAAACACACACATTTTTCAACTTTGTCTGGGACTTTGAGCAATTTGGACCAGGGACACTGAGAAAGACATGTAAGTTTTGCATGTTCACATCAGTAGAAAATTAAATTTGTGTAGCACTTAAATGTTTTTAAAACAAACATCGATGAAAATGTTGTTAATGGAATATTTTGTCAGTAGAATCTAATCTGTAACCAAATACATATTTGGATAGTGCGTTTTGTTTAGCAGGAGCCTAGATTGCATTATTATAGGTGGGAAAAAACATTACTCATCCTGCTTATCCAAAAATCCTATCCAAGTTCCCTAAATAATACTAAAACACTGGTAAACATCTCTATAACACACCATACAGGTTCTTTTGTATAATAGAAAGCCTATGAAACAGCAGTTATCTAATTCTTTAATACTCAGTGCTAGTGATAAATTAGGTGTGTGCAGCAAGCAGGCAGCGCTGCACAGCCAAGTTTATGTCATCTCGCCAGCGTCTCTCTCAATATGCTTAATCACTTCTTGATGGTTTGAATAATCGCTAGCTCCCTTGAGCCCTCTTCAGTGCAACTTGTTTTCTCCACAGGTGTTACTACGTTCTTGCAAGCTATTTTCACTTAAGAATGAGAGAAGATGGTGGCAACATGCATAACAAGTTTATATGGCACAAGCACAAAACAGTCCTATCAGGAGACCAGCCAAGAGCGCTGTGCACGTTGTGTGCTCTCCCTTGGACTCTCACACAATGAAATATTTTTCCTGGTGCCTACCTACACACATGTATTAGCAGATTTTTTTTTTTTAATTGGACACTGAGTTTGGAATAAAATTTTTGCAAGGGGAGCCAAGGTGTAACTACACGGATTCACGCCTCTACTAATGTTGTGAGGTGGGTGTTTCTGATATCCCGTGGGCTACAAATAAAACAAAAAATATCTGCCATCTGCATAAGGTTACCCTTTCACAGTCTCTCTCGCTCTCTGACACACACACACACACACACACACTCCCATCTCGGCTCTTTCGGTCAAGTCTTTCATCTTGTTGATATGACAAAGGACTAAACCCTTGGTTCCCTTGGTACTTGGTAAAGTACCCAGTCTCCTCAAAGCACTATCATAAATTCAGAGGGATACCAGAAGATATTTCAAACTTCCAAAGGAAATATAGCTATACTCAATATTTGTCCGACTCCACACAAACTACAAAGGTCACCCATTAAATCAAGCTATGTTTCTACCAAGGATATCATATCTTTGTGAAGCAAAAAATCAATCTGGAGTAAGCAATAAGAGTGACAGTATCAATATGATTCCAAGATGTAAGAAACTGTACAATGCCTAATACACATTACAATCTGTGGTTATTTAAGAATGAAGTAAAAATAATATATTTTTCAGTGTGTTTTTTTCAAGCAGGTACTAAGTCATTAGTATATCAATATTTATACATATTTAGTTGTCTGGACCTAACTATTCTGTAAGTAGAAATGTTAGGTATTTCTTTTGACCTAGAGGTAGCATGAAAAAACTGAGACATGAAGTAAAACACAGAAAATAGGGAGGCAAGAAGGATGCCCCTGTGAACAGAGAAAGGCCGAGAAGCTCTGAGACTAAGTAGGTGAGGTTGGCCGGCTCTAGCTGTAAGCACGCTAAAGCCACAGGCTCTCAGTAATAATCCTGACTGGAAATTGTTCTCTAATTCTCAACAGGCGTCAAACATTAAATACCAATAGGACGACATTCCACTTAGAGAAGAGACAGAAAGGGATTGGGAAATGCGTTTTCATAGAGTTTTCATTTTAGCGGGCTTCCCTGGTGGCTCAGTGGTAAAGAATACGCCTGCCAGTGCAGGAGACACGGGTCTGATCCCTGGGTCAGGAATATTCCCCTGGAGAAGGAAATGGCAACCCGTTCCAGTATACTTGCCTGGAGAATCCTAAGGACAGAAGAGCTTGGCGGGCTACAGCCCATGGGGTCACAAAAGAGTTGGACACAACTGAGTGACTAAACAACAGGATTTTAGCACTTGGAAAGGTTTTCAAAAGCTTCTGCTTTGATAAGAGATAAAAAGACTCTTTTGGGACTTCCCTGGTGGTCCTGTGGCTAAGACTCCATGCTTTCAATGTGGGGGCCCAGGTTCGATTCCTGGTCAGGGAATTATATCACATGTGCTGCAACTAAAGATCCCATCTGCTACCTGGTGAAATCAAATAAATAAATACTTTTTAAAGATTTTTTTTTTATATTGTATGGAAATATCTCCTAAAATTGGCAAAACTTGAGACTGAAAATAAAGTAAATCTAAAGGGCACAAATCAGGCATGTATGCCAACATGATCATTCCTACCCTGTTTCTGAACAAGAGATGGTGAGGAAATGATGGGAAGCATCATAGGAAAAAGCACAGGTGGTGAAGCCAGACAGTCCTGAGAGGAATCCAAATTCTCCCGCTTACTGGCTGTGTCGAAGATTCCTATGCTCACTAGACTCTGTTTGCTTAACAGAGTCAATGAGATAACATACATATTATGACCTGCCAGGCATTCAACAGCCAACAGGCAGCAATTAAGATGTCTGGTTACAGCTAAAGGAAAGTGTCGCGAGGCAGCAATGCTGTGTGCATGTACAGGACAGCTTCATCACACCAGAGCTACGGAATGAAAGAGAAGCTTACGAATTCCCTTTTTTCAATAGCATTACTTTACCTTCTTGCTTATATTTGTGCTCAGTTGTGTCTGACTCTTTGTGACCCCATGGACTGTAGCCTGCCAGTCTCCCCTGTCCATGGGATTTCCCAGGCAAGAACACTGGAGTGGGTTGTCATTTCTCATTCTAGGGGGTCTTCCCCACCTAGGGATCAAACCTTTGTCTTCTGCATTGGCAGGCAGATTCTTTACCACTGCACCATCTGGGAAGTCCACCTTTCTTTTGAGCTCTCTTTATCATGCTAATTTTGAAGAGTCTAGCCCTAACCCCTCCCTTTGTCTGTGCTGTATCTTCCCATAAGGCTGCGTTCGGCAGTGTCCCCAGAAGATGAGCCTCTTGGGACTGGCAGGGAGTGGAACATAGTGATGGAAACACCACTCATTATTTTAAGAACAGATGCTACTAGGTCAACTGACTCAGACTCAAGTTTATGCTCTCCCACCTGGCCTTCACTGTGAACAGCATTCACAATCATTCTGCCTCTTTCAATTCAATGGTTCAGAATTGTAGTGGGTATTAATAGATGGACAGACTTACAGCCTAGAGTTGCTGGCAACACACCACAGAACTCATGGAGGTAATGAATGAGACATTTGTAAGAAAATTGATCTCAGGATATATATATATAAGAAACAGACATAAATTTTTTCTTCATCATGCAAACCTCATCCTTATTGTAAATTTCATATTCATCCTGATATTTTTCTTCCTGGTGTAAAACATAGCTGAGCTACAGTCTACTTGCTAAAAGTAATGAACAGTGTACACTCAGTAATGCAATTTCTTCAATTCATTGTATAATGTTTCTTTACTAAGAGTCAACTATCAATTAGGTGAGGTGCTATCCAAATAAGGTATTGAAATTCTGAGTTGGGTCAATCATTAGTAGAGAAATTTGTGAATTATGATTAGGGTATTTAACATTTATTAAATCTAATTTTATGTTGAATAGGCTTTAAAAAAAGCCTGGAAGGGTCAGAATGATCTTTAACATTAAGATGAGTTATTGTTACTGCTTCTTATTTTTAGCCCTATATGTAGGTAGTTCTCAGAGGGAACATGGAAGATCAAGAATAAAACAGAGTAATTGGAAATGATGTTCTTCTTTGTTAGCCTGTGAAGTGAAGAGATAATTATCTGTCAGGGCTAAGCTGTTCCACTGGTAAAATGAGAATATAGATTTTTTTTTAATTCCTCAATCTTTAGACCACATAGCAGTATTGTAATGGGCAATTATTGTAAATGACAAATAATGGTGTTTGTCACTAATCCTCAGAGAGAAAGCAATACCTACCGATTTAGAATTTCTAGGCTCCAGAACCAGTGATAGTTTGTAAATATCATCTTCTGTGTGATAGAGGTCCAGAGAAAGCTACAACAAATTAGAAGGGATAAATCAGAATGCTGAATTATTTATTTACTTATTTACATTGCTGAAATTTCTTCAAACCAAATGCTTGGGGTCAACGTAGTGAGCTGAATGTAGAACATTAAAAAGATAGCATTGCAGAGGTGGAAAATGAAATTTCAAAAAGAAAAAAGTTAAACTTAGTGTGGTCATCAGCATATAAGAACCATTGACTCAATTTCTCAATAATTATTGAGCAGCTCCTAAGAACCAAGCTCCTAAGACCCAGAGATCAGGAATTCTTGATATTATAGAATAGGACAAGTGCATAAAATAAGACTTGAAAATGGAATCAGTGCTGTCTTAGAGGTTTGATTAGAGAACTGTAGAAATAAAGGAGCAATTAAGAGGTTTCTATTTTTTCCGAGCATTGTGCTAGGTTCTGGTGATACAAAATGGTATAAAGCTATTTCTGCCCTCAAGGACCTGACACTTTATTTGAATAAATAGGACCTGAACACAAAAAGATATATTCATATCAACAAAAGGTAACACAAGCTAAATGCGAGGAAACTGTCCCACACTAAGTGCTGTAGGAAGTTTTCATGGGGCAGCGTGTATAAGCATGGCAGAGAGGTTTTGGAGACCTCACTTCAGATCTAAGCCTGTCTCTGGTTAACTCTGTGACCTTGAGCCAGTTATTTTCTCTCTGACATTCAGTTTCCACTTCTGTAAAATGGGAACGATCACAAAAATCCCTTATCTAATTGCATTTTTATCATGATCAAATGAAATACTGCATGTAAAGGACTTCACACAGGGCCTGGTACACAGTGAAATCTCAGGAAATGGAATCTGATGTTGTTGCTGCCATTGTTATTGTTACAGCTGCTAAAACTACTCTTATTACTGTGCGGAGGGACCACTGAAGACTGAAAAGATCAGAATGGATTCAGAGAGGAATTTGTACACTAGGACCTTCCTGGGAAGACTTAGAAAAATACAGAGAGAAAACACAGGGTAGGCAAGGATGACAACATACACTAAGACTGACGAATATGGATAAAATCTATAAAACCTTAAAGCGCATGGTCTCCTTCACCTAAAACAGAATTCATAAGACTTAAATAAGCCTGGATAATTGCCATACATGCCCTTCACTGGGAAGATGAATCCTACCATGGCATCATCAGGGAAGAGAACCATGTGCCCTGTCCTTTCTCTGTCCATTTAAGCATGAAAATTTTCCTTTAATGTATTTCATCTAAAAATAAAAGCTTAGGGACTTCCCTGGTAGTCCAGTGGTTAAGAATCCACATTCCATGGTAGGGGACGCAGGTTCGATCTTTGGTTGGGGAACTAAGCCCACATGCTGTGGGGTAACTAAGCCCACACACCACAACTATAGAGTCTACCCGGGCTGAGAAGACGCACACCACAAAGAAAGATCCCGCAGGTGCCACAACTAAGACCTGACACAGCCAAAAAGTTAAATAGTTTTCTACTTAGGAAAAAATTCAAACGTTAAAAACTCAATTAAAAAAAGGCTTAGATAAATTAGACAAAGGCTTAATGTGTACAGGTATGGAATGAGAGGGAAGAGAAAGAAGAAGGAAGCAAGAGAAAACTCAGAGGCAAAGGATATCCTTGAAGAATTTATCTTTCTGTTTTATCTCATTAAAAAAAAAAGAAGAAGCTGGCATTATAAAACAGCATTCTTGCATCATTCATTGAACAAATATTTATTGGCCACCTAATATATGGTGAGGACCATTCTAGTCACTATTCTGCCTACTAAACATAATATTTAAGTTAAGAATTCCACACATCTGATCATGTATTGCTTTACCTAGACTTCGTCATCTAAAGGTTTTTTCCAAGCATAATAAAATTGACAATTGACTTTACTACAAAATTACCCTAGTATTATTTCAGATCAGGAAAATCCTGCTCACAAAGAATGCACACTGTATTCACCTTCCCCTGAAGAGCGGTCACTTCTACCTTCAAGGGCCCTGACCTTTTGCTGGAGAGGAACTAGCCCATGTCACAAACAAATGCTTTTAGGAGCCAGCCCACTATATAACTGAGTGAAAGAAGATGCGTGAAAGAGAGATTGTGATAGAGACACTGGTACAATGGAGTATTAGGCAACAGAGTTTTGCAATGTGATTAACTTGGGGATCTTTCTTCTTAGCCCAACAAGAAGAAAAATTTGTGCTGATAAGTGGAATTTGACACTGGATCTCTGGGTTAGGGAAGCAAGCGGGCGGGTGTGAACTCTGATGAATGGGAGACAGCCACTACTCAGCTAAGGCAAACTGTCATCAGTCTGACAACAAGTGCCACATCTTCCAATTTATCAAAAGAAGTCACAAATCTGGACTGTTATATGAAATGCTCCCATTTTAAGCACTGGGATCTAGTAATAAAAAAATTTTTATGATTCCTTGTGGGTCAAATAAAGCACATCTGCCATGAAAATTTGCTGACCATTTTGTAAATTCCACAATAGAAGACTCTGCTGATCTCCAAGCCTCATGGAAGCAAAGCGCATACCTGTCTTTTCTATCCCCATAATCCCTGTCCTGGTTTGCTACCTTGCATTGTGAATGCTACCTAGAAAACTGAGTGACTTCTTCCTTCTGAATTACTCGATATCAGGAGTTAACCCAGGCTTTAATGAGTATGTTCCTGTCCTCATGACTCCTCCTCTAACGATGGCACTGGCATCTGTGGGAGAAGAGAAGATGGTAGTGCAAGAACATCCAACCAAAAACCTAAATATGCCACACACCAAGTAGGGGAGATGCTCTTTCAAAAGATACAGAACATCCGTGGGGATTTTCTTGTGTCAAATGAACAGATACCTGACTCCATGATGGAAATGTTTTGGTCTTCTTCCATTTGGAAACCAAATGGAAGGTTTGCTTTCCATTTGTTAGTGGCAGTATAAACCTAAGTGAGTCATTAACCTTCTTTTCAAATTTTTTTTTTTTTTTTACTGGAGTATAGTTGATTAACAATGTTGTGTTAGTTTTAGCCTTTAGAGTCTGTCTCAATCTGTAAAATGGGAATCAATAATAGTTCCCTCCCAGGATTGTTGAGAAGATTAAACGAGCCAGTATGTGTCCACTGCAGTTTGTTTTAGAGGGTCACACAGAAGGGAACTGCAGGGTTTGGCTTCCAATCGATATACCAGCCAAACGCTACAGTGTTCAACCATGAATCCAGAGCTGCCATCTGGGTCAGGCCTGCCAGCTCTCTGCTTTCCCAGTCACAATCTTACTTGCTTTCTTGGATCTCCTCTGGGTGTTACGGCCCTGTTCTACTTCTTACACACCTTTTTAATAATAGAGGCAGCTTGTCAATGGGATTTCAAAAATCTTTATTTATGTCTAACATTTTAAGTTTGCTTGTTTCTGAAAAATGTTTTGAGTCACTGTTTCAGGTTGTTGCTTTTACATCCAAGCCTATCAGCAGAGATGGCTGTGGATTTAGTCTGCATCTTAGGACTGACATTGCCTTGACTGGAGAATTGTAAAATAACACACACTTGGTCATCAAATTATCTCCATTCACAATTCTTACAATTCTGCCTCTTCCTCTCCCTCCTCCTCCTCCTCCTCTTCTTCTCCTCTTCTTCTTCTTCGATTGTAAAAACACAGGGGCTTTCCAGTTATTTGCATATACTCAGAATGGTAAACGTAACTGATAGATCTAAAAATACTATGAAAAAAGAACAGACTATTTCATGTACCGTGAAACAAGAAGCCTCAGTCTGAAAGCTCCTGGTTACATGAATTAGGATCACAATGGAAAGGGTCTTCTCCAGATCTTCCCTCAAACAGGGAATAACCCAAATCACAGCAGTTTGGTGGTATGGTCACCTTTCTTTCATGTGCCCAGTGCCGTTTGGGGGGCTAAGGTTACGATAAAAAAAATGGCAAACAGAGTCCCTGCTCACATAGATTTTGTTTTGTAATTAACTTGTTCTTACATGCTTCCCCCATAGCTCAGTAAGTAAAGAATCCACCTGCAATGCAGGAGACCCCGGTTCGATTCCTGGATCAGGAAGATCCCCTGGAGAAGGGATAGGCTACCCACTCCAGTATTCTTGGGCTTCCGTTGTGGCTCAGCTGATAAAGAATCTGTCTACATTGGGAGAATGGCATTGAAACATGTATAATATCATATGTGAAATGAATCGCCAGTCCAGGTTCGATGCATGATACAGGATGCTTGGGGCTGGTGCACTGGGATGACCCAGAGGGATGGTATGGGGAGGGAAGGTAGGAGGGAGTTTCAGGATGGGGAACATGTGTACAGCCATGGAAGATTCATGTTGATGTATGCCCAACCAATACAATATTGTAAAGTAATTAGCCTCCAATTAAAATAAATAAATTTATATTAAAAAAAAAAGAACCTGTCTGCAATGTGGGAGACCCAGGTTCAATCCTGGGTTGGGAAGACCCCCTGGAGAAGGGAAAGGCTACCCACTCCAGTATTCTGGCCTGGAGAATTCCATGGACTGTATAGTCCATGGGGTCACAAAGAGTTGGATACGATTGACATCTATGAAAAGAGAGATTATTTAATTTTCAAAAATGCAAAATAAAATAAATATCAGCAATATTTCCACATTACTGAGTAAATGTCCATCAGAGCATGAGAGAGAGAAACATCCAAACTGGGGATTCAGAAGTTGGTTATTTGCAAGCTTTTTTGTCCTTTATGACTCTCAGCTTCTGCATTTCTAAAACAGGAAGCAGCAGGGGTGATGTTATGCCCTCTGACCTGCCCAGGCTACATCACAGGGCATGTGTGAGAATCTACTGAGGCAATATATATGAAAAGTGCTGTGAAAACTGGAATCAATTACTACAGAAAGTTCAAGCATTGCTATATAGAGAGCGGGCAAATACATAGCAATTGTTGACGAACTTAAAAGTTCTTATTTTCCTTTTTTTGGAGCTCTAAACTGATATCAGCTTCCTCACCAGGGGCCATATTTAGAAGCAGTCACTTCAGGCAGAAACTTGACCTAGGGTCTTGGAGCAGAAAGAATCACCCCTTTAATGCTGTGCCTAAGAATGACCTCACATGCGTTTGGGCAGCTGCCATCAATCATATGGTTCTCATCCCGACATGTATGTGGTTCATGAGATGTTCACTGGGCTGCAGTGAACATGTCCTGGGAGCCTCCTCCACCCTGATTCTGAGGAGATTAACCTGCCTATGGCCAGGAAGAATGAACGCACTGAACTTTCTCCTTGGCTGTGGGGAGAGAGTAAGGCACTTGGCTGTAAGTAGGAACTGACTTGATGATTGTGCTCCTCTCTGGAAATCTGCTATCCTGATGCGTGCTGGGCTGGAGCCACGGGATCGAGCAGACACTTGGTTCCTTAGTCCCAAGGCTCCACCATTCCTTACATCTAGAACCACAGAAGTTTAGAACTGGGTGAGACCTCACAAATGAGCACAAAACTCTTTAGGAAAACAATCCAAAGTCAGTTAGCAAGGAGACAAAGCTAAAAAACTGCAGAGGCAAGGTTAACAGCTATATCTCCCATCAGAGATTCTGGCCCGGATACTACACTCTACTACCACTGCTATGACTAAATATGATGCCTGCTGCTGCTGATGCTAAGTCGCTTCAGTCGTGTCCGACTTTGTGCAACCCTAGAGACGGCAGCCCACCAGGCTCTCCTGTCCCTGGGACTCTCCAGACAAGAACACTGGAGTGGGTTGCCATTTCCTTCTCCAATGAATGAAAGTGAAACGTGAAAGAGAAGTCGCTCAGTCGTGTCCGACTCTGATGCCTGCTGCTGCTGCTGCTAAGTCGCTTCAGTCGTGTCCAACTTTGTGCAATCCCACAGACTGCAGCCTACCAGGCTCCTCCATCCATGGGATTTTCCAGGCAAGAGTACTGGAGTGGGTTGCCATTGCCTTCTCCAGAAATATGATGCCTGGTGGCTTCTAAATTTTCCTTCAATTTCTGAGAGAGAGAGATAGCTAGAGATTGAGGTTTTTTCCTTTGTCTTTCCTTCTCAGCAAAAACCCAATTATTTCTTAGCTTTTACCTCTGGAATTCAGATTTTTCCATCAGCATCCCAAAATTTCATTCAAAATCCTTTAAGATTTCTCTGTCACGATGTTGCTTGCTGCATTTACAATTAAAAATTATTTCCCCTACTCTATCGTTATCTTTTTTCCAGATGAGAAGCTGCCCAGGTGTAGGCACCTGCTATGTGAAGCTATCCTTCACTGAGGATAGGGCGACAGTCTGAACACAGACACCTGAAACCTTGGCTACACCCTGAGATTGGTCTGCAGACATCACCTGTGTGTGTGGGTTTACACAGTCTGATTGGGGCTGCAACTCTGGTCACTTATTCATAGAAACAGATTTACATGGCAAATGATTAATAAATGCAGGTGCCTGGATGATTGTGAGGTTCCCCCCACACCCAGTGAGAATGTCTGTGTGTTTATCATTTGTCACACAATCTGAACCCCAAGAGATTTGTGTTTCTATGTGTTGGCCACTTCTGCTTTATACAAAGAAGGCAGTTGCCATTATTGCCTACACCTAGGGGGTCAACTCTTTGGTAGACAATTCTGTGTTCTAGGAACAGTCGGTGAGAAGGTCTAGGAACCACACTCTTATTCCAATGCAGCAGCCCTAGAGGATTTAGCCCTTCGGAGCTTCAGAGGGATTGTTGTTTTCATTTCCTATGGCCGTTGGAAGGAAGTAGTTGATTCAGTATTGAAGCCAAGTTTCAAATGTTACAGTGTCATAAACCCAAACAAGGAAGTTACTCCTCCACTTGTTTCAGCTAAGCTGAGAGAATTTGCTTATGCCTCTTTTCCCCCCTTACAAAGAAGCAGCCAATGGGAAATATTCTCTTCTACACACCTGTGTATCTAAAAGTGCTAGGACCTAGAGACCAGCTAACTGTGTGTGCCACTAATACTAATAAAATGATGAGAAATGGGTTAATTTCTTCCAACCGACATCATTCCTAATTATAGCGTTCAGTTCATCTGTTGAGCCCCTACATATGCCAGGTACTATGGAAGGTGCTGGGGACATGCTATGCATAAGGCAAGTAGACAGAAAAAAAAAACCAAATCTAATGTCAAGTGTTACCTCCTATAGAGAAGAAAGTACAAAGTGCAAGGGCAACACAGGTGACAGATGCATTACTGCTTTGGAGGGAAACAGAATGCTCCCTTAGAGCATCTAAATAAAGAGAGAGGCATTTAAATTTAAGCTAGTCATGGGGTGCCAGAGGGAGGGGGGCGGTGGGATGGAGGGCTAAGGAAAGGATTTTCCAAGAAAATGCAATGGCCAGAAAGTAGAAGGCAGCAATTACTGGTGGAAAGTCTAAGTCCCATACTCCTCAAAGGCAGGTGTGATGCGGGATCGGGTGATCAGAAATGAGGAGAGACTAAGAGTCAGAAAGCAAGTCCTGAAGGGCCTCCAGGGCCAGACTGGGAAGTGCCTCTGGTGGTCTGGGGAGGTTGGTGGGAGTGGGGGCAGGGAGATCTTGGAGGAGGTTCCTGCTTTACTCCAGGCTTCAGCTACAGCTATGCGGTGAGGATCCAGAGAAGCCAGTGAGCTTCTCTTGAACCTCGCCTCCCAGGGGATGTGTGTGATGCAGGATTAGATTAGTGTGATTCAGGATTGTGAGGCCCTGAGGACAGAGCTGGAAGGCCTCTCTAAGAACTCCAGAAACCAGAGCTGTGGGGGCAGAGACTGGGACCCTCAAAGCAAACGGAATTTTCTTTGCTTGGAGATCATATTTAACAGTTTGAACTTACGCAGGTTACAGGTGTGGCTTCCCCACCCTTCCTCCTTTGAGATTTCTTTCCAACCACTGACCCTGCATCCCACCCCTCCCCTGCCCTCATTGTGAACTGCTGGCGGGAATCTTTCTGCATCCCCTGGGAGGTGAGGTTCAAGCTCCAGTCTATTGGAGCACAAGCTCCAGCCCGTTGAACTCACCGTGAGCAAGTTGATCAAATCCAGGTTGGGTTCCAAGTGGTGAGAGGCATTCTGCAGGGACACCAGTTCACTCAGGGTAACAGAGAGCTGGTGCATTTTCACAATGTTCACTTTGTTCTCCTCTGTCCAGTCTGGGAAAATGACATGGACTGCTATCAAGTCTTTCAAGTGGACGCCAAGGATTGGGATTTTGAAGCCGTCGCAGTCGGCAAAAGCCTTGCGGTAATTACAGTAATTGCCATTGGAGGAGACCAGCTCTGTCATTTCATTCCAGTTCTGAGAACAGATGGAAAAGTAGATTTTCAAACAGCCTTCCCTTCTGCCCACCCCCAGGCCCAACAGTGTGTGGCTAGGCAATTCCTCTGCTACCAAGAGAAGTATTGATTGCACCAACATTGATGCAGGGAGATACTAACCAGGAAAAAGAAAGTTAGAAAACCTGACTATGAATTGGACAGCCTGTTCCATTCTGCTACAAAACAGAAATAGCCCACACCTCTGCCTACCTACTAGGGATATTGAGATGTTAAACTGAATCATTATATAAGTATTTAATAATTCATGGAAATATTATAATCCAAAAAATAAGCATGTATTATATTTAACATATGCAGTATATTAGAATTTCCTAGTTCCAAGAAAGTTGCATTCAAGATATAACTTGAAGGGCACAGGACAGGGGCAGGAACAGTCATATTTATGTGTGAGATAGCTGTGGTTTTGGACTCTGCCGCTAAGTAAGAAGGTGACCTTAAGCAAGTCACTTCACTTTTAGGGACATTAGGTTTCTTTTTCTGTAAGAAAGAGGAGTTTGAATAAATAATTTTTCAATATACACTGGTGGTTCCATTGAATTATCTTTTTTTTTTCCATTTTTTTCCATTGAATTCTTATTTTCACATTTAAAATATGTTTTGCTCTCTACTGGAAATTCAGTACTAATCTAAAGGGAAATGAAACACATAATGAGCCCCATTATACTTGAAATGAGTACAGTGTTTGAGGTCAGTCAGCAGCGCTCCTGTGGCTTAAATTCTCCTGTTCATATGAACAAGTTATTGTTGGTTGTCTAACAGCAACCAGACCTTCCTAACAGACCCTAACTTTGACTAGTATACTCTTTCCCATGTGTCTCAGATGGAGCTGTTTCCATGCCCAAGTCCAAGCATAGGTTCTGATCTACCATCATCATAATTTCATCCCTCTGCTTTATGATTGGTTCAGGAATAAGAGTTAAGCCAATCAACATGTTGCATTCCACTGGATACTGTCATTGGCCCAGGGGTGGGCATGTGATTTGAGATGGTCCAATCTGCCTAAAAAAGAAGGTCTTTATTCCAGGGGGACAAAGCTAAAGAGAAGTTTTCCCTACGTCCAACTTTCATAAACAAAAGAGCAAAATTTTTCCATTGTTGCAGACAACCCAGTCAGGAGGGAAATCAGTCTGATGAAAAACAAAAACAAAAACCTCACACTCAGAGGAATTCAGAGCAATTGAGCCAGAGTTCTGATCAGCCCATGCATGGACTTGGCCTTGCCTCTGGACTTTCCAGGTATGTGACACAATTCATTTCCTTATTATTTAGGCAATTCCAAGATTTTTATTCTAACTTATAGCTGAAAGTGTCCTCACTGATACAGCAAAGTACACTTTTACAGAGAAATCTTTTGATAAGGATGAAATGTTCTTTTTTGCTCAATAAGGAAAAATTTAATTGCAGTCTGGAAAAAGTTCAGTTTGGGAAACAATCATTGCTTTAAATTATTTTTGTTCCTGGAAACTCAGCTATAAATCTGAAGGCTTTCTATATAAAAGATTTCTTTCTGTCCCCTCCCTCTTCTTTTGTATCTTCCACCGTGTTGAATCCAGTTCTATGAAGAGAGCCAGTGTTTAATGACTTCATTTGAGGAGCGGATAATAGGAATGATGTCTGTCTTATTTGCCTTGTAACCTTCATGTATTTCACAATACCTATCAAATCGTAAGCACCAAATACATATTTTTTGAATATTTACAACATGTTCAGTTCAGCTGAGTTCAGTCGCTCAGTTGTGTCCGACTCTCTGTGACCCCATGAATCGCAGCATGCCAGGCCTCCCTGTCCATCTCCATCTCCCAGAGTTCACTCAAACTCACGTCCATTGAGTCGGTGATGCCATCCAGCCATCTCATCCTCTGCCATCCCCTTTTCCTCCTGCCCCCAATCCCACCCAGCATCAGAGTCTTTTCCAATGAGTCAACTCTTCACATGAGGTGGCCATAGTACTGGAGTTTCATTCCTTCCAAAGAACACCCAGGGCTGATCTCCTTTAGAAGGGACTGGTTGGATCTCCTTGCAGTCCAAGGGACTCTCAAGAGTCTTCTGCAACACCACAGTTCAAAAGCATCAATTCTTTGGTGCTCAGCTTTCTTCACAGTCCAACTCTCACGTCCATACATGACCACAGGAAAAACCATACCCTTGACTAGCCGGACGTTTGTTGGCAAAGCAATGTCTCTGATTTTCAATATGCTATCTAGGTTGGTCATAACTTTTCTTAAAGGAGTAAGTGTCTTTTAATTTCATGGCCGCAGTCACCATCTGTAGTGATTTTGGAGCTCAAAAAAATTAAGTCTGACACTGTTTCCACTGTTTCCCCATCTATTTCCCATGAAGTGATGGGACCAGATGCCATGATCTTCATTTTCTGAATGTTGAGCTTTAAGCCAACTTTTTCACTCTCCTCTTTCACTTTCATCAAGAGGCTTTTAGTTCCTCTTGACTTTCTGCCATAAGGGTGGTGTCATCTGCATATCTGAGGTTATTGATATTTCTCCCAGCAATCTTGATTCCAGCTTGTGCTTCCCCCAGCCCAGTGTTTCTCATGATGTACTCTGCATATAAGTTAAATAAGCAGGGTGACAATATACAGCCTCGACATACTCCTTTTCCTATTTGGAACCAGTCTGTTGTTCCATGTCCAGTTCTAACTGTTGCTTCCTGACCTGCATACAGATTTCTCAAGAGGCAGGTCAGGTGGTCTGGTATTCCCATCTCTTTCAGAATTTTCCACAGTTTATTGTGATCCACACAGTCAAAGGCTTTGGCATAGTCAATAAAGCAGAAATAGATGTTTTTCTGGAACTCTCTTGCTTTTTGATGATCCAGTGGATGTTGGCAATTTGATCTCTGGTTCCTCTGCCTTTTCTAAAACCAGCTTGACCATCTGGATGTTCATGGTTCACGTATTGCTGAAGCTTGGCTTGGAGAATTTTGAGCATTACCTTACTAGCGTGTGAGATGAGTGCAATTGTGTGGTAGTTTGAGCATTCTTTGGCATTGCCTTTCTTTGGGATTGGAATGAAAACTGACCTTTTCCAGTCCTGTGGCCACTGCTGAGTTTTCCAAATGTGCTGGCATATTGAGTGCGGCACTTTCACAGCATCATCTTTCAGGATTTGAAATAGCTCAACTGGAATTCCATCATCTCCACTAGCTTTGTTCGTAGTGATGCTTCCTAAGGCCCACTTGACTTCACATTCCAGGATGTCTAGAATATGTTAATGGGGTTTAAAAGCATTTGTATTGAACACTTGCTGCCACTTCTATTCTGTTTTCCAGGAGGTATGGCCATAACCTCCTACTGTCTAAGAAGAAAACTTTCCCCTTCTGAGTGACATTTGTTAGGATCATCCTACCTGTAAACAATTTCTAAGCAAACTTTTTACTTGGGATTATGATCTGGTTCACTGTACCTTTGTAACTTCTGAAGAAAGATGAGAATGGGTCTCTTTGAGCCGGGAAATGGAACTATGACTAAGGCCTCCCACCACTGCCATCAGGGTATTAAAATTTTTGAGCTGAAGGAGTTTCTGCAATAAAAAAAATGTTAACTTCAATACTTTGTAACAATTTTTGAATTATTCTCACCTTTTGGCAGTACAAATGAAGTCATGTACAATTTTAATAATAAGGATGTAGGAAAAACAATATCAATTCAAAATGAAATACAAACGCAACTCTAGAAAAATGTACTAGAAACACTAGAAAAATATACCAATCCTCTCACAGAAAATAGCTACATTAAATACTTCCAAGTGTTGCCAATTAAAAGCAATCTTCTTGCATGAGAGAAGTATATTTGTTCATTAGACATTTAGTAGTTTAATTACCTTCTACAGTGTGAATTTCAAATTTCTTCAATGACTTTTCTCAACCAAGTGAGTGAATATCTAGAACGCTTTAAGAATCCCAGTCTAATTAACAGACATACATACCTTGGCAACATTGATAAACTTTGTGATGACTTCTGCTCTTTGCTGAGGAGTTGGTTTGCTAAGAACCATCAACTGGACCCACTTAGAGATTCCATTAAATAAAGCAATAGATCTCTCCAAGGTTGGGTTATTCTCCAGGCAGCCATGGATGACATAGCTTTGGTAATCAGTGAACTAGTAAAGGAAGAATCAGAGACTCTGAGTTATAATGGAGTCTTTGAAAAATCATAAATTAGAATGTTTCATGGAAGAGGTGAGACACTGTTTCATGACAACATCACTATTTCTTTCATTTCACACTTACATGGCATCTTACACATATGAATATACTATGAATAATGACTATATCTGTACCTTTAACATGCTGTTTCACTGCATTTCACTCTCCCATACACAGACACTCAATTATTACACACCATAGTGTCGGTGGGGAGAGCAAGGGACAAGAGTCAAAGTCACATTCCAGTGAGTCCAAAATTTGCTGGATCTTAAGATCCATATGGGGCATTTGCTAAAACACTGGTTTCAGGAAACTTGTTAGACCTAAAGAATCACTGTTCCAGAGGAATAATCTAAGAATCTCCATTTTTCACCACTACTGGTGATTCCAGTGGTTGGGCAAGTTCGAGATACAATGGCATGCATTAAAGAAGAGGAAATGAACATAACAATCATAATTTCAAGTCAGAATAAGCTTGCAAAATTGTTCTCAAGAAAAGAAGAGAAAAAAAATAGTAACTGAAGTAAGGCCACTCTTTTGCAAAACAGATACATTTTCTTGAAGTCAGCATGGGAGTCATCAGATATTAATACACAAGAGCCTCCTATCATATGAACAGAGCATGAAGTTTTCTCTCATGGCCTGCCTGTGGGGTCTCAAAAGGTCCTCTCCAAGCAGGATTACTTAGTGAAAAGAATCAGTCTTTCAGAAATCCATACTTCTGACCTCATGTTTTTCTTTGCAAGCAATAATGTAATTCATTCTTTGGCATCTTGGAAAAGGAGTGACATGCCCAAAGCTTGGTGAGACAAAGACAAAAGCTACTTGTGAACAATTGTGGAAATAGTATAACAAATGGAAAGTGAGTGAGTCAGTGGCTAGGAAGAGACCACAGTCGAAAGGAAGAAAGGGGTCATAGAGAAGGAATTCTATCAAGACAAAGAAAGAAAAATTTAATCCAGGATCTCCATCCCTGAGAAAGAAACAGCCTAATGTTAAGATTCTTCAGAAAGCTTACAGTTCCTAATTTCAACCTATACCCATAATTAGGCATTTATACAAATCCCAACCTAAATAAATATTTCTTCCCCCCATATGAAGGGCCCAGCCAAATGCATTCACTTGGGAGACATCAGTGGAGCTAAATAAACCTTGAATGGTTAAATCTCCACCAAGTATTTAGAAAATCATGCTTTAATCCTATGAAAGGAGACATTGAAAATAGCGACAGAAATATAGCTCCTGAGCCATAAAAGAAAGACAGGATAATATTTATCTTTGGTTAAAAGGGATTGTTCCTGTGAATTAAGGGCACTTTTCCAGAGGAGCACAGTGACAGAGGCTGCCAACAGTTCAGAGTATGAAAATGCAGCTCTTGGGAAAGTTGGCATGGAGGTTGTTATCCTTGGAAGAATAAACGTCCAGTTCCTTACTGAGATCCTTCTAAAAGATTTATGCTCCAGAAAAGTGAGGTGCTCAGCCAATTCAATGGGCTCCAGATGGTCGAATAGCAGACAGGCTTTTCCCTTCTTGGATACTTTTTTTCTCTGTGTGACTCTTCTCATCCAGTCATAGGAAGGACTATGAAAGAAAAGCAAGTCTGGTCAATGTGCTGAAAGCCCATTGCACTCAGTGGAAGTTATTAACCTACTGACTCTCTAACTCTTGGCCTGCTTCCAGGGGCTTGTGCAAAATACACACCCTGCCCTTCATGTTTGAAGAGAAACCCACTGACCCATTGCCAGTAGAACATAATCTTCAAGTTGTTTCTCCAGACAGGGTTGGTTTGCATGGATTCATCCAGAATCTCTTACTTGGTCTTTCTTGTGAGCAGTAAGGTCTGAATCATGAGGGATTTTGTCAATATATAGTTGGGATGGAAACCACCAAAATCCATATGGTCCGCAACATATGGATTATCTGAAAAGCTTGTTATAAAAACAGAGGCCTGGACCTCACTACCAGATATTCTGACTTACTAGGAATGAATAATCTGAATAATCTATTTTTTAGCATCAACATTTATCAAACGCTTGATGTCCCAGGCACCACTATAATCACAGGTATTAACTCATTAAATCTTCACAACTCTATCAGGTAATACGATTATTACTTCCATTTTAAAGATGAGAAAAAATAGGCACAAAGAAGTGAAAAATTTATCCAAGCTCACATAGCTAGTAAGTAGAGGAGTTGGGCTGAATAATCTATATTTTTAACAACACCCCTGATAATCCCAGGACCATTCATCATGGATCACTCTTGAAGAAGTATTTTAGGAAAGGAGACTAGAGTATGAATGCCTAGGACACAAAAGTATATATATTTTCAATATGGATAATGATACTTAAAACCCTAAAATAGCTTTATCTATAAAGTTAGCTAGTAATATAAAATGCTAGCCTAATTAGCACCAAGTTCCTAATTACTGAGCTAATCAGTTCATGGCACAGCTATGGTCCACATTTGCACAGCCTCAGGCGGACATGAGAAGCACCATGGTACAGAGCATCTCGAATTTGAATGAGCATATGCATCACTTGGGAATCTTACTAAAATGCAGTTTCCGATTCTGCAGCTTTAGGGTGGGGCATGAGATTCTGTGTTTCTATTGAGCCCCTGCCCCCAGCTAATGCCAGAGCTGCTGATCCACAGAACACAGTGGCAAGGGCATAGGAGACTAGATTCAGTAACCAAGTACTGAGCATCTATTAGGTGTCAAATACTTTCACATATTATCTCATGTACCTCTTGGGTGCTCATTATAACCCCATGAGAAAGGTACAATTTCTACTTCACAAACACAGAAATTGAAGCTTGGAGAGATAAACTATGTCCAATGGGACTGTGCTCTTCGCAGCAAAGCTTTCCTCAAAGAAGCACACCTTGGTTCTGAACAGGTATGGATGGAGGTCAAGTGGGATCATCACTACCCCCTCCCCCAAAAAGCAGACTCATCATATTTGAAAGAAGCTTGCACCATTCTTACATGCTGGATATGTCGATGAGACTGGTGTGTTTCTCGTATCCCAGTTGACTAGCTACTTCCCGGAATTCCTCAGTCATACGGATCAAACCGAGGTCCAAATTAAACTCTGCAGGAAATTTCACAATCCAGTACCTAAAAGACATCAAATATTTTTGACAACCAGAAGATTTCAAGCTAGATCTCTGTGGAAACTATGGTGTCATTTTACAGATTGCATTTAACAATGTTTCAAGACCATACCTCAAATTAGCAAGCTCTTATCCCCCATCTATCACATTGTCTTGCTCTTCCCTGCTTCAATCAAGGACCCAAGTCCACCACTCCTACTTTGAGAGTCTCTTTCTCTCTAGAACCACAGCTGAGAAGAAACCCTTCTCCCAACTCATGGCAAGTAGGTGGGAATGTGTACAGTAAGGGAGTAAAAAAAAATGAATGCACTCTTTCTCAGAGCGGCTTTCATCCCCTAAACACATTGACCACTGCTTGATTGTCCAAAAGAAAGATAAATTCTATGCCCCCAGCAACAGAAAGTGAAAGTGAAGTCGTGTCAGACTCTTTGCGACCCTATGGACTGTAGCCTACCAGGCTTTTCCGTCCATCGGAGTTTCCAGGCAAGAGTACTGGAGTGGGTTGCCATTTCCTTCTCCAGGAGATCTTTCCAACCCAGGGATCGAATCCTGGTCTCCCGCCTTGTAGGCAGACGCTTTCCTGTCTGAGCCACCAGGGAAGCCACCAGCAACAGAGGAGAGCCATTTTTTTTTTTTTTAATTTTATTTTATTTTTAAACTTAACATAACTGTATTAGATTTGCCAAATATCAAAATGAATCCGCCACAGGTATAGAGGAGAGCTATTTTTAATGAAATCAACAAAAGGGGGACTTGAGTCCATTTTACTGTCAGATTAGGTCTGTAGTTTGGGGAAAAGAAAACTGTCAATAATTCCAGAACCAGAAACAAGACAATTAAATTTGTAAGTACCTCATGAAGTAGCAGATCTTTAATCGAAATTCATCACAGCTTTCTCCACTGGCATTTCGATAGGTACACTAGTTAAGGAAAAAAATCCTTGCACGTTGTTTCCTTTGCACAGATCTGTGGCTGTTTAATCAATTTAGATGAATTCCTAAGAAGAGGACTATACTATTAGGGTGACGTGGATGTTCAAGTGGGGAGAAAAGTGGGTTCTGATGACATCAGTGCTAAATAACTAGCACCATGTATTATTGCTCTGAGATGTATTTTTTTGGTCTGGAAGAGAAGCCACTTATAAAGTGAATTTTACCTTCCTGAGCACTTACCAAATGATGACTGTCAACTGTAATGACAAATTTACTACTAACTATAGATAATTTAAAATGAATAGTACATAGAAGCACCATTTTAGCCAAAAAGATTTTACATGTAGGATTAATGGCATATGTAAGTACTCTAATTTCTTTAGTATTTGAAAATGTCATCATTTTGGGGTATAGTAATATACACATCTTGCTGTTATTTAGTCTCAAGTCTATTTATTCATACTTTTTAGCTAATATTTACTGAATTCATGCTATATGCCAAGTACCATGGATATGCAGTGAGCAGGGAATCCAAAGAGAGGAAAATCTAGAGAAATGTGAATTCACAGGTGGTTTCAACTCCCATACAATCTGCACTTTCAGATATTAAGTTTTACTGTGTCTAAATACCCCTTTCTATTTGTGTTTCATATAGCAGTGGACATAATGATGATGAGAATACTATCTGTGAGCACATTTTGTGGACAGTGTTTGTACCCTAAGGAGGGAATGGGGCCAGACTAAAATAGTTCCCTCCATCCTTCTCTACATACCACCTTTCAATAGCAGGACCCATGGAACCCTGGGACCACAAGGTACTAAGATATTGTTCATTTCCAGGGACCCCTGTTCAGGGTGAATGTTCCCTTCTCGTCTCTAACACCTACTCCCTGTCTGAGGTTGGGGGGATGGTTGATGATGGAGTGAAGAAGTAGAAAGTGGAGGAAACTTGAAGGAAGCAGATGGAAGCCCGCTAGCCCTAATTACACTCAATGGCCCCACTCCCTCTCAGGCTCTCCCTGCCCTGCAAGGCTTCTCACTCATCTGCAGGACCCCTGGGCTTGCAGCAGGCAGAGACTAAAGGAACCTACGTTAGCAATTATATAATAAACATTAGATCTCAGGGACTAAAACCTCCTTATAAGTATGTGACTATTTTGTAGCCATTTTTCAGTCATTTGGCTTTTAACCACCTTTTAGGATTGTACCATGCACAAAAGTGGTGGATTGCTAAAAGTCCTTATTATAGAATGGGGTTTCTAACTATGGTTATTTCCTTTGCCTTTATATCAGAAGAAAATCTAAAATTAATGTCAATCAACAGATTATAATAAACCTGCTAGAATGTTCCTTGTGTCTCACCAGCAAGGGACGATGTGAAAATTTAGGTGATGTTTGTGCCTGAGCCAGATCATATTATTCTGGCTGGCATTTCCATATGTCTAAACTGTATCCTCTAGGTCTACCATTCTGCCTTCCTAAAAGGAATAAAGTAACTCTTGAATCAGTGTTAAATATTCTTTCATTATACTAACAGCAGAAATGTTAAAGACAAGTTAGAAACATTCAGGCTACAGCTCCTATTTCATTTCATATCAAGTGGTTATTTTCAAGTAGAGCCAAACATTCAGATGGATAATCAGCTATTTGGTCAATCATCCGAATGTTTTGTCTAGACATCTATATATATTCACAAAACAGCTGGATAACTGACTGAAGACTGTTTATTCATCTTAATTTACTGGCTTTGGTTAGAAACTTCATCTAAGTACAGAACTTGATTTATGATTGTAAAAATTACACAGTAGTTAAAAAGATATATGCAGAGAAGTTTTTCTGCCAATTCAGTGGAAGACAAATACCATCGGTGCATCAGTAGAACTATTCTTGGCAAATAACTATTATTCAGCTCTCCATTGTCATCTGTTAAAAAATAAAAGAAGATTAAGAGGTGAGGAGACAATAGCACATACTACTTTTCTCTTTTTCTAATACCAGTAGAGAAACATTAGTGTCAAAAAGTTCTTGTAGACCCAATTATCATTTTCCTCCTACTTCTGGTATTTCCTTGCAAATTAAGTGGGTAGGTCTCATCCTTCCTCTGGTGTAGAGTTGCCAGGTTTCACATATAAAAATATAGGAGATTTAGTTAAATTTGAATTAAGGCAAACCACAAAGAATTTTTTAGTACAAGTATGAACCATGCCCTATTTACGACATACTTATACTAAAAATGTGTCTCATCTGCAATTCAGATTTAACTGATCATCCTGTATTTTATCTGGCAACCCTACTCTGTCTGGTTTAACTCTTGCTAAAACAATCAATTCAACAAACAACTTCTTTGTGATTCTATTTGTACAAAGAATAATCCAAAATTCTATGGTAGTTAGACAACATGAAAAGCATATAGCTGTAAAGTCTACAACTTTGGAGGAGATATAAGACTTATAGACAAACATAGAATGTAGGAGATTGTGCTATTCACACGTGTCTAAGCCAAAGGACCAAGAAAGGATCACAGCAGCATGGATCATGTCCATGAAAAAATCAGAAAGGGCGATGGTGAGTGGAGGAAGCAGTCAGCATTCCTGACTGGGGAGTAGAGGAATGATACTATGAAGATTTGAGATGACACCTTAAATGAGGCCTGAAGCAGAATTTCAATGAAGGAGTATGATAAAGGCATAAAGGCAGAAAGATGCAGGGAATATTCCAGAAACATTAAGTGAACAGTATGTCTGGGTATTAGCTGTGGACAGTAAAAGGAAGGAAATGCATGGGGCAATGATACTGGGGAGACAAACTGGGGTTAATAAAAAGGCCTTAAATAACAAGGTGCATGAGTGCATGCTAAGTCGCTTCTGTCGTGTCCAACTCTGTGTGACCCCATGGACTGTAGCCCGCCAGGCTCCTCTGTCTGTGGGATTCTCCAAGCAAGAATACTGGAGCGGGTTGCCATGCCCTCCTCCAGGGGATCTTCCCAACCCAGGGATCGAACCTGCAACTCTTACGTCTCTGCACTGGCAGGGGGATTCTTTACAATTAGCGCCACCTGGGCAGTCCCAAATACCAACGTATGGAGACTGACTTCTGTTCCACAGCAACACTTGCAACTGAACTGGGGGAGGTAGAGTAGCAAGACGTACAAAAGGGAGAAAGGCTCGTACCAAACATCTCAATGCAAGTGCTCAGCAGCTCATCTAATGTTGCTGCTTTCCCAAGTCCACTTGACCCCATGGTTATGCGCCGCCGTCAAAAAACTAGGGGCATTTTCAACGTCATGCAGATCATCTCCATAATTATGCAAGTGGGTGATGTTTGTGCTTAGAGGTGGTCTCTGTCCTAAAGTCTCAGGGCTCTAAAAAACAAGAAGAAAAAATATCAGACTAGAGTTCTGCCAGACTAGTTAACATATCTTTAACTAGAGTTAGAGCATGGCTTTCCTACCTGAAAAGATAATGACTTCCACTTACTCTGTATTTCTGCAAGAAAATTATCAAAGTGATAAGAGATTGTGTGAATCACTATGATGGCAAAATGCCTGCTAAACTATTCCTTAGCATGTATGATGCTCTGAGACCATGGGAATGTGTGTGTGTGTTAGTCACTCAGTCGTGTCTGACTCTTTGCAACCCCATGGGCTGTAGCCCGCCAGGCTCCCTTGTCCATGAAATTCTCCAGGCAAGAATACTGGAGTGGGTTGCCATTTCCTTCTCCAGACCATGGGAATGTTCCCTATCAAATAACATCTTGTTTTTCAGTTGAAAAGAATTTACAACATTTTACAATTTCTTTATTTTCTTATGTGATAAAGACATTCAGGAGCATATTATCATAAACATTCAGTTCAGTTCAGTCGCTCAGTCGTGTTCGACTTTTTGCAACCCCATGAACTGCAGCACGCCAGGCTTCCCTGTCCATCACCAACTGCTGGAGTCTACCCAAACCCATGTCCATTGAGTTGGTGATGCCATCCAACCATCTCATCCTCTGTCATCCCCTTCTCTTGCCCTCAATCTTTCCCAGCATCAGGGTCTTTTCCAATGAGTCAGCTCTTCGCATCAGGTGGCCAAATTATTGGAGCTTCAGCTTCAACATCAGTCCTTCCAGTGAACACCCAGGATTGATCTCCTTTAGAATAGACTGGTTGGATTTCCTTGCAGTCCAAGGGACTCTCAAGAGTCTTCTCCAACACCACAATTCAAAAGCATCAGTTCTTCTGCACTCAGCTTTCTTTATAGTCCAACTCTCACATCCATACATGATTATTGGAAAAACCATAGCCTTGACTAGACGGACCTTTGTTGACAAAGTAATGTCTCTGCTTTTTAATACGCTGTCTAGGTTGGTCATAACTTTCCTTCCAAGGAGTAAGTGTCTTTTAATTTCATGGCTGAAATCACCATGTGCAGTGATTTTGGAGCCCAGAAAAATACAGTCATCCACTGTTTCCCCATCTATTTCCCATGAGGTGATGGGACCAGATGCCATGATCTTCGTTTTCTGAATGTTGAGCTTTAAGCCAACTTTTTCACTCTCCACTTTCACCTTAGTTCTTCTTTACTTTCTGCCATAAGGGTGGTGTCATCTGCATATTTGAGGTTATTGATGTTTCTCCCAGCAATCTTGATTCCAGCTTGTGCTTCCTCCAGCCCAGCATTTCTCATGATGTACTCTGCATATATGTTAAATAAGCAGGGTGACAATACACAGCCTTGACATACTCCTCTTCCTGTTTGGAACCAGTCTTGTTCCATGTCCAGGTCTAACTGTTGCTTCCTGACCTGCAAACAGGTTTCTCAAGAGGCAGGTCAGGTGGTCTGGTATTCCCATCTCCTTCAGAATTTTCCACAGTTTATTATGATCCACACAGTCAATAGCTTTGGCATAGTCAATAAAGCAGAAATAGATGTTTTTCTGGAACTCTCTTGCTTTTTTGATGATCCAGCAGATGTTGGCACTTTGATCTCTGGTTCCTCTGCCTTTTCTAAAACCAGCTTGAACATCTGGAATTTCATGGTTCACGTATTGCTGATTACTTGGATTAATTTTATTACAATTATATGAAAGTGAAAGTGGCTCAGTCATGTCTGACTCTTTGCGACCCCATGGACTATAAACTCCATGGAGTTCTCTAGGCCAGAATACTGGAGTGGGTAGTCTTTCCCTTCTCCAGGGAATCTTTCCAACCCAGGGATCAGACCCAGGTCTCCTGCATTGCAGGTAGATTCTTTACCAGCTGAGCCACAAGGGAAGCCCAAGAATACTGGAGTGGGTAGCCTATCCCTTCTCCAGAGGATCTTCCCAACCCAGGAATCAAATCAGGATGTCCTGCATTGCAGGTGGATTCTTTACCAACTGAACTATCAGGGAAGGCCCTACAAGTATATATAGAGAGAGAAACTTTAAAGTGCAAATATATTAATGAGGATTATATAAATGTGATCATGTAAATGTTGAACAACTGGTAAAAAAAATATTATTTGCATAACTTTTCTAATAGTATTATTAATAGTATTAAAAATATTAACAATAATCTATTGAACATCCACATTATGTACCAGGTTTTATATCAGATGTTTTGCATATATTATCCAACTTGACCTTCACAGCAATACTTTAAGGTAGTAATTATGATTTCCAGTATAGACACAAGGTCATGGGGTTCACAGAAATTTGGCAGTTGGTCTAAAGCCATACAGTTATTAAGGCCTTGAATCAGAACTCCATTATAAAATAGTTTTTGGTTTCCCTTTTTCCCTTTTATGGCTCTCCCAAGTGCGGACATGATAAGCTGTCATAATTTTGCCCCCTAATCTAGTGTGAAAACTAGCACTTCACACCGTCTCAAAAAGACGATATAAACTAGGTTATTTGTCACAGAGGTAGAAGGAAAATGTGGGCCTGAGAGCTGTCCATTTTATAGCAACGTCATGGGGAAAGTGGGATTAGAAACAACCTCTCCGAGATGCTTATACCAAAAGTGTCCCTGTAGGAAACACAAGATCATTTTATTTTACAGAGCAAGTCCTTGATGCCAGCTCCATACAAGGCTTAGAGAAATGGAGACGTCATCATGATGTAAGACAGTTATCCACTTTGGACAGTTTAGCAGGTAAATGTGGCCATTTGGACTTCATCTCTTGAACTGTTTATAGTCAATGTCTCTTTTACTCTCAAAGTTTATTTATTCCTTTGTAGTCATGGAGCACCTGACAATTGCTAGGCACTAGGCAAGGCATTGAGGCTGCCAAGATGAACTCATCATCACCTCATCCCTGCCTTCAGTGGGCCCAGTCAACTTCAGAAGGCAAACACATGAATGCAAAGAAAAGAAAAAAAAAAAAAAGCCTAAGGTCCACATGTGCGGCTGCATTAGTTCAACGATGCCACTGAAGATTGACATCTGAATGAGTCTATTCACCAGCTAAATAAATCCAGTGGGAGCACAGTTTTGTGCTAAAGGTACCACTCTTAGAGCATCAAAAGAAGAATTATTTCACGTGTCATAAAAATAACAGAAACACTGGATCAATGCTGAGCCACTTTGATACTCAAAGGGTTTGTGAAATGGGATTGTTAAAGTAGTGCAGAACCAACTCTTACATCTCTTAACAAAGTAACCTTATCAGTAAGACCCTTCCCGAACTCCATAATTTAACACAACACCCTCTCTCCATGCCCACCTCCCAATTGGCATGCCCTATCTCTCTTCCTGGATTTATTTTTCCTCATAACATGTATCCCCATTTAAGATGCTATATATTTTACTTGTTCATCTGGCACTTAAATCTTTCTAGCACTACATACATAAGCTCCATGAGTACAGAAATTTTTGTGTTAGCTCTCTGGTATTTTCCCCAATTCCTAAGATTTTGCCTCTCAAAAAAAGAATTTGCTGAATTAATGAATGAGTAAATGGATGGATAAAGAAAGAGTAAAATAAAAATGATAAAATGCTGGTCTTTGAATATGTATATATTTGGAAGAGTGGATACCATAAAATTTTAAGAGGTTGTTTTTTAGTTTGTTTTAGTACTAAAAGCTACTAAACTGTAGCTAGTTTAGTAGCAGCTTTTAGTAAACATTACTGGAACAGATGTTTTCTAGATTTTCTGCAGCTTTCTAGGTATGATAGTACCTGCCTATACTCCACTGATAATAAGAACTTGGTACCTCTTCCAGGACATTTTGCAGCAGAATTTTTCTGATTTTCTTAATGCAAATTCTGTCAACCCCATGAAAAGTCAACACTGGACAATTGAAAAGTTTGATTACCTTCTTATATCAGTTCAGTTCAGTCACTCAGTCATGTCCGACTCTTTGCGACCCCATGATTTGCAGCACGCCAGGCCTCCCTGTCCATTACCAGCTGCTGGAGTCTACCCAAACCCATGTCCATTGAGTCAGTGATGCCATCCAACCATCTCATCCTCTGTCGTCCCCTTCTCCTCCTGCCCTCAATAAACAGGCTTTTTTTTTTTTAATCTTGTTAATGCTTGCTAATGAAGAGTAAATGTATTACTTAGAACCAAACAACCTAGATTAATTAAACTAATTCTGAGGTCAAAACCAAAATTATTCAGCTAATCTGGGGAAGGTATTGACTTTCCCCAGAGGGTTAGAAGTAATCTGGCACCAAAGACCTGTCACCGTATTTGGAGTTGTATTTGTGATCTGCAAAGAATCAGTACATGAGAGCCAGATGGACGAGGCTCTCTAGTTACAATCTGTTTCTGCAATCAGGAGATGTATCTGTGTCCCTGTTTAGAATTCTATCACCTGCATATGTACCTGAGATCTCATTTCATTTGTGTGGATATTATTGTGTCTACAACTGTTTGTTCAAAAGTAAAGTTTCTTTATTACAAAGGCAATATGCATTCATCATTTAAAATAGGACAGTAATGAAAAAGGAAAGAAAAATAATTATCCACAGTTTCATCATCCAAAGAACTCTTGTTAATACCATGGCATGTTTCTTTCGGTTTTTCCTCTCATAATTATTTTGGCAAGTTTCCTACATAATCTACAATAGTTTAAAGAAATACTTACCTATTGGTCTTACACAGATAGATACCCAGACCTGAAAGAATATTAAGGGCAGTTTTCATCACTGGCAAATGCACTGAGGATGCAGTCTGCTGAACTGGTTTATCCAACACAAATAATAAGTACTTTGGAGACCCTGATAAAAGAACAGAAATAAATCCCCAGAGTTAAATAATAGGAGCCCCAAATAATCCATTGCATTTAAGCATTTCCAAAACCCTTCAGTTATAAATGGGTTTGAGATATTTGTCTAAACATCACCCACAAAATTAATTAAAAAGACAATACATTTGAAGTAGTTATTTGGTGCCATGATATTTTTAAGATCAAATTGTTTTTTAAAAATAAAATAAATTCCAGCCAATTAAAAGCTACAAGTATGGAGGACTTCCCTGGTGGTCCAATGGTTAAGAATCCACCTTCCAAGCAGGGGACGTGGGTTCAACCCCTGGTCAAGGAACTAAGATTCCTCATTCCATGAGGCAATAAGCCCCTGAGGGAACTGGAAAGAAGCCCTCACAGCAATGCAGATCCAGCGTGCTGCAACTAAGACCTTATGCAGCCCAAAAAACCTGCAAGTGTGACAAAACCAAAATTTATACACAACATACAATATTATTTTAGTCCAAATATACATCTATGGGTAGATTACTCATTAAGAATTTCCAAACATTGACTTTTGAATGTTAGTAAATCTCTGAAACAATTTGTTATGGTGATCATGAAACTGATTCTAAATCACTCCTGACAGTTTCAGTGAGAATGTCAATGTTATTTTATTCCATGTTGTTTAGTCTTCTGATGGCTTTGGACTTGCTTTCGTGTTGATAGGAACTCTCTGGCTTCAATGAAAATTATTGCTTCGCAGCATAAATATTTTTCACAAGTTTGAAAAGGACACAATAAGTCAAAATTTTCCCAGAGCTTGAATTCTTTCTAAGAAAGAAAGTCTCACTTCAAAAGAACAATAGACTTCTGTTGGGTGTGATTTTCAAAGGCCATGATGTCTTCATGCAGCAAAAGACTTTCATTAATGTGACTTGTGAAGACCCAAAAAATCCTTGTGAGGTGGCTTAAGACAATAAGAATGATGCTGTCAATGTTGGAGATTGTGCAAAGGAGCCAACTCCATGCAACTATACATGGACAGATATTAAAAGTCCCAGACTCTTGACTCAGAGCATTTAGTTTTCCAAAATCGTGTTTCAATATCAGATAGACAAATGGGGAGAATTTTACTACTTTGAGTAAAATGCCATTACCATTCTGAGTGAAATGCCATTAACGCTAATTACTAGACTGTGTCAGACTTTATTTTTTGGGGCTCCAAAATCACTGCAGATGATGACTGCAGCCATGAAATTAAAAGACGCTTACTCCTTGGAAGGAAACTTATGACCAACCTAGATAGCATATTCAAAAGCAGAGACATTACTTTGCCAACAAAGGTTCATCTAGTCAAGGCTATGGTTTTTCCTGTGGTCTTGTATGGATGTGAGAGTTGGACTGTGAAGAAGGCTGAGCACCGAAGAATTGATGCTTTTGAACTGTGGTGTTGGAGAAGACTCTTGAGAGTCCCTTGGACTGCAAGGAGATCCAACCAGTCCATTCTGAAGTAGATCAGCCCTGGGATTTCTTTGGAAGGAATGATGCTAAAGCTGAAACTCCAGTACTTTGGCCACCTCATGCGAAGAGCTGACTCATTAGAAAAGACTCTGATGCTGGGAGGGATTGGGTGCAGGAGGAGAAGGGAACGACAGAGGATGAGATGGCTGGATGGCATCACTGACTCGATGGACACGAGTCTGGGTGAACTCCGGGAGTTGGTGATGGACAAGGAGGCCTGGCGTGCTGCGATTCATGGGGTCACAAAGAGCAAGACACGACTGAGTGACTGAACTGACTGACTAGACTGTTTGAGTTAGAAGGTAACATAAAAGGCACGCACCGTCAATCTTGCAAAAAACTGGGTGCTCGGGAAGGGGTCTCCCTTTGTACACAGTTCCTCTTCCCTTCCCATATTTAAAAGCATTTAAGTTGAGGACTTAAGGTGAAGTATTATCAAAGATCAATGTTTAGAAGTACAGGAAGAGATGTTAATTTAGAGAAAGAAGAAGGAAATAGGAGAAAAAAAATTCTGTGACACTAGGGCATCCAGCGGCAGGTGGCCTCATCAGCAATGGAATCGCATTCCTGAAAGCGCTGAAGCCAAAGTAAGGTAATGACTGTCAGAGATGTTGTAGACTAAACTCCCAGACAGCGTCTAGGAAACATGCCAGAATAACAGCAAAGGTTGGTTGCCTTGTAGCTCTAGGATTGCAGACTTTATAAGGTGAAATATTACATCTAGTAAGTATTCAAGGAATAGTGTTGAAATTATATTGGCCATATTAGAACTTCCAAAGATAGTTTTGTCTATAGCACTATCTCTGTTGCAAGAAAAGACAAATAAAATCTCTTGAAAGATTCTTCCCTCCTAATGGCAGATATAGTCTTAATATATAAGTAACCATAAGTATGTTCCCACACTCATATGACCTTCATATGGAGACAAGGGGATTGCTCCAAAAGCCTAAATCCTTTGCTAAAATGAGCAGTAGTTATTACAAACTTTTATAGTTAAAGTTTTAACAACTAAGGTGTCACAGCATTTGTAATTCTGGCAACACTCAAGCTTAATTTTCCTTTCTCTACAGAGACATGAAATTTTAAAAGTGCTGTGATTATATTCACTGAGACTCCACAGTAGAATCAAGATTATTGAGTTCAATAAGAGAAATGACAAAACTATGAAAGATATAGTTAATTTATTTGACAAATATTGTAAGTAAGTGTTAAGTGTTAGTCACTCAGTTGTGTCCAACTCTTTGCAACCCCATGGACTGTAAGCCCACCAGGTTTCTCTGTCCATGGAATTCTCTAGGCAAGAATACTGGAGTGGATAGGGGATTTTCCAGGGGATGTTCCTGACCCAGGGATTAAACCCGGGGCTCTTGCATTGCAGGCAGATTCTTTACCAGCTGAGCCACCAGGGAAGTCATGACAAATATTGGGTTGGCTCAAAAGTTCATTTAGGTTTTTCTGTAAGATCGTACAGAAAAACCCAAATGAATTTTGTGGCTAACCCTATACTTATTGAATATCTACTAGACACAAGATACCAAGCAAGGTACACTTGAGTGGCTGGTAGAAAAAGTTGGAGACAAGCAGAGAGAAGGATAAATTGACGAACAGGACAAACATAATTCTTGCTCTTCAGTTCAGTTGCTCAGTCGTGTCCTATTCTTTGCAACCCCGTGAACCGCAGCACATCAGGCCTCCCTGTCCATCACCAACTCCCGGAGATCACCCAAACCCATGTCCATCGAGTCGGTGAGGCCATCCAACCATCTCATCCTCTGTCATCCCCTTCTCCTCTTGCCCTCAATCTTTCCCAGCATCAGGGTCTTTTCAAATTCTTGCTTTTATACTCCAGCAAAGAATTAAATAAGAAATTAAAGTATCCTGTGAAGGGCTGGAGCACTAAGACAGTCTAGGAGTCAGACGGGTTTTAGCCAGGCCAAGTATGGGTAGAATGATAGCAATTAAGAAAAGTTAAAAGATATTTAGAATGACTGATGTATTGAATGGGGCAAGAGATGAGCCTAAAAAGGTCAGTAGCAATAGCTCATGAACTGTATTGTTAGCTATATTAAGGAGTTTGGGCTTTATCTGAAAGGTAACGAGAATCCATTGTTTTAAAAGTGAGTAGGAGAATGGTATGATCAAATTTGGATTTTTTAAAAGATTCTTCCAGCTGCAATATGGAGGAGAAATTAGTAAAGACTACACTAATGACCAGTTCATAGTCAGTTATAGCTATCTATGCAAGAGATATAGGTTATCTAAAACAATGTGTGGCCGTGAAAATGGAGAGACGTGATTGGTCACAGAGCATCTTTTGAAGGTAGATCCACCAAGATTTACTGATCTGTTGGCTATGGGGAATAAGTAGAAAGGAGGAATCGGGGATAATTTCCAGATTTCCAGCTAGACATCTGGTTGGGTTACGGGCCATTTCCCCTGAGACTGAGAAACTAAGGAATGGGGGAAGGAGTAGGAAGTTCATGGAGAGGGCAGCAAACAATGAATGCATTTTTGAATGTGTGGAGTTAAGAGATGTCTGAGACATCTTAAGGGGAATGTTGAGTTAGCTTCTGGATATCTGTTACATGTTTAAGTGCTAAGCATCAGTGGAAAGGGAAATTTAAGGGGCAAGAGAAAAAGAACTTATATAACAAGGTCTTTGGAAAGACAACAGTGATGGACTGTGCCCAGGTGGAGGGATTTACCTTGGATAAAACAGAAGGTTGCCTCTTTCAATGTAAAGGCATGGAAGAGGAAAAAACAGGTATAGATACAGGTGTATTTGTTCTTTTGATAGCAGGAAGTCGAGGAAGTTCCTGTCTAGTGACTTCTATTTACTCTAAAAGAAGGAGACAAGGTCATCCGCTGGAAGGTCTGATGGAAGCAGATCTGAGGTTTACCCAGAGGAGAAAATAAGCAAAAGATACTGTATAAGATCAGAAGAAAGAAACCAGAAGTATTGGGATTATTTTCATCAAGAATAAAAGGCTGATTTTCTCTTCTTCTGGAGTTTGTTTTGAGAGGAAGTTTAGTGTTCCTTGTTCCTTGGGTGACATTACTTACTCATTTCTTCTGTATGGAGCAGGCAATTCTGGGTTTCTATTGTTATCATCTAGTCACATAAGTTTCTGTAAGTATGAACCTCAGAGCTAAAGCATGGTTGGCATTTTCTGGATGGTTTCCATATGAGGGCATGGGGCTCCCGTCTCACCCAGCTTTGCTTACAACAGGGAAGATGGAGACAGATACTATTGGAAAGGAAACTATAATAAAGAAATAATTTACCTACTACACTTTGACTTGCTCCAGGAAATTTCATTCTGGCAACTTCAACCTCAGCACTCATTCCCATGTTCTCTACCTTTCTAGTCAAGATTTCTCTGTCTCGGACCCACCATGCACAGTCTCCAATGGTTTCATTATCTGTTACTTTTTACAAGGTCATATGTCACAAGACACATTACTGTTGCTCACTATTCAGATTTAGCATTCTTTGGTTATTTTCTTTCAATGTCAGCTCTGAGTTCTTGGAACTTATCTTTCTACTTTATTTCCTCCAATCAGTTACTTTTGCTCGAGTGCTCTGTTAAAGTCTCATTGCCAGCACGGTCAGGGTTGATTCTATCATAAAGCAACTTAGAAAGTATGATAGTATGAACTTAGAAAATGAGCCTAGTGCTAATAGCAAAGTTAAAGCATTTCAAATGGGCCATAGTGATGACCCATAGAAGAAAGTATCCCACATTTACAGATAGTGAATCAATATTCCCAAATTCTATTTAAGACTGAGCGGAAGCAATAGTCATGAATAATATTGAATCTCTCAGACACAAAAGCGATTTTTTTCATTTTTGACTTAGATAGGTTTATTTAATGTCACAATGAGATTTTCCTGGGTTTTAAATTTTTATTTGATTTGCTTATTTTTTCCCTACAAAGAACTTTTCCTAAATTAATTGAGCATTAATAATAAATGTTGTCCTGGATTTTAGAAAGCAAAATAATAATAACTTATACAAATACTACTTGTTGGAGAGTATAATGTGACAGACATAATGTTGGGGAAATTACCTATATTAGGTTTAAATCTTATAACACCCTGAAAACTAGGTATTATAACCATTTCATAGAGGAGGAAATTGAGGCTTGGAGAGGTGAAATTATTTGTCCATATCATATTATTAGTTAAGTGGCAGAGCTAAGTCCATCTGACTCCAAAAATGTATATTCTTTTCACTATCCAGACAAATGTTAGCTGTTGCTAATGCTTGCCTATTAGATCCATTTTAGGCATTATCTAGAACAAATGTTTACTGTTCCCTTTGCTTAGCCTCTAAGCATTCTGTCACTGGCACTATTGTCTGAAAATGAATAACAATCATTATTACAGCAAGCTCGACAATTTAGGGACTCACTGGTACCAAACACCGAACACAAGTCAATAACCGTCT